>NW_026622763.1:103490784-104707531 GCF_023065955.2 Ursus arctos
ATGAAAGATGTTTTTTCTAAAAATGTTAACAAAATTGCCAAGAAAAAGTAGAAAACTTCAAAAGGCCATAATCATGGAAGAAATGCAAAAGGTTACAAAAGATTTCTCTCTCTCAAATCTTCAGGCCTAAAAACCTCTCTCGGTGAATGTCTTACGCTTTCAAAGACATTCTCCAGCTACATAAACTCACCCAGAAGATGGAGATTGACTAAAAGTTAGTTTTAACTTATTGGATGTAACTTGCTTGATAGAAGATTCAAACTTGATGAAGCTGGAATAAAACAAGGAAATTATAGACGATTTCACTTACAGCTTTAAAAAAATGCCAGCAGTTGGGGCGCCTGGGTGGCTCAGTCGTTAAGCGTCTGCCTTCAGCTCAGGGCGTGATCCTGGTGTTCTGGGATCGAGCCCCACATCAGGCTCCTCCGCTGAGAGCCTGCTTCTTCCTCTCCCACTCCCCCTGCTTGTGTTCCCTCTCTCGCTGGCTGTTGCTCTCTCTCTGTCAAATAAATAAATAAAATCTTAAAAATAAATAAATAAAAAATGAATTAAAATATGCCAGCAAATGTATAAATGTATTAAATAACATTTTTAAAAAATTAATTTTAAAAGGTAACATTCGCATTAAACATATGTCAGAGGAGCAAGAATAATTTAATATCAGGAAACGTAAATATGTAGCATGGGAACTTTCATAGGAAAAACCAAAATCACATGCATGAATGAATGCTGGAGAAAGAGTTGCGTAAAACTCAGCACCCCTTTAAAATCATCCTGGAAGCTCTCTAAGCACATAGAAGACAATAAATAATTACTGTTAGAATTTAAAATGCAAAATAGGGGCGCCTGGGCGGCTCAGTCTGTTGAGTGTCCGACACTTGATTTTGGCTCAGATTGTGATCTCAGGGTCCTGGGATTGAGGCCAGCATACTGCTTACACTCCGTGTGGAGAAGAATCCGCTTGAAATTCTCTCCTTCCTCTACCCCTAGCCCTCTGCACGCACACACATACTCTCTCTCTCAAATAAATAAATAAATCTCAAAAAAAATTTTTTTAAATGCAAAATAACCGTTGCTTATATATATATAATACTGTGCCCACGAAACTTCAGAGAATCAACCAAAAGTGTTTTAGACTTAATGAATTAATAAAGAGGTCAGCAATATGAAATAAACATGGAAAGCATGCTAGCTTTCCATCTTACTAGCAAAACTAACCGGAAGATAGAATGTGTGTGAAGAAGGAATACCATTCTCTTTTCTTTTTTTTCTCCTCCTCTCTTCTCTTCTTCTCTTCTCTTCTCTTCTCTTCTCTTCTCTTCTCTTCTCCTCTTCTCCCTTTTTCTTTCTTTCCTTTTTTCTTTCTTTCTTTCTTTCTTTCTTTCTTTCTTTCTTTCTTTCTTTTCTTTAGAGAGAGAATGGGGACAGAGGGAGAGAGAGAGAATCTTAAGCAAATACCACACCCAGCATGGAGCCTGATGCAGGACTCAATCTCACAACCAACTGAGCCACCCAGGCGCCCCAGGAATGCCATTCTCAATAGGACTAATATGTGTACTTTGAGATAAAATTAATAAGATACACACAGGGAAAAATTAAAAATTAGAAATTGTAATGAGATATAAAGAATAAAACTTAAATCAATGGACCAACATAGCACATGCCTGATGGAATGTCAAAAACTATAAAGAAATAAATTCTTCTCAAGTGAATTTATGAGTTTAACACAACCCAAATAAAATCTCAAAGGAATACTTTTATCTTAGCAAAACCATTACAAACAAGGAGAGAGGGAAACAAACCGTAAGAGACTCTTAACGATAGAGAACAAACTGAGGGTTGATGGAGGGAGGTGGGAGGGGGATGGACTAGGTGGGGGATGGGGATTAAGGAGGGCACTTGTGATGTGATGTTTGTAAGTGATGAAATCAATGAATCCTACTCCAAAAACCAATATTGTACTGCATATTAACTAACTAAAATTTAAATTAAAACAAAACCAAAAAGCATTAGTTTTCTTGAAAAAAATAAATGAGTACAAATATCTTTTTTTAGAACAAAGTAATAAATGCTACTAGTTCTAAAACTTAGTAAGAAAGAAAGAAAATCATGTTTCTCTCACAAGTAAAGTCAGATCAACAGAATTAAAAACATCACCCAGAAATAGGCAGAGTACATGTAAGGACCTATTATACCCTTTAAAAAAATCATCACCAACCAATGGGAAAAGAATAGATTATCCCATAAACAGGATGTGATAATGGACTAGTTAGGGGCAAAATGAGATCCTCACCTCATACCACAGAAAAAAAATCCTAAATACATTTTAACTTGGAAAACTAGAAAAAAAATTCTAGCTCAAATTAAAAATCAACATATTTGATTATAGGTACAACAAAACATTTCTCTGTCTTAGGAAACAATAATAAGGAAACACTGGTAACAAATGTGAAAAGACGAGAGGTTGATATCCCAAATTAATGAAGAATCAATATAGACTAGAGAGGAAGAGCAATACTGTTAAGTCAGTGGGCAAAGGGCATCGGCAGCCATGTTGGCAAGGTGTCTCAGAATCAGAAGCTGCTGATGTGGGTGTGAACTGGTGGGTGTTTCTGGAAAGGAGTCCAACCATCAGTAACCCGACCATTAGACAGGTTCATACCTTCTGACCCAATGATCCCACTCTGGAGACACATCCTAAGATGAGGACAGAGAGTTCTGCACCCAAGTTGTTGATCTCCGGGTTATTTAGCATGAAGACACGTGGCAACCAAACTGAAGAGCCTTCAAAGGGAATGTTTAAGTGTGACACATCCACGAGAGGACTTTTTTTTTTTACCATTTTAATTTTTATATGGAGAATTTTTGTAAAATGGGAAAAATGCTTAGGATATAATTTTAAGTATAATAGGATACCAGACTATGTGTGATGGGATTTCAAGTCTGAACAAATGCATGAAACAATGTGGAAATGCTGGGCTGTGCGTGAGCGTCTCATGCCCATGGGTGCGGGGCCCCGAAACAGTGCTGGAGGTGGGCACATCTTCTCCTTCTCCTTCCTATTTCTCTCTACTTTCAAATTTTTCAAAAATAGTATATGCTTTTGGGATGATAGAAACAGGAACATGCTTTTGGGGGACGAGCAAGACTCTGCTAGGTAGGAAGAGGTTGAAAAATCAGTAGGATGGGAGGCGGTGGTGGAGGTAGGTCCTGTAGGACAGGAGAAACGGGATCGAAGGTCCCCGTGGAGGCAGGAGCCAAGCCACATGCAGGAGGAAGTGTGTTTCTTCCCCAGAGACTGATGACAAGGAGAGGAGAGGTGTGTGGGTGACCGTTCATGTCAAAGCACGAGCCTGTTTTCTCTCTTCGAGATTCTGGGTTATCTGCAAAGGTGGGAGTGGGGGTGTGGGAGGGCTGGAAGACTTCAGGATGAAATATGGAATAAGGACTTTGATGATGGGAAAGGAGCTCATAGGGAGAGGGGGAGGTGGCCAGAGCTTGCTGTGGATTCCTGTGAAATGGGGACCATCGCTCATACTGGAAACCATTAGCACGGTGCTGTGTTTCCAGGGGACCCCACGTGGCATTGGGGGTGCACAGAGCACAACGTGGCTCTGTTACCGGACTACGCTGGGGTCCACACTTCCCTGCCCTGCCGTTGTGTTGCGGACGCAGGTTCTAGAAGGCTGAGAGGCTCGTCCACCTTTGCATCTCTCCCAGGCCCTGAGCCAGCAGAGCAAAAGGGGCCTTCCCTAAAGGAGGAGTGGCCTGGAGTGAAGGCCTCCTTCTGGTTCGAGGTGATGAATTGGGCCTGTATGTTCAACTCCGCCCACTGCCTTACAATGTCATCCAAATAGCCAAGGCTATATTAGGGTGAAAAGGAAAAACCGTCCTGGCCAGGACTCCAATAGGTGTGTCAGCCTTGTGCCAGAAGGTACGTGGTGATTCTGGACGTGACTCGGGAGCTCACGGGTCCCATGTGTAATTTCCTTCCAAAATACTCTTTTATATGATGGCAAGTGACAGTCGGGTTCCATTGGTGTTCTTTTCAGCATCAGGCCCAGGCATTTAGGGGAAGATCCCAAATTGTCCAATGAAATGAAATGTCTGATGAGCTGGAACCTTCCTGTTCTGATTTCCATCTGGTCTCACAGACCCTCCTGTCTGATTTCCATCTCTCCCCAGGCTCTCCCCTCCTTCCTCTCCCCTGACCCTGTTTTTCCTCATAGCCCCTTGTACCGCCTGACTAACTGATTACAGGTTTGTGGCTTTGTTTCCCACCGCCCCAGCCCAGAGTGCAAACACCAAGAGAGGAGGACATTGTTCTTGTCATTGCACCTGCTGTGAGGTCTACAATAGCACTGAATGTAAGAGGCACTCAATAAATATTTATTGAACAAAAATCATCCAGTTTTCTTTCTTTCTTCCTCTCCTCTCTCTCTCTCACCTGTTGGATTTTAACAGGTGATTGCCAGCGGAGACCAGGAGAGATTGCTGGCAGAGAGGATAGAGTCCTGCAGCTGGCCAGGCAGGAGGCTAAGACCTCAGGATTTCCTATGCTAATTTTAAGGGGGGTCTGTGGCTTCTTCCTGGGGGGAGCGCTGTGGGGAGGGGACTGTGCACTCTGGTTCTGCTTGTCCCTGCATGTCAATGGCCCAGGCAGCTGGAGGATACCTCTCCAGATTTCTGAGTTCCTCTCATTTCTATTCCCAGCAGCCCACTTCCGCTTCCTGACCCATTCCGGGGCTCCCCGCCCGTCTGATTCACACCCAGACTGCAAAAATCCACTTCTTCCCAACTATCGCTTTCCGGGGCTTCCAGGCTTCACTCTTTATTCATTAAAAAAATCCTTTGGGTTGCTGTAACTGTGCCTGTCTTTGGCGACATGTCATATGGATGGCTTTAAAGCGCATTGTGAAAACCCGTATCTAGTGCTTCCAGAACGTAAAAACGTGACGAGATCCAGTGGAATTGCCTTTGTAGAAATCAGGCACTGCCGAGGGGCTATTTTTAAACTCTGTGTTCTGGTCGTTTGGTGAGCTGCCTGTCTCCTGTGATTTCCTGCTAAATGCTGGGGCTAGAGGACATTCGTGCACCCAGATTTGGGGTCCGTGGAGCCACTGCCGAGAAGCCCCGGGGGCTTGCCCAGAAAGGAGACTGTGAGCAGGGACAGCTGGGGGTGGGACCCAGCTTGGTGCTGAGATGCTGCTGGGAGAGGTTGTTAGGGCTACAGGAGCACTGAGGGGTGTCAAGCTTGCAGGAGTGGCTCCCCAAAGGCAGGGAGGCTTGGACAGAGCAGATTTTCCTGCAACATCACCCCAGAACACGTCCTGCCACTCCAAACCAATCTGTCCTCCTCCTCCATTTGCAGAGGGGAGGCCTGAATGTCAGTCCAAGCTGCGGCATTCACTTCGGGCTGCCCCAAAGCGGGGAGAGAGCCCTGGAGTCCCTCTGAGTGTCCTCGGGGAGTTAGCTGTCCTGGGCCAAGACCCACAGATGGACACTGAGTAAGACAGACCAGTTTCCCCAGTGTCACTCTGTAGGGAGACGGCCCCATGACAGGTCCCTCCCTCCCTCCCCCCGCCCTTGGCCGGTTTCGTTTTTCTTCACAGTCCTGATCACTATCTGATATTCTAACACTGGTGTGTTTGTTCCTTTGATGTTTGCCTGTCTCCCCGCCTCAGAACATAAGCCCCACGTGGGTAAAGGCTTGTTTTTGTTTCTTACTATATTCCCAGTTCCTACAAACACCCATGGCATATAGTAGGTGCTCAATAAATATTTGGGGCCAAGGAAGGGAGGGAGAGGAGCTGGAGTCTCCTTGAGTAACACCACCCGCTCCCTGAGAAGCTGAAAGACCTCCGCCACATCCCTCCGTGGTCACAGGGACCACAAACGTGTGGCCGTCTGCCTCTAGCTGCTCCATGGATGTCACCCTTGGCCGTGAGACTCGGCCTGGCTCTCTGCTCCCATGGATAGTGCCCTGATCAAGGTCTCCTCTGAGCAGCAGAGCTAAGAACGTTTCATCTAAGGGAGCAAGACCCAAGAGGGCTCAAGAAGCAGGAACCATGAGTGACCATGGGAACCCTAGGGCTGCTTCAGGAAGAGAGAGAGGAGGGGAGAGTGAATGTTCCTCGCGTGTCCTTGTGCACAGGCTAGGGAAAGGCCCCGGGACGTGCCACTGAGTCGTGCATGGTGCCAGGCTCTTCTCCTTATTCGGCTTCAGACCCTTCTCTTCCAGGGCCATAAGCATCTCCAGTCACTGTCTCCCACCAAGAGGACAGTGGTTTTCTGGCCTGTTTGCCTGGTCCCTTAGGACATTCCCCAGGGCTGCAGGCTCTGCTGGCCAGGCCTTTGCTCCCTGCACAGGATTGGCGGATGGTCAATGAATATGCAGTGGCTTTTCGTGTGTGGATGTAGCTAGGACCCAAAACCCCATTCCCACCAAGAAACCCTCTACTTGCTTTCTGACAACGGCCTTTCTTCGCTCAGAGCTTACCTTCCTTACAGAGGGCAATCGGGCCAAGTTTGATGCTCTGTCCTTTCAGAACCAGGTGTCCAAATGACTGCGGCCCTTGGGGTTTCCTTTAGAACAAAGACCGTTTCTGCCGTTCCTCATTCTCTCCACCGTTGGTGAACCGAGGCTCCTTCTGAAGCCAGACTTCTGCACTCTGAATGGAAACCGCTCTATTAACGCACGTGCAAGTCCACATCATGCAGGGCACCTGCTTTTCTGGGACAAGTGCCATGTGGAACCAGACGACCTCCTCATTGTGTGCCTATTTCTGGACAAAGGAGAGGAGAGTTGGATCAGAAGCAGGCATCCTCTCCCACATCCTCCAGCTGCCCGGCAGCCCCGATGAAGATGCCCGCACTTGTCCAGCTGGTCACCCGGCCCCCAAGAGGAGGGCAACACTCTGCCGATGGGCCGGTCAGACACGCGAGTGAGAGGTGGTCCTTGAATGCCGCCACATCCACCCGGGTTCACTTGGGGAAGACTTCTACTTATCACAACCCATTTTGCGTGTTTGTTTTTTGTTTTTTGTTTTTTGTTTTTTGTTTTTTGTTTTTTTACCACGAAAAGGTAATGCCTTTAAAATAGTCCTCATCAGCATCATCACAGGAAAGGAGGTTCTAAATTGAGGTCTGACCAAGTCTTTCCATCTAGGGCTGGTTTAGGGACAGAAGGAGAACTGGCTGCTCTGCTGGGGGAGGAAATGAGGGCAGAAGAGGGGGATTTTCCCAGAGTGGGGGTCACCTGCTCAGAAGTGGGGTCCACATGGACAGAGCACAGGCAGGTGCCGCCTGGCACTGAAACGGGCGGTGGGGAGAAAGCCCACGGCCAGCGCTGACGTGGGAAATGCGAGCTTTGTCTCCTGCACAGAGCACTGCACGTGGCAGAGCACAGCATTTCCAACAGTAAACACTTAGACAACAGATAAGCCCGACTCTGCTCTTGTTTTCTTATAACACAATATTTCTACCCTTGTTTTCTTATAACACAATATTTTCACAGAAGAAACTGGTTTGGAGTGATTTGTGAAAAAATACATTAAGCTCTGTTAGGCTTTTATTTGTCTTTAGAAACACTTGTAAAAAAACGGTGCTATGTTTGAATAATTCAAGATCTAAATACAAAGAAAATTTAATCAAACTAGAGAAAATCGGAGACTATGGGGAAACCTTATTACCAGTGATAAGAAATCACTGGAGGGGGCGCCTGGGTGGCTCAGTCGTTGAGCTTCTGCCTTCAGCTCAGGGTGTGATCCCAGAGTCCTGGGATCGAGCCCCACATCAGGCTCCTCCACTGGGAGCCTGTTTCTTCCTCTCCCACTCCCCCTGCTTGTGTTCCCTCTCTCACTGGCTGTCTCTCTCCTCTGTCAAATAAGTAAATAAAGTCAAATAAGTAAATAAAATCTTTATTTTTCATAATCTGTATTATTTATATAGATTATTATTATTATAGGTTATTATTATAGATTATATATCTATTTATATAGATTATTATCTATATTTATTATAAAATATTTTATATTTTCAAATAAGAAATAAAATCTTTAAAAAAGAAGAAAGAAAGAAAGAAAGAAAGAAAGAAAGAAAGAAAGATCACTGGAGAGCCAAAGATGTATGTGCAAATATATATGTGTGTGTGTGCAAATGTATATATATGTAAATACCATATGGATGTCTTTCATATATATAAAGATGCCATACACATAATCAAAAGACAGATGATAGACTGGGACATATTTTTATTTCCTATAGACTAAAAGTCAATATGCCTATTTTACAGAGAGATCCCACAAACTGATAAGAAAAAGACATAAGCAAATAGAACACTTGGTCAAGGGGAGAAGACTTAGTTGTTTGACAAAAAGGCATCCCATTCCTATAAAGAGGTCCACTTCGTGGACACACTTCAGACCCTTGTTGAATCGAGGGGGGGGTCAGTCTGGCTTGCTGCCCTGGGGAGGTCCCAGAAGGCATGGGGGTCCCTGAATGATGAGAAGGCTCTTGGAAGCAGAGATTGGGAGAAGGGCGCAGAGTTCCCTGCTCTGCCAGCAGATGTGGCATGAGAGGAAGATTCCCCGCAATCAAGTCACCCACCGATCAGCCATCTATGGGAGGAGAACGTGATTAAGCAGAAAGCAAATGTACATTCTGGTGTATAATATAGGGAAATGGAAACCCATGTTCTCGTTCCCTTGCCTACAGCGGTAACTATGTCTTTCGCCTGTTTGCCTTCTTTTTGAAATCTCAGCTGCTGTTGCTCTGTGCCCACTTCGAGCTCACACGGTCTCTTTCAGACACAGTCCTCATCAGCAACCCCTCCATCACCAGCAGACGCTGGGGGGATTTGTGTGGTGGTCCTCCTGAGCCAAAGAGTAAATGGCGGTGGGGTGTGTGTGATACCTATGAGACCAGCATGTGTTTCCTACGTGATTAGTTGGTTAGGGTGAACTGTGGCCATAGTCCCCAGGAAGCTTGGTGACCATATCACACAGCGGGGCTGGTGGGACCACACGACGGAGTGGATGGTACCTGTTTTTACCAGTACTAACGGGCAACAATTGCTCAGTTGAATGACCAGGAAAATGCCAATGCTATTAAGCCCGAAGAAACATTTGACTTCTTTCCCCATGGAATTGGTTGTGACATTACGATCTCTACGATCATGATTTTCTCCCATTCACTATCTCAGGCAACGGCATCCCTTCCAGCTGCGTAAGCCAGAGACTCAGAATTTATTCTTGACACCACCACCCTTTCCCTCATGCCTCATAGGTAAGATAACCACATAGTTTGTGGTCCAAACAAGGCCACTTTGGGAAGGAAAAGGAGGGACCATTCAAGATTATGTTGAACCAATAGGCATAAACCAAGACTGTCCCAACAGATAGAGACTTATGGCCACCCAATTAGAACGAGCCCATTCCCTGGTTCTGTGGACTCTACCTCATAAACATCTTGCAGATCCATCCCTTTCCTCCACAGCTAGCACCCTGGCCCCCATTAGGCTTCCCTTCCCCTGGCTGAGGTCTACCCACTCTCATACTTGTTTCCAGCCAAGGGATTATTTCAAATGCAAATCGAATCATGACAGTTCCTACTTCTCTCCTTTTAAGATTGTTTTGAGACTCCAATTTGCTCTTAGGGTAAAATTAGAAAAATCCAAAAGTTCTTTTTTTTTTTTTTTTTAAAGATTATATTTATTTATTTATTTGAGAGAGAGAGAAAGACCTAGCGGGAGGAGTGGGGGGAGCAGAGGGGCAGATGGAGAGGCAGACTCCCTGCTGAGCAGGGCTGGATTCCAGGATCCAGAGATCATGACCTGAACCAAAGGCAGACGCTTAACTGACTGAGCCCCCCAGGTGCCCCCAAAGGTTCTCGGTGTGTTTCCTCCACAAGGATGCCTTCCAGCAAAGGCAGGAACCCTGTCTGCTCACCATTTTCCCTGTAACACCTGCCACATAAGGCTGCTCACAAAATATCAGCTAAATGAATGAATGAAGGAATTGATCCGATTTCTTGGGCCCACAGAACGTGCTCTGATGGAAAAGATTGTTTAATGACCTTGTGACTAAAAAGTCCCATTATTTATATAACCCCAGTCTGGCTTCCACCGATGACATGTACCACCCTGCACCTACAATGTTCTGGTTTCCCCTGAGCTTCCAATACCAGTTTTGCTATTTGCGTGGTATCTTCCCCCTTCCCCTCCCCCCTCAAATATCAGGTTAGTCCCAAATTGGGGGCGGGGGGGGGTTATTCAAATGCAAACAAAACGAGAAACAATTTGTATTTTCTCTTTTTATTCTTTGAAAAACAAATTCTAGATTCCACTGAAACAATATACTTCTCTTCCAGATATCTAAGGGAGACAGGAGGACTTGCAAATTACCAACATCCTTCCATCTTTATTTAATAAATGTTTCACAGAAAGAGTAGGGTTGTAGCAGATAGAAACAAATGTTACTATTACTGAACAAAGGTTAACAGTAAAAGGTTTTATTACAAGAAATCTGCATAACATCTCAAAGAAATACAAACTATTTCATAACCCGAAACACACATTTGGGTATTAGCAGCACTGTAGGGAGTAGGTTGAACCCACGCTCTGTGGATCATGTTCTTGCATGTGTCTTAAATACCAAACACATTCGCAGCACCTAGGTTGGGGGTGGGGATGGAACTGAGCAGAAATGTGCATTAAATAATGCATGGCTACGACTCCAAGGAAAGACAGGCTGCCGTCAAAACTGTCTAAGAATAACTTAAATGCTTTTGATAGGAAAGGTTTGGGGCAATATTTCTTCACATACTATGCTCAATTTAGCTATGGAGAAAAACCACACATTCACTGGGTGTTTCCCCTCGTGAGAACTGAAAGCTTTCCCCATCAAAAGCATAGCAGGTGCTCTGTATCTCCGGCTACCGCTTTAGTGAGGAAGAAACCCACCAATAGCAAACCGTGGGGCAAAGCCAAGCACATGCCAATAACTCCAGGTTCCTGGTGCTCTCTTGTGACTTGTCTCCTGTCCCGATGCCGCGGCCATTGGTCTATGCAGGTCTCACCAGAGTGATACAACGCACATCTTAAACTTCATCATCAAAAAAACACCAAAAAGAGATAGAAAAAGTAAATGTCCTTGATGGCAGCTGATAATGTCTGAAGAATGGCCCCTGGAGACATAAATGCCTAATCCCCATCCCTCGGGAATGTGACTTTATTTGGAAAAAGGGTCTTTCCCGATGTGATTGAGTCAATGACCTTCAGATGGGGGGTTATCGTGGGTTATCCGGGTGGACCTTAGAGGCAATCACCGGGGACTTACGAGAAAGAGGCAGAGGGAGATCTTACACACCCACGTGGAGAAGGCCACGTGGCCACAGAGAAAGCGATGGGAGTGATGCAGCCACAAGCCCAGAAGTGCCAGCAGTCACCAGAAGCTGAAGGATGCAAGGAATCCACTCTCCCGTTGAGCTCCAGGAGGGCGCGTGGTCCTGCTGACACCTTGATGTTGACCCAGTGAAACTGATTTTGGAATTCTGGACTTCAGAACGGCAAGAGATTGTTTTGAGATTTCTTCCAGCAGCCACAGCAAAGAAATAGAGCGACTGATTGTCTCAGACAGGGTTCTTGGGTCCCTCTGGCTGATAACGTTCATAGGAAAGCTGCTCGGGGCTCCAGGCCTTGGAGAGCACTACGAATCGACGGTGTTTAGAGGGGCAAGGCCGGCATCTGGGCAAAAGCTCCCACTGATGTGTTGCGTGCGGTCTACGCGGGCACGATAAAGCTCCCGTAACGCGTTCTCTCCTTATCAGGCATGATTTGTGTATCGGGCACTACGCGAAGACCTTTACGTACCTCTTAGTCCTCCTGAAAGCCTGGGACGGCCTGGCTAAGCCACTCATCTAAGGTGACACAGCGACTGGCTGAAGAAATCCCGGGATTCCTACCGCATCAGACCTTTTTCCATTGCCTCAACCTGGCTCCTTTTGAGAAGTGCCAATAAGATCTGTTTCACAGTGAGCTCTGAGACAAGCGGAACAGAGAGCCAAGATTTAATGGAATTTCTAAGAGCCCAGTTCTCCATATTAAGATGTCCTCAGACCTGGAAGGAAACCTCATGCTTCAGGAGCTTTAACAGTGCGTAACTCACGCCTTCGGGCCTCTCCACGGGCCTGACGCCTTTCTGCACGCTCAGGATTTCCGAACACATCCTCGCGAGGGTGAGGGACGTGCGTCTCGATCCAGCCTGACCTGTAATCCAGCCCTTTGCGCGCGCGTGCCTCTCGGGTTCTCCTCCTCCTCCTCCTGTTCGCAAAAGGCACGTGCTCCGTATGAGAGACGCCAGCCTCGCACTGAGGGGCTGGCACGGAGAGCCAACGTTGTGCCGTTATCAGCCCCAGACGTCTTTCCTCTCGGTTAGAAGCTTACAGCGAGCTCCCCCAGCGCGGTCCCTCCCCGAGCCCGTCAGCAGCCCGGGGTTTATGAATCACCCTGCCAATGGCTTATGCCGCCACACCACAGCAAACTAAACAAATTCTTTCCACGTTAGCCGGAGGGTTAAAAAAAGAAGTCTGCTCTACAGGAGATATCATTTTGAACTGAGCCCTAGAAAGAGAATCAAAAGGAAGCAAGACCTCAGCGGACCACGTGCAGAAGGGCCCGACCGACTTCCTTGCTTTGGGACTTCCGATGTGGCGGCCTCAAGGAGGGACTGTCCACAGAAAGCTGGGGGTCCGGGGCCAGAAGGTGGGGGCGGAGGCGCAGAGTTCTCCCAAATGTGGCCGAGGACAGAAATTCACTGCCAGGAAGCCTGCTGCTCTGAGTTCTGTACGAAAATGCCCCCTTGCAGGGAGTGGAGCTGGGAGACGGGCTCCCCCACCTTCTTCCACCTCTCACCCCTTCCTCCTCGTATTCGGTTACCGAGGGCTTCCAGCGGGCTCCACAAAGCTTCGAAGCCCGACCAAGGTGCACCGGTGGTCCGGGCCAGCAAACATCTGACAGTCTTCAGACTGAAGTCGAGGGATGAGGGAACAGCTCGGCCTTCCCTGGGGGAAGGTGGAGGGACACTCTCGGTGGCTTGGAGTCTGTAGTCTGTCTTGACAGATTCCTCTCTGTGCTTGAACTTGTGTGCCCTCAGCAAAACAGAAGCCCTACGTAGCAGAGCCGATCCTCCTTGGAAGGCCTTGTCCTAACCGTCGGGGGAGGGGGGGGCTCCCTGGTGGTGTGATTGCGGTCCTGTCTCTGAGAGGCCTTCTGGTGTCTCCGTCCCCTCCTACCTCCCAGCACCTCTGAGCCCAGGCCCACCTGGCTCCTCACTGCCCCAGCCTGTTCTCCTCCTCCTCTTCCTCCCTCAGAGAACGAGCAGAGGTTGGCTCTCTCTTTGCTACTGGTCTCCGACGCCCTCGCTCAATGCTGTACGGCAGACACGGCACAGAACGGTTAGCTTCCCACTCACTCCCAAGTTCACCTCTGAGCCACGGGCAGTACCTTTTAAATGCACGAGGCGTTTAGCAGAGCCTTTTTCTTGTCAAAGTGATAATATTTGCAGTGATTAAAAAAAAAAAAAACAGCAATTAGAAGTTTAGGAAAATTCCATCTTGTAGGAGAACCGTGATGTACTGGACTGAATCGTGCTCTTTCCAAAATGCCTGTCTACCTGGGAACCTCAGAATGTGACCTTACTTGGAAATCGGGTCTTGGGGATGTAATTCGTTAAGGAAGGCCATCCCGGATTTAGGGTGGGCCCAAAACCCAATGCCTTGTGTCCTTATAAGAAGGCCATGTGAGGACGCCAGGTGACCACGCAGATGGGATTGCAGTGATGGGTCTACAAGCCAAGGCGCGCCAAGGGTTGCTGGCGACCCCCAGAAGCTAGGAGCAGCCAGGACTAGACGCTTCCTCGGAGCCTCCGGAAGGAACCATGCCTGCCCACACCTTGATTTGGGATTTCTGGCTTCCAGAACGGTGAGAGAATGATTTCTGTTGTTTGTGGTGATTCGTCATGGCAGCCCTGGGAAACTCATACACAGGGTCATCAGACGCACGGCCCGTGTCCCACAGCACGGTGGATTTCTTCTTGTACCCAGTATCTCAACAAAGCCCACAACCACAGAAAGGGACCAGCACAGTGACTGTCATCCCTGAGCGTCGGTAACGCAGGGCTGAAGGCAGCGTCACCCACCCACATTGGATGGCCCGAGAATTTTCCAGTCTGTAAGAACAGCATTTTTGTGACAAGGATTGTAGGGCAGTGGGGGTCCTTTTCCCTTCATTCTAGTCATTTGGTGGCTGAAAAATCTTCGGCAGCAGAAAATTTAAGTGAGAGTTTGAATGTTTGATTTTTCCAAGGTTGGTGCCCCAGTCCCCACCTGCTGAGTTCGGGGTTACAGAAAACCCTACAGGAAAGAACCACGGGCCCCAGTCACAGCTCGGGCATTGCAAGGGAAAGAACAGTGTTGGACAAGGTGATTTTACCTACAACTAACTGAAGCTGTTGGCCAGCACACCCCCACCCCACCCCCTGGCCCCCCAAGCTCCGGCCCTTTTAACTTATCTCTTCGAAAATCCAGACCCAAGCAGTCAGATGTGTGTGTGTAATTTTTCCCATTTTATAGACAAGAGGGTGGGAATTCAGTGGGGTTGAAATTCTTCCTTTCAAAAACCTCATGAGCTTCTCTGGAATGCCAGCCTTCCGGAAGCTTCTCCGCTCAGTGCCTGTTAATCCTCTATTGAGAGCTGATAATGAGGTGAGGGTGTTTTTTCTTTAGATGGATAAAAAGAGCATTACTTCTTTTTTTTCTGGCTTGTAGTGTCTATGCAAGTTATTTTTTTGCCCATTTAAAAGTGTCATTGTTTAAACCATGCTGGTTTTCACAAGATGATTAACAACTGAATTTCCTTTGTTAAAAATAAAGGGGGAGAGCTTCTGTCCTCAGACAATTGAGTGTGTCCTGAAGATAAGCCTGACTCAAAGTTCCACACTCTTCTTTCTCTCCTGTATTTGTTTTCCTTCTCAGCCCGTCTGCGAGGCCGACTTTGCACCTGCTGCTGAAACAATTTAGGTATTACTGTCCCAGCTGAAGCAAACGAGAGTGCTCGCCTCTGGTTTTAGTGGGACCACCTCCGATGGACGGATGGGCTGAGAACGCTCCACAGAAGCTTTTTTTTTTTTTTTTTTTTTTTTTTTTTTTGCTTCCAAAATTCCTTTGAGGCAAGTAGAGGTAAACATTTTCAGCCTCAGCCAGCCAAGGCCATGCAGTAGAAGAGGGTTAGCGGGGAAGGGGTGGGGGTGGGGGAGCAGAGCCTCCCAAATCCTTTTTGTGCTTCAATAAAAGGTCACAAAGCCCTCTGTGTTCTCTCCCTCCTGAGGGTCCAGACCAGAATGCCTTCTTATCTGCGTCATCTGGCCCCACCCCATCCACTGGCTGCAGGTGACCAGTGAGCATCTGAAATGTGGCTGCTGGGAGCCCAGGTGTTCTCTAAATATAAAGTTGATACCAGAGACTTAGTAAAAACATGTCTAATAATATTTTTGAGGGGCGCCCGGATGGCTCAGCCGGTTAAGCGTCTGCCTTAGGCTCAGGTCATGATCCCAGGGTCCTGGATTCGAGTCCTGCATTGGGCTCCCTGCTCAGTGGGGAGCCTGCTTCTCCCACTCCCCCTGCGTGTGCTCTCTCTTTGTCAAATAAATACATAAAATCTTTTTAAAAAATACTATTTTTGAGTGGATCGCCGCCTGACACACAACACATTTGGCTTAGCTTTTTGTGGATTCTCTGACTTGGAGACTCCCGGAAAGCAGGCCTCCCAAAGCGCAGCAAAGGATGCAGATCTGACACCCACTCGAAGCAGAAGGGGCCGGGGCCAAGCGTAGCTGGTAAGAGCCCCGGCAGAGTTCCACTGGGGATTTGAAAAGAGGCGAGCAAATACAAGGCTCCTGAGCGAAGTCTTGCAATGTAGGAACGTGTGTCATTCCGTCACTGTGGCATTTCAGAAATGTGTGCCCGCAGGACTCCGAGCTCGTCCTTTTTAAACGTTGGCCTCACCGCAGTGATCGTGTCAAGCAATCAGCAGCAGGCCCAGCCGGGCTAGTGTGTAAGGACTTGAACAGCTGCACGGGACAAAGGAACACCCCATGGAAATGTGGGGCAAAGCCCAGGACTCACAGTCCAAAGGTAAGAACTCCGGGGGCGCCTGGGTGGCACAGCGGTTGAGCGTCTGCCTTCGGCTCAGGGCGTGATCCTGGCATTATGGGATCGAGCCCCACATCAGGCTCCTCCGCTATGAGCCTGCTTCTTCCTCTCCCACTCCCCCTGCTTGTGTTCCCTCTCTCGCTGGCTGTCTCTATCTCTGTCAAATAAATAAATAAAATCTTTAAAAAAAAAAAAAAACAAAAAAAACAAAGGTAAGAACTCCGTTTGATTGATGGGTTACAGTGAGAGCATGCTGGGGCCTCCTGTCCGGGCCCCACTGGCCTGTGCTTCTTGCAAGCATGTCCTTGCCTGTGCAACCCAGTGGGAGCTCCAACACTTCCCTTTAAGCACCTTAAAATCAATGCAAGGAGCATTGTAGCAATAAAGAATGAAGAGGAGGTTTACATTCGAAATCATTTTGCTGGCTCGACGTCTTTCTCAACCACAATCAGAAGGTCGGGTAAGTAGAGATGACCATCTCCCATCTCCGTGTCACAGAATGAGTCTTCGGCCTGAACCTCTGGGGGCTTGCATGTCATGGGGCCTTTTGATTCTCAAAAGCAGAACTGGGGGTGGGGGTGGGGGTGGACAGGGTCACTGCTAAGGAGAACAGGTGGAAATTCAAGCCCAGGTTAGGAGGGGTGATTTATAAGCCTTGGGGAGGGTCCTCATCTCCTTTTTTTTCTAGTGCTCGGCCAAGAGGGAGGTATGCACTGCTGGGTTAAGAAATGGAAAAGCATTGTGTTGGAATTCTTTCTTCATATCCTGATGTTCCCTTGTATATAGAAAAACAAACAAACAAAAAACAGTTTTATATTTGGCTTTATATTTAATAAGTGTAATTGTTAGAATAGGGAGGACAAAAATCATACTTCAGAGGATTTATACTTTTGCCTTTCTGATGCATATACAGCTATTTTTAAAAATTTTCTCTAGTTGACTTTTTGCTTCCCAAAGATCTGAACAGAATTGAAAGATGAAAGACCACGATGCTGTCCGATCGCCATGCATGCTCCTCTCTGACAAGCATAAAGACATTTGGGCTCACGGTTCCTTCCCATCTGATTTATTACGCTCTTTGACTTTGGGGCAACATCCCATAAACTCATCTCTTAATTACATAGGCTCTTTTTGGGTTGTGAACAAAACAACGAAGGTATTTTCTCCCCATGTGGGTTGAAACATCCAGCGTGATGTCCAGCTTTCCCACGATACTGCGGGCTGGCTGGTTTTCCTCGTGGCACTGCCACCTGCCAAAATTGTTGGTGCCTCATATTGTCTAACCCCCGGGCACCTTATAGCCTTCCAGCTCACAGCCTCCCTTTCCTCAACAAGTGTCCCCACATGGCAGTCCTGTGGGTGACCCAGCTGTCTCACAGGGCCTGAGCCCTGTGGTTCTAGCTTCCTTCCCCTTTGTGTCATTTCAGGACTCATATTCATGGCTAAATGAGGGATCTCGTGATGGGCTGAGCTGCACCAGCTCCAGGGTCTTGCTCACTTCCCATAGATGATGCCAGCCATGGGGTAGCTGCATCAGCTTTTATGAGGAGACAATGGTACCGTCAACAGCAAGATGGAGGAAGCCTAGCTGTCCCTGTGTTGGGTAAACCCGCTAAGAGCTTACAGGGAAGATGGGTTTGAAATCCTTGAATGAATTCGTGCTATTTTCTTGAAATACACTGAGTTGTGGTGACTTCCTGGAGAGCAGAGTCCCTGCCTTATGCTGGTTTTTCTTGTGCCCCATTGAGTTCCTTGCATGGATTTGAGTATCTTGGGTGTTGAATTCATTGCCGGGACTTGGCTCAGAATCCAAGACCAGGAGCCCAGAAGAAAGGTTTTTGGATGCTTCTCGTTGAGTTCTGTTTCTGTTCCCTGGTACACAGACGTGAGGGTGGGGAGGGGGGACACTAAAGACTAAGCAGACTGTTCAATGGTGTCACTTTCGTGCTGTTTTTCATCTGCCTGGGGACAACGGTATCTGTTCCAAAGGGACAGAATGGGAAATATAATTAATCTGTTTAAAATTCAAACCCAAAATACAAGGATGTGTAAGACTTAAGAAAACTAGCTCTTCAAATCCAAATTCACAAGGAAATTATTTGTATCAGGATGAAATGAATTTATCTATCGAGCTTGATGGAATTTGCCTGAGGAAAGAACCAGCCCCCCTGCTGGATGTCAGTCTAACACTGAATTGCAGGTTGAAGCTTGTTGGATGATTACAGAATCGAGGAATCATGGTCCTCACCCTTCCTAAGGGGCATTTTAATTCTCCATAATGGATCAATTGCCTTTATTCTCCTTCAGGGAGTTTTTACACCTACAACCTGGTCTGTTCCATCACCTGGAATCAGAATGTTTCCGCCCTTTGGCAAAGCTGGTTGCAAAGGCTTACAATTTTTTTTCCTTCAGATTCAATGTCAACTGCTGCTTATTCAATTTCTAAATAAGCAAATACATGTGTGTGTGTTTGCATCGCTTTACTGACCTGTCATTTACATATCATAACATATTTTCTATTTTGCGTATACGCGAGCACGCAATGTAACAGCACTTAGATTTAGGGAACTGTGCAGCCACCAGCGTAATTCTGTTCTAGAACATTTCCAGCCCTCAGAGAGCTTCCGCTTACCCCCTCCCAGTCAGTTCCCACGTTCACCCCTCCCCTGGGCAGCCGCTGGTCTGCCTCTGTCCCTGGAGATTTGTCTTTTCCAGACTTTTCTTATAAGTGGAAAAATATAATCTGCAGTGTTGCTTTCTGTCTTCTTATTTCATTTACCATTATGTTCTTGAGGTTGGTCAAGTTGTAGCATGCATCATTCCTTTTTATCGCTGAATGTATTCCATTGTGTGGGCAGACTACATTTGGTTGAGAAAAGCATATTTTGAATAGAAAGTGACACCGGGATAGAAAGGTTGGGAGTCCAGAGAAAATCGGAGACACGGCACTTGAAGGTCCTTAACATTGCATTGGAGAGGCAAAAGGAAGACATACAGAGCAATGAAAGAAGCTTTGTAGCTATGAGGGGTGACGATGTTAACTAGACTCTTGGAAATCATTTCACAATATGTACAAATATCAAAGTGTATGCCTGAAACTAATGCAATGTTATATGTCGTTTACACCTCACTAAAAAAAAAAGAAAAAGACCTGGAAGAGGAAAAGTAACCTTAAAAAGTAGTGTTTAAGGGGTGTCTGGGTGGCTTAGTCAGTTAAGCGTCTGCCTTAGACTCAGGTCATGAAACCCAGGGTTCTGGGATCGAGGCCCGCATCAGGCTTTCTGCTCTGTGGGGCACCTGCTTCTCCCTCTCCCTCTGCTGCTGCTCCCTCTGCTTGTGTTCTCTGTCAAATAAATAAATAAAATCCTTAAAAAAAAAAAAGTGCAATGGCAGCTGGAGTGCAGTGGAGAAAGTTTGAGTTAGAGACATCAGTTGGATGATTCTAGAACAGAGTCTGATGAGGACTTAGGGGAGGAATGGAGAGGGGCTGTCAGGCTCGGACTGTGGCCACTCTCCCCCAGGCTCTTCCTCACCCCCACATACATGGAGGGTGCTCACAGGCCTGAGGATGCACCAGCGCCCCCCCCACTTGCTGCTGGAGTCCTGGCACAGCTCTCAACACTCCTCCCCACTCCTCAAAGCATCCACCCTGCCATTCACTACCTCGTCTCCCTACTCATGTTCTTCCGGAGCACTTATCGTTTAGCAGAAACCATGATGATCTCACTTTCCTGCTTCTTTTCTGCCCCAAACTTCAGGCTTCTGCCTTCCTTATTCTTTATTTAATCCCCATGTCCAGTACAGTGCCTGGCTTAACTCAAAAAACATTTGCTGAATGCGTGCAACTTTCATGTGAGACATTGCATAAGAAAAGTAGCGAGGCCTTGGACAATGAAGAGGTTGGATCAATTAAAGTTCTCAGCACGCATGGTGCTATCATCAAAGACAGGGCAGTAGGGGGGCTGGAGGGGGCTTCTGCAGCAATGTGGGGAACTCTGTGTAGACACATGGTGTCTCTGCTAATGTGGTGGATGGTCACCAGAAAGAGCCCAGTAGGAGACAGAGGACGAGAATAGAGAGAAGACAGTCAAGATGGAGAAAAAGGGAGAGCAGGTATGTTTCATATGACAGAAAAAATAGAAATCACCCAGAGAGTAGATGGGCCCCCAAGAGGGCTACAAAGGAAGGAGGCGAGGGCCAAGGCCAGAGGGGGGACATAGTGCTTCCACCACGGTGTGAGGAACAGGAGTAAGCCTAGCACTCTTGCTCCTCGGCAGCTTAAGCCCATCAGAGCCTCTGCATAATTTCCAAGTTGCATAGACCTTTACCCCCAACTTACCGCCCTGAACCTTTGCAAATTATGTAAGAGCTAGCAGGAGCTTTTAAGGCATTTTGTCCAATGTCCTTATTTTGCAGACGAGGAACTTGGAGAGAGAGAGAGGAATGTTCACCCAGTTAGTGACAGGTGTAGGGTCTGCAATCTGACTCCCTATGGGAAGAGGAGATGGGGTTGGAGGTAGAGGTGGGTCTGCTACCTGATGCCCCAGCTTCCAATACAGTCTCCTCTTCGATTCTCCATATTTCTTAGACTTTGAATTAAAACAACCAAATTCCAAATATCCCAAGCATCTGTCTAATGTCTGTGAGATTCATTCCTCTCAGGTTTCCTGGCAATCCCTGGGGGGAGAAAACAGTGGACATAGATTGACATGCAATTATTTCAATATTGGAACCACGTTTTGAGGAATCCAGTAAGCAAAGTGAAGAAACTAAGCTGGTCCATAAACTATGATTAAGCAGGACTTTTCTGCATGATTGACACCGAATGCAACTTTGACAGTGAGCTCACATCCAGGAGAGCTAGTTATCTTGATTTTAATAAACCCCAGAGACTGGGCTTCCGGTATTGGCTACTTGACAGAGTCAACTAATGTGAAATGCCTCTAGTTACAAATATCAAAACATGTTAGATAAAATATGACAAGGTTTCTTTAAATTGTGTAATTGAATTAACAATCAAGAAAGGGAGACCCTCGGATGCTAGAAGCAAAGAGGGAACCAGAGCTCAGTACAGCATAATCCGCAGCAGTAGTCACGAGGAGGGGGGAGGTAGGGAGTTGATCCACCCAGAAACACACCCTGCTTGCTGCCCAAGCCTTTGTTCACACCTGATGAAGACAGGAGATGAGATGTGGGGTAGAAATTAGAACTCAGACCTTTGCATAAAGCTGAGATTCCTGAAACTCAGCCCCCTTCATGAAGAGGACGCAAAAAACTCCACCCACCAACGCAGCTCTGTCCAGGACTCTGAAAAGGAGCAAAGTAAGACCAAGTTGATATTATCTATGTGGAAAAGCAATCCCGAGGTTGAGCTTATAACATATAAATTGATCCTGCATTGATAATACCTCCATAAGCGATTCAAGACCTTGAGATAATGGAATTATCTGGAAAGAAAAACACAAAAAAATAGTATGTTCAAAGCTATGAAAGCACTTTTACAAAAGGGATGGAATATTCGGAAGGATAATGCATGCTGAAAACAAGAAGCTGATTGGTAAAAGAAACGCTAGAAATGTGAAGGGTCGTCTGAGTGGAGGGTAGAGCGAACAATGATTCAGTTAAGCTTCTGTCCCTAATCTGTGACTAAATGCTCCTTTCATCTTTTAGTTTCATTAAAACTCATTAAAAAAAATTATCCAGGGGGCGCCTGGCTGGCTGTCAGTAGAGTGTGCGACTCTTGATCTCGGGGTCGTGCGTTCAAGCCCTACATTGGGTGCAAAGCCTAGTTAAAAATAAAACAAACAGAAAGAAAGAAAGAAATTAATACAAATAAATCAGAAATCATAGTAAGTGTGAACAAAGATACCTCAATAGTTCAGAGTCATATTAGCCCAGATTAGAGAAAATAAACTCTAGAGTAGGTCGTTTGCTCCTTTCTCTCACTCACAGGAACTCATACAACCACCTGTGGGTGCACTGCACTGTTTTGAAGAGAGAGTAGCCCGGCAGGAATCAGAGCTGACACGGTTGAGTCTGCTCCGGCCGCTCGGAAGCTCGGAGTCCAGGACAATCCACTGTGCGTGAAGTCAGGAACTGGCTCCAGCATTTTCTAGTTTTGTAATCACGGGCAAGCACCTGAGTTCCTCCTTTGTAAAACTGAGAGGACTTCTTCCCTTCACCTGATCACTTAACACTGGGACCCCCATAAAAGGACTAACGTGGGAAGACCATAATCAAGTTCTGCACAAAAACCCAAGTTACGAGGTCTAGACTGCAATCGAACTGTTCGTTGCTAGAAGCAACAAGTAACTCTTGATATTTTTCAGTCTTGCTTTACCTGCCATTAAAAACCATTCTGGCCGTATCAGGACACCTTAGAACCAGTTTTGTTTTTGTTTTTGTTTTTGTTTCCATTTTTGTTTTTGTTTTGTTTTTAGAGAGGGAGAGAAAGGAGAGGCAGGGGAGAAGGAGAGAGAATCTCAAGCAGATTCCCTGTTGAGCACAGAGCCCTACTTAGGGCTTGATCCCATGACCCTGAAATCATGACCTGAGCCAAAATCAGGAGCCAGACGCCCAACTGCCTGAGCCACCCAGGTGCCCCAAGGATACATAAGAACCAGTTTTAAGGGGTGCCTGGGTGGGTCAGTTGGTTAAGTGACTGCCTTCGGCTCAGGTCATGATCCTGGAGTCCCAGGATTGAGTCCCAGGACCCAGTCCCGCATCCGGCTCCCCGCTCAACAGGGAGTCTGCTTCTCCCTCTAACCCTCTCCCCTCTCATGCTCTCTCTCTCAATCTCTCTCTCTCTCTCTCAAATAAATAAATAAAATCTTAAAAAAAATAAAGAACCAGTTTTAAGTCACATGCCACTTTCCTCTCTTTGCGTTACAATCACAGGAATTTGCAGCGCAAGACTCTAGTTTGCTAGCCCTGAGTCATTCATTCATTCATCATTTACTAATCCGCCCCCAGAACACGCTGCTGAACCCATGCGGCAGGATGAGAAGGTCAGTATGCCAAGGCCCCGATCACCGCACACATAGACCCCTTCACTGCTGAACCCACCTGCCACTGAGGGGCGGGCTGAGGTGGGGCGCCGGGTGGGGGGGGTCTCCCTCCCAAACCTCTGTTCCTCCTGTCTTGTCTAAGTATTCCAGGTTCTGCAAAAGATCATCAAAGATGGGAAACTTGGTTAGCTTGTTCATCCACAGGCGTGAGCCTCAGTACATCCTAAATTCCCCTAGACCTTCTTCTTTCCTTTACTTGGCTCGGTCCCTCGGGAGCGCATCCCGACCAGCCAGTTCCACAGTGGCACATGGCCCGGAGCAGCCTGCACCTCGGCACGGACACTCCAGCTTTTATGAGAAATAAATCAATCCCGCCTTCGGGACTGCATCGGTGAGCCCCGTCTGCCACTGCCTGACCGCGCCGTAGGACCCTGTCCATAGCTGGGTTGGCCTTTCTAGAAGGAACTGGCCGAGGGCGGACGAATCTCAGAGAACACAGATACTGGTTAGGGCAGCTACCTCCAAGTTCAGATCCCACCTCATTCTTACTCAAGGCTTCTTGATCTGCAGAATTCGCTGGAGCCACCAGCCACAAACTCACAGAAGGGACTGATGGTCCAGGAACACTCTGGTTAGAAAATGTGAAGAAAAAAAAAAAAAAAAAACCTTTACAATTTCAGTTTCAAGAAAGGTCACTCATGAGGTCAGGCTACATTCCTGCAGAGTGTTAAGTGAGTCATTATAAACACGACAAGTGCCAGCTCTGAGGGCTATGAACTTGCCACTTACAAATATTGCCCAGAACCACTGTATAGATGAACCACCGTCCCCAACACACATACGAGCTTTCTTTCTCATTGCTTTTAATTAGGTTTGCAGCTTGTTTAGAAATCCCCAATTCTCATCAGATATTAAAGGAAAATGCACCTTTAAGAAAACTTAAAATTTGAGCTTTTTATTTCTTTAAAAATAAATAGATTTAAAGGTGTTAGTTATGGGGCATAATCTTTAATGGTGATTTTCAGTTTATAATAGAAATAGCAGAAACGTAAGCCCCTCTACTTTGCAGTATAGGGTGTACGTGTTAGAGCTGAGTCCAGGCTGGAATTCCCCTCCTGGGCTCCTCTAGAAATTGGAAACGAAATTGTCCTATTTTAGAGTTAAGTTTTAAAATCCATACTGAGGATGGGGCGCCTGGGTGGCTTAGTCATTGAGCGTCTGCCTTCAGCTCAGGTCATGATCCCAGGGTCCTGGGATCGAGCCCCACATCGGGCTCCCTGCTCAGTGGGAGGACGGTTTCTCCCTCTCCCACTCCCCCTGCTTGTGTTCCCTCTCTTGCTGTCTCTCTATCTGTCAGAGAAATACATAAAATCTTTAAAAATAAAATAAAAAGTAAAATCCACACTGACGGACCAGAGCAGACACACGATCACCTTGAGAGACCAGCCAGGAAGAGGGCACTGCCTTCAAAGAGGGACTAACATTTCCGAGGCATGTGGCTGGGAAAGCACCTTGTTCGATCCCTCACTCCCTAAACAACACACGAGGGAATTCACGGGTCAGGCTGAAGGGAGTTTCCAATTCACTTGACAGCTGTGGTTCTTCTTACAAACAAGTCCATTGGCATCCAGGTTTCGATCAGCTCTGGGTCCCTGAGAGACGGACTTCCGGAGCCAGGAAGGCTAAGGACCAGACCCTGGATTCCAGTTCATTCACCGCAGTGGGCCCGGTGCGGCGGCCAGTCAGCTTCTCCAGGTAGCATGTGTGCATCGTGGAGCCTGGAGGGCGTGCAGACCAGCCCCGAGCTCCTGCGAGCCTCTTCGTAGGTGGGCCGTTGGCAGACAAGCCTTCGATCCCACCTCTTCTCCCGAGCTGGTCATCAGAACACGTGTGATTTCAGCCATTCTCCTCAGCCACTTTGCACTGCGGTGTGGACTGAATTGTGCCCCCCGCCCCGGCCAAGTTCCTATGTGGAAGCCCTAACCCCCTGTGATGGTATTTGGGGAGGGGGCCTTCGGGAGGCAATTAGGTGCAGACGGGGTCACGAGGGTGGAGCCTTCATGATGGGATCAGTGTCCTTGGAAGTAGAGACGGCACAAAGCTTGCAATCTCTCTCTCTCTCCCCACCACGTGGGGGCACAGGGAGAAGGTGATTATCTGCGAGACAGGAAGAGGGCCCTCCCCTCCCCCCCCAGCCTTGCTAGCACCCTGATGTAGGACTTCTGGCTTCCAGAACCTTGAGGAATGCATTTTTGTTGCTTCACCCCCCCGTCTGCAGTGTTTTGTGCTGGTGGAGCCGCTGACCAGGACAGACCGCGATGCAGAACTAGTCAGATGGGTGTGACCTCACAGAAGACCCTTGTCCTCAGCCCCGCGGCGGAATCCTCGTTTCTGTCTGTGTCCTTCCTACAGGCCTCGGAGCCTACTTCCGTCCGCCCTTCCCCCAAGGCCAGGCTGCCCGCCCGGCTTCCTTCCACCACTCCCCCTGCTCTGCCTTGTACCTCGGCATTGTTGCCATTCCAATCGGTCCTTTCAGCATCTCCTTGAGACCACCGCCCGGTTCTGCCCCATCGAGACCCTGCGTGGGCACCATCACCCTGGCAGCCCGAGAACCTTTATCGACAGACCACTGATAACCCTCCCCTCGCCCAGTGGCCCAGACAGAGTGAAAGGGCAGCAGACTGCCCACAGTGAAATGAAAAACAGGCTGTCAGGAAGGCCAGAGTGTGTCTTGCCACGGAAAGAACTGAAGCATGAAAAGAGATGGGAAGGCCAGCCGGGTATACTCCTGGCCAGCAGCTTCAACAGCACCTCTTACGAGAAGCCTTCCAGGATACCTGAATCTAACAATCCCGTCCTCTGAGCTCACCCACCCCTCTGTCCATTTCCAGAAGCTTCACATAGGACATCGTCTTGTAATGTATCTGTTTTTCTGGCTGTAGCCTCCTCCGGGCCATTAGGGCATGGGCGTCTGTCCCTGGTTCTTCCTTCTCTCTCAAATACCCAGTACAACGTCCGGACAACAGTGGATACTCATCACAATTCTATTTGATTGAATAGAGTCCTTTTCTAGGCATCCCAGGCAGGTGAGAACCTTCCCTCCCTTCCTCTAGATTCTCTCCCACCCCATTCCCCACATGACACTTTCCTCTAACAGGCTCCGACTTCCCCTGGTCCTGGGAGGAGCTCAGAGAGGGGCATTCAATTCATTATCCTTCTTCTCAGCTTCATAAAACCAATGGGCCTGGATATGGCACCCAGGTGTCTCCCTGCGAGGACTCTCCTGGGTTCACCTCTGTGCGCCAGTTTCCAGCTTCCTTACGTGTCCGTGGGTAGGTGAGGTGTTCTCCGTTTGCACTGACTCTCTGAAGTTTATTGCTCAAAAGTGTCACTTTTTGGGTCCCCTGATGATTAGCCAAGCACACGCTCCCATCGGCTACTGTCCTCCAGGAAAAATCCTTCTCAAGTATCATTAACAATCCATTCCTTGATGCGTAGTGTCTTGCTTTGTCTTTCCCCTTCTCCTCATCGTTGACTGCACGCCGAACGTCTGCCAGAGGCACAGATGGGGGCCGTGCTGCCCATGGGAGGCGGATTATTTACGTGCGTCTTCACCGTGAGGTCGAGAGCTGATGGTATCGGGGCAGCGCTATCTCTGCGGTCTCTATGAAAGCGTGCAGAGCGGGCGGAAGGGAGACACAGAACTCATCAAACCGGATTCAGGCGGATTCAGCCCTTGGGTGATCACGTACAGCTCTCGGCCGCACCCCCTATGAGGCCGGCTCAAAAATGCTGAACAGTGCAAGGTGTATGAGCTCAGAGCAACAGCAGGCCACCCAGTGCCGCAACCTTTTTAAAGATGTTTTGCAGTAGAATTGATACAGAAGTCATGCTAATAAAAATAAATCCCAGCTTTACCCATAAAGCACAGTTGGGCAGGGGGGTGCGGACTTCTGTAAAGGGTTGTATTCGTGTCCCATTGCTGCTGTAGCAAATTACTATAGGGGCTTAAACAACACAAGTCTATTAACCTTATAGTGTGTAGCTCAGCCGTCCTCCCTGGGCTGGAATCAAGGAGCTGGCAGGGCTGTGCTCTTTCCTGGAAGCTCCAGGAGGGAACCTGTTTTCTTGCCTTTTCCAGCTCTTAGGGACCACCTGCATTCCTTGGTTTATGACCCCTCCCTCCATCTTCAGGGCCAACAACGCTGCCTCTCTCGGTGCCTATCTTCCGGGCTCATATTGTCCTGGTGCCCCTGTTCTCCCTCCTCCCCTGGTAAGGTCCGGTGTGGGTTCGCCGGGTCACTTGGGTGAGCCAAGACCACTCCCTTCTTAGAACCCTTGATGAGTAACTTTAATTCCACCCTTTTCCATGGAACGTAACATATTCATAGGCTCCAGGGACTGTGGTGGGGACATCTTTGGGGGCCACCACTCTGCCGGCCAACAGGGACCTGGGGCCGTGTGGCAGGTGCTGGTCTGGCCGATGGTGAAGCAGGTGCGAGGATCCACATGCTGGCTTCCCCTCTTGCTCATTATACGACCTCGGGCAAGTGACCGCTCCCCTCCCTCTGTATTAGTTTGGGTTCCCACGGGTGTGGGTGCAAGTAGCTTGATTTGGAAGTGATCCTAGGAAGCGCTGTGAGGGGTGGGGACACTGGTCAAGGGGGAAGCTGGAAGGAGATGTGCTGTGAGCAGGTTGTCATTCTGAGAAGAAAGACTGGGTGGAAAGCACTGCCCAGACCATCCCACTGACGGGTAAGGAAGCCTGTCATTCCTCAACGCTGACCCTCCAAGATGGGACCCCAGTGCTCTGTCCCGGGGGCGTGCAGGCTGAGCCTGCCCTCATGGCCAGAGGACACCCTGAGGCGGGAGACACAGGGAGCTGTCCCCTATCGGCAGGTGGCTCCTGATGGGCCAGGAGGACTGGGGGTGGGGGTGGGGGGACACTGGCACCAGCTGTCACGTTCCCTGCACCTCAGTGTCCCCAGCTGTAAATGGAGGACGATCATGACTGTACCTACATCCAGGTTGGTGTGAGGGGTAAGAGGGACAATACGTGGAAATTAGAACAGTGCCTACTACCCAGGCATGTAAGTCATGTTTATTTTTCTGTCTCCCTGCCTGTGCGGCCCAAGAGAAGTCACTTTATCTTTTGCTCTGACTCAGTTTCCTCACCCGTGACCTGGGGAAGTTTGCTCATCCCTACCATGGGTACCAGCGGTCGAGAGGCTAAGGGAGTAAAGCAGACCGTCTCTCTGCACGTGGTCTTTCCAAGCCTCCCCGGAGAGAGAGTGAACCCACAAGGGACAGGGAGCTACAGCTGAGGTGACTGTGAGCACCCCAGACACGAGGGCACATGACGCTCGACCAGTCAGGAGGGTCAGGAGGGCAAGGCTGCCAGAGGGAGGGAGGGATCGATGGGGACTAAAGAAGGGAGGAGAGCTGTCTGGGCAGCAGCAACAGTGTGCGCGCATTTCCTGAGCCTCGCCAGGGAGCGGAGGGGCCTGGCTGGAGGGCCAGGGGGGCATCCTCCCATAGGATCCCATCGTGCTTGCTGTCTGCATCCCAGGAGCTTGGGGAACCCTACCTCTGCCTGCGGCCCCACTGGTCCCTCCATCCGGCCCTCCTGATGGGAAGTTTGCTTGTGTTCCTCCCCATCCCACCCCCATGCCTCCTCCCGGTGGATTTGCTCCACCACCAACACACCGTCCAGTAGCAATAGAAGATAAATGTGTGTTCTGGGCACCGAACACACCAGAGGAACGAGTTCCAATCCCTGGCCTCTAGCGGCTCCAGGCGAGACAGGCACAGAAGCAACTGTGGCCCCATAATGGTCTGTGTTGTGGGTGCAGTGAAGCGGGGTCAAGGGCACGCAGGAGCTATTGATGCTGCTGGGAAGGGCATGGACTGGGGAGGCCCAGGGGCTGACGCTGGGCCACTGATGCCCTTCCAAGATTCTGAACTTCCTCTGAGTGCAATGAAATGGAGTGAGTGCCTACTCCTTGCCCAGCCATGAGCTGAGTACGGACGTTACAAGGACAAGAGAGATTCTGTCCACAAGGGGCCACAGGCTGGAGGGGGAGGAAGATACAGACAGAAGGAACCTCTATGAGGTGTGGCTAGGGCCCTAATGGAGCATGGACAGTACTCTGGGCACCAAGGGTCTATTTACATCCTCCCCGAAGAGGGGCTTCTTAAGGGAAGAACACTGTTCATCCATCATTACCAGGCCCAAGGTAGATGTTGAAGAAATTCGTATTAAATATGGCACTTACCTGAGACAGTTAAAAATGAACAGTTAGTAAAGAATAGGTATCTTTTCATGTGAATTTTGATTCCTAGATTCGAAGTACCTTCAGACTCATCGGAATACGGATTCTGCAAGTTGTACTCAAAATAAATCAGCTTTAGATTTGAGCCATCGATGGTTGGCTGTAGTAATGACAGAATAGTTAAAACAGGTTTGTCAGGTCATAAATATTTTACCTGCTAGGCTCAGCAAGCTGCGGGTAGACACTTGCCCTAATAAGTAAGTATTGATTACGTTCTAGCCTGGAATCAGGACACGTAATTGATGGTTTAAAGATTTGAGGAATCCCGTGCTACACACTAAGACAGAAGTTACTCGGGTAACAACAGTAGAGGGTACACTCATTTTATTTCAAAACTTGAATAAAACCCAGGTTACTGCATAAGTTAAAATCAAACGTGGTGTGTTGGCCAATTTGCGCAAGTTGGAGAGTTCGACATAATGGAGCCTCACAGAGGCAAGGAATTGTAGAGTGGGAAGGATCCTTGGGCTAATCCACCCTGCTTTCACACTAATATATGCATCATTCTCTAATACCCCAGTTATGACCATCCATTTGCGAACACTTCCATTCCTGGGATGTTTGTTTCTGTTTGGAGCAGCAGAAAGCAAACTCTGAGCACGCAGGTGTCAGGATAGCATGGTTCGGTCTAGGGGTCTTGGCACATCTCCCTCTCCCTTCCCACAACCATCCCACAAGGTAAGTCTTTGCTGGGGGCACCACAGTGACCTAGCCTAAGGAAATCGTTACGTGTGGGATGAGATGACAATATTGCTGTGGATTTCCAGGAGTGTAGTTTTGAGGAGGAAACTTGGTGTAGTCTACACAGTGCCATGATTGTCTGAGCTTTACCAAGCTGCCAGACTCATAGGTTGGGAGGAATCTCTCGGGGTAGATGTGTTGACACACACAGGGAATTACACAGACCTAAGAAGACTGCCCTAAGTTTGGCCAGGTACCAGCGACCTGTGACCTCCTAGGTAATCAGGAGCCTGGGCCTCAGCCAGGTACTTATAGCATTTTTGTTCTCTTTACATTGGCGGGACCAGAAGCCATAAGGAAACTTTCTCTTAAGGAGGCTTGACCTCTCTGAAGGACAGTGCAACTTCACCTCAGTGACCACAGATGACTGAGATGGGGACAGGTAGGGATGCCAATTTTGTAGTAACAGAGGCCACTGGTCATGGTGATTTTCTAAGTAGAACTCAGGAAAAGCTGCCATATTCAGGAATCAAGTTCAAACGAACAAAAGATCCATCATTTTGAGATGAGATCATCCTGATTGGGGTAGACCCTAAATGCAGTGACAAGTGTCCTTATAAGGGAAGAGATGGGTTGAAGACACACAGATGAGAAGGCCAGGCAACAACAGAGGCAGAGACTGGGGTGATGGATTTACAAGCCCAGGAATGCAAGGTTTGCTGGAAGCCACCAGAAGCTGAGAGACGAGTGGGACAGATCCTCCTTCAGACATTCCAGAAGGAACTAACCTTGACAACACCTTGACTTCAGGGTTCCAACCTCTATTGCTGTAGTGTGAAGCTCCCCGTGTTGTTGTAATTTGTTACAGCAGCCAAAGAAAGCTAATACACCTCCCAAGACGCGTGTTTACTGCCCACTAACATCCAGCATTCTCTTTAATCTTATGGTAATTTTGTGGCTGGGGTATAATTATATAGACCTGCCAGGGAAACCTACTGTTTACCTAATGCTGACCTTTGAGAGGCATTGCCCTTGATGCCAAAAGATTAAGAGTACCTGGGAGGCTCCTCGGTGCCAACAGGCAGATGAACTCTGTTACAAGAGTACGAAATCGGAGTGATTGAACACGATCCCTGAGAATGAACTCCTAAAAACCAGAGGGCATTTTCCATGTGCAGGTTCATTGTCACCAAGTCTCCCGATAACCAGCTGCTTGCTGCATGCTGTGGGTTCTTGTGGTGGTGGCACTGGGGGTATAATGCCAAGCTTGGCTATGCAGTAAATGAACTGTGAAATCTTAGCAGTGTAAGACCGCTTCATGTCGGGCTCACGTCACAGGTGCTAATGGTGGGCCACGTGGACTCTTCTGGAAGAGGTGACTCAGCTCTCTGGGCTGGTCCCACCAGCACCTCGGTTATCTTGGACTCATTGTCTTCAGTCCCGTAGAGGAACATGGGGACGTGGGGAAGGGACATCCTCTTGGAACTGCCCTGTTTTCACTCAGGTTATATTGGCAGCATCAGTGCCATGGCCCCGCCCCAATCCAAGTGTGCAGGGGGCATGGAGACTCTGCCTCGGTGGGACTGGAAGAAGCCAGGAGTCCAGTATGCAGTGGGGAGTAGGCACGAGCTGTCAGCTGCTCTTGAGATGGTGCAAGGTCCACAGCCACGTGGCCAGCAGCCATGCAAAGGCTGGTCCGTTAGCTTAAGTTTCTATAAATTATCCAGGACCTCTTGAACCCCAGGAAGTTCATGGCTACATATAGGTGTCCTAGAAATGTGACAGATTGAGCTTCAGGCCACACATCATGTCTTGTGAACACCTGGGCCGCCCGAGCAACCAACTAGCATCACTGCGCCCCCTCTGGCACCGTGGCAGAGGCCACGGCGATACTCACTTCATGCAGACATGTGCATTTTTCAGGTTCTTTCCTGGCACGAACATGCACTTTCCTCTGTTGCTCACCCTGTCTGCTGGATCCAGCAGCCACAAGTGGGAGAGCAGTATCTCATGCGTGACCTTCTACCTCCTTCAATGTGGAGACCGTGGCTTTATTCCCTGCTGCTCAAAGTGTGTCCGCAGACCAGCAGCAGCAGGAACACCGGGGAGCTGGCTGGGATGCAGAAGTTTGGCTCCCCCCTGGACCTAACAAGTGGGGTTGCGTTTTAGCGAGCCCCCGGGCGAGTCCTGCGCACAGGAGAAGCAGTGATCTATAGAATTTGTTCATTCCAGAGCCAATTGACAAGAACGGTAGATTCATATCTAACTTGAATGGTGTGGATCAGATCGTACGGGGTACCAGGCAGACAAGAGTTGAGTTAAACTCTTCAGGTTAAGGTCTTTAAGAAGATGGAGCTACAAAGGCCTATGTGCACAGCAGAGAAGGACAACTCAGAAGCCAAGGGTCAGCATCTTTTTTACAGACACTGAGTCCTTGATGGAATTATAATGTGAGTCCCTTCTAGGGGTACGAGAGTGTCCCATATTCACGCATGGGGCAGGTATTCACGCATGGGGCAGGTATTCACGCATGGGGCAGGTATTCAAACACTGTCATCGGGCCAAGACCCTGAAATTAGGACAAGAGCCCCGAGCTGCTGTGATGCTAACTTGTTTCAAGGTAGTAAAGAGCAACATTGAGATGCTGACATGGAATCAATTCGTGTTCCGGGTGGCGTGTAAACCTAAGACCTAAAAAAGGAAGGAAGAGGTATTAGAAACCCTTGGTCAATAGATCTGACTGGTTCTTTTCTCCCAGACCTGCTCAACCCTCGAGTTTTACCAAAGGAAACCTCAGATCTGATTGTAGCACTGGAGAGCCCAGCTGTGGCAATTAAGGCAGATAACAGAAGCTCTAACAGAGTCCTCGTTAATAGCTTAACTAAATACGCTGGGGACATCATTTTCCTTGACTGTTCAAATTTAGTGGTCGAAGAATAGCACTCTGCTGGGCACAAAAATATAAACTGATATAATTTATCATTTCATCGAGCTGAATAGAAAATAAATGTGGTAATAAGGGTCCTTGAGGAGGATGCCAGCTACTTGTTAGATAAGCTTTGCATTTGGAGTTGTTTTTCCATTAAACAGTTGAGATTTAAGTCTTATAATATAAAATTCATGGTTTTAAACTGGGCAATCCGATGATTTTTAGTACATTCAAAGTGTCGTATGACTATCCCCACTGTCCAATTCCAGACTATTTCCATCATCCAGAAAGAAACCCCATGCCCATTGGCAGTCACTCCCCGTGCCCTCACTCTCCACCCCTGCCAGCCACTAATCTACTGTCAGGGAGCTGATCAGTTACTGAAATGGAATGATACTGATATTCACTAACGGGTAGAGGCTCTAAGAAGTTAAGAAACGGAGCCTTCAGATCACACAATATGTCTTAACTACAGTTTGAATCTACGTGTCTGATTCCAAAACTTCCCCCTGCTCTGAAGTTACATCCTGCTGTCTCTTCTGGCATTTTCCTTTTTTTTTTTTTTTTAATTTATTTATTTGAGAGAGAGAGAGCACGAGAGCATGCGTGTGCACGTGGGCAGGGGAGGAGCCGAGAGAGAGGCACAAGCAGGCTCCATGCTGAGCACAGAACCCATCATGGGGCTCCATCTCACAACCTTGAGATCATGACCTGAGTGGAAATCAAGAGTCGGATGCTTAACCGACTGAGCCACCCAGGCACCCCATCTTCTGGCATTTTCCTTAATTCACACCATATTTCTTGTTTTAAGGAAAAATCACCTATGATGTTGACGTGTAGATCTCCAAGTTTGGCCTAGCCAGGAGATGTGACTTGCTTCACTCCCAGGTTAGCAGGCTTATTTTCCTGCATCCAAACACATTTGCCAATACCAGGAGGGCACGAACCGAATGTCAGGATAGCTGTGCTATCCTGACTTGTGCCACCCTGCTTGTCACCTTAAGACTCAGCTGTAAAAGGCTGTGTAATACTGCCAAGATGGGAGCTCCCTGTGAGCATAGAAGGCTGAGTGCAGAGTGGGTGCAAGGCCAGATGAAGAATGTGGGGCACAGGCAGCTGCCACCAACGCCACTGTTTCTTGGGGGAGTTCCCATAGTTCATGGTTTCCTTGGTGTCTCAAACTCATTTAAATTCAGGAATTCAGGTCCATGTTACCTCAATTCTCTGAAACTGATCATTATGGGTTGACTTTTTTTTTTTCCCTAAGATTTTATCTGTAAGTAATCTGTGCCCCAGCGTGGGTCTCAAACCCACAACCCTGAGTTCGAGAGTCACATGCTCCTCAAACTGAGCCAGCCGGGCGCCCCTGTTACGGGTTCCCTTGTATCCCCCCCAAGAATGTGACTTTATTTGCAAACAGAGTCTTCTCAGATGATTGAGTTAAGATGCGGTCATTAGAGTGGACCTGTATCTACTGTGACTGTGTTTTTATAAAAAGGGAAAATTCAGACGCAGAGAGACACACACACAGAGAAAGCCACACGAAGACTGGTGTCACACTGCCACAAACTGAAGGATGCTAAAGATGGCCACAAACCAGCAGTGGCTAAGCCAGAGGCCTAGAACAGATGCTAGCCTCATAGCCACAGGAGGAGCTAGCCCTGCCCTGGCCTTGATCGTGAACTTGTGCCTTCAGAACTGTGAGAGTAAATTTCTATTGTTTAAGCCACTCTGTTTGTGGTCGTTTGTTATGGTAACCCCCTCAAAACCCACACACCAATGGACAACCCAAAATAGCAATGGATTAGGTTACAATTAGAGCTACACCTGCCCAGGAGAACTTGTGTTTCCTGTCCATGACAGTCATCAGCAGCCACAATGGCTGTGGAACGTGCCAGGTACATGTGGCCACTGTCTTCCAGAAGGGCTCTGGGTGCAGGCTTCTGTGGCTTATCTGGCCCTTCAGATGGGCACCGTTCTTCCCCTTCATCGACTGCTTTGCCTAGACCCTGGCCCAGACACTATTCAATCTCCTTAAGCTTACTTCTCATGTCCTGGTTTTCAGTCACAATAAATTGACTTTACAATCTGACTCTTACAGGTGAACCTAATTCCTTTATTTACATTTTTTTGGGGTGGGTGTCTTCTGTTGCTTCTAATTTTCTTATTACTTTTTTCTGAAAATCAAGAGTCATTCGTCCTTCAACAATTATTATTCCTAATACCAGGGACTATTCACAGCTCCAGGACTTAGAACTGAGACCTGTGAAAACGTGAACCCATATGGCAAATGGGATTTTGTGGGTGTGAGTAGAGGATCTTGAGATCGGGTGGACCCAAGGTCATTGCAAGGTCCTCACAAGCGAGGCAGGAGGGTCACAGTCAGGGGGAGATTTGAAGATGCTGTGCTACCAGCTTTGACAATGAAAGTGGCCATGAGTCCAGGAGTGCAGGTGGCCTTCAGAAGCTGGACGAGGCAAGGGATACATTCTCCCCTGGACCCTCTGGGAGGAACGCAGCCTTCGCTGACACTTTGATTTTAGGACTCCTGATTTTAGAACCGTCAGATAATACATCTGTGTTGTTTTAAGTCACTAAGTTTGTGGTCATTTGTTAAAGCAGAAACAGGAGGCTTATACTTAGGGGGAGATAGCCAGCCAAGAAGTAATTGAAGAAAAAAATATATATATATATACACATATGTATATCATGTCAGTTGTGACAACCGAAGATGTCTCAGGACATTGCCGTTGTTTTTTGGAAGCCGAAACTGTACCCAGCGGAGAGCCAGTGCTCTGGAGGGACCTGAGTGATGTGGCTCAGACACGAGCCAGCTGGGGCCCTAGCGCGACGCGACCCAAGGTTGGGAGGCTCCTCAGGGATGCGTGGCTCTGACGCTTGTGCTCAGGGAGCAGCGGCATGGCATCATCGGGAACTCGCTAGAAAAGCGGACTCTCAGGACACGCAGCCCCAGCAAATCAGGACCTGTGATGTAATGGGAGCCCCAGATGGGTGGCGACCACATCAGACGGGGGAGGCACTGGTTTGGAGCACTCTCCCGCCATCTTTCTGAGCTGCGGTGGTGGAGACGCTCCCCCAATTACAAGCTCATTGATTTCACGGATATTCTGGAACATTCTCCATGTGCCAGGTCCTGGTTCCGGGCTGTGAAGGAACCCCCCATGGTTCTGAAGTCAGACCGCCCGACTGTTTCCAAGTCTGTGAAAATGAGGGTAGTCATAGAATAGTCCCTTTCCCCTAACCTTCGTTATGAGGCACACATAGGATATCTACCCAGCAGACCGGCTCACGCTTGGCACTCCATACATGTTCAGTAATTGTTACTGTGTTTATCCATCTATCTATCCATCTGTTTGTCTGTCTGTATTGAAGGCAGGCAATCGGTGTAGGCCGGATGAACAGACCTACCTCCTGGCCTCTCAAGGAGGATTACATGAAGTGAGTCTGTAAAGTGCTTAATTCATAGTCTAGCATAAAACAAACACTCCAGGAATAGCTGCAATTAATATTATCTTAATCATTTCTTCTCAGAAAATGAGCACTGGTAAAGGGCTTCACAGTGAATGGTGTTCTCAGCTGCTTACTCGGACTTACACTTGAGGTGGGCCTCCCCTCCCAGCCAGAAGGACCTGAGCTCCCTGGTGGTAATTGTTCAACCAGGAGCTGAGCTGTCAGTCCTTCCTTTCCACCAGCCAGGGCCAATCGAGGCAGGTCTCAACCTGCCTGTGATCTGTTAGCACAGAGGTCATGGAGCGGTTTCTCTCACACAGCAACTCTTGTGGGGAGCCCTAAAAGTTCTCTACAATGAAGGGTTGGTGGTGGTATCTGAGGGAACTTACTAGTTGAGAACTTTTAACTGCAAGTAGCTGAAATCCCAAGTAAAGGACACTTTATTTTGTCACATAACCACAAGTCCTGAGGTCAGGCTGTTCCAGGGTTGGTTATTCCAGCAGTTCAGTGATGTCATCTGAGAACCAGGTTCCTCTCCTATTTCCCTCCTGCCATCCTCAGTGTGTGAGTTGGCTCTTGTCATGGCATCAGAATGGCTGCAGCCACTCCAGGCATCACATCTTCATTCACTGAAATTCAGAGGCAGCAAAGGAGAGCTATATGATCCCTGTGTCCAATTTTAAAAAAGAAGATTTTCCAAATCCCATCTACTTACTCCTCTTCAAGAAGTCTTTCCTTTCAGTCTCATGACCCTTCCTAAACAAATCACGATCAGCAAGAATGGATTAATTTTATGGTTCAGACCCATCTCCCCGTAAACTGAGTATAGAGTCACTTTCCCTGAGTCCGTAGCCATGAGGCAGAGGATGGTCCCAAGAGAAACTGGGGTTCGGCCAGCAGGAAAGGTGACAGAGACATGGAAATTTGTGCGGGTTACCCACAGTGCCTCCTTCAAAGCATTTTACCCCCGTTAGCCCCTGAGTCCCTCATCTCAGAGCCTTAATCAAATAGAGGCCAGAAGAGCAGAGGTAAAGCACAAAGTGAATTTCCGGAGGAGGAGGTGGTCACCTTTAAAACTTCTGCAAGCAATTCCTAGCTCTACCAGAGCAAACTGATTCCAAGACAGATTACACAACCCTTTTGGGTTCATGGGGGTCCCCACCAGGAGAGAGAAGCAGTGTGAGGTAAGAAGGGGATTCTGAGACTGCACAGGATAGGCCCCTCCAAGAATCGCCAGCCCCGGATGTCGGTATGGGAATAGGCACTAAGCAGCCACGCCAGCCGTGCCACGAAATACCTGATGGGCATGGAGGATTGGGCGCCACACGTGCGGTCAGCCGTCCTGGGGCCAGCAGCTGTGGCTGCTGTGCTGAGCCCAGCTTCCAGAAGGACACTTCCACCAGCGGTCAGGACTGGAAAGGAGAACGCGGAGGAGCAGTGGCTGTTAGCCCAGTGATATTAGCACATCCCTCCCAGGGAAATCTCAGAATGAGCTGGAAAAGGAGTTCCAGGGAGGACCCAGGCGGGGGAGGGGGGGGCTTCAGATTGCTCGCACCAAGAGTGACATGTTTTACTCCGGGGCAAGCATGGCATGGAAAATGTGAACCTGGCTGAACTAAGGACTTTCTTTTTGGTGAAACTGAGGGATGTTTTGCACTGGAGTCAAGCGCCTCACTTGATAGCTGTGTTTTTTTTTTTTCTTAAAGATTTTATTTATTTATATGACAGAGCCAGCGAGAGAGGGAACACAAGCAGGGGGAGTGGGAGAGGGAGAGGGAGAAGCAGGCTTCCCGCGGAGCAGGGAGCCCAATGCAGGGCTCGATCCCAGGATCCTGGGATCATGACATGAGCCGAAAGCAGACACTTAACAACTGAGGCACCCAGGCACCCCTCTCACTTGATACTTTAACCTTGATTCACCACCTTGAATGTCAGCCACCTGAGGACAAGAACAGTGTTCCAAGGCTGCCTAGCATGTCTGCGTAGTGGAGTACACCCAGTGTAACAAGAGTCACGATTATTTGCACATATATATGTGTGTATATATATATACACACATATATATATTTTTTCCTTTTTAGGTAGGTTCCACACCCAACATGGGGCTTGAACTCACAACCCTGAGATTAAGAGTCTCCGGCTCTACCGACTGAGCCAGCCAGATGCCCCTCTTTGCAGATATTTTTTTAACAGCACTTTTTACATGATGAATATGACATCCCAACACCCTGCAAATTACATAGTCGTGCAAAAGTTCGTCTGTGTAATAGTGGACTCAAACATATATTTATGAAATCAACCGTTTCAGTTGTCATTACTTACCATGATGACTTTTAAATTATACATTGAAATCATTTTAGCTTTTATGAGACATGGGATAAGGAGGTTCATTTTCCTCTAGAGTCACTTAATGGACACTCACACTCAAGGTTCTACATCCAGAAACTCACAAGGAGAGATGTTTTCCTCCAGGAAGTCTGCTTTGGTTTACTCTGGGGGTGGAAGTTTTCTCATCAGTGAAAATGAAGATGGAACATGGGGGCAGTTGAGCTTGTCCTTAACGACAGGAGGAACAGAATGTCCCTGGAAGCCAGAGCGGGCCCAGGAGAGAAGGGGCCACAGTCCAGGAATGTTGTGCCAACCTTGTGCGTGTCTGGATCTGCCGTGTGCATGGTGCTTTCCCACCTAGTATCTCATTTTATCTTTGGAAACACCCGAGGGAGGGGCAAGGCCAGCGTCCTCAGCCTCACTGAGGGACTCCAGTAGAGAGATGTCAAGACTGCATTCCAAAGCGAGATCACTGACACCCCCTGTCCCCCACCTTGGGGTGTGTAAATGCCCCTGCGTGAAGAGGGCAGGCATTGCCCCCCCCCCAACACAGTCTCTTGAAAGGAAATACTGGAAATAAAATTCTTCAAGGATGGAACTTGATACCAGAGGGCATGTGTTTTCCTGGACCCTAGACTGTGCTTAAAGGGAGGGAAGGCAAGGCTCTGGGCTTGGGGTCAGGTATGTCAGCGGTGGTGGGCGTGAGTTCTGGGGCATTCAGCGTGGAAACAGGGCCCTCCCTGGCACGAGGGTGCAGGAAGTGGTGATATGGGCAGGACACCAGCCTCCATCCTCTGCTCCTGGGAATCAGATTCCCGGCTTCCTTCAATGGCTAGGCTTCCCACGCCAGGAGCAGCAGACTGGGGACCACCGGGAGCTCAACCTCTGGGTCTCAGGGACCTGGGGCTCCACCCAGGGCTCAGAGGGCATTCTCGAATCTCTTCCGCTGTGTCTCCTCGTCTGTAAGCGCAGATACAATCAAGGGATTCATTTATTCGATTAATGAATTGATCTGCTGGGGCTCTTGGGAGAAAAAAAAAGATCAAGCAGATCAAGCCCTTAGCACGGCGATGGAGCTGAGCACACAGTTAGCCCTCAGAGAAGGCTGGCTATGGCTGTTGTCACGATGATGATGATGCAGGACTAACGGGGAATAGATATAGCGCTGGAGAGAAATACTTCACATGACTGTTATTTTTATTATGTAACTATGTAATTTTAATTGATAAATACCGAAGAGATGCTTGTCCCTTCAAATCTATGTATAAATGCAACCTGAAAAATAATCTGGTTTGGTTCTGTCTTCCATGGCTTGCTGTCCCACTTCAAGGAGAACGCACCTGCTGTCATGTTCTTATTAGGAGAAGTTAACACCCGCTGGCAGCAGAGGTCGGACCATTCTAAGAAAGCCACTTCATGTTCTGAAACCCGAGCTGGTTAGACCACATAGCTCTTTTATTCTCGCATCTTCTAATCTTGGCCAAGAAGCAACATGCCACATTCTCAGAAGCCCTTAGTCTGCCATCTCCTCTAAACGGAAGCAGCCCCATTCTCCATCAGAAGGTGTGCAGAACAAATGTATGAAGTGCCCCAATGTCTTGTGCAAATGCTATTCTTAGAAGGTCTCAACTAAGCCAGGAGAGCTGGCGGGAAAGGCTGTGGAAGGAGAAGCGAACATGGGCGAGGGATATAAATTGGAGGAGACAACAGAAAAGCCCTCACGTCAGCTGACACAGCCGAGCATGCTTCCCGGCGGGTGGATGCTGGAATGAGTTGAGCACTCAGAGGCAGAGGTGGGAACGGGGAGCCCAGACCAAGAGCTGGTAAGTTGGAGGGCGGGTCAAGTTCTGGGTGTGTTCTCACCTCCCTCTTTCACGCCATCACACCTTATATTTCTGCTCTTTGCACATCATTGCCTCTCCTCGCCACTGCACGGATGGGACAGCGGAATGGTCTATGATGTTGGTAACAGAATTGTTCCAAGGGCTCAAGTCCCTGGAGACAAATGTAAAGGCACAAGACTGTAAGGCAAGACTCCTGCCTTACAGTCTATCGTAAGAACTTACAAATCTAGAACTAAAGCCTTGGGGATGAAGTCAGGTTGGGGAAAATACAGCGGTTGCTTTGGAGGAAAATTGGCCTCCTCGGTCATGAGAGGTCAGAGTGATGGTGACTTTCCTGGAAAACATCAAAGGAACCCCATCGTCCAGGTACCGAGTGCCAATCGGCTCCTCAGAAACGTGTTCATTAAGGTTGTATCATAAAATAAGGGCTTCAGTCTTGGCTTCCTCGGAGTGCTAGTTTCTTTAGTCCTCTGGACAGCACGGATCCCCAAATAGTTTTTCAAGAATTTTTCAGGTTTCAGGACCTAGAAATGGCACCTGTGCCCATTCTGATGCCATCTGGCTCCTAAACATTAGCTTCCACAGCCATGGGCATGATGAAACTCAAGTCTTGCTCATTTTTAAATAAAAACCACTAGGTTCATGAATGTTTTATTAGGTGTAAGAGTCTCACCGTCCTTCTCCAAAGTCATAGCAATGAGTCATCTCATGACAAGATCTTGAAGAAGATATTACCATTTTGTCCATTTTCAACTTGATTAAAACACTTCCCGAGATTTCATTGTTTATTTTGTCAAGCGCCCATTTTGAAATTTACGACTGAAACTAACTGACAAGAACTCAGTTGTTCGGCCCATAGTTACTGAGCACCTATTATGCTCCATGTGATTTGGGGCCACAGGCTATCAAAGATCTATGCCTTACACAGGGGGCCGCTCAGAGCCTGGAGGGATGAGCGGAGTCATGTCTGAACCACGGACTCCGTCGTCTGCGGGGCTCCGTTGGGCCCCACACTCAGTTCCGCCCGGCTCACGGGAGGGAAGACCGCACGCCTGGGATGGTGGGAGACCGTGCAGCTGCCGGCTTGACCCCGCTCTGGCCTGGGCCTGGGGTCTGCAGCCTAGGTTTCAGAGGGTAAGGACACCAAGAGGTGGGGTTAAAAGGGAGATTGCAGGGACCTTGAGTCTAGGCCTGTGGGAAGGTTGAATTAGGCCTCCCAGTTTGCTGGCAGCCCATAGTCAAAGCTGAAGCCACCGAGCCCGTGCTCCCTGCCAGGCCCTTCGAGAATGCCTCGCTGTACTATTGTGTGACAGATCCTCCCCAGCAACCGTGGCGATCCCGTGTTACGTATGGGGAAATCGAGGCACAAGAGGCTAAGGGCTGTGGAGTGAAATCATGGGGCCGGAAGCACTGGAGTGGGAATGTGAAACTGGATCTCCTTGTCTCCAGATCTGAGACCGGAGCAGCCCCTGGTTTCGATGCTTACGACCTGCCGGGTGTCTCCAGGAGCGCGTGTGAGTTGAACCTGTCAGAGTGCTCCCGATTCTGCCTCCCTCACTTTTCCTCCAGAAAGTGGGTCTTTTCCCAACAGCACGTACAAAGCAGGATGGTTTTACGGCACCACCTACGTCAGAGGACTGACGTCTTGTATTCCCGATGGTTCGGCCCGGCCGGGAGCGGAGAAAGCCCAGACTGTGAGCAGCTCTGTGACTACTGCTGCTATCGTCATAGTAGCACATAGCTACTTTCAATTTTACACAATCTTATAATATTTTTGAAGTGATTAACAATCATGACCTTTTTATTTTTTAAGGTAGGCTCCACGCCCGGTGTTGGGCTTGAACTTATGACCCGGAGAGCAAGAGTCTCGTGCTCTATGGACTGAGTCAGCCAGGCGCCCCGATCGGGACCTTTTTAATAATGGAAAGGCTGAGGCCAGGCGAGGCATCGAGGCCGTCTTCCTGAAAGATCTCTGAGGACCATGGACAGGCCCCCCATCAGGGGGCCAGGCACCTAGCCCTGTCCCTCCTCGGCTCAGGGCCGAGCTGGACACTTCAGCCAGAAAAGCAGAGACCGGTCCAGCCCCATTAGGGCCCCAGAGACCATCTTGTGAGCCATCCCTACACTCAGCAAAGAAGGTCTAAAAAGAGGGGCAACTAGAAAAAACCACCCAGACAACTTCCCCACACGTTTGATTGTATAAATAATTTATTTCTGTTCACAGCATCATATATGCATATAAAAGGGAACAGGAACAGAAGAATGTTCAGGACAGAGAATTACAGCAGTAGAAACGGAAACCGAAACCAGGAGACACCGTCCCAACACCATGACAGAGAATCTGTGAAGAGAATCCATTTGAAACCAAACCGGCCTCCCTGTGTCTATGAGAAACAATTTCAGAAGCTCACGTGGGGAGGCCAGCTTCCTCTGTGCGAAACCCATTCATTCTCCAAAGGCCAGGAGATACAACACGTGGGAGGGGACGTCCCCCCCAAGAGCACTCCAAGGTGATTTGATGTGCGCTTCCTCTGTTTGGTCAGAGACAAAAATGGGCTATTATTAGGTCAAATGTGACAGAAATCAACTGAGACTCTGAACTATTAGTGGACACACCACAGGGCTTTACTTTACTGCACAATTACGAACAGCTGACTGCACCTTAAGTCTCGATAATGCAAAACCCAAAATCATGTCGCTTCGTTGGTAAAGCATGACGGGATTTGAACAGTGATCTCGAACCTAAGTATGGTTCGCACGAGATGGTGACAGTATTTGGCATCCGGAGTGTCACAAAATAAATCTATTATTCTCTCAATAGTGTGGAACTACCAAAATGTCAAAGTGCATAAGAAATTGTTACATGTGAAGAAAATAAAGGAAGATGGATTTTTTTTTAATAACTCTATACAGAATCTTCAGATGATGGGACCAGCCCATTTAGAAATATGCCGTCGATATGTAAACCGAAATCCTGCAGGCTTTCACGCTTCTTGAGCTCTCGTTCCTCTACCGAGTTCCTACAAAAAGACCAGCATTGGAGAGGTACCAAATTCACCGACAAAAGATAAAAGGAAGATGGGTTAGGTTTCCTCTTTTCAAATATTTCATATAAGAATTGGGTTTCAAGCAGGAAGCCAGGACTTCAACCTCTGGTTCTTAAATTAACTTTCCAAGTGCAATGGACAATAGGCATGGATTTATAATTTGACTAACTCACATTCTCAAGCATGATCATGCCCATTTTCTACAGGCCTCCTTCGTAAAGAAATTTCTCACGGTGGGGGGAGGGGCGATATACATAATTCTACCTGTAAACATGAATTTTAAGAGGAAAAAAAATCGAACAGTTAGGTGTTAAGTTTCCCTTTCGATACTGTGTTTCAGGGTAAATGACATCTTCTGCAAACCAAGACTCAGTCCTGATTATAAAGGATTTTTAAATTACATTATTAAAAATATCTATTTATTCTTCTTTTGCTTTATCTATTTTCCAAAGCCTCTTTCAAGTAAACTGTGAAGTGCCTGAGTACAGGTGATCATGACGTCACACGCTTTCTTTTATCTCAAGCACTCATTGTTCGCATTTGCTAAGCAGGCCGCAGGCCAGTTCCCACAAGAATGGATTAGGAAGGACCTCATCCTTGTGCTTTTCCTTCGCTCTTCAATCCATGCAACGAGGTCGGCTTTTGCAACAAGGTGGGGTTTTATTTTTTGGTGCATGACATCAAATACTCTAACGAGACATTTTTTAATGAAATACTTAAACCAGATAGGCCACAATGAACCAAATTAGAAATTTGAACATGTCGCCACTTGCAGCGTAAAGGGATCTAAAAGGCCAGAGCAGTCTTTTTTTTTCCCCCTAAGGTGAATATTTCGGAGGTGAGTAGTCATTTGTAGAATTTTTTAAAAACATGTCTGAAAACCAAAACCCATTATCAGGCCGTTAGCGTTACAAGAGGCATCCCTTGCAAAACCGTCCTGCATTTCAGCACACATCTGCAGCGGCTGTGCTTCCACAAACCCATCAGTAGGCTACGAGATTTTAAGATTCCACACATATGGGTCTAGGTATTGATGCCGATTACACAGTGGAGAGGGAGGTCCCTGTTTCTACACACACACCCCAGCCAGCATTTACGCCCAGAGCCTTACCCTTTAAACACCTTTAACTATCCTGCAAACAGTAAATACATCATTTGCCACCACCTCCAACAGTTTTGTTGTTGTTGTTGTTTTTTTTTAATTTTTATTGGTCTCTTTGTGTGATAATGACCTACACATGGACAGGGTCCAAACCATCTGGAAGATGTCTGATTCCAGGCTGAAAAGCAGTTCGCAACCGAACTGGTCTTCCGTAGCCACCATAAAGCACCAGGAAAGGGGCATCTTCGCGGCCATTCCCCAGTCCAGGCCAGCGCAGCGCCCCATGCTCTGGGGCTGCTGTATTGTTCCAGGCAGTCCTCTCAGGGCCCAAACCCCCACCTCGTTTGGGCGCAGAGCAGGACAAATGAAATTTCAACAGGGGCCTGCCCTGTGACATAAAATCATCCAGCTTCCAAAGCCCATGAATGCAAGGCGCAGCGGTCCCCCCAGCACCTCCCACTGCCAGCATGCCCCCAAACAGGTACTCCCAGCGTTCTGGGAACCGCATACCTCAGGTAACTCACAGGTGGGAGCCCCCAGTGAGGGCGGGGCAGCCTGAACTTCTGGCCCTGCTGGAGGAAGAAATCGCTTTTGTCTCTGACATCTGAGCCTTCCACCTGGGCCGGGAGGGAGGATAGCAGGCCAGGCACGTCCACTCCCCAGCGCCCCCCACCCATTAGTAGCTCTGGCATCCAGACAAAAGGTCCCCTGAGCTGGGGGTGGGGACGGATCGAGGGCAGGCTGGTAAGTCAGCGTACACACCCAGGTTAAGTCACTAGTCCTGCGTCTGGGTGCACGGATTCCGTTTTAAAAATTCGAAGCATTGCTTTGGTTCTCTGTCTTTGTTCGCGGGCGCAGACTCTCGTTCATCCAACCATCCATCCATCCATCCATCCATCCAATCATCCCCGACTCGCTCCCTCGCTCCCGGCTCATTCCCCGCTCACTCCCCACCGCAGCCGGGCGCATTACCGCTTCTTCTTCTGCTTGAGGGACTTCCTGCGTTTCAGGATCATCTCATAGAGCTTGTCCATGCCCTCGGTGAGGCCCTCGCCGATGATGGCGCACGCCGGCTGGACGTGGTAGGTGGTGGCCGGGATGAGCTCGTGCAGCGCCAGCTGCTTCTCGATCTCGGCCACCGGCAGCGACTTGGGGAGGTCCTGCTTGTTGGCGATGACCAGCAGCGGCGTGCCCTGGTTCTCGGCGAACTTGGTCACCTTGTGCAGCTCCGTCTTGGCCTCCTCCAGCCGGTCCACGTCCACCGAGTCCACCACGTAGATGATGCCGTCCGTGCAGCGGCTGTAGGACTTCCACAGCGGCCGCAGCTTCTCCTGGCCGCCTACGTCCCAGAAGTGGCAGCTGATGCCCTTGGCCGTGCCGTTGCTCAGCTTGATCTTCTCCGTGTTGAAGCCGATGGTGGGCACCGTGTTCACGAACTCGTTGAACTTGAGCCGGTAGAGCACCGTGGTCTTGCCGGCTGAGTCCAAGCCCAGCATGACGATGTGCAGGGACTGGAAGGCCGAGATGTTGGAGGAGATGTTGCCCATGGCTCCTCGCTGCGGCGCCGGCCACTGCGGCTGCGACCGGAGGGCGCCGCCCCCCGAGCAGTGACGGGCCCGACGCGGCCGGGCGCACCTGGGCCGCCCCTGTCGCACTCCGCCGCGGGCACCGGCCCGGCCTCTGCGTCCCCGGGGCGCACGGCTCGGGGCGCTCAGACGCCGCGGCCCCCGCGCCCGCGCCGGCCGGGCATCGCGTCTCTCCGGTGGGCTTTTGTCTCCCGAGAAGCCGCCTCCGCTGCCGCGGCGCCGGATGCTCGCGCCCGGCGCCCTCCCCCGGCCCCGGCTCGCTCTGCGGCTGCCTCCGGCCGCGCCCCCGCGCTCCGGCCGCTGCCCGGCTCTCTGCCGCCCGCTCGCTCGCGGCTCCCGGCGCCCAGCGCTCGCGTCTGCTCTCGCGGGCCGCGGGGCCGCTCCCGCTCCCGGGCGCGCCTCGGAGGCGCAGGCGGGGCGCGGGCTTCCCCGGGCGTCGCTGCCGGCGCGGCCGCCTCGCTGTCCCCGCAGTCCCCACTCTGTCGCCGCCGCCGCCGCCGCCAGCCTGCAGCAGCGGGAGGGCGCCCGGCTCCGCCCCTCGACCCCGCCCCTCGATCGGGCCCCGCCCCCGATGCCCCCCACCCCCCGCCCGCGCGCGCCGCTTTCGCGCCTTCCGAGCGTTCGAAATCGCCCTCCGCGTCCCTTCCCGCGCCGCGCCCAGACAATGGGCCCGGGCCGGGCTCTTCCTCCCCGGCCAACTGACGCATCTTATAAAAATAGCTCCAGGCGCCCGGAACCCCCAGCCTCCGAGCCCCGGCCGCACAGCCTGCATCGGGGAGCGGGTTCTGGGGGTTCCCGTTCAGCAGGCGCTGGCGAGGCCCGGAATCCGGAGTCAAGAAAGGGGCGGGCAAGGGCAGCTTCTGCCTGGGCGGCCGGGGAGCGCCCAGCGTGGGGAAGGCGGCCGTGGGGTCGGGTCCCCAGGAGAGGGGAAAGGAAGGCGCAGGCCACAGTGAGCCGCCAGTCTGCACCCCGCACCTGAGCCAGCCCTGGCGCATCGCACTCTGGCGTCCTTTGCGGTGCCGGGGTCTGGGGCCCCCAGTGATGCCCGGACAGGCTTTCCTGCCCGACCTCCAGGGCCACTGCCGCACTTGGAGCTCAGGCCTGTGCCCAGGGAGCGCTGGAGGAAGCCCAGCTTTTCTAGCCTGGTGGGGGCCACGGTGAAGAAGGGGTCGGGCATTTGCATCCTAGGCCACATGCCTTCCTTCCCCCAATAAGTTAGACAACTCACCTTTCACAGACAGCCCCCTTGGCTGCCTAATTTTGTTTCCACCAGCGATGCTGACATCCCCAGGAAGCCCTATCAACGGCAAGCACTGTCTGCCCCTCTGCTTTGAGACCTGAGAACCATCTGCTCACAGGTGAACCACTCCTTCATCGGGGGCTCCGGACACACTTGGGAGCCAAAACAAAATGTGTCGAGCCTGGAGTAGGTGGCATCGTGGGTTACAAATACCGGTGCCCCTTCCCTGGTTTCTATTTCCCCTCACTCCAATTCAGTGGTTTTATTCTGGTTTGGGAACACATAACAAATGCACGGCCTCTGGGCGCAGGGGAAACGGAGAGTGCATTGTCGGGGACACACAGACCAGGGCAGAGCTTCTCGGCACGGGCCGCAAGCAGCTGAATGGCCCATAGCGTCTTTCCCAGTCCAGCTTATTAGGCAGAAAAGACAGGAATGGGACCAAGAGGGAGAGTGAAAACGATCACATTTATGAATAAAAACCAAAACTTTATTTTATTTTTTAAGATTTTATTTTTAAGGAATCTCTGCACCCAATGTGGGGCTTGAACTTACAACCCAGACATCAAGAGTCACATCCTCCACCAACTGAACCAGCCAGGCCCCCAAAACCAAAATTTTCTAGAACTGCTTTCCTTTACCACCTTCTTTTCACAGGCTATGCTAAAATACATGAGTTTGTTAGTACCGAAAGGTGTGAGAAGACCACATCGGAAGAAGGCAGGACAAGCTATCCCGTCTTTGGGATTCCCGTGGTGACAGCAGCCATCGCAGTCATGGGCCATCCAGAGTGGGTCCAGGGATTAGACATGGAATGTCAGGCTGGAAATGGCCTTGAGGGTCCAGATGAGGAAAGCAAGGCCTCGGCACCTGGAACTTTACCAAGGTGGAGCCTTGGAAACCTGCTCCAGGCCCAGTGGTATTCATGCCCAGGGCCAAGGGCCTGCCTGTTCTCCCTCACTCCACACTCCATCTACATGCTATTTTAATGGGGAATGAAATTATAAGCAACTTGAATTCAGTTGCAAAAGATAGAAATTCAACTCACATTGCGTTGGACACAATGGAAATACATTCACTGACATAATTGAGAAGTTGATGATTAGGCTTGTCTTCAGGGATGGCTAGATCCAGGAGCTCAAAAGAAGTTTTAGACCAGGCCTCCCTCCATCTCTTCTCTGTTTTTCTCTGTATTGATTTTTTTTCCTACTGGCACCCCTGGACTCACATCCTCGGTTTAGATCCTAGAAGAAAAAAAGTGTATCTCTTTCCCAGTAACTGCAACAAAAGCCTGGGGAACACATCCTGTTGGCCTGTTCAGCTCACTCAGGAGTCAAGACTGCTGTCCAGGAGGTTGGAGCACACTGATAGATGTGGCCCAGGGGCTCGAAGTGGGGAGGGGTGGTTCCCAAAGAATAATCAGGCATCTGTTTCCAAAAGGGCAAATGGTGAGTAAGCAAAAGTAACAGACATCAGCATAGCTTATAATGATGTCATTTGGTTTTTGGGAACCCTGGGAAGACAGGAGTTTGCGTTTTCGGGAGTGATTTTCTTGGCTCTCTGCGAGGTCTGCCCTATAGATAGTCACCTTCTCATGAGATTGCTTCTTCTCTCCGAGGCCAGTGCAAGACAGGCCTTTGATTAGTAGCCTGGGACCCGGCCATTTGGAAAGGGATGGACAAGACGGGAACCTCTGAATCCGGCTCCCACAACTGACCTTAATGTAGGACTCTGTTCTGTCGCTTGCATCTACCCCCCAGTCTGGTCTTGCTTTGATTTTAACGGTAGCAGGAAGGATATATTTCAGTAAAACATTTGATGTGTCTTCCTGATGCTGTACTAATTACTGCCCATAGTGGGTCTGACTGCAGCTCCCGCCTCTCCCACCCCATGGTGGGCTTTAGCCATAAAGGGATATCGGTTGTCCAGTAGAAAAAGCAGATTAATAGACATGAACAGAGCCTTCCAGAACAGAGCCATTAAACAGCAACCCACCGTCACTGAATAGCAGCCACTCTACATTCTAATTTCACTCACCAGGTGATAAGTTGATTTTACAGTTGATAATTTAACTTCTAACACGTAAAAATGTCATTCAACTGGATCAACTAGTAACTTTCTTTTAAATATGGATTTCAGTTGAAAAACACTGAAATTATGTTTACTACCGTGTCAGAAATGCAAGATCCACATTGAGTCTCCTTCTACGGGAACGTAGCATCACGGCGAGCAGGGTGGAGAGACTGGTGGGTGCTCTGCATTTCCCTGCACATTCTAGCCACAGTCCAAGCCCTAGCTCCCTGCTCTCCAGCTCCTCATCGCTACACTGTGTCTCACATAATAACATATGCAATAAATAACATGTGCAATAAACACTTAAATAAGAAACAAAACAATAATACATGTAAAGGGTTTGGCACAGTGCCTGGCACGTAGTAAGTACTCAGTAAATGTCAGCTTTGCTAACTGTAAAGCCACTGGTTTTCTGGGGTAAGTAGTCATTTGAATAGTGACAACGGCCCGAGGGGCAAGGATTCCACTGGGTGGAAAAGAGTAGCTGCAGTGTGCTGCTTTCTTCACCCTCATGAATCAGAATAAGACGTTTCCCAAAAAGCAGAGTGCACTTAGGTCTTGCCTGACGTTCCAGCTCCTCTCCCTTCCCTTCTGCATCAAGATGACTTTACACCCAGAAAAGGACGACTCAGTTAGTTCAAGTAAACAGAATACAGTAACTTAGCAGTCATTTTGAAATTGTATCTTAAAGTATTTTTTCCCTTAAGGGTTTAGAGATAAACTGTGCCACAGATTAAAATAACTTCTAAGTGGATTGGGTAAATGGAGCAATGAATATATTGCATCATTATTATATTTGCTTTAGTTAAGGGTACTGGCGTCACAGGTAAAGGTGAATGTCCTATCTATCATTGAATATGTTTAAGGATAAATATGACCGCATATAATACGTGTGATTATTTGCGTTTTCCCAATTGGATCCCTGGGTTCAGGTGCACTGCACCCACCGCACCCCCCCCCCCCCCCGTGCTTAGCTGCTATAGTACAGCAGTGCCCTCTACCGAGCTTCTCGTGTAATAGCCGAAGCCCTCTCCAGAGGCGACTTTGCCTAGTGCCTAGTAACCGTCCAATCCATATTTATTGAACCAGTGAATACATAAGTGACTCCCTAACCTGGTTCTCTATCTGGAGCTATGGGACTAGATCTCTTAAGGCCCCACTTCTTTTTTTTTTTTTTAAGATTTTATTTATTTATTCGACAGAGATAGAGACAGCCAGCGAGAGAGGGAACACAAGCAGGGGGAGTGGGAGAGGAAGAAGCAGGCTCATAGCGGAGGAGCCTGATGTGGGGCTCGATCCCATAACGCCGGGATCACGCCCTGAGCCGAAGGCAGACGCTCAACCGCTGTGCCACCCAGGCGCCCCAAGGCCCCACTTCTTAAACTGAGAAAGTGCTTCTGCTTGGGGCTCAGAGCTTGAGAACGCTGATTCTCAGGTGTGGGCTTCGGTCTTGTCCGTGAGACCAGTGCGGAACAGGAGGGGTGGTGGGCCAGGAGGCTGGACAGAGCAGAGCGGGAAGGAATATAGCCAGGAAAGCTGTTCAAAGAATCATAAATTGATGAAAGAGAGTGGAAATCGGCAGCCAGGAAACCCAGCTGAGACTAGAGAGTGGAAAAAAATCAATTTTTACATCTAATTCAGTGAACAGGTACGGGCAGCAGTAAATAGAGAGGCGGCCAGGAGTCAAGCATAAAGGAGGTCAGTTGTACAGGGAAAGCAGCAAGGCATGAATCAGCCAAAGCCAGGTGGTCCAGGACTAAAGTTCTTTTTCTGGTGGGGGGGTCACTGTGAAGGTCTCCTACCCACTTTCCCAGAAGTCCTGAGGAGTGGCAGCCTGGGAAGATCTCATCCCTGGAGATGCTGGCCTCAGGCTACACGTGGAAAGGACTACAAGTCATTGACTCCAAGGGGAGTTTTGTGGACCAGGCTGTAGATTTGGGTGGAGACAAGTGTGAATCTGGGATGCCCCAGCCTTTTGCCTCATTCAAGTGATCCAAAGCCTGGAAATAAGGAGGATCCACTACTCTACTGTCCATTCAATTTCATGATTTTATGAGAACAAACAAAAAATAGTTCAGAATTCCTTATTTTTTTATTGCTGTGAAGCAACAAGACTGAAACGATTCGGGTTCTCATTTTTCCAACAACCACTACTATGAGCATTTTTAAAAAATATTTATTTATTTGAGGACAAGAGCATGTGGACAAGCAAGGGGAGGGGCTGAGGGAGAGGGAGAGGCAGGCTCCCTGCTGAGCAGGAAGCCTGATGCGGGGCTCGATCCCAGGACTCTGGGATCATGACAAGAGCTAAAGGCAGATGCTTAACCGCCTGAGCCACCCAGGCGCCCCTACTATGAGCATTTTATTATTCTCTCTGTTTTGGCAAAAAATAGCTAAAAGAGCTTTTTTTTTTTTTTCACATTTAAGCCTTCGTTATCAATTGTCAATCTCTATTACATGCCTGAGATAGGTATGAAAAATTAGAAGTCCTAATCTTTGCTATCAATATTATTTTCAGATAAGATTCTTATACAAGATTGTTTTAGGGGCACCTGTTTGGTCCAGTCAGTTAAACAGCCAACTCTTGATTTTGGCTCAGATCAGGATCTCAGGGTTTTTGTAGGGCTCTGTGCTCCCCATGGAGTCTGCTTGAGATTCTCCCTCCCTCCCCCGCTGCCCCACCTTCTGCTTACGCATGGGCGAGTGCACTCTCTTTCTCAAATACATAAATGGAATCTTTAAAAGTAAAAAGATTGTTTTAAATCGCTCCTTAATATTTAAATATTATATCTTTTTTTTAAAAGTAGACTTCACACCCAACATGGGACTTGAATTCATGACGCTGAGATCAAGTGTTGCATGCCTACCTGACTGAGCAAGCCAGGTGCCCCTAAATTTCGTATCCTTTTTCTTTTTTTCAATAGAAATTTTTATTTTTAAGTAGTCTCTACATCCAATGTGGGGCTCAAACCCACAACCCCGAGATCAAGAGTCATACACTCCAGTGACTGAGCCAGCCAGGCACCCCCTAAATTTCATATCTTAAGTGAACTTTTATCAAAGACATTAAGACCCAACACTTGGTAAGTCAGAGCTCAGGGCTACTAGCAATGACAGAGAATCCTCATACCAGGCCAACATCCTTTCAGCTGAAGGGGAAGAAAAAGCTTGGTATGCAAAAGTTATTTGTGATTCGTTTAATTATTCAATCACCATAATTAAATTTCTACTCTAATAGCTACAATGAAGGAGAAAAAATGGCTAACAATAAATACCAGGTGATCAGAGCACCGCACCGTGAACCGAGAAGTATTTGATGGAAACTTGGATTACTTTTGTTCCTCCTTCACCGTTCTCCCCAGGTGAACTGGGATGCCTATTATTTTCATTTAATTAAAAGCTAGCTGGCTGGACCCAAGAGAGATGGGAACAATCACGCTTTTGTGCCTCGATCAAGGCCTGTCGGCATTCCCAACTGTGGTGAAGGAGGACAGGGAGTGTTGCCAGCTCTCCCTTTGTCTGCTATGTGGTCACTCAGGATGACTCGTCCCTTTAATGCAACAGTTGGCTTCTTCTGGAACTATCTTCTATGTGAATATGGCTGGAGCATCTGAATAGAGTTCTTTAGCTTGTTGCTGCTTTTGTTAGACGCATAGCCACTTACAAATACCATTTCTTACTTATGAGTTATGCTGTACTTTATGTAATCCAATAATTTGCCCCATTAGTCATAGAATATCCATTTTACTTTCTTGATTCTGCCCCCTCCAGTCTCCTAAGTCTATTTTCCCAAGGGCACTTGGGACCAAAGGAAGAATCCACAAGACTTTTGTTTCCCTTTTACCTGGCCTTTCAACTGAACTTCTTGATCCTTCCACTTTTCTTAAAATTTTTCCCTAAGAAAACCAACTGGCCTGGTTGACCAGCAGTACTTCCCTCACCCTCTATGGCCCCACATTGCTGCCCCCAAGATGCAGGACTGATTCGTGCTGGTGACCATCTGGGATGGAGATGCTCACAGGGTCAGAGGTCCACCACCCACCCACCTCCCACCAACCACATCTGTGGCTGCAAAACCCCACTCCCTAACCCTCTCTGATCATGGCCGTGAGACTCTGTCCATTGGTCATTAATCTACAGAATGTTGGTGGCTCCCCATGTTCAGTCTTGAACATTCTCGCCCTCTCACGTCTCCGTAGTGAATCCCACCTACCTCTCAAGTTTTCTCAATCTCTGTCACTGCCCACAGCCAGAGGGGCTCAATATAAACCATCCAACTCAGAGCTCTCTCTCTGTGTATCTGCACCAGGCTCATGGAGCACGTACAGGAAACCAGCACTAGGACAACAGGAAAACTCATCCTTCCCTTCCATCTGCTCATGCCTACATCCAGTCAACCAGAGTCCAGATCATTCTATTTCAGAAACAGTTCTTGGAATTAAAACTAGGAGCACTTTTAAATTACATTGGTTGGATTTCCTTCTGTTCAAGAGAGTTGCCTTTATTCGTGTCTTCGGTGAGTGCTGTATTTACTTTTATTTTTGCACGTGGGAAGAGCAGACTTCACCCGGGCATGTACCCGGGTCCACTCTGCGCGCACCTTGGAGAGGAGGGTGGCTCATCTGATGGGCCCAAGCTTGACACTTCCCTGGGATCCACTTCACTAGTGATGATGAAGGAATGTGCACCCAGGAGTAGATCTGTGGTCTGTCTCCTCTCCACCTGTCGCAGGGAAGGGGAGATCTGTGGGACTGGTCTTCTTGCACTCAGGGGTAGTGAAGGGCAAGTCCTGCTTAGATCCTTCACCTGAGCTGCTTTCTTCAAGCTGGAGTTCCAGAAATAGGTGGGAGGTTGGTCATTGGTGTTTGCCCAGAGTAATAAAGCAATACTTGTGCTTGGTCCACATAGGGGGGTAATAAGTGAAGGGATTCTGACCTCAAAACCCAATTCTCAACCCCTAACATGACGCAGACGGACATTCCAGTGAACTCTGGCACCTGAATCGAATGTGAGGGGACACAATCTCTAAGCAGCAATAGAGAAAAATCTAAGGAGAGAAAGGACCCAATGAAAGGCACCGAGACAAGATGAAAGAACAGTGGGACCAAGGAATAAAGGCACAGGTGAGCTTGGATCCTCCTTCTCTTCCTTTTCTTTCTCCTCTCAAAAAAAGTTTGGTATTTTCATTCTACTCGAAGACATCACAATCGTGATGGAAGATCCAGCCCTTTATTTCTCGTGGTTGAGCCAGTTCTTCTCTCTTGACAAACTGATTTCAAGAGAACTAAGACAGAGATGACCAAGTAGATCATTTTTCCGTATTTTTTAAAGATTTATTTATACATTTTAGAGAGTGTGTGTGGGGGGCGGGTAGGGCCAGAGGGGGGGAGAGAGAATCTCAAATAGGCTCCTCACTGAAGACGGAGCCCGAATGCGGGACTCGATCCCAGGACCCTGAGATCATGACTTGAGCTGAAATCAAGAGTCGGACGTTTGACCGACTGAGCCACCCAGGTGCCCCCCAGTTTTCAGTATTTTTGAATGAGGTGAACACACGGTGTAATGTTCAGAAGGTACAAAAGGGCGTTTGGTGAGAAGAAAGTGCCTGTCTCACCCTCCCTCATTCCGTCCTGCCTTCACAGCCTCTGTCCTGGGAGTGACCGCAGTGAGCAACAGCTTGTATCTCCTTCTAGATAGTGAATCCTACCTTCTCAGAGCTATGCCTTAAGGAAAATGTATTATGCTTCTCGAAAATCCTAAGTAAAGGATGCAAAAGGAAGAGCAGTGTCATAAATTAATCTGATAGCGAGGAGGGCAGAAGAGCTAAAATATGGTCGTGAAACATCAAGGCCATGTACACCGGAGGGAAACGACGAGATTTTTGAGGAAGGAATAAGCTATGAGATCTTTCCTATTGCAATTACTGAAGGCCGACAGCCCAACCTCACCCAGCCCCTGAACCCTGAGGACTTCTGTTCCCAAGAGCAGCCGGGTGCTGGGATCACTTGGAGGCGCTCCTAGGGCACCCCCGTGCCTTGGAGCTGTGTTCTGCCTGGGTGCCACTGGACACCGGCCATCCAGGAGACCGGGCCTCTGCTCCACCCACCTCGGCAGCTGTCCTGACGACAGGCCAGCCAGTCGGAAGCCCCTGACCCTGACACCAGCTACTGGTGGAGTCCTGTTCGACCTGGATGCAGCCCTGGGTCGATTCACTGATTTATGATGGGCTGGCGCAGATGGGAGAAGAAGGATGACCCAAACAGTAACTCCAGCAGTTTCTCAGTCTGTGATGACTTGGGAGGAAAAGATAAAGGCAAACAAAAGCAAAGAAATGAGAACGAATTTGATTTCTGTGATGGAAGAAACTGACTGAATTGTAGCTTATTTCTCTAGTATCTCTTAACTTCATTTCCGGCCTGCCGCTCACGGACCATGTCTTTGTCATAATTTTATCTAGTGCTAAGTGGGCAAAATAAGAAAATAAACAATCTTAGGCTTTTCCTTGCCAAAGAAGTCATAAATTCAAATACGAAAATTAGGCGGAGACTTCAGGGGCAGAGTGATGATTCAAGAAACCAGGGTTGAGGTCGCTTGTAGCCACAGGGACAAGGTGTTGGCTTGTAGATGAGAGCCTTTGCAGAAAAGTTGTCCTAGCCAGAAACTGGAAAGCCCATCTGTAGCAGAATTATTAAATAATCTAAGATACTTTCATGTAGTCATAAACTTCAGAGCTATTGAAAAGAATGAGGCGCACCTGGGTGGCTCAGCGGTGAGCATCTGACTCTTGACTTCGGCTCAGGTCATGATCTCAGGGTCATGAGACTGAGCCCCTCGTGCAGTCTCCACGCTTAGCGGGGACTCTCCTTGAGATTCTCTCTCCCTCCCCCTCCACACCCCTGCCCATCCCCCCCAGTAAAAAAATAAATAAATCTTAAAAAACATTTAAAAAGATGAGATGTATCTGTGTTCATTGATATAGTCACGATCACCCAGATATTGTTAAGTAAAAAAGAGCATAGCTTACAATTGCCCCTGCCTCCAAGAAAAGGTTTGTGTATATATATACAGCTATATAATAAATGTATGAATGTGTGTTAGATAGATCAGTACAGATATACGATGCATGATATGCATGGGGATTTTCCAAAAAGATAGACAACAACACAAGAAACTACTGGTAGTGGTTATCTCTGGATGATGGAACTGACTATGTGGTCTGGAAAAGCAACTTCTGTTTCATTGCATACCTACTCTACCTTTAATTTGCTTTCCATGTGCAGAAAAATATTATTTTCATCGTAACAAAGAAAGTCCAAAAAACCCATTTAGCTAATGAATGCATGCACAAATGGAGAAAAATGCCTGCATACATATGCAGATTTTAAAAGCCTTAAATTCTGAACTGCATTCTAGAAAGAATTACAATAAATAGAACAAACGTCCAGAGAGTGAATTACCACATCAGCAAATGTCAAATACCCATAAATAAGTGATTCACGTTCAGCTGCATGAGGCCCATAAAAGTAGTCTCCCAGCTGGACTGAGCTATAGGTCTTGGGAAGGAGCCCTTCCAGGGAAAAATTTATGGAGGGCATCATGTTCCTCTGGAGCTGCTAGCCTGCTCCCTCAAGGTCAGACAGGCAAGGTTAAATGTGACATTATCATTTAGAAGCGCTTTCCCACAGAGGTGCAAGTGCAGAAGGAATCCAGCTCTCCCCAAATCTTTAACCTTCCCAGGAAGGGGCCATACTGCCAACGTCCCAGATTCTTTGCAGGTTTTCTTTTTTTTTTTTTTTTTTTAAGATTTATTTTATTTATTTTAGAAAAAGAGAGAAAGCACGTGTGCACGAATAGGGGGAAGCGGCAGAGGGAGAGAATCTTCACAGACTCCCCGCTGAGCACAGAGCCTGATGTGGGGCTTGATCTCATGACCCAAGAGATCCTGACCTGAGCCGAAATCAAGAGTCAGACACTTATCCCACTGAGCCACCCAGGTGCCCCTTTTTGTAGGTTTTCAAACGATTTTTTTCCGAGGCCAGCTCTGAAGGTAAAACAGCGGGCTGAAACATGCCCAGGAGACTGGAGACATTTTGTGCTATGACTTAAAAATAAAAAATTCTCCTTTCTACTGTGTGTGCTTGCAAATCATCTTTCATGATGACATTTAATCTACATATTATTAACACCTTATCCCATGAAAGTGGCGGAGAAGTAGCTTGCCAGCAGAGTTTCTGTGGGTAGTGCAGGATTGACTCCGCACAGGGCTCTTGCCCACTTCTGTATCCGGCTGGACAGAGCGAAGCCCAGCACTGGGAGGCGAAGTGCAAGGAAGGTAGGTCTTCACGCTCTGTGTGTGGTCATGAATATCTAGACAGAGTTTCCTGTGTGAAAAAGGCCACCTGACATTTTTGAAAGATGCATGTATTTCTGTATCAGTCCTTACCATCCAAGACACTGGTGTCTGCTGTTTTGCCAACCGTGTGTACTAGCAAAGGACACTCTTCTCTCCTTCAAGCCCCAACGCCTCTTGTGGAAGTAACATTTTCCTGGAGAAATCACTCTTTCGGACCATTTTTAATTTTGACTTCCTAATGAAATCGTACAAGGAACTGAAATGTGCTAGACTAAAACATTGTCATTCAGGAAACAATGGAGTCTGGCCACAGTCATCAACCACGTCATTACAAGTGGTATCGATCACGTGGGCTCATGTCAAATTGACCTTTGCCCTCTCCACCATAATTTCAGTAAACTCATTACTTTTCATTTTTTTTCAGAGCACTAGAAAGACCCCAAAAAAGAATTTAGTCAGCAAGTTTGATTTACCCAGGGTCTAAATGCAGAGTGCTTGGCCTACTTTCCCCATTCTAGAAACTTCTGTCATAGTCAACAATACCTAGACCCAGAAATGATGTAACAAAGTCAGAGGTTTCTCCAAGCCACCGGCACCTCATGTGTTCTTATAAATAAATCGGAGACAATCATCGCTTCTTCCGATTTTTGGAGTTTTTTTCTTTTTCTTTTTTGTTGAAGCCATTTTCCTGATAAATATTCTCTGCAATAAAAAATTACCTTTGGGGGAACCTAGTGGGCTCTGTCGGTAGAGCGTGCAACTCTTGATCTCAGGGTTGTGAGTTTGAGTCCCATGTTGGGTGTAGAGATTACTTAAAAATAAAATCTTTAAAAAAGTTAACTTTTTAAATCCTGTGTTCAGACAGCCTGCAACGGATCCGAGCTGTACGTATAATCTCTGAGAAGTCAGCATTGAAGTGAGCACCTGTTGGGAGTATCGGTACAAGTAGCCAAAGGGTTTGATTCCCAGAGTGACTCCCTTTCAAGTGCACCGTGTCTTTATATTTCTGCCTCTCACATTACTTCTCGTGAAGAACGCTCCCTTACTTGTCACACGTAGGTGCGCTGAGCATAAAACACTTTCTTTATATTGGATGTGCATGGAGCTGGCTACACACACGGACCGGAAGCGGGTGGACCATCATTCATTGAACCACAAATACCTCTTATGATGCGAGCATGCCCAGACCATTTGAGCATTGAGCAGGGGTGATAATGGGGGGAACGATATTTACAGGATGTCTAAGACGTGATCCCTCTACACGGAACCTTGACTCTCTGGCTGGGGAGTTAAGTGATGGCGTGTTTCTAGAAAATGCATCTTCTCATGTCACCTCTTGTTGGTTTCCTACCTACACATTAAGCACTTATACCTCACCTTTTCTGTCTTTCAGATTTCCTGTTTCCTATCCTCTTTCCTTTCTTTTCCTCTCCTCCACTAGTATTCTAAGTTAACCAGAGGAAGTAATCTGGTGCCTCTAGTGGTATCTAGGGCCAAAGAATGGCTCACCTGCTGTCTGAGGCTGGGCAGCCCTGACTTTTCTGGAATCCTTGTCCTCCTCCCACTGTTGCCCACACGTGTGCCTCCTCTCATGTGTCCCAGAAGGTCTGCAATGGTCTTAGCCTTTTACGAGGCCTCCTCCCTTCTCTCTCACTGTGCCGTGGCCTGGGTCATGGGATACAGCTAAACATCTCACTCAATGTCCAACTCAACAAAGGAAAGGCAGGCTTTTCAGGCAAATAAATGAATGAGAACCCCACCTGATGGACAGCCCAGGCCCATAGCCATCGCACAGTCCTGCTGCCCTGTGAGTCTGTGACACCATCAGTGGACCTGTGTGCTCGGGCCTCCATATAATAGCCCACGTCTGCCATAGAGGAGAGAGTTCAAGTGAAACACAATAAAGGAATAGCTCATCGTTTCAAATACAAGCATACTCTTTGGGGGACATGACTCAGGATGTGTTCGTTTAGGACATGGTGTGTGAGCATACATTTTGTGTCAGGTGATGGCATCATGAAACCTAGTCCCGAGTCTCAGGGAGTCCACAGACTAGTGATAAATGCAGACAAATCCTCCCGCAGGAATCGCAGTGCGAGGTGAGCCCAGAGCACAGGTCAGGTGGGGGCCGATGGGGCAGAGCGCGTGGCGGGTAGTGAGGTAAATATCTTCAGGGACAGCTTCCGGGCGGGTGACATCTAAACAGGACACTGATTAGCAGACACCGAGGTAGCTACGGTGTGTTGTCAGCTCTCTGGTGTCTCTGAGTCTGTCTCCACACCCTTCTGAGTGCACTGGGGTCCCCCAGTGGTTTGGGGCAGCGTGGTCAGGAGCCACTGGAAGAAGACAAAGGAGCCCACCTAAGAAGGGCTCAGCACCACGTTCGGGGACAGGCCCCTGGGTAACGGCACAGGGGATTTGTAAGCAGCTGAGGACAAAGCCCCTGAGAAGTCCAGGTGACAGACATTTCAGGAATTTCTTCTCGGAGCCCCAAGAGCCCCTGTGCCCAGACTTTGGGTAGGGAATACAAATATACTTATTACCTTGAAAGCATCCACTTAAAGGGCAGAGCGCATCGGTGAGCGAAGCACCAAGAAATACAGCTTCCGTTGATGCAGCTGATAGTACGTCCTAGTTAACTGGTAGCACCTCTCAGTGACCGTGTGTTCTAGCCGCGAGGATTTAGCACTTTATATTTCAAAGATTTATTTTGATAATACGATTTTAATGTTAAGTAGATTTGCAGTAAGAGGCAAGTCAGGAGAATTACTAGAAGAAGGGAAGTTGCTCCAGTTTAGCTGCTCAAGAGAGGGGCTGCCTGGTAGAGGTGGCCGCGTGCACCGCAGGGCCCCCCAACCCACCCCCCCACCCCCCAGGCAGATGCGTGACAACACCCCAAGCAGCCCTGGGCACCTACACAGAGCGACCCTTGTTCTTCACCTTCCGTTCTGCAGTACTGAGTTTCCACTGGCCACACAAACACCAAGATTCACAAATCCTCTTCAAATAGAGCCCCTGTGCAAGGCTCATCGGCCTCCAATTAACTCTCTCCTTCCTCTTTCTGTCTCTCTCTGTCTCTGTCTCTGCCTCTCCATCTCTGTCTCTCTGCAGCTCCATCTCTTGCCCTGCAGCCTTGCTCCTTCCCCTCCTGGAGGCTGTCTCTGCTTCTCCCACCACACAGCGCAGCCCTCCTGCTATCTCTGCTGTGCCTGTCCCCTCTCTGGGCGTGCCCTGGCAAAGGTCACTTCCTAAATGTGGCACAAGCTGGTTCTCTTTCAGTCCTTACTTCCTTGTCCCTGTGGCATCTAACACTCCCGACTGTGCTTTCCCCGCCCCCCCAAACCCTCTCCACCTTGGCTTTCTTGTATCCCATTACATCCCGGCTCTCAGCTTGTTGTACCTTCAAGATTCCCCCACGGGGTCCTGGTCTTCCACCTGCCCCTGAACTGTGTTTTCTGGGTCGTCGGCTGGTTCTCTTTCCCACCACACCACATTCAAGGGACAGTCTCACTGCTCCGGCGAATTCATCTTTCCCCAGGTCTCAAACCTCACCACAACCTGGATGTCTACCTCTCTTGGGCTCCAACCCCTGCTGGACGTTTCCCCTGGTGGTCCCGCCCCTCCCCCCCCCAATCCCAGCCAACCTCATCATCATCCTTCTGTCTTCCTCTTCTTATTCCTTAACCCATCGCCTTGTCTCCCGGCTGGAACCTGGCAGAATTGGACCCTGGTGACTCTGCCACACATTTTTGGATGAGCCATTTGGGGACAAGCCGCACTGCATCAGGAGGAATACACCTGTTTTCTCTCTTGTCTGATTGAGCATGACCTTGATGGCGTCATCCTAGCCTGCAGGCAGTGGGAGCCCTGCTGCCTCCTGGGCCAAGGACACTGCTCGGTAAGTGCCCATGGCCATGTCTGTGCAGCACCAAGGGTGACAGGCTGAGGTGCAGGTGGGGACCCAGGTGCACTGGTCACCATCAGACCCTGCACGTTAAGCTGGCTGTGGTGCAGAGGGGCCCCACAGAGGCCCACCTCCAACCCACGTGTAACTCACGATGCCCTGTAATGACATCTCCAATTTAGGACTGTGACAGAATGGCTATTTTGAGTATTACTGGGTAGTATGAAAATTATGATATTGGAAATTATTTGTTAACTAGAACATTAGAGTTCATAATGTTCATTTCGTAAAAGCAATTCTAAATTGCTTAACACAGTGGCCAAGAAGAACTTTGCCAAAGTATAAGGCCCAGGTTATGGAGGACAGAACTCATGGAAAACAATCTGAAATGCTCTGTAAGAATCGTCTGGGGGAGGGTAGTGCCTGGGTGGCTCAGCCGGTTAAGTATCCGACTCTTGATTTCAGCTCAGGGCATGATCTCAGGGTTGTGGGTTCAAGCCTCGCGTTGGGCTTGGAGCTGGGTGTGGAGCCTGCTCAAGATTCTCTCTCTCTCTCTCCCTCTGCCCTTCCCATTCTCCCCCCAGTTGTGCACTCTCCCTCTAAAATAAATAAATAAAGCTTTAAAAAAACTAAAAAGAATTGTCTAGGGAGGCCCAGTGCACAGAGGACCTGGGTGGGACAGCCGCTCTGAGTCACAGGAACGACGGGGCCCTCCCGCCTGGCCGGCAGGTCGATGACAAGAAACAGAGAGTAGCCTGGGGATCATCGGCCTCATTTACAAAACTGCAGGCAGCTCAGCAGGTGAAAATGAGGAGCATCAGGTCCCATGAAGAGTGACTTCCCAGGCCCTCTTCCTTGGGGGTCCCGATGGCACACCTCTCACCTGCCCAAGGATCACCAGGGATGTCGGGGTGGTGCGGCCACCTGCAGGGCCATCCTCCCTGTGTCTCCTATGGCACCTAGGAAGCCAGAGCCAGGGTTGTGATGCTTCCTTGTCCACTTTCTGCTGCTCTGGTTTCCCAGGAAGCATGGGCAGAGCCAGGACCAAGAGGAACCACAAACTCCATTGGGAAGAGATCTGGAGCCTTCCCTTGGTTCTTGGACTGTCTCTAAACAACCTTGGGACAAAGGGTCTGATACAATCAGGCAAATCTTAATGAGGGTCTTGAGACAACTAAAGCTCGGTTGGGAGCAGGAAGCCGGGAAGGAAGGGATTGACAGGTGATGGTCAGGTTTCTGGGCCCTGCTACTCCCCAGGCCTGGCAGGTCTTCCAGAAGCCCCCGTTCAGGGCACCCAGCCAGAAGCACAGTCCACGCGCAGGCAAGCAGACGGGCTTCGTGGACAATGGCACAGCTGGAAAGCTCAGGATGGTCCAGAGTCGGGGTCCCTGAGCATTTGAGAACTACGTAACCGTGATGGGGAGACTGCGCAGACCGATGAGGATCATCTCTGCTGTGTCGACCTGTCGTTACAGCGCTGAGTCAACTTAGCAAAGCTTCTCGAAAGCTTCTCCTGCTCAAAACTAGGTCCAGTTGGTATGCAAACAGAGACCCTCAAACGGACAATACCTGTGATATTTTTTGAATGACATTTCATCAACACAATAAAACAAAACTCTGTTTCTGAAAAATCCCAATATTCGCCACAACCCAATGCTCTATTCATTTATTGAGAAGACATAGGAGTAGGGAAATATTTTAGGTGTATTTGATTGTGTCTCATGCTTTTCTGAAAGGGATGTTTGACTTTGTTTTTAATAGCATTGCTCTGGGAGTCAGGGAGATCTGGGCTCCAGGTCTGCCCAGCGAGACCATGTGGGATGAGGGCCAGCCTCTACTTTCCTCTCTGTGAAATGGACGTGATAATAGCACCTGTCTCTTAAGTCACAGGGAGAGTTACGGGAGCCTGAGCATTAAAGGACCCAGCGCTGTGCCTGGAGAATAGGAAACATTCACAGCGTCAGCTCCCGTGCTCTCACCTTCTGTCACATCATGTTACGTCACTCATCCCATCACTTAACCTGATTGTTTTGTGCTTTGCCCGCAAGTCACTAAAACATCACTTCACAGGTGGCTGGGTCAGTTTTCTGGTCTGTGATTAGTTGAGTAAATGATTACAGCAGATTTCGTCTAAGCACGCGTTCCCCTAGTTTATAAGAGAATAAAAGGTTATATTCTCCACTTTCGAGGGCAGAATAAGCACCAGGTATGTGCTCTGTCTACTCCACGCTCCACACAGGTGTGAAATGACCGCCTCGGGGGTCTGCTTATTCAAAGCCCTTCTTCGTCAGACCCCTGATTTTGTCTACTAAAATCTGCCAGAAATCATGACTACGTGACTATCAAGTGATTATTTTGTTACAGCCCTTACCTTCCTGAAGAGCTGTAGGTCGGGAATCCACAATGTTAAAATAATGTAATTTTGCTCTTAATTTTCCTGCCCACGTATGAAGTGTGTGTGTGTGTGTGTGTGTGTGTGTGTGTGTGTGTGTGTGTGAAGGGGGTGTGCTGTTGACTGAGATGTGGCCGAAATCAGTGGGGGCTTCACTAAAGCCCCCATTCGAAGGAGTACAGGGCTCTTTCCCTCTCCCTCAGCAATGGCTCTGCTGCAACGGGAGGGCCAAGCGTGGGCTGCATAACCTTCCCTGGGGTCCTCCCAGGCCCAGAGTCTTGACCGGGGGCCAAAGGAGCCATGGCCACTGTGCAGGAGAAGGCTAATGCTGTAGTCTGACTGCTGTCCCTGGGAAAGCCTGCTTGGGAGGTGGCCCGTGGCCGGTGTCTGGGAGCTTTGGGGGCTCCCCAGCATCCCCAGGACTGACAACAGAGGCTCGCTGTGCCCACACTGGGTGCACACGGCACGGTTCAGGCTGAACACCTGCTCGCCTCTCGGGAGGCTGGAATTCGGGTACGTGGCAGGCAGAGGGTGCCTGCGGGAGCGGCCCCCAGTGAAGTCCCCTGCGCTGAGTGTCTGACGAGCGTCCCTGGTACAGATTTCACACACGCTGTCACAGCCCGTTGCTGGAGGAATTTGGGGTGTTCCAGGACTCCTGGAAGCTTGCGCCTGGTTCCCCTTGGATGTCACCCTGTGCTCCTTCTCCCCTGGCTGACTGCTCTGCGTCTTTGTGCCATAACAAACCACAGCCACAGTCCTGGCAGTCCTCCTAGCGAACTGCCGACCCCGACTGTGATCTGGGGGACCCGCAGCACAACCTTCTTCTTTGGGGATGTGAAATGAAAGCCTTTGGTGAAGTGAAAGCCTTGGAGATCTTGAGGAACTCAAAGGCCCTTGAAAACCCCTTCAGGAAAAGATCTCTTAATGCGAAGAACTCTGACTAGGCCATCCCAGGGTTTGAGCAGATATGGTGGGAAGAAAAGACACCCACCCTCCATTCTAATTAGCCTTATAACTAGTTCCAGTCTTCGCTGTCTTAGGAAAATTGGGTCGTTTTGTACACAGAAAGTCTTATTCTCTAAGCACGAACATGGTGAGGGCAGAAGGGAGAGTCTGGAAGATGAGAGATGAGCTTCAGACGTGCCCAGGGCCATTAAAACCCTCAGGGTTCAGTTTTTCTAACATTTTAATATGTCACAGTGTTTCATCAGTTTTTCAAATTTTCAAAACCCAGAAAGTTCATACAAGGATAATGTATTACTTTTATAATTAAAACACAGAAATGTGTAAAGCATAAGATCACTTCAGCAGAAAAACACATTTTTAAGCCTGACTGTTAGAACTTGTACTATTTTGAAATAGTATAAAACCTCCATCGACCTGCCCGAGAACCATAATCCCATCACAACACCAACCTGAACATTCGAGAAGAAACACGGGTTGGCTTTTTCCCCTGTCTTAATGGATTAAGCCTTTGCAGGTTGGCATTCCAGATCCACGATGGAATCACACAGGAACGCTGTGATCAGCAAGCAGGGGGAAGTGCACCCTGACACGTCCCTGGGGCATTCGGTACGGGTCACCGATTATCGATGGCCGGGAAGTGCGTTAGCTTGTAGCGTGCTGCTGTAATCACAAACGTGCAGGTGCACACGTGAGCGTGGGTGCACGCGCACACACCCAATCCCAGGGCAGAGTACTTCAGAGCAGATACACCTGAGCTGGAATCCTGGATTTGCTTTCTACCTGTTGGCTCTGTGATGGTGGGGAATTTTTCTAACTCCACTATGCCTTGTTTTTGTCACCTGCAAAAAGTGCACAATCATTCCTACACCCCGTAGGTGTTTTGAGGATTCAGTGAGTAAGGTATCTAAGAAGCAGTGTAGACACAGGACACAGGAGGAGGGAGCCTTGCAGGGGGCCAGCCAGTGCTTCCCAGTGGACGGCTGCTTCACCCCTGCAGTGGAGGGGCTCTGTCTGCCCTGAGGCGGCACCAGCATAAACGTGACATCGACCTCACGTGGCCCTTGTGAGAAGCACGCAAAGGCACCCACGTGGCATGCCCGGAGAGGCGTGGCCCAGCCCGAGTACTCCGTAAACACTCCCCTGCCGTTACTGGTACCCAAAATATCTCAGAGCTCGCTTCTCTAACATCTCGCTTTCTACGGTTCCTTGCACCCAATCTGTTTCCTTCATACCAAACAGATTGCAGATCTTTTGAAAAATAGAAATGAATTAAGAGAGTGTAGTAGTCTGGGGGAGCAGGAAGGGAAGAGCGCTCCTACTGCTCTCCAGAAGGTCTAGGGAGGTGAGGCGACGCAGGCAGGAGGGCTTGAGACTAGAAGTCGGGAGGGCAGAAGTGCCGAGAGCAAAGGCGTGGGGACAGTGGGGAGGAGTACCATTCCGAGAATGGAGAGGAAGTTTTTCTGTTATCGTCAGTACACCGTTGGTGTTCTAGAAGCATCTCACGTCACGTTCATTGTGCAAGTACGCTCACCTGCTAGACTAGTTGCCTAGAAGGTAAGGCTCACACATCATCTTCACCTAGAATCCCTCCTTCCGGGTAAAGCCTGCATATTGAGTGAGTGACTGAAAATTGTTTATTCCACAGTCAAAGAACTGACAGGTGAACGGCATCAGCTGCTTTCCTTCGTATCCTTGAGCAGTGCCCACGACAGAAGACCTTGCGGGGATCCACCGAGCAATTTCCAGTTTTAATAGAAACTCGCCCGTGAACGGGTCTTCAGTAGCCGTCCTGCATTTAGCATCAGCAGTGCCTGGTGTATAAAAGGGGTCAACGTTGGTAGAAATTCATCGCATCCATGAAGAACGTAGCTTACCAGTGACAGCAATGCTAACAGAATCCATAGCTGAGTCGCTCAAGCAATTATAACGTGAGAGGACAGAAGGTGGCGGCGGTCCGCGCTGCAGCTGAAATAAAGACGACTTGGAGACGACGCACCAACCCTTCGGTGAGCCGTGCCGTTGTTAATGATAGAGTCTAGATGCTCATAAAACAAAGCCTCTGAGTCACGTCGGGTTTGAGGATGAATGTCAGCCAGCGCCCAGATGGTCCGAAAGCGAATTGGCGATTCATTTATTTGTTTTGTTATCCACGAGGAAGTATTTGCTGAGTGCCGACCATGTGCCTGGCTCTATGCTCAGAGGGAGCTGGGGCTACCGCGGAGTCCCCTTCATCACCAGGACCACGTGAATGATGGCCGCTCCTCGTGGTTTACTGTCCAGACCACAGTCTGGCCGGAAGTTAATATGGTGGTGAATAGGTAAGAAAGAGTGGAGAGAAATTGTATTTTAAATGTTCATCAATATCGTGGATTTCAGGTCAAATTTCTTGAACTGGCCTGTGAGCAATGTGCCTCGAGGTGTGTCAGGTCTGAATAAATGCAGAGCGCCCTCATTTATTTTTATTATATTATATTATTATATTATTACAGCGCATTCCCTATTTATTTTACTTGATAAAATGAGGGGGAACCTGTGATTTTTGAATATAGAGAGGTTATATCGAGGAATGCAGAATTTGCCATGTGTTTTATGGTGAAACACAGAGCTTGAGAGAAATTCCCCTCTTGTAGCAACACCTTCAGACCTCAGGACTTTAGAGCGTGTGTTTATTCTGTTCCACTACTGGAGTCGTCCCATGCAAAAAAATCTGGAGTCCTGTTTCAGTGTGTTTTCTCTATTCCTAGATATTTCGGTTCAATTTCTCATATGAAATAATCTACAGATACCACTCCTTGCAATAGAATGATATGGTTTAGAAGGTAATAGTATTTGGTGTTAATGAAAACAAGGCTTGACTTTTAATGGAAACAAGTCTTGGTAGCACCGCAATCTCACGTGAGAACTTAATTGTCATTTTTTACTGTTGTCGCTTGAATGTAAGAGCTCCGAGGAAAGCAGTCCAAATGACGTGTTCGTCTTTCAAGAGCAAAGACCTCACAAAGAAGAGCTGGCATTACAATACACTAAAGTAATAATGAGGACAAAATATCGGATGATCTAAGTTCTCCACCTACAGCTAAGGTCAAGCTCAGAGGTCACCAATGTATTGACCCGTAAGACTTGGTTAGTTGGGAGTGAAATAATTTTAACAGTTTCAGAAATAATCAGATTAATTTGGGGATTGGGGTTAGGTGGGTCCCTAGCAGTGCTTCTCAAAGCTCTTGGTGAATAGGGTTGGCCTCATTGTTGATTAAGCATGGGGACCCCCGGCATCCATCCCAAAGATTCCGATTCAGTAGGTCTTCAGTTGGTTTGGAGAACACGCTTGTCCTTACCAGCACCTCGCGGGGTTCTGATACGAGTTCTAATCTGACTATAGTTTGAGAAAATCTGCCCCTAGGTAGCCCATGGACAGACGTCATTGTAGTCCTGTGAACCCCTGAGATGGCATGGCAATTCGGTTTTGTGTGTTCATATTCCTAGAGAGAGGAGCCATATCTTTCTTCAGGTTCTCAAAGGGGTCCTGATGCAAGAGCCTGGGAGGCTAGGAAGGAGGCCCCGAAGCTGGACTCTGCAGTCAGCTAGATAAAGGGAGGAGATGGAAGAGAAGAGCTATATAAACAAGCATGGCCATGTAGGGCATGGATATAATGAAATAAGTTTGGACCTTAAAATAAATTAAAATATTAGATTTTAAGAAAAGGAGAGAAGATACTTTATAGATGTCTCTGGATGGGGGCAATCCGTATCTTAAGACCTTCCATCTATCTCCTTGTCAACAGATGCATTGTTCTCATGACAGTGGGGGGAGGAAATGTGTGGTGCCTGCTGGAACTGTTATAGGCAAGCAAAATGTGTTCTCAGATGTACGAATTACTTTTAACCTCCTTGAGGGACTGACCAAGAGGCCAGGAATGCTGGACTGATCATAATTACGGGAAAGAGATCTGGGTTTCTGGGTTTCCGCTGTTTCTCCCACCCACTGGCTCCCCCAAGTGCTATCCAAACAGATGTCAAAGAAAGGTTGAAGGGTGGAAGGTGACAAAATTTAATCAGAACAGAAAAAGAAAAGAATCAAGAAATAAAAAGAGGAGGAAGGAAAGGGGAACGCATTTCTAATCCTGAAAAATGGATTTCTCGTAAAAAGAAATGGTTTCATCTCCGTGATCAGACACTGAATTGAGTCTCCTATCGATGTTGCCACGAGCCTGCTGTGCGCTCTGCAGGACCTGTGCCTTTATAGAGAAGGATCCGGGGAAGGACCGCTGGGCGAGGAGTAGAGAGACGGGCTCCCTCCCCTGCCAAGGATGTGAGTGTTTCCATAGAGGGCCATCCTCCCTACCCAAGCCCCGGTCCCAAGCCCTTCATTTGGGACCTTTTGTTTACTCTGCACTCTCTCCCTGTGGGCTTGACCTTCTTGAGCAAGGCTGCCTGGCTTGATGGGTGAATTTGTTTTCTTGGTTCCTTGCCCTCAGAGAGGGTCCACTGTGTTCACTCCCACCCCCAGCCCCCGAATAAGGGCCCTGAGCCCTAACTGACTTGAGATGATCTGATAAGAAGGCTTTAACTTCCCCTTGATGCACCTGCCTCTGCCCCCGGAGCCTGGGGAGAGGGGGGTCTCTGCTTGTGCCTGGCAGAAATAGCAAGCTTGGATTCCAGGGCTGCAGACGTGGAGTACAAGAATTCTGACCCTCTCCTCCCCAAGGTCGGGGTGCCACATGATAACCAGCTGTAGTTTTGAGCATCCCGGGGTCCCTAAGAGGAAGGTAAAGGTAGCCGATGAGCCGACTGAGATCCAGCACAGCGGGCAATGGCCTCAGCCAGCAGAGGAGGGAGGGACAAAGGGACCACTTACAGAAGCAGGCTGAAGGTAAGCAGGAGGGTGGGGAGCCCATGATGATATGCAATTATAAAGGTTCCGGTTGGAGCTGCAGCCACGGGACAACCAGCTCCTGCTGACCCACAGCCAGGTAGGCAGAGCAGGGGGGCATCGACACTCCAGGCTCTCTCTTCCGCCCTGCCAGGATCTTGGCCAGTGGCTCCCATTGGCTGGATCCAATCAGAAGCCAGAGGACAAGGAAGCCCCAGTAAGGCGGCCCCTAGAAGTCAGCCTTCTGGGCGCAGAGCCGGGCAGAGAAGGGTGGATGGGTGATGTGCGTGTGAGAAGTGTATGAAAATGGACGAAAACCAGCACAGATATGGAAAAAGGATGTAGATGAGAGGCTTGTGACCTGGTTGTGGCCACAGATCTTGACCATGAATGAACTGCTTTCTGTCTGAAGCTCCTAATACAAGAACTGGTGGGTGGGAAGCTCCCCACTCCTGTTAGGTTTTATGAAACAAGTCAAAGGATGCTGCTGTGGACTGAATTGTGTCCCCCACCCCAGCTCCTATATTGAAGCCCTAGCCCGCCATGTGACAGCATTTGGAGACGGGCCTTCAGGGAGGTCATTAAGGTTAAATGAGGCTGTGAGGGTGGGACTCAAATTGGATAGGGCTGGTGTCCATAGAAGACAGGGAGGAGACCCCCAAGAGCTGTTCCTCTGTTCACGGGCTCAAACTGGATAGGGCTGGTGTCCATAGAAGACAGGGAGGAGACCCCCGAGAGCTGTTCCTCTGTTCACGGGCACACAGAGGAAGGGCCATGTGAGGACACAGTGAGGAGAGAGCCATGTGGAAGCCAGGAAGAAAGGCCCTGCCACACACCAACCCCGCTGGTACCTTGATCTCAGGGTTCCCGCCCCCAGGGCTTGAGAAAGAAATCACAGTCACCTAGTGTAAGTCCCCCGGCCTGTGGTGTTCTGTTACGACCACCCGAGAAGGCTAAGGTGGGTGAAAACTCTCCATTGGAGAATCTGAAATTGGTGTGAGACACAGTTGTCTAACAGCAAACAGTAGAAAATGAAGGGCCTTTGTTGACACACGCTCTGCCTGATTCTCTTGGAGTTCCGAATCTTTTTCTTACAGCTTGAAAGGGGACAGGTGGATGATTTGGGGCTTGGCAAGGAAAAGGGAGTGTCTTCCACAACCTTGCCTGAGGGTTCCCCTAAAATAGACAGAAATCGGCAGTGAAGGAGGCCTTTGGAGCAAGAAGAGTCCAGACATCCTGTGGTGGGTGTAGAGCCCTAAAGTGGACACCGATAGGGAATACGTCAGGGGAGGGAGGTGGCTTCTGGGACTCACATGATGTCTACACCGGCCTCAGCCTAGGTGGCCCCAGCCTAGGTGGCCCCAAACCTCACTGCAGCCCCAAGGGGAGCGTGACCACCAGGGGACAGCAGAGGGCGCTCTTCCAGGACCTCATCAGCAGGGCAAGGTCTTGGCTGTCAGGGTCCAGCTAAGGTCCCTAGGGCGGTGGGCAGAGACAGGCGGGAGATTTGTCTATCAGCAGAGCCCGATCGGGAACAGTCCGGTGGGGGCCACCAGGGATGGATAAGAGCACTCAGGTGCCCAGAAAGAAGCAGCCCGATAGCAACCTAGTACCTGGAACTTGGAACCGCCTCTCTTGGACCTTCTGATTTGCAGCTTATATTTGAAACAGTGTTTATTGTAAAAGCGTCTTCATAAAATGTCAGATTTCTTCCAACCCACGGTCACTTGGACGCCTTATTTTTACCTCGGTGTCAGTTCCTCTGGAGAAAATAACTATTTCCCCTAGTTGCCCACAGGTAAACTAGAAGAAACCATACATATGCCCCGGGACCAGAGCTTCCAATACATCTTCTAAATTTAGGGTGGGGGGGAATGACAACTACTTTCACATGCCGCAACAAGAAAGGGATACTATTAACTTTATTCATAAAAATCCCCTCTGATAAAATTCCCATGATAAGCTTAAGTTGGTTTGGATATCTACCACTTCATTCTTCTTGCTAGGATTTTATTTAGGACTTTTGTTTCTATATTTGTGAATGTGATGAATATAGCATTCCCTTTTCTTGCATCGTCTGAGTAAGCATTTGGTACTGGAGTTATGCTAGCTTTATAAAATGTACTGACCTACATGGAAAAAACTATAAGGCTTTACTGAGAGTTACAGAAGATGGTTGAGGGGAGAAAAACCAGACTGAGATATCCCCTGGATGCAAAGGGAACATTAAAACGTTTTACTTCTTCCCAGAAAGTTTTAGGTTTAATACAGCCTTCACCATCACCTTTTAGAATTTGATCAAATAAATGTAAAGCTAAGCTCATCTGGAAAGGAAAAAAAAAAAAAACAGAGAAGAGTAATTTGCTGTTAGGGTTTTCAGCGTATTTTCTAAATAGTGTATTATACGGATTTAATTTTTCTTAGCGGATGGTCTTTTTGTTTAACCATTGTTACTGATCTCACCCTGTACGAGGACATTCCCCGTGTGGTCAGGGAATGGGATTCTGGGATTTCTGCCCCCGGGAATTCCATGATGCTCTCTTCGTAGCTAGCGCGTGGTCATTCTTACACACGCTCCTCCGTGGAGTCTTTGTGGGTAAAGAGCCTGAGACGCAGTCACCCAGATAGTTTCCTTACCACTGTACAGCTTTCTACTTGCTCTCCCGTAAAGTGAGCGCTGGGTGTGAAAAGCTTCCACTGCAAGCAAGCTTATGTCAAATTTTCCTCGTGTTTTTAAAATCTTTGCTCTACGACTTATGACGTATTGAGATGCAGAGATCCATGATTCACTAACAGAGCGAAGATTCCAGAAGGAGGGTAAAACTCACATAGGAATTTGGCATGTGAGAAAATTGGCCCTATAAGTCAGCAAAGGAGTGATAGGGACAGTTGCTCCTCTGTGCTTTACCTTACCCTTCACACCAAAATAAATTCCAGATGCATCGGAGATCTATGGGTAAACTACGAAAGCCTACAATTATTGGAAGAAAGCACAGATCCTATTTTTTGGAAACTTGATGTGCGGAAGGCCTTTCTAAGCACCACACAAACTCAAAAGATATAACGGAATTGATTAGTGCATTTCGCTTTTTTAAAAAAGATTTTTAAAAAGGTTTTATTTATTTATTTTAGAGAGAGTACGCGTGAGTGAGCAGGGGGAGGCGCAGAGGGAGAGAATCTCCAACAGACTCCCCGGTGAGTGCAGAGCCCGATACAGGGCTCGATCGCACGACCCTGAAATGATGACCTGAGCCGAAACCAAGAGTCCGACGCTTAACCGACTGAGCCACCCAGGGACCCCTTTACTTTTAAAAAAATCTAGCAAACTATTTCAAAGTCAAAAGTTGAATGACCAACTGAGGGTAGAATTGCAACATATATACGAGACAAATAATGAATTGTCTGCAAGATCACAAAAGGGGGAAAGTGATCCATGACCATGAGCCCTATTTATGCTGAACCTTTCAGTAATGTAAAGTTATATCTTTTGACCTATTTAATGCTTTTTCCTTGAATCCTCTTTTGCCTGCCTTTGAACATTTTTATTCCTGCTTCCTCTTCCTTCTCGTTTGCCAAATATATCTCTTTGCCTTATTTTTATTTTTAACTTTCTTGGGTCGCTTTATTTTTAGGTGCGTCTTATACGCAGAATATCTTCGGATTTAAAAAAATTAATCCGAGTTTGCCCTTTTGAGGAGAAGTTAATCCATGCGTGTTTATGTAATATGAAATAAATCTGTTCCACATAAGGCCTCTTTACTTCCTTTGCCCTTTTTAAAAAGATCGTGTTTGGTGTTTGGTTTTATCTTCGTTTGCAATTAACGATGTCGGCCGACTTTACTATTCCACAGCAGTTCAAAGGTCAGCCTCCTCTCTGGGGTTCCACCAGCCGTGCGCGGGACCATTTAGCTCACCAGTTTCAAACACTAATCCGGCACATCGCTAATGTCAGTACCTAACTTCTTGTTCCGGCCTCTCCTGTTTCTACTTATTTTTTTCTCTTTCTTTTTCCTCCTTCACTTTTCAGGGTTTGCTTCCCAAGCCTGGGGTGGGGGTTCCTGGAGTCAGGCTCCAACTGCGAGGAAGCTGCCAGCCCCAGGCAACTTCTGACCACGGAAGGAAGACGTGGTATTTGACGTGTTGCAGGCAAACCAGGCTTCTGCGTCTTCCCAGCTGGGGAGAAAGTACAGCAAAGTTCTGCCCGCTTGCTCCGCCCCGCCTAGAGATCCCTCGTCAGGAAAACACCAGCATGGCTGGAGCCACGGACCATCCAGTCCGGTCAGGTCCTCACTCGAGTAGCGAGAAATTCCTGCAATATGAAATGTGAAACAAGGTGGTAAAATGTCTTCAGGCAAATCTATAAGAGGAGCTGTGAGACTGATGTGATCCGGGCGTTGCATGCCACCAGGGGCGGTATGTGTCCTGGATGGAGAAAGTGCTGGGCCCCAAGGATAAAAGAGAGAGAGAGAGAATACACCCCCACCTCCGGCCCCACCTGAGAGCTTATGGCCTCACCAGAGCCAGCCAGGTGCCCCGACTGAACAAGGTGTGTGCTGCACCTGGGGAGTTCCTGGGAGAGCCCCCCTCCCCCAGCACAAGTGAGACGAAGCTGAGAGCTGAGGAGGCAGTAGCCACGCTTGGGGGCAAGGGAGGAACAGCATTGCTTGCAGAGGGAACAGTGTGAGCAGAGTCCTCAGGTGAGAGGTAACTAGGAGATCCAGGTTTTGCCTGGTGGGTCCCCTGCCAGGGTTCTGGGGCACAAACCATAGAAAGTGACTCTGGCTGCCTTAGTCAAAAAAGGAGCTTATCTGGAAGTTACTAGAAGGTCTCAGAGAACGGAAGATGGCTGGACACTCAGGCTGAGTGAAGTCTGGGCAAGGTCCAAGGGGCCTGGGGCTCAGACCACAGCCACATTCACACCGTGGGAGAAGCCCGGGCAGAGAGATGCTATCATCCTGCTTGGATGGTGGACGCAGTTGCTGGGAACACCACCTTGGGACCCTGGAGGCTACCAGCTGCATAGGATCCTGTTGCTGCCTCCTGGGTTTTAATGCTTCTTGTTCCAGAACCAAGTTCTGGGCCTGCACCCCATTTGCTGAGCCCCACACTGGACGCAGAACTGCTCCGTCTAAAGGAAGGGGCGCTTTGCTAATTTGCACCCTGTGTTCACTGGAGGGAGGCTGGGGTGGGGCATCTGGTTGACCAAGCCCACGTCACATACCTGCGCCCGAACTGCCAGGCACTGGGGGAGCAAGGGTACCGACCAGTGGGGTCCTGCGGTGAGCGGTGGGAGCCAGCTCCCACCCAGTCTCATGCTGTGGGACTCCCCAAACAAAGGGAAAGAGTTCTGTAGTGAGCATACAAAAACTGACAAATGTGGGGGGCAGCGGGATAGGGTGCGGCGAGCGGGGCTGCGGGCAGGAGACAGAGCTGGATCAGAGAGCAGGTTGTCCCCTCCTCTTAATGAGCAAAGCAACGGGCCCCTGGATCACCACAGAAGATGGTGATTTCCAGCAGGCCCGAGGGATAGCGTCCAGGGGATCCCCCCTTTCCTCAGGGTGGCAGGATGCGACAAGTGTCTGGGCCAGGAGGGTTGAACTGTCAGAGACTGCCAGCAGACTCGTCGTCACAGTTCCTCAGAGCCTGTGTTTGAGAACAGACCCACCACCTCTCCGGCCCTGGGAGGAGCCTGGGACCTGGCACTGGCAGCTGCGTGGGGGGCCTGCAGGCCTGGACTCTGTCCCTTGTGTGTGGTTCTGCACAGAGAGAGGGCACAACGCAGTCCGGCCTTGAGGGGTAAGCCAACCGCAGCCCGCATGCGATAGAACAAGGGACATCTCTGAAGGGCTGGCCCCTTCCACCTGGAGCCCTCCAAGCCCTCTGGGAGGGACCCTAATGGGGGTGCAGGCAGGCAGCTGGGCCTCTGGCCCCACCTCACCGGCATCGAGGACTTCCCCTTCGATGCTCATCCTTACGGCCGGAGACCACATGTCCAGCCAGGGGTACTTGCAGGGGCAGGATGGGGCCTGAGGGTGACATCAGGCATCGTGGGGCCCCACACCTGCAGCCTGTCACTCGGTCATGCTGCCGGCGGAGCAGCCTGTCTCATATCTTAAAATCAATTCTGTATTTACTACATGAATAATTTAATTGTATATTTATGTGTTTAAAGCATTAATTTGTTCAATGTGAACTTTAAACACACACCACAAGTTTGGAGGCATTTCTCATCATTCTTCACTATCCGGGGGCTCACACGCTGGCTGCCGCAGCCCATCCGGACTCTGAGGGGCCCCGGCTCGGGTGGGAGACCCCTAGCCTCCCCACGACCTGCTGAGGCCACCCTATCCCTGACACTCGACAATGCCACAGGCATCCAGAGCTTCCTTGGAATTCGGGGTGCAAGCTTGGTGGGTTGCAGATGTCTGCTGCCATCCCGGGGTGCAAGCCTCTTGAGGTGCTGCGTGTATTTGAAGGGGTTTCTAAGGAGTAAGGTGAATAGGGCATTTCTTCAACTGACTGGAATTCTTGGGGTTTGCAGACTAGACAAGCTGGAATGGGGGAAGGAAAGCCATTTTGAAAATTTGCAGCCTCGTTGGAGGGTCCCCGGGGCCTCCCCACTTAGGATACAGGCCCCTCTGTTCTCTTAAGGCATCCATCGCATTCTTTCCCTGGTGGATTCCTGGGCTTTGCTAGGAGGATCGGGCTTGGCTTGACCCCTCATGGTTCCCAGCCTGGCACCTGTCGAGCGGGCCCCGTTTTCAGCCCTGCTGGGCTGGACTCACACTCTCCAGGCTGTGTCCTTTGGGACCCCAGACACCCAGGGGCCGGGGGCTCAGAGGGCTGCTGAGAGGTAGGTGCCCAGGGTTTACGCGAGCTGCCAGCTCTAATGTGCTGGGGACTGTGGTTTCAGGGTTGTTCCAGAAAATAACCCGTCCCGAAGATGCCTGTATGGTTACGGAGGCCAGAAATGTACAGACATACGACGAATGTTAAACGCTGATGCTGTTGTGTTTTGTGGGCTGGGGGCGGGGGGATGGGAAGCCAGTCTTTTTCTTCTGAAAGAAAAAAAGAAGAGAGAGAAAGAGGAAAAGAGAAGAGAGAAGGAAGGAAGGGAGGAAGGGCGGGAGGAGGGAAGGAAGGGAGGGAGATTAGAAGGGAGGGAGAGAGGAAACCACCAAAGCAGGAGACAAAGGCAGGCGCGGACTCCGTCCACAGACGCAGAAACGTGTCAATAAAGCAGGAAAGCGCAGCCTACCAGGTGATAAAATCGGATCCGGCCCCGGGGGCACATTTGTGCTTGGACATTTAAGAAAGGCGGGTGTAAGCATCTCCGTGGCCCATCCATCTAACCTCTGGGGCGTTTTCATGGAGACGCTTACCCTGATTCCCAGCCCTGCGTTGCCAAGGCAACCGAGGCGGCACGTTTGGAGGGCGAGGAGGGAAAGATGGCCAGTGATCCCACAGGCTGCTGGGGGGGTTCACAATAGGGCCGGTGCGGGTCCAGCGGGGAGCGGGTGGGAACGGGTGCGGGGCGTGTCGGGGCTCACCCCACCTCCGGGAGTCCGGCAAGGCTAGCCGGCACGTTCCTTCGTTCCTTTGAGTGTGTTCTCTCAGCGTAGGTTTTCAAAGGAAGTCTCCAGAAGGGAAACATGCTGCAGGTACCCTCTGTCTAAGGGGGGGGGGGGGTGTCTCCTGCGAGTCTGCTTTCTCAGCGAGCTAGGATGTCATATATTCCTTTCATGAACAGCTAGGCAACACATGTTTTTATTTTTTTCCCTTCAAGGTTTTATTTAAAGTCAAGTTAGTTAACATACAGTGTAGTGTTAGTTTCAGGGGTAGAACTCAGTGATTCATCACTTGCATACAACACCCCGTGCTCATTACAACAAGCGCCCTCCTTAATGCCCATCACCCAGTTACCCCATCCCCGGGAGCAAACGTTTTTAAAGGGGATTTTTGTAAATACAAAGTGATGCACTATTGCATGCTAGCCGTAGAGAAGAATTTAAAGGGCTGTAACATGTAGAATGTGAACATACAAGCTTCCCTGGCTGCCCTTTGCCACCGGCCCCGCAGTCCTGCAGCAGACGACTCTGCCGTCCCTCTCCTGTGCCCACACGTGCCTGTAAATCACATGGGGCCGGGGCCCCAGGTCTGTCTCCCAACACCCGCCTTCTGCACCCTGCACTGCAGACCTCATCTCGGCCCTGCCAGCCCCTCCCCCGGAGCCTCTGTGCATCCGGGTACTAGCCGAGACTGGCAAGGGAGAAGAGGGACGAAGCTCACACCGTCCCGTCTACTTCCTGTGGCTGATGGTGTCCCCTGCCCCAGAGAAGTGTCCTCAGCCCAGTGTCCCATTCCTGGAAGCCTCCTCCAAGCACCTGAGGCCTGAGTGCAGCCTGGGGTGGGGGCTGCTCCTCTGAACTTCTGAGTTCTGATCACCCTACCTTGTTCCCTTTGCTCCCCCAACCTGAGGGGTGGTAGCTGCCTGCTCTGTGACCTCAGTTTCCCCTTTTGCCTTCTTAGTCCTCCAGTACCTCTTTGGCTAATTCCCTGTATTAAATTCTCTCTGTCCAGTGACAAGGTAGCTCGTGTTTTCCTTCCACTATATACTATTCCGTGATGCGTGTACCCCTGACCATTTAAGGGACATTGTCCCGTATCAATAGCTATAACTCTCCCTCGCTCATTTTGAGGTCCACAGTCTCCTCCAGATAAGGAGGCATAAACGTCCTCCCGTGCTGGGCATTTGGGAGGCCTCAGGTTTTCACTACAAACAGCACTGCTGTGAGCAGCCTTGGGCCAGATGGTCATTTCCATGCATACACATTTCTGCCGGAGAAAGTTCTAGAACTTCCTCATCTTTTCTCTGAGTCCTCTTCCCATCCCTTGGAGAGGATGCCGCCCACCTGCTTCATCAGCATGTCACCTGAGTCACAGTGACATTCATGTCTTCTGTCCCCTAGCCGGCTCCAGTGTCTCTACAACCTACTACTGTTTACAACTGTTGGTCTCGGGGCCCCTGGGTGGTGCAGTCGGCTAAGCATCTGACTCTTGATTTTGGCTCAGGTCAGGATCTCAGGGTTGTGGGATCGAGCCCCGCCCGAGTCGGTCTCCAAGCTCATTGCAGAGTCTGCTTCTCTCTCCCTCTGCCCCTCCCCTCCGTGTTCATGCTCTCTCTCTCTCAAAATAAATAAATCTTAAAAAAACACTATTGTTCTGTACACAAAATTTTTATTGCCAACAAGGGGTCGTGAACTTGATTTCCTACAACCTTCTGCTATTTTAACATGTTCTTGCCTCTGTTTACGCTTATGGAGATGAAAATTATAAATTTATTAAATCCATGCAAATCTATGTTATTACTATGAATGCCACACCAGACTTAAATTATGAAAGATTCAGCCCGCTTTCTGTTTTCTGCTTGGGAATAAACTCACTTGTAAATGCCTTAGTAAATGTAGTTGAAATTTGCCTCAGGAAAAGAAGTGTTATAGTTTTTTTTTTTTAACCCAAGGGGAAAATTCCGATTAACTTCTATTGATTCTATCAATTAAATAAACACATGCGAATAAATCTTGTATTATCCTTACCTTACCTCGGGACTTTAAAGATTTTACTTATTTATTTGAGAGAGAGAATAAGCAGGGGGGAGAGGCAAGAGGTTCCCCACAGAGGAAGGAGCCCAAAGTGGGGCTTGATCCCTGGACCCTGGGATCAGGGCCTGAGCCAAAGGCAGACACTTAACTGACCGAACCACCCGGGCGCCTGGGTGACACAGCGGTTAAGCGTCTGGCTTCAGCTCAGGGCGTGATCCCGGCGTTATGGGATCGAGCCCCACGTCAGGCTCTTCCGCTATGAGCCTGCTTCTTCCTCTCCCACTCCCCCTGCTTGTGTTCACTCTCTCACTGGCTGTCTCTCTCTCTGTCAAATAAATAAATAAAATCTTTAAAAAAAAAATAAGGATAAGCAGTAAACGGGTAAGCACGTGCAATATAAAAACACACAGAGGCCATTCCCAATCTACATGTGTCCCTTAAATATTTATAGAGTCTATGAAATTCTGTGGGCGATTTTCGGTTGAGTTCTGAATGTTTTAATTTCAGTATAGTTTTGAGGATAAGGCAGGTCCAGCTAGCTGCTGTTCGAGAACTTGCTCTATGCCAGGCACATGCCAAGAGCTGGAGATGTGTTTACTCGTTAGTCCTGACCACAATTTATGGCCACTTTCCAGTTGAAGAAACTCATGTTTAGTAATTAATTCACTTGCCAAAGCCTACAGTCCCTAAATGGCAGTGTGGGCCGTGGCACCCTCTCACCCTAATCCCCAAGGCTGTGAGCCCATCACCGACAGACCGCACAGGTGTCAGCTCCCTGCAGGGAGAAGACAGCCTCACCCACCCCATCCTGCCCTGCACGTGATGGCCTGCAAGAACAGCGCTGTTCTAAGTGTCCGCGCCCAGAGGGACATCTCTCCCACTGGCTCTGTCCACCCCGCACAACTGTGCATTGCAGAACCTGGAGCTTCAGGACCTGCTGTCTCCGGAGAAGTCCCCACCCACAGCCCTGTCTCCTCTCTCACCGCCACCCCCCTCCACCCCTCAGCTCTTAGCTCAGATGCTGACTCCCCGCTCCTAGGCATTTCTTGGGCACTCGTCATTGCTCACTTCCTGACTTACCATTATCTGTTTAATGAATGGCTTCCGCTCTAGTGTGTGTGCTCCATGGGGAAGGGACGGGGGCCATTTTACCACCTCTGTGTCTTCAGGGCCCGGGCCAATGCTTGCGCACTGCAGGTATTACTGATGCCTAGAATGGGGGGGTCAGAGGGGCAGTGGGGAGCCAGGCCCAGAGATGCTCCGGGACGCTGGGGCACACAGAGCACGTGGCGAACAAACCCGTGAACCTCCTTGGTTCTTCTTTGGCTTCCAGAAGGTGACCACAGAGTGAGAATTCAGGCGAGATGGACCTCACCGCCTTCCCCTAAAGCTCCTGTCCTGCATCGGCCACCATGCAGTTTGACACCTAAGCCAGAAACCACGAAAGCATTCTTGGGGTGTCCGTTTGCCTGGTTCTCCACATCCAATCACCCCAGAGCTCTGTTGTCTGTGCCTTTACATGTTTCTGGACTTGGTGCATTTGTCTCTACTCCCATCACCACCCTCTGGTTCGTGTCTTTGTTTCTTCCTGGGACAACTGCAGCAGCCTCCTGCCTAGCCTTGTCCCAGTCCCTGTCTCCTTGTCCCTGTCCTTGACGCAGTCTTCATGCTGCCCGAGTTCCCCCCAGAGCATCCGTCTGACTCTCCCACGGACTTGTGCAAGCCCGCCCTGGGGGGACTGAGCCAGTTTCTTGGGGTGAGCTGGGCAAATCTGGAGCAGTCTTCTCTGCCCCAGGGCACGGCCACCTGGCGTTGGGAGCAAAGCCTGCACCCGTACCTCACCTCCCAGTCTTCACTCCGCAGCCCCTGTCTGGGTCCCTCTGGCACTTGTTACCAGAGTGGAGTGGGACCCGGCCTCCCGTTGTCATTCTCTGGCTCAGTCAGAACCACACTGACTTCGGTTGGCCAAAGCTGGCGAGGATCCCCCCCACCACGGCAGCCACTTACGCATTTTCCTTCCATGATGGAACAGACCACCTGCAAGTTTGGCTTGGACAGGCTGCCAAGGCCGGAAGGTGCAGGAGTTTCCAGGAGTTCTCCTGGGTCTGCTTGCCACGGCCAAGTCTCATGCTGGCACTCACGTCACTTCTGGGCTGTATGTCCCCAAAGCCCTCGAAATTTCCCTAACTTCTAGGAACCAGAAAACCAGGGTTTGGTGTGACTCACTCTGCCCCTGGGGCAGCTGCATGTGACCGGTCAGGCTCGCATGTTCACCGTCATCAATTTCTTTATCTTACTAAGCGATTGACATTGATATCGTGCTTTCCAGTTCAGATAGGGAATTGCGTTTTATCCCATAACGAGTCCGTGACGCTCACAAGCGGGGCTTTGCTTTTCGGTTTTGTAGCAAAGTGAACACAGCAGGTAAGGTGAGTCACCTGACACCGGCTGCCAGTGAGAAGGAGAAGCAGGCGTGAAATCCGTTCATCCAGCTTCAAATGCTTGGGAGCCCCAGCCGCGTCACCCACCTTGGCACAGGCCCCCAGCAGGGGAGCGGAAAGCCGCACTTAGCATCTCCTCCTTACAGGACTCGCTGTCTGGCAGCCTCATCTTTCTGGAATGCAGCGAAAACCAGGAGGCAGAAGACGGTTGACCAAAGGGGCTGCCTGTGGATATCTGCTGGGGTCTCTGGAAACCGACCTGGTCTGACTCCGCTGGCGGCCAAGGACCCGGGTTGGCCTTCAGGTCAGGGAGGACAGGGAAGATGGAAGTTCAACGGGGACCAGCTGGAGGCAGAGGCCAAGTGGTGAACCAACCACAGGACCCATCGGAGGAGGAAGGGCAAGAAGGGAGGTAGGGAGGTCTGCTGCAGGTTGGAACTGAGTAGAAACAGAGCCAGAGGCATACCCCCAGATGATGTGCTGGAGAGACGGAGGTTCGTGCCCAAGGGGGTCTCTGGTGTTTATGGGCTCAGGGCACCTGGCTGACAGAGCCTGCGGAGCCTGAGCAGAAAGACAGAAAGGCTGGTGAGGCGGGAGGGCCTCGGCTCCGGGAGCCGGAAGCAGAACACTGGGTAAGAGCAGAAGCACGAGCTCAGCTGAGGAACTGGGAGAAGGTAGTGGGCGTTTGAGGGAAGTCGCTCGTGTCCGCGGGACTCCTGTCTGACTCCAAGCAGAGACTCTAGAGTGAAGACTGATTAGCCTCTGGGTTCTGAGTCTGCAGCCCGGAGGTCTGCTTCGGCCAGGACCAGACGTGGGAGCTGAGCTGGCAGCAGCCAAGACTCTGGAAGGTTCCATCCTGCACCATCCCCACCCACCCCTGCCTCATCCTGCAGCTATCTTCCTCTGTTCGAGCAATTCTTACAGACCCCCCTTTCCTAACTTTTGTTTCCCCATCATAAGCCTTCATCCAAGAACAAGCCCCTCTCCTTGGCTCTGCAAATCTGAGCAGAGAAACTGTAGATAATAACATGAATCCCTCGTCCCTGGTGGGCCTGGGTTAATTCAGAAGAGGATCCCCCAGTGGCGTACAGTCAGGTTTACTGACTGATGGTGCCTGGCTGGCTGACAGCAGCTGGGGTGCAGATGCTCTGGGGTGACCTTGTTCTGAAGGTGCACATTCTGACGGTGCCTGCGGAAGATCCTTCCCTCCCCTGGGGGAGTATCTACAGCACCCCCCCCCCCCCCCCCGCTGTCCACCGCCTCCCCTCTTCCAGACAGCACACGTGCCATCGGGGAGGAGTCAGTCTGGGCCCTGCCCTCCCTCTGCAGTCAGGGCACGTGTGTCGCCCACACTCTCAGCATTTTGAACCCCCCGAACACAGCAGCACAGCAGGGCCCGGTTTACCAGATGTCTCGGCACCAGAGGTCTCTCTGGGGCCCTCCTGAGTCCAGTATCAGTAGAAGAAAGAAATACTCAAATTATGCGGGTTCTGCTGAATAGCTGAGGGGAAGTGAAGACTCGGCATCCAAAGAAAGGGAGGATTTCAGAGGAGCTCTGAGCAGTTCAACCGAACAGATGAGAAAATAAGAGGTGACAGAGCCTGTGAGTCCTGTAACATGGCGTGGCAGACGCCTGGGACATTGCCTACTGCCGACACAGCGGCCCAGAAGGACGGTCTCGGCTTGGATGAAAGCCAACTGCAGTAAGACGTCTTTACCAATGCTGTTTTACACCCAAGAAGCCTCATGACCTTCAGACTAGACTCACTAGATGTCCATTGATCCTGTCTACCCCCAAAGAGTGTCAGGCCTCCTAGCATGTGACCTCACATGTGACAGCCAGAATCTTTTCAGGGCCATGAGTTAGGGCCATAGATAAATGACAAGAAATGCAAATTAGGCACCAATTCCCAGCATTTAGAAAATTTCCATTTAAATTGCTAATCAAGCTGAATCCACTTGCAAATGTAGAAATCAACATGTACATAAATTATTCGGGAAACTGCAGAGCTCCGCAGAAGTGAGGCATCTACTAATCTGTGTGAAAGAACAGAGAAGCAGCTATGTCTTGATCCAGAGAAGGCCCCCAAATCATGCAGCCATGTTACTGTCGAGTTTTTTAGGAAGCCTGTGGGCCGGCTCTTGTAAAATGTGTTTCTCGGACCAAAAATGTCCCGTGAGATGGTTATTAATAAGTGCTTGACACACACACAAATTGAAATAAATTTGACAAAAACAGCATCCGGTATCCCCTCTGAAAAATCAAAATACATATTGGTACCTTCCAGATTCTGAGAAGTCCTGGGAACGGACACCCGCTTCCTTCGGCTGATTTAATGCAGCATTTGCAGGCGGCAGGTCGGAGAAGACCCGTTTCTGGTGGTGCACCTCTTCATATCTGGCACGTACACGTTCGGAAGTGCTGCTCTGTCTAACGGTGAGTCTTGCCGCTGACAACTTAGTCACTTAGACTTTTGTGGGGAGACAACTCCCACACCAGTAAGTAGGGAAACAACTCACAGCTGCCCCCTTTAAGCCAACACCCCATTCCAAATAAGCAAGTGTTTTGCCAGCTTCCCATCTGTTCTGTGTGTTTATGTCTAAATGAACCCCCATCAGACTGAGAAACAGATGATCGGTGCTAAACCCCTCTAATAATTGCACTGAGTTGATAGCAAGCATCATCTTTCTCCTGCTCTGCAATCCACAATGGCTCCCTATTGCCTCCCAGACTACCTCATTGTTCTGGACCTCAAAGCCTTCTGTACCCTGAGCCCGTTGTGCCCGTCCTGCCTCGTCTCTCGTACCATCTCAGCCCCTGTCTGTGCCTCAGTCTGATTGCACCTCTCATTGCTTCCCTCAGTACTGTGTCCTTCTTCCCTGCTCCTAGAGCATGCTTCACCTCCACTTACCTAGGGCAGAGGGCAGAGGGCAGCAGACTTTTCCCAGAAAGGCCAGACAGTCAATAATTTAGGCTTGGAGGACCATACGGTCATTGTTGCACTTATTCAACTCGACCACTGTAGCATGAAAGCAGCCAGTAACAATATGTAAATAGATGAACATGGCTGAGTTCCAATAAAACTTTATTTATAAAAACAGACAATGGGCCGGATTCGGTCCATGCTCTGTAGTTTGCTAACCCTGGTCTATATGATTGTCCATTTTTAAAGAGTGATTTGTGGTCTTAGTCTGTGAATCTTATACCCATCATTTCAGCGCATATTCTTCATTTTACTTCCTCACTGGTCATAAGGAAGGATCAGAGATTTAACACGAAGCACCAACTTATGTTCTGGGTTTTACATACAATGCGTGGTGAAATTCAACAATTCAACAAATATTCCTGCTTCACAGATGAGCAGCCCGGGCTCAGAATACCTTGCCTACAGTGAAACAGTTGGTGGGAAAGACTAGTTCAGTCCACTTCTCCAAGATTCTACCATGGCCATCTTCAATGCACGGCGCTGTGCTGGGCTCCCTGCAAGTGCTTTCACAAACACCATCTTGTCCAAAACTTGCAACACCCCAGGGATGTAGTGATCACCCTTACCCTGGTTTGCAGATGTGTAGACTGAGGCTCTGACATAATCAGCAGTGTGTTCAGGTCACAAGGCTGGTCACCTGTGAGGATCCCAACTCATATCTTCAGCTGCCAAAGGCATTTCACTATGTTGCGCTGTTTTCAGTGAGTAAATGAGGTCCTTTGTGGTGAAACTCAGAGGTCAGCAGAGCTTACTGAAGCTTGTCAAGACCTTCTGGGCAAGTCAATTTGCAGCCTGACTCCAGACGCAAGGAGAGGTTAGGGGCACTCAGAAGAGGTTTGTTTACATCTTGACCCCTGATTTAGGAAGACCAAAAAGATAATTTTTGAAAAAATTCAATCTGGGCTTTTGCTCTTCAGGAAACTATTGGAGAATGCTAATTAATTAACACATCTCCTTCTTTCCAGTTTCTATATTGATTGAGGACAGACAAAGGAATCAGAATATTGCATCAATATTACTGGTAAAGCTGCATCAGAGAACTCTAACATTGCTAGCTTAATCTAGAATTTGAGACCTCATTATGCAAACCAATTCTTCAAGCACAGGCAGAGAAGCTGGAACAAAAATGAACAGAGATCTGATTAAGCCTGACAGAAGCAGGCCCAGTTTGGTCTGTTTACCGCATAGAAATCAAAGCCCATGATCCCCTTGGTTGCATGGGGTGGCTTTGTCCCATGGCTGACATTCCTGAGGGATGTCCAGCTTTCCCCAGGTTCATCACTCAGACTAAACAATGAGCCTTCCTGGAGAAATGGAAAGATGGTGTGTGTGTGTGTGTGTGTGTGTGTGTGTGTGTGTGTGTGTGGCAAAGACAGAGAGAGAGAGATAGTGTGTGTGCTCCCTCTGACCTAGTAGAAAGAACGTTTTCTCATAAAAATAAAAAGCTAGGGGAGTAAGTTTTCCCTTTTATTCCTTAGCTATCGCTAATTATGCTGTGTAACAAACCACCCCTCACATTGTCCGACTTATAACTTCAAAGATTTCTTTCTCATTTAGTTACATGTTGGTTGACCGCAGGGCTGTGGCTCGACCACACACGTCTTCCTCATCCTGAAATGTCTAAGGAGGCAGCTTCATGTTGATTTCTTGGCAGAAGGGGAAAAAAAAATCAGAAGATCTGTCGAGAAGTATGCATGTGTCATGTCTCACATGCCATTGATCAAGCCACATGGCCAAGCCCAACGCCCCTGGATGGGGATATATAGTCTTCCCACAGGAACTTAATCACCTGGAAATAGTCCAATCTACCCAACTGTCTCCTAGGTACAAAGCCACAACAAAGCAGAACAAAAGAATACTTTTCCTCTAAAGAAAGGCAATTGTGCTGTTCGACTTCACTTAATCAGATCAATGGATCAGTGACCAATCCCAGATATGTCAGGAACAGATGATAGATGCTATGTATATTATAAATTTAAAGTGACTTCTAAAATGCGCTTAAATCTGTCTACTTCCATTTATTTTATTTAATTAATTAATTAATTTTTTTTTTATTTATTTTTTTTTAAAGATTTTATTTATTTATTTGACAGAGATAGAGACAGCCAGCGAGAGAGGGAACACAAGCAGGGGGAGTGGGAGAGGAAGAAGCAGGCTCATAGCGCAGGAGCCTGATGCGGGGCTTGATCCCACAACGCCGGGATCACGCCCTGAGCCGAAGGCAGACGCTCAACCGCTGTGCCACCCAGGCGCCCCTATTTAATTAATTTTTTAAAATTTTCACCATCACTTTTATTTAAATTCAATTAATTAACATATAGTGTATTGTTAGTTTCAGAGGTAGAGTTCAGTGATTCATCAGTTGCCTATAACACCCAGTGCTCATTTCATCACGTGCCCTCCTTAATGCCCATCACCCAGTTACCCCATTCCCCCACCCCCTCCCCTCTAGCAACCCTTAGTTTGTTTCCTACTGTTAAGAGTCTCTTATGGTTTGTCTCCCTCTCTGATTTTGTCTTATTTTATATTTTCCTCCCTTCCCCTATGATCCTCTATTTTGTTTCTTAAATTCCACGTATGAATGAAATCATATAATTGTCTTTCTCTGATTGACTTATTTCATTTAGCATAATACCCTCTTGCTCCATCCATGTCTTTGCAAATGGTAAGATTTCATATATATTTGATGGCTGAGTAATACTTCCATTTATTTTAATGTCCCCATCTTGGCCCATATCATCATAACCTCTCCCTGGTCCTCTACCTTTGAGTCGGCTCCTCCAACCTATTCTCAATACTGCAGCCAGAGCGAGCTTTCTAGAGAACAATTTTATTTTGTCATTCTCTGTGCAAAATACTTTTGTGCAACTTATACTGAAAAAGCATAGCTAACTTTTTGGCTCACTATGCTCCAGACATGTTTCTGAGATAATAAATGTTATTTTATTTAATCTTCTCAGAAACACTATTAAATACTGATATTAGTACATTTCTTAATGGATGAAGGCCAGAGAACTAGAAAGATCAAGTAACTTTCCTCTGTTGAGACAGGGTTTTGAATCCTACAAGAGTGACCGTATGGAAGCCAATCTCCAAGATGGCCTCCAATCATCCCTGCTGTGTAATATCCACATTGTTGTGTAGACTTCTCCCACACTCTGTCAGGATTGGTCTGTGTCAACCAATAGAACACGGCAGAAGAGATGGTATGTGACTTGAAAGGCTGGGTCATAAAAGACATTGTAGCTTCTGCCTCGGTGTGTCTCTGGGATCACTCTCTCCGGAGATGGGCAGCTGCCGTGTTGGGAGGAAACAAACAGCTCTACAGAGAGGACTGTGTGGTGAGGAACTGAGGTTTCTCACCAGTGGCCAACAAGAACTGAGGCCAGCCAAGCTGTGTGAGCGAACCATTTTAGAATCAAATCCTCGAGATGGCCACAGACCTGGCCAACTCCTTGACTGAAGCCTCAGTAGAGACTCTGAGCCCAGAACCATCTAGCTAAGTGGCCTCCAGAGTCTTGCTTGAGCCACGGGGAACTGTGAGATAATAAACATATATTGATTTAAGCTACAAAGTTTTGGGGTAATTTATTCCACAGCACTAGATAAATAACACACTCTGCAAACCTCACACTAAACCCAGCTCACAAAACCACTAGGCAGCACTCCATGGTCTCCCACTACTATGGAATATGGCAGATAGTGAAACTTTCTGTGGGAAAAATTCAAGCAAGGAGAGACAAGATGATAAAATGTTATAATTTTAAATAGAATTGTCAGTCAAGAAAAGACTCACAGAAAAGCTGACATTTGAGGAAAGACTTGGAGGTGGTGAGGAAGTGAACCCACTGGCAATCTAGGAGAAACACATTCCAGAAAGAAGGAATAGCAAGTGCAAAGGCCCTGGGGTGAGTGCATACCTGGCATGTCCAAGGACACTAGGGAGGGCCATGTGGCTGGGGGAGGTGAGTGCATAGTAGGAGGTGAGATCTGGCAGGCCCCAGATCAGGCAGCAGACTTATGGGTGACCTCCAGGACTCTGGCTTTCAGTTTGAGTGAGATGGAAAGCCATTGGAGGGCTTTGATCAGGCAAGTGACACCGTTCAACTCATATTTAGTGCCTTCCTGCATCCTAACAGTAATTGTTAAGCAGAATTAATTAACATTAGCTAATATTAGTTCACTGATGGCTACATGCCAGACATTGTATAGCATGCTTTAATTGAATTAAAAGTGTTCACAGACTTCTATGAGTGTTCCCATTTTACAGGTGGGAAAACTGAGTCGTAGGGAGGTACAGTGGCCCACAGCGTTCACAGCCTCTGAACGCTGGAGCTGGGGTCTGAACTCAGGAAGTCTGGATTTTCTGATTAAGCAGATGTTGTTAATGCAACTAAAAGTCAAATGTGGCTGGTGATCAATGAGACCGAAATACTCCTCTTGAAAATACTACTCAGTCTTGTGAGACCAAAGCCTGCCAGGAGTTCCTTGACCCGCCCTGCTGTTGGCTCTTTGTGCATCATCCCAGGAGGTGGGGGTCGCACAGGCTCGTGGAGACAGCACAAGCCTGGGCAGCGTGGACTTCACAGTTAACCCCAGTGTCCATGTTCCCACGCAGCCCCTAGCCAGAGTGCTCTGTCCTCAGTTTCCATGACAGTGAGGCCTGTTGCATGACTCCTGTGGCACAAGATAAATACTAAATTCGTCAGAAGAGCGAGGAGTTTCTTTTAATCATTATTCTGGGAGGGGTGCAGAAATTCTAAACTCTGAACCTATTCGTACTGCCCTTTAGATGATTTACCCAGTACTCCACAAGGCGAAATATATTTCCTAAGTGTCCTACAGTCTCTAAGAGAAGCTAGGTTTCTATTTTCTTCTAATAACATCTCAAACACTGCTGGCTTTGTCCCTGGCCACGTGACGGCTCAGAACAATACCAACCATCAGAGCAGCTTTTTATAAAGACAGATCCTTTCTGTCACAGCCATTAACATTTCATGTACTCACCCCTCAGTGGCCAGACAGAAATGTAATAACAGAGATTTTAAAAAGTGCTTTTGTCACAAAGCAGATCGGTGACATTCACCTAATGGGGCTCTGTCTTTTTCAGTGGACTTACTGGTCACACGTGAGCGTCAGCGATGAATGCAGTCCCATCCGCACTGACCCAGCTTCCCGGACGGTGCCAGGGCCCACCGAGCACGTGCGCCACTCCTTCCCAACCAGTCAGTGGTTTCCCAGATCCTACAATGGAGCTTTCAAGTGATGAGATTCACGAAGCCAAGATATGTAAGGATTCCCAGGCAGGAAATACGCGACGGAGGGAAACAGATGTCAGGGACTATTTAAGGACTCAGTCATAGCATAATATTTTGCAGATTTTTTTCTTAGAGAGAATGAAAGATGTCTCTTTGTTACCTCCTAGCGGAGAAGAGTTTCTCATAGAAGCCCAGCTCAAGGACAGCCTTATAAGTAAAACATGAACACTTGGGTCCTCATGGTGCAGACCTGCAGAGTCTCAGCACCCGCCTCCCCCTCCACCCCTGCTGACAGCTCCATCCTAGCGAGTAAGTAGAGTTAGAGGGCAGGTGGATGCTTCCGCAGTCTAGGTCTTTCTTCCTGACTCTGTGCACCCTTCATGGTGGTCTGGGAGCCGTTGCTCTGGGCATGATGCCTACCATTGAAGGATAAGGGTAAAGAAAGGAGACGCGGGCAACCAGGCTGAGGACGGAAGCTGCGGGTGGTGTGGGGCTAGTCAGGAGAAACCAGGGCCGGCATATCCATTCCTGCTGTGAAAGTGGGACCATTCACCCTCTCAGGTCAAGTCAAGGAGGAAACAGTAGATGCGCGAGCTCGGCAAGATGCCAACACAGTCCATCGGCAGGCCTCTCACGTAGGGCCAGAGAGCTCTGGAAGCTGTGTCCACACCCTGTATGAGGAGGGCGCTGCTCGTGTGGGTGCCCTGGAGGTCTGACAACGTCCCTTTGTGTCTTTGTGTCCCTTTGAAGGTGTCTCACCAGACTCAGTACCCCCTGGTTCCCTGCTCCCCGTACTCCTCCCTCCCTCCCTGTTCCCAATGGGCCATCCATACCACATCTGTGTACCTTCTAGGCTCTAACATACGTCTCTGCCTTTACCTACTCAACCGTCTTCAGCCCCGAGGTATTTCCTGAGCACTTTCCATGTGCCAGGGAGTGTTCTAGATGCTGGAGATCCATCGTGGAGTTTCACTCTTAGGGGTGTGTGACATGATAAACAAGGGGACCTGCAGATAATTATATCTTTGCAAGCCCTATTACATTACACATGCCGCCCAGGTAAGTCAGAGAACAGCAAGAGAGAGGACCTTGAATGGGGTGGAAGGAGCCATCACGATCACGTGAGGGGCAGACCAGACTGTCCCCAACACAGAGGTCCCCTGGGCAGGAGGGCAGCCGAGCAGAGAGTGCCCTGAAAGGCCTGTGGCTGAGGGGGAGGCTGGGTGGGAGGGTCTTGGGGGCAGGAGGGGGAGTGCAGAACTGCTCTAACATGTAAGGGAAACCCCTTTCCTCTGCTTTCTGGTCGCCATCTTCTCGGAAGGGGCTGTGTCACTCTTCAAGACTCCCTTGAGACCCGGCTCTCCTCCTGTGACAGCTTCCCTGGGGCACACTGAGGAGGAAGTGGACTCCCAGAGTGGAGGATTCCACCCTGTTCCCAAGTCCCATGGGGCGTGGCCATCGGTGGCATTCACTTTTGTGGAGCAGGGGGCTGCGCCAGTGAAGGTGTGACAGAGGAACAAAGGACAGTCTCCAGGATTCCTAACTATCCATCAGAATAGGGGTCTCTGGGTGTGACTTTTTGCTCTGAAAAGCTGCCTGGGTAGCCAAGTGGTCACAAACTCCCTCCTCCACCCGAATCGCCCCAGCAAGTCCGGTGGCCTCCAATGCACTGGTGTGCTGCCCCTGCTGGGGGACAGGGACAGCCCCAGGGAGGCCACGTGTCCACCCTGGCTGCTCTGTCCCCACTGTGCACGGCCTCTGCTGCGGGCTGCTCTGCCGCTGTAAGTGCGTGTGCACAGATCGCAAACTCATTTCAGCCCCCGGATGAGCAGGAGTCTGTCTGAGAATATTAATGAACTTGTGATGCATGCAGTGCTTTAAAGCTAAGTTGATGGATTTTGGACTAAGTGCTATGGTGCTGTCAATACTGCACAGTATTTATCTCACACACACATACACACACACACATACACACGCAGAATGAAGTGGTAATTAGGACCAGAATCAGACACCCATCTGTTAACACCCATCTGAATAGGTCTGGGTTTATTGACATGTGAGATTGTCGCAGTCTCCCGTCCGGCCAGAAAGCTGGTTATAGAAGCGCTCTTCTCACACTCTCTAGTAAACGGAAGCGTCTGAGTATTTACACGAGCAAGAAAACATTCTGAAGGGTGATGATTCATTATATTTTCAAGTCATAAAATTTGAGTAATTTGGGGGTTCTTTTTTGTTTATCTGGGTTTTCTGATTTCTCTACAGTGTATTTCAGCTTTTCTCACCCCCTTTCCTTCAGTGAAGCACAGAGGTAGTCTCTAGTGAGTTTCCAAACAGGACGAGTTTTAAAAAAAGTTTAAAAAAAACCTTTTTTTTTTTGTTTTAGGCAGAAGAGGGGGCAACCCTTCCTATTTTCATTGTGTTTACAAAGACTCTTTCTCATTCCCATCCCTTCCTCTTGGCATCCAGATCTTTAGACTGTCTGGAATCCTGAGGGCAGAGACACAGGGGTCAACTCATATTAGGCTAAGGGGTCTTACTTAGTGAAATCCACTTGCATCGTCCTTGGAGAGGTTTGGATTTTTGTTTTTCCAGTTATTAGCTGCTGTCCCCAGGATGGGTAGAGAGTTTCTCTGCATGGGTGAGATGCAAAGAGCAGGGAAGAATGAGGACCCTAATGAGTCTGAGCCATGAGGTCACCTCAGTAATTCTCACTGTCGGGCACTGAGATCGTAGCGGCTGCCATGCACCGTGGCTGTGAGTGGGAGTGGGAGGAAGGGTGTGTGTGTGTGAGCGCGTGTGTGTGCGTGCGTGTGCCGCGGCTGTAGTTTACTCTGCCCTGACACTGGATGTTTAAACACATCTTTCCACTTGAACACGTCTGCATCCTTGACTTTGACTTGAACTCCATCCTTGTTCTTAGGCACCCCTCTTGCCTACGTAGATTTCTTGACATATTTTCAAAGCCCTTCACAAAACCTTTCTGCATTTGCGAGAGAGCGGGCAGAGAGAGCACGAGAGAGCACAAGCAGGGGTGAGGTGCAGAGGGAGAAGCAGACTCCCCACTGAGCGGGTAGCCCCACGTGGGGCCTGATCCCAGGACCTGGGATCATGACCTGGACCGAGGGCAGACGCTTAACCGCTGAGCCACCCAGGTGTCCTCAAGAAACCTTTCTGGAACAGTTTAAGAAACCCACAACCCACCCAGTGTGATGACAGCTAAGGTTTGCAGAGTAGGCAAAATGATCGGCCCCACCGTTACCTGCGTGGTTGTACATTTTTCCTCCCTTATTGTTACAACAAATGCAAAACAGCAAGCCATAAGCGTTTCATCGACCTCTGCCTCTCTCCACGTGCACGCGTGCGTGCTCGCAGTGGACTTCAGCCGCGCCTCACCCGAGGGCTCCGTCCTGGCTACCTTGCCGGCGGACCTCACTTCCCAGATGAGGGGGCGGACGCTTTCTCTGCATGTCCAGGGCCACATCTAGTCATCGGGGCTGGCTCGTCCCTTCATTCTGTAAACACCGATGGATTGCCCTACGTGCCAGATGCTCTTCCAGACAGCGGGGGAAACTGGCGAAGAAGACAGATGTTCACACCCTGTGGGGAGAGACTGACGCACAGATGTTGGTTGATTCTTGGTCTTGAAGTGTCCCCAAGGAGGGAGCAGCTGGGGGCGCCCCTCACTCCTCCTGAGGGATCCCGGCTTTCCTGGAGGGGTCACTATCTCAGTCAGCTCTGAGGGGGTAGGTGTCACAGGGAGGGGGAAGGGGGAGGGGGAAGGGGGAGGGGGTGGTAGACCGTGGGGGTAGGCTCTGGGGAGGGGGACATTGAGTGCAGGGCTGAGGGGGCCAGAAGGGGAGGCTGGCGTGTAGGGTGGAAGGGGCCTGCAGTGGTGGTGGACGGACGGGGTGGCTAGGGTGGGAGGAAGAAGGGCACTGTATGGGGGCTCAAGAGATCTTTAGAAAGGTTGAGGAAGAGGTGACTCTGGCCTGGAGGAGGTGAAAGCAGATTCCGGGCAGAAACAGTGGTTCAGTGGGACTTTTCTATGGACCCTGAGAAACAAACTCTATGGACTCTGAGAAACAAACGGAGGGCTTCAGAGGGGAGGGGGTGGGGGAATGGGATAGGCTGGTGAAGGGTAGTAAGGAGGGCACGTATTGCATGGTGCACTGGGTGTTATACGCAACTAATGAATCATCGAACTTTACATCAAAAACCAGGGATGTACTGTATGGTGACTAACATAATATAATAAAATATATTATAATAATAATAAAAAAAAAGAAAGCAGATTTCCAAAGTGAAGCAAACATTCGGAAGGGAGTCGTACAGAATAGAGCCAGAGGCTAGAGAGGAAGCCGAGCCCATACACTCTCCTGTTTCAATGTTTGTAACACCATGAACTTTTGACTTTTGTGAATTGCAATTTATTGATTGCAGCCTGGCGGCCTCCTGGAACACAATCTTCTATTTTGGACTGAAATAGAGATAACGTAGCATCTGTTAGTTGAATAGCCAATGGTGCATTAGACCTGCAGTTAAACTCTGCCAGCACCAATCATAATTATTTCAAAACAAATTATGTAACCTGTGGGTTTTGCCTTTGCAAGCCTGTGCTCCTGTCTTGCGTGCGGAGAACACTTTTGATTTGGGTCTACTCCAGTCCTCCCAGATGGCAGTCCCTAGGATCCCAGATAAATGCTTTCAGTGGCTTTTTAGCCTCTTCTTCTTGGTGGACAAGAAGAATCCCGGGAGACGAGAGAGGTGCCTTCTGATACCTGACATGTAGCTGGGAGGGAAGCGGGGTCTGCGTCCTCCCTGCAAAAGACATAGAATTAACGACTGCGGGTTAGAAAGAGGACCATTGGGGGATAAATATCAACAAAGAAAATGGTTTGCTGAGTAAGTCCGGTATTGCTGGCTTGCAGCCTCCTGGGAGCTAATACCTGTCCCTGGCATGGGGCTCTCAGCGGCACAGCGCGTGGCTCTGCAGTGAGCATCAGGGCAGTCGCCATGGACTTGCAGACCTTCCCGGTGCTGGCCGCCTCGGCAAGAGTCCCCAGTCGGCTTTGTGGGGCAGTAGGCTCCAGGAGTCGATCATTTAAGTGTATTAAAGCCTGACAGTACTTCAGTCCACCCGGCCAAGGTGGTTTTTCCTGTTACTAGTTGACTCTGCTGTTTTTTTTTGTTTGTTTGTTTTTTTTGGTTTTTTTTAAAGACTTTATTTATTTATTTGACAGAGAGAGGGAGAGCCAGCGAGAGAGGGAACACAAGCAGGGGGAGTGGGAGAGGAAGAAGCAGGCTCATAGCGGAGGAGCCTGATGTGGGGCTCGATCCCATAATGCCGGGATCATGCCCTGAGCCGAAGGCAGAAGCTTAACGACTGAGCCACCCAGGCGCCCCTGACTCTGCAGTTTTAATGCTCCATTCTTTCTTTCTACCAACCCTGCTGAAAATGGAGATTTAATGTCACATTTTATTGCCTGGTCTGTACACCATGACCTTGGACAGGTGACCCCGATCACTGTCTATTCGACGAGGGCATCCATACATGGTGCTCAGTTCCTCTGATCCCCGGCTTGCGCGGTGGCGGGGTAAACCTGGCGCTAGGCCAGGGGCAGTGTCCAGACAAACCGGGGCGTGTTTAGAACCATCTGACCCACAAGCTGGGCCCCGACAGTCAGAGGCTCCCGGCCCCTCCCGGTCCCTGCGATGTGCATTCCACCTGCCTTCCCCACTCCAGAAGCTTCTCCAAGGATACAGCCCTAAGACAGTGATGTGTTGTTGAGACCATCTGGACGATATACGCGACTGAACCCAGGGAAGGCCCTTATGTAAATGTTTAAGATTCTGGCGGGCAGGGGCAGAGGTCATGCCAGGCGCTCAGAGTTCAGCCCACCGGCTGCTGGTTTATTTTTGCCTCATTGGGTCCCCCTGGAGGAGCGCAGAGTAACTGCTAGAAGCCGTGGCTCTACGGGGGCGGTATCCGTGTTCCGCTGCCTCTGGAGCTTGGACCAAAATCCTAGGGTCACCCTGCCCTTCTGTCGTCTCTGCCGTGGCGCCTGACCCCCACCTTCCAGAGTCACAGACACATAACCCCTGGTGGCTCTGCCTGGGGGACGCCCAGACCCTCCACCGGCTTGGCTAGCAGTGTTTGCCTTCTCGAAGCTGGCTTGCTGCCCCGATCCTCGTTCCCATACAAGCCCTTTCTTATCAGGTGATAGAAGGGACAGAGGCACGGTGCCAGGTAGGGAGCGAAAGTCCTCTGAACCCCAAATCCCTACAAGGCTTGCGCCTCTGTCACGCGCTTGGGTTTTTTACCAGCCGTACAAGGCTGCTGAAAGTGCTGTGGGCAGGGTGCGTACAATGCCCGCTCCGTGCGGATCTTGGACCCTCTCTCCTGTCTCCTTATGACCCCGGGCAGTTCACACTGTTTGACTGTCCCCACTCTTCATGGGGGCGGCCGGCTTCCTGGTTCCCAGTTGGCGTTTCCGTTCGGCACTGGCTTGGTTGCTCTCACCCACGGGTGGATTTCACCGATAGAGTTTGCAGAGTTGGACCTTTTCGGATATCCACGTCCGATGTTCTCTGGTAACAGAGAGGTCAGAGACCTCCAGGGACAGAGAAAGAATTCGGGTTTTCTCCTAGGAGTTTTGGGGGTCAATTACTACTTAAAATTTCCCTTTGTCTTAGGGGCGGGGCGGCACAGGGCACTTCATCCGTTTCACTATCTGTCACAACACCCTCCTCCTGGCTCTGCTCATTCCCCCGGGATTCCGCCTCCTCGTGTCCCCAGCAGACTTTCTCCCGGGTGCTTGGACCTGGATCCCCGGCAGCTTGCACGCTCCTGGCTTGCCACGGCACAGCCAGCTCTCGGATTTGCTCTCCTGCTCTCTCGCCTTGTCTGCCGGCCCCAAAGCCAGCGGAGCAGTGGACCCCACACATCCTTCTCCAACCTCAGCCCTCCTTCCAACCTCCTGACTCAAGCTTCAGCCTCTAGTTGAGCTTCAGTGGCCCACTGACCTGCCCACCGTAGCAGCCGGCCCGACGGACGGTCACCCGTGTCCCCCTCTCTGCCTCCGTGTGCTCTGAGCACTGCCTCCGACACGGGCGTCCAACCAGCCCGTAACACTGGACATCCCCGTGCTCACACGGGTGGCCACCAGCATCTGACACACAGGCCCTCCACCGTCTCATCGTCCCCACACAGAGGGCGACGGCCAGCTCCAGAGTTCCCCAGAAAACACCTCTTTCCCCATCTCCTCAGTGTCCTGGCTGGATCATCGGTTACTGACTCGCATCCTCGGGAGCTCCCGAGTGAAATCTGGAACTGGCCTCCCGACGTGGAGGACAGGGAGAGAGGAGAGAAGTGGGCCACTCCACATCAGCGGGTGGCAGGTGTAATACACCGTAACACACGGGGCTTGTCTTGGGCGACTGTAAGTCGAGGAGATCTCTGCACCTGCCCGCTAGAATCTTAGACGTTTACGTAAAGGTCTTCACCGGGTTCAGTCCCAAATATCATCCAGATGGTCTCGACAACACATCACTGTCTTAGGGCTGTATCCTTGGAGAAGCTTCTGGGAGTGGGGCAAGCAAGCAGAATGCACATCACAGGGACTGGGGGGCCAGGAGCCTCTGACTGCCTGGGGCCAGCTTGTGAGTCAACTGATGGTCATGTCCTTCTGATGACCTCTGCCACACAGGTTCCTTAATGCCAACTCCTCTAAATCTCACAACAGTGCTATGAGGTAGAAGACGTTCCTTTTCCCATTCTCCTAAGAGGACACCTGAGGCCAGAGCAGGTAAGAAAGTTACCCGGCATCATGAGCTGCCAGGTGAGGAACTGGAAGTCCGGTTCCCAGGCCTGTGCCAACGAGAGCCAGCCAACCATGGGGCAGGCCCCCAAGCTGTGCTCTTTCCATCACTGGAAATTTTCTGGAAGGGGGAGGCCGAGGGGGCATTTGCGGATGCCTCCCCAGCGCGTACATGCCCTCCCACCCCCAACAAACTCCAGTGTCCGTCTGAGCATCTGAATGGTGCTGGGAAACGTGGGCCACCCTGTTATGAGGAAGAACCCAGTCAAGTCGACATCTGTGGTCACTGGGCTGTTGACCAGTGCTTGCTCGAAACCCCTTATCTCAGGGCTTTTCGCTGCCAGTTCTGCCTAGGGGGGTGCCGGTCAGAAGGAAGAGTGGAAGGCATCTGGGAATTCAATTAAGTTTGACAGGAAATCTGCAGATGGGACAGATCTTGAGGAGAGACAACTCAACCTTTTGGGGTAGGAGAGAAAACAATTCCAGAAAATGGGCAGACCCGAACTCCTTCCGCTGCGAGAGAAAGCACGGGTGAGCTGCAGAGGCCACCTGCCCGGGGGCCATGGCTGCTGCTCCCCCTGCCCCTGTCTCTGGCCACAGACAACCCCCCCTTTATGATAATAGCACCAGAATCGAAAAAAGCCACATGCACGTGAACGACCATTGTGAAGGGAGCAGCTCTCGGGTTAGCCGGGTCGAGGAGAGCCCGGGCCAGGGCTCAGGAGGCGTGTGTGCCCCAGCAAGAATGGTGGGAAGAAGAACATGGCTGCGCAGGAAAGGGTTCTGGGACCCCCGTGGTCTCCACGGTTCCCTGGCCTGTGGCGTCTCCTGCTGCCTCAAGTAAAGAAAGTGACCGGCTTCTCGTCCGTGTGGTGTCATCTGTTCTAGTCACTGGCCTGTGATCTGGGAAGACAGCATCCCTAGGCAGCGCACCGCCCTGGGGCCCACGGAGGGCTGGCCTGGGTCTCCAGCAGCCCAAACAGCTGGCTGCCATCCCCCTCTCACCCACCCTCACACAGCCCAGCGTGGACGTGAGACAGGGAGTCCGTGTGTCCCCTCACAGTAAGCCAGGCGGTTCTGTTTTGTTCCTTGCAAACCTGACTGACTTGGTTGAAATCCGTGCGCCACCTGCCAGGGACGCCATCAAAGGAATCACCCCATTAGAAGGTGGATCTTGGGACCTTGGTTTCATTCGGAGACTCTATTATTGCCTTAGTATGATTCGATGTAATGTGGTTTGGTTTTTTCAAAATGCAGGTGTCAAACATCTTGAAAGACATAGTCTTAATGATTCATCCCCACGAACATGTGTGAGACAAACAGCGATGGAGCGTTTCCCCTACACTCGTGCACCTTGATATCACGGGTGGGATTGCCATCAAGGGTGCGAGGGGCTGAAATCAGAAACGTGCTTGCCCAGGCCCGCCTCAGACTGCAGCTTTAGACGGCCAGTTCAAGGTAAGGTCTTGAAATTTTATGTGGGACTCAGAGAAGTGGTTCTCACTGTCTTGGGTTTAAAATGCACTAAGTAAATCAGAGAAATTCTAAGGCAGTATTCGACTTGAACTTTTGAACGAATGACATAAATTGCAGTTATTTTTAACAAGATTATGAAGATTAACCAAATCTCTTGACAGTGTAAGATATCCGAGTTCAAAGGCAAGTATAATGCACTTGCAAAGGTAGGTATAATTAGTTCAGAAAAGGCAATGAAAAATTTAAATACAGTTTTAAGGTCACAGATACAGGCAGAATTGCATAACCCACAACTCACTCCTTGTAAAACTCTGTCCTAACAAATCTCTTGTTCTTGACATTCTCCGGGGTGTTTTTCATTCTTGAGAATCTGCAAGAGTGGTGGGTGCAGATCCCTGGGCAGGGCAGGAGAAGAGGAGAGGCCCTCTTCCTGGGGGAATCAGCCCTGAGTGAGACTCGGCCCTCACGGTGAAGGTGCTCAGTTGCACCACTAGAGGGAGCACGTGGTACGCAACATAAGCTGTCAGGGCTGGAAAGGAAGGGGGGAGATGGAGACAGAGACAGAGACAGACAGAGACAGAGAGAAATAGAGGCAGAGAGATAGAGACAGACAGAGACAGGCAGAGAGAGACAAGACAGAGGGACAGAGAGAGACAGAGACAGAGAGAGCCACACAGAGGGATAGAGACCTAGAAACAGAGAAAGAAAGACACAGAGACATGGGGGGACATTTGCAGGAGCCCCAGAACATACGGTAACAGAAGACCCCCACAGACCAGAGAATAGTTCACCGTGCTATGGAACATAAGCAAAACTATTATTGCACTAATACTATGGGTTTACAACCTCAGATTATGTTAACAGAGGTCAAGGTACGAAGGTAGGGAATGGCCGTTGTTTCCCTGGGTTCCCAGCCACGCCTGCAGCCAGGAGTAGCTGTCAGTTTTGTTCTTTACTCTGATAATTAAAGAGAGATGTGTATAAACACACTTCAATCAACCTAAAAGTAAAGGCTGATTGAGTTAGGAAGAGCATGTCGCCTCTTTCAAATACGAGAGAAAGAAGTCCACATACATGAATAGGCATGTACAACCCTCTATTGTGACCATCGCCTGTGTATAACTCTATTATCTATTACTACCTGCCTATAAGTCTTACTGCAGAGAACTACAGTAAGTCCCCAAAGAGAGAAAGTGTGAAATCACAGGGCAAAAGTGAGTGAACAAGAACGGTTGGAATACCACCATTTAAAAAATAAGATTTAGATCGGATTTTGAGGGGAAAAAAAGTAGCAGTTTCTTGCTTATCAGAGGCGTGCTTGAAGCAAGAGGTGGGTGGGAGATGACCTACACAAGATTGGAGGGTGGGCAGAGACACATCGAGCAAGAGGACCAAACTGGAAGTTGGGAAAATTAACATCAGGCACGTGAGCTTCTCTGTCCTCAGATGCTGGTCGACCTCAGCCGCCCTCAGGGGTTCGGAACCATCTCAGGCCAGTGCCTCCCACCTTCGCACCCGTCTCCACCTGTACAACTAACTGACTTCTGGGAGTCTGCTCCAACTGTCTCATGGGGACCGAGAACTCTGTCCGTGGGAAGCAGCACGCTTGATCTCGTCCACTAAACCCCACTCCCTGAAGTCTTTCCCATTTATTCATTCAACACACAAACACAGTTTATCTTTTCCAGACAGAGACTGAGGACCAACCATGTGACACTCGTACACATTACAATTCACATTTTCGTGGGAAAGACAGATAATAAAAGAATGAACAAATTAACAAGGTAATTTCCGAGAGTGATCAAACAAGAGCGTACAGAAGCCCAAGCCCAGACCAGAAAACCGTGTTGTGCTTCTCTTTTCTTAATTTCTAATGCTTCTGCTGGAACGGGCTCCCCTGAGCGGCACTGGTAGGACAGAGGGTGTGTGGATTAGGCTGCCTGGGAGGGCCTCTCTAAAGAACCCGTGTTTGGGCTGCCAACGGAGGAGCTGCTCTTTCAAATAGGGAAGACATGAGCTTGCAAAGGAAAGGAACAGAGCAGGAAAGGCCAGCACGCGGGAGTGAGCTGCGCACAGACACAGAGCTGGAGGGGGAGTGGTAGGAAATGAGCTCAGAGCGTTAGACAAGACGAGGTCTTGTTGGGCTGAGATCTATGTGTATCAGTCCGCAGAGTGTAGGTGAGGCTGTGGGGATAAACAGCCCCCAGTGTTCAGCGGTTTACGATAGAGGTTAATTTCTTGTTCCCTCCTTAACTTCACTGAGGTCCACTGGGTTCCACCTTATTGTCCTCACTGTGGAATCCATGGTGACAGGATGGCCTCTGGCCTTGGAAGGAAGCAAAACAATGCATCGTCACTGAAGTCTTCTGCCTCGTGGTGACGCACATCACTTCCGCCACATTTCACGGACAAGTCCTGCGGCTTAGCCGGTGTCAGCGACGGTCATGTGCTCGGGGCGGGGCAGACAGCCTGCAAACAGCCCTAGCAGCCCCTGCACGGGGGTGAGGATTTACAGCTTATTCTAAAGCAAGAGGAAATATTGGAGTATTTTAGGCAGTGATGGACACGATTTGGTTTCGGTTTTTACCAGATACTCAGTGTAAGGAGGAGTGGCTGGGGGCAAATATGAGGGAGGTGGAGGCCAGGAGGCAGGGAGGCTGCCGGGAGGTAGGAGGTGAGTGGAGGCTGAGCCTGGGGGGTGGCTAGGATGGGCAGCAAATGGTAGGAAAATTGAACTGGAAATCAGAAACCTGGAACCCACCCTGAGCTCCTCTCTCGCCTCCTTCGCCCACTACTCCACTGACAAAATGGAGTTCCCGTCCAGCGATTTATCTCCAGCCGGTGCGACTTCCTCGTCTCACCCGCTCTCTCTCCAACACCCTATGTGGTCCCCTAAACCACTCCCCATGGGGTGCCCGAGTCGTCTTAGGATGGATGTGGTGTCCTCTGACTTCCTCTTGCTCAAAGCCCCTCACCGATCCCTGGATAATCTCCTCAATCTGCAACGTGGAATCTTCTTCCAGACTCGTTCTGCAGCCCTGCCCCGGGCCCCTCAGAAGTGCCTCTGCCTGCAGATGCTTCCTCTCGGCCGTTCACACCAGCTCTCCCCTGCTTGCACACCTCCTTCCCCTCCCTGCTGAGACACGCATGCACACACTCACGTGCACACACGTTCACACACGTACATCCCCTAACATATGTGCACACACGCATAACACAGTCACACACACATGTGCACTCACATCCCCTCACACACATGCACACACTCACACACATGCATATACATGTGCACACACAGCCACACATTTGCACGCGTACACATGTGCACACACATGCACACAGTCCACATACACGTATCCAACACACTCACACATTTGCATAGTTTGCACAAACACACTCACGTGCACACACGTGCAGTCATACTCACACACAAATACACACACTCACATAGTCACACTATCACACGTGCACATATACACACACACATGCACACACTCTCAGACCCATCTGCCCACCTCTAACTCCTTACCATCTCAGTGAAAATGTCTTTGTCTCAGAGAAGCCTTCTCTGACCGCCTCTTTCCCACAGTTTACATCAGACCTCCAATCACGGCTTCTAGAGCGTGCTAGACGCTTCCTTCCCGGGACTACTGTAGTTTCTGACTCTGTATTCCGTTTGCTGAGCTGATAGAGCAGCTGATGCGTCCACTCTGAAAGAGGACAGTGTGTGCGTGTGTGTGCGTGTGTGTGCGTGTGCGTGCGTGTGTGCGTGCGTGTTGCTTACCACCGTCAGTGCTGAGTGAGGTGCTCGCTGCAGAGCCGGCCTTCGGCACGTGTGCAGTAAGTGGTGAAATGAGCAGCCAGAGCAGTGGTAACCGTCCAAATGTCCCCAAAGGAGGAAGGGAAGCAATCGTAGGACCATCAGGAAATGGAATGAAATGGAACCATGTAGACATTTCTCAAGAAAGGTTTGTACTGATGGGAAAATGCTAATAAGATGTTAAGAAAAATAAAATAAAATTCAAACGTGTGTCTATGCGTACCTGAGATTTGTTAAACCAGGAACTCAGTGTCGTCTGAGTGTCACAGGACAAATGGCATTCTATTTTTAAACAAACTAGACAGAGCATATGTAAGATACGACATAAACACAATTTTATATAAAGTAAGATATAAGCAAATGGGATCTTGATTTTGTCTTCTAACCCCTCTTTTGTCGAAGCAGTAGGAAACAGTCCATTTATTTGATGTTAAAAATCCTTACCAACCAATTCTAACCCTTCCTGCTGCATTTACTTGGTGTCTCAGCTTCAGACGGAGAAGAAACAGGAAAGTGGCTCAGATCAGACTCACGTAGGAACACTTGTGTCATGCCCAGGAGTTCGGAGGTGTCACACTAACGGGGGAGGGGTGGCCTCTTGCACCCAGTTCTCCAGCTTGGCCAGCCACAGAGCAGGCAGCCTTCACCCCCAGCCTCACCTGAGCTCACACATACGAGAACGTGGCCTGGGGAGGACGCGGAGCCAATGTGTGTGCACTGTCACATGTATTATTAGAGTTGGTGTGAAATTGCACTGAAAAAGGAACAACAAAGTGACTCACTTGCCGAATTCTTGCATCAGCTGGTGCGGAATTGGCCTCGGTCAGCATCGGAAGTCACTGGAAATGTCTCAGATTGATCATGGGCCCCTGTCGAAATGTATATGCCCCTCCCCCATGTTGGGTACGTCCAGAGGCCAGTGTGAGTGGGGCCCCAGCATTGGCTGCAGCGAGGGGACCAGACAAAGACATGCAGGAGGATGAGTCTGTGGGGAGATCTGCCTGCAGGGTACCTCGTGGTCAGGACAGGAAGTGAATTCCTACAAACAGGCTCAATGAGCTTTTGGGGGGTCTCTGGACTCTGCCTCCCTTTGCTAAGACACTCCAGTGGAACACACACTTCTCAACAGAGCTTTCTGGAGCAGGGGGACTTCTCTCTATAGTGCCCCCACCGTGGAGCATGGCCAGCCCTTCTAGGAAGACTTCTGGTGGCTTCTCAGCAGGTGGAATGTTCTGCTGATGTCTCTGAGTGGTTAGTTCTTTCCTATACAGAGGGAAAAAACCTGTTTCCTGGAATGGATTCTACTCTTTGGACTACCAAGATTGCTCAAAACTCTCTTTTCAAAGATACCTGTCCAAATAAATGAGCAGCCCCAGAGCCTTCAGCATTAGTTAGGGCCTATGGTGTCCCCAGCCCAGAGTTCCAGTTTCCAGAGGCAGTACCAGGGATTGAGCCTCGGCATTGGGGGGGGGGGGGGGCGGTGTCTCTATTTGAACCTGGAATTCACCCACCTGTACCCCCTTGGTCCAGTGCCAGCATGTCCAAAGTTTAAAGATTCTGCCCACCCCCCTTTCGGATTAGAATGAGAGGTCCTACTTCCCAGGGTTGTTTCAAAGCTCCATTGGAGTGGGAATCAATGGTAGGACAGCCCCTGGCACCTGGTGAACTTCCATGTGTGTTTGCCCTGGACGTTCACGGGCCAATTTGTGCAACGCTTTTCACGTGCAACCATGTCAAATGAGGGCTGTGCCCCCGATCTGACTCACAGCGGAGGCCAGCTGTCCCCTTCACGCTCTGAGCCCGTTCCTCAAGGATTGGCGCCTCAGGCTGGACGGGACCTTCCAGGGACCTCGGGGCATGGGCAGCCAGGCTGAGCTCGGGCCTCAGTAAACCCCCATCCTTCACACAGGCTGCAGTTACTCCACGCTCTGGCATCAAGTGGAATTGGCAGGCGCTTTGGCCATGAGTGCCACCTGTTACCTGCTCCCTGGTAGCTCCTCCCACTTCTGCCGGTCCCGGTGTGCACAGGTCCCAATACAGAGTGTGCAAGACTCTATCACCCTGAACTGGATAGACTTGCATTCTAACCTCCTCCCTCCCCCTGCCCAGTCTAAGTTGTGGGGAGACCTTGAGGTGAGCAGCAGACCCAGCCCTTTGATGCTCATTTTGGTGGATGCTTATCCCTCAAACGTTTCTCTGGATGCCTCACCCAGAGGTGACGGGTGTGCCCGGAGGAGCGTGCTGCTAGGCCACAGATTTCTAGAAGGACTGCAGTGCCTCTAGGGATTTTGTCAAACGCCTACCTGCATGTCATAGCGGTCTCCAGCACTCCTGTGGGCCAGTCAGATGAAGGCCAATTAAATGAGATAAACAGTAAGCTTGGGAAAAAACTTGATGTAGGAATTAGAGATCTGTAAGATAGAATTTAGAAAATCAGTGGGAATGTAGCCCAGAGAGAGGAAAAAGAGACATGAAAGAGACATAGAGAAGCTACTGAAAAGCTCCCTGTGTATCAAACAGAAGGGGGAAGAGGCAAAGTTGAATTAGACCATGGCTAGTTAATTCCAGACTGGAAGGAAACTGTGAGCTCCCCAGACCGAAAGAACACACTGACGATCAAGTGGGATAAACGTACAAACCAAAGTCCGTGTTTTAGATGCATCACAGCAAAACTACAGATCGGAGATGACAACTGTTCCAAACTACGAAAAAGAAAAGACATTTTATTTTATTTTTTAAATTTCATTGTTAGTAGGCTCCACGCCCAACATGGGACTTGAACTCAGGACCCCGAGACCAAGAGTTGCGTGCTCCACTGACTGAGCCCGCCAGGCGCCCCAAGAAAAGACGTTTGATACTAAGGAATGGCCATCAGAGAGAGAAGGTAAGTGCCAGAAGATATGGGAGGACAGCGTTGAGGGGAAATCACTAACAACATAGGATTCCATGCCCAACTGAAGCACCTTGTAAGAGCTATGGCTGTGTATAAATATTGCTGGACACACACACTGTCTGGGCTAGATGGCAACACGAGCAGATAGCAAACCACAGTAACGTGATAACTGAGAGGAGAATTTGAAGGGAAGTTAAGAAGTTCTTGGTATTGACCCGGGTGGTGAACTCAACACGAATCACGCTTCTGTCGGTACGTTATTGTTCGCAATAAAAATGTCATATATTTTAAAAACTAGGTTCCTTGCCTTGTTCGGGAGAATTGGATTCAATTTAGACTTTGAATTTACGGAAATATACGGCATTGGGGCATTTTTTCCCCCAATGTGATTCTTCTAATGACAGGAACCTCTCAATGGCAAAGCAAAATTGCCTTTCTCTGTGTTGTCTCCTCCTGCAAATGCTTTCTTTGCAGGGATGTGGCTTTTTTCTTTTTCCTTTTGGCAGTGCCAAGATCCAGCCCATAATCACTTTCATTTTGCATATGGCAATAAACATTCAATTAAAGACCCCAGCTCACAAGATCAGAACCTACTAGCTAACTCACAAAGCTGACATAATTACCGACCCTGAATGCCGGTTCAGAAGAACAGCAGATTACAGTTGTTAAATTATCCACAGGAGGGCTCTCCTGACGTTCCAAACACAAAAGAGAAGGTTGGCTAAAAATATAAGGAAATAATTCGAGGAAAAACAGAAGGAACCCTCACAATTTAAACAACATGTCCATCACTTATAAGCCCCATTTCCATCACTTATAAGATTCAGAGGGCGCCTTATCGGATACAAATCTGATGCCACACACAGTTATAACTATCCCGGGAAAGACACAGAACAAGTGTTGTTTGATAAGCCAGTAGTCTGAAAGCAATTGGAATAATTTCAATAATAATTTCAATACAAAGACCGGGACCAACAACCTGGTTTTCTGAATATCTTGTTGTCTCGTCCTCTTTTTACTTAAACAGTCTGATAATTGAAGAAATGGCACCTGGGAAGATAAGACTTGGTCAAGAGCCTTTAATTTCCTTTTCTCTTTCCCTTTCCTGCCCACCCGCTCATTTGCTAACAAGGCTATTAATAACAAAACCACTATTGACTTGTAAGAGGCTGATCAAACACAGCCTCACCTACCTTCCGTTCTGAAGCCATAGAAAAATAAACACCAGAAAGGTAAGGATTCAATACAGCATTCTAATTACTATCGGGAAGCTGGGTTGGAGAGTGCAGTTTGACTCAATGTGTGGTTATGGTGTTTTATCCCTGTGCCCCAGATGGAACTTCCCTACTCAGAGGTTAGTCGAGCACTTGGGGTTTGCAGACATCTTCCCCGTATTTGCAATGGAGGACTGTGGCCCTCGCTCCCAAAAAGATAGCTCCCCGTCAGAGTGCAAACCAGCGCCCAGAGCAGGCAAGATGAGCTCCCCTCACTCCAGTTCCAACACCTGCAGGCAGGTCCCTCCAGAAGGCTGTAGAGAAGAGAGGAAGGCAACTGTCTAGTGCTTCCTCTGGGTTGAGAAGGAGTGTTGTTAAAAATCCCCATTTTGTGAGTCAAGTAAGAAATAAGAGTGGTCCGTCCTTACCGTCTATGGATTGGCCAGACAGCTTTACCTACATCACCTCGATGTTTTAGGTGTGGCAAATAATTTTTATTTTAATTAAATTATTTTTCCTAGTCCTAACTTATCGGACCACTGCTCGATAACTGAACACTCCCAATAACAGGGCATATGTTCTCACCTTTCCCAAACACCTAGCACAGCAAACTAGTATATTATTTTTCCTCTCCGTTTTCTGTTGTATTTTGCTCTATTTCTTCACATTTTTATTCCATTATCCATAGTGAAAGGACTCAAGATGGTGAGCACAGAAGTCAGAGGTTGTGATTAGCCCCGTCCCTTCCATCGTGCTCAACCAGACAGCAGAACAATGACAGTGTTGGAGGGAAACGCATGCCAGGGAAAGGTGACCTAAATAATTTTGACAGCTGGTTGAAAATGTGGAGATTCAGAATATCCAAGGTCGAGATGAGTTGGGTGCTTTGGTGTTCAAGCATGGCTAAAACCAGAGTTATCCGATTCAGACTTACTGGATTCAGCAGTATTCCTACCTTCTGCACGATGAGTGAGAAGGACCTCAAATGATGTCTTTGTGTAGACTTTCAAAAAATCTTGTTCTGTTTTCTTTTCAAATACAAAGTTTCTTAATTTCTCAACTTTTTATTCAGGAATAATTGTAGTTTCAGAGGAAGTTTCAAAAACAATGCAGAGAAGAACAATGTATCCGTCACCCAGTTCTCTCCTTTCTCACAAAATACGTGCACATCATTATAGTACAAATTTGAAACCAGGAAACTGACATTGGTGCAATTGACAGACTTTATTCCGTGCCAGTTTTACACACATCTGTGTGTGTGCGTCTAGTTCTATAGTTTTATTACATATAACTCGTGCAACTATGACTACAGTGAAGATACTGAACTGTTCCATCATCTCAAAGACTTCCCTCCTCCTATGAAGTTTCTTAGCACTTTCATCATCCTATACCCTGAAGAGCCATCCACAGTGGCCTGCAAACTTGAGACAGTGTGTTCTGGATCAGACTGACAGCGGGCTGGATTTTACAAGCAGGGTTGGGAGTTGGAATAACGCAAGTCAGTGTTTTCTAAGAAGTAATTTACGGGTGATTCATAGTTATTCTTTCAGATTGGAAGCTCTTAGAGGGAGGCCTTGTTTGTTTTGTTCTCTATTGTTTCCCCTGTGAAAGCTAAGTGTTTGGCACATAATAAGAAGTCAACAAGTACTTGTTGAGATAATGAGCTAACCGCTATCAAATATGTTTGAGAAATATTACCTTAAACAAGCTTCCTAGTGCAGGACTTCTCAGGGACTTTGAGACACAAATGTAAGGAGTGAATCTCTGAAAAGGGGAATACAGGAGGCAATGCTCTCTAAACTAGTTCAATATGTAAACCTCAGTCATATGCTCATTAGGCATATTATTAATATACTGGGTCCACCATGTAAAATGTATTTCTTGTTGGTCATGATCAAGAAAACTTAAAAATCCCATTTGTAGAAAGAACACCCGTGAGTTCTTGTTGCTGAGTTTCAAGGGCTTCCTTGTCTCTTGTTCTTCCGATGCCTGGCTATTTGGCCCTTACGTCATCCTGCAAGCTCTCTAGTATCCTTCCGCTGCACCCCCTTTCTTGCTTTTGTTAATCTTAGTCTGCCGCAATCCAGAAACTGTGTCGATTACACTTCTCCACCTAAGTGGTTCCATGCTTCTATTTGGTTCTCCATTCATCAGGAGTCTTTCAATTTCTGCTGGTCACAGAAACCAACTCAAACTAGCTTAAGTACAAGAAGACAATTTACTGGTTCATGTAATTAAAAATCTGGTCATATCCCCAAACTAAATCATCATATTTCTGTTTCTTTTTCCATCTCTCTGACATCTGTCTTCAGATGGAAGGGCTAACGGCTCCTGGAAGCCCTCAACTCACACCCTATCAGTTTAGTAGTCCCACCTGATTAATAGAAAGCATTTATATTGTAGATTTGGCAGAAAGTTCTCAAGGAAGAATCTCATTAGTCAAGTGTGGGTGAGATGCTTATTTCTCAGCCAATCACTGCAACCAGAGCAATGAGGATGCTCTGCTTGGTCAGGCCTGGGTCTTGTCCCATCCCTGTGACTGGATGGGATGATGTCCAGCCCACTCAAACCACAGGAAATGAATTTCCCATAGGAAGGAGTTTTCTTTACCAGAGGAGAGGGAGGGGGATATTTATCAAGGGAAACAGAGATCCATGGACACTAATAGTGGGTCAAATACTATTGAAACCCAGACAGTGTCTTCTAATGAGCAATTCTTAGGCTTACAAAATAGGAGAGGGTTATGGGAACTGATCAGAACTGCTTGGGTGGAAATCGTATTCTCCCAGAGAGAGGTCTATACAGTTCATGATGAGGTTCATAATTTCCCAGAGATAAAGTCTTGGGTAGCTGCCAAATGGTTAAAATAAACATTCTGCTAAGCCACCTCCCACAATATACTTTGATTTGTTAAATGCAAATTTCATAATTTTCTAGAGATAAAATCTTGGGTAACTGCCAAATGGTTAAAATAAACATTCTCCTAAGCCAACCCCCACAGAACACTTTGATTTGCCGAATGCAAAATTTTCCTCCATTTTCTCCCCAAACCAAGAGAAGTCAGTCTGATAGGCTAGATTGATATAGTTCTTTTTCTCAAAGGGCTCACAGCCTCATGGAGGAAACAGAAGACCAGACAAGTGCAGCACAATTGGCAAGAAGTCTAACAAAGAAGACCCTTATCAAACTGGGAAGCCACAGAAGACTTCCGTGAGCCGGTGAGTCTAGTGTTTAGGGCAATGACACTCTGCTCTCAGTTGTCCTGGCTACCTGTGGGATCAGATCACTCTCTGAGAGATGTCTCGATATGTCAAGGAGGGTTCAGAGATAGATATTCAGAAGGTGACGAAATCAAGTTTGTGCCATCTGGGGAACAGCTGTAGGAAGTAGGGATGATAGTCTTGAACACTTATTTGAAGGGATGCCTTGTGAAAAGGTATCTGACTTGAGTGTTGTCTCCAGAAGTAGTATAATCAGTCAGTACCTGGGAAGACCCACAGGGAGTCAGAAGTAGAGAAGGAAGCACTTTCTAACCAAAGGCCAGCCTGGAAAGGAATGAGATACTTGAGGGGAAATGAGTTTGCCATTACTGAAAGTGTTTAAGGTCAGGTTGGATGACTACTTGTCAGAGATGTGATAATTAAAGCATCGGGCTGGGTAAATGCTGGATGGATGCCATCTTTAAGAGCCTTGAGATGGCAAGATTGCCATCAACACTCAGAAACCTACTGCTATAACCACATATACGTGTGCATTAATATGCTCTCCGTTTAGGGTTTTCATAGCAAAATATTGGAAGAGGATTTGCCTTACAAATAAAAGACATTCAAAGGCTTCTATGTTTAAGCTTTCTTAGACTTTTTCCACATCAGGAAGTACGCCAAGTCACCCCCAGCATAATCTTCTGGGTTGGCAGCCATGTCTGTAGGTTCTAATTCTGCAGGAATTCAGCATGACATGAGAGTGTTTATAAATGATTTCTAATGAGATGTGAGTCAGGAGCCCAAGCTAATGTTTTGCAACTGTCTTGCTGTGACACACCAGTGAACTACACGTCACTCACTGGAGCCTCTTCTCCTTTTTCTTCTTCTCTGTATAATTTTTGGGTGGGAAGCTACTTGTACAGACAGGTGTAGTGGAAAATATATTAGCCCACGAAGAAAGAAGCTTGGTCCTTCTCATCTATGCCTTGGGACAAGTCACTTCACTTCTTCCTTTCCCTCCTCAAAATAAGGATCAAATAAGATAAATTTGAAAATCTTTGAATTTCTAAACATTAGTGCTTTTGAGTTTACGTTGTATTTAGTTTTGTACTCTTTTGGCCTCCCCTATATACACACACAAAGTTATCTCAAATTAAACCTGGATTTTAGTTTGCAAACAGGGAACTGATTCAAGGAAGGGAGTAGATATGAAAAGATGAAACTACACAAGGAAATACATTCAAAGACAGTATAAGTAAGTCAGGATGAAATCCTAAAATATGTCCAAGTGATCCACCAGAGGATAAGAAAAGAGAAACAAAGTGAGAACCAGAAAAAAAACAAACAGAAAACAAATAATAAAATAATAGACACAAGCACTAACATACCAGTAATTATCTTAAATGAAAATGCCCTGAATACACTAATCAAAAGACAGAGATTAACAGAGTGGTTACAAAAACATGGCTCTATTATGGCTAGAAGAAATTCCCTTCAAATACAATGAGTTAGGCAGGTTGAAACTGAAAGGGTAGAAAAGATACATCACGGAAACATTAATTTAAAAAAAAGAGTGGCCGTATTAATACGATAGAAAGTAGACTTCAGAACACAGAAAATTACTAGGGACAAAGAGTACTTAATGATAAAAGATCAAGCCACTGGGAAGACATAATGATCTCGCTGTGCCTGCCAAACAACGGAACCTAAAAATAGATAAAACAAAACTGGTCCTGTAAGGAGAAGTAGTTGAGGACTTCAACACCCTCTCACAGCAACTGACAGGATGGACTACCAGGCAGAAAATCAGCAAGAATATAGAAAATCTGAGCAGTGCAATCAACCAAAAGTACCTAACTGACTTAAGTCAACAAGTACAAAATACACTTTTTACTCAAGCGCCCACGGAACGTTCACCAAGGTAGACCAGGTTCTAGATCACAAAACAATTCTTAACAAGAATTGAAATCACAGAACGTGGTCTCTAATTATACTAGACTCAAACCAGAAATCAATAATAGGAGGGCAACAGGGGGGTCATAACCATTGGAAATTAAACAACATACTTCTTTAATGAAAACAAAAATACAACATATCGAAATTAGTGGGATTCAACTAAAGCAGGGCTAAGAGGGAAATTTACAGCACTAAATGCTTATATTAGAAATGAGGAAATGTCTAATTAATAGTCTAACTCTCTACTTCGAGAAATTAGAAAAGCAAACTCAGAGCAAGTAGAAGAATAGAGATAATAAAGACAAGAGCACATATCAAAAGAATTGGAGATAGCACAACAGAGAAAATCAATAAAGCACAAAGTTGGTTCTATTAAAAAAAAAACAATAAAATTGAAAACCTCTAACAAGACTGAGAAAAATAAAAAGAGAGAAAGATGGGTGACTCAGTCAATTAAGCATCTGACTCTTGGTTTCAGCTCAGGTCATGATCTCAGGGTTGTGAGATGGAGCCCCCCATTGGACTCCATGCTCAGTGCAGAGTCTGCTTGGGATTCTCTCCCTTTCCCTCTCCCCCCACCTATTTTCCTCCCCATGCATGCTCATGAGTGTGTGCTTGCTCTCTCTCTCTCTCTCTCCCTCTAAAATAAATAAATAAAATCTGAAAGAAAAGAGAGAATAATATAAAAACCACCCCTATCAGGAATGAAACAGATAATTCATTACATGTAACCTGCAGACATTAAAAAGACAATAATGGAATATGACAAGCAACTTTATGCTGTGAATTTAATAACTGAGAAAGAATGGACCAATTTGTCAAAAACGCTATGTTACCAAAACTCAACCAAGACAAATATATAATCTGGATTGCCCTAGAAGCATTAAATAAGTCAAAATTGTAATTTAAAAGTTCTCCCAAAAGGACATCTTTAGGCCTCATTGGTCTCACTGAACAATTTTACCAAACACTTAAAAGAATAATTAACACCAGTTCTGTAAAATCTTTTCCAAAGAAGGGAAAAAGGTAAAATATTCCCTAACTCATTTCATGAGGTCAGTACTACGTTAACACCAAAACCAGACAAAGACAATAACGACAACAACGATATCCCTCTTGAATCTGGATGGAAAATCCTCAACAAAACATTAGCAAACCAAATCCAATAATGTGTAAGAAGAATTACACACCATGACCAAGTAGGATTCACTCCAGCTATTCAAGGCCAGTTCAAGATTTGAAAATCAGTCAGTGCAATCTGCCATATCAACAAGTTAAAGAAAAATGATATGAACCTATCAACGGAAACTGAAAAAGCATTTAACGAAATCCAAAGCATATTCACGGTAACTGCTGTCAGTCAGTTAGGAACAGAGAGGAACTACCTCATCTTGACAAGGATCATCAGCAAAACCCCACAGCTAATATTATACTTAATGGCGAAGTACTGAATGCTTTCCTTCTAAGATCAAAAACAAAGCAAGGATGTCTGCTCCCACCACTCTTACCCAACATACAACTGGAAGTTCTAGCCATTGCAGTAAGGCAAGAAAATGAAATAAAAGACATACGGATTGGAAAAGAAGTAATAAGCTTCCTTCTATTTGTAGATGGCATGACTATCTATGTAGAAAATCCCAAAACATCTACAAAAAATAGTAAAACTCATCCTGGAGTTCAGCAAGCTCACAGGATCGACACACAAAAAGTAATCACATTTCAATATATTCACAGGGAGCATAGACTCTCTCTAGATTATTTTTCTTTCTTTTTTTTTTTCTAAAGATTTTATTTATTTATTTGACAGAGATAGAGACAGCCAGCGAGAGAGGGAACACAAGCAGGGGAGTGGGAGAGGAAGAAGCAGGCTCATAGCGGAAGAGCCTGACTTGGGGCTCGATCCCATAACGCCGGGATCACGCCCTGAGCCGAAGGCAGACGCTTAACCGCTGTGCCACCCAGGCGCCCCTCTAGATTATTTTTCTTAAACTGCATAATCTGCAATGATCTCAACAAAATTTCGATAAAAAAGACACATTGCTGTCTGGCAGGAAAACCCACTCTGACTGAAGACCCACTAGGTATTGAGGCACTAGCAGAAAGAGACCAGGTAGAAAATACAGATTTTTGAGGGGTTATCCTGAAACAATTTCATCACAGGTAGTATCACCAACTCCCACCCTGAACTGGTTCTCTTAACATGCCCTCCATCCCTCCTGCTGGCAAAGGCAGCCTCCCGCCAACCAACTTGCCACAAGAGGGAAAACATCTTGGGAAATTCAGAGGAAGAGGGCCAGTTTTCAAAGGACAACTGAGGACCAGGTAGTAAATTAGAGCTTGCATTACAACTGGAAACAATTGTAAAAGTCACATTCTGCTTTCTCTAGCCTACAGTAGGCACCCATAGGTGCTGACTCACATGCACAGAGGAGAAACAAGCCCTAAGACTGTGTGTGATCTCTGTCACACACAGCAAGGACAGCCCACCGACACTAGCCAAGCTCTAGTAACTGGCTCCTCCCAGCTATTCTGTGTCCCCTAGCCTCAGTGTCACGTGGGAACCTGTTAGGGATGCAGATCTCAGGCTTCCCCAGGACCCGCTGAATCACTTGAACCGCATTTGAACAAAATCCCACCTTATATTCTGAGAAGCTCTGTCTTCCCGCTAGCAGTCTGCCGATGCTCCTTGAGTTATAATAGCTCTCATCTATTTCCACGTGGAGTTGGCATGAGCTGACTATACCTAAGACAATCTGGGGGTAGTCCCTAACGTCGATCAAGGATAATATATTACCAAATTGTTGTTATAAAAAATCCATTTTCATTTCCCCCTAATGGCTCTTTATGACACGGCCAGAATTTGAGAGTGACCTGGTGACCACGCAGCCAAGCTGCCCTTTGGGCTCCATAGCTGAAAGCAGTTTGATTGTCTGGGCAAATGTCTCTTTCCCTTGGGTCTTTGAGAGCCCTGAGCTCAGTTATTCCTGGAGAGAAGCTGGGTCTTGGGGCAAGGGAATGAAGACATTACCAAGCTAAAATTCAAGTACTAACTCCGCCTAATTTCTAGCCATTTCGAGTGTTCTGTAATTTCCTGCCTCTGATATATAATTAACACATGACCTTGTTTTTCCACTCTCTCCAAGTTTCACCATGCACCTCCTTATCAGCATGATTCATCCTGATCCTTTTATTAAACCTCTGGAGAGAGGCGTCAATTTTTTTTTTTAAAGGTATTCTGGGCAGCATTCTTAGAAGCTTTGCATTTTTTAATCTGACCTCTATCACACTGTTTAAAATCAGCCCGTGACATTTCCCAAGATTTCAGCTGGTGTTGAGAGATTTGATACTGAGAAAACATAAAGAGCTGATGCTTTCTCCCCAACGGTGTTTAGTTCCCCCAAAGAGAATGCACTGGTCTAATCCACTTTGCAAAAGAGTTATGTAACTTCTAATTATCCTCTTTCTCATCGTTAAGAAAAGAGGTGGAAAAAAGAGAGTTACCAGCCAGTGAACAGTGGATATTGACCCAGGGATGCTAAAAATACGGCAGAGCTGGATATTATATTCAAGTTGCCCTTTTAGTGAGCACAGAGCACAAAATAAAGATGGATCAAGGTAGTAGCAGTGGGACGTCCCCAGTTCCAAAGGTACTCGGTTCCAGTAATCACAGTGTGGGATCGAGAGCACTCTCCGCCTGAAGCAATATTGTTCTATCAGTGGGAGGAAAGCAGAAGTCTGCCTAAGAAGTCTTCCTCCAGGAATTCACCCCACCCCAAGCACCTTGATCGCACCCCCAGGGCAAGGAGCATTGTTAGATCTGAGTTTCACAGATTCCCGGCACAGGTAGTATTCACTCCTCAGGCCACATGATGGGTTTACACCGGAGAGCCTGGAAGTCAGCTCAGCAGAAACTTGTCATTGCCAAGCAATGGAAGACCTCCTACCAAGCACAGAGATTATTCAGATGTACCTGGCGTGAGCCGCTTTACCTGTTTCAGATATAAACACTGTCAATTCTGTTATTTTTCCGAATTGGTGCAGGGCTGCACGTGCCCTCGTTAGCTGGAAATCAAGCTTTTCACTGTCGAATTCACAAGACCAAACCAAGTCCCACACAAATGATCCAAATTTTCTCCATCCTGGGGATGGCATTCTATTCCAGAAGCCTTCCATTGTTAGACCATGCAAAAGAAAACTTTAGTATTGCATGGAGACCTGGGTGTTACATGCAAACAATGAAACATTGAACACATCAAAAACTAGGGATGTCCTGTATGGTGACTAACATATCATAATAAAAAAAAAAAAAAGGAAAAAAAAAAGAAAACTTCAGTGGGACGGATGGTGCTGTCCCTTCTCCGTGACATCTGCTGCTCCTTTGGGCTGGGCCAGCTCCCGGCTAGCACCGCGGTGGTACCCAGGCTCACCCTCCACGTTCGGGGCTCTTGCGTCCCTTCGTGTTCCTTGGCAGCCCTTCCCAGCCATACCCCTCACGCCGTGGCAAAGAAGCTCTGAGCTGCCAAGATCGGGCCAGAGGTATGCAGGCCTTTGGGACCTCAGGAGCATAAAGGAGGCTGAGTTATTTTAAAAATGCAGACTCGCAGGGTCTCCCCCAGAGTTTTCTGAGTCAGTGCGTCAGGGATAAAGACCAAATACACATTTCTAGCAGTGCTGTGAGGCCCAAAGATGCAGGTTTTCTGCAGAATGCAGGTGGAAAACCCGGCCTTATGACCTGGCCGGAAGCCTCGTAATCAGCCCAGACGTCGTCCTCTCTTTCAAGGTCCTCATGGTGGGCTTTTCCTGCCAGCGAGCCTGCCCGGGCACTGGGCCACCCCACTAGACCTCCAACAGAATTTCCCCACCGGGTGTCCTTTCAGGAGGAAAGGTCTGTGGTTTCCATCTCCCCCACTTTTTAAGCCAGGACTCTTTTTTCCCTAACACACAGGCACACACACACACACACACACACACACACACACTGTTCTTACGGAAATAAGAACCTTCCATGAAAACTTTGCCAAGTAAGAGGCATCCTGACTCCCTCTGGCAAAGGGACATTGACATAACCAAGAGCACTGACCTCATACTTCACAGAGCAAAGGGGACCTGCCCCAAAGTGACTTTCTATCTCTTTGTGAAGGGAAAGTTCTGGAAACTTCCCTCCTTAAGCAACAACAGAAGAGTAAGTGTAGACCCCATTTCAGGCTCACAAAGGTGTGGGTCCGTCCTTACCTCACTCTTCAGCCCTGCGTCGCCCGCAGCCCTGTAAGCATCCGGAGGGATGGGCCAGGTCTGTCTTGCTCACTACTTACCCCGAGCACGACTCAGCAGTGTTGGGAGCAGGGGGTGGGGATGGACAAACATGTTCAATCTAACTGGAACCCCCTCGGACAATCACACAGGAGGCGCCAAGCGCTCATTAGCAGCTGTGTGCGGTCCTTCTCGGAGTCCCAGGATCTTCTAATAAACGATGGCACGTCCTGGCCCCTGGGGTTGAGTGGGGTCGGAACCCTGGTTCCGGCCACTGAATTGTGAACAGAAGGGAGGAGTGAGTGTCGCCTGTGGGACATACATTAAATCTCTGGGGTGAGACTCTCCAGGACTAGCTTCCCCTCCGGCACAAGCAGCTGCAGCATGCAGGGGGCTGACTTAGCCTGAGTCCCTGTGTCACTGTAACAAGCAGAGCCTCCTGTCGGCGTGTCCTGCCCATGAGAAGCGTTGTCGTGCTGCTTCCCTGCTTGCGCGGACTGCTGGCTACAGCGGCATCGCTGATCCTGTCCTAACTGATGACACGCCAGGAGCTGGACAGGGCAGGGCGTAGGGTCAGGAACTCAGTCCTGCAGCCGGCAAAGAGGGGGCAGGCGCTAGGATTTGGGCCACAGTGACCAGTCTAACCAGTGTAGGTGACGGGGACGCAGTGGGCTGGCTGTGCGACAGGCAGGGGGCCATGGCTGGCCCCAGCCAGGGATGCAGTGCTGGCTGCCCATGTGCTGTGTAGAGAGACACAAGGACACCTGCTCCCCCAATCTCTCCAGCCACCTGGCTCTGCTTCCAAGCCACCGGCCAGGCCCATCTCAGCTCTATAAACCTGCCCGTTCTCCCCTGCAGCCCCTGCAGCCCCAGACAACCCTTCAAGGACCTGTGTTCCGGAGAATCATGTGACAGGTGGCTCCTGAGGTTGAAAACAGTCAGTAATCCAAGGCCTTCAATGTTGATGCGTCCTTTCTGCTTCTACCTGTCCCATTAACTCATTAACTTGTGACGCAAAGAATCCACTCCAGGCACGAACACGTGGCCTTGGAAGGCAAATGGCATTCAGCATCATTACCCCTTCCCGGCCTTCTGGTCTTCTTCCTCTCCCCCTTATCCTGTCCTACCTGCCTCCAGGCCACCAGGGCGCTCCTTTTCCCTTCCTTTTCCTTCCCTCGAGGCTCTGCCAGCTCCTCAGACGGGCTACATGATGTCTCTAAGCCTTTCCTCCCGTGCGGCCAAACCCAGGCCCCTCACGTCTAATCCAGCCCCTGAGGGCCACACTCTGTAAAGCCCCTGGAACTCAGAAGATGCTCACAGATGACCCGCAAGGCCTTCGGTCTCCTGAAGGAGCCACGACTTCGTGCCCGTGGGTGAGGGCCTGGGGCCCGGGGAGGCCAGCGCAGCCCCCGGGCTCTGCCCTCTAGTGGCTGGGGCGCGTACAGCGCGCACACTTCGGAAACTTGCTGTCTATTTTCCCTCTGCAGTTCAGGGAGGGGAGCTCTGAGTGGGGACCATCCTCTCAATAATTTACCACATCTATGCTTGGAGCCGGCTCACTGGAAGCTAATCAAAAGAGAAGTTTCTCTTCCCTCCTCTGAAAAAACTGTCAGACATCCACAGCTAGGCTCGAACGCCCTTCACTCCGCCCCCGGGAGAAGCTGGCTCCCTTTGTCTCTACGCTCTCTGCAACGGGCTGGGGGCAAGGAACGCCCAGAAATGCCAAGACCCATGGTTGCCGGTGCTAGTTGAAGCAAGTGATAAGTTTCTCTTCCTAAAAAAATATTATTTATTCCTTTGTGTTCTCCAGTAACTCTTAAAATCCTACTTAACCATCCCTTTTCATTACGAATACCCTCCTTAGAGTGGAGGAAATTACAGCTCATTATCTTGCCTAATTTGCATGCTTCCCAATTACGTACCTAGTGATATAAAACACAAGAATACAAATGTTTAGTGGCAAACAATGATTTAGGTCTGGTCTAAACAGCTTTCTTTATTCTCATCACCGGTGTAATCCTCTCTCTCATTACCAGACACAAACAGGAGAGGAAATCCATTTTGGACAATGGAGTTATAGGTCTTTGGGGGGCTCTTTCATCCCCTAAAGCTTCACGCCAGGGAGAAGGCATTCAGACAAAGACAAAACCCACACAATACAAATACGTCCTGGCTGTTCATTGGAAACTCAGATCTCTCTGTTGCAGGAAGGATTTTTTTGCTCCTAGCCTCCGTTTCCCTAGCTCTGCAGCCCTGAAAACTCTGGAATCGAGGACGAGGGGATGCTTTGCTGGTTTGGACTGCCACACTAAGTGGAGGAGTAAAGGAGACAGGGCATGATCGTCCCTGAGCCACAAAACAAAGGAAACCGCCTGCTCTGTATCCTCACCTGCTGAACGCACCATGGAACACACGAAGGCCACTCTGACCCATCCGCCACCACTTCCTCCCCAGCCCCCACACCTCCCCATTCACAGCCCGGGCCCCACAACCCAGCACCGCGCTCACATCGACACAGCCAGCTCCCATTTCCCCTCTCCTTCTCTCTGACCCATCTCACCAGTCTCCAGCTCTGGAACATTCCACAGGTCTGGCTTCCCAGTTTGACATGAAACAACCCCTCTCCAAGGCCATTCATGCCCGCAGCCATGTCTACTCTCCTGTCTTAGGTGGGTCCTCAGTGTTGCTTGGCAGACTTTTTCCTTCTTTTCCTTCATCTGTCACCTTGCTCTCCACCACAGATATTCCAGAAAGTCACCACGTGAAGTGCGCACAGGTATATTCATTTTGTAGGACTGTCAGACATATGGCTACACACCAGGTGGCTTAAAACAACTCATTCTCTCCCTGCCCTGGAGGCCAGAAGTCCAAAATGAGGGTGTCAGCAGGGTTGATTCCTTCTGGAAACTCCGAGGAACGAGCTGTCCCGTGTCTCTTTCCTAGGTTCTGAGGTTGCCGGCCACCCTGCGCGCTCCTTGGCTTGGGGACACATCCCTCCAATCTGTCTCTGTCTTCACATGGACTTCTTTCCTTTATCTTCTCTGTGCACCAGCCGAAACGTCTCTCTTCTTACAAGGACACACTGATTGAGTTATGGTCCATCCTAATCCCGTGAGACCTCATCTCAACTTGATCACATCTGCAAAGACCCTGTTTCCAAATAAGGTGACATTCATAGAGACCAGGAGTTAGGGCTTAAACATATCCCTTTGGTGAGGGGTGTACAATTCTACCCACTACCACAGATGCCCAGTATTTGGAAGCATTTAATAAATTTTAGCTTTCTTTTACAGAAATCATTATTGAACCTCGTTATCTACCTCACTCCCATCAGATAATTTGCATTTCCTTCCCTAGAGGAAAAATCACAACATATGAATTCTCAACTTTCCACTCCTCATCCATGTCACTACCCTCTCTGCTCCTGTTTCCCAGGGGCCCCTTCGTGTCTCCAAGGCTAGCCGTTCATCTTTGTCTCTTCTTTATCCCTCATTTCCTGAGTCTACTGGAAACTGACCTGACATCTCCTTGATTAAAAATCCACCCAAGTTACCCGTTACCTCAATGAAATATCATTCCTTTAGAAATTGCTAACGTCCAAGTGCTTAGTAAACCAGACTCCTAGCCCCACATGAAGATCATCTTCCTGGGCTTTCCCGAGGTGTTCAGAAGTTCCCTGCCCCTCTTGCTCCGACATGCCTAAAATTGCTGTGGAGGTCCACGGCCATTTTCCTAGCATCTGGCGACCGTGCAGGAAGAGTCACTGCATCCTGGAGAAGCACTCCTGATGTTGGCAGGCCAGGTCTGAGGACACAGAGTGGGTCTTGCAGGACCAGCCAAGGGGCTCTCTGCCTGCATGCAGGGTAAAAATAAATGCGAGCCAGCAGAAGGTGGAGGCAGAGTTTACTGAAGGTAGAGAGAGCGAGCAGGTGCAGACAGAGTGTCCCGGAGACTCAGAAAGGAAAGGAGGGAGTCTCACCTTTTCTTGGGCTCTGGAGGTCTTTGATGAGGATCGTGATCCAGTGTACGTGTCTTCTCTGGCATCCAGGAACCTGTTAGAACAAAAGACGAGGGCTCGGGTGTTATTCCTTGGAACCAGGGGTCTTGGCATTGAGATGTGTAGCACCGGTGGTCTGGGGTATGCGTTGGATGGATTCCTCCGGTCATGCTCACCTGGCCCTTCCTTAGATGCTTCCTATTCGAGAGAAATCATTAGCTCCTTGTCCTCTACAAGGAGGACATACACGACTGCATGACAAGGCATGTGTAAAGTGGGGGTGCAGGTCCTAGCAAGAACAGAAAGAGGAAAAGGAGCAAAAGGCTGATTTTTAAGGAGTCCTTCAGTTTCTCTGTCTCACTACTTCCAAAGAATCTTTAGGGGCGCCTGGGTGGCACAGTCATTAAGCGTCTGCCTTCGGCTCAGGGCGTGATCCCGGAGTTCTGGGATCGAGCCCCACGTCAGGCTCTTCCCCTGGGAGCCTGCTTCTTCCTCTCCCACTCCCCCTGCTTGTGTTCCCTCTCTGGCTGGCTGTCTCTTTCTGTTAAATAAATAAAATCTTTAAAAAAAAAAAAAAAGAATCTTCAGAGTTTCTGTCAGTGAGGTGGGTTCTTTGACCATTTCTCTGGGACCCATTCATCAATATACTGTGGGAGCGTGTTGAGTCTTCCAAGCTTCTGATTGGTCTAGCGCACATCTCACAAGCATTTAGGCCACAGTTAATGGTAATCTGTATAACATTGTCAAGTGGCTTCCTCTGGATTCTATAGGCCTTGAAAGCACTTCATGAAGTTGGGAAGGACTAGGTGTGCACATGCGGTCAATGGAGGGCCTTGGATGGAGCAGGAGGCCAGGGGTAAAGGGAACTGCCAATGAGTAACTGTCATTTTGTTTCTCCCAAAGCTGAATAAGACAAGTTTTTGCAAACTCTAGCTCAATGAGCTTGACTCTGATCCCAGATAAAACGTTAGAATGTATTATGGAAGGATTAGTTAATGAATCCCAAATAAGAAAACAAGGAAAGTTTCCCCAGCCACACTCATTTCCTTCCGTGGTGGGGTCAGTAAGGTTTTAAGAGGTAGATGAAGTGGCTCAAGATTCATCCTGGTGTGTCCCATGGTCTCGTCATTCCAAGTGATGTCATCATTCCAAGTGATGTCATCATTCCAAGTGTCCGGCAGCCTCCAGTTGGGCACCTTCAGTGATGGGAGCTCATTACCTCCTGGGGTAGGTCATTCCATCTTATAGTGGCTCAGATTGCAAGGAGATGTCTTTTTTTATTTCCCCCTTCCATTGAGCCAAAATTGGGCACCTGGAGGCTTCTCCCTATTGCTATTAATTAAGGAGTTAATAAGTCCGTCATGTAGAGCCATCAGCACTGTCCATCAGCCTGACATCAGATCAGCAGTGTTGGCAGCCACATCGCTCGGCAGATCCCTCCTGAGCTTCCTCTCAGCCAAAACATCAAAGGCGTTTACACGTAGCAGAGCGAAGTCATGGACGCCATACCTTCTGTGTACTGTTGGGTTTGTTCGACGCAGGATCTGCCATTATGTGTTGAATTTTCTCATATTCTGTTCAGCTTCAAGCTCTAGCCCAGTAGATCTTGATTAAGAATGGGTGCCAGAAGCTTCTGCAGAGCTTTCGCAAAATACAGATGTCTGGTCCTCTTTTCAGACTAAATAAGCCACATAATACCGTACAGAGCGCCCACAGGGAGGATGGAATCTTCTCTCCATTTGCAGGACCCAAGAGCCCAGAACCCACACAGCAGTCTGAACAGAAGGCTGCACCCACTACACAGAAGGTCCTGGATTAGCGGGGGAGGTGGGTCCAAGATACATGCTTTTATTGTTGTTACTATTATCCTCTTGCTTCCTCAAGCTGATGCATTCCAGAAAAGCATGAGTCATTAAAATTAAAACACAGACAACAAATTAGGGAACAATGCATGCAGTAAGTGTAAGAAACAAAGAGCTAATATTTTCATACACTCTGAGTTCATAAATGTCAGAACAGGGGCGCCTGGGTGGCACAGCGGTTAAGCGCCTGCCTTCGGCTCAGGGCGTGATCCCGGCGTTCTGGGATCGAGCTCCACATCGGGCTCCTCTGCTATGAGCCTGCTTCTTCCTCTCCCACTCCCCCTGCTTGTGTTCCCTCTCTCGCTGGCTGTCTCTATCTCTGTCAAATAAATAAATAAAATCTTTAAAAAAATAAAAATAAAAAATAAATGTCAGAACAGTGGAAACCCCAGAGGTAAGCATGCTAATGACTTTAATAGATACCTTACAAAAAGGGAAGTAGAAATGATGAGCAAATATGGAAAGAAAGTCACAAGGTGCTGGGTAATCGAAGAGATGCAGAATTAGACAACATCGGGATTGTTTTCAGAGTCGTTTTTTGTTGTTTGATGCCGTGCAAAGCTCCATCGAGCCCTTTCTCGCGGGCTTGGCAAATGACTAGCAATCATTTTCGCTTTGGGGAAACATCATCCAGAGGAAAAATCGACATTACAGAAAGCATTTATGCCCCAAATGTTAATTTTAATGATGTTTAATAGTCTTTTTAAAAAGTTTTTAATTATTTTTTAGTATGTGTTTTATTTAAATTCAATTAGCCAAAGGAATAGCCATCATTAGCTTCAGATGCAGAGTTCAGTGATTCATCAGTTGCAGGTAACACCCAGTGCTCATCATATCACGTGCCCTCCTTAATGCCCATCTCCCTGTTACCCCATCCCCTACCCTCTCCCCTCCGGCAACCCTCAGTTTGTTTCCTATAGTTAAGAGTCTCTCGTGGTTTCTCTCCCTCTCTGATGTCTTCCTAGTCAGTTTTCCCTCCCTTCCCCTATGATCCTCTGCACTGTTTCTTATATTCCACATATGAGTGAGACCATATGATAATTGTCTTTCTCTGATTGACTTATTTCACCCAGCATAATACCCTCCAGACTATCCATGTCGATGAGAATGGTAAGATTTCATCCTTTTTGATGGCTGAGTAATATTCCATTGTGTATATCTACCACATCTTCTTTATCCAACCATCTGTTGATGGACATATCTTTTTAATAATAGAAAAATGGAAATAATCTAAACAACCAACACTAGAGGAAGGACTACGCACATCATGTTCATATCCTGCAGAAAGCTTGCTGTATTCCCAACGCCCAGGTCTCTACGGTTCTCGACCACAGTGCACCGTGACTACCCGTCTCGTCTGGAGCTTCTTCGAGGCAGAGATGCTTGTACTTATCTTTCATCCTCACTACCAGCTCGGGGCATGACTAGATATTCAATAAAGTGTTATTAAATGAATAAGAACACAATACATACCAAATAACCTGTAACTTAAAATAATAATTTAAGTGTGTCATATAATAACAAAATGCTTATGGGAGGATGTCAAGTGGAAAGTCTCAGTATTTTTGTAGTCAGAATCACGGAGGAGTTCACGTCGATCAAGGGTGTTCTGTGTTAAGTGCAATATATATATAATTATGTACTAATATATATATATATATTTAATTCTTACAATGATCTTTTGAGTTTCCATCTTTTTAAAGAGATTTTAAGGTAGACAGCATTTTTATCCCCACTCTACTGATTAAGAGCCAAGCAAGCCTTGGTGAATTAAAATACACAGTCAAGGGGACACCAGCAGGAGGGTAACTGGGGCACATATGCAGGCTCTGTGATTCTGTCTCTAGAACATGGGCATAATTACGACCCCGAAAACCTGCACTGAAAACGCATTGAACAAAACTCACCAAACTGTTAACCATGATTGTCTCTGCTTAGCAGGGCGGTAAGGGATTAATTTTATATATATATATATATATATATATATATATATATATATACACACACACACACACATACATTTTCAATATTGATCTCCCATGACATTCACATTGGGAAAAAATAATAATTAAAAAAAAGAAAAGGGGCAGTTATGTGGACTTGTCCTCACTGTAAAATGAAAACCTGGCTTAGAACCCACCTGAGGGCCCTGCAGGCTGAAGTATTAAAAAAGGCCTTGTCACCTGCTGTGTCATCTGCCAGAGCTGGATTACCTGGCCGACAGATCGCCCCTGCATTTGGGGCGCCAGAGGAACTGTGGCAGCAGAACCAAGAGAAAATTCTAGCTTGAGGAACTTACCCAGGAGTCGGCAATCTAGAAAGGAACTATATGAATGTCAGAACGCACGTCGGTGCTCCTTGCTGTTTGGCACTGTCTTCAATGACAGTAGGCACGCAGGGACTCGTCCCCCCAGTACTCGGGATTTCTACATGTCTTTACTTGGCAGGTGACAGGTGAGCATTCTGCAAGGTGCTGTCACAGGTGGGCTTTGAGGCCAGCTGAGAGTTCCAGCACACTCAGACATGGAGGCTGTATAAATAAGACCACAGAGGGAATGGGACGAAGGGAGGTTTCCTGTCAAGTGTTCAAGATGTTCTGAGCATGCTCCCTTTGGACTTGGACCTCTGGTGCTGTTCGCTGGGGGAGCTGAGACTTGCCGCTAGAGATGCATCAGGCAAACTGTGGACTTGAACATCTCGTCAGCAGACGCAGCTACATAGGGCCCGGGGTGGCCGAGGAGCTACCGAACATGACAGAAGCATCCCTGTCGGTATTTCAGTGCAATTTACCATTAATTTCAAGCTGACGCCAATGAACCAGGACACTGTGACAGGCTAATGGCTTCCTGCCCCTGCTGATGGCAGCTGAAATGTTTATTTTTCTAGCCAGAGACATTGATCTCATGGCCAGGGGTCAATTACAAAGACTACCACGTGAATTATGACTCATCGAAGCATAGTTTGCAAAAACATAGTTGGGTTTTAAAAACTGCGATGCATGTTCAGTGAGTCTTTGTTCAACACTGAGGGTTCTCAGCAGGACAGCGAGAATAAATGCTGTGTGTTTCAGGCAAACAGAGAGAAAAATGAACACTTTCTTGGAGCCTAGCACACGCTTCAGTGAGGCACTGGGATGCGGTCGTGGGGAGGCACACTTTCACTTACTTTGTTACCCTGGAGAACTGAGAGACAGAGAAGTGCCAGATGAAAGGAGAGCCGTCGGAAGACCCGATTCTCAGATAGGTAGGCCTTTCCTAATGAGACCCTTAGCCAGTAGTGAATGTGAGGGAAGAAGAGCTTGAACAACCATTAATCCCTTTCACAGCTGATCCAAAAACATTGTACGGATCAACGTCTCACTCCCCTTTCTCACGAAGATGACTATTTCGACCTCTCCCAGCCAACATCGACGCCATTTTCCCCATGACCGTATCACCGCGCTCCCATCCCTGCCCCCTTCAAGCTCTATGTAGCTGCACGAAATCACAGGACACTCCTTTTGCTGAACATCCAGAATGCTAGTAAAGGCTCCCAACACATCACTTACAACCCACAGAACTCGAGCAAAGCGTCCCTTTGTTTGGCCACATAACAGAATTTCCTGGCTTGTGATCTCCCCGTCTTTTTCTAGCATGCGATTCCAGCAACCTGACTCATACTTTAAGTCACAAATATTTATATGCCTAGAGCCAATTTCCTCTCTTTGCATCTTCTCTGTCCCACTGCTATCTTTTTAAAGACATTTTAAAAGTTCTTACGAAATATCTTTTTCTTCTCTTTCAAAAGCTGTGACCGGAATATCTGCACAGCCAAAGGACTGCGTTTGCTGGATAACATTTCTGATCAACTTAGAGATATCAGCATCTCTCGAGAAAGTCAGGCTTTCTCAGAGGAGTTCAAAGAGATATCTGCACCCCCATGTTCATTGTGGCGTTGTTCTCAAGAGCCAAGACATGGGAACAACTAAGTGTCTGTCAAGAGATGAATGGATAAAAAAGATGTGGTGCATGTGCACGTGCGCGGACTGGAACGGTGTTCAGCCACGAGACAGAAGGAAGTGCCGCCATTTGCAGCAGCATGGGTGGACCTGGAGGGCAATATGCTACTGAGCATTGCCAGGGAGGTCAGGATAGCTAGAGCCTAGGGAGTCTTGGATTTGTCTGTGCCTCACTGTAGTGATGCTGAGTGTACTTGAGGGAGCCAGGTAGGCAAACAGGTGGTTCTTGGCAGCAATGTCGAACCCCGGGCGGCACACCTGTGGTTAACACAGTTGGGTTTATTGGCACACATTGCCATAAAGGGGAACCGTGGGAGCACCTAGGTAAGAGGTGTTAGAAAAGGACTGATTTTGGAATCTGGGCTTGAGGACTCAAGGAAGTGGGACTTTGATCCAAAATTGGATGCTCCCAGGAAGCAGGGCAATTCCATGAGTGGATGTCTCTGTGCAGAAGGACGAGGGAGTGAAGCCAGGCTCGAGCTGGCAAAGGGGCAGTGGTCAGCCATATCAGCCATCACAGGGATGTTTGGTCATTTTTGTGGTTTAGACAATGGCCATGTTTTGTCTGTGTTCAGACATGATTATGGGCTTGTCTGCTGGTCACAGAGGGACTCTTGTATAGTGTCGCTGCCCAGGGAAATCCTGTTCAACAGAACACTCAGGCCCAGCTGCGACCATCAGGCCCGCTCCTAGCAACACCCTTTCTCAGCTGTGTGCAGGTCAGTGCCCAAGGACACGCCTACAGGAGCCAATGGCCAGAATCTAGACAGCCCCGTCCTCCATCCCCACCAGAACACCCGGTTGCATGTATTCCCAATGACATACATTCTATACGGGGGAAAGGAAAGAGGTCTAAGTAGACAAGTAGACATTGCTTTCTTCACTCCAGTGGAACTGAGGGCTGAAACAGAAATTACTATGGAGCTAGAGGATAAAGTAGCCAGATTTCCTGCATCCGAGTCCGGACCAGAGCGTGCTAACAGTCAGGCATACTATGTCTATACTCTGGGGTGTTACCAAATCCCAGATCAGAGCCATGCCATTTTGAAGCAATGGCTCTACGCTTTGAGAGGTCATACAGAGAAGCGGTGGTGATGCCACCCCAGGGGGCTCCGGGCATCTGGGGTTCTAGGGAAGACATTGGGCCTTCGACACCACCGGCAAGTCAAGGTTTGGGGACCCCACAATGAAGAGGGGAGAAAGGGGATTGCTGGACACTCTGGTGGGAACCCATGGCTGCAACTGGAGACTAAAGACACACTATAGACACACCACACCACACAAACCTAATGCGTGCCCTCATCCCACACACGCACCACACACATCCCCGCACACCACACACACTCACTACACACACACCACACACATACACCCAATACACACAGAGACCATACACACAACTACATACACAACACACACACACATTTGATCAATGTTTGTGGGTCTCTCTGAAATTTCTCTACCTAAGCCCACCCTCCATTTTTCAGGAGCCCCTTCATGCCAGAAAGCTGGAGAGAAAGACAGGCAGCCACTTTGTGCCTGGTACATTGTTCCGCCTTTCCCCCCTCACTTGTCTTTCATTGTAAAAGCTCATGGAATAGTGTCCTGTGGAAAGAAATAACCGATATTGGTGTGGGAAGCAGAGATTGCTGCCAGCCCCGTTTGCCTTGGGGGAGTAATTTGTAACTGAGAGAGGAAAGTGCCTCGTGTTTTTTTCTTTAGATGAGCCAATGAGCCAACTCAGGACACGTCTTACCTTTTAAGCACTTGCATGGCCCCCTCCCTGTCCAAGGCTGCGGGCCTGTCGTTAGCAGCTCGGGAGCTGCGGTTCCTTGGACACAGGTCAAACCCTGCTCCTGATTGCAACCACAGAGAACACGTTTTTGCCTTCTTGACCTCTGCACTGGGAGGCATGGCCAGACCCTAGTGCTGTGCTCACAGACGTGATATTTTTCCTGTAACTGGACGAGTGTCTCTCATTCCCCCCAACGTTGGAAATAGTGGCCGTTGTCCACTGGCAACACGCACACCAACTCCTTCCTCTAAAAAAGCAGCTAGCAATAATAATAATAATAATAATAATAATAAAAAATAAAGGGGGCAGCTCGTGAATGTGCATGTACGATTGTTCTCCCTAACGGAGCCTGAGGCTCTATCTGCTTTCCCACTTTGTTCAGTGTTAGGAGAGGACAGCCCTCTAAAATGCATGGCGTCTGCCTAAGGAAGCCTTCTCCTGGGTTTCCAAGTGCTCATGATTCTCAAACCCTTTACAGACTCTTTCTTTGGGAAAAAGGCCAGTTGTTGAAACAAGACCTCCCACCATCCTTCTCTCAGGGGCAGTCCCAAGAGCAGGCTTCGTCTCACGTGGCAGCCCCAGGTTTGTGAGAGATGCCAGCTTCACCTACTGGAGTAGACATAGGCTGAGGAGGTTCTGAAGGTCAGAGTGGACCCAATTCAGAGTTAGGTGAAGGAGCAGAAGAGGAGTAAGTGAAAGCTGTTAGATCGGTGGGTTTCATCCTAAGAATATCTCCTAGTGGGATCTTTCATTTCATGATAAAGTGGTGGAGAAATGGCTATTTCTAAAGAGGTGAAGGCCAGGGACTTAGATGAAAAATATCTATATAGGTCTAAACTTTCCTGTTTTCTTTCTTTTTTTTAACATTTTATTTATTTATTTGTTTATTTATTTATTTATTTATTTATCAGAGAGCGAGTGAGAGAGAGCGCACGGGGGGAGGGGCAGGCAGAAGGAGAAGCAGGCTACCTGCTGAGCAAGGAGCCTGATGTGGGACTTAAACCTAGGACCCTGGGATCATGACCTGAGCCAAAGGCAGGTGCTTAGCTAACTGAGCCACCCAGGTGTCCCAAAGCTTTTCTGTTTTCTTAACAATGTCTTGGGTTGTAGTGTACTTACATATAAGACACCGTTTCGGGGACTTTCCACACCCCATTGGCCTCACTTGTGCTCTGAGTGAGAATCACAACCTGAGAGACGAGGGGCGGAGTGTGCGTGCTGCGCCGAGCCAGGCTCCACCAGCTCCCTGCTCACAGTGTGTCCTCTCCTGGGCACGTGAGCCGGGGGGGGGGGGGGGGGCGGGCGGGGAAAGGGGAGCAGCGGGTCAGACAAAAGCAACCGCGTGTGTCCCCAGAAGGGGCGCCGTGGACAGCGGCACGCGGGCCTGCTCCCCGGTCCCTTTCAGGCACTGTGATCGTACGCCTTCTACTTTATGTGTCTGGCTTTTTCCGGAAAAGAAACCATAGCCTTCTGTCCCTTAGGCTCTCCTGTCGGGCTCTCATTCCGTGTGGGCAGGTACCAGTGGGCAGCTAATGTCTCAGTTCGGGATCCTCCAAGGGTCGACCCAGACTTGAGTTCGGGTTACTCAGAGGGCCCCTGGTGGAGCAGGTGACTCTTGATCTCGGGGCTGTGAGTTCGAGCCCCATGTTGGGCATAGAGATTACTGAAAAATAAATAAATAAATAAATAAATAAATAAATAAATAAATTTTTAAAAGAAAGTTTTCCCAGGGGCTGAGGGGGTCACGGTGCAAAGCCCGAGGGAGGAAGACGGGAAGGTGAGACAGAGAAGGAAAGAAGCCCAATCAAGGGCGCGTTGATGTAGGTGTCCCTCCGTGGGCAGCTGTGGACGAGCCCGGTATCAGCCTGTGGAAAGTCCTTCAGGGCGGTCGTTCCGTGGAGTGGGCAGCTGGATGTTTATCCCAAGCTGTCTAGGGTTTGTCCTGGGGGCTTTAGAATCCCAGAATTTCTGGGCTCCGTGTTTGGACTTGCAGCCTCGCGGGCAGAGGAGCAGGGGGACGCGGGTGGGAAGCCGTCAGCAGGCCCGTCCTGTGGGCAGAAGCTCAAGGACCCTCGGCTGTGTGCGTGGGGGGCGGTGCCAGGCGGCCACCGGCGCCTAATTACCATATGAGCCACAGGTCCTTGGTCACCATGTGTATACGTTAGAGTCACAGAGAGCAGGTCTCTTGAGTGGATGCAGAAAACAAGACTTCCCATGCTGAAAAAGAAGAAAAACAGAGCTATTTTCATTCTCCCCTCCTTTTAACATGAGCTTAATGTCTTGCTCCCACGTCGGGATGTTTTGGGTGGAAGGCCTACACCCTGACCCTGCCATAGACCCTCCCCACGACGGGGACAAAAGGATGAGCTCAATGGGCGGAGCAGCTTGACCACCAGGTCGTGTCCCCGAGCACGACACCCTGTGGCCTGGTTTTCAGAGAGGTGCGGGTAGGGTCAGAATTAACAGGAAAACAGGAAATTCAAAGAAAAGAAAGTAATTTCAGCTCATGAACTTCAAAAGAGGCTTTCTCAAGGCTAGAGCTCTCCCCACAGCCAGGCATGATTGAGAGAGGATTAGCACGTCTTTCTGGAGCCAGGCAGGGCCAGGCCACGGACTGTCAGGTAAGGAGAGCCCCCCATTTTCCTGCCAGGGGCCATGGGAAGGTACAGGTGGAGCTGTGTGTGTTTAGATGCAGTCGATTTCTCTTTCCCAGACACGACTGAGAGGGGAAGGTGGGCTACATACAGTTAGGGACACATCAAGGGCAGAAGGGTCCTGGCTCTGATCCCTCGGAGTGACTTTGGGGGCCAGTGACAACAAGGGCCATTCAGCGTACTTCAGAGACTGAGGGACCTCATCAGAAAGAGCTCACTAGGTTTGCAAGTTCAAGCCTCTCTGTTACCAGGGACACAGAGCCGAGGCCAACAACTCGGCTGAAGGGCCCCCTGTGGTGGGCCGAACGAGATTCTACCAGCATCCTCGGACTGGGGACAAGGCAGAGACTCGGAGGTGCCAATAGCTCTTCGAGAGCCAAGGGGAGACACTTGGACAAAACAGGGTGCTGACCAGCACACAGAACACGAGCACCCCAGCTCCAGAGGTCTGCAGAACACCAAGGCATGGGGCAAAGACAAGCGTATTCCAGGGACTCCAGACCCACCATCTTGGGTGGGAGCCAAGAACCTACCCCCCACCGGGGGCGCCCTGAAACCTCAGCCAGGAGCCAGCAGGGGCGGGGTTCCAGAAAGAAGGAAAACAGGGCATTTATCCCAAAAGACTCGGGGCCTCCCAGAGCGATTCTTTAAGAGCTCAAAGTAAACTAAGTTAAAAGCTGGATAGACGTTTAGTTTAGTTGAACCAAAATTTTCCCAGCTCCATTCTCTGAACTGAGTGTCGTCAGGAAGTGGGGACATTTCTGTGATCGGCTGTTGGAATAAAGGGGTGGGGACGCTCAAGGCACTGCAGCGAGGCCGACGCAGTGAATGGTGGAGAGACCGCAGTCTCCCGCTAGCCAGGGAGACGGGAGCGAGTCATTTTCGTGGTTTGGACGATGTTCTTCTTTTCGTCTGTGCTCCAACAGGATGGTGGAGTGTTCCTGGTCTCTGTCCACCACGGTCACGGCGTGGCCCTGTCTGAGGTCGATGTTCCCCCATGAAGAACCCCAAGGCCTAGCTGCATGGGCCCCACCAGCTCCCCGACGTAAAGGGCTGCTTTCTCTTTCCAATCAAAAGCTCTACTAAATAAGAAAGAAGCTTAGCTTGACACACACAAGCGAACCAACATCGTACACTAGGGAGCTCGCAAGCCAAAGGTACCAGGTAAGAACACGTAATCTCTTAGGAAGAAGGAGTTATGAGTCAGACCCAGAATCCTCAGTCATCCAACGGCCAGTAATAATTTGTGAAAAGAGCAGCTGAGGTACGGACCTAACAACATACTGAAAAATAAATTCCCGTCAGGTTAGAGAGATACGTGCGTATAAAGTCTACGTGCGAACAGTTTAGAAACACCCATTAAATTCATTTCTCAAACCCATGACTGTCACAGGATTTTCAAGTTTGAACACTAGCATTTATTTCAAAGACAGTGATAAATATAGGGGAATCCATCAAAATTTAAATAATACGTGTCAGAGCTCACCAGACAGGACTGAAAGACATCTGATTTCAAAAAGTATTTCAAACAAATATGAAAAATGGAGATAACATTAATATTTAAATTTCTCATACATGTGAATAGAAGGGCACTCAAACTTCAATTAATGGACCAATGCAAGGTCAGATACACACAGATTATGATATACGAGTGACAAATAAATATTTAGACAGATGGCTAGCTTTATTAATAACCAAGTGGTAAAATAATAATGATGTACAATTATCAACAATCATATCAATGGCAATAAAGTACAATTCTATGTACTCAAGCATGAGTCATTTTTAAAAATTGAAGATGCCAAACAGTCATGAGAGTTTGTTCAAACGAATACTGTCTGACACCGTCGGTCAGGTCCTAAATTGTTCTGACACTCCTTGAATCTGATCCGGCATTAGACATGCCCATGCCCTTGGAATTTCTAATTCTATTCCTAGAAATCGAACCAGAGAAATGATTTCAAAACTCGAAGGTTTGTGCACAAGACAGTCATGACCATAATATTTATAATGAGAGAAAAAACCGGAAATAACTTGAAGAGTTAGGGTAGAAAAGATTATGGCTTTCTAGAAAATATAAAGCTTTGAGTCATATTTTGTACAGGTTATCATGCCCTGGGGAAATCTCTCTCTTTAATATTTATTCACAAAAAAGATGAACCGTTGCATACTTGTGGTTGACCTTTAAGTTATGAAGGGTTTTTAGAAGATGGTTATTTTTGGTCTGCGCGCGATATGAGCAAATTGTAATTTCTTATCTAATAGGGTGAAAACAAACTGCTGATTTAAAGAACATCGAGGTTTTTGAGGATTTTTTTTTTTCTCAGCATCCGAGGCAAATGACTGAGCCCTTCCCATCTCAAGCAATGAGAGTCTAACTCCAGATCGAACCTCATATTCAGAGCAGTTTAAAAATAACTACCACTGAGTCACTGTGTAAAGCAGCTCGTATTTTTTTTTTCACTCTGCCACGTGTGGGAATCCTGCTTTTTTTCTGAGGAAAAGCAATTTGGTCTTTATTATTCCAGCAGACAGTGGGCGTCTGTCACGAATGAAAATGTCAGTGTATTTTAATGACAGAATATACCTTTATTATCAGCAGAATTAATTATTCATTGCACCCAGCTGCGACAAGAGGAGGCTCTCACCCTGTGAAACGTGCGTGGGGCCTCAGCCTGGCATTATTAATGTTCCCTATTTACAGGCATACAGTGCAGAAAGCAATTTCCCAGAACATGGCTGAGTGTTTTGCCTTGTTCGTTGGGGAGGGTTTGGAAAATGGTCGCTCCACTGGATTATTATGGTAATGTTACGACTTTATGTGGCATTTTAGAAACAATTGTGTAAACTTTGGTGACACGGAAAGTCATCAAAGCAGGTATTTAAAAATTACCGCTGACTCCCTCGAACCAAAAATAGAAAATTCTGAAGGCCATGGGCAGCTCCTGGGTGTTCCTTGAAGGGCTGAAGGCGTGTGCTGGGGTTTTTGTTTTGTTTTTTTAATTTCACGACGTACAGAATGTGTCCACTGTGGTATGGCTGGGGTGGCCCCTTGTACCCTGTGCCCCCACCATCCCCAGCTCCGCACCCACCACCCAGACTGATCAGATCAGGGGAGAAGCCCTCCCCCAGTGGGCCAGTTAGAGGCTCTGGCCAAGGAATTTGGAATTCGTGGCTTGGAAACAAGTTGGCATGCAGTGACAAGCCCCGGAGACACCTCGAGACACCCTGGAGACAAATTCATTCAGATCCTCAGTGGGTCACACAAAGGATGACCTGCGGCCCAGCATTGCCACTCTTAGGAATAAGCCCAGAAGAACCAAAACACAAACCCAGGTAAGTACAGGCTCACAGCAGTATTCACAACGGCCAGAAACCGGAAACGGCCCAAGTTTTCACCTTGGGGTAGCCGTACGATGGAGTACTATTCAGCCATAAAAAGGGAGGACCGACTGATACACTCCCGCGTAGATGAAACTCAAAACGCTACCCGAAGAAAAGAAGCCAGTCAGAGAGCACGCGGTATATGATGCTATTTATGCGAAATTTCCATTAGCGGTAAATCCAGGGTAAGAAACAGATTGGTGATTGCCAGGGGCTGGGGGAGGGGGACTGGGGAGCGTGCTTAATGGGTTTCTCAGTCTGAAACACCATTCACGGGGGAGCTTGTAGACAACAGTTATCTGTTTCTCACAGTTCCAGAGGCCGGGAAGTCCAAGGTCAAGGCGTTGGCAGATTCAGGGCCCAGTGACGAGCCCGTCTTCATAGAAGGCTGTAGTTCTTTGTGGCGTCCTCGGATGGCGGAAGGGACAGAGGGCTCCGTGGGATCTTCCTTACAAGGGCACCGATCCCACTCATGAGGGCTCTACCCCACGACCCAGTTCCCTCCCGGAGGCCCCACCGCCTGAGACCATCACAGTGGCATGAGGCGTCAACACATGAACTGGGGGGGGGGGGGACACAAATACTTAGTCTTTAGCAATGAGTATGGGGCTCTCTTGGGAGGTGATGAAAAGGTTTTGGAATTAGAAAAGGGTGGTGTTGAATATACTGTGAATGTAGCAAATGCCACTGAATCGGGCCCTTTAAAGTGTCACTTCAATGACAGACAAGCTGGGGGACAGCGGGCGCCGGCATCGCTAGCTAAGGCAGGTGCCAGACACAGCCACACAGGAGTGCAAATCAGGAAGCCAGCGGAGCAAGTCAGCTGGAGGGAGGTCAGGGGGACAGGCTCGCAGAGCGGGACAGAGGCTGGAGCCCACAGAGGCTGGTGACACCCGAGCCCCGGACATTTAAGTTCTCCAGGCGTCCTCTGTAGACCAGGGCATGTGCCCTTCTCTCCCGGGGCATGGATGCTGCTTCTCATAGCCCAATGGTTTCAGGCTATGACGGCCTCTTTCCAACAAAATGCAGGACAGATGCTTTCTGATCATTAGACCGGGCCAGGCTCAAACCTGGGACTCACGAGCTCATCCTACAGCACTGGCACTTACGGACTGCTGGGATCAGGAGGGAGGCAGCATACAGCTCGGCCCGGCTGACATTTTAAATGATCTGTACATCCTTCCATGGTTTCCGTTCATTTATCAAAGCAATGTTGCAAAGCCACTTGCAGAGCTCTCCAAAATTTTGTAAGGCATCGTGAAATTAGAAAATTAGTCCTGTTTACAAAGTGATCTTTTTTTTTTATAATGATTTTTTATTATATTATGTTAGTCACCATACAGTACATCCCTGTACAAAGTGATCTTGATCCATTTTTATAAATGAAAATCAGCCCATGCCGGCTCACCCCTTTGATGGCTCCCCCCTTCTGTACGGACCGAATGTTTGTGTCTTCTCACCACCCCCAGTTCCTGTGTTGCAGCTAAGCCCCAGTGTGATGGTATCTGAGGGTGGGGCCTCTGGGAGGTGATGGTGTTGAGATGAGGTCCTGAGGGTGGAGCCCTTGATGGGATTAGTGCCCTTGTAAGACGGGAGGAGAGAGCTGGCTTCCTCCCTCTGTTCTCCGCCTGCTGCAGATAAAAGACAGGCATCTGCTAAACAGGAAGAGAGCCTTTATCAAGAACCAGGCCCTGCTGACATCCAAACCCTGGACTTTAAGGCTCCAGATTGTGAGAAAGACATTCCTGTTGTTTACGCCGCCCCCCCCCCCCCATCTGTGGTGTTCTGTTATAGCAGAATGAGCTGAGGAAGGCACCTGGAGCTCAGACTCAGACCTCCCTGAGCCACCAGGTGGCCCGGACGACCACACCTGGCTTCCCCTGTGCTCTTGGCCCCTTCATCTGGCTCTCGTCTTGCAAGCCTGGTGTCAGTGGGGCACGGGCTGGTTCTCCCCCAACATGCTTCTCCATTCCTCCCGTTAGCTCTCATGTGGCCAGAACGTCACACCGTGTGTTCCCTGGCGCCGGATATGCCATCACTGAGAGCCCAGTTCTTTTCCAGCTTAGCGAGGATTACAAGTTGTAACCATCCGTGTGCTCCCGTGGAACCCGCCGCGCATGCGCCATGCCCATTTCGTGCTCTCTCTGTGCCCAGAGTCAAACAGAGCAGGGGCTCACCAGCTCTGCGCCGAGGGATGCACGGAGTGGGCGTTGAGATAGTGACAGCCTGGACCTTTACCAAGCGCCCGGCGGCGCGGTCCGCTCCACGATGGAAGGCCAGAGACTCAGGGCTTACACAGCGGAAAGCAGCTCAGAGCTGCGAAGCACTTGAGGGCAGCCGCAGCCTGGAAGGGCTCTGGGACCTGCCCCAGGCACATCGCTGCTTCCGTGGCATCAGATCCTGGAGGAAAAGCTGGCCAAGCCGATGGGAGCATCTCCTGTGGCTCTTGCTTGGAGGTGATGCCATCTTATGGCGAAACCATTTGGGACAGTGGAAGAGCTCTCATGGGTGACCAGCTCCAGGTCCTGCTGCGTCACAGTCACTGTGGGAGAAGAATAGAGGGGAGGTGTTAGTCATGGCACCCCAGCCTCTGCTGTGACTCCACTGGGTGCCTCCCAGACTCCCTCCCGCCCTCCAACATCATGCTGGGCATTTTAAGCCAGACGCGCACAGGACCCAAACCTGGAAACATGGCCTTCTCGAAGGTTTCTCCTTGGGTTAAATCCAAGTAGCTTTATTTCAGGCCCTTCTTCTCTCTCTTCTCCCCCACTCCTTTGTCACCTGTACTTGCCTGAGCCCTGAAGGAGCCTGGCAACTTCCTCTGTTCCTCGCCTTTCAGGAACAGCGACAGCAGATGGTAGTTAAACATCCCTCTGGCCCAGAACTGTGAGCCAAGCTCCAAACTTAGAGAGTCAAGCAGGTCCCAGGTTACCTGGACGCTGGCGAGCCCCAGGCCACACACCTTCCCTCCTCCCCAAACCCGCTCCGTACCTCGTTTTCTCAACTTGCTGATGAGAAGTGCAGCCCTTGTCTCCTCCCTCTCCTTTGCCCACCTCCTCGTACCCAAGTGATGAGCACGGATAGATCAGCCCCCTGAGTATTTCCACAACCCTGCCCCAACCTCTCCATCCCCCTCTGCTGCAATCTTAGCTGAAGGGCCTCCTCATAGTTTTCCTCCTGGCACAATACCGGCAGAGTCATATCTTAAAACCCCAACTTTAACTCCCTCTTGAAATGATCCCATATTTCAATACGAGTCCAAACTCCCTGGTCTGGAGTATTTGTAGCCCTCCTCATTCCAGCTTCATTCTTCTTCCCTGGGTTTCCTCTGGGGAAGTGTCGCCTCAGACCCCTCATGCCCTAGAAGCCATGGAGTACAGCTTACCCTCCTCAGACTCCTCAAGCTCGATGCCCCTGGGCCTTTGCACATGCTGCTTTCCAAATCCAGAGCTTCATTCCTTCCTTGTCTACCTGATAAACACTCACTCTTTTTCCAAGAGGACTGTACCAGCACCAGCCTTGTGGGGCTGCCTCTTTGTGAGGAGGACAGAGACAAGGGACTTGTAATTTGCTGAATGCTGCCAAAGGAAGTGTCAGAGGAACCACGATGACCAACATCCCGGTTGGCCCAGACCATTCTCATTTTGGCAGCAAAAGTCTCATGTCCCAGGAAATGGTTGGTTACCTTTAACTTCGCAGGGACTGAGAGAAGGAAGACCGAGAAGATAAGTGTTCCGTGCACGAGATGGCAGGAGGCGGGGAGAGGTTTCGGGCCAATGGAACTGCCTGTGTGGAGACGGGCTGGGCTAGGCCAGGACTTTCTGGAATAACTCCTCTGCCCTCGGCCACCACATCAAGCTCCAAGAAACAACCCTTCTCTCCTCTGAGGCCCTAGAACTATACACCTCCATCGAACATAGACCATATACATCATGCCAGTTTTCAACGTATTCCTTTATTGTCTTTCTTTACTAATTTCCCTGTCGGTGACTTCAGGCCAGAGACCGCTGTATAATCCCCGTGTCTGGTTAGTAGCAGGAGCGTAGTAGACGTTTCCAGAGTAGACGGTGCTTTGATGGCGCTTGCTTGTTCCCAGAGCATCTCTCAAGCACCCACTAAATTAAAACCATATCAAATAGAGCTATTTTTACATGACAAACATCTCAGTTTCCAAGGCTGGCGGCGAGGCCAGGAGAACGGAACGGCAGGAGATACCTAGGGCCACGAGACAATGCCAGGAAAAAGAAAATTTATGAGTGCAGTTTTAGAGGAAGATTCTAGATCAAACCGAGTTGCCACGGGGCTTTGTTCTTTCCTTTACTGTCACCGGATTTGAAGTCCAGTGAAGACAGAGACTGTCTCGATCCCGTTCATCACTGTGCCCTGAACTTGGGGGAGTGCCCGGGACTTGGCGGGTTTGTGCAGGTGTTCCTCTCTGAAGCCTCGCTGCTTGCGTGTGGCTCCTGACTGCATGCCGGGTGCCTCCTGGACCCCGCCCCAGACCCACTCAATCAGAATCTCAACGTTTTAACAGTGTTTCTGTGAGATGTATATTAACTTCTGAGAAGAACTGTTTAAATGAATTTCAGCAAGCCAGTGACCTAGGCTGGCTCTAAAAATTAATTAGAACTGTGCCCTCGTTGCCCAGCTGGAAAATGCTTCTTTATCTCTGAACACCCAGCTCAGACATTCTTCTTACGAGAAACTTTCCAGACATCATCCTTTTTGCCATCAGGGATGATCACTCCGTCTGCCAACTTGCTCCGTGTTATGTTCTCCCTTCTGTCGAGACGTTTCTCACACTGCCTGCGACATAATGTGCTTTATGTGCCCCTTTCGACCACCAGATGGGTCAACCAGACGGAAGTCCTTGAGATAAGAGAAGAAATCTTATTGATCTTTCCAACCAAGTCTGTTCACACTGAGCTAACTGATGAGTGATTGATTGGCCTGGTGTGTGCTGGCCTATGGGCTCTCTCTTTGAGTCCCTCATTCTGGAACCCAAGCTTCATCCAGGCTAGTCTCTCCTCCCTCCCTTCCTCCTCCCTCCCTCCCTTGCTTCCTTTCCCTCTCTCCCTCTTTGCCTGCCTTCCTTCCTTCCTTCCTTCCTTCCTCCTTTCCTTCCTTTCTTTCTTTCAATGGAACTGTGGAAACCCAAGAACTATTGCTTTATGTTGCTTAGATATGAAAATTACCTCGATATCATGATTAGGTAGAAAATGCATCCAAAAGGAAGAAGGAAATTTTCAAGGTGATTCATGAAGGGATGGCAGGGGCTCATGCCATGGCCTTTCCACAGGCTGGAGGATGACATGGTCTCTCCCAGATGCAAGAAGTCTGGCCGCTCTAATGTAGTAATTATGTTGCCTCATCCATGTGGATTTCTGAGAGGGTGGTGACAAAGTCTGGGATTCAAACAGAGCATAGCACATGTGACATGAGGCTCCGTGTTCATGCCGTGGTAGTCCTTGAGCAGGCTGGCATCCTCTGCTTGGACTATGAGCTCCTGCAAGACACAGACTCTGCTTTAGACACCTGTGCATTCTCGGCACTTGACATAGCACCCAGCTCAGCAGAAGCGTAGGTAACCAGGGAAATCTACAAGGTGGTCACAGAGATGCCCGTCTGCCTGTAAAGACAGGTGGACACACGGCTCAGTCTCCGTGTGCCTCGAGCCAGCCACACCACCGCACACACAGGTTCATCATCGGTGACATGGAAGAACCCAGCGGTATCAGTCCCATCGTTGCCTCCGAGAGCTCGCATACCATGGACGGTGCTAGAAGTAAGGTCAGAATCCCAAATAGCTTCAGTGTGCTTGCTTCTGCCTGCGGTGCTGGTGAAATTGCTGAAAATTCCTATGGATCGGCAGGCAGTTAGAGCTTCATTGACTAATGTAGGAGGATGACCACTGAATAATTATCGTTCTTACTATTTAGATGTTTTCACAATTGTTCTGTAAGCTCAAAAAGAAAGCCTCTAGGAAAAGTAAGATAGAAAAAAGAACCCCATTAAACAGTTCATGCAACAGTGCAGGGAGATGTATTTTTTAACCCCTAAAAAATAGTCCCCAAAACACCTTTTCTAACTAATCAAATTAGTTTGACCACTGCATTAAAGTCCAAAAGATGCCCAAACCTTGTTATGCTTCCAAATTAAAAGGGATTTAAAAAAAAAATAATTCCGCGTGAAGTGTCAGCTCACACCCATAGAATCTATGTGTGACAAATCGCCCAAAATGTCCCTTCCTCTTGTTGACTCGGCCCTGAGTCAGGGCACATGGTGGATAAGCCGAGTGTGACCTGGATATCAGCCCCAGTAGTCTCCCCAGCCAGGTGCCCTTGCTCAGTGCGCAAACTTCACAATTGTACATGGCACCCCTGTTCTTGACTTCTCCTACAGATTCTGATCTGGAAGGGTCCTTGAAGCTTGGGACAGATAATTTCAGCGAGTTCCCTGGGCAAGTGAAATGCGCAAGTATATTCGAGAACCTTTGCCTTATTATATGTCCCTGCAGCTTGTTTACAATGGATCTTTGCACTCATTGACTGACACTTCATTGTAACTTCTTGATAGTTCCCACATGTGGAAAGAGACAAGTGTGGCTTCTGGTTGAAAACACGATTTGGAGATTCATTTCTGTGTGTACGAACACCTCTTGAGTCCTTGTTGTGGCTGCGGAGACCCAGTGTAGGTCTTACTGGAGCTGACTCAGATGGGAACTGACCAGGCTCAAGGAGGGGGCCTGACATCAGCATGCACCCCCCGAGCCGGCACGTGTCCCCCCCGGGCAGGAGCCCTTCTCAGCCCCAGTCAGCACAACTCCTGCCACACCCTGCTTTGCACCTGTCTCTCCGTACCAGTGTTCACCTGTACTAGGTAAAATGCTGGCTCGTGAGCAGAAATCACCCCGAAACAAGCAAGTGCAGTGTGTGCTTCTCTGCCCTTTCAGATGTTGTCCTTGAAAGAAAGGTCCATGAGAAACTGCCGCTTGCTCGGGAAGTGGGGATGCCCGCAGACGAGCCTTTGCCCCTCAGCCGCCACCTGCTGTGAGGAGTAGCAGCTGCTGTGTGGACGATAAACCCGGCAGGACTCCGGTGGTAGTCAGCAGGAGTGTGGACCCGGGGGGCCTCTGTCAGCAGACAGTGAGGGCATAATTAAAATGGCAGGGGTGAGGCCAGGGCTGGTTTGCTGTCCATATGTTGCCAGAAGCTCTGCTCTTCTAAGAAGAAGACAGATGGACCAATCACGTCTCAGGCATGTACTCATCCCTGAATAAGCTTATTATCCATTTTAAATTTCATCTAGAAAGGTAGTCCGCAAGTCACCATGATAAACGTTTTTCAATTTTTCTTCCTGTCCTAAGGGTCTCACATCGCTTTCCTACAAAAGATGCTTCAAACACTCTTTGGAAAAGAATCGTTCCTTGGTAAATAGTTTTTGATGCCAATTTCGATCTCATTTGTCTCAAAACATGAAGCAGGAGTCACAGAAATCAACAAAGTTGAAAGATACTGAATGCAAGTGAGCCATGTACAGGGTTGGACAGCCCTTAGCCTCCTGCAGCCCGCTCCTTGGCCATGAGGCTGCAGAAGCAGCCGGCTGGCATCAGTCCTGTCTTCTTATTTTGGGATCGTGCCCACAGACAGTGGGACTGGAGGGCAGCGCTTCCTGCAGACGTGCAGGACCCTGCCTCCCACCACAAGGCACACACTCCAGGCGCTACTAATCCCACTTCCATACCCAGAGTTAAATTGGAAGGGTAGTTTTTAAAATATGAGCCTTCCTCAATGAGTGAAACCTAGAATTACCGTAGGACCCATAGCTCTGTTCTTAGGTGTATATCCAAGAGAAATGAAAACATATGACCACAGAAAACAGATACACGTGTGTTCCGAGCAGCACTCTTCACCATCGCCAAAAGGTAGAAACAACCCAAATGTGCATCAACTGAGGATTGGATATACAAAACGTGGTCTGTCCATACGATGGAATATTCCTCAGCTATGAAAAGGAATGAGGTCGGACACACGCTACGCCATGCGTGAGGCTTGGAAACCTGCTACTCAGTGAAAGAAAGAAGCCAGTCACAGAAGACCTTGTCGTGTAGGAGTCCGTTCACATGAAATGTTGAGCCATAAAGACAGAAAGTAGGTTGGTGGCTGCCGAGGGCTGGGGGACGGGGGTCTGGAGAGACTGCTAATGGGGAAGGGGTTTCCTTTTGGGGTGACAGACATGTTTTGGAGCTAGGTAGTGGGGTTTGTGTGCAACATTATGAATGTACTAAATGCCACATAATGTACACTTTCGATTGGCTTAAATCGGTTACATGGTAGATTTTATGCCAAGTGAATTTTACTACCAAAAAATAAAATAAAATAAAAAGCACAACTCCATTCTCCTCTCTAAAGGAGTGATCATGACCCCAACCAGCTTGGTTATAACGTCATCACACACCTTCCTGCAAGTCCTCAGTCATAGATCGCAGCGTTGCGATTGCCTGTTGACGATCTGTCTTTCCTGATAGGCTGGAGATGTTATAAGAGTAGAGACCAAGGCTATCTTAATTCTGAGCGCTGACTGGACCGTCTCCGTGGGCACCAAGCTGCCCCACGCCTGCACAGTGGTGCACACACACTGCTCTCCCTTCTGAGCTTCCTACTGAACACCCGACCCTCTTCTGTCTTCACGGGCTTCTTCCAGACACGCGGAACTAAACCGCAGTTACCAAATTACAATAGCGTTCCCAGAATTTACATTCAGGTTGATATCACCTTGATTAGAGTGTTGGATGCAGAAACAAGAGATATTGGTGAGGATGTGGAGAAAGGGGGGCCCTCTTACACTGCTGGGGGGAATGCACGCCGGGGCAGCCACTCTGGAAAACAGTATGGAGATTCCTCAAAAAGTTAAAAATAGAACTACCCTATGACCCAGCAATTGCACTACTAGGTGGTTACCCAAAGGATACAAACATCGTGATTCGAAGGGGCACGTACACCCCAATGTTTATAGCAATAGCCACAATAGCCAAACTGTGGAAAGAGCCCAGGCGTCCATCAACAGATGAATGAATAAAGAAGATGCGGTATATATATTATATACATATATATAATATATATAATAGAATATTACTCAGCCACCAAAAAGAATGAACTTTTGCCATTTGCAATGATGTAAATGATGTGGATGGAATTAGAGGGGATGATGCTGAGCGAAATAAGTCAATCAGGGAAATACAAATGCCGTATGATTTCACTCATATGTGCAATTTAAGAAACAAAACAGATGAACATAGGGGAAGAGAAGGAAAAATAAAATAAGACGAAAACAGAGAAGGAGACAATCCATAAGAGACTCTTAGACGTAGGAGACAAACTGAGGGTTGATGGAGGGGAGGGGAGTGAGGGGATAGGGTAACTGGGTGTTGGGTACTAAAGAGGGCACATGACCTAGAGAGCAACTGATGAATCACTAAATTCTACCTCTGAAACTAATAATACACTCAATGTTAATTAAATTGAATTTAAATTAAAAAAAAGTTTTTTAAATGTTGGATGCAAAAGTATTTAACAGCATATAACAAAATTCTCTTTAGTTCTTTTGTATTGAGTCAAAAAATGAAGGAAAGAAAAGAAAGAAGAAAGAAAGAAAGAAAGAAAGAAAGAAAGAGAAAGAAGAAAGAAAGAAAGAAAGAAAGAAAGAAAGAAAGAACGAAAGAAAGAAAGAAAGATTAAAGAAAAATACAACCCTTCACTGTAGTGTTTCCTTCTAACGCGAGAGTTCTCGAAATGCGGTCCCCACATCAGGGCCAGCAGCGTCGCCTGGGAAATTGTTAGGAATGAACATTTTCAGGCCTCCCGGACCTACTGAGTGGGGAAATCTGGGAGTAGGACCCAGCAACCTGTGTTTTAAGAGGCCCTCCAGATTTATTCGACGCACACACAAGCCTGAGAACTGCTGTTTTAAGGCAATGTTCCTAATTCTGGATATTTACAGAATCACAGGAGGAATTTTAAAAATTAAAGACCTCCAGGGCCCCAGGAGATTCTGTGTGACCCGGGGCCCAGACGCCCTTCTTCGCGGTGAAGACCCTTGGCCCAGGGTTTGCATCTTTGAAGAGAAACTGACAAGGAGCGCTTGGATCACAGAGTCAAAATGAGAATCAGAAGAGGACCTAGGGATTATCCTCCACCCCATTTGCAGATGAGGAAACTGAGGCCCAGAGAGGTTACCTGAACTGTAGAAGGTCAGCATGGCTGGTGTGTGAGCCACGTGCACCTAAGCCCCAGCACGCTGGCCTCAAGCCCACACTCCCCTCGGTGCTGCTGGGTGAAACATGTCACCCCGAGCTGCCTCGCATCCCTGCGCTTGCCCTTTCTCTTGAGGACGGAAGGTGCTTCCTGACTGGCTGTCACTCAGTCCTTGTGTCAGGTGCACCGTGTTCCGTGGGGATCCCCCCTCAATCCGACCCCCTGCGTCCTTGGACCCCGCACTGAGAACCCCCGCTCTGCTCACCTCTCCTACCCACTCTGCTCAGGTCCATTGCCTCCAGGAGCTGCTCAGCAGAACCCCTCTCGATCTGGCTCATCCCGCTTGCCCTTCCTTCTTGTCATCTCACCTTTCTCACCTTGTCGTAATGCCTCGCAGTTCAGCCATTCTGCTGCCAAGCTACTTCCTGGCCCAACTTTCTATTTGTCTCCTGTCCTCCAGAGTGAAAGAGTGCACTGCTCTCAGGCAGGACAAGGGGACCCTAGAACTGGGCATTGTGACCTGAGCCATCACACCTGCACCTTTAGAGATGACCAGAACATTCGGTGATGTCTCCTGTGGCTCCCCCACAGTGTGGTACCTTTAAACAGCTGCCTCATCTCTGCAGCACATCTTAAAGTTTGCATGAAAGGAACTCTCTGTGCCTGTCTCTTGTGCACGCACTTGGGTCCCCTGGTCCCCTGCTCTGCCCCTGGCTGCCCGTCCTCTCTGACTGCTGTGCTCCATCTAGCCCCCGATGGCCGCCTACTGCCACCTCCTCCAGCTATGACTTTGCAGTTTACCTGTCCCCTGGGACAGCGCAGGAGGCCCCCCTGGAGAAGTCTGCCAAATTTTACGTGCTGTAGGAGCTCCTCCCTCAGATTCCCTGTTCACCTCATCCTCCATCACCTGCCTTATGGTCAAAGGCATTTCTCACCTCTCTCAGAACACAAATGAAAATAAAAAGTTGTGACTGCTGTCATTCTCAAGCGATTTTACCAAATACTGTGTGTGTCTTTGTCACAATCACAAATTGTACATTATTGCAGCAGAAGAAATGGTGAATAGCTACTGAGTCCCAGCGGGAAATCTTATGCCTCCAAATGGCACTAGCTTGCTGTTTAAGGTGGCTGCCAGAGACGGAGGGAAGAAGCATCTGTCCTGTAAGCCCCAAAACTAAATCTGGAGCTGTCATTGGACATCATCATAGTCAATCACTTCCGTCCTAGGAGAGGTTAGAAAAAGTGCCAGAAGGGCCTCCCAGACCCCAGAACCAAGTTGCTAATACCATTCTCCTGTACCAGTAAGAGGAACCAGGCCTCCTTGGGAACCGGCAGATTCTAGGACTGGGGCAGGGAACCCGGAGCATTTTGTAGTGTCAGAAAGTAAGGATGCACTCAAAAAAAAACCAAAAAAACAAAAAAACATTAATGTCAAAAGAGCACAGGAACAAATGAAAGAGTGCCTCTGGCTAAAGCTGGAACAATTCGAGCAACAAAATAAAAAAGGCAGTTAGGGATTATAACCAAAGTATAAAATAAATATCCATGAATGTTTACTGATAAAAATGATTGGATACGACCCCAATCTCCTGTCCAGGAGAATTCCAGAAACCGTATAGATACCCCCTCCGACGGCAAGGGAGTGTGACTCCCCACTCGGTAAGTGTGGGCTCCACGTAGCGACGTCCATCAGAGAGCACAGCCCTGGGGGGACAGTGGCTGTAGTCTGGCCACACGCAGGCGTGGCAGCTGTGGGAGCAGCCACTGTTAGTGCTGATGGGGCCCAGCGGTGATTTTCACTGGGTCAGTTCTGTGGAATCGTTTTGTTGCTTATTCCTGGAAATTTGGCTTTCTCATGATTCCTGGAAACGACTCAGTTCCTTCTCCTTACTTAGCTAAAGGCATTTTCTGTTGTGCTTCACTAAGGGGACGCAAGGAGAAGAAAAGTGAGCACAGAAGCGGACGTGGCCTTGGAGCATGAGGAGCCCTGAAATTAAACTAGGGCCTTGTCATCTATTATCCATGATAAAAATAACGTATGTGTCTGTGTGTGTGTGTTTAAAGAAGGTAGAATAAAAAGCCTTGGGGCCCCGGGCCAGCTCAGTCAGAAGAGAGTGTGGCTCTTGATCTCGGGGTTGTGAGTTCGAGCCCCATGTTGGGTGTAGAGATTACTTAAATAAATAAACTTAGAAAAAAGATAAAATAAAAAGTCTTAAGGACAATAAAAGGATGGGTTTTTTAATGCGCATAGCGTAACAAAATTCTTGCCATACTTTGATGGAGGATAGAGATACTAAATTCTGGAGGATAGAGATACTAAATTCCTGTAGAATTCGTGAGAATTGACACTGTCATGGCAACCATTAAATTAATGAAAATCTAGCCTTTGGCTCATCAACAGAGAAAAAAAGTGGGGAGATAACTGAATGTAGAAAACTTCATTAATCCAGTAAAAGGAAGGAAAGGTCAAAAAAAAGAAGAGAAGATGGTAAGTAGAAAATCACCATAAGATGGGAGAAATGAGTCCAAATATAATCTCAATAAATGTAAATGGGAGTAGGCTTTCCAGTTAAAAGACAGAGGTTATTGGGTAAAATCTTTAAAAAGCTAGCTAATGTTTCTTAAAAGAAATACAGAAAAACATAAAACTGCATAAAAAGGTTTAAGTTAAAAGACAGGAAAAGGTATGCCTCATAAATGTTAACCAAAAAATGGTTGGGATAAGAGTATTAATATCAGACAAAAGAGAATTTAAGGTAATTAGCATTCGTGGGGATAAAGAACGATACTATATGTCACTAAACAAACAACCCAATCAGAAGAATCACCTATTTGCATGCCTTAACAACACTGCCTCAAAATATACTGAATTTTAAAGCATTGAGAGAGATACCGACATTCTGTACTAGGAAAAGACATATCAAATATGCAAGACAAAAATTATATCCAATAGAATTAATAAACAGAATTTACATAAAATCTCCCATTATTCCAAAATATAGAATAGACATTCTTTTCAAGAATACATGTAAGATTCTATAAAATTTATCATGTGTTAAATCACACAGAAATTTTCAATAAATTTGAGACAATCAATAAAATACAGATTATGTTTGCTAGGCATACGGCAATTCAACTGGAAATTAACAATAAAAGATAACTTTGTAGACAATGCTTTTCCTCTCTAGATATGGGGACACTTTAACATACATTTATGAATAAATCATGGATGAAGGAGGAATTCACAATGAAAATTACAGGGTATCTAAAACTGAACAGCATGAAAATATTATATATTTCAAAACATGAGGCATATAGCTAAATTGATACTTGGGGATTATATTATAGCCTTAATACATTTATTAAAAATAGCATTCTTTTTTTTTTTAAGATTTTATTTTATTTATTTGACAGAGATAGAGACAGCCAGCGAGAGAGGGAACACAAGCAGGGGGAGTGGGAGAGGAAGAAGCAGGCTCATAGCAGAAGAGCCTGATGTGGGGCTCGATCCCATAACGCTGGGATCACGCCCTGAGCCGAAGGCAGACGCTTAACCGCTGTGCCACCCAGGCGCCCCTAAAAATAGCATTCTTAAACAAAGGAGTTTTGTTTCAAACTAGAAAAAGAAAACCACTCAAGCCGAAACAAAGTAACAAGAAGAAAATGATAAACATAAAAGCAGACATTAATAAAATGAAAAATAAAGAAACAATAAAGAAAATCAACAAAATCAAAAGCCAATTCATTAAAAAGTCAGCAAAAATAACACTGATCATTTTTAAAAAAGGAGAAAAGAGCCACAAAACTGAGACAAGGACAAAGCATGGGGCTCTAATGACAGCGTAGCAGTCATTACAAAACCATAAAAGACTGCTCTGTGTGAATTTATGCCAGCAGATTTGAAAAGGGTAAAAATGGAAACATTTCTAGACGAATACAATTAAAGCGTAGGACCCAGGACACATTCCACAGTGTCATATTGCAAAGTATAAATCTAGAAAAAGCAGAACACAGAGGAAGACACGTGGTTCCTGGTCTGCCAATCTCACAGAGTCCACGCTGGGGGTGGGTCGCTGCTTTCGTCCCCAGGCTTGTGCACTATAAACAGGGAGGACTTGGGTGCCAGGCTGCTGGGGGTGGCACAGCAGCCTGGCAGGACTTTGCGGCAATGCACCTGGTGGTGACTTGGGGCAAGTCTGCCTGGCAGCCACGCCCCACTCCCAGGTAGAGCCCCACCCACTGGAAGGGCAGAGCCCGGAATTTCAGTGTCTGCAGGGCTGCAGTCTAAGCTTTTGGGGGCAGCCCTGGTTGGCTCTCTTCTCTTACCCACACTGAGGCACAAAGAAACAGGAAATCTTATGGAAATAAAACACTTTGAAAACAATGAATTGGTTGGTAATCCAGTGATTCCTGCTTGAAAGGATAGCAGGATGAGATGATTTTATGGTACATTTTGCCACACCTTCAAAAAATACCTATCTTAAATAACTGTTTAGGGCAGCTAAAAAAGAAGGAAAGCCTCCATTCTCGTTGGAAAAATCTAGCATGCATTGTTTTCAACAAACTGGACCCAGGGAATGGAAGGAAAGAAGATAAACCAGACTTATTTGCAATCATTTTAAACAAAATTTTGGCAAATTGAACTCCATGCTGTCTTAAACATAATGCAGCTTTATTCTAGGAATGTTTGATATTTCAAAAGCAGAAAATTTATTATGGAATTAATAATAAATTATAGATTCTAAGAATAATAAGACAGCATAGAAAATCTTCATAGAGGCAGCTAGGGCAGTCACAACAGTCATCACCAGTTTAGGATCTGAACACCCTCATGGAATTGGGGACAAGAAAAAACTTTAAAAGCCTTCAGAGGAGATAATCCTAATGGTTAGTCTCTAAAAGCACCAGCAGTAAATTCAAGAACAATAGAAGGACAGTCTCTATCATTATATCCCCTCAAAGAGGAACTCTGGGGACGCCTGGGTGGCTCAGTTGGTTAAGCATCTGACTCTTGATTTCAGCTCAGGTCATGATCTCAGGGTCGTGGGATCAAGCCCCGCATCAGGCTCCACGCTCACTGGGGAGTCTGCTTGTCCCTCTCCCTCTCCTCCTCTCTCTGGAATGAATGAATGAATGAATGAATGAATGAATGAATGAATGAATGAGGTACTCTGGTTCCTAGCTAAAGAAATAAGAAAAGGAAAGGAAGTGATAAGTATAAGAACTGGAAAGAAAGAGATAACACCATCTATTTGTGAGTACTATGTAGTTTATATAAAATCCTTAGGAGAAGGACCAGACAAGCCGTGAGTGGGAGAGTAAGAGAGTTTGGAGGGTTGCAGGATACAAAATCGAGGTAAAAAAGGCAATAGCATCCCTATACCAGTAAGCAAAGATAGCATATGTGATAGAAAGGCTCCGACTTCTGTTTTGGGCCGTAGGGAGGAATTGGTCAGCAGGACCCCTGCAGTGGAACCTAGACACCAGGACAAAGCACAGAGTAGCGCTGCCAGACACCAGACAACAGAAGCCCAAGGAAGGGGCCACCAGTGAAGCAAGCCCTGTCGTTGCCAGCCTTCCCCCTGGACTGTGGGTCACGGGGGGAGCCCCAAGCCAAATCTGATAATCTGGCTGAGCGGAGGAGACACAAGACAGGAGTTCAGCATGTATGGGTCTGGGTACAGAGAGGGGGGAACCTACCCAGTGAAAACGGTACAAGAGTCTGCATAGGAATCCCCTTGAGTCTTTGGCTGAAAATCAAACTGTAGGAGTAAAGAGACTCTCTTGAACTCACAGAGCATTCCTTAGAGCCCCTGCATAGGCCAGCCTATCTTCTATAGCATATAAGACCAGAAAGCCCACCTGTACTGTGTGCTTAGGAAAGCCCAAAGGGTACAGGAGTCACCAATGCAGTAAGAAATGTGTAGGTAGGGGTGCCTGGGTGGCTCCGTCAGTTAAGCGTCTGCCTTCAGCTCAGGTCATGATCCCAGGGTCCTGGGATCGAGCCCCCCATTGGGCTCCCTGCTCAGGGGGGAGCCTGCTTCTCCCTCTGTTCCTCGCCCTGCTCCTGCTCTCTCTCTCACTCACTTTCTCTCTCCCAAATAAATAAATAAAATCTTAAAAAGAAAAGAAAAGAAAAGAAAAGTGCAGGTAGGAGGCTATCAGGGACACTGAGCAGTAGAGAGGGAATTCTCCTCCATTTGCCAAAGTCGACGGCAGGTGATGCCAGTAAGACCGTGGGGAGACGGGAACACACAACAATGGACATAAGGTGGCAGCGCCTAATTCCAGAAGCAGGTGCACTAAATTTTCTCGAGTGGCAAGAGGTAGCCAGAGGAGTGTGACTGGCAGAAAATTATGCAGAAAATTATTCATTTGAACGTGGCTTCCCAAGGGGAAAATAAGTAGGCAGCCAACAAGGGTAATACCAATTTGTATAATCAGAGGAATCAAGAAGGACAATGAGAAGGCTGAGGGAAGTCACCATTATAAAGTCATATCCTTTACCTAATGCCCAGGTTTTGGAACCAGAAGCCAGTGACTGAGGGAAAAGTAGGTTCCAGGAAAAACTATCCCATGATACCACGACAAAAGTCCATGATAACGAGCCCCCAGCCCTTCCCTAAGTGAGCCTACTTACATGGGTCACTGTACAGTGGGGACAGGGGAATACCCAAATATTTCCAGGACCATTGGATAAGGGTCCTGGTTGACAATGATACTCAGGGAACTTAACAGCATCATGGTACCCTTTTAGGGCAGCAAGTAATAAGTGCAGTTCTGGCCCACATTTAATTCATGTTAGATGCACTGGAACCATAAAAACACCTCAGTCCCTAAATGTGTAATTGAAGCAGATATGTTGATAATTTAGCACAATTCCCACATTGGTTTTTTGGCCTCGAGTTATGAGCTATTGTTGGAAACCTCTGGAACTGTCCTTTCAGCAGCATGTACCACAACACAGTACCACATCCTAGAGAGAATGGTAGACATTATTAGCACTGCAAGGGTGGGGACCGGCGACGCATCTCCTTTTAATTCCCCAGCCTGACCCCCGCAAAAAGCAGATCACAGTGGAGAACAAGCTCAACCACTTCGTAGCCCAATGGTCATGGTTGTGTCGGATGTAGCGTCCTTTCTAGACCTCTTGGTCCATAGTACCTATCACACACGCTCTTTCGTCCTTGTCCGAAAAGATCAGAAATATTTCGCAGTCACCTGGAATGGATAGGAGTGTACGTTTCCAGGCTTGAACCATGTTAACTATACTATCATCTGCCTTCGTATAATCTCAAGAGACACGGGCCCGCAGGTCATCCTTGGGGCACCCTATCAGTCTCTGTTCGGAATGAAATCGTGCTAATTTGACTGGATGAACAAGAAGTGGCTGGTACACTGGAGGCTTTGCTGAGATTTCTATACCCTAGAGGGTGGGAGAAAAATCCTATAAAGATTCAGAGACCTGTCATATGAGTGACATGTTTTGGTGTCCAGTATTTCGGGGCACTGTGGGACCTCTACTCCAGAGTTAAGGAGAGTAATGTGCATTATCCTTTCAAGCACAAAGAAGGAGACATGACACCTGGTGTTCGAACACAGGTGGTAGCCTATTTGTCAGCACGCACACCTGTCTGTCATCATTGAATAAGGTCCAGAGCAAAAAAGGAACAATATGATTTATTAACAAAACAAAAAAGGGGTAGCAAAAGATGGATACATTTGATTACATTATTATGGGACTGTCTGCACAGAACAAAGTAAAGTAAAAAAAATAAATAAATAAGCCATAGACTCAGAGAAAGGTATTTGTAAGACATATAACCAAGTAAAAATTTCTATAAATCAACGAGGAAGAGACAAACCACATAATAGAAAAATTCAAAGAATATAAATCAACAGTCCCCAGAGGAAGAAATCTACATGTCCATAAGCTTTTATATCAGCAAATTTAAACAGATTGATCTGATAATGCCCGTGTGCAAATCTGGAGTAACTGGGACTCTTTATACTTTAGAACACAAGTTAACATTATCTAGAAAAATGAAGATGTCCATTCCCTGGAGCCCTCACATTCAACTTCTGAGACTATAAGTGAGAAGAGCGTTCCCATGTGTGGACAGACACAGGATCGCTGGAGCCATGTGTGTAAGAGCAAATAAAACCAACCTCATTGGAGAACGCATAGGTGATCGTCACATCGTTGCTTAATGTCCTGCTAGATAGTAACAAAATGCGAATGCGGGAGACCCAGCTGTATCTGTCATCATGAGTACGTTCTGTCTGATCAGAGAAGGGCATTGCAGAAGACGCCGGAAGAGAGATGATGATGCTAGCAGCAGGTGGTGATTGTCGCTGCGTTGACTTATGGGATTTGCACCAAAGTCCTATGAGAGGAGCCCCTTAATGATCCCCATTTTTCTGATGAGGAAACAGAAGCACGTGGAGGTTACTTTGCCCAGGAATGAGACAGCGAGGCAGGGGTAGAGCCAACATGTCCCGGGAGCTTGAGTGCGTGATACTCACACGGAAGTGCGGAACTGATGAGTCGAAGATCTAAATATTTTATATTGTAAAAGATGCTTTAAATCACATTTTTCAAAAGGTTGTAGCGTTTCACACTCACGCCAGCAAAAAGGAAACCGTATCTTTCCCTTCAGCCTCTCTAGTACTGGCTTTTCTCATCAAGTAAAAAATAGACTTCCAGACTTAATTTGAAAATTTCAGACTCCAAGGAAGTTGTTTATAGACAGTTTGGATTTCTTCTTCTGTATATTGCTGGTGTATTCATAGTCACTGGCCATTTTTTATATTTGGTTGTAACGGTTCTGTAAAATGGTTCCTCATTTTATAGAAGACTTTTAGATTAGTAAGATTAATCTTATGTGTATCCTACCTTACAAATTGATTTCTTAGCTATAATATACTTTTTTATATACTTTTTTATTTTCTTAATGATTGTTTTTTCATCTATAAAATTTTCATTTCCTATCAACCACCTTAATCTGGTTCCCACTTTTGTCATTCTACTCAGACTACGAATTCCATGTTACCAAATTTCATAAAGAATTCTCTGTTCTTATCTTGGTCAACCCCATGATACATCCTTTTTTAACCTCTCCAAGGCTGTTTTTATTGTATCTGTAAATATGAGACAATACCATCGACTCTACAAGCGCGTTCCAGAAACGAGGAGGTGTTGGTGCCCAGCTCCTGGAGTGGTGCCCACTGTTATTGCCGCTCAAAAGCCTGTCTCCCCACTTGTCTGTCTGTGGGCTCTGGCCTCGGCGCCCTGGAAAATGCTGCTCTTCTCTGCAAGAAGCGAGAAGCAGAAGCCAGCACTGATGCTGGCCTGGTGTGTGTCCCACGAATCGCGCTCGTCCCATCTCAGAGCCACACAAATACAAACAGCGTTAGTAACAATGGCAAAATCATGGGCATGTACTGTACTGAGACCTTACTACATCCCAGACACCTTGCTGCGTGCTTGGGGATAACAGATGCACTGGACACAAAGCACTTAGCTGGTCTGGCACCTGTTCTACCCATGATGCCCCAGTCATGTCATCACCATCACCATGACTATTTTACAGGTGACGTCTTACCAAAGCACGAGGAACAACTCCACTCCCAGGCAGATGGATGGGGAGCGCAGACTGAACTGGGCATCCTGTCCCCGTCAAAGGACAGGGAAAGCCTTCTCCACTCCAGATCAAGTCAGCAGGGACCAAACAGAACCTCATGGAAAGTTCTGCCCCATGGGGTAAGGCCTTTCTGCTAAGCCTTTGCAGAAAACGGGAGTCCTGGGGGCAGAACACTGGCCAGGGAGTGTGTTGTATTTGGCTGTCATTGGGTTGGCCTATCATTGGAAAGTCCACACAGTTCACCCAGAGACAGGGATTTTCCACCTCTGTTGACAAGTCAGATGGGCAGCATTGAGTGTCCCACCCAGCGGCTCCACTCACTCCATGTGCCTGCCTGGCCCGAAAGGCATTTGGGTTCCTGGCCCATGGGCCCAGCTCTGGGCCTTTGGGGAGAATCTCCCAGGGAAACAGACACACTCGACCAAACAGGGGGGATTTTTAGAAAACGCCTGCTCTGTATTCTCTGTGCGACTCAGGAAGTCTGGTGTCTTGCTTAATTCTCATTCTTGCGGTGAAATAAGAAGGGAGCAGTCCTAGAAACAAGTTTATAGACACAAAGAGTGGAGGCAGATATTAAATTCACACCGGGAGGAAAAAATCAAGCTCATTATTGGAGGAAATCAAATCAGCAAAGCTGAAGATGAACTTGAACAACCTTCTAAGATCACAGAGGAAATGAATAAAGAGATTAAAACGATGAGAAAAATAAGATAACAGAGGCGGAGGACTAACCAAGGAGTCCCAGCCCATGAATCAAAGCTGCTTCCGACAAAGAACAGCCTGGAGATGAGGATGAGGCCATCATCAAAGGTATCAGAGAAAACTTTCCTGACCTGGAAATAGACTTGCCAGCCCAAGGAAGGGAGGAGGGAGGACTCCGTTTCTAGGCAACATTAATGACACCAAGACAGTGCTGGCAATTTTCTACAATTTCGAAAACGACAGAGGAACCTTTTTGAACTTACCCTCAGAGGAATGAATGTCACGTAGGCTGGCCGAAAATTTCTCCCCGGCTCCGTTAGATGCTGGAGACTGAGCTGAGGCACACATGGGCAGTGCCCGGTCCAGGAGCCACAGACCGTGAGTAGATACCGCAAACAGCTCATCCGTCAGCTGCGCCGTGGGGGGCCGTGGTGAGGGCATCCACGTGCCACCAAATGTGGCCACTTACACAGAAAACGTCTCCTCATGTCCTGTATCCAGGATGCAGGTGCAAGAGCAGGACTCAGAAGACTTTTTTTCTTTTTAAGATTTTATCTATTTATTTGAGAGAGAGAGAGAGAGAGCACACACACCAGCAGAGGGAGAAGCAGACACCCCACTGAGTAGGGAGATTGATGCAGGACTGGATCCTGGGACTCCAGGATCATAACCTGAGCCAAAGGCAGACGCTTAACCAACTGAGCCACCCAAGCACCCCAGGACTTGGAAGCCTTAAGAGAGGCCAAGCTTCCACCTCGAGGGCCTGACCTCCATTTGAGACTGATGTCAGGATCCGATGGCCCCTGTCCATAGGCTCAGCACAGTCCTTGGGACTGGACACACACACGGCCAAAGCTATGTCACTGAGAGCAGAGACCTAGTCCTCAGTGTCATCATGGGGGTAAGCAGGTTGGCTGATGGGTCTTAAAGAACCAGACACTGGTGGAGGAAGTTTCATTTGGGGACAACATGAAAGATGGCAAACCCTGCAGATATGGGGGGTCAGGCTTGACAGAAACCTACTTCTCCACTGAGTCCAGATCCCCACGGACGCAACGCACTCTGCCCGCCACAGCCTCTTTCTGAGGCCCCGCTTTTGAACTCCAGCTCTGTCCTGGGGCCCCAACAACCTTGCGCCCTGGTTCTCTATGAACCAAAGAGCGGCAGGAGTGAGCAGAGCTCCCGCAGGATTTCCCATCCCCGGACCCTGTCACACGGCATCCCCGCATTCCTCCTGATCTCTCAGACACCAGAGGGATCATCCACTTGGAATCGCACCCGGCTTGGCACAGGGCCTGTTTATCACTTCAACGTCTTCAGAATTCCCCTTCATTATAAGATGGCCAACCCGTCATTCTTTCTGTTTACACGTGACTTCTTTCCAGCAGCCGTCCTGTGTTATTTCTCTATATTGAAACGTTTCACTTCGAAGGTGTGCTTTGGAGGTAGAAAAATCAATTCAGCATTTGATATAATTAAGCAAAGCACCATTGATTTACCCACCACTATAAATTATGCCTCCTCTTCTCGTTTATCATCTTAGTTCCTAATGAGTTTATCCCCAAGTTGGTATTTACTGACATCCAGACGGCAGTGATTCCAAAGAGCCCAGAGGCCCGTCCAAATATGAGGTGAGCTATTCGTAATGTGGATGTCCCCGGAGTGTTTCCTGCTATCTTTACGAAATGAATATGAAACGAATTGGAATTCAAGGAAAGAACCAGGTTCTGGCTTTCCATATATTTCTGGGACACCCCGCTTCTAATGACACCAGTCCTGTTCTAACACTCAGATTCCATGTGCTGTGTGCCATTCACTATGTAAACTGCTGCTCTTTTTAATGACACCAAAAGATGATGTACGCCACGTGAAACCCAGTTCTAGCCCCAGAAAGGAGGGAAGGAAACGCTAATTTCAAACGAGACCACGTGGCAACTGCTCAGTAAATTAAGCCGAGAGAAATGACCCCGAGCCTCTTGTCCCTTCCCCTTTGTCTCCGTTACAGGAAAGAGGTCGGAAAAGGCCACCTGACATCTCATTTTCTGTGTCGCCTGGACTTCAGAAATTTCTCTTTAGAAACCCAGCTGTGCGGGTGGCTGGGACCAGCACATCAAGCACACGCAGTGGAAGAGGACGTGTACCTGAGTACCTTGAATCTCTGCCAGCCTGCTTCTCCCTCCGGCTGCCGGGTACCAAGGTCGCCAGCCCTGGCCCAGGGAGTGCAAAGCCAGGAGCCCTCCATCGCTGGGGTGACCTGGCGCCCGGAGTGCTGAGGGAGCCCTACGTAGACACATGGCCGTCCCGCACTGAACAAGCATATGGCATCAGTCAGCTCTGGGATGGGGCGTGGGTGTCGGGGTGAAGCAAGGTTACCACTCCCTGGCCTGACATTGCCCTGACTGGTAGGGACGGCCAAGCTTCCCTGGAGCCAGAAGGCCTCCCAGAATGTTCCGCCCGTCTCCCTGACAGCTCTGAGAGGCTCTCTGCCCGTCACTTGCCCTTCGCGGAGAGTTCATATTTTCATATGCATGAACTGCTTCTCTGCTGGCAGCCCGCCTCCGCTTTCCTGCGCTGCGGCCACGGGCTTGACATGAGGCTGACTCTGTCCCACACTCTCGGACTGAGACACGGGGCCCAGAGGAGGCCGGTTCCTCCCTCCCCCCCGCCCCACTGTCAGTGACAGGCTCCATGAGGGACACACGATCCAGAACAGGCTGACGGGGGGCCAATGAGGTTCAATGCCTGAGTTCTGTTTGAATGATTGGGCTTCTCCCTCATGGGGTATCTGTATCCTGAAGTTTAAACAGCCTCTTTGGTTTTTTGGGTTTTTTTTTTTTTTAATGTGATATTCTCTTTAAAACTTCCTAAAATTGATAATATTTGCTTCCCTTTTGTCCTGGTCAGTTTGACACACGTATGGATATGTCAAATAACAAGCTTTCGCTTTCATCGATGTTTCTCGATAATCTTTCTGTTCTCAATTTCATTGATTTCTGCTTTTAAATGTTAGGATTTCTTTTCTTCTGTTGGCTTTGGATTTCATTTGCTCCTACTTTTCTGGTTGGATCCTGTTAGGTAGGCTTCATAATGGATCAGGGGAGCAGGTCGGGGAGGAGGGGGTGGGCATCATGCCTTTACCCCGGGGACAGCAGCTCCTCTCCAGCGGGAGGGCGGGAGGGCGGCTTTCTCATGCCTTGACCTGCCCCGAGCTTGCCGGTGAACACCCAGCGAGGTCTGTGCAGAAGAGCCTCTGTGTCGGGCTCCCGCGGGGGTTCTGTGCTCCCACGCTGGTCCACACTTGACCTCCAGCACTTTGTAAACATTTTGGCTTCATTCTTCTTGCCTGGCTTTTCTCTGGCATCCAATCCCCCCCCCGCCCCCCCGCCGGGTAAGCAACACCTAGCATCCCGTCTCTCCTTGGATGATCTTTCTCTGTTGATTTTTTTTTTTTTCATTTTAAAAAACTGAGGTAGAATGAACTACTGTACAGTAGACCGTCCGGGGGCATTTAATACACCGCTGGTTCTCCTCAACCATGACCTCTGTCTCGTTGCAGAACATCGGCGCTAATCCAAAAGGACACCCGCACCCCCTGCGGGTCACTCTTCCCGCCCCTGGCCCCCAGCTTTTGGCAAACAATAACCTGCTCTCTGTCTCTGGGGATTTGCCCCTCCTGCCTCTTTCATATAAACGGATTCCTAAATTATGTGACGTTTTGCGCCTAGATGGTTCCCTCGGTTTTGCGTTAGTTTGGTTGTCCTGCAGCCCCGGCTTTCTGGTGGGGTTAAGACAAATTATGATTTTGTAGGTTGTCTGCTGTTTGGTTCTTGTTGTTGTGAAAGTGCTGTTTGCACCTGTCTGCATCCTGAGCAGAGGCTGGAAGCACAGCGAGCCCCTTTCCCCGTCCTCCCGACTCCACGTCCTCTCCCCGAGTTGCCACTTCGCTTCCGTTCCCCGAAGCGACTTCTCAGTTGACTCTGGCGGGTTTTGAGGTTTTGCGGTTGTGAGGGAGCTGCGTGACCCCACGCGGACTGTTCCTCCACCTGTGCAGGATCGCAGACGCTGTCTGATGGTCTTTCATCCCTAAAGGTGTCTGAGGATCAATTTAACGAATTTCACGTCGATTTTAGTGTCAGGAAAATGTTTCTCTTCAAAAACCGTGTTGGCTTTGACTTATCACATAATGAGAAATGTAAAACTTGTCTTGATTTCCTTATTTCCTTGGCTGTCGATAGGCTGAATTTCGCTTTCAATTGGATTAACTAACTGAGTGTGTGTTTCCGGACAATTTATTTCTCTTCTCCTTGCAAAAGTGTTCTGATTTTTTTTTTTCCGGTTACATTTTAGTTTCCTGAAAACGAAAGTTGTGAAACAAAAATGTCCTGTACTACAATGTCAGGCATTGGTATTTTAAATATCTATACTTGTAAGTTATCTAAAAATTATAAAAATTTTTAAAAAGTACATAAAGCTTTCATGGACAGAGTCCGTCTCAGTATGTGTTGGGCTAACTTCTCTGTAAGTTTTCTCGAGAAGTCTGGGACAGGCTACAGCAAAACAGACTAAATGTACAAGAAAGCCGTAAAGTGCGAATTATTCCCATAAACGATCTGTAAGGACGTACGAAAATGGTAGGAAAGAATGGTAAAGGGTTGCTCTTGGTCTTTAAACCTCTGTATTGTGTGAACTTGTGAGCATGTTTTAATTTTGTTTCAATAAAGGAAAGGATGTAGGAGAAAAAGAATAAACGAGAGAACATACCTATATAAGTAAAGGTAATCGAACATACAGCTAGCCCCAAGCGCTCGGAAACACGATGCTGAAATTCACCAGCTGTCACCAAACACTTACTCTGTGCACTTACAGAATTACTTTTTCCTGAGAGGTGCTTTCCATTACTTACAGACATTTGAGATTCACCGAATAATTCCCTGTCAAGAGTCCAGGCAGAGGCTCACTGTGGGTACGGCTGCAGGAGGCTTTCATAAATGAGCTTAAAGATACTTTCCAATTCTAACATTCTGGATCCAATTCTCACTCTACTGACAATCTCAGACCTGTCCTCTGGGCCCCGCACATAACAGATCAATGTCAAGACAAATTAAATACACAAGGCCTCTTATAAACAATGTCTCTGTGTAAGAGGAGCCTGGATTTTAATTCAGTTACATAAATCCCATTAAAGAAATATAAGGAAAGAAGTTATGGTTGGGGATTGCTAGAGATGAACATTATTTTCAAAGGAAGCCCAAAGAGACATAAATTATTATTTTAATTAAAATCACGGTCATCTTCACTATGCCTATATTTATAAGCATTCACTAAAAATCTCCGCTTTGAAGGGCTTCTCTCCATTCCCGTTAACTCCAGCGCTCTTTTTGATGATTTCCTTTTTGAAAAATTCTTCAGTTCAGCATGGGTGAGCACGTTTCGATAGTTGACAAGTGTGCACACAAAAACCTTCGCACATTGCACTCTGGAACATGCTGTCATTGTCCAAAGGCACGGTTCACCCTTGCATTCAGAAGGGAGGTATTTTGGGGTTTGAATTGTTATTTGTATTCATGGATAATTCAGGGCTGCCTGACTGCCAGGTTTTCTAGAGTGGCAGAGGACTTGAGATGGGGGTGCAGGATCTGAAAGTCAATCGAAATATTTCAGAATGAACTGCATCATGGTGGGGGGAACCCCAACAGAAGAAAATGTTCACGACCGGCACGGGGCACAGTCTCTTTAGGAAACTAAAGGGCATTTGCCAGAGTGTGGCTGGGGACCCCAGCAATCCTTTCCATGGACGGTGAAGTCAAGGTCACACCACAGACAGCCCACAAGAGTTGTTTTCCTGTTATCTAAGAATTCAAGAGCCCCATGATGCTCTGCTTAGTAAAAGTCTATGATGCAGACACCCTCAGGCGATCGGTGTACTTTATAGCTTAAAAAAACCCACAGCTCATGAATAAACAATGGGTCTAATGTGAAACCCCTCAGGCTGGAGATCTAATTTGGAGACAGCCACTCCCCAACCCTTCCCTCGGCAGATTGAGAAAAAGCAAATCCTGTCGACAGGCAGCACGTTTCAGCGGGGAGCTGGAAGGGCTGTCCTTTCTTGGCCTTAGAAGCAGGTCTACCATAAAATCCCACAGAGAAGCAAAACAATTAGTAGGTGGTAAAGTAATCCGTGGGACAAAATCATAATAAATACGGATTTTCCAGGCTCCACTTCATTCCCATCGCTGGTTTCACGTTACAGAACCCATGGCCAGCTGGCTCCCTGGGTCTGTGGCGTCGGGCCGGGAAAGTTCCCCAGAGTCTCCTCTGGCTTCCAGCTCTGGGATTCCGCAAAGGCTCCTGGACTCCTTCTCATCCCTTGGCTGAGGGGAAGAACATCTGGTCTGATTGCCTCTCTGAGCCCCTGGGACACCTGCTTTTGTCCATGGGCAGTTGATTCCACAGTGTCCTCCCATGGGTAAACAGAAGGTGCTACAAGTCTCCCCAAAACCTCCTCAACCTTCTAAATTTAGAATTAGTGATGCCTGGTGGAGTTGCAGAACTTATCATGGTGATTTTTTGCCTCGAATGAAAATTGTTCGTTTCACAATTTGAGAAAAAGTGTCTGCTACAACTTTCTGCAAAAGCAGGAACAGGTCACCTTGGATTCACCCTCATGCCGAGGCTCTCAGACTCCATACGGCAGAATATGACGCCCCACCCCCCCGTCACTCTCCAGACCAGGGAACCCAAGTGTCTCGAGGCTTGACCGAACAGTTTGTTACTTCCCAGCAGTGTGTCCCTCGGAGGTAACCTGGAACCCGAGCCACCAAGTACCCCTCCGGCGAGAGCCGACTGTGGGACTCTCTGGAATTTGGCCAGCTCTGTATAGATAGCCATTTTATAAATTAAATGATGCAAATGTGCAATTATATAAATCATATTAAGGGCGAAGGTAACAAATGTTCAAAACTTATCCCTTTCCCAATATTTGACTCCGTATTACTTATCTCTGCTTTGAAGTTATTTATGCCCTTTGTATCTATGAGATGCAACTAGACTCTGTAACAATATGTTACGGACTCTCTTCCCAGCTCTGCTTTAGGGATACCAGGTGGGTAGATTGCAATCGACATCATGGGGAGTGTTTACACCACAGTAATCACTAAGCGCTGCAAACCGAGGCTTCCCCCCTGCACCCCGCGCCCAGAAAATTCACTTGTTAAATGTTTACTACCACACCACAGATTCTGTCACCAGAACGCAAGGGTTATGATTTAGGGGCAAGTGCATGCTCTGAGACAGATCTCCGTGCCCCACACACGGAACTTCCTATAGCTCAGCAGTTTGGGGGGAGGGGTCTAGTAGCTGACCGACAAGCATGCCAGCTAGCAGCTTCGAGCGCCAGCTCTTCCCAGTGGCATGTCCAAGACGGACAGTCAGAAGGGCAGAGCAACCAGGAATTCAACCAATGGGGCAGTTAACGCCTAGGAGACGGGGCTGTCTGTTTTTACACCATCAACTACTAAAAGCCCATGTTGGCAAACACTTTTTAGCCCCCGAAACCTTTTTATTGCTTATTTTTTTAAAGATTTTATTTTTAAATAATCTCTACACCCAACGTGGGGTTCGAGCTTACAACCCTGAGACTGAGAGTCATAGGCCCTTCCAACTGAGCCAGGGGTCCCAGCCTCTGAAACTGTTTTAAACAGAAGTTTTTGCAGTGGTGTGGTGTATAAAACAGACACAAGCCTTGACATGACAAAGTGGGGAGGGGGCCAGAGCCCACTGTCCCCGCCCCCAGCTCTCTGTCCCCCTTCTCCGGGCGGGTCCACGAAGGGAACTGCTCAGCTCAGGTGCCCGGCCCGGCTTGGAAACCTCCACCACCAAGACTGACAGCCAAGAACAGACGATTATTGATGCTAAAACGCACACGGCAGCCTCGCTTCCGCCCACATAGTTCTCCCCCGAAGTGTTGACTGAGGAGGCTGGTTTCACCGCACGACCTGAGGTTGTCCACAATGACGATCTGTGTCAAGTGGAAAGAAGGATTCTGCTTAACGGCTCGTAGACCCAGGAGAACAGTGTGGTTCCCCCACTGACAGCAGGCAAGGGGCTCCCCAGGGTCCATCGGGCCATGCGTGGAGCATCCTCTCGGTGAACGAGCGGAAGTCGCCAGGAGAGAACATGGGGATGGCTGAAAGTCTTGGGAATGTTCAGACGTGCAGCCAGCACCTTGCGAGAAAAATCCCGCCGCCCCAATCATCCCAGTGAGAGAAGCAAGGTCACAGACGAACCTTCCCTTGGGGCTCCTCACGATTGCCCACGAGACTCCCAGATGAGCCGGTGGGTCTGTGAGCGCAGGAGGTTAACCACAGGTCTGTCTGTAGAGGGGAGACAACCTCATGAACGTGCGGAATACTTCCAAACCCTGCCGGTCCTTACCCGGACGGCCATCATAAAAGCTGCAGGCTTCGTTAATCCGTGGCCCCCGTGGCTTCTTCTAGTTACTGGAAGGGCCTCTGGTTCTGTACCTTTAAAGCTGTAAGCAGAGTCCTAGCCTACCCTGCCTTCAAAAATGCCCATGTGTACCTAATTCATGGCTTACGTTTTCCCATCAGCTATAAAGCCTTTCCGGTGTACAGAACTGACCACGGTTGAACATTCTGCAGATGTATTTACTTTCTTAGAATTTCCTTAGCCTCCTCGCACCAACTCTGTGTGTCTTTCTCAGGAAGCAGTGCGCACCCTGCTGCTGTCTGAGACTCTGACCCAGCCTCTTCATCCACACGTCAGCATCCACGGAGCCTGCGCGTCCTCTCCCACCAAGTACCCCATCACCTCCAATTCCCGTGTTTCTGTCCCACTCTCACTGTGTGGGTGCCAGCTCTTAAGGAGACAAAGAATGGGATTAGTTGGAGTGAGAAGATGTGGGGGCTTGTGAAAAATCAGTCCTGTTCCACACAACATCCTCATTATTAATTCAGAAAGACTCATTCCGGTTTTGTACATCAGCCTCTGTGAGTTGGGCTAATATGTATCACTCTCTCCTGTCCACTTCAGGTAAAAATCGTCAGTTTTAGGGCAACTGAATTGAGGACTTCTTTATAAAGACGCAAACGTTTCATTTATTTCATCCGTTCTCTATAGGCACAGAGCACTTGTCCCCAGATTTAGACTCTTGGGGGAGTGAAAAACTCGGTTTAGGCCCAAGGTCTCAGGCTGCATTCTGCATTCCAATCTAACCGGACAAGCCTGCAGGGAGCCACTGCCCCACTAGTGGCCTGGCCCCTAACAGAATAATGGCCTTTTATGTCCTGCAGGCTAGTGTCCCTCAGGGACATCCTCCCACCCCCCCCCCCCCCGCCCCGCCCCAGGGTAGATGGGAAGTGTTAGAACCTGGACCCTGGCTCCCTGCTCCCTTCAGACACACACACACACAATCCTCATTTACACAGAAACTGAAGGAAGAAAAACATTTTAGCCCCGAGGAGAGGAACACACAAATAAGGTGAAGCAAAACAAAGGAAACCTGATCAAGGAGTCCTTTCTCTCTCCATTAATGACATCTCTGCGCAAACATTTCCCCGGGGCGCCACTGCTGGCGACTCCCAAGTCTTCCATTGAGGGAGGGAGGATGTTACCTCCTTTTTTCTATCCCGGTTCTGCCTGTGGTCGATAAAACCTGATGCCCTTGAGGTGACCTCTCCCCACAGGTGAATCTGAAACTGAGAATCCTGTCCCATTTCCTCTCAAAAATACACTTCCTGATGAATTTCAGGGTTCTCCTAGGCATCTTTTCAAACATTCTTGTGAAGTTCCAGGTCTGTATCATCCATTGCCTACCTTCCTCTTACTCACAGAGCCGCCAGATTTGGAATTTCTGTAAGTACTCTGACCATCAATAGCTCAATACTTGGGGAAGCTAAGTGGCCCGCACATCAGATTGTCCGTCGGAGGCCAGAGAGCCTTCCGCGTCCTTCACGCGCTTCTGTTCCAGCCCCGACAATTCACCCGCGGAGCCTGGGTGGGGGAGGCAAGCAGGATCTGAGCGAGTTATTCATGGTCGACCTGCAGAAAAATCCCTTTAATGTCTGATAGATCTTGATCAAGCCCTCCCATAATGAAAAGCGAGTATCATCTTATTCCTTTCGGGGCACATTATCTTCACAATATGGCCACGGAACACCGTCATTCCTGAAATTCTACCCCATGGCTGTGTAATCGCCTCCCCCTGCCGTTTCATTTCTAGATGATACTTCTCAGTTTTTGACCTTTTAATTTTGATATAATATTATTCAGAGAAAAAGGAGTCATAGCAGTTGTATGTTACTGTGAACGAGATCTGTCAGCAATTAAAAATGGTCCTTTGCCCCATTAATTTTTCCTTTACCTTCATGCGTTTTTATTTCATGTATTTTTTTCTTCTTTCTCTGTTCGTACGGAGTTGCTACAGCTTTGTTTATTCTTTTATTTCTAATTTCTTGCATTACTTTTAATTATAACTTTTTACATTAGGCATTTCAGATAGGTCACTTTTGTTTTAGTGTGTGATGAGAAAAGCAACTTTTGAAGAAAACAGCATTTATTTTTCTGAGAAGCTGGGTAGGCATTTTAGTTTGGTAACCCTGATCAGACCCAGGGTCTGGACCTTTAGACAAGGGCTGGAGTTCAGGATTTCCACCATAAATTCCCACTGCCCTTTTCCAGGGGGACGTTTTAAAATAACCACTTAGAGTTAAGTCTGAGAAAAGTCAGTGACCCCTTCTCCAACCACCTTACAAGGAACAGTTGCTTACCACCCTGCTGTTTGTCCCCTGCCTGCTCATGACCTGGGACGAGGTCATGCCCTTCCCCAGCTCACTTCTAGATCCTGGGATCTAGAAGTAATAAATCCGGTGACTCTCCTTCCTCTGTGTGGGTATATTGAAATTTCCCCTTCAGTCCAAATTTCTCCAAGGTGGGTCTCACCTGCCCTAAGCGGGAGCTGGGATGCTGAGGGACCTGCCTTTGCCTGCCCACCCCGGTGCTTGGCTGGTGTCCCCTCGTTCAGCAGGTCACAAACTACATACTCTTAACCCCACACACCAGCTGCAGCTTCCGAGCACACAAGGGGCTTCTGCCATGGACTGAATTGTGTCTCTCGCAAATTCCTATTTTGAAGCCCCAGCCCCAGGGTGACTATATGTGTGAAAAGTCTTTAGGGAGGTCATTGAGGTTAAATGGGGATAAGGGCCCCAATAGGACGGGTGTCTTTATAAGAAGAGGCAGAAATACCAGATCTCTCTCTCCCCCCTGTCCCCACCCCCTGCCATGCGGGCACACGGCAAGAAGGCCGCTGTCTGTGAGCCAGGAAGAGGGGCGTCACCAGAAACCAATCCGGCACTTTGATCGGAGACTTCCAGCCTGAACGAGTGTGGGAAATAAATTTCTGTGGTTGAAGCCCCCAGTCTGTGGTATGTGGTCATGGCAGCCTGAGCTGACTAACAGAGCCTCTTAAATTTAACTATATATATATGAATGGATTTTTTTTTCAGTCAGCTTAAGAATTTTCATTTGCTTGTTTTTGTTTTGTTTTAAGTAGGCTCCACACCCAGCATGGAGCCCAATGCGGGGCTTGAACTCACAATCCTGAGATCAAGACCTGAGCTGGGATCAAGAGTGGAATGCTCGGCCCACTGAGTCACCCAGGCACCCCCGTTTAAGGATTTTTAAAGAGGTAGCAAACATAATTACACTGAATTTCTTTGGGCCTACGTTCTTTTTAATGCCTTCCTTACAGCCTTTTTAACGCCCCCTTGTCTCCCACCTTTCCTGGAGAATTAAGCCACATATAGTTTATCTTTGCAGCTCTATACAACATATTTTATATGCACCTGGCAATTAAAACAATGGAGAGGTCGCCTCTCAGTCACTGAATAGAGGTGGTGGTTGAAGTCATGGGAGGATTTGATCGCCCAAGGAAGAACGCGTAGAAAAACTTCGAGCAAACAGAGGACGTGCGGGAGACCCTTGGAGAATGTGGCCGGTAGATGGGGAGTGGAGTTGAAAACAGAGGGGACTGGGGTCCCAGGTACAGGAAATCATGTACGCAGAGGGGAGGGAGAGCTTCCTTCTGGAAGGCAAGGCTGCTTACTGTCTCCAAGGCGACAGGGGGACCGCGCAAGATTAAGAAAAGATCCTGAGGTTTGTCACTAAGATATCACTAGGAACTGTTGAGGAGTCATCTTTAGCTAAGTGGTAGAGGCCAAGGCCAAGGCTGAGCGTTGAAAAAGGTATCGTAAGTAAACTAGACTGGTTTTACACGACATTGAGCAGGAGAGGAGAGAAGCCATAGAGCTTCTGGCGATAGCTGGTACTGGGCCATGGAAGAGACGGGGACACGTGTATTTAATACAGGAGACAAGTATCATGAGGCCAAGTGGAAACAGCACCCTCGATGGAGCTTGAGCCCAAAAACAGATGGTGGTCGCTTTGGGACACCACTGAAGAATAAAGACCCTTCTCTCCTCACTCCTAACTTCCGGGTAAGCATTAAGCATGGAACACATAATAGGCCAGACTCCATTAAGCTTCCCCCCTGGTGGGGAGCACTCAGAGCAGGGATTGCCAGAACGATCTTGGGGAAAAACAATTCTGTGCACAGGAGGGAATGGAGTCATCTGCAAGTCGGTGTCTGCCATATTGAAATCTGTGGATTCCGTGAGTGTACCGTAAGAGTCTAAGGATGAATGCACTCAACATTTGGGGATGGTAGTCCTCATATTTCTCTCTCCTTTGTGTCTCGCAATCGTTCTGTGAGATTTTTAATTGAACCAGCTTTAGAGAGTAAGCTCAGAAGTGAAGTGGCCTGCCCGAGAAGGCAGAGTGCTCAGTCATGGGAGCAACCGCTCGGTCTCTTGGCTCTGAATTCAGTGCTGTCTTCACAACATGAATCTCTCCTTCTCATGCTCATCTCCGCAAGAGCCATGCCACGTAAAGGTCACAGAACAAGAGCGTCAACACAACAGACCATAAAAATGACATCACCGCGAGAGCTCCTCTCTTGGACGCTCCATCTCCCATTGCAAGTGATTCACTAAAATGCACCCCCTTTGTTCCTGGAGAGGGGGTTCCTACCTGAATCCTGCCCCCTTTCCCACCACTAGGGAATCGTGTCAGACAAGCTATAAGAAAATGTATGAGGACTTATATGAGGAGGACAGGGTCAGAATGGCCTCGAATGCTGGGACCCACGACCCAAAGGATGTTGTGTGGGATGCCCCACGTCATCCGGTTAGCTTTTAAGATAGTCACAAGAATTGCATCATTCTAAGCAGTAGTTTTACATGTAAGACCACATCAAATTCAGATGTCTTTAAATTCTAAGGAAAACACACACATACATCAGTTAGACGACTGGAAAGTTCAAAGATCTGTAAAGCTTGATTGAAAACATATTTAAATATCTAAAGGATGAAAAAGAAACACAAACTGCAAACGAGTAAACATTGTAGGTGGGAGCTGCTGACATCTGACATTTAGATGAGAAAAAAGCAACGTGTGTACCTTGACTCCTGGACCAGGGGCTCCGTGAGCTGTGAGACCAACTCCTTTATAGCCTGGTAGCTCATGAGCCGGTGACTCTAAAAAGACACTCTCGGCTCAGTGAGTGGGTGTCGACAGCAGGAGAACTCTTACACAGGCAGAGTCTCTGGGTCTAAATTATCTCAGAGAACTGGGACGTGCAGTGGACCATGTTTCCTTCGTGTCATACATTGCCAACTCCGGAAAGGTTTAGCATTAAATATAAAAAGGTTTTAAGATGTCAAAACCACATCTGTAAATAACAGGTAACAATATGCTTGTAATATTTAAAAGAACGTAAGGTCTCTTAGTGTGATCACCTTCTTTCTCTCTTTCACATTATGTGACTGATGAATGAGTTTAGACCCTTTATTTAAATTTGAAACCTTTACAAATTCTTTATTTAAATTTGAAACCTTAACAAATTTATCCACTGATTTAGAACATTGAAGAGAATTTTAGATTTTATATATATATAAAACATACGTATATATATGTATACACACACACACACACACACACACATTCAAGTAACTTGCCCAAGAAATAAAAACCAGTAGGAGGTTTTATCTCATAGCATGGCCCCACCTAACCTGTCCCCAAGGAGGCTCGAGTAAATGGGACAGGACACAGGACGCTGATGGTTCAGTAGACAAAATCCTTGGGGGCTTTCTGACCTATGATCCATTTTGTACCAAGCTTTTCGATTCAGCAGACACTTATTAAATGTATTAAGAGGGACCATGCTAGGTTCTAGAGACATCCCAACCACGTCACCTTTCCAGCTGAAAGCAGAAGGAGGTGGGTAGTTTTATTATTAAACTTTAAATTTTGAGATCAGTGTGGCTTCCCGTGTACTTGTAAGAAACGGTACAGAGTAATCCTGTGTACCTTTTACCCACTTTCCCCGAGACGCCATCCTGTAAGACACTAATACCACACCAGTGTATTGACATCGATGCAGACAACACAGCACATTTCCATCCCCCGAGCCCTCAAGCCGTCCTTCCGTACCCCACCGACTTCCCTCCTTCACCCCGGCCTCCTTGACGCCCGGCAACCACTCATCAGTCCTCCACTTCTACGACTGTGTCATTTCGAGAACTTTATATGAACGGAGTCCTACAGCACGGAAGCTTTGGGGATGGGCTTTGTTCACTCAGTACCGTTCCCTGGAGCTTCTGCCGGGTCGTCTACCAAGAGCTCTGGTCACGGCTGCGTGTATATTCTACCGCATGGCTGTACCACCGTCTGTGCGGCCAAGCCACATTAGAGAACATCTGGGGGCTCGGTATGGATCGAATGTCTGTGCCCCCCCGAAACCCCACGTTGAAGTCCGACCTCCACACGTGATGGCTTTGGGAGGCAGAGCCTTCGGGAGGTGATTACAGGAGGACAGAGCCCTCACGAATGGGATTAGTGCCTTTTATTAAAGAGACCCCAAAGAACACTGTCGCTCTCCACCCCGTGAAGAAGCACCGAGGAAATAACCACCTGCAGCCAGGAAGGGGTCTCACCAGAACCCAGCCATGCTGGCACCCCGATCTCAGATTTTCAGCCTCCAGAACAGAATGACTTTCTGGGGCTTACAAGCCACCCAGACCCTGATGACCTGCTCTGGCCCCGACTGACTGAGCTTTTACAAATCAAGAGCTGCGGACATTTGGGTCGGGGTTTTCCTTTCTCTTGGATGAACGGCCAAGAGGGCGGCGGCAGGATCCTACAGAAGCTGCATGTTTCATTTTTAAAGAAACTGTCTGACTCTTTTCCAGCCTTGGATGGCTCCCTTTACATCCCACCAGCGGCGTGTGACCATCCCGCGTCTCCACGGGTGCCGTCCCTACTCCCATGTCAGACGTTACGAGCATATCCGTCATCTCGATTCTGGCGTCTACTGATTGACTCTTCTCATTCAGTTGAGTCCTTCCTGGTTCTCGATATGGTGAGTGATTTTCCACTGAAACCTGGCCCTTTTGGGTGGTCTGTTCTGAGACCCCGGATTTCATTTAAACCTGTTCTGGGCGTCTGAGTGGCTCAGTCAGTTAAGCACCTGCCTTCCGCTCGGGTCATGACCCCAGGGTCCTGGGATCAAGTCCCACATCAGGCTCCCTGCTCAGCGCGGAGCCTGCTTCTTCCTCTATCCCTCCCCCTGCTTGTGCTCTTGCTCTCTCTCTCTCAAGTAAAAAAATAAAATAAAAATAAACCTATTCTGGCTGGCTTTCTCTGAAATCACGCCCGTCAGGGAAGCAGGGGTGCCACCTTGCCGGGGATACCCAAGGAGGGGGGCTCCTTGCTACTGCTGTGAAGGGTCAGGAGTTCAGGCACCTGCAAGGTGTCAGCTCCTATCATACCTCCTTGCCTGGGACAGACAGTGATGCCCTGTATTGTCCCCAGGTAGTCTCCACTGACACCAAGAGGGGGTGGCTTCATCTCCACGGAGGGGAAGAGAAAGTCTTGACTCTCCAACAGGCCTGCTTTGACTCTCCCCCCGGGGAGAAGGGTGGGTGCCTCATTTCTGCTGGGTGGGGTTGAAAGCCCCAGCTTCTTACTTCACCTTCTCTGAAACCTGCCTTCCGGGATGTTGGAGAGTCTCAGAGCCTGGCTGGGGTCTAGGTCATCCCGCTCTGCCTTCGCTAGTGGGGTAAGTGGTGCGGGGCTGCAGTATTTTCTTTGGTGTTTGGCTGGAGTAGAGCAGTGATTGTCTATTTTTCTTTCTTTATTATTATTTTTTTTAAGATTTATTTACTTACTTTAGACAGAGAGAGTGCACGTGCACTGGGGAGGGGTAGAGAGAGAGGGAGAGAATCCTCAAGCAGACTCCCTGCGAAGCGTGGGGTCCAATGCGGGGCTCATTCCCAGGACCCTTAGATCATGACCTGAGCCGAAATCAAGAGCTGGCTGCTTAACGGACCGAGCCACCCAGGCGCCCCTCTACTTTTCTATCTTAATAGACTGCCCTTTCTTGGTCTTTGCCAGAGAAAGCAGGTTGTCGTTGGGGTTTTTGTTTGTCTGCACCTGTCCAAGTTACTGGCTTTTCAGTCCAAATCTGGGATGTACACGGCAGAAAGGGAGGCCAGGACATTCGCTCCGGTCTGCTTTCTCTACCTCTCAGAGTCTCTAAATGTTTGTGTCCTACAGGCAGGAGGAATTGACACTTACTCCAGCTTCCCAGAAGTGGATGTTTGGCAAGAACTAAGTTTTTAAGAGTTCAGATCCCCGATTCCAAGGCGTGTGTGTCTCTCCCACACCATCATCACCAAGCACCCGTGCCCACACCAGCCGGGAGTCTTTGCCTCAAGTCCACGCTGACGCTACCCCGAGACAGCGACAGCGTCACACCCCGCAGGGTGAGCGCTAAGGCCCACAGGACTGCTGATCTGCCTGTCCCAAGCCCAGTTGTCCCCTGTGCCCCTGACCGACTGGCTAGAGATGGGAGATTCCCATGACCCCCTCCTTGGGACTGATTCATTTGCTGGAGAAGCTCCGAACTCGGAGAAACATTTTACCTACTAAATTACTGGTTTACGGTAAAAGGAAAGATGCACAGGGATGGGCGGGGAGCTCCCACGCTCCCTCCCCAGCACTGCTGTCCCCGAACCTACCCGTGTCCACTCACCTGGAATCTCTCCCAACTGTGTCCTTTGGAGTTTCTATGGAGGCTCCGTTACACAGGCGTGACTGATTAAATCATTGCCCGTTGGCGATTGAACTCAAGCTCTAGGCCCTCCCCTCTCCCCCAGAGTTCGGTTCTCCTGGCAACTGGTTCCCAGCCGAGGTGCCGGCCCAGCCACCTCATTAACGTAACAAAAGGCACTTTGATCTCTCTCCTCCCTTGGGAAATTCCAAGGATTTTAGGAGCTCTGAGCCTGGGGACAGGAACAGAGATCAAATGCGTAGTTCTTTTTTTTTTTTTTTAAGATTTTATTTATTTATTCAACAGAGACAGCCAGCGAGAGAGGGAACACAAGCAGGGGGAGTGGGAGAGGAAGAAGCAGGCTCCCAGCGGAGGAGCCTGACGTGGGGCTCGATCCCAGAACACTGGGATCACGCCCTGAGCCAAAGGCAGACGCTTAACGACTGCGCCACCCAGGCGCCCCCAAATGCGTATTTCTTACTATAAATTACAATATCAGAGTTTTACAATTCAATTTAACCCTAAAAATGGAACCTCCAGTTAATGGGAGTATTTAGCCCCAGGGAAGAAAAGATGCTGGGAAGGAAATGCTGATGTTGTCTGTCTCAGGGGTCACACCAACTCCACTCTTGTCCTTTACCGTTCCGTGTTCGGGCCCCTCATTTGTCAGCAGCCTCCAGAGCAACACGAGAAATGCCAGCCAGAATGAACTGCTTGGATGTCCTGAAATTAGCATTTCCAATTCAACTCCAAATTCTGCTAATGAATCCCAAGCTGTCTTGATGGCAGGTTCAAACTCAATTTGTCACTGCACCATCCATCACGTCAGGGGAGCGAGCTGGGAGGCTCTTGTCTCAAAAGAGCACCAGGATGGGGTCCCAGAATGGATGCCAGCAGGCCTTCCATCAACGTCCACACTGCCACCTAGCGGCCTTGTGCCCTGTGCCCTCAGGGGCTTTTGACTTGATTTCCTTATATTAAAATATCTATCCCTATACCCTCTTACATACCTTGGATTCTGAGGAGCTCCAAGGCATCGATGTAATGTAACAAGCACAAAAACGGCAAAGGGTTTGAAGCCAATGTAGCTGGGTTACATGTCTGCGCTACTTTCCATGGGGTCAATCTGTTTCCAGTGGGGTCAGTGGCTTGAGCTCATCTTTAAAGGAACAAGGGATTAAGGAAGGCCCGTGCTCCGAAGAAACTGGTAAGTCGCTCTGTTTGCACTTAGTGGCATTAATGTCTGGAGATGCCTGTTTTCAGAAAGTGTGGTCCAGCACCCCTCCCCAGTTGATTGGTAAAAGAAGCCCATTGGGGGAGCCCATGCCGAATGAATCATGGCGCTGATCCCGATCTTATCCATCGCAAAGGTGACATGACCCAGGCCTGACCAATCAGCAGCCCATTTTCCTGGCCTCAGTGACTGGTGGAGAAAATGCATGTGACCACGGGCAGCCAATCAAAGTCTTTTCTATGATCCAATGTGCGAAACTGAGAGAGATTGCAAGCCCAGCGCTTACAATGCTCATCCCGCCCGCCCTGCAAAGGGAGCCCACCTGAGGCTGGGCCCTCACAGAGGAGGAACTGATGGCGATCCTGTGTTGGAGGATTTCCTAGAAGGAATTTCCTTTCCTTCCTCTACTTCTGAGATTTATTTTTCACGGGGAACTTCAGGGGCGCGGTTTAATGATGGTGAGCTTGCTAGGAACAGCCATGAGAAGCCTCCCTATTCTCCCAGCTCATCCTGACTGTGAAGGAATCCATTTCAAAGTTACTCCACAACTATCAAGACTAGACTTGTCCTCTGAGGCTAAGGCTTACCCACCTGGCCAAAGCACTGATGCTCTGAAGGGAAAGCAGTTCATCTCCTGTTTGCAGAAGAACATGGAACCCGTGGCTCCTTCCAGACACCCCCTTGCCACCGGCCCAGACCTTCAGGCGGGGAAGCACCAGCTCCGCTCCAAGGGAGAAGAGGCTTGTGGAATCTGCGTGTACCTTGGAGGAAACTCCATCTTGAGTCACATTCAAATTCCAGTGAGATTATCTCCTTGACTTCCTCCCTCCCAACGACTCCAGGGCTCTGTCCAATTTAGACGCAAGTTCTTTTGAGAAAGGTGAGACAAAGGTCACTTGATAGAGAGCAATCTTCATGAAAGAGAGGAAGATACTACAATGTCCTATCCTAGAGACACCCCCGTCATTCTCATGAATTCCTTGGCCATGACAAAAGTATAAGCAGGAGTTAGGAAGTCAGTCTCTGCACTGGAACAGAGGAGCCTGGCTGGGTCTGTGCATAAGGCCTCCGAGTTTATCTTCTGCAATCGAGTTGACAGTATTGTGTAGGGATGGCAAATAACTCCGGACAGTGGGTGGGGGCTGGTTGAATAAAGAGCGGAGAGCTGTGTGTGGCCTCGGTAGGACAGGGCCTCGGTCTGTACCCTCGTCTGCCACGGAGGCCAGAGCCTCCCACAGCAGCCTACATTACCTTACAGGTCCTCCCAGCCCCACGGCCTTCTCTGCTTCTACGTCATTCCGCAGCTCCAAAGTCTGAGTTTACTTCATGCACACCCAGCTGCTTACGCTCCGTAAGTCCTGTCCTCCTTCTGAGAGTAAGAGAGTGTCAGGATTGGGGCCCCGCCTTGACCTGTGGGTGCTTTGTCATGCAAATGAGTCAAGAATCACCATTTTGCTTCCTTTCGGAAGGACTTGCTCTTTGGGATCCTGGCTCTGGGAAATCATGGAAACTTTCAGGACATTGGGGGCACTCTTTCTTCACCACCTTCTTTCTCCAAACGTCAGCCACTGAGCGTGGACACCGGGAACCAGCCGGGATCCAAGCACAGCTCTTAGCTGCCGAGCAGAGCCTGAAACGGGGCAAACGCCAGCAAGCCCTCTTATCAGCCCTTTGTCCAGGATGGAGGGTCTGGCTCCTCGCCCTTGAACTATGGCCCCCTGAGCCAGGCCCTGGCACCCCACCTAGGCTGCAGGAAGAACCCAGACACAGGGAACAGAGGCTGGGATCTCCCTGGGGCAGACCTTGGCGGCCTGCTCACAGGTGAGAAGAAGGCCCCAGCCAGGCCTTGGAGCACAGGAACGTGCAAGAGGAGCTCGTCTCTCTGGACACACCCCTGAGTAAAATGAACCAATGGATTAGCACGTCCGCCTCTGAGGGGGCTGGGGGAAGACTGAAGACCACGGCGGATCCTCAGAGCCAGGGGCTGCAGGGAAAGGTCCTGTTTACGGGTGCTAGAAAGGACTCCGAAGGGAAAGCAGCGTTTCTGCTGCAGGAATCCCCAGCAGCTGAAGGTGGAGGATCCAGGATGCCCTGTACTCTCCAGCTGGAGGGGCGAGGCTTCTGGAAGCGGGCGGCCTGGATGATGTCGCAGCAATTTCAGGTTTAGTCCCTCCCTGCTGAATTCCAACAGGAGTCAGAGAGCGCCCCCATCCAAGTAAGTCCCCTAACCGGAGCCCCTTGCAGTATGAAGACAAGGGCTACCAGCTCTTCCCCCGCAGCAGGAAGAGGAAGTACGCCAGGCTCCAGAGGGTCTGAGATTCACCCCGAGACCCTGCACTGTGCAAGCAGTCTTCCAAATGGTTCTGTCGTGGTTAATGCCCCTGTTATGCACCATTACGAAAGCCATTAAAATCATAGTCACAAATACACGCGAAAAGTTTTCAACACAGAAATCAGTCAAAAAAGATGATCTCATTACCTTTTAGCTTTAGGCTAAATGATTTTCTAACGAGTGCTTCTGAAGGTCATCTGACTCCCGGGGAACATGCTGGTCTGGGTAACAATTGATCAAGGCTGGGGCGCCTGAAGATAGAGCGACGGACCCGCGAGACAAGGTTGCCCTGGAAGTTACAGATTAATTGCCCTGCAGGAAAGTTAACGAGTCTCGTACCTAAATCACTGAGTCTGATCCTGCGATCCTTTCTTCACCGACTTTGTGTCTCATGCCCACATAGACCCTTTGAAGCAGGTCCATTATTCCTGTTCCTTGGTCTGTGAGTGGCTCTTTATGTTGATGACAATTACAATTTTAACAGCTTAAGAATTACTCTTGATCAAGGATTTGCTTTCATTTGTAAAAATGCATAAAATGCAATATTAATTTATAAATCTATCTGTAGAACTGAATATAATCTCTCTTGTGTTGAGATATATTTATCCATCTATGTCTCCAATTCTGTACCCATCTGTCCATCCATCTGCCCATTCATAACTGTGCAGGGAAGAATGCAGCATCTGACGCCTGGCTCTTGGGTCTTATTAAGCCGCTGCTGATTCCCTTCTAAGTTCTGCTCCTTACGAACCCCATGACTTTGGGCAAGTCTTGCAAGCTGAACGGCGTGTGTCTTCAGTTGTAAAAGGGGAGTGGTATGGGACCGAGGAGCAATGTAAAAAAGAATGCATAAAGCCCTCGGGGCAGCACCTGGCTCCCATCCTCAGTCAACGTGTTCTGCCTAACATCTGTACCTCCAGAGAGAAATATGTCAAAGGGGCAGGAGGTTTGACAAAAAGTAAACTTGCTTTATCTGGGGACTCGGGGAGTCAGTTCTTGATAAGGACTTGGAAATAAATCATCTTTCTTGTCCTTAGAGCAGGGAAAAACGGGACAAATGGAAAAGGGGTGACTGTTCTTGGACCATCCTGAGAACTGAGGGTGCAGGGCCAAAGGCGGCCCCAAATCTGGAGAAACAGGAGAATGTGGAGGGCCGGGCCCCAGATCAGCTCTCCTAGACCGGGAGCTACTGGACCCATCAACCGTTAGGACACTTAGGTGGGCATTGTGACGGATTGCTGGACGCTGAGTGTGTCCTACGCTGAGTGAGAAGCCCCTGGAAGCTGCGTCTTCGGGGCTCGCACACATCGGTGGGTTTTATCTGTGGGGGCTTCACTGGGTTCTCACCGTGAAGATCTGAGAAGACCCCTTCTTGGCTCTGGCAGGCAGAATCGAAAAGCAATCATTATAAAATATGCCCAGACCCTTCAGCCCAGCAGAGGTCTACTTCCCAGGGAAAAGACCTTGTCAGAGCTTCTGGAACATCCCAGGTGGGGGAAATCAACTTTCTTGTCTTACGTCCGAGGGGCAGAGACAACATAGGCAGGAGGGCTCCCGGTTTCAGGGACACAGACTGAAGATAATCCAGCCTGGGAATGAGGCGGGGAGAGGGGGGAGGGGGGAGGGAGTGTGCAGGGGAGCGGCGCCTGGGAAAGTCACAGGCCCACCCAGAGATTGAGATCTAATCCTAGAAGCACAGAATGCCTCCCTCCCCACAAGCACAGGCCCCCTGGGGAAGAACAGTGGATGACGATTAAGACGACGACGGGGCGGAGCTGTGGGACACATTCTCCTCCGTGGAGGAGTGCTTAGGGAAGCCCAAGGTCAGGACCGAAGACAAAAGGTAGAGAAAGAAAGAAAACCAGCAAGTGGAAAACCCAGGTGGCAGGAATGGATCTAACTGTATCAATAACCCCTTGGAATGTGAATGGTCTAAATACAGCAGTCAAGTCAGACTGGATGATAAAAGTCGACTCGGCTCCAGGCTGTCTACAAGACACCCGCTGTACATGGAAAAACTCAGGGTGAAAGCAAAGGGATGGAGGAGAAAGCCATGCTCTATGAACACTCACCAGGTGAAAGCTGGGGTGGCCGTATTCATTTCCCATGAAGATGACTTCAGAACCGGGCCAATCATCGCGGGGGGTGGGGGGTACATGCCGGAAAGGGGCCAACACGCATGTTCCTACAACGGCGCGTCCACGTATGTGAAGACCTTCTCTGGTTAATGTGATTATTATGCATCATTTTATTTTATTTGCCAGATATTCTCCAGCAAACACGCATTAGTTAAAAAAAGCACACCTCACTACAGCCCCATGTTGTACGCCAGCCCCTTCCCAGGGTGCCGGAATAGCCGTGGCCACAGACGCCCTGGCAGTCACATGTCCATTGAAAGATATTTTAAGAGCTCCTCTTTGCACTTGGCGAGTTCACCTTGTCTAGGAGAAAAAAAGAGCAGGAGCTCAGACTGAACAGATGGCCGCGCAGGGGGTGCTCACCACCGCAGAAATCGCAGAATATCATCGTTTCAAACCCAGTCTCCCTCCCTGGCGTCCCTGTCAATCAAAGATCGAGAGCCCCGTGGACAGGTTTTTGGGAAGCCTTTGGGCCACGAAAGCCAAACCACAGAGTGAAGAGTGGAGGCCTGGAAACGTGTCGACTTGCACGTATTTGACCTTCAGAAGGATTTTAAGCACTAACAGAGGGATGGTCCTCAGCCTTCGGGTGTGGGAGGGAGACATGTGGTCAGGGGCTTGGGCCGTGATCCCCTCGCACACCTCACCTGGGAATGGAAAAGCTGGTTCCAGGGACTTATAATTCCTGTGCAGTCCTAAACGTCGAGCAATGATGCCAAATCCTCTTTCTGGTGAAGAACGGTAAACCCTTGTCCTCAGAAAAATGCTCCGCAATGTCCTGTCTTACAGAAATAAAAAGCTGGACCTTTTTTCATTTGGGGACCTAGCTCTCATATACTAAAATCGTGCTTAACAGGAAAACTTGAGAAGTAAGCATATGAAGTTAAGATATGTTTCTGCCCAACTGAGAGCTCATAGAAAGATCTTTTGTCCTCGTCCACGTTGACAAGGAAATCCTCCCTGCTTTTTCCCCCAACACAGCTCCCCATTGGAGGCCTTTGTTGTTGAGGAATTAGGTCGTGCAATGACTCGTGCTTGTGGGCACCCCGCTAAATACACATCTTTCATCACACAGCCCGGCCAGGGAGAATTAGGGGGAGTTACATGAGTATATACCAATCCCAGGATTTACCATGATTTTTTTGTAAAGCCCTTATATCAGTGTATTCATGATGATTCCGATGTATCCTGAAAGGAGATTGCAAATGCCTCCAAATCAGTAACGGCATCGCTGTACCATTCTTGTTGGAGCCTTCTTCCATCACAATGTGTTCAACACCCCTGGCCCTGGGATTGAGCCCCGACATCACCCCTTGTTTGAGCCCCTGCAGCTGCCACTGCCCAGACTCCAGGCAACCATGGAGGGTGCAGGGAACAGAGGGTGGGAAGAGACTGCCCCCCGCTCCGCTCACAGGTGCACATCCCACAAAGCTTCTCTTCTTGCCCGTGCCTGCCTGCCGTGAAATCATGATCTCATCTGGTTGTGAGCCCTGGTCCTCCGAGAGTTCAAAACCATTCCTTAGTTAGCAAACAGCCCGCGGCAGCCTCCGTGCGCCAGGCGGTGTTGTAGGCACCGGGGATGCCGACCAGGGCTCTGGTGGTCTCAGCTCTGCGGAGCTCGGTTCTGGCCGGAGAAGGCAGGTAATCATGATTCCACGAGTGAGGAAAAGCTCGGTGGTGGCACGATGAGCACCACAGAGGACCTTAGGCAGGGGTGGCACAGGTGATGTCGCCTCAGGTAAGATGCTTGGAGGAGATGCTCCTGGGGGAGGGACGGGGGCAGGGAGATGACAATGTCAAGAAGCAGCCATGTCCACAAGGACTGGGAGAAAGAAGGGGAAGCCGGGCCAAGGAACCACGTGCACGTATGGGCTTAGCTTGTGTGAACATGCAGCCCGGTCCATGAACAAGGGACTGAGGTCTCAGAGGCCGTGGAGAGGTGTTTGCACATGGCTTGCTGCTCTGTGTTCCCCAACATGCAAACCATGAAGACATTAGACAGTGTTGAACTTGAGACACGCGGGGTTCGTGGGTGTTGCCAGGAGAAGGCCAACAAAACACCTCATGGGATGACGTTACTTCGGCTACTGTGTTGAGGGGCTGGCCTCTCCCCTTCTCTCTCTGGGGCTTGCTCCCCCATCTTGGTAGGCACAGCTTGGGAGAGTGCAGGGGTGCGGAGAGGAAGTAGCCCCAACCAGTGGCAGAGGGAGAGAGGGTAGTTCTTTGGCGCCCCCTGTCAGATTCATTTTCAGATGGGCTAATCCCACGGGCCCGGGGGTTCTTTGCACATCTCTGGTGTTCTCCCCTATGGATGGATTTTTAAATTTTATTTTTCTTTTAATGTTATTCTTTAAAAATCTTATTTATTTATTTGACAGAGAGAGGGAGCAGAAGCAGAGGGTTAAATTTTAAACAGTGTTTGGGACACACAGTTTGACAACTGTAAGATTTTTTTTTAAAAAAGTCGACCCGGGGGCCTGGGTGGCTCAGTTGGTTAAGCGTCTGCCTTCAGTTCAGGTCATGATCTCGGGGTCCTGGGATCGAGTCCCACATCAGGCTCCCTGATCAGTGGGGAGTCTGCTTCTCCCTCTGCTTCTTCCTTTCCGTCTTGCTCATGCTTTTTCTCTCTAATAAATAAATAAAATCTTTAAAAAAAACAAAAACAGGTCACCTCCAAGTCTTGTCTGGGGTTGTTTTGGGGTGGTCCAGGCACAAGGGGGAACCCCAAACTCTTTACAGAGCTCAGCCCTGGGGAGGACCACAGCAGGGATTGCTTCACCTCTGTCTTTTCCTTTTGCAAAGCTGTAATTCAATTTGTGTATGTCGCCTGGTCTGCTCCGTAAGCTTCTGGTGTTAGCGTTTTATTTTGTTCACAGTCAAGTGTTGAAGCAGGTTTTGGTTTCTCACGAGTTCGTGGCTCTTCCATTTTACCTTTATCTTATGGCTGTGATATTTTGGCCGTGAGCCTCTTGTCTCTGAAATGAATGAGTTTGACCCTTTGTGTGTGGTTTCTTTTCTCTCTCCACCTCCTCTCTCTGGAGTCCTGCTTGTTTTCGTTGCCATTTCCCCTTATGCTCCCATCGCGTTAACGATCTATTTACTGTTGATTTTATCCGGCTATTGTTTAATCACAATGTAGAGATTTGGTTCTTGGTTTCAGGAATTCCAGTCATGGAGAGTTGGTGGCAGGGTGACAGATGTGGGAAAGTGTCACCTGACCTTGAACAACGCCATCCCTGCTTTATCAGGTAGCCGAGAGAAAATGGACCAGACGCCTGTCACATTCACCCAGGATCTCCAATGTGGGTCCCGTCAGAGTGACTGAGCAGCATTGGTTCCCATGAGAGCCAGAGAAAAGGAGAAGCTAAGGAATTTATTTTCAGAATTCTGGTCTTATGAAAATGTATAATATTAAAATTCCAGAGGGAAAATACAGGCGTGTTAGGTTGTGATATCATGGTTTGTCATGAGTCATCACAAAGAAGGCAGCAATGGCCAAACCCTCATTTGAGGACTTAGGCTGTTATCTGAGCAGAAGGGGGCACGTAGGAGAGGAGGTGGGAGAAGCCATCTCAATAAATGGGCTACAGCTTACTTAGAAAATCATGCACTTGGATGGCCTTCTCCAAATCAGATTTTCTTTCTTTTTTTTTTTTTAATGATTTTATCTATTTATTTGTGTTTGGGGGGGGGAGCGCAAGCAGGAGGAGCGGCAGGCAGAGGGAGAAGCAGGCTCCCCGCTGAGCAAGGAGCCTGATTCAGGACTCGATTCCAGGATGCTGGGATCATGACCTGAGCCAAAGGCAGACCCTTAACAGACTGAACCACCCCGGCGTCCCTCCAAGGGGATCAAGACCATTCCGTTGTTGTCATTCGGACAACAAATCTTAAACTGGGTCCAATAGTACCATTCTGCAATTCTGTATTTTAATTCCTAAGGGAGTTAAAGTCTTTAGAAATCTTGCAAACGAGCCACAATGTTGAAAAGTCAGCATTTCCTAATCTGGATACATGCGCATTTATAACTGTCAAATGTCTCGCTGTATGTTGACCGAGCATGATGGCGATTAAGATGGTAGGAAAATGGTCAGAACCGTAAAGGTGGAGAAAATTGAAGTGCAATGCGTTCTGCAGACAGAAAATGGAAAAATAAATGGGTCTGATTCTCACTTCGGCAATTCAAGGGGAAATTTTTTGAAGTAATGAAGGGAACTAAAATTAGATAGGATGAGAAATTGGCTCATGAATTGAAAAGCATCAGTCTGTGTCCTAAATAATAAGAAATTCCAGACATAGGTGAGAGGATTCACATTGCCTTCGTGTTATCTCAACAGAGTCTTCAAACGCTTAGTACATAAAGAGGAAAAAAAAATTCAGGCAAAATATATCAGGGAAAAGAGCAGGGGACTGTAACAAAAATAAAAACAGCTGATGTTAAGTGTATACGACGCACCTGGCTGTGCCCTACACATTGTAGGTGTCATTTCATCCTCTCAAGGGCTCGGTTGCTATAAACGAGGAATATGAAGCCATAAGGTTAAGCTCCTTGCTCAAGATTACACAGCGCGTATCTGGGAAAGCCAGGTTCTGAGGCAGGCATCGCTGAAAACAGGTGCTTTGCCCCCCGGTGCTGCCTGTCCCAACATTCTCAGCGAGGCTCAGCCACTCTCAGCCACACGTCAGCTGTGTGACTCCCATGGTCCTCTCAGCTACCCCGCACCTGCTGTGAGCTGGGCACTGCTGGAGGTGGGACTGAGAGCTGGACAGACTGTCCCCACCTCAGGGGGCCTCTTGCAAGCAGCCACTCACTCTATCAGCTAGTGTGACTTCAGCAGAGCTGTTTCATTTCTTGGGCATCCAGTTTCTTTATCTGCAGAGTGAGAAATTTTTAACTATTACGTGGTTTGGAACTAAGACCATACAATACAACAAAATCACCTAACAAAGTGTTGTTGTTTTTTTTTCGGGGGGCGGGGGGAGAATACTAGCAGGAAGTGTGGAGCCTGATGCGGGGCTTGATCCCATGACCCTGAGATCATGACCTGAGCTGAAATTAAAAGTCAGATGTTTAACCAACTGAGCCACCCAGGCTCCTCACCTAACAAATCTTTCAGAAATAATGAAAATACGAATTCAAAAAGATACAGGACCCCTATGTTTATTACAGCATTATCCACAATAGCCAAGATATGGAAGCAGCCCAAGTGTCCATGGACGGATGACTGGATGAAGAAGATGTGGTGTATACACAATGGAATATTATTCAGCCGTAGCAAAGAAGGAAATCTTGCCTTTCCAACAACATGAATGGAGCTGGAGAGTATAATGCTAAATGAAGTAAGTCAGTCAGAGAAAGACAACTACCATATGACTTTACTCATATGCGGCATTTAAGAACTCAAACAGAGGAGCAAAGAAAAAAGAGAGACAACCAAAAACAGACTCTTGAACTATAGAGAACAAATTAGGGGTTACCGGGGATGGGTGCAGCAGGTGAAGGGGCCTGAGAGTACATTCACTGGGCTGAGCACTGAGTAATGTACAGAATTGTGGGATCACTGTATCGTACACCTCAAATTAATATAACACTGATGTTCCTTATATTTGAATTAAAAAATTTTTTTTTCTGGGGGCGCCTGGGTAGCGCAGTCGTTAAGCGTCTGCCTTCGGCTCAGGGCGTGATCCTAGCGTTATGGGATCGAGCCCCACATCAGGCTCCTCCGCTGGGATCCTGCTTCTTCCTCTCCCACTCCCCCTGCTTGTGTTCCCTCTCTCACTGGCTGTCTCTGTCAAATAAATAAATAAAATCTTTAAAAAAAAAAAATTTTTTTTTCTGAAACATAGCAACCAGGGTCTGCTCCAAACTAACTGAATCAAATTTGGGTTGAGGACTCACGTGGAATTAAGAAACCCTCAGACAACTTGAATTCAAACCTGTATTTTGAGGCCCCTGGGTGCCTCAGTCAGTTAAGCATCTGCCTTCAGCTCAGGCCATGATCCCGGGCTCCTGAGATCGAGCCCTGCTTGGGTTCCCTGCTCAGCAGGGAGCCTGCTTCTCCCTCTGCCCCCAGCTCGTGCTCTCTCCTGCTATCTCTCTCTCTCAAATAATTAAAAAAAAAAAAAAAAGTAAACCTGTATTTTAAGAACCACTAAGAAACTGCTGACTCCAAATTCCTTCCCAGCTCTCACATTCTAGTTTTACCCTTCGACGATCTTTAAATATCTCCCCGTGAACCAGCACTCACACCTGCATGCCGGAGGGGGGGGAATGCTTACGGGCCCTGCCCTACCAAGTACTGAGCACCTTCTGACGTGGAGACTGGGGAGCCATCTTTCGGTGGGCTGGGCATGCTGAAACCCTGCACCAAGCAGAAAGCACAGCCAACAGGAACCTTCTTTGTCAGACAAGGAAATGAAGACGTCAATGACTTGGATGCACTGTCCAGCCCGTCCACGGTTTGTCCCCTTGGTACCATTTCAGGCACTTAGACCAGCACTACCTACCCCACGAGACCTTGGCACCAGGTCTCTCACCAAAGAAATTCCAGTTCCAAAGACATTGCGGGGGAATGGGTTTCTTTGAAGTAAAAAGGTGGAGTATTTGGCCCCGGATGATTGGGGAAACAAGATTAGGAATTTACAGAAAGCAGCAGATGGGAAGTGAACGTCTTCAGACCATGCAGTTGAGGGTATGAGTCAGGCTGTCCTGGTCCTTGGAGCAGCAGAGACGCTGCCAGCATCACCCAGATTAAGTGTGCATAAAACACATCGTTTTAGAAAATGTTTGCAGAAGGAAAGAACTTCCAAGCCAAGTCACTTGTTACTCCTACGTGCTCTGCCAGTGTTCACGGACTTTGTAATAAAGAAGGAAATTGAATGCAGCGAACACGGAGTCCCATCTATACACAAACATCTGTGGGAAATACACTTCAAAATAAGAGAAAAGACAACGATAGAAAGTTACAATTAAAATTAGTATTAGATTAATTTTTGTATTAGATTTTTTCCCTTCTCTGCTTCTGTAAACCGAGTCTGTGAGAATAAGGATCGCCTTCCCCTGATAACCTATGTTCAGACCGGCCTTCGAGATAAAAGCAAGTTTAACCACTGGCAATCAGCGAAGGAAACACACGGGTGCTGCGTGGAAATCCGTTCCCCATCTTTCTCCTTCATTGTTTCCACACAAGCGCCTTATCTCCCATGAACTCCAAGGCCAGTGCAGCTCGGGAGGTCTTCTGGGGTGTCACCAATCATGGATGTCCAATAAGCCTGTCTGTTCCACAAAGGGCACCATCCATTCACACACGGGAAGAGCAACCGCAACTTTGGCCCTCTCCATAGGTAAAAAATACAGCCATTCCAGGACGGCCCTAGGACTGCGCTAGCAGGACCCAAATTGGGGGACACACGGTACCAAAAAACCTGGGAGCACACCTGCCCCCAATCCAAGAGGAACAGAGCCAACATCTCAATGGCCACCAGCAGCCAAGTCAGAGCAATCGGAGCTGGCCAGGAATTTGCCGGCACACGAGGGGTCAGGGATGGGACCCAAGGCTGACAGTGCGATGTGCTGGCTTGCTTGCAGGGACAGCAGGACCCTCAGCACCTCTGGGGTGCGGATGCCTCTGAGAGACGGGTGTGTGTTCGTTTCGGCACTGCTGGGCATCTTGTGGGATCCACGTGGGGTCCCACTGTGGTCTGGCACTGTGGTCAGGCTCCTTCTTCCCTGCAGGGGCACAGGGGTTGGTCATATGTTGTGCCCCTTCTGGAAGCTTCCCAATACTTACATCGCACTGTCATTATTATCCTTCCCTTTGGGTCTGTGCTGTGCAGCCGTTTTGCAAAGTAAAAGCACCTCTTCTTTTCTGCTATTTGGTTGTAAGCTTCTAAAGCCCTTGAAGGAAATTGTTTTGTCTTGTCATCTTTTTGTTAATCACAATCGCACAACATACTAGAAACCACTGGCTGACTCAGCGCACAAAATCCCTTCAACGGGAGCCCAAGGGCTTGTACCCACTTGCTCAGTGTACAGCCCCAATTGACGGGAGGACTTTTAACTTCGGTTCTGGCTGGTTACGGTCGTAGAGGATTCCAGATGAAGTATTTTCTTGTTCCTTATGCGGGAGCAGAGAACAGTTGCAGCAGGTGGACAGAGTCACAAGGGAGGTGTGAACCTTTCCCTGGACCGTCCACTCCTTGCTTGTGCTTGGCACGTGCTGTGGAGAAGACAGTCATGCCGTGGAGAACACAGGCCCCCACAGACGGACTCCATACAGGAGCCCTCACCGAGAGAGCGAACCGCTGCGGCCCAGGTACCCTGCTGTGTCATTAAGACAATCCCTTGAAGTATGCGACTCTCAAAACATTTTAAAAAGCGAGAGAATGCAGAGATACGGTCTTGTTTGATGTGATTGCTGGAGCAGGGCCTCCGCGGAGAAGCACGCGGACTCTGGGGCAGCGGAGCTGGACTCGAAGCCCAGCTCAGCCATGTGGGAGCCGGGGGACCTCGGCCACCAAAACTAGGGAAGCCTCGGGTCTTCCTCTGTTAAGTGGGGAGAAGTGGTTTGTGAGATCCTTTGTCTTCCTCTGAGAGATCAATCACACAGTGTGTAGTCAGTGATAATCCCTAAACAAATGCTCTTTATTGTTCTGTTATTAAGAGCAGGAAAGATGAGTCCCTGGGAGGCTGGAAATGAAAACTCGGTGGGAATAAAGCAAGGTCCCTAAGGAGCACATGCCACCATTGAGGGGGGCCGCAGGAGGGGGAGCCTCTGAGGACGGGGGAGTGGGGGCGGGTGATCGGGCAGCAGAAATGTCACTGGACCCCAGACTCTAGAAGACAGCTGACATGGACCCCAGCCCCAGAAGCTCTGGGTACCCCAAGTGCACCTTAAAGCAAGGATTGAGACACAGAAGAGCAAGACTCAGGCCAATATCTGATCTAGAAGGAGCTGCTTTCTGGAAACGAGGCGCATGCCTCTTCCAGGGCTTAGCTGACCAGAAGCCCAGAGAGAATTCTCTCAGAAAAGACTACATAGACGAAATGTAGCGGCTTCCCGAGCACGGTGGCTGGCTCACAGGAAGCCGGGACGCTGAGGGCATGGTCACCCTCATCAACTGGGGGAGCGGGCCACCGCCCAGCTGGGCACACATCTATCCCTGACAGTCTCGTGCTTGAAACTGAAGGGGGTCCATCTGGATACCTTGTGCTTGTTTTCTGCAGGGACTGATTCCCTCACACTTGGTCACAAGCTGCAAGACAAGCACCTTCTAAGAAGAGGGGACAAGCAACAGAACGCCTTGCTAGTGAGCTGATGTCCACGTCCCCTTTCCGCTCCAGTCCTGCTGTGAGACGGATCGTGGGGAGGGGTGGCAAGCAGAGGCAGGTGTGGGGAGCCAAGGAGGCCCCCCCCAACTCATAAGTCTTTCCAATCAGGAGCCTTCCAAATTAAGGACTTGTTCCCGTTGTCTGTAGCTATGATGGCACAGTCGCTTTTTGAACGTGAAACCAGTCTTGTTTCGAGCATTCATTACGTAAGCAGGTGGGTTTGAACCTACCCTGTGTATTTTAACGGACATCAGAGAATTTCAAAGTCTGCCCTGGGAAAGGAGTTCCCAGGAGGCAGGGCCCCAGCACCCATACCCGCTCAGCCCCAGGCCTCTTGCTGCATTGAGAGCCCTCCCATCCTGAAGTTTCTTACATGCTTCCCTTTAAATGGAGGCTCTGGTGCTCACACACTCAGATCACGGGTTGACATAACAAAGCCTGTGTGTAATCGAGACACCTGAGTCATTCCTGCTGTAAGTCAGCCGGCTCCCGTCAGCCGAGCCTTCGAGGCTGGCCTTCTCTCTCTGGTCTGGGGACCTAAGAAGCCACAGGTTCCGGGACACCTGTGAAAACTTAGCAGAGGCTGGCACTCCTGATGGTTCTCTGGAAGGGTTGGGGCCGATCAAAGAGGCCCTCCCTCTCAGAGCACTGATAAGCAAACCCACGTCATAAAGACGTGTGGGAAGGCTGCTTATCAGGCCTCTACCCTGGGGCCCTCCCCACGAACAAAGCAGCTCTGTGGAAGGCTAGTGACATCATTCTTATCGGAACTCCAGGGCTGAAGACTTGGGAGACCAGACAGCTTGTCAGCCCCACCCGCCCACACCGGCCAGGACCGTCAGATGTGCGTGGCCACCACCCGGCAGAGTCCTAAGCTACAAGGTGTCCAGCGATGGGTGAGGCACCCCTCCGCTGGGCCTTTGAGTTTCCAAACAGGACAGCAGTTGAGTGTGGGAAGGCCTGGAGGTTCTCCACGGATTGTCCTGTGTTAGAGATGACAAACCCAAATCCTAGGAGGGGCCCAGGAAACCCCGCTATTCCCTCTCATTCTCCTTTGACACAGGGCCAGGCAGTAGCTGAGCGGTGAAGGCCTACAGTGAGGGACAAATCTGTGACAGAGCTGGGGTAGCTCCACGCTGACAAGCCAGTGCTGGCTGTCCTCTTGCTCCAGGTTACAGATGGAAGCCTGACCTTTGACAGATCCCTCTGTGGCAGCCCCGTCCAGGAAACTGGTGAGTGACACAGCCCCTGCCTGTCTGGGAGAAGGCTGTCCCAGGAGTTTGTTGGGATGTTTGAAATCCCACAGAATGCTTTATCTCCTTAAGACAGCTGACTGCTCTGGAGCTGGGAAGATCATCATTAGTGAGTGTTTCGGTTGGGAACAGAAAAAGCTATGGCTGCCGTGCCCGCCATCTGGAATTGGCTGGTCACTGTGGGCAGATCCATGTCTGAAGTGAGAACTGTGTTCTTGTCATCGACATAGAGGAACCCCAGCTGACATTTTTAGGACCTAGGTATTATAAGAAAGCAAGACTGAGTACCAAACTCGTACCCAGCAGCCTAGGAGAAGCATTGATTCTAACAATTGGGAATAATTGTGTCCTCCAAGATATGACCTGGAGAACACGTGAAGATTCTTTTGGTTAAAACCAACAGAAATTTAGGTCTTAGTAGTTGGAGCAAGAAGGGGAATTTATGAAAAGGAAGTTGGGTTGTAACAAAGTAGAGATGGGCTTCAGGAACAACTGCAACCAGGCAATTGATTGCCCACGGCACCCTACTCTCCTTCTCATGCCTCTACTGTGCTCCGAGAATCAGCATCCTTTCTGGTCAGCACAGACATGCTTCCTCCACGTGGTGGAGAGTATGGATGCTAACATGGCCTGCTATTCAAATCTCATGGCTTCTACCACCAAAAAACAACCAGCATTTCACACGTCCATTTCAAACCACTCCTGAAGAGAAACCCTAGTAGCCAGGCTTGGGTTAGGCCCATCCCTGGACCAAACAGTTGAGGCCAACTCTGAAGGGCTCCTATAAAAGGGAAAGCCACGACAGGAGAAAGGGGTATGTCTGGGTAGACCAGATGGTGAGGGAGGGGACGGGGGTCCCAGACCCTGGGCTCATCCCTTCCTTGTGACAGCAGGGATTGGCAAAGGATGGCCCCAAGGCTAAATCTGCCTGTTTCTGCACATAAAGTTTTATTAGAACACAGCCACACTCCCTGCTTTCACACTACAATAGCGGGGCTGAATAGTTGTGAGTAAGACTTTACAGCTGGGAAAGCATAAACTATTTACTATCTGGCCCTTAATAGAAAAAGCTTGCTGGCCTTTGGCGAAAGGTTAAGACATCCCAGAAGAGAGTCTGGTGGTTTTTCCCCAGGGCTGGAACAAACTCATGAGGAGACAGCCATCCTCCTGCTTGCTCTTCAGAAACATCCTGTGAAGAAATAAAATGGCTGCTTTGTGACTTGGGCTGAATTTGTGGACGTGGAACCAGCATGGCTATTTTCTTGCATATCCTGTGGCCCTCTGGGTCTCTGAAGAAGTGCAACGCAGGAGAGACCCAGTGTGGGAAACATGCAGCCTCTGAGGCTCTCAAGGAAACATGCCAATTCCAGTGAAGTATAAGAAAAAAATGGAGGTTATGGGGCACAATGTATTTCTATCTATTTGATGACTTTATATGAGGGATAATGATGAAATATTAAGTTTTATGTGATAGTAAATTTGTGTCTCTTTTTAAGACTTTATTTTTTAGGGAAGTTTCAGGTTCACAGCAAAACTGAGAGGAGTGTGTAGAAATTTCCCATATTTCCCTGTACCACACATGCAAAGGCTCCCCCATTATCAACATCACTCACTGGAATGGTACATTGTTTACCAAGAATGAACCTACATTGACACATCATCATCACCCAAAGTCCATAGTATACTTTCAGGTTCACTCTTGGTGTTGTCTATGCTGTGGGTTTGGACAAATGTGGAATGACGCGCATCCATCATTAGAATACAGAGTATTATTGCACCGCCCTCAAAATATTCTGCGCTCCACTTACTCGTCACTCCCCTGGCAACCACTCATCTTTTTGCCGTCTCCATAGTTTCGCCTTTTTCAGGATCTCATATAGTTGGGATCAAAAAGTACATCACCTTTTCAGATTGACTCCTTTCACTTACTAATATGTATTTACATTTCTTCCATGTCTTTTCATAGCTGGATAGCTCATTTCTTTTGAGTGCTGAATAACATTCTATTGTCTGGAGGCACTGGAGTTCATTTACCCATCCACCTATTGAAGGACATCATGGTGGCTTCCAAGTTTCGGCAATTCTGAATAGAGTTGCCGTAAACATCTGTGTGTAGGCTTTTGTGTGGACATAAGTTTTCAACTCTTTTAGGTCAATACCCAACAGTGTAATCGTATGATAAGAATATGTTTAACTTGTAAGAGATGCTTCGCATATCTTCTAAAGTGGCTGAACCATTTTGCATTTCCACTAGCGAGGATGAGAGTTCCTGTTGCCTCACATTCTTGCCAGCCTTTAGTGTAGTCTGTGTTCCAGATTTTGGCTGTTCTGAGGGGTGTCTAGTGGATCTGTGTCACTTTTCCCTTGCAGAATTGCATGACCTAACTTGTGATTCCCCCCAGTGGGATCTCTGGAGGATCTCTGCAGACCCTGGGACTAGGAGCAGTGAGCAAAGGGGGCTTTCTCCACTTTGTGTAGATGTCCACCAGGCAGCCTTCTCTGAAGGTGTGTCCTGGCCAACTTGAAAGCTTTCGGTGGAATTATAAAAGGTATTCATGAATCTTTTATGGATAGGAGATATATTGGTAAGAACTGGAGAGGGTACCCCTTGAAGGTTGGGCAGATGTCCCCTGAAACACTGGTCATGTCCCCATCCCAGGATTACAGAAAAAGCAACATAGCTGGTAGACCCCAAAGACTAGTAAAAAGTCCCTTGGCTTCTCAGAGAGAAAACAATTGGAGGGATTGTTGGCTCAAGCCTCTCTCCTTCCCCATCTCCCTTCCCATTCCCCCTTCCCAGTTCACATGAGGAGAAGTAGGTGAAATAAATGAAATCCCCTCCCCCAAGATCATAGGCCTAAAGTCAAGAAGCTAAAGGTCACACAAAGTGTATAGAGCTCCTCTCTGGAGGATTTTCCTCTTAGTAGCTTGGCTGGATTCCCACACCACCTCTCTGTGTGTTTTCTTAGCTGTCTTTATCTTCTCCTTCATGTGTGAGTGTCCCTGACCTCAGGGTGGCCTGGGATGGATATCCAGGGCCAACTACATCTCATCCTCAGGATGAAGTGTTTCTCTGGCCTAATCTTTCAGGGTCACAATTGATTCACCATGTGATCCAAACTTTCTCAGCTCCAAAGAATATATTGGAGCTTAGTGCATGGGGTCAGAGCTCCAGCTAGTGATACATTGACCCCTGAGATTGTCTTCTGAGCATAGGCCTCCCTCAGAGACTTCCCACGGAGGGAAGATGGGCTGAGATGGGACTGGGGTGCTTCTGGGTCCACTGTCCCAATGTCCTCTCACAATCTCACCTTGTTCTGCATAAATATCAGCCCTGATCATTACCCCTGACAAGAATGTTCCACCCACAGTCCAGAGTAGCCTACCGCTGATCCCAACTCACTGTCCACTTCTTTCTAGGCACGAGGGCAAGGAGCCGTCCCAGGAAGGTCCTATTCTGAAATTGGGAGGGTACTCTCTTCTGTCAACTCAAAGATTTTGTCACAAAAAGAGATGCAGAATTGAGGATTTCATTGAAGAGAGACCAAAATACATTTCAAGCTCATTTTCTTAGACTGTAAAACCCTTTCTAAGAAGCTTCCCAGGAGCTCTCCATGTTCTTGAGTTCATGGAATCCAGATGACTAGATTGTTTTCTGTTCACTCATCACCATTCTTAGCAATACTCATGAGGACAACAAAACAGACAGACAGACAGACAGACACTGCTAGGAAGCAATTCAAACACGGAGCACCGCACAAGGCAGGGTTCATCTCCACCGCACACTGGGGACGACGCACAACAACTGCCACCCGGTTGTTTCCCAGGGCAGCTGACAACCTCAGAATGACAGCCCGGCACACTGAGGTCTCACCATGAGCCATTGCGAGAGCTAGATATGTCCTCATGAACACCTGGGTCCTCCTCGAGGTGAGATTCCTACATCCGGATGACCTAAGATAAGGAAGGAGCACCTGCTCTCCAACACCTCCCAGCACTGACCACACACCGTCTGGTCATGGGGTGGGCTGGAGGTGAGCCCTTCACTGTTTATTTCTCCTCCATAAGGAGTACCAGAACCAGAAGTTTCTTTCATTAATTGAAATGGATGAAAAATCAGTGCTCCTTCAGTGAGAAAGACCTTCAGAGAAACGCAACAGAGATCAGCTTCCTTCAACAATCCTTGGTAAGATGATCGCTGAGCCTCATCAGTCCTCAAAACTGGGATAAGTGATGCCAGGTACTTTCCTGATAGAGTCTTGATTTGTGTCCTCATAGGTGAAGACTAGGTAAACGAAGAGGAAGTCTGCCTTCCAGTTCTCAATAAAACAAGACTAAATAATAGTGGGTTCAGTCTCCTTCATGCAGATTGACAAGGAAGGATGGAGTTATCAGAATGCGAGAAGGCACTATGAGCTTATAAGTTGGTCTACGTTTTGCAGTTGTCACAAGTCAGGTGGTGGGCACCTTCTGCCCATCACTGGGGGTGAAGCCTGATAAAAGCTGGAGGGAGGGGAGGCCAGTTGCTCAAGTGGGAGCTCATTGTTTTCCATAGCTATTTGCTGTGTTTTCTTCCTGGGCGGAAGACTGACACACCTGTGCCAGAAAGAAAAGCCAGACTATCTAACCAGCAGAATAAGCAGCCTTCCCTCCCGCTGTCCTGAATGCCTTACGTGTTCTTGCAAGCAGAAACATGCTGCTCCAGCTTGCTTTCTAAACAAATGCCACCCAGCTGTTCCTAAATCCGACTGCACGTTGGAAACACCTGGGGAGCTTGCTATAAATACACATTCTCAGACTCCGCTCCCCACTCCCCCAAGATCCTGACGCAGGAGGTCTGTCTGGGGCCCGGGAATCTGAATGTCGAGCAAGCACACCTGGCGTCTTGCAGTGCTGGAATCCGGGTAGAGCCTGGTTTATCTACCCTCTCAGACCCCATGTTAGCATTTTAGAGGAGAAAAAAAGGGACCTGGAGATCATCCAATTCAGTCTCTTTGTTTTACAGAGAAACAGCGTTGAATCTGAGCGAAAAGCCCCGGATTGATCAGGCAGGGCTGTGACACTGTTGAACGCTGTCTCTGCCGACAATCTACGGCCTCTCACCCAATTTAGAAGTTAGGAATGGATTTCTGGAAAGTGTTAGAACCAACTGTCCTTACAGGGGTAAAAAAGGTTATTAGAAGTCATCTGTAGAGAAAGAAGCCTTTGTTAAGGAAAAATGGCATTGAAAAAGCAAATGTTAGTGAAAGATGCTCCGTCAGAGGAAGGCCCCGGGGCCAATCCGGCCCGGAGCACAAGGACCACCCTTGTCCAGCCATCTGCAGTGCCGTCTGAATGCCCATTGAAGAAGCAGGAGCTCTGATGCCTAATGGCTTTTGGACTCCAAATAAAAGAGAAACAAAGGGGTTCTTAAATAAAAGGGCTGAAGTCTGAAAGAAATTCTTAAGGAGAAAGAGCCGTATTGATGTGTATTCCTCCTAAATGGAGCTTAATTAGGCCACACACACACTAAGGCACTTGAGAGAGACCCGCAAACCCAGTTCCCTTCTTTATTGCTAGACCGAGGAGGAAGCCTGTGTGACCGACCTAAGGCGGCCTCAGGAGCTCTACATGGATGGTGACCTCGGAGCTACCCGCAATGACATGTCAACCCATAACCAAACAACGTGGGTGCACCGTGCCCACCCGGCAACCCAATTCTTGAACCACAGGATCGGGAAGTGGAACAGACCTTTCTGAGCATCTCCCCTGTGGGCCTAGCGGTAACCGATGGGCAGATTGTGGGCTCAGTGTGGACTGACAGAGACTTAGCTATAATTCGTTCTGTAATTCTGGGCCTTCCCATCTCCATTCCACTGAAGAATTCCCTTGATGAATTCTTTTTTCCTTTTTAAAAAAGATTTTATTTATTTATTTGTTACAGAGAGAGAAAGCGCACAAGCAGGGGGAGAGGCAGAGGGAGAAGCGGGGTCCCCACGAGCAGGGAGCCGGACTTGGGGCTAGATCTCAGGACCCCAAGATCATGACCTGAGCCGAAGGCAGACGCTTAACCAACCGACTGAAGGTGCCCCTCCTTGAAGAATTCTGAACCCAGTGGAATAGGACAGAGCAGAGCCTCCCTGCGCCCTTGCCCCACAGTCTGAAGGATTTGTAGACTGACTGTTACCCCTGCGTTCACCACTTCAGTCTTTTAAATATGTCTGCAGTTCACTTACCCATGGATTTCTAACCATGTGGTCCACTGTACAGAGTTGACAAAATGGAGGCCCAGTTATTTGCCCACTTGGAGTCAGTGACAGAGCTGAATATGACCCGGGTGGCCCAACATACACGCCTTGCACATCAATGAGCAGATCTTCCAAATTAATTTCATGATTGTTAGTTCTTTCCTAAGTAAACAGTGACATCTAGTCATGGTTCCCATGTCTGTATGGAATCTTCTAGCAAACACACCTTCATGTGACCCCCCAGCGAGTCACGCCCTGTGTAATACCTTCCCCTTGAGTGTAAGTGGCACCTGTTATCTGCTTCTAACCGACAGAACAGGTCAGAGGGGATGAGATGTCTCTTCGTGCAGTAGGTTATGTTATACAGGGTAGTCACTCCCATGATGATTACGCTGTATGAAACTCCCTCATAGAATATTCTACTCCCTAGAGTAGAATATTCTCCTGCTGGCCTGAAGTGAGCTCCATGCTGTGGGCGGGCCAAGTGGCAAAGACCTGCTGGCGGCCCCTTGATGCTGAGAGCAGCTCAGCCAATGGCCAGCTACAAAACAGGACCTCAGTCCTACAGCCACGGGGGCTGAGCTCTGCCAGCAATCACGCATGCTTGGAGAAGACCCAGGCTCCTCAGAGGAACATGGTTCGTCCCGCATCTGCCTTCAGCCTTCGAGCCCTGAGCAGAGGACGCAGTTAAGCCACACGCACAGTCCTGACCTAGAGAAACTGTGAGGGAATAAATGCAACAAATGGACAGTCGATTCTTGCTGCTCACAGTAGCAATGACGTAAAAACTGAATTCGTGTCATTGCTCCTAAGGGAAATAAGCAGTTAGGGACCTGCCAGCCGCTGGTGACAGCATTTTCATTTTTTTTAAGTTTAAATTTAAATTTCATTTTTTTCTCTAGGTGTGACTTCTCTTTTTAAAATTAAACTTCAATTAATTAACATACAATATATTATTAGTTTCAGAGGCAGACGTCAGTGATTCGTCAGTTGCATACGACACCGAGTCCTCTTCCTGTCACGTGCCCTCCTTAATGCCCATCACCCAGTGACCGCCCCCCACCCCTTCCTCTCCAGCAACCCTCAGTTTGTTTCCTATGATTAAGAGCCTCTTACGCTTTGTGGCGACGACATTTTCATCAGTTGATCAATACATACCCTTGTTTTACGTGTGTTTCTGTTTAAAGACACCTTATTTAGTATATCGTGGATTCGTTAACATTGAACTCCCAGCCAACAGCGCTGGAACGCCTTCCTGAGTGACGCGTACCTGGCACACAGGTGACCTCCACGGGGCCCATCGCAGCCTCAAGCTTAGCAGCATCAGACAAGACTTCAGCACGATGCTTGGGGGTCGCTTTAGACAGTGAAATTACCGACAGAAATCACGAAAATGCAAAAAACATGGAACAAAACAGGCTACAAGAGGCTACAGCGTAAGCGCTGAGACCAGAAGGCAGACTGTTGCCTTGTTCCACCGCGACTGGCGATGTGCACACCGGGGGACGGGTTTTGCCACTCTACACGTATTTGCAAATGACCGTGAAAGCCCTGTGAGCACTGATGTTTGGAAGTTGCAGATGAATTGTAGCTGATACAGAAACTGGAGATACTGAGGATAGACCATACGTTTGAAGCCGCAAAGTTTGTGGTAATTTGACAGTATCCAATTAATGCAGCCTCTTCCTTCAGTTACGCCCGTGACCGTGCTCTTCCACATCCCTGATGGCCTTTCCCACTCCCCTCGCCCTGCTCCGCACCTCGGGGTTCTTCTGCTATACACTGTCGGTTATTTGCACGTGTTAGGGAACTTTCCCAGAACTTCCCAGCTTTAGAAATGTACAAGGAGCTGGAAAGCCTTTGCCGTACTTAATATATGGTCTCTGTAAGAGACAGGACTCATTGCCTCGGCCTGGCTTAAGCATTGGGTCAAATCTTTGCTCTTAAAGTCAAATGGTTCAAGCCTCCTCCTTATCCCGTAAGAACAACTTCTTCTTCTTCCTCCTCCCCTTCTTCTTCTTCTTCTTCTTCTTCTTCTTCTTCTTCTTCTTCTTCTTCTTCTCCTCCTCCTTCTCCTCCTTCTCCTCCTCCTCCTCCTCCTCCTCCTCCTCCTCCTCCTCCTCCTCCTCCTCTTCCTCCTCCTCCTCCCCTGCTCCTTCTTCTTCTTCTTTTTTCTTTTCCAGGAATCCTATCTCCTTTCCCTGATAGTCAAAGAATCCAAGGGCTCCACTCACCATGACGCACCCACATACCAGTCAAGTTCTCCAGGGTAGAGAGATAATCAGGAAAGCTGTCCTGTTCTGGCCAGCCCAGGCCTCTGATGCTGTGTCCATGGTCTCTCCCTGCTGCACAGGTCCTAAACCCCTGGCTCACGGGCCCCATCCCCTCTGCTCTTTACCACGTATTTGCAGCAAATTTGATTTACACCTCAGTAAGATTGACACAAGGCCTCTCCTCTCCCTCATCTGGTCTCTCAGTGCAGATACACCTGCCACTGGACACAGCCTAGAATACCTGGCGGGCCAAACGTGCCTGCCTTTTTCCGCAGAACTGCAGCTCGGGGATCCCAGATGCCACGACCCCACAGCTCAGCCTCAGCTCTCTCCAGGAACTCGGCTGGCTGGGTTGGGTTGACTCAAACGCATACAGCCAATGCTTCTTCTAAGGCTCCTACAGAGGAATGGGGAGACTGTGTCTAATGTGCTTTCTGTTCTATTCTCAATTCAGCTTTGTCTCAGAGACTCTGTGCCACATATGTGCCATCCCTTCGCCCTCCTCATCTGCTCCTTCCTCACTCTAGCTCCTCAAACCCAGCCTGTCCTCAAAGGAAAAAAATATATATATATATAATATTAAAGTATACTTTATAAATATTAAATATTTATAAATATCAAATTAAAATTATCATAAAAATATATGTAAGTGGCAGAGGACTTAGGCAAATGAAGCTAAAATAAGTTAAATTTGGAGAATGAAGGACAATACATAAAAATCCATTTTTTCATATATAAATATATAGATATATATATGGTTGCATAGGTTCCAAATATTACAAAGAAGGGAACTTGGAATGATCCTTTTTCATTACCCATTGTACACATTATATACTTACACTTTACTATCACTATACACATCAGAGGTCCTAACACATTATACACAGCACACGAACACCCCTACGTCGGACGGCACCAAACACAGGACTTAGGCACATGAAGGGAACAAAGTCACCTTTATAAAAGAGGAAGAAAAATTGGACTGTCCACACACAATTAGTAGTGCCTCCCGATTCCAAGGGCTAACGTTGCCTTAGTAGTTTCCCCATGTTGCTGGGTTAATAACCATCATCTTCTTCAATGCAGCAAAATAGGAGGAGAATTAATGACCCATTTCGCGGTATGCACTCACCGCATCTCAGTGTCGGCTCAGAGTAGCCTCAAAAAATATTTTCTTCATTTATTGTTATCAGTTGATGCTGTGTTCTCAGATCACTGAGCATTAGCAGCGTTCCAATCCCGTTTACAGAAAGCCGTAACAAGTTAAATTTGGAGAATCAAAGACAATACATAAAAAGCATTCTAAAGCATGTAAGCTCTTTTACCTAAAAAAATAAAGATAATTGTAATAATTTATAACATAATTCTGCTTAAGATTTCATTATGCTATGACTTTGAGATTCCCTCTTCCAGAATTTCTAAGCAAAATGAATCCTAAAACAATAGGAACCAGAGAATAAAAGCAAAAGAAAATCCTTGATAAAAAAATTACGTAAACAGTGGGATCATTCAAGGAAAAAAAAAAAGGAATAGGACAAATCCATGCTCCAGTGATTACTTCCAACTCGGTCATTAACTCATTTGCATGACTTTATGATACATCACCTGCTTGTAATATTCCACCTGGCTTCCTGCTCCAGAATTCTTCTGCTCTCCAAGGATGACGTGATTTGACATTATTCTCATTTGACTTCTTTATCCTAGACTTCTCCTTAATGGCTACCTTCCAAACTATATTAAAAACTGTCACACAATGCCATTCTAACAAAGATTGGAACCACTCATGGAAATCTAAAAGGATAAAGTAGCATTCTCCAAAATATTTCATTAGTATTCTTATTTATACTTCATCTTTTTCCAGAAAAGGTTTGAGATATCTCACTATGACACATATAATGAAATACAATTTTTTTAAAGTAAAGGAAGAAAACAGTGAGAATAATGGAAAACAAGGATAAAAGTGAGACAAAGCCTGTGCACCAGCATTAGTAAACCAGTATCACACAAGTGCTATATAATAAACAATGACAACATGTAGTGGCATACAGGTATGAACATCGTTCTTGCTCAGTTTGTGAATCAGCTCTTACTTCAGATTCTGGTGTCTCTGATCCACATGTCTCTTATCCTCTTTCTGGGACCTGGGGCCAGTCGGTGCAAATCTTCTCATTATGATGCCGGAAACACAAGAAGGCAAACGGAAATGCACAATGTCTCTTGAGGCCTAGGTTCGTAACTGTCAGTGATCACCTCCACTTTCCTAATCTTGCATAATTTCTTCTCATGGACAAACTCAACCAAAACTGTACAAGGAAGGGGATTCTGGGAAATGTAGTTTGCAGTCTCAGACATATATGGCAGTGATGGAGATGGTAGTGGTGGTGATGGTGATGATGGTAGCAGTGGTGATGGTGGTGGTGTAATGGTGGTGATGGTGGTGATGGTGGTAGTGGTGATGATAGTACTGATGGTGGTGGTGGTGGTGATGATGGTAGTGATGGTGGTGGTGGTGATGATGGTGGAGGTGATGATGATGATGATAATGATGATAGTAGTGATGGTGGTGGTGGTGATGGTGGTAATGGTGGTGATGGTGGTGGTGATGATGATGGTGGTGATGATGGTGGAGGTGATGATGATTATGATAATGATGATAGTAGTGATGGTAGTGGTGGTGGTGATGATGGTAGCAGTGGTGATGGTGGTGGTGTAATGGTGGTGATGGTGGTGGTGGTGGTGATGATGGCGGAGGTGATGATGATGATCATAATGATGATAGTAGTGATGGTGGTGGTGGTGGTGATGATGGTAGCAGTGGTGATGGTGGCGGTGTAATGGTGGTGATGGTGGTGATGGTGGTAGTGGTGATGATAGTACTGATGGTGGTGGTGGTGGTGATGGTGGTGATGGTAATGGTGGTGATGATGATGGTGGTGATGATGGTGGAGGTGATGATGATGATGATAATGATGATAGTAGTGATGGTGGTGGTGGTGGTGGTGGTGGTGGTGATGGTGATGGTGGTATATTCAAACTCCCTCTCTAATAATAGGGCTAAATGGACTCATAATTAACATCGCTTTAGGGCATTTTTAATATTTGGAAAAGCCGCTTCTCCTCATACTATTTCCTTTTCAAAGTATTTAGAATTTATGGTCATCACTTCATTATTCCGAATGAACTTTGATATTATTTTGACAAGTCTCTCAAAAAATGTTAGAGAGATTTTGTTTGCAATTATTTAAATCATGTAAACTGGGGAAATTCTGTCATATTTTGTATGATAAATAGTTAGTCCTATCATCCAAGACATATTAGGTAACAAATAGTTACTGCACATTTCTTGGTAAGTGTAATAATATTTGTATTAGTAATTATGATGTTTTCTAAGTGGGTATAAAAGGTATAAAGACTTGATTTTTATTTATTACTTTCATTTTCAGCCACTGAATCTACTGACAATCTACATGTTATTTTGATTGATAATCACGGGATGTTTATGTATATTCGTATTGGCTGGGAATAGTAATACTTTCGTATTCATATCAAGTGCATATTCTTTATTTCTGTCCTGTGTTTGGAGCCTCCAAAATAACACTGCAATATAATGGTGGTAATGGGAGTTCCCATTTCTCATTTTGTCTTGCTGTCGTTTCTCCATTTATTCTTTGATTACACTTGGCAGACGTGTTTACTATCTCTGCAGTAAATCAGTTCTCATTTTACGTACTGATTCTACCTCTTTTCCAGCTGATTATTTCTGCTTTTATCTATGCCATGCTCTTTCTAATTAATTCCCTGCCTTGAATGATTATTTATATATTTATTTTCTTTTCCATTTGGTAATGAAAGAATTTAGGGTTAAGAATCAGCGTTTCCAGATCCGTCTGACAGCCTTAGTAATGTCCTCGTTTTTATGATTTTCTAAATAATCTGAAATAATATTTGGTGGCTTATTCATTATTTGGGATTCGTTTTATTGTATTTGTAATATTCAAGTAATTGGGTTATTTTTTCTAAACGTTTAGTAGAAATTTTGAATTTTAGAAGATTGTGACAGCAAGTAATTTTTGTTTTGGGGGTAAAGTCGTATTTATGCCACTTTTGTAAATATTCCATGGACACCTGAAAATAAGTAGTCCCATCAGTGCGAGCGTGACCATTGTCAAGTCTTACTATTATCATTGAGATTGGTTGAGTGAGTAACTGCTCCCAAATCCTAATCCCTGGAAACCGAGAATATTCAGTGCAGTCACAAGTATCCTTATAAGAAGGAGAAGAGAGAGAGAGATCCGATATGGAAGAAGATAATGAGAGGACTCGAAGAAGCTGCCCTACAGGCTTTGAAGAAGAGGGAAGGGGCCACCAGCCAAGGAGTGCAGCCGCAGAGCTGCAAGAAGCAAGGAAACCGGGTCTCCCGGAGCCTCCAGTGGGAGTGGGCTCTGCTGACACCTTGGTTTCAGCCCAGTAAAACCAATTACAGATTCTGACCTCCAGAACTGTAAGAGCATAAAGGTGTGTTCTTTTAAAACATCAGGTTGGTGGAAATTTGCTGCAGCTTCCATAGAAACAAATACAACTGGAAAGCCTTGTCTCCCTTCCCCTGCTTTTGATCAGAGTGTTGGCGTTGATAATTCTCCCTAACAATTGTATTTTTGATCTTGACTTTTCAAGTATAAATTTAAAAATGCCAACACTACGTTTATCAGCACACAACGGTTAATGACCATTTTCAATATTATGACCTTTCACAGCAAAACGTGACTCTTATTACAACTGTAAGGCTTCTTGATCAATGTCTATATTTTCTTGATATTGACGTTATCATCCTTCCTCTCTGGATGTATGAGCTTCTTCTCTATCTTTGCCCAGTCCCTTATTTTAAACGATAAAAGAGCTCTCCTTCATGTCTATCTCTTGTACCATGTAGTTCAATTTTTGCTTCCTGTCATACAACTTTGCTTTGATATAATAGAATTTAAATTCTCAACACTTATTATCATAACCCAAATGGTTGGCCCACTTCTCTCACCTTGCTTTGTTCTGCTTTCTGGTTTATGATTTACTGTAGCTTCCTTTTCTGGTTTTGTGTTATGTGCACTGCTTTTTAAGAAAAAAATTATACCAGTGGATCCTTTTAATTTTTTCAAATACCTATTTAAACGTAATCTTCTAGTCACTTAAGTCAAGATCAAAGCAATGACTATGGCTCCTTCTTACATAAAACAAAATTTATTGCACTGTATCTTTTCCTATGCCCTCAATGATTTCCTAGTCTTTGTTAAATTAATTTTACGTTATAGACCTAGATTGATATATTATCATTGCTGGCTTTAGTAGTTTACATTTAAAACATATGGGTTTTTCTCTTTGGGGGCCATCTTGACATAACTCATTTTTTCGTCCAACAAATATCTGTTGAGGACCTACAGAGAGCAGGGCACTGAGCCAAGGACTGTGACAGGACAGTGGCTGGGACCTGCACGCCTCTGCTCAGTACTCACGGACCACAGTGCTGTGTGGCTGTCGTGTTCAGTCAGTGTGAATTCTTGGGCCACCCTGAGCTTCGTTTGGCTCTTCAGAAGCATCTGTCCTCTCTGGGCCCATGCTCTTGGGTTTGCTCTTCCCTGGGATGCACCTTTCCTTCTTTAGCCTCAATCTTCCTCATCCCTCTGGTTTCAGACTAGACTTTCTTCAAGAAGCCTGCCCTTGACCATCCAAACCTGGACCAGGCCTCCTACTTAGGGTTTCCACAGAAGCCTACACGTCCCTCACCACGATGCCAGGCCGCCTGTCCAGAGAGTAGGTGTTTGCCTGTTTCTTTTGCTGTCTCTCTGGGCTGGGCCTTCACAGTCAAGCATGGGTTTTATGGACCTCTTCAGTTTTGTCCAGAATTTTACTTATTAGCACAGTACTTCCCAGCGCTTGGCACCCTGTAGCTATTCATTAAATGCTTATGAACTAACAGAGTGAATAAAGTATTCCTTTTTAAAAAAGTAATTTTTGATACTGATTTTTTCCTGTTGGCTGGAATGACCTCTAGCTGGTTATTTCAGGAAGAGAACATGAGTGGTGGTTTGGGATTCCACTGTATAACTGAGGATGACCTTGTACTGGAAGAACTTGACCGGGTACACAAGTCTTTGCTCTGGTTTTTTTGGCCTCTCACAAGCGTACACATTTTGGAGCTTTGTCTTTTGGCTTTTAGTGTTGCAGAGAAAATGTCTGATGCCAGACCAATTTTTGTTTCTTTTTAAGTAATCTCCCCCCATTTCCTCTTTCATCTAAATATAGAGAGAGGGGCTCCTGGGTGGCTCAGTGGGTTGAGCATCCGACTCTTGGTTATGGCTCAGGTCATGATCTCAGGGTCGTGAGATCGAGCCCCACATTGGGCTCTGTGCTCAGTGGGGTATTTGCTTGGGATGCTCTCTCTCTGTCTCCCTCTGTCCCTCTTATTCATGCTCTCTCTCTAAAATAAATAAATAAATCTTAAAATAATAAAAAAAAATAGAGAGAGACTCATCTCTCTTATCTTTTCTTTAAGAAGAAACCTCAGTATGTCTATTGTTGGTCTGCTTTCATTCATTTTTGCCCGGTATAGGGTGCACTCTTTCCCCCTGTGGATTAAACCCTTGTTTCATCCAGAGACGTTTGCATCAATTACAATCTCCCCCAGAATTGCCCGTGTCTCTGCGGCTTCAGCCACCGCCAGCAAGACCATGAGTTGTATCATCTTTACTCCTCTGCTTCCAGCCACGTTCAAGACTAGAAGTTGAAGAAACAGAGAAATAATAAAGGTGGACAGGAATGGGAACATCCCTGGTGGCCTCAAAACATAGTTCTCATGTAGTGTGGGGCTGTCTGCTCTGTTTTTGGATTAATGTTGGGTTCAAGCAAAGAGCACGGAAGAGAGTCAAGGCTTCCCCATCTTCTCCAGGACCTGCCCTGCTGTTCTCATGCAGACAACAGACTGGGCGTAGCCCTCCATGTCGTTCCTGAAGCAAACCCAGTCCCTGTGAAATATGCATATAGTCACCCAAACTCCAACGTGAACCCTCGTTTTCAAAGCGGGTGGATGCTTTTATTTTCAAAAGACCTTCACGGAAAGTGAAAGAGAATTCACCAGGCCTGGTCATGGTGCTACGTGAACTGTGTGGAAGCCGCATCGTTGTTTATCGTGGGGGAAGATGAAGCTGGAGAGGGCCCTCAGCGTCTGAGGCTGTGGCAGCACCAGGGGGAGAGCTGGGCCCTCCTGAGTCAGCCCGGCAGGGCTGTAGAGAACCTCACACCTGTCTTACCCCCCTCCTTCCCACCCCCTCCATCGTGGGCTCCCTGTCTGCACGGGTGTCTCTCTTGGTCATTGCTTCTTTATCTCATGGCTTCTGCAGTCCAGAGTTAGAACAGGGTGTTGACCGGGTGTGCTGGTGTTTGGTCCCCAGAGCCTGCACCCACACTCAGAGGACCCTGGAGCAGGTGTGCCGTGTCGCCGGGCACCCTGGAGACAGAAAGTGGGAGAGGAGCCAGGTTGGCAGAAGCTGAACGAACAAGGCGGTCACAGTACTGACCAGGGAGTCTTCAGGTGCCGATGCTGCCTGCAGACAGCCAGAAGGTTCTGTGGGCCAGGGCTGTGCCCAGAACCAGCCAGCACCTGGGGCAGGCGGAGGGAGGGTGGAGGAAGGAAACGTGAAGCACCTGAACCATGCACACAGGGAGGGGGGCTGACCTGCCCCCGGCCACGGCCATGGAAAGAGCACAGCCATCCTGTCAAGGTCAGATGCTCTCACGCGTCCACAGTCCGCAAAGCTCAGGCCCCAGAGCACTGGTGTCGGGAAGAAAACGAAGACCCCGCTCTGTGAGTCTTTGGGTTGGTATGAAACACGGACCTGAGTTCTCTGCATCTCGGCATCCATCATTCCGCCTGCAGCCCAGAGCCCCGCACACAGCGGGACGATCCTGCCAAGCAGTTTGGCCATTCACGTGCAAGGCAAGCCCGGGCAGCTTGCAAACTGCCTCGGTTGCTACTTCTGGAAAGGAAAGAGAATCAGGCCTACGGCTTGTCCTGGGGTCACCAGAGGAGTAAGTACTATAAGAAACAGAAGGCATCTGACATGGAAGGGGCTCCTGAACGGGGGGGATGGCTCCCCATCCCTTCTCTTTGCAACCCCAACTAAGCCCCCGCGAGCCCCCGACCACAGGCAGAGGCCGCCTGGCTCCCAGTCCCTCAAACAGCTCAACTGCAGCTCGACCTCACTCTTTTGAACAGGAAACCCGAGCTGAGAGAACGTTTGAATTGGCTCATGCAAAGAACAATATTTGCTCGAGGTGAGCTCCTACGTTATGAATTTTTAACCTCACATAAATCAAACTGTAAAAATGAACAAAGGCTGAATTTCCTCTGCCGGGACCAAAATAGAAACGGCCTCTGTCTCTTAAACAATTCTGATTATGTTTCCGTAACCAAATCATGCTGAGATGAATAGCTGGGATATTTATATTTAGGCCCTAAAGGATAATGTAAAATGAATGAAAATGGTTTATCTCCTCAGCGTTGACACCGTGCCTCTGTTTCCATCTGCAAAGGCGGCGGGACCAGGCTGTGGGCTAGGGCCATCGGGTGCCCGCCGCGGGGTTTCGCTTCTCTCGCCTCATTGCTTTTTCCCCTATAGCTCTTGTCACCGGGTCCCCCCCACCAAGTGATGAATAGAAGCCCCCCAGGGGAAGCAGCCTATAGCAAGGTTCTAAGTGAATTCCCTTGCAGAAGCCTTATGCTGAGAAATGTCCGCACTCTGAAAGAGCCGTAAGGTGGAAACTTCTAACTGCAGAGGGCGATGTTTTAACTGAATAAGGCTTTCATTAATCCGACAGACACATCTAGGGCGACGCCTACGAGCCACAAACGTAGACCATCAAAACAACAAAGATAAGCACAACCAAGGCATTTTTCTTCTCTCAATCTACTGGAAAAGGAAGATAGGAAAGCGCCTGATTCAGGGAAGGCAGAGAGAAGCCCGAGCCAGGGAGGGCGTTACACACGAACGTTGGAGACTTCCAGAGGCAGGAAAGACGTCAGCACACAAGGCGGAGTTGGAGCTGACCTTTCGAGAGCAATAAAAGATTTAATAGGAAAAATGGAGCTGCAGGAGCCAAGGACATCGTGGCGAGGCTGACGAGGAACAACAGGGCCTGGGGTGGGAGTGTGTGATCTGAGGCTGGGGTAGGTTGGGAGCGCTTGAGCTCCAGACCCAAATTGGAAGCTGACAGGAAACTGGAGGCTTTTGAAGGCATTGAAGGAGGGGGTTGATGTGATGTCCGTGTGTGAAGAGTCATTCATTCATTCATTCATTCATTCATTCCGTCACTTTACAGATATTTACTGCAATCTTTGATGAGGGCTGGAGTGGTGGGTAAGAAAACTGACAAGACCCTGGCTCCTGGGACCTTACAGTCTTGCAGGGTGACAAAGAACCCATAAGTACACGTAGAGTTACAAGCAGGAGGGACACTAGGTGAGTCGGCATAGGGCAGTGTCCAAGGATAGCAGGGAGCCCCGACTTAGCTGGGGGGGGAGGGAAGGCATCAGGAAGACCTGGCATTCATGTTGGGTCCTTAGGGATCAATGGGAGTTGGGGCCAAGGTCTGTGTTGGGGTAGGGCTGTGGCACTAGTCAGGATGCAGAAAGACTAGGCGTGAAGGTCCTCAGGTAAATGAAGAAGTTGGATGTTCAAGAAATCAAAAGAAAGGAGAGTGATGTTAGTGATGACTCTGGAGGGATGGGGGCTACAGGAGGCCACTAAGTGTCTGGAGGGATGGGGTCTGGTTTGTTTTATAAGGCATTCGGGATGCTGTGTGGAGAATGGATCTGAGAAGGACAAGTTTGAAAGTCAGTGTCACGGTCCAACGGAGGTGTGTGGGCGTGCTGGGAGACCAGCGGAAAAAGCACAAATTGGGACCATCTCCAAAGGTGGAATTGACAGCCCTCATTGACAGGCTGGGGGTTGCGAGCTCAAGAAGAAAATGTCAAGATTAACTCCATGTCCTACACTGAGCCACTGAGAGGAGGGTGGAACCATTTACCCAGAAGATGGAAAAGCCTAAAGCATTTTTAATTTTTAGGGGGCAGGGAAAAGAGATCAAGGAATTAGCCTGGGATTTGGGAAAGCCAAAAGCCTATGGGACATCAGGGGACAGTTCAAGTAGATAATCCAAAATATGGGTCAGGAGCTGAAGGAAGCAATGGATCATTTGGGAGGAGGGCAGAGAGGAGGTGGGGGCTGATTGGGACCAGTTTTCCATCTTGGCTTCCTGTGCCGGGCTCTGCCCCAGCTGGCCGTTCCAGGAAGCCCACAGGCACTCATCTATCACAAAACTGTCCAAATATGTCAACCCAAGTCTGTGATCCTGGTTCCCTGGGACCCTCCCCTCCCATAGTGGGACCTAGAATTCTCCAAGGAGAAAACTAGCAAATTCTTGATCTCATGTCCCTTTGCAATCAGTCACTCTCCCCCAAATCTGGGGCCCCAGGCAACCATGGACTTTCTTTCCATCACCGCAGCTTAGCCATTATCTCTTCTATTCCTGGGTTCTTCTGATGTGACCATGGTAATCTTGGGTGCTCCGCTACTTGGCATTATGACAAGTTCCAGACTCATTCTGCATTGACCTTGCCCCAGAATCCATATCCACCCTCTCCAAGGAGCCCTGGGGAATGGTATTTAGAGACCACAGTCAGGGTTCCCAGGGTACTAGTTAATGCTAGCTTAGTCATCATGGCCAGGCCTTTTTTTAAAGCTAGGAAAGTTTTAACATATAAAGCCACATTTGATTCAGACTGCCAATGTCCAACCCAGATTCAGGATATGAACTTTTTACTCAAGCGTGGTAACCCACCTGTGTCTTTTTCCTTTTTCCCATCCTGGGCACTCCGGTTTTCAGTGCCATGCGCCACTCCTCATTTCCCTTATACACACAGCAGCCCCAGAGTAAGAATGCCAACGCCGTCACCAGAAATATAATTCCAGAAACTGTTTAATATCTTTAGTGGTTCTTTCTGTCCTGACAGCATATCATACTAGGGACGTATAACTGAATTACCGTCAAAATCACTTGGTATAATTTCTGTTTGTGCGGCTATGAAAGCCCATGCATACATTGTGGAATTTGTTTCATTTTCCTTTCTGCTTTTATGAATTTCTTTTTTAAGATTTTATGTATTCATTTGAGTGAGAGAGAGATCACGAGCAGGGGGCAGGGGCAGGGGGAGAAGCAGACTCCCAGCTGAGCAGGGAGCCCCATGCAGGACTTGATCCCAGGACCCTGGGATCATGAACTGAGCTGAAGGCAGGGGCTCAGTTGACTGAGCCCCCAGGAGCCCTATGATGGTTTTAACTGCGATTTTGTTTTACAGTTATGTAAAATGTCCAATGACAAGAGAGGGCCTAGTCAAAGAACTTTAGCTTCTCTACCTGTCACTTCTTTCCTCCACCCTCTCCCTTCCCTTCCCTTAGAGGCGCCCTCTCTCTCTTAATTTTGAGATTTACACTTCCATTGTTTCTGTACGCACGTGTGCGCACACTTACGGTGCCCTTCCACGGATAGATGGGTGCGTCCTGCACACGCAATCCTCCTCCTCGTTCAGATCTGCCAACGGTGTTAGTCCGTCACCACCGAGAGACGCCCTCTCTTGTACAGTGCGTACTGTTTCATGACCTAGATGCACCACCATTGATTAACTTCTAGTCACGAAATCTGTGGCTGCTAGTTTCCTTTTAGTACGGAAAAGGTTGCCGCAAATCATCTTGCTCCTCTGGTTTTCTCTGCCTTTGCTAGCAGCACGAATGTGTTGAGTCCATTCCAGGCCTTATTGACAGAGCAGTGGGAAAAACCCAAGTCCTTGCCCTCAGGGAGCTGACATCCCACTGGGGCTGGGAAGGAAGAGACACAAATCACTCCGGAACCTGCTGGGTGATGGTAAAGGCCATGAGGAAGAGTAGGCGGGGGAAGGGGGCCTAGAGAGTGATGGGGGCCGGGGGGCTCCTAGTCTCTACACCACCTGAGATAAGGCCTCGCAGACAGCATGGCAGCCAAGCAGAGACCTGGAGGGGCCGAGCGGTGGCCCACAAAGGTGTGGGGGGGGGGGGGAAGGGCACTCGAAGAGGAAAAGCAAGAGCAAAGCAGAGGGCACCCAGAAGCGAATGAGCACAAGGCCGGGGTGGGTGGGACACAGTGAGGGTGGGCACGGAGGACATGAGGTCAGGGACGTGGCTGTGGACAGACCATTCAGGACGCGGGAGGGTGCCGTCTATTCCAGAGTGCAGGACAAGGACCACGCCACCCATGGCCACGTGCTTTGCCCACACTGTGGCCCCCTGGCCAGCCCCCCAGTGCCTTTTGTGCCACTGGCCCTGCCTGGCCAGCATGGAGCCACAGACGACAGTCCCATGGGAACCACAGACGGCACCTGCAGCAGCTGCGCATGACCTCAGGCCTCTGGTGTTGTCCCTTGGGGGCCCCCGGAGCTGTCTGCCTTGCTCTGCGTCCAGCCCTGCCTTCCACTCTCAAAGAACCTCCCTTCGGCTTGCCTACTGGGCTCACGCCTCGGATTCCTTTGAGCAATTAAAAGTCATCACCCAGTGACTCCACCTGCTAGTTAACCCTGGGTCAGAAATGCCTGCCTGACGCCCTCCCAGCCCCCAGGCCCTGCCCTGGTCGTCTGGGCGAGACTCAGCTAGTGCTCAGTGGCAGAGACAATGTCACAGGACACCAGGTGGGAGCGACTGTGCTGGGGACGCCTGGGGGTCGCAGTCGGTGAAGCGTCTGCCTTCGACTCAGGTCATGATCCCAGGGTCCTGGGATCAAGTCCCATATCGGGCTCCCTGCTCAGCGGACAGCCTGCTTCTCCCTCTCCCTCTGCTGCTCCCCCTGCTTGTGCTCTCTCTCTCTCTGTCAAATAAATAAATAAAATCTTAAAAAAGAAAGAAAGAAAGAAAGAAAGAAAGAAAGAAAGAAAGAAAGAAAGAAAGAAAGAAAGAAAGAAAGAAAAAGAGTGACCGTGCGGGGGAGAAGGAGCCAAGCTGAGGGAGAAGTTGAGATAAAGCAGAGGTAGATAGTGGGTTCTCCGATCTCTGAACCCTCTTGGCCTCGGTTCCCTCCTTTACAGGGATGAGGAGAAGCCTGGTGCCTGTAAGTAGTAAGTGCGTGGATTCCGTGTCAGCATCGCACACGCAGCAGCACCTGCCACGCACCGGGTGCAGAAGAGGCAGATGACAGCAGGTCACTCCCACTACTTCTCCGTCGTCGCCACACTCAGGCGAGCTAGCAACCTGCGTCCGAGTCCAGAGTCTCGTAAAGCTCAGGAAGCTCTGTCAGGTTCCGACGGTGTCATTTTTCCCTCCTGGGGCCCCGAGAAAACCACCCAAACAATTCGGAGGGCCAGCAGGGAGGTTTGGGAAGCATGAAAGAAGAAATCGGGTGACAGTACCTGATTCCCCTGTGGAAGAGAGCCGCGGGGGAAGCGAGGGGCGTTGACAGGCCCAAGAAGTTTTTAACAGAAGGGAGAGATGGGGTGTAGACGAAGGGTGAGGTGGTGCAAGGGGAAGATCTGTGGGCGTGTCCCCCAGGGCCGCTTGGGGAACAAAGCCATGGCAGGACTTCCAAACAGAGAGAATACAGAGCAGGTGCAGAGGTGGGGGAGAGGGGAAGGTGACTCAGCTAGGGGTCAGCACAGTACCCTGGGCGGTCATTTCCATCCGAGTCCAGAGCCCCCAAACTGGGCTATCAGGAGGGAGCATCGTGGAGCTGCCCCGTGGGAGCTGAGCAGAGCAGGGGGACTGAGCAGGTGGGGGGCTGAGCAGGGTGGGAGGGACTGAGCAGGCAGAGGGGGAGGGAGCTGAGCAGGCTGGGTGACATCTCCTCTTCTCCTCACTCCCTCTAATCGTCCTCCAGGGCTGCTGTGTGGCCCAAACTTGACCAGCAGTCAGAGGGCCGGGGGTCCAGGCAGAGATCCCTGTGACCCAGAGCAGGTGGGGTCTTCGGGTCAGGACCCATGAAGGGCCCCAACCTCAGGGAGCCGTGTGTTGCTGGGGCCAGGCTGGGGCAGGGGAGGAGCAGAGACCTGGATGGACATGGACGTGGGAGGAAGGAATGCAGGAGGTCGAGTCTGACGCGTGGCCGCAGAGGTGGGGAAGGAGAAGAGAAAGTCCAGTCACATGCAGGTGAAGGGACCTAGAGCTCACGTTCCCTAGTAGGTACAGCCAAGCTCAAGGGCCGAAGTGAGGGGCAGAGAGCAGCTGCCCTGGGCAGCCAGAATTGCCCCTGAGACTCAAAGGGGCCCCACGGGGACATGGCGGCGAGCACAGCCAGGGAAGGGACACTGGCCAGCACTTGGAGTCCACCCACGTGAGCCCACCTGGAATTCACTTCTTGACCCAAGAAACTGAAGCCAGAGAACGAGGCTCACGCAGCCCAAAGGGACAGGATCAGGACTGGGGTCAGATGATGCCGAGGACCAGGTGCCTTCTGTCTGCACTTTGGTCCTTATGGCAGGAAGTGAAGGGGTGTGGAAGGGGGGCTCTGCTATGTCCCTGGCGGACGGATCCCCCCAGAGCCTCCACGACCACCCGCACCCAGGCCCCCACCTCCTGGCCACCTGCTGCTGCCCCCACGCCCCTGCCAGCGAGCCTCCCAGATGCACACTCACAGTGCTCTCACACACGCACTCACACCCACACCCGTACCCGCAAACATTCAGACTTCCACATGTGCACACTCACATGCATCCACTCTCCCTCACACCCACGTGTGCCCTCACAGTGCCCTCACACAGCCACACAGGCATGCACTCACACCCACACACTCGCAAACACATTCTCACATGTGTTTGGCTTTTGTTCGTGGGCTCGCGGGGGAGGCTGTGACCTGCGCTCTGAGCTAAGACCGGGCAAACAGGCCCAGCGCCCAGTGTGCTGCTTGATCAACACTGATGGATGGGGGAGCGGATGGAGCCAGACAGGCCGGGAGAGAGAGCGGCCAGAGGCAGAAGGGATGACACAGAAGTGGGGGTGGCGGGGTGTGTGAAGAGGGGAAACGTTTATTATTTGAAGATCTGGCCCAGACGCTGCGCTCCCCAGAGAGAGGCCGCTCTTTGTTCAGGATGCTGGGAGCAGGTGGGTGGTGGGTCTCCCCTGAGGGCTGGATGTGGGTGGCACCCCGCTTCGGAGGAGGGAGTTGCCCCACCTGAGAGAGGGAGGGAGAGCAAGGAGGAAGCAGCAGGAGGGTGGGGACGGAACAGGGGAAGGGGCAGTGGGGCAGGGAGAGAGGGCCACGCAGAGCAGGCTCCCCGGGAGCTCAGAGCACCTGTCTCCTACTCTCCGCCCACTGCCCTGACAGCCCTCCCGGGAAAGCCCCCTCCTCTCACTGCCCAATGACCAGCCGACCTCATCTTGGCAGGGGAGGGGGCTGGAAAGCAGAAGCGAAAAAGAAGGGACTCAGTTTCACCTTGGGACTGATGATACAGAGCCGAATTTACATTTCCGCACAAAGACCCGGACAGCAAGCAGACCTTCTAAGGACACAAAAACCAAACAAGGAGTTCATAGAATTCACAGAAATCAGTAGTAGTGTCTTCCTGGCAAATTTGGTGAGCCTGTCCCCAAAACAAGTTCGATCCACAAGAACGTGGGCCTCAGAATTTTTACTTATGTATGTATTCATTTGTTTGTTTAACTTCCTTATTAATGTACCAATGCTTTTTCCTTTTACCAGCGATTCTCTAGTACTAGCTTGTTTTGATTTTACGAAGGGCCGTCAGTCATCTAGCTGAAAAGTTGCCTCTTCTCCTTGGGTGGCCCTCCAGCCCCCCTGTGCGCAGAGCCCTGCGGGAGTTCGCACAAGCGGCAGGGGCTGGGTTCCCAGGAGAAGCGGGATCCGGCTGTGTTTTGTTTTTTTTTTTTAAGATTTTATTTATTTTTTCGACAGAGATAGAGACAGCCAGCGAGAGAGGGAACACAAGCAGGGGGAGTGGGAGAGGAAGAAGCAGGCTCATAGCGGAGGAGCCTGATGTGGGGCTCGATCCCATAACGCCGGGATCATGCCCTGAGCCGAAGGCAGACGCTTAACCGCTGTGCCACCCAGGCGCCCCCCCGCTGTGTTTTACAGCACTCACAGGTGCTTCGAACACGCATCGGGGCCAAGAACCCCCACTGCTCGCTGTTGACACCAGCGTCATCTCAGCTGGAGCCTCAGGAGTTGTTTAGGTGCCCAAACAATTCTGCTAGAACAAGCTTCTAGAAAACACACAGACCACCCCCTCCACGTCATCACAAGGGAACACCAAATGTCTTGAATTTACCAGTATTTCAGTCCAAGAACTTCGGAGATTTTAAAACCAAAAGTCACAACCTTCAACGTGGACAGGGGTGTACCCGGAGTTCGGTTTGATAACAGCAGAGAAATGAGGATAGAAACCCTGATCAGGGGGCACCTGGGTGGCTCAGTCGTTAAGTGTCTGCCTTTGGCTCAGGGCTTGATCCCAGCATTCTGGGATCGAGCCCCGCATTGGGCTCCTCTGCTGGGAGCCTGCTTCTTCCTCTCCCACTCGCCCTGCTTGTGTTCCCTCTCTCGCTGGCTCTCTCTCTCTCTCTCTCTAATAAATAAATAAAATCTTAAAAAAAAAAAAACAAAATAAAACCCTGATTAGGAGTGTGCCCATGCTTACACGAATCATTCCTAAGTGTTCCTTTAGAACTTTGAATACCTCAAATTGTTTTTCCTGTTCAAATCCAACGAGAGCTGAAAGTATGCGTTCTTTGAAATACAGACTAACGCTTAGAACGTCATGGCCTCTTTCCCCCTGGAAAGTACGATGTCTCTACTACTTGGATATAAGCTGCAGGCACAGGCTTCATAAATATCATCAAATAACTTTTATTCACATTCAAGAAAGACGGAGCTTCCTTTTGAGAGAATATGCCACTGAGAATCTAGTTTCTGTAGAGGGAAAAGAAAGGTTTTCTGCTTAGTCTCACATTGCTTTGACCACAATGAGGTTTCAGTGGGAAAAATTGGGGGGGAGATGGGAGAGGAGGATGAGAGCAACCAGGAATCCAGTAACTGTGAGACAGTCATCAAATATCCCCAGCCCCATCACCCCGGGGGATGACAAGGCGCGGCTGGGGTAGGGGACGCCTCTGTGGTCTCAGCACACGGGGTGGGGGTGGGGGGGGGCTGCGAGCAAGACAGAAGTGTGCCTGGGACGGAGCTCAGTCCCCACCTCCCATCTGCATTGTCATCTCTAACAATGACGACAAGGGACATGGTTCCTGGTCAATTAGCATTATTCCCACTACTGCTCACCTTCCTTCTTACCCTCCCCTTCAGGAATTTAATATCCAAAAGTGCTAATTAATGTGAGCGGTAATCAAACATATTTGGGCATGGTCTACTGCCTGTCCACCCGGCTGGAGTGCACATGCCGCCTGGGCGGGGGGAGGACTGTCTGCCTCGCCTGTGTGCTCCCCAAAGCTAACAGGATGCTTGGCAAACAAAAGCAGTCATCCGTGGAATGAATCCATTTGCATGTGAATATCTATGTTTGCACAGAAATCTACGTCAGATTTGAGGGGTGTATGGCTGGACACAGCAGCAAACAGCCTATTTCACTCTGTCTTCACAGGCTCTATTTCTGAGAAGAAATTGTCCAGGATTCGCTCAAAATCTCCATTTTGTTGGCTCTGACTTAATTAAGCTAAACAAGATCACAAAAAAGAAAAAAAAAGTACCCAAGTGAGGACTAGTTGTTTTTCCTCTTGGGGCTCCCCTCCCCCACCTAACGAAGGCCCTCAAAAAATTCGATCTTCTAGTAGAATTAATTTGTTTATTGTGTTCATCAGGGGCGGGTTTCCTCCGGCTCTCCATTAGATCTTTCCAAGGCTGTAGACATACGTGAATGGTCATCATTACCCGTTTCTCCAGTTGATAAGACAAGCCCGTCTATAAACATTTTTATCTATAATCATGTTATTTTTTCCGACTGGGTAGCAGCATCCTGTTGGTCAACATGAGGGGGTGTGGTAGGCAGGACGTCAACGTCCTAATCCCCAGAACCTTGTGACTAGGTTGCCTTACATGGCAACGAGGACTCTGCAGATGTAATGAGGTTAAGGATCTTGAGATGCCGAGATTACCCTGGATTGTATCCTGGATTGTACAAGGATCTTGAGTTGGGGAGATGATCCTTGGATCGGGAGAGTATCTCAACACCATCACGAGGGTCCTTATAAGAAGGAGGCAAGAGAGTCAGAAAGCAATATGAGGACAGAAGCAGAGGTGACAGATGGAGAGAGACAGAAAGAGAGGGAGATTTGAAGAAGATACTCCACCACTGACCTTGACCATGGAGCAAGGGTCCGTGAGCCAGGAAGTGCAGGTGGCCTTAGAAGCTGGAAAGACAAGGAAATAAATTCTCCTCGAGAGCCTCCAGCAAGAGCACAGCCCTGCCAACCCATTATAAATTTCCCACCTCCGGAAGCGCAAGAGTAAATCTGTGTTGCTTTAAGCCACGAAATTTGTGTAAATTTTTACAGCAGTGCTAGGAAAGGGTTCAAGGGCAAGAAGGTGAACCGATTCTTCCCCAAATTATGAAGCAGCCAGTTTGCCTTTACTCTCCCTGGCCTCACCTTCTGTAGCTTCACTTTAATTCAATCTGACAAGCATTTATTGAGCACCTGCTGAATCCTACATGCAGAATTCCTGCCTGGCCCCTCTGTCCACACGGATCCCCCTGCTTTCAAGAAGGACACCTCTACCAGGCACCAGACCCTTAAGGTGGGAATGCATGTGGGCCTTTGTCCTTCAGTTATGAAAGAAACACACGCTCACTTTCAGAAAACATAAAAATATCAAAAAGTATAAGGAGGAGAATAAGAGTCAGTCGCCCCACACTGGAGAGATGAGCATTCTTTACACATTCGTGCATTTCCTTCCAACCATGTTTCTAAGAAAGTGTGTCGAATATCTGGGTCCCTTTTCTATGTGAGCACTCAGGAGGTAAGATGACTCCTCCGGGTTCATGCCTCAGTTTACTTGGGCTACTGTAACAGAGCATCCAGGCTCGGGAGGCTGGTAAGTCTGAGGTCAGGGGCCAGCGTGGTCGGGTTCTTGGCGAGAGCCTTCTTCCTGGCTGTGTCCTTACATGGCCTTTCCTTGCTGAGTGTACTCATAGAGAGATGGGGATCTCACGTCTCTTCCTATAGGACCACGAATCCCATCATGGGGACCCCATCCTCACAGCCTTATCTCAACCAAAGTACCTCCAAAGCTCCAAATATCCTCACATGGGGGATGAAAGCTTCCATATACGGATTTTGGGGGACACACACATTCAGTCTCTAGAAGCTTATTAGCCTCACACTCTCCCATCCTACCCCCAATTAATCTTGGGTTCTCACACGTGAGAAGAGCCCTGCTCTTTCACTCTGGCCGTCTTGTGATATGAAGGGCATTGAGGACATTCTTCAGCACTATGGCTACTGCCACTTAGGAGGACATCACTTTCCTCACCAGACAGCCCCTAAAATACCTCAAACCCTCCAAGGGCCACATGGAACTGTGTTCTCCTGAGGCTTCACTCAGCCAAGGACCTCAAGCCATAGTCCTTGAGGACAGAGAGAAGTGTCCCCTTTTCTAATTTCTTTTGTTCTTTGTCATCTGTCTTTGGGAAAGTAACCTCATACATTTTCGCTTGCTCTGGCCCCTCCCCAAATTTCCCCCTCATCGGCCTTGCCAATTGCTCAGGCAAGCCGACACAAAGGAGTTGGGGGGCAGGACACCACCCGTATCATGGTCAATCTTGATGTGGGCTTAGAAGCAAGCGAGGGATGCTTGGGTGGCTTAGTCGGTGAAGCATCTGCCTTTGGCTTGGGTCATGAACTCAGGATTCTGGGATCGAGCCCCACATTGGGCTCCCTGCTCAGCGGGGGTGTGCTTCTCCCTCTGCCCCTCCTCTTGCTGTGTTCTCTCTCTCTGTCAAATAAATAAATAAAATCTTTAAAAAAAAAAAAAGAAGCAGCAAGCTGTATGTGTGTGCACACATTAACGTCATTTTCAATCCTCCCATAAGCACAATGTCATGTTATTTGCTGCTTTATGTCATGTGACATTCTGTTACAAATATTCCTACACGTTCAGTTATTCAGAACATTTTAAAATTGCTGCCTGTATTCCAGTGATACACCGTGATGTGGTTCTCCTTACTGGGTATGTAGATACTTCGCATGTTTTTCTATTTTAAATCATCTCACAAGGAATGTCTTTCCATATCAACTGTTGTCATTTGCCTTGGGGTAAAATGACAGGGTCAGAAAGCATTTACATTTTAGGTAATAACTCTGGTTATAGAATAAAATGCTTAAGCACGGGAGAGAATTGCCAAGCAAAGTAAATATACTTGTTTTTTCTGGAACGAGGAGGGAGGGGACAGTCGCCCTGGAATCACAGCTGTTGGGTGACTGTCTACCACACTTACTCATGAGATGTACATATATATGATTTTATATATATCTCATAATATACATATCTTTATTTGCAGATCTATCTCTTAGAAATACCCCCAGCAGATTTATCCCTCAGCTCCTTCCCCTTCCCCCCAGAGATTTCTCTAATGAGAGGTGGGATAGATTCTGTGGAACAGCCATTAAAGGAGGCACCTCCAATGATGCCAGTCATCGACTGTCCCGAGAGCAGCCCTTCAGGGCACCTGGGTGAACGCCCAGCACTGCAACAGCGCACAGCTGACCACCGATCCATTATGTCCTGAATCTCAAATTCAGCTCAAGGATGCATTCAACTGCAAGAAATTTCACATGCCAGCCAGCTTTTAGGTAAGGCTTCAGGAAAAGTCTTTGTCCCTCTAACACAGATGCAAATGACAAAACCATTGAATAACTGGACAATGTTCAAGTTGTCTGTGCTCAGCACGTTTCATTGATTCTTCTCACATCTGCCTGTTCACTGAGATGTGTACAATTATTAGGTGACCTCCAGAGTCCGAAACCTACCTTATATGCACCAGGGACTCGATAATGAATCCTTAGATCATAGTCAAGAACAGAAATAGTACCAGGGTACTGCTTTGGCTAGCACACGTGTCAGAAATGCTGAATACATGAAATCAGATTACTAGAGGAGTCACTTGTTTTCCCTCAATAAATATCCATTGAACACTGAGTCCGTGTCATGCCCTGTGCCGGATGCAGGAGAGCAGAATGGTCCCTGTCCCCACCACGCACACTGGGGCACTTTGTCAACTGTGGGGTTATGCACTCCTTAGTCCTAAGCATAAAGACCACTGCTAGTAATTTTTTTTTAAGATTTTATGTATTTATTTGAGAGAGAGCGAGAGAGCAAGAGAGAGCAAGCATGAGCAGGGAGGGGACAGAGGGAAAGGGAGAAGCAGAGTCTCTGCTGAGCACGGAGCCCAACACGGTGCTCGATCCCAGGACCCCTGAGCCAAAGGCAGATGCTTCACCGACTGAGCCACCGAGGCGCCCCAAGACCACTGCTACGAATCTTTATAATAAAATCCTGCAGAAATCATGGTGAGAGCAGTCTTGTCTTCTGACATGGCAACTTACGTTGCTGCCATCCCCCCAGGCCCCCACCAGGTGAACTCTCACCTTGCCCTTGCTTGCACCCTGACCTGCCTTGTGCTTTCCTCCAGTCTGAAAGGCTAACCTGCACCTTTTCTGCTGGCAGACATCACCCAGCCCACTCCTCCAGGTCTACCTACAGCACTTGCATGTGGAACCTTGCCCAGGTCCAGGCAGAAAGGACCGCGCTCCCGTGGGTCTCTGTGTGCACCTCTGTGATGACTACTGCATCAGCATGGGCGGACTGGCCTCTTACGCGGGTTCATTGTATCACAGAATTCTACGATCCTTCTCCAGGCGTGAGCTACTTGCGGACTGGAACACGGGTCATTTATGCCTCGTGCCTACTGGGGGACGTAACGAGTGAATAAATAAAGGCGAATCGGATGCACACACAGAAAAGCTTTCCTGAGATATTATTCATAGAAAATAGGCTTTGAGTTGTTTTTCCAATAGGAGACCCTTGCCTGGCCCTTGCCCTGCCTCAGGAATAGAATCAATACGCACGATGGCTGGATGCAGAGATATCACCTGCGTCCCTGAACCGGGAAAGACCAGTGGCTCTAACAGCATCCATAACCCTGACTCACTGCCCCTGTCTGTTGACAAATAGGACCCAGAAACGTTGTGCCACAATGCATGAAACAAATCAACCTGCTTTCTTACAATTCCATAAAAAATTGACTTATTAAATGCAAACCACACATTGCCTGGGCCCTCTACTTCTGGAAGATTTGGCTAGACTTAACTCAGACCCCAGATCCATAGCCAGTGGCCGCTGGAGCCCCCACCACGAGGTCCAAGTGTGTCCAGAGCCCACGCTTCTCTCTCCTCTGGGCTCCTGTGGCCTCGTGGGTTGGCATTACGACGCTGACAGATAGAGGACACAGAACCTTGCCTCTTCAGCAGTTTTGCACAGGAAATCCATTCATACTACGTGTCCTGTGATCTTTGTTCAACCCGTGCTGAAGATTTTGTTTGTCTGAGGAACAGTCACACACCCCACACAAGACTTTCGCCATCTTGTTTTTATACTGCTTCCTGCTTCTACCTCTCTCTTCCTCCTCCTAGTGCAGCCAAGATATTCCACACCCGATTCTGGCCCCATAATTTAGTCTAGACTCAGTCCTTTCAGGGTGTTCACTCCTACACCCAACCAGCATGGTAATAAAATTCTCTGAACAAATAAAGAGCTCCCGCCCATTATGGACCTTTGGTGACCTTGACTTTCTTCATCCCACTGCCTCAAATACGCGGTAGAGTTCAACTTTTTCCCTTCCTCCAATCTGCAGGACTCTTATTTGGAATCTGGTGGAAGTGAAAATAGTATGATTGCTGGCAAACAACCACTATTTTCATGTTTCTAGGCGGTCAGAGTGGTGGCAGCCTGGGTGGAGGGATGTCTGAATAACAAGGAGCAGTTGGAAGCTAAAGACACTGGGGGCTCTCTCTCCCCTGCAGACAGGTGTTGACATTCGAAAGGATATTGAAGCCTAGAGATCCTGTCTCCACAAAGAGCATTTGTTCACACCCCAGAGCAGAAGCTCTCTTTCTGCCTTGGTTGGGGGAGGACCAGCTGTGCCAGCAGCTCCTATGAGCTCCAAGACTCCGAACGCTGGTGTCCCTGGCCTGCATCGCAGACCCTGTCCATGCACAACACAGCTGGACCCCACAACACCACCCCGCAGGAGGTGCAGCTTGGGGACCTGGCACAAAGATGGCCAGGCCAATAAAGAGAAGTTTGTCTCTGATCCAGAAACCCTGTGTTTTCTATCAGGACAAATAAATAAGTCTAGATATAAAAACATGCACTCTGAAATGAGGACATCTACGTTTTTGCAATTTGACCAAGGATGGATCTCTTCATTTACATTTGACCAAGGATGGATCTCTTATTTCTTAGACCAATGTTCTAGAGTGGGGTAGAGGGGCATGTGGAAAAAAAAAAAAAAAAACAGGGAAGAGATCATTAAAGTCTGTGAATTTATCATATGGTGATGTGTTATGTGTTTCATCCAATCTCAGATACTAAAGGCTATACGTTGAACCATTATTTTATGCGCCACTAAGAAGAAAGGAAACAAGATGCTGCACCGTGACACGAGGCCTTCTAGTATATCAGAAATTTTATTTTATTGAAAGAACTCTTTAAGATTTAATTAGAAGTCAATGCTTATCCCATAAAGGACATAATCCAGGGACAGACATACTGAGCACAGCAAGGGCCCCAGGTTCCTTACCCCAGCAGGTTCCATGTTGGCTCCTAACCATCCCTGAGGCAGAGATGGGGATGTCCCACCCACACAGGGAAGGAAATTCCCCCCACCACCACCACCCCGCACTGCACTTCCTGGCCGGGAACCCGCAGCATCAGCTCTACATCTTGAGAGGAAAACCCACCTCCGATTGCCCTCCAGTCTATCTCCAGGACCCTCTCAGTAACTGGCTCAGAGCTAGTCCTCAGGGGTTTTGAATTCATTCATCTCACACATATTCACTGAGAGCCCAGAAAGGGGCAAGAGTGGTTGAGTCACTGGGAATACAGGAGTAAATGGACTGTCAGACTCCCTCATCATGAGGCTTACATTTTATCAGAGGCCACAAACAGAGAACTACCTCCCAAGTCAGGTGGCGATGAATCAGGAGGTTACAGAGAAGCAGGAGGGAGATGGAGAGTTCAGGAGTAGATGAGCACGGTTGCTGCTTCCATAGAAGGGGCAGGAATCACGGTCAGACAAAGGCCGTGAGGTAAACTCCATGTTCATCAAACCCCCACAAGCTCCAGCTTCCATTTTACTAGAGACAAAGATGTAAATACATACACATTTGATCTCTTTAAGCAGCTACCTTAAAGCCCTGTTTGGGCAAACAAAGGTCTCCCTGGGTGAAAATGCAAAGGAGGGAGATGGCCAGATGTACAAGAGGACAAAGGATCAAGAAGAGGGCATGATTCTGATAAACTAGAACAAATGTCCCCTAAGAAGTGAGCTTGCTCCAAGGAATGAAACAGAATTAACTGCAAAGTGTTAACAAACAGTTTTTTACTCTTAACATGATTGGAAGGCAATTCTGGAAAGAACATCATCCAGAGGTCAGCGAAACTGCTTTCGGAGGGACAGATATTACCAAATTTTAAAACACAATAAAAGAGTTTAATAAAGTGTCCAGTTTATGAAATAAATCTATAAAAATCAATAGCTTTGTTTTACACCAATAACAACCTGGCAGAAAATGTAACACGAGGAAAATTTCATACGTAATCCTAACAATAAACGTGAAATACCCAGAAACAACTATCGTGAGGTGCGTTGGAGTCCTAGATGAAAACTTGAAAATTTACTTGCAGAGAAAGGATATATCATGTTCTTTAAATGGAACAACTGATATTGTGGTTTGAAATTTCCATGCTGTAACTCTCATTACACTTGTGATAATTTGCTCTGGTGTCTGTATTCCCCACCACGCTATAAACTCAGCGATGCCAAAGACTCCCTGTTTCGTTCCCTGCTGTGTTCTGGTACATTTCCAGCTTCCTGCTTCATAGCAGGTGCTCAATAAATACTGGTTGGATTCACGAGTGAAGAAGGAGAGGACCACAAATCTAAGTTGTTTTAAAGGAACCTGGAGAATCCAAGATTGAGCCCTAGAGTCCAAAAGAATGATTTCAAATGACAGTGGTCCTTAAGCAATTGAGAATTTAATTCTCCCAACACAGTGCTCCCGGAGCCTCGACAAAGAGCATAAATATTAAACCCCGTAGGCATCACTCCTGGCCATGGGTAGAAGTGACAAAGGATGCTCCCGAGAAAAATGATCATTCCCCATAAACGACAAGAGCCAAAAGGCCCTCTCTGACATCTTAGCGGTGCTGGGGACCAATGAAGCTCCTTAAAATGTTCCAGAGACTTGGAGAAGAGGAAATGACTCCAGGAACTCCCATGTTGATTACATTAACAATCCTAATGGAAGGAGACACGTGTTGTTTGAAACCAAACCTAACCTGGTAAATGCAGCCTTTTCTGGCTCTTAGAGGCTGGGAATCAAGCACATAAGGCATGCAGTGATGGAACTAAATCTTCCACCACTTCTTGGAGACATTGGTGAGGAAGGGAGAGGAGCAACTCTCGAGAAAGGGATACCCCATTGTATTCATTTGAAAGGGATACCCCACTGCGCAGCGGAGGGCACTGATGAGTCTCCGGTCTGCAAAGAGAGGACCAGAGCCTATTTTGGGGGGGACAAAGCCAGAAGAAGCCTAACTGCTGTGCAAATTAAAAGGGAGGAAGGGTTTGGGGTTTGCTGTGAGGAACAATAACAGCAGAGGAGAAAGTGAGAGAGAAAACCAGAGGGAGGGCTGGAGCCCAGGTCAGTGAGAATGGTCAGGCATTTTCCAAACAGAAGTCCCGGCACCCAGGTGGCCAGGCACCCCAACAGAAGGTTGTACCAATCAAGAACAAGGAGCTGAGCTCCATGCCTTCACTTACACAAAGGATAGGAAGCAGCAGTGGAGGGAAGTGCCATGTGGGGGTAGGGTGGGGGGGTTAGAGTGATAACAAATTCAGACCCAATGTGCAGAAACCACAGGGAGACTTGGAGGCAAGGGCTTGAGAGGCTAACTCGGTTCCTCTGTGGAACTGGTGGGGAAGCTCCAGGAAGTTCCTACAATGCCAAGTCACCCCAGTGGCAGATGCGTTAGGCATGCAGAAAGCGACAGATGACCTTGCCCCACTCCGTGCAGGACAGACCAGCCTTAACACTCAAGTCCCAGAAAGTATTCACAAGAGTCCGATGCACTTGCAACTTGGGCGTGTCCATAATTTTCCCAGAGACAAGTGAGAGTGGAAACACAGTTGTTGAGAACCAATAGAAGAAATTTGGGACATCTGGGCCAAAAAGGGACAGTCTGGGGATGAGATGGTCTTCTCCAAGTTGGGAAGAGGAGTGTGCTTTTGGTTTGTTATGATTCTGGAGGGCAAAACTGGAGCAGAAGATAGAAGTGGAAAGAAAAATAACTTGGCCCAAAAATGAGGGGAATGTTCCTGGTGATTTGAGAAGCCCAAACATGAACGTGACTTCTTGTGAATGGTGCAAACCCCTTTCACCTGAGAGGGGAGGCAGAGGAGATCAGAGCCCAACTCTGGGGAGTGAGTCGTGGTGCAGCCTCTGTGCTGAAGTGAGTGGAGGTGCTTCCATGGGATTCCATGATTCCAATTCCCCTGAGCATCCCAGTTTGCACACCAGCCCCCAGTGCACCATGGAAAATGGAGCTCTGCACAGGGCAGAGGCAGCTCCTTGCAGCAGCAATGACAGGACACTTTGGGGATCATTTCTAGAGTATGAACAGACGCCGTTGCGTGAACTTGGGGACAGGCAGACGAAGACTCTTACCAAGGTCTTCCAAAGACCCTCCTCAAGCGGGCTCTTCCGCGGGGGGAAAGAGATTTCCAGAGCATCTGCTTTCCCAAGTCACTGACTTGATGTCACAGAATTGGGAAAACAGGAGGTGGTCCCCTGTGCAGGCTAAGTCCCCGTGTTAAGGGGCATCTGTGCTGAGAGCCAATAGGGTTGGGTGGGACAGCTCCTAAGCAGAAAGCCCGAGTGTAACTCTAAGGCGTCCTCCTCGCCTCCAAGGGCATCCAGGGTCCTGGGAGGGGGCATCAGAACCAGTGACCTCAGACTGTGTCAGCAGCAGTTACAAGGAGAGCGTTGGCATCTGCGGCCATGATGGGAGGCTCTACAAAGCCAGGTCCCATCACCATCCAGTGACCATGGGACTAGGAGCAGGAAACCTGTCTCAGTGTTCATGGTCATGATACCATCAACACAAGAGCTCTCTCATCCCGGGCCAAAGAAGAAAGACACTCTGGCACAGGGACTTCCAAATGTCACTGAAGACTCTCATTAAAAACCGTTGCTTTGATTTTTTGTGTTGCTGATACCCTTGGTTTTATTCTGCCCAGTCCCCCCTCCGACGCCCTGCCAAGCAAACTGGGTTATATAACACTTGAGTTCATAAAGTGATGTAAGCAGCAGGCTTCAGGGTGAAACCAGGCTCTCAAATGATCCAAGGCAAGGAGAATTGAACAGCTAAATAGGATTTGGAAGTTCCAGAGAGCAGACTGGGTAACAATCTTCTGAACACTGCCATATACAATTTTCTGGATCCTTGGATACAATAGCACAAGGAAAATGGGGGTTTATGTAGCTAAGCATTGCCTAGATGGGTATAAAAGAGTACTGACTTAAAATTTACTGCCTCCTGGTAACAGAAACTCTATCGCAAAAAACATCTCATCAACAGGACGCTGACTGGAAGCTCTTTTAAAAAGATTGAGTTAAAAGGATCCAAAAGGAAGAATGAGAACAATGTGATTTGCTCTTACGGCTCCAACCATTATACTTAAAGTGACATGTTTATTTCTTTTTTAATAAAACTTAGAAGCCAAAATTCTCTCAAGCACAAAACCATTGGGTTTAGAGAGGGCTTGATTAAGCAAATAAACACTCCACAAAAACACTTACCATTTGGCTAAAAGACAGCCGCGGCTCAGGAAAGGGCTGGGGCTCTAATGAAGGACCTTCCATCTCACTGAAAACAGGGTATGGAGCAGACAAATCCCAGGATCCATTTGTCATTTTTAAGTAGGTTAGTTTTCTCTTAACGCAGACATTAATCGAATACCAGGCAGCACTAGCACTGTGTTTTCAATCTACTGTGAAAATTATGTTTATTTCTCGGAGCCCCACGGCTTTAGACAGAAGGCTGGGGATTTGGGAGAGACCGCTGTGCTCCTCAAAATGCAGGACCCTGACAAACTGACACACAAGCAGCCTAATCTTGTAGAACTTTTAAAAACTAAGTATGTATATGCCAAGATTCTGCAAGGGACAAAAACCAACTCTAAATAACTTAAGCGGAAAAGGAAAATGCATTACTCCTAAACCCGTGCATAGGACAGAGTGAGGCCAGTAACTGCTACCTGCATTCAGGTGATTCTCTGTCTTTCTGTTTCTCTCTCTGTCTCTCTCTGTGTGTCTGTCCCTCTCTCTCTTTGTCTCTCCCTCTCTGTCTCTCCGTCTCTCTCTCTCTCTCTGACTCTCTCTCTCTGTGTCTCTCTCTCTCTGTCTCTCCCCCTCTGTTTCTCCCCCTCTCTGTCTCTCCATTTCTGTCTGTCCCCCTCTCTGTCTCTCCCTCTCTGTCTCTCTCTGTCTCTCTGTCTCTCTCTCTCTCAAACACACACACACACACACACACACACACACACACACACACACACACACACACAGTTTCCTCTCTGAACCTGCCTCATTCCCTCTGGTTGGCTGGCCACAGAAGTCAATCTTACACCTCCAAGCGCTCTACCCCATGGAAGCCTTACAGCCTTCCCACCTCCTGACCAGCAAAGATAAAGGCTTCTCTCCTGTTGCAGTTTTTTTTTTTCAAACCACAGGGAAGGACTCTACCTGGGCCGCTGAGGTCAAGAGCCCATCTCTAGCCTAATCCCTGAGACCAGGTGGGCGGGTACTCTAGCTGCCAGTTCTCACCAGAACCCCACGACTGAGGGGCAGGAAGAGAGGGCTTCCCGAGGAGGAGGGATCTGAGAGCAGAGCAGCATCACGCTGGCAAGTTCCTATTCAGCCTTCCTCTTAGGAGCTCAGCACAAAGGGCAATGGGAGCCAGACAGCTCACTCCCTGAAGGGCCGTCCAGAAACCCCCAGCCACGTGTGGTTCTTGACCCTTGAAATGTGCATGGGCCGTGCCGTGAGTGTAAAATACATACTTTATTCGAAAGACATGGTTGAAATGGAATGTAAACTATCTCATTAATAATGGTTTCTATTGATCGCTTATTGAAATGATCATCTTTTGGTTATATTAGGTTAAATAAAATATATTACTGAAATCAATTTTGCATTTTTTTTTACCTTTTTAATGTGGCTAGTAGAACATTCACAATTTTATCTGTGGCTCCTGTTCTCTTTCAGTTGGGGGCTGTTCCTCTGCAATCAAGGGTCATCGAGAACTTCGGACCTCTTCCTCGGCACGTGAGGCAGGTGTGCCCAGCACACACTAGCGGTATGGAAGGGAGGCAGGGACCGACTCTCCCGCCTACACTAGCGTGTTGTCAGGGTCGCAGTGTGTTTGGTTCCGGGACGTCTTCTCTTTACACTAGCCAGAGACCCTGCTTTGGTGTCCCCAGGCCATCCCGCATGAGAATCATATCAAAGATGGCTGTCCCCGTCTTCCGGAAGGTGCAAAGGAACAACCAACCCACGCAGTTACGAATCTTCGTGCTCGGAAGCCACAAGCCAGCAAGTCTTCACGTCACCCCATGATGCGGGTTGAGCACGTTGAAGGGTGATTCAGAGCAAAAGGTGCGTGTTTTCGGCGTCATACATCCCGAAGTTTCCAGATTGCAGATGCAGCCACCGCGGACTCCTGATGCGCCAGCCGTCTGATGGAGTGGAAGAGCTTTTCTGTTTGATGCGAGCCCATTTTCTACGTGTGACCCATCTGTCTGCAGGAAGCCAGTTCAGGGTGCGGAAGGAAAGGCTGTGTTAGAAATTCATTGTCTCCCAGTCAGAAAGTTTTCGATGGGAAATGAATGTAGATAATACAGCCGTACTTCTCTGCATATAGAAAGCCCACAGGACTTTGCATATATTACCAAGTTCCCTCCCAGAACCCCAGGTGGGGAGAAAGACAGATCCCTGCCTTCTGGTTGACAGCGGGAGGATTTAGAGATGTCTATTTTAGTCAAAGTCTGCCCCTAAAAGCTTATGACCTAAAAGAAGCCCTCCAACCTTCTTGTGTGCTGGCTTCTGTCTCAGTTCTGTAAGGAGACACTCAAGGACACTTCAGAAAATATTCCTGATTGCAAACCACAGCATGCCCTGCTTAAAACCCTCCAAGGGCTTCCTAATCCAATGAGAATAAAATGCAAAAGTCGGCCATGGCCCCTAGGATCCTACAGAATCTGACCACAGCCTCCTCCTCATAGAGATGGAGCTGGTCCTGCCACAGGGCCTTTGACTGGGCAGTGCCGTCTGCTGGAGCACTCTTCCCTTGGACCCTCACCTCATCTCCTTGGCTCCTCAGAGGGCCCCCCCAGATCAAGCCCTCTAAATTAGTACAATACCACCCCCTCCAGACTCAAACCAATTAGCTTATCCTATTCTCTTCGGGACACACAAATTTCTAGATGAAATCATCTTTCATCTTTTTAGCGGTTTGTTGTCTACATTCCCTGATAAAATGCAAGCACTCTGAGGGCAGGGACCCCGTTGGGGATTGTTCTTTCCAGATTCCCAGTGTCCCCACCTGTGCATGATAGGGAAATGAATGAAATTTATACACACACACACAGGCACACATGCAGGGGAGGATGGGAGATGGAATACTGGGTAGGTGCTAATGGTTGAATTGTGACCCCCTCCCACAAAACTCAAATGTTGAAGTTCTAACCCCCAGTACCTCAGAATGTGAATTTATTTGGAACAAGGGTTATGACAGGTATAATTAGTTAAGTTAAAAGAAGGTCACACTGGAGTTGGATGGACTCCTAACCCAGTAGGACTGGTATTCTTATAAGAAGGGGAACGTGGAAGATAGACTGTGCACAGGGACCACACCATAGGAAGAGGAACCAGAAACTGGGACGATGCCAAGGATTTCTGGCAAACCACCAAAAGAGGTGAGAGGAACAGGTGGTCCCTCACAGTCTCCGGAGGAAACAGCCTGGCTGATACCTTGATCTTGGACTTCTGGCTTCCAGATCTGTGAGACAATAATGTAGTTGTTTAAGCAGCCCGGTTTGGGGTACTTTGTTCTGGCGGCCCTAGGAGGTGAATACAGTAGTTCTAATGAGATTCAAGTAACAGGTGTAAATGCTTTATTACGGTGGGTAGATGCATGTCAATCTTCTTTTTCTTTACCAAGTGCTCACAGTTGCAGCTAGAAAAAAAAAATCACTGTTTTCCTAGAAAAGCAGAGTGGGCTGTAGGTTAAAAAGCTATGATGGGACTCTATTGCCAACTGAGCCACCCAGGTGCCCTGAGTTGTTTTTTTTTTTTTTTTTTTTTTTTTAAAGTAGGCTCCACGCTTAGCCTGGGGCCTGAACTCAGGACCCGGAGATCAAGACCTGAGCTGAGATCTAGAGTCAGACACTTAACTGACTGAGCCGCCCAGGGGCCCCTCTCTTGCTGAATTTGATCCAATGACATTGTCCCATCACTACAAGACCTCCTGGCCATCTTCTTCACGGCCTCCAGCCTCTCCATTTATCAGATTAAATCCCAGTAGGCAAGAGTATCTTGAAGATGTTCTGACACGTAATAAGTGCTCAGTGAACCATAGTTCACGTCCTTCCTCTCCTTGACGCAAAATAGACCCATTCTCAAAACAGGTCTCACATTGCCAATTTGTCTGAGTGACTGTGTTTATTCAACTATTTCTTCACTCATGAAACATTGGTTGAAGGTTTACTACGTGCTAAAATTCTGTTCAGGGTCATAAGAATGTAAATGACAAATAGGACTCCCTCTCTGCCCTGAAGACCTTGTATCCTACACAAGGGCAAAGTGAGAAGTGAGGGCAAATAAGCCAGCACCCTGTGAACTGCAACTGCCCTGGGTGGCAGGGAGGTGGAGAGGACCAGGGCGGCAGGGGGCAGGGGGTGGGGAAGAGCTTCCAGCCTGGAAAGAGTAGCTTATAGCACACCAAACTACCCCTTGAGAAGGACAACATCAATGTCTACGATTATCTGTCTGAAAGCTTTAAGACTTGCCCAGATTCCCAGCACTACAATCTGTTGAGCTTTGGTGAAGAATTCAATAAGCACAATGGTCTGAAAAGGCTAAGTACGACACGTCTCTCTTTTCCAATTGCATATCTGTGTGGAGATCAATTTTCTTCACACGCTTAAATCACAACAACATATCGACACGGACTGAATACAGAAGCAGATAGAAGAGTCCAGCTGTCATTCACTAAGGCAGACATCAAAGAGGTTTGAAAAAAAATGTAAAATAATGTCAGTTTTGTCACTAAATATTTTTGGTTTTGAAGACAGAAATTTTTAATAAAAAATATGTTTTAAATAAATTATGAATAAATGTAAAAGTTTCACAGGTTTTAAATGGTAAATATCAATATAGATACAACCCCTATTCACAAAAGCTCTTTGGGGACTTCAGTAATTTTTAAGAATGTGAAAGAAAGGATCTGGAGACCAAATATTTTGAGAATCATCCATCTAAAACACTTACCAAAATCGTCCATATGCTAGGCTATAGGCAAGCTTTGACGAATTTCAGTTTTGGAATTTTTCATGTTCTCTGACCACAGTCGAATAAAGTCAGAAATCAATTCATTAAAAAAAAAAAAAAAAAACTAGGAAATCCCCAATATTCGGAAATTAATCCATTCATGTCTAAATATCCTGTGTCAAGAAGAAATCTCAATGAAGTTTAGAAAATAGTTTGAAGTACATTATAATAAAAATATGATGTCAAACTTTATGGGATCCACATTATGGTGTATTTACAGGGACATCTGAAACGCCAGATGTATATACTAAAAAAATAAGTGTTCTAAATATCTATTTCAAGAAGTAAGAACAAATTAAGCTCAAAATAAGTAGAAGGAGAACAATTAAAGTCAGAAATAATGACTTAAAACACAAATATTCGATGGACAAGTCAACATAAAAACACATTTTTTATTTGAAAAACTAAAACATCATAAACCCTCAAAATGTTCACCAAGAAAACGAGAAAGCGTAAATCACGCATATGTTTGATACGGAAATGTAACAAGGACAAGGCAAGAAAGAAAAATTACCAGCCCATTTCCCCCAGGAACAGAGACCAGAATCCTAAATGAAATATGAGCAGATTGAATTCTATCACATAAAAATAGGATAACACACCACGACAGAGCCAAGTTTATTTTGGCAATCCAAGATTGGTCGGCCACTCAAGCATCGATGAAATTGCACGCCGCCGCCCACACCTATACTTTGCCTAGAGAGCCTCCGGTTTCGGTCCAAATTATAAAGAGCTGGGAAGTCTTCGTTCTCATCCTCACAACAAGAAAAATGCTGAAGAAACTGGAAATCAACAGTTCTTACATCCGGCAGAGAATCGAGGTCACAGGGCCACCTGCTGCCCTGAAAAGCAGAGACACGGGGGGCAGACACAGGGGCCGGGGACAGAGCCATAACCGGTAGGACTGATTTAAACTGTCATGGATGACTTGCTGGCGGCTCAGTGCGGACAAGCTGGAGAGTTCAGAACTCCGGGGCTGGGCAGGGGGCAGTTTTAGAGGGCCCCCTTCCTACTCCAAGTCTCACCTCCAGAAGCGGTACCAGGCTCTCCCTGGGGAGACACCCTCCCGCTTCCAGCAAGAAGAGGGACGAAGTCTCCATCTTGAAATATGCCCAGAGTATTCCATTCTCCTTAACTGCTGCCCTCAAGGCTCTGTTTTACCAGAGCCCAACTTGGGTTTTACCAAGACCTCACTGGCCTGGGGGAGGGTAAATGCCCAACTCAGACTCTAAAAAACTGCTAATCTCAGCACCACAGAACCCCCCACCCACTGCATCTCCACATCAATAGGGCTCCTAGGTAAGAATGGGGCGGTGTGACCTAAAGGTACTGCCCACCTTACTGCCATTTAAGGAGTCTCTAGGAAAACCCGAAGACAACAGGGAGATACAAATGAGGACACTAGAAGAAATTCTAGCCTCTGACATCATAGCTACAGCAAACCGTAAACATGGCCTGCCACATCGCCAGGTAAACAGAAACCTCACACTGAAGGCCTGTATTTCATTTGCCTAACACGTAATGTTAGGCTTCCAACAACAAAAAAAATTACAAGGTGTGCTAAAAGCAAAACATACAGTTGGAGGAGACAAAGCATGTGTCAGAACCAAACTCTGATATGGCGGAGATTTTGGAATTATCAGATCAGGAATTTAAAATAACTATGATTAAGATGCTAAGAGTTTTCATGGAAATGGAGAACAACATGCAGGAGCAGATAGGTATGTGAGCAGAGAGATGGCAACTCTAATAATAGAATCCCAAAGGAAATGCTAGAAATCAAAAACACAATGAAGAATGCTTTCGATGGGCTCATCACCAGACTAGACATGACCAAGGAAGGAATCAGTGAGCCAGACGATACGTCAATGGAAACCTTCAGAACTGAAATGGGAGAGAAAAAGGAATGAAAAAGGTAGAACAGAATATCCAAGAACTATGGGACAACTGCAAAAGATGTGAAATATTACACAGAATAGCAACTCCATTTGTGACAGCATCAAAAACATTACATACCTAGGGGCGCCTGGGTAGCACAGCGGTTAAGCGTCTGCCTTCGGCTCAGGGCGTGATCCCGGCGTTCTGGGATCGAGCCCCACATCAGGCTCCTCCGCTGGGAGCCTGCTTCTTCCTCTCCCACTCCCCCTGCTTGTGTTCCCTCTCTCACTGGCTGTCTCTATCTCCGTCGAATAAATAAATAAAATCTTTAAAAAAAAAAAAAAAACATTACATACCTAAGGAATAAATCAAAAGACCACAAGCCTTCTACATAGAAAGTCACAGAACGCGATTGAGAAAAAGTAAACATAAAACTAAGTGAAAACTACACCACCTTCATAGTGTGCAAGACTCAACATTGAGAGATGTTCATTCTTTTCAAATGTATCTATCCATTCAATAGAATGCTGATTAAAAATCCCAGAAAGTTTTTTTCTATGAAAACTAAAACAAAAAACTATCTCTATAATTTGTATGCCATGCAAAGGCCTCGAGAGCAGCAAAGACAATCTAAAAGAACAAAGTTGATGGGGTGCCTGGGTGACTCAGTCGGTTAAGGGTCTAAGTCTTGATCTCAGCCCAGGTCTTGAACTCAAGGTCATGAGGTCAAGCCCTGTGTTGGGCTCCACATGGAGCCTACTTAAAAAAAAAAAAAGTTGACATTTAAATTACCAGATATTAAGACTTGTTATAATGTTATGGGAAGTAAGACACAAAGACTAATAGGTGAATAGAATAGAATAAGGAATTCAAAAACAGACCACACAAAGCCTTTTTATTTATGAGAAAGGGTACATTTCAGAGCGATGGAGAAAGGATGATCTTTTCCATAAATGATCAGTTAAGTATCTACATTTTAAAAAATGGATCTTGCTTCCTATTTACGTCTTGGATGAAAATCAAGTCCAGTTGGATTATAGGTATAAACGTGAAAGGTTTAAAAAGTTTCTAGAAGACAATTGAAGAGAATCTATGAGTATCTTCACCACCTTGAACAGCAAGCTTCTTTAGCGGGACACAATTAGTATTAAACATACCAGGAAAAATAATACAAATTAGATTAGGTGAAAATTAAGAACTTCTGGTCAACAAAGACAAGAGTGAAGGAGAGAAAATTCAAGCCACAGAACGGACAAAACATTTACAGTCCACATGTCTGAAAGAGAATGCAAGTCTAGAACAGTTAGGGAAGACTTCAAAACAATTTGAAAAAGGAAAAAGCAGACAGCCCAACAGAAAACGGGGCAGAAGACTGAATTTAACTTCACAGAAGATATAAAGTGCCCGACAAGCATATGAAAATGTGCCCAACACCCTCAGTCATCAGAAAAATGGAAATTAAGATATAGCAGTGTACCCCATCAAAAATTAAAGATGGGCAAATACAATTGTGGGCAAGAAGGAGCAGCCACTGGAACTCTCATGAAATGCGGGGCCGGGGTTCTCTACTGGGACACGGGTGGGAGCGCAGTCTTTGGAAATCTCTTTAGCGGTATCTACTATAATCGAATTATGCATTGTCTATGACACAGTCATTCTTCTTGTACATATATAACCAACCGATTTGGTACAAATATAGACCAAAAAAGATATGTATAAATATGTTCATAATAATATTATTCGTGGTAGGTCCACACCAGAAGCAACCCAAATATTTCTCAAGAGTAGAATGAAGCAGGAAGTGTGGCATGTCCCCAGAATGACATTCTAGTATGATAATCAATACAAATGAACTAGAGCGATATGCAACTATACGTATGAGTCTCGCAGATACTAGGAAATGAGATCAATCAACCACCTGCATAAAACCCAAAAACAGACAAAGCCAGTATGTGGTGGTAGAGTGAGAAGAGCAAGGGCTGCTGGGAGGGGAATGCCTGGAAGGAGACTCCAGGGCCCCAGGGCGGTGGCGTTGCCCTGTAGCTCCACCTGTGAGCCCACAACACTGGTGTGATCACTTCGTGGAAACGTGTCAGGCCGCCCTCTCATGATATAGGTGCACTTTTCTGTGTGTGTGCTCTATTTTCAATTAAAAACCTCAATGAACAAAAGCGAGGGGTCAATTTTACCTAGATGGGGAGCATCATGAGCCTGCTCAGAAGAATCTAGAGTACCATCTCTAATCTCATCCTGGGGGCAGGCAGTGTTGTCTCTCCATCCAGCCTTGTGCTATTCACAGATCCCAGAGCAGTAATGGACACATGGTGACCAGAGGTCAGTAGATCTTTGACGCATGAGAAGCGAAAAAGAGGGAAAAAAAAAAAAAGATGCTTTCCCTTGCCGTTGAAATTCTCTTTACAATGGTTCTCTTCGGAATCTGGCTCCGGAGCCCTGGGGAAAGGCCACATGCAGAAGGACCAAAGCACCCCAGATGCTAGCTGGTCAGCCCCCAGACGCAGAACCCCTTGGCTGCTGCAGCCAACCTCAGATGCCCGAGGGAGCCCAGGCAGGCCCAGGACCACCCAGCCGACCCATAGCCTTGTGAGCAATAATTCATGTTGTTGTTTTAAGCTACTACACGAAAGTTTGATACTCAGGAATAGTAAACTGAATGATCACCCCTCCCCGGGAGGCTTTCACATCGACTGCAATAAAAATGATGTGCCCCAGGGTTTACTGCAACCTGGACTCTGTATGCAGTGGCCCTGGAGAGCAGTGTAGGTGTGTTAGCTGCTTGGACCCCATTTCCAGCCTCTTCTACCCCATCTGTCTTTTCTATAGATGCCATAAGTGCTATACGACTGATGTCCCAGCTTGTTTTCAGCTCGGTGTGGCCATGGGGCCTCGTGCTGGCCAGTTAGTCATATGCAGAAATCTGCTGGTAATACTTCCCTATCTCTCTTCCTAACTGTGGGAGCGCTGAAAAATCCCTTACGGTATCAGCCAATAGAGTTGTCAGATTCAGAAAAAACGATTAATTATTAACCGAAAGAAATACAGGATGCCCAAGTAAATTGGAATTTTAGATGAACAAAGCATAATAATAATGTTTTTAGTGTAAGTACACCCCAAATATATCATTGCTTCAAACTCTATCACTGAGACACACATCAGCCCGGGGGGGGGGCGAAACCCCCATTTCCTTTCACTTCTAAGGCAGGGAGAGGGTCTCCTCACCCGCCCAGCCTAATCCAATCCCAATCGGGATTTTCAAACTGACAAACCACTCTGCTAATCCAGCAGGCTCTGCTTGGCACCCACTTCTCAATACTTCATACGTTTTGTTCTGCCATCTTCTATCTGCCAGTGGTGTGAGTGAAAAATCTGACAGCAGGCCCATTTTCTTTCAAGTCCTCGTGGGAAGCTTCTAGGATTTTCTGCTCACCCATGGAGGGCAGAAATATTATCAATCTACAGGTCTGTGACTGTGTCTTTCCATGAGTCCTCCCCCCCGGGACTCAGATGACCATTGCCATGTACGGACGCAAGCCATCTACAACGTGGGGTGTTTTTTCCAGCATCTGCACAGATAAGGCCTCTCCTCCAAGGTTACTCTCTCATTTGTACATCAACTGTCATGGGTCAAGCATACAGGTTTCTTCTCTTATTTTCCCTTATGATTTTTATCCCTACGTGTTTCTCCGGGTTTTGAGATATGCCTTCCACTTCACCTTCCAGACCTCTCATTTGTGTCTAATTGGAGGACATCATCTCTTTGAAGATGGGTACTTAATTTTTTTTAATTCAAAAATAATTCTTCAGTTCTGGTCCATGCTATAATTGAATCTCTTAAGTGTTCTTCCTGGTTTTTAATCAAGCTGCCATCTGTCTTCTGTAGCAGGACTTTTTCTGGCTGGTTGATGGCTTTTTTTCTTCCTCTCCCAGCCTGCTGGGATCCGTACATTCCTTGTTGTCTTTCTTGTTTACTTGCAGTTCTCTTCACCCTTGAAGTCCTGCCTTGCTGCTGGGGCACCTCGGGGGGTGGGTAGCCCCCAAGGAAGTAGGGGCACCACAAGCTCACGGTGCGCACTTCACAGTGCTCAGGTCCCTGGGCACTGGCTCCCATCTCCTGACTCAGCCTCAGAGGTGGGCCACTGGGCTCACTGGATCAGCTTCCCTAAGGCTCCCCAGGGCCGGGGAGACCAGTGGGTCCTCGGGTGTGGGGCATAGCTCCAGGGTGCCTAGTTCCACCCTTCCAAATGGGTTTAGGGCTCGCTGTGAGCTGGCCTTGTTGAGCCCAAGCCTCAATCCAGGGTCTGCCGAGAGAGGGCCAGCCTCCAGCCTCCCACAGCCCTCAGGACTGCCTTATACCTTGTGGCCTCTGCCTCTGCTGGGCTCAGGAAAGGCAGTTGATAGATGAATTGGGAGACTGAGAAAAGGGTATCAGGGGTAAGTTGCTTCAACACGATCTTCCCATAAATGCCCCACACTTTTTATTCTAAAGTTTTGAACTTTGTATGATTTTATATTACAGCCTTAGAAAAAAAATAAATATTTAGGGGCGCCTGGGTGGCACAGCGGTTGAGCGTCTGCCTTCGGCTCAGGGCGTGATCCCGGCGTTATGGGATTGAGCCCCACATCGGGCTCTTCCGCTATGAGCCTGCTTCTTCCTCTCCCACTCCCCCTGCTTGTGTTCCCTCTCTCGCTGGCTGTCTCTATCTCTGTCGAATAAATAAAATCTTAAAAAAAAATAAAAATAAAAAATAAAAATAAATATTTTAATACCAAAAAAAAAACTTTAGTGAAAGCATTATAAAAAGAGAAATGAATGTATATGACTTCATTAAGTCAGAATTTCTAAGTTTCCTACTTCCAAGATCACGTCTAACAAAAGACTGGAAGCCGCTGGGTGCCGCAGTCACGGACGGGTCATGTAAACTGTGGCGTGTCCATACGAGTGGAACACTGGGACGACAAAGCTATAAAAAAGGATGAAGACCTGTGTTCACTGGCTCAGGAAAAACACCGGCTTTTAATGGTAAGGAGAAAAAGGATGGTGCAGAAGAGTGCATGGTGTTTTTCTGTAAAGAGCCAGCCAGTAAATATTTTAGACTTGTAGACCACAGGTACGCTTGGTCACAACCACGCAACTCAACCATGTTAGCAAGAAAGTCGTCACGGACAGTATGTAAACTAATGCACGTGGCTGTGTTGCAATAAAACTTTATTTACAATACAGGCAGCAGGCTGGATTTGGTCTGGGGACCGTATCTTGCCAACTCCTAGTATAGCAGATATGTCCTAAGGTGATCTCCCATGCCCTAAACCCTTACACAATCTAGTCCCCTCAGGTGCAGAGCCTGACTTGCTTCTTAGCCAATGGAATATGGCAAAGGGTGAAGGAGTTCTGCAAATGTAATTGAGATCCGAATCAGTTGGTTCTGAGTGAATCAAAGGGGAGCTGATCCTGGGAGATCTCAACCTAATCAAATGAAAGCCCTTAGAAGAAGCCGTTTTTGAGAACAGAGATTCTTCCACTGGATTTGGAGAAGCAAAGTGCCATGATTCATAGCTGTGAGGACAGGAAGTCAGCCAACGACTTGAGGGGGATTGGAAGCAGATCTTTCTCTAGTTGAGCCTGCGATGAGAGTCCAGCCCGGCCAACATGTTGACTGCCACCTTGGAGACCCTGTGTGGAGAACCAGGTAAGCAGCACCCTTGCTCCTGACCCACAGGCACTGAGGTAATAAACACGCATTGTGTTAAGCCACCGAGTTCTCAGTAACTTGTTACATAGCTTAGAAAAGTAATATGCCTGCTGTATAAAGTCTGCCATCATTTATGTAAGAAAGGGGGAAAATACTACTATATATGCACATATCCTCAAATGTTCATAAAGAAACACTAGCAAGATAAGCAGGAAATTAATCGAAGTACCCACAAAGTGCGGGAGAAATGCGTGTATCCGTGGGGTGGGCAGCAAGACTTTTCAGACCAGAATTTTTTGTATCTTTTGGATATTTAAACCACAAGTTTATTATCTATTCAAAAAGCTAAATTAAATTTTGAAAAAAATCTCCTACTTCCCCATTTGGTAATCGAAAGTATTTTTCAGATCTGTACCTTTGATATGTCACAGTTACTATGGATGTTCATGGTATCTTTTGCCTTGATTCTTTTCTGTATCAACATTACTAATATAACCTGTTTCTTCGCCTTCAGAACGTCTTCTTTTAATCTCAAATGGCCACCTTTCCTCAGCGTTGTTCTCACAGCCCCTGAAACAGAGGCCGGCAGGGGGATCACCCCAGTGGATGCTTGCCGAGGGAATGAATGAATCATGGCGACCCTCACTTTGGTGTTTTCCTTCATGGCGAACCCACTTGAACAACCCCTGGTCTGCACAACCCCCTCCCCCCGTGGTCCAGATTTCACTCCCCACTTGAAATAAAGCATCTTCGCAGAACAAGCTGCCTCGCCGCCTCCTTACCACCCACCTACCGTCAAGAGATGTTGATGAAACATGATTCCTAAAGCATTTTAAACATCTTTCGGGAATATGTTATGCAGACAAGACACAGTGATGGCAACAGCAGAACGCGGGCATCTGCTCTTCTCTGGTTCATTTTCTGAAAACAGCTTTCTGTCTTTCCAGCCTGCTCACTCTCAGCTGAGCCACCTTGCAGAGATCACTGCACATGTGGACCAGTTCGGAAGGTTGGCACAGCCGCCCCGCCCCTCCCCACTCCAGCTCAGCCCTGCCCTGATCAAAGCTCAGTTTGGGAGCTGGAAATACTATGCTCTCCAGTCTTCCACGCTCTTCGTTTGCTTAGCAAGTGGACCTCTGCCTTGTTCTAAAGACAGAGACCCCAGTGCAGTGGGCTCCCCCATAACCAAGAATATATATGTTTCCCTTTTATTCTCTTCTCTGGACTGGAATCTTCTCTCTCCTTAGCCCCTGATGGTTCTCTGGAGCCAAGAAGAGGTGGTGGGAGTTGAAAGGAGAGGTAAAGAAGGGCAAAGGACAGGCTGGGCCAAGCCACCAGGAGCCCAGAAAGGCATCCCTTGAGTGTGGATGAGGCTTGAAGAGTCAGGCTGCCCTCAGGCTTTTACTGGGCTCTAGTAGGGAGTTCTCCTGGCCTGAATCAAAAGTGATACAATCTCAGATGCGGGGTGGGCCTGGGAGTGTAGACACCTTCTGGCATGTGCACCCATGCACACATGTAGACACACACACAACACACATGGGCTTCCCCTGTCAGTTAGGGACCTTACAGTGCTAACCAGAGGCCAGCTCATCTGTCCCGTCAGTAGCAGGTGCACTGGAGCCCCCTTAGGCACCCTGGGGGTGATCACCATCTGCTGGAACACTTACCGAGTTCCTGGCATATGCTCCTTGGCCTGGGAAGCAAAACCTGTCTAGAACCCAGGACCCTCGCTTTGCTTTTGCCTCTCTTTCTTTCTTTCTTTCTTTCTTTCTTTCTTTCTTTCTTTCTTTCTTTCTCTCTCTCTCTCTCTCTCTTTCTCTCTCTCTCTCTCTCTCTTTCTTTCTCTCTCTCTCTCTCTCTCTCTCTCTCTTTCTTTCTTTCTTTCTTTCTTTCTTTCTTTCTTTCTTTCTTTCTTTCTCCCGTCTTAGTATCACCCAAGCTCCCAAACCCACAGAGAGATGGCACTAAACAGTCCCTGGTTAGAGGTGGGGAGAGGAGGAACCATCAGTCACACAAACAAACAAGATTTTCCCAGGTGGCAACAAAAAATTCCCAGCTGAATCCAAAGAGCCAACAATGAGGAGAAATTAGTTCACAATACATTGTTAAGGTAAAAAAAAAAAAAAAAAAGGAGGTCGTAAAACACTGTATTTTTTTAAAAAATATATCCGTTTTTACATTTACCTTAAGTTTCCCTGAAAACTTAGACTCACCTACCTGACCATCCTCTCTGCGGGACGACCTGAGTGTCTGCTGGCACTTGCACCTTGACGTGTCCTAAACCGTCTGCCCGCCCCGCTGATCCTCCTGGAGTTGCCTCCACATCAGGAGACGGCGGCCCCATTCTTCCTGATGATCAAAGCCACCATAGCTCCTCTTCCTTTTTCTCCAGATGGTCCATTCACCAGTTGCAATAAAGTTGAAACAGTCTCCTGGAGAGTAGATAGCAACAAAGACAGAGGAAATAAGAGAAAATAAAGAAGAAAATTAGAAATTTAGTCAAAGAGGTACAACAGCCTAAGAAGTCCAATTGTTGTTGTATGGGATTAAAAAAAGGAAAGTGAAAGAAAGGAAATTATTATTTTTTAAAAACCGATACAAGTTTTCCAAGGACTAACAGATCTGAGTTTCCAAATTGAAGGCTTTTTTTTTTTTTTTTTGCAAGTTCTCAGCACAAATGAGTAAAAATAGATCCATGCCAAAGCCCACCACTGGGAAATTTAGAGCCCAGGAAGAGAGAGAAGGTCCTAAAATATTCAGAGAGAAAATGCAGGCCACGAACAAGGAGTCAGGAACTGAAACAGCATTCAGTTTCAAAACAGCAGCTCTAGAATTGAAAAGAAAGTGGAGTGATGCCTTCAAACCTCTAAGGGGAATCGATTTCATACCAAGCCAGTCAGGTTTGGGGAGAGAATAAAGACATTTTCAGGTGTGTGAACGTGTTTTATTTCCCAGGATTCTTTGTTAGAAAACCACTGCAGGATGTGTTCCACCAAAACAAAGGAGAAGGGTCTAGAAAGCAGAAGTCCATCACAGGAGAGAGAAGAAAGTATTCCCAAGATGATGGTAGAAAGAGGCCCAGAATGGCAACAGTGAATCAAGGGGGAAAATAAACAATGCAGGTAAAAAGCATGAGGACTGGAGTGCGGAGAACCCACCAAGAAAAACATGGACCTGAGAGGTTATCAGTATGTTTCTCCATACAGGGTTCTGGCAGAGTTTGAAGACAAATTATTGACAGGTACAAGGAAACTAGAAAAAACAAGGCAGTTATTAACTCCAGGGGGGGGGGGAAAGTTGCATAAGAAAAGAAATGATATCATAGGATATATATGTTTCAACTGTGAATCATGTAAATATTACCAAAATATAGGCAAGATAATATAAATGCAGAATGCCAGTCTGAGAAATGTAATATGACATGTTGCAAGTATAAGGGAAGGGAAGTAGAGAAGAGGCTGGTGTAAGAAAGCCAAGGCACCCTCCTTTTTCATGGAGGAAAGTCACTAGATACTAACCAAAAGCAAGAGCAGTATTTCCTTGTTATTTAGAAATATGGAAGATCGGGAAAAAATAAGACACCTAAAATTGTTGAAATTGATCACCTTTCCGAAGTGGACATGGGGTGAGGAAGAGAGGGATAGTGGACTTTTTTTTCATCATATGCCTCATAATACCGCTTAAACTATGTACACATTTATGTATACACATTATTTTGATAAAAAAAATATTTAAAATGATACAGAGTCACAATGAAAATAACCATGAATTCCCCCCAAATGAAAAAACTTCAACTTCATAAAAATAAAGAAGAGAGTTAAAATCAACAAAAGTTTAAATCAATAAGAACAGGGAAATTAACATTCTACACAATTTTCTACTCTAGTCTAACTTATTTTCTCTTGGTGAATAGGTTTTGTTGCCACTGATTTGTTTTGCTCCTTTTATGTAAATTCTGAGACATCATAATACAAATTTGAAGTTTTTACATAAATGAAGCATATCTATTACTCAGTGCTGTGTCTTGGTACCTGGCACAGTGCCCAGCATCTAGCAACTTCTCAAGGAATATTTGTTGACTTGAATTAAAGTAACCTGATTCTCTTTGGGTCTGAATTTCCTCCAATTTTCTCTCAGGTTCCTTTAAGAACCATCTCCATGAAAAACGTTTCTGAATTTTCTGTAAAACTTTGCAAAGACATTAATCATTAACTTGCTTAATGTTCCTTTCAGGAGGATCCACGAGATAAATTTTTCTCTGAATTTAAAACCCACCAAAAAAGTCAGTCTTCTGATGAAATGGTATCTAGCAATGAGAATTATGTAACCACACTTTTGCCTTAACTCCTAGGGCTGCAAGTCTACTTTAGGTTAATAACTTGGAGCAACTTAAATTTGATAGACTCTAAATTTTTTTAATGTGCATTCAGGACATGGAGAAGCACTGATTTTCTTCTTTTTCTAAGGTGTTGATTTTAAATAGAAATTTATTCTTGAGAACATGAATTGCATTTTCCACTCTTTTACATTTACAGACCTGGCCTGGGGAAAGTTTTCTTTTCTTTTCCTGAATGGACATCCAAGTATCAGAAGCCCTGGAATTCATACAATAACTAAAACACTGCCACTGTACAGAATTGGCAATAAATTACATTCTTCATATGTTTGACTAGCTGGGTAGAATATGAATTTATTCATGTTGATAATGGATCCAGAACTATCACAAGGAGCCTGGCCCTTCAGAAGTCCTGGGGCATCCCCCTTGAGATCCCATCTGGACAGACTTGTGATGCTCTCCATATTTTTCCTTTTGGAAACTCCTGTCCTCAATAGACTGAATCTTGCCCCACCAGTTAATGATTTCATTACACATGTATTAAAGTTTTTCATCTTCCACTGTGGATTCTCAATGGAAGCACAAGATTTGAGTGAATTGTTGGAAGACATTTGTCTCTGTGCTTTTCATCTTCAGCCTGTGTCCCTTAGCCCCCTGCACCATGAACTCAATATCTTCCTTTCTCAAATAACATCTTTCATCTTCCATGAGCTTGTTCTCTTTGCCTGTGCTGAACTCTGCAGACACACTGGGCTTGCCATTGCCCTCGTTGTCATAGTATCCATCAATGTGAGGAGTGCTATGAACTATCAAGCAGGTTGTCAGTGATCATTGCTCTCTCTCTTTCATAAACCTGAGTGAGTGGACACAGTTGGCTGTCTGACAAGCAGTGAAAATCTGCACTGCTTGGTGACACATCAGATCAGGACAGTTATGATTTCACCAGAGACTTTCATTCCAAGGGTCAGACCCTCAAGCAAAGAGACATACTAAACATTTTCAGATCTGTCCTAGAAAAAATGGTGATCTAGACAACTTTACCTGAGTGGCGACCTCATCTTGCCATTGAGAAGTCCTGCATAGATTTCTTATTCTTGGATATATAAAAAGAGCGCCTGCCAGAATAATATCATGGATGTGAGGCTTACCGAGCCTGACATTTTGAAGGACCTAGTCAACAGAGGCCAGTGGACAAAAGAGCTCTCAATTCTTCAAGTTGAGGTTGGGTATATAGAATCTGTCTCTTCAGAAGGGACTCAATCTTATCCGTGATAGGTGTTTGCAGTGAGAGTGTGCAGGTAGCAGCCCGCTTTTCTTCCTAATGCTTGAGCTTGGCAATGAGATGATTACTATTGAGTTGTCAAAATCTTCTTCACCCAAGTGGATTTCTCCAGATGAAGATTTGATATAAAATATTCTATCATCTGAAGGGAAGACAGACACATCAAAATGCCCTTTCCAAGATCCAAGATCAATATAACTCTTTCATCACCAATCTTTTTGTTCAAGCCATGAGCAGAAGTTATGTCTGGTTTCAGCCAAGAGCTATTAAAGTAAGCTAAAATTATAAACGATCCTCCTGTAATTTCCTTCACCTTTTCCAGAAACGTAGAAGAGAACTTCTCAGGGTGGAATACTTTGTTCTCCCCATTGTACTCCACATGGGACTACTGCTTTCTTGTGTCATTCACATATACCACTGCTCCCACCACCACCACCACCACCACCACCACCATCACCATCATCATCACCATCACCACCATTACTATCACCACCACCATCATCAACACCACCACCACCATCACTACCACCACCATCATCATCACCATCACCACCATTACTATCACCACCACCACCACCATCATCACCATCACCACCATCACCACCACCACCATCATCATCACCATCACCACCATTACTATCACCACCACCACCATCACCGCCACCACCACCACCATTACCACCACCATCATCACCATCACCACCATTACTATCACCACCACCATCATCACGACCACCATCACCACCACCACCATCATCATCACCATCACCACCACCACCATCATCACCATCACCCCCACCACCATTACTATCACCACCACCACCATCACCACCACCACCACCACCACCATCATCACCACCACCATCACCATCATCACCATCACCATTACCACCTCCATCCATCCATCATCATCATCACTACCACTACCACCACTGCCATCACCACCACTATGTAAACCCAAAAGTATCCATATAAATCCTTAGTGATAAAATGGTTTTGATGGGTTTCACTGCAGTCTGATTCATTGCACCATTACTGATCATTCAACCAATTGTTCTGAGTTGGTAAAGGCCACAAACCTTGGGATGGCCCAGTTTCCCTGATCATTGGCTGTGATCTCCACATTCTCTTGATAGAAGACACTCACATGAGGATTAATGATGCCAGGATCAACAACAACCTCAGATCCATTTAATATTATTGCAAGTCCTTAACCAGGAGAGCACAAGGCTCCAGGGAGGATGGGTGTGGTTGATTGAGGAAGAGTATAAAAAATAAAGGAGCTCTGCTGTGTAGAATAAACAAAAACTGATTTTTGATAATTAAAAGTTTTACACCTCTTCATATGCTAAATTAGATATTTGTTTCCACTGGATATAACATAGCATTTTAGCTCTTCGAAATTATCTCGTATCTGACAGTTTTTCCATTAGTCATAACTAGATTGCGTTAGTCACTTACTGAGACCAGAGATGATTCTCTATAGTGACAAAGTCATGTTCAAAATAGGCTCAGAAATGCTTTTTTCCTGTCTTTTGTGTTGGCAAAATGTTTCCCAATGTTATGTAGCTCTTGTTCTCTTTTCTATTTTTTTGTCTTTTCTTTTTTTAAAAAAATAATTTTCCTAAGGAGGCCTCATCTCTTAATGTAGAAAAATAACACAAATGTCTCATTCCTACATAACGGGACTACAATAATTGCTATTTGGTTCCAATCTTTCTAGAGACAGCTCACTTTGAGCAAATTTCTCGTTGTTGGACTCAAGTTAAAGAGAAGACCTATCGTGGCCCAAAGCTCTCAGCCACACTGGATTCGGGCCTAAGAGGGACTGTTCTGCCACGTTTTGTTTTATCCACCCTGATCAGGAAGCCGAGGCTCACTTCTGCAGGAATAACACCTATTTGCTTGCAGGACCATGTAAAGGGCTGCATGAGAAAACCTGAATTAACTGCACCCATATTTCCAGTTTATTCCAGGGATGTTTAACACTTTTTAATGAATGGACACTTGTTTTTTGTTCTGTCTGTTTAGTAGACCAGAGCCTGGCACATGTTAAGTCCTTAGTCATTGTTAGCTATGCAGTTAGGATTATTATCTTGTTGCTTTGCCATTCTGCTTTGCACTTTCTCTCTCACCTTTACTCTTGAATTTCCTCACTCTTCTCATTCCCTCTTGTTATTTCTGCACAGCATATTGCATGTCCTGGGGGAACTTACATGTGATGTCACCAACAAGACTCTGAAAAGGGATGCTCGCAGGGTGTGCATGGTGGTAGAAAACATGGTATCTAGAGTAGGGCGGGGACAGCCCCTCCTAATGGACTCATCAGTTAGGAAGCTATCCCCATCGTGGGGTCCAAAGTGATCTCCCAAAGACTCCTTTTTCTTGAGAAAGAATCTTAAGCTACTGTAGGAGTTTATTACCTGACATCATCCACAACAGTAGGAGACTGGTGAATTGGCTCCATCGTCAATCCAATCATGAGGAGGGAGCAAAACGTCCTGGATAAAATGATTCAAACATTTTTTTTTAAATGAACTGATGGGCCAGCAAAAGTACCAGCTGCATAAACTGGGTTGAAGAGCATCTCCCAAATTTCATGCCCATCCAGAACCTGTGAATGTGAACGTATTGCAAGTTCTTTGCAGACATAAATTAAGCTGAGGTCGTACGGGATTAGAGTGGGTCCTAACACAATGACAGATATCCTTATAAGAAGAGGGACGTTTGGACACAGAGAGGCGCAGACACAGAGGGAGGATGACTGTATGAAGAGAGAAGTGGAGATTGGAGTTCTATTATCACAACCAAGGAACACCAGAGATTGTCATCAACTCCAAGAACCTGGGGAGAGGCAAGGAAGGATTCTGTCCTAGGCTTCTGAGAGAGACCATGGCCCTGCCAACATCTTGATTTTAGACCTCTAGCCTCCAGAACTGTGAGAGAATAAATTGTCACTGTTTTAAATGACTCCATCTGCGGCAATTTATTACGGCAGCCCTGTAAAGCTAATACAACAGAAAGGGAAAGCCAACATTCGCTTGGAGGGCATTGGTTAAATCAAGGTGAACTAGAGCCTTGGTTCCCGTGGGCTCAGACGATGTGGTGCACAGGAGAGAAAAACCCAGAAGTACTCAAGGGGAAGAACTGAAGAGGAATCGCCACTTGATACATAAAAGTAGGACCCAGTAAGTGTATGGGGAGATTACCAATAAAGCTGCCCCCACCAAAGGTTACTGACAGAAAGTTGTCTCCAGAACTGGTGCTGGGTAAAGAAGGGAAAACCTCTACTCTGAAAATCCGCAGCAATAAATCAGTCCTCACATAGTTTGAAGTCTGAAGTCACACCCCCTGAACGGTGTAGAAGGTCAACCTGAGAGTCAAGGTTAGGGTACCTTGATCCCCTTAAATGTCTGCAGAAGCACATGTAAGTTGGTTCTGGTGCACCCACCAGCAGCCACATCTCAAAGAACTCTTAAAAACAAATACAACTCACTCCCCAAAATCACAAAACACAAAAGGAAGCAAGGTAACATGACCCTGAGAAAGCAGAATCCTCAACTTGAGGATTCTTTTTTTTTTTTTTTTTTTTTAGATTTTATTTATTTATTTGACAGAGAGAGACAGCAAGAGGGGGAACACAAGCAAGGGGAGTGAGAGAGGGAGAAGCAGGCTTCCCGCAAAGCAGGGAGCCCGATGCGGGGCTCAATCCCAGGACCCCGGGATCATGACCAGAGCCAAAGCAGAAGCTTAACGGTTGAGCCACCCAGGCCCCCTCAACCTGAGGATGCTGAGTCAGACCTGCTGAGTCAGACCTGCAAAGACTTCAGCCCTTGACTCATGTGACACAGTGGATGCAATCAGTAGTTTAATAAATTTAAGGTAATAAAAGAAAATTAAAGGTCTGAATTAGGTGTAAGAGACTATAGATATGAGCAAGGAGATTTAGAAAACAAAATTAAACCTATGTAAGTAAAAGTACAATAATTCAAATTAAAAATTCAATTAGACACAGATAAAGAGAGAATTAGCGAGCTAAAAGATGGGCTGGAAGAAATCTCTAGTGTGGAGATACTAAGAATCAGAAAAGTCAGGAAATGTGGAGGATGCAGTAAAAAGATTGACATGCAGGTAATCACAGTTCCATAGGGGAAAAAATAAGAGATATCAAATATTATAAGTATTTGAAAAGATAATAGCCGAACAAATTCCAAGCCAGGTTGGATAAAAAGAAATCCACACCTAACAAATAGTGCAATTTTTGGTACACCACAGACAAAGAAATAAAAGCCAACTGCCTTGAAAAGGATGACAAACTGGGGAGACAGCTGATTTCTCAACAGCAATAATAACTTTTTTTTTAAAAAAAGCTAGAAGGCAGTAGAATGATGTCTTCAATAAACTGAGAGAAAATAGCAGTCAAATAAAATTTTAAATCCTGTGGGAGGGAAAAAAATGGCTTTCAGGAATGAGGACAAAATAAGGTCATTTTCCGATAATGAAAAACTGAGAGAGTTTAGTACCAACAGAACTTCACTAGAAGAAAATAGAACGGATATAGTTCAGGCAAAAGGCAAGTAATTGCACATTGATGGTGTGAAATGAGGAAGAGTGATGGGCAAGGGCACTGACAGAGAGAGACAAATCTAAACAAAATTGACTACAATGAAAGAATAATAATAATTTCTTGGGGGATTAAATGTTTTTAAAAAGATAGAGCTAAAATGCATAATACGTCATGGGAGGGGACTAATTAGGGTTAAACTATTCTGGTGCCCTTATAGTGGTCAAGATTTTTAGAGATTAGATATTCGTATTAAAATTAATTTCTAGAATAAACGTGAAGAGAACAGAAATAAGATGAACAGCAAACTAGCACAGGGGAAGCAATGAAATAGAATAAGCAATTACTGGTAAATTCAAAGCAAGCAAGAAAGGAGGGAAAACAGAAAAATCAGAAAAATTGAAAACACAAATGAAGATGTTAGAAATAAATCCAGATATATCAATTACTACAATATTTTAAAGGGACTGGATATGTCAGTTTTAAAAAATATATCAAATTGTGTTTTTAGATCAAACTGAATTTTCTTTTTTAATCCAGAGACCTCTTTTTTATAAGACACACACTAAATTAGCTGGCTACAAAGAGACTGCAAGTAGAAGTTTGAAAAAGATGTATCCAGGGGTGCCTCGGTGGCACAGCGGTTTAGCGTCTGCCTTCGGCTCAGGGCGTGATCCCGGCGTTCTGGGATCGAGCCCCACATCAGGCTCCTCCCCTGGGGGCCTGCCTCTTCCTCTCCCACTCCCCCTGCTTGTGTTCCCTTTCTCGCTGGCTGTCTCTATCTCTGTCAAATAAATAAATAAAATCTTAAAAAAAAAAAAAGAAAAAGAAAAAGATGTATCCAGAAAATATTAAACACAAAATAAATGAGGATATTTATTCAATAACAGATAACTAAAACTTAAGGCAAAAAATGTTAGTGGAAACAAGGTTACTACATAAAGCTGCAAGTACGAGGATGTACCAGGAAGATGTACCTGTTAACAGACCTTACAAATAGAACCAAAATGGACAGAGCTATAGAAAGAAACAAAAATATTCACTGTCATAGAGGGAGATTTTAACGTGCCTCTTCCAGTAACTCAGTGACCATCCACTAAGAACAGTGGACTCCAGGACAGTGGCAGGGGAAATGCAAGACAAGTCATTGTGCCAAAAAACATGGAGGTGCTCAAGGAATGACGGGGTCATGTCGAAAGGACACAGAGCTGCTTTGAAGGGGCTTCCATTGGCCAAATCTGGGACAATTTGGGCATCAAAAGAAAATGATAGTAAAAGGGGCACCTGGGTGGCTCAGTCGGTTAAGCATCTGCCTTTGGCTCAATTCATGATCCTGGACTCCTGGGATCGAGCCCCACGTCCATTTCCCCCCTCAGCAGGGAGCCTGCTTCTCCCTCCCCGCCCCGGCTTATGTGCCCATGCTCGCTCTTTGTCTCTCAAATAAATAAATTTTAAAATGATAGTAAGAGGTCACAACTCTTTGACTAAAATACAAATCTATTATATCTATTAATTAGTAATTGTTTAATCAGTAAAAAAGAAGGAGAGGCTCTCTCTTACAGTAGAACGCCAGCTAACAAATCCCGAAGATCATGGGATTGGAAAACCGCTCTTTGGCAACTAAATAATAATAATCGGTTTAGGCAAAAATCATCAACAGATGCTGAATCTGGAGGGGTGGAGTCTGATGAGATATAACATATTCACGTGGTCTCAAAGTATCTCCCTTACTTATTAACCAAGAAATTCATCATATGTCTTAATTAAAAATACAGCGGAGTAGGGGCGCCTGGGTGGCACAGCGGTTGGGCGTCTGCCTTCGGCTCAGGGCGTGATCCCGGCGTTATGGGATGGAGCCCCACATCAGGCTCCTCCGCTATGAGCCTGCTTCTTCCTCTCCCACTCCCCCTGCTTGTGTTCCCTCTCTCGCTGGCTGTCTCTATCCTGTCGAATGAATAAATAAAATCTTAAAAAAAAAAAAAAATACAGCGGAGAAACCTGGCAAACATCATCTTAACCCAGCAGTGGGAGAGCCGACCTCCCAGCATTGGCGTCCGCCACCCACGGAGCCTTCGGATGTGATAGGCGGGGAAGACAATGCGTCCCTTCGGGGACAATCTTGTCAGAACCGCGTCTCCCGAATCAAACCATGAGGAAGCATAAGGCAGACGTAAATTGGGAGGCACTGAACAAGTGAGAGGCTTGGACCTTTCAGGAATGTCAAGGTCAGAGAAAGAGGAGGAACAGAATGAACGAAACGGAGAAGGCACAGCCACGGGATGCGGGGTGTGATCCTGGGTGGGATCCCAGTTCATGAAGGACCCCGTTGGGGCAGGAGATGCACTCCGGAGGGTTTGATGCTGTAAATGCACCAACGCTGATGTCCCGGTTTTGATCCGCTGAACCTTGCAAATAGACGCGTGTCCCGCACGCAGGAAATACCCCGAAGCGTGCAGGATGCTGATCTGTCCAGTCTGCAGCTTCCGCCCAGTCCAGCCCCTGCCAATCGACCGGGAGAAATCTCTCTGCTGTTCTGGAACGATGGCAGCTGGACTTTCTCTTCTACCTCTATTTCATCACCAGGAGGAACGGACTCCCCAGTGCCGACGCAGACACTCACTGGCGAGCTGGGAGCTCAGCTGGACTTCCCAAACATCCGGGACGGATTGTGACAAGGGCTAATCAGGCAGTAAGTGGGAGAGGACAGTGGAAAACCTTGCAACGGAAATGATTCCCCCCAAACAAAACCACCCAGGCCTCTCACTTTGCAAAACGCCCCATGATCGAAATGGTTTTTCTTCCCTCAGCCGTCAGTCTGGGTGGACATGAGCCTCCTTGCTTTAAAGGAAAATAAACTCTGCGCGACCTCCTGAACACTGGTTATAGTCCTGGGAATCCCCACCCCTTCCTAGACAGTGTGGAGAGCGAAGATGCCCGGTTCCAAGGCCAGGTCATACCTGCTCTGTCGGCTCCCTCGTCCAAAGAGTAGGGTTCATACTAGCGGCCTCAGCATGTCAGCTGTGGGACTCAAACACTCTAACAGGGGGAAAGCCCTCGGGAAATTATACCTGTTTTTATTCTCAATGGGCAGATACATTGCTTTTTTTCCCAGATCATTTGGGGGAGAAACGATGTCTGACGTGCTAAGGTGAGCATTCAGGCTGGTCTACTGTTGACTAAGCTATCAGTAAGAAAAATTTTAAAAAACAGGGTTCTGAATAAAATGAATATTGATGCAATTTTGTCACACTACTCGTAGAAGTGGCCTTGTGTCTTCTTGGGTTTTTTTTTTTCTCTTTATTTAAGGAATTATGCCTACGTTTGCCATCAAATAAATGTTCAGCAACACTGCTACCCCCACCTCGACCAGACGGACTGAGGGCCTTCACGTTATACACGTGCACCGCGCACCCCGGGGAGTCATCCAGGAACGTGACGCAGGCAGGTGCCTCTGGGAAGAGAAGCCGGATGGCTGAGGACAGGTGAGAAGGGAGACACCCTTTTCCCCCTATACCTTTCTCATCTCTGGAACTCTGGACCCTATGAATCTCAGACCTTTTTTTAAAAAAATAAGTTAAACTAATGTTTAATGACAAGGTTTTCATTTAACTAAACCCGAATCCTGACAGCTTGGAGCACACCTTCGCCACCCACTCATTTGAGTCATGAGTTTAGAGATCGTACTTCATCTTTATCCAAAGTTGAGTAAATGTATAATTTTTAAAATATTACATTACTGAGTTGGCAGGCAATGAAAGGAAAGGGTGAAGCATAAGCACCAAATGTTACCGTGCATCTCAAAAAGAACAGTAAGACGAATCCTCTGGAGACATAGTGAGCACGTAGAAAGTTATGCGAGGAATGACAAGCAAACGCAGACGCGTTGGTAGAAGCCCAAGGTCTCATGGTGAACAGTTTAGCTATTTAGATAGTGGCTCAGGATTTACCTTGATAGGAAAATCTGAAGTAAATCCACAAGTATTAGCCTTTCACGTTGGAAGAGTTTATGGCTGGGGAAGGATTACAGTGTAATTATAACGTCCGTGGCTATAATGAAGATCTTCTCTAATTAGCTAACAATCTTGCCGGGGCTTGTCACAATTAGAGGGGCAAGATAACACAGGAATTTATCACAGATGTGCACACGCGTGTGTGCCTCAAGCCTGGCATCAGCAAACTAACCAGACAAAAGGCCTCCGAAGAAGACCAGCAAGGTCTTCTGGAAAATTCCAGAAGGAGAGAAAGGAGTGAGACACTGACGGGAAAGGCAGAGCTGCTCGGAGAAGAGGAACTTCTGTTGCTCTGAGGTGTGAGGGGGACCATTCAGGGAGCCAGGCTCATGTACAAAGGCCCGATACCCATCAAAATCGGAGATGAACCGAACAGCTCCCACTTGGGAGTGACCAGCAAGGAAGACGACAGTCTGCAGGAGCAAAGGCTGCACACCCCTGCCAGGGAGCAACACCCCGCCTCCCCAGATGCCTTCACTTGCTTAAGAGGGAGCCCCTGCCAACCCTGCCCCAACTCAGCCAGGACCATCCTAGCTCAAGCCGCCCTCGTCTCTTGCTCAACCCCACCCCAATCCTTGTAACTGTCTCTTTGCTTCCACCCTGGCCCCCACAGTCCAGGGGGTCCTTTCACCAAAATCCCATCACGTTCCTCCTCTTCCTCTCCTCATCCGGCACGGCTCCCCATTTTCCTTAGCAGAAAGTTAAGCCCTGCGATCTTTCCGACAGCCTCACCAGCCCCGTGTGATCTGGTCCCCTTCTTGGCCTCAACTCCTTCTGTTTCCCCCATACTCACTTCAGGCCAGCCGCACTGGCCTCCCTATTGTCCCCCTGATAGGCCTGGCGTGGAGCTGCCACAGGGCCTTTGCACTGGAATGCTGCTCTCCAAAATAAACACCTGACACAGGCCCTCACCTTCTTCTTGTGTTTACTCAAAGGCCACCTTTTCAATCAAGCCAACCTGCTCTCTCAAGACAAAATTGCAGCCTCTGCCCCCACCTTCACACTCCTAATCCCTTGATCCCTAAACTACTTTCCCTGTCTTCCCTCATCCTTACCACCTTCAAGTATTTCATATACTTCCCTTACTTACTAGGTTTTTTGTCTGTCTGCCCTTGCTAAAATATAAGCTCCCAAGAACAGAGAAATATTTTCTTTCCACTGATGGACTCAGGTACTTGCTCAGGGCCTAGAACAAAGGTGAAAGTTGATAAATATCACAAGATTTATAGGTAGGAATTGTGGCAGGCCAAGAAATGTAAGTTTTCATGGAACTTTTACTCCCTTAAAGTTTATAACAAGGCAGAGCCTCCTTATGAATTACCTGCTCGGCTGGCCTCTTCCAAGAGGGGTACAGTACCTGGCCCACATACGAGGTATGCATTAGAGGGCTGGGGGAGGGGGCGTACCAGCCAGCACAACACCAGCCAGAAAAATCACTGGTGTGGGGACTCACCATCCTCGCGCTCACAGCAATAATGAGGACCTTTGTTTCATATGTTTCATTCATTTCACTCATTGTTTGTTTGCAGCTTACAAAGAACGTGCACACTCATTCTCTCATTTGAGCCTCCGCATCCCAATGAATTATGGATTAGTAATACTGTGTGCACTCCGCCCATGATAAAACTGATGTTTGGAGGGGCCTAAGGTCACCTAACGCGCAGAGGCTCGGGGGAAATGGAAATACTGGTTTCGAGACTATCCCACACTGTGCACCTGCTTCTCTGCGATGACTGACACACTCGAGACTACTAGCAGGATTAACCATTCAGGGGACTTTGGCAGTATTCGTTTAGGTTCACCTTTTTACCTTTCACAGTAGAAAAGCACAGATCCAGGCATCCACACTAAGCAAGTGTGCAATCCAGTGAACTACTTACTATGAGACGAACCTGTAACCACCATCCAGAGTAAGAAACAGAGCTTGGCTGCCACCCCCCGAGTCCCCACGGCAGCATGCCATCCCTGCGCACACCCTCCCTCCTGCCAAAAGTGACCATTACCCCCGTTTCTGTAGCAAAAACTTTCTTACATTTCTTTACCGAATACCATCCGATGTGTATCTTAGACGCTACAGTTTAGGTTTCACCCATTTTCTTTTTAAAGATTTTATTTATTTATTTGACAGAGAGAGAGAGAGAGAAAGCCAGCAAGAGAGGGAACACAAGCAGGGGGAGTGGGAGAGGAAGAAGCAGGCTTCCAGGGGAGGAGCCTGATGTGGGGCTCGATCCCATAACGCTGGGATCACACCCTGAGCCGAAGGCAGACGCTTAACGACTGCGCCACCCAGGCGCCCCTAGGTTTTACCCATTTTTAAAAACTTGGTATTTCTCTTAATCAATAGTTTTCCCTGCCATTCTCTTTCTTCCTTAAAGTGTATCTACTGAAAAATTCAGGGCTCTCACTCTGCAGACTGTCTCATAGTCTGGAGCACGTGTGTGCACACGCATGTACACACACACGTGAAAAACACCTGTTGAGTCCATGCTGATAAGTTAAATTTCAACTCAGGACTCAAGGGTTTTTACTTCATCTCCTGTATGATGCCTGCTTATCCCACCTTCCATCCCAAGAATCCACATTCTCAAAACACGGGGTATGACCGACAGAATACTCTATAATTACCCGACTGCTTTATCCCTTCTCATCCATACAACTGATAACGCTAACAATGACGCCACCAGTAAGAATGGCTGAAAACGACAAAAAATATCCTCCCTTTCCAAAAGCTGTGCTGTATCCTAGTGGTCAGAACTCAGAGATGTTACACGGCGTACTCTCCCTTCCAACCTTCACCTAGCCTTCATCCCGGAGCTGGTGGGTGGTCAGAGCCCGCCACCAGAGCCGTGACCTGGCACTCTGGTGGCATGAAAGCCATTCTACAGTGGCTTTCCTCGGAAGGGCTCACGGGAACAGCTGTCCCCAAAGCCTTTCCTGCTGATAAGAGCTCATCAGGCCCTTTTGACCTGATGGCAGTTTGTTGGATGTAGAACCCTACCTTCTCATTTCTTCCCTGGAGCATATTACACACCTCACTCCCATTCTCTTCGGGCGCAAACCAATACAGTAAAAAGTCTAACGATGCACGCTCTTCTTTCCCTATTAAATCAAGTCCGCCCTCTGCCTCGTTGGCCCAAAGAGTTTCTCTTTTTCTTTCTTTCTTTCTTTCTTTTCTTTCTTTCTTTCTTTCTTTCTTTCTTTCTTTCTTTCTTTCTTTCTTTCTTTCTTTTTCTTTTTTTTTTTTTCTTTTTCTTTCAAGTCCAGTGATTGTATTAGAATGTCTTGGGGTTGGGTGTTCTGTATTGATAGTCTCAGCACCCAGGGATTCCTTTGAATACGTAGCTTCAAATGTGTATTTTTGAGTCTCAAGCCATTTTTCCTGAATATCGTTACTGGCACTAAGCTGTAGTGTGTCTTTTTCCAGACTCCGGTCACCCGTAGTTTGGATCCTATTTGCCTGTCTTCACTGTTGGCCACATTCTCTCTAATACTTCTGCTTTCTTCATTTCTTTTTCTTTTTTCATACAGAGAGAGAACTGACATAGAACACTGTATTAGTTTCAGGTACACAAGACGATCACTCCATTTATGTATATATTGAAAAGTGACCTCCACCGTAAGTCTAGTTAACATCTCATTTCTTTTTTGCTTGAAAATTTCCCCCTTCCCTTTCCATTTTTCATAAGGCATTGCTGCTCATTTCATTTGCTCTCATTTTTCTTCTAGTTTTGTCTTCATAACCAAACAATTTTTCTTCTTATTTCTCTTTCTTAAACTATTTTACCTCCTTCTGAGCTCTTCTAATTCATGTCTTGTGTCATTTCCTTAATATCTTCAAGCTCATTTTGAAAAAGCAAGCCAAAGTTTTGATTAGTTATTTTTAGTTTCTTTTTTTAAGTGGACAAGGATGGTATTCTGCTTTGTAATCTTTTTTTCTTACAGTCACTTTGTATGGAATTTGATCTTGATTCTTTTCTGTTGCTTACCTTTGTGGAAATTTATTTATCCTCAGTTTCCAGAATTGTTATATAGGTATTAAAAGTATATATAGGGGTTTCTTTTCTGAGATTTTTCTGGCTTTGTTTTCTCCCTGTTTTTATCTAAATGATCTTTCTCCGTCTTGCCTGTGTCCTTCTCTTGCTCAGTTTGGTTCTTCTCCAGCAGTTTCTAGTCTACATAGGAGACCCTATCCTGAAGGGGTGCTCCTGCTGGTCATTTCCAAGTGTTCATAAAGACTAGCCTAGCCCTACCAAGGGTTCAGGCATTTATCACGATTACAGTGGGGGTAAATGGTCTAATTTAATCTGCTCTTCTCAAATTGACCTACCATGCTTTCCAGGGAATATATGTGGGCCATTCTGTAGCTTCTCCTTATCTAAGGTCCATTGGACAACTTGTTCCCTCACTCTGCTTCATCCCCCATCGATGCTGATAATAGCTAGATCTTGTAGCTACTGGTAATATGTGCCCACCGACTGAAATTTGGAGATTATAGGACTACCTTGCAATTAACTTTGTTGTAAATGTTGTCTATCCATTTTGGTTTTACTACCCAGATACTCTGTTTATATGTGGGGTTTAAGAAGATCTAAAAACTGCACTGCCACTATTCAGCCAACTTTCAAGAATCCATTTGCTTTTTAAAAAGATGAGCATTTCACCAAATTAGAAATGGTAGGATGCATTATGTTATGTTATGTTATGTTATGTTATGTTATGTTATGTTATTATACTATATTACATTCTCTTATATATACATATATATACATATGTATTTATATACATACACTTCTGTTTCCATGAGCCAACAAAACACCCCTTAACCTCCTCCATCCTCAGGAGTCAGGGGCAGCACTTCCCAGCACTAATGGGCATATAGTCCAGCTGGAGATCTAATGCAGTTCTGGTCCAGTGCGTCTGGGGTGGGACCAAAGATTCTGTAGCCCTACTAGCTCCCAGGGCATGTCACGCTGGTGGTCCACAGACCACAGCTGGGTTGGTAAAGGTCTGGATGTCAGAAAACTGTCATCACATTTCTGGAAGATTAGCAACCCATGATGCTAATGAAGGGTCATTCTCGGTATGTCCCCAAAATAGCTGCTACTCTTGTAAGAGGTGCTTATTCTTTTTAATAATAAAAGAAACTGAAATCCAATACAGATACTCTGAGGCTAGTATTATGCTACACAATCTCACATTTTCTGATTTAGTCCATACTATTCTTATTTTTATAAATGCTAAGATAATTACCAGATAAATTTGAAGCTTGGCTGGAATTGGGATGCGAACCTGATTTTTTTACTCCAAACTCCTGTCTCCTTCTGCTGCATCATGCTGCACCTCGGACACGATTTCCAATTTTGGACTTTGTCATCTTGACCTGATTTTTTCTTTATTTTGTTCCAAAATATCCATTATTAAATTTTTAACAAGTACTCTCCACTTGTTGCAACATGTACATCAGTTTTGGGGTATTGCTTAATAAATTCAGCTTAATCTTGCCCAGAGCAACACAGCCTGGTTACCATGGCTTCTATTTAGAAAGTGAGAAAACCAAGATGTGACATGAGAACATCATTCCTTCGTTAAGTGACTATTCTCAAGGTGTCATCGTGATGCTTCTCATTACTTTACGCTGAAGTAAGGTTCATAAAACACAGCAGGCATTCAGGTTTGATTGATTCCACCTCCATCTAGATTCATGTTAAATAAATGATGTTAATTGTCTCTGCAAAGAATTTAGGAATGCACAGAGAATAGCAGTGCTTTATAATTGGAGAAAAAAGGAAACATGCCAGTTTTATGAAATACCAAATTAATGATTAAATAAATTAACAGAGAGTCACAAGATTCCAGAAATAGCCTGTAGCAGATGGAGGCCCTCCTCAGAGCTCACTACTTTAGAGCTGCGGTTTCTTTCACAGAAGCAAGGTTGTGCCTTATTCACTGCAGAACGTCAGCCCCCGTTCCTGCACGGGACAGCCAACTCCCTGGAGAGCGTCTGCTCACACGCACGTCTCCGGCCCACCGTCTGCATCGGGGACAAGCATTCTGATGATTCTGATCCTCAGCCAGGGTAAGAAATCGCTGTTACCAGACTCCCCATGGAGGACACCCCCAAGACAGCAGGCTGTGGGATGCAAGCCTGGCTGGTTGGCATGGCCATACCACGATGGCTTGTGACCTAAATTCAACTTTCCTTTCATCTCCCACCATCCTGTCCACCTTTGCTCAGCAGAGGTGTGTTCTTTCCCCCCTGACTGCAAACTCCAGCAGGCCTGTATGCTTCCTTTCACTCACATATCATTGATCGTCCAGTCGTACAGCCATTAGACTTTTCTAGTGCAGATACTGGAATGATGTATTCTAAGAATTCAAATTTTGAGATCACCCATGCGTCTGTTCACTAGGGGAGCTGCAGCAAAGCACTATAGAAAAAGTGCGTGGCATAAACAACAGGCGATTATCTCACTGTTCTGGAGGTTATAAGTCTGAAGTCAAGATATAGGCAGGGTTGGTTCCTTCATAGGTCCATGAAGGAAGGAGCTGTTCCTAGCCTCTCTCCTTGGCTTGTAGATGGACAGCCCTCTGCCCTCCTCTCGCCCTGGCCCCCTATGTGATCTCCCTCTATGCCTGTTGGTCTCTGCGGCCAAATATTCCTCTTACTAAGGACACCAGTCATACTGAATTAGCACTCTCCTGCACAATGACCTCATCTTAATTTGATCATCAGCAAAGACCGTGTTTCAAGATAAGGTCACATTTGCAGGCACTGGGAGTTAGGACTTGAACATCTTTTGGGAAAACCCAATTCAACTGTAACAACCCACGAGGCCACTGCACTTGAGAAGACCATTGTGATTGTTAAGAGTGTGTTATAAACTTTAGAAAATGTGGGCTAGGAGCCATTTAAATGAGTCCGGTTGATTTGGACGCACTTACAATTCATTGCATAATTGCACTACCTTGCTGCTGGTTCCTGCTCCAAGGGCCCTGTTGACACGTCAATGACGATCCCCCTTTGTTCACTAAGTGATGAGTTTGGGGATATCTCTTACCCAGAACAAGGAAAAATTCTTTACCCCAGACATGCTCTCTTGCAAGCACTGTAGGACACGTTGTTATTAGGAAGACTAATTAATGGGGAACATGTCAATTGGCAGAAAGTCAGCGTTTGGCAGGTGAATCAGGTAAATTCCCAATCTTGTAAGTGTCCATTTGGATGAAGTTCTTGGCTTGGGGCTTGGCTCCTGGTGAGTGAAACTGGGAGGAGCAGCCTCCACTGCCACCCCCCTCGGGAGCCCTGTGCCTCCTGACCCTGCTCGGTGCCCCAGGGACCCAGCAGATTCTTGCTCTCCCTCCACAGAACCCCTGCGTGCTAACTTTGACAGCCCATCTTGAGTTGTGCCAGGCCTCCTGCTCCTGGGAGGCCTGCAGATGATCTGAAGGGCATCACAGGCCCCCTGAGGGTCAGCAGAGAAGGAGTCAGGGCAGCCCCATGGTTCCCAGCTTGAGTACAGCTGCAGAAAGACAAACAAATACTTCTCAGAGATACCGAAGCATAGAGCCGTTCTGGGTGTTTCCGTCAGCTGCATAAATTTTATGCAGCTTGCCAGCTTTCACAACAGACCTCCTCCCCATCCTCCTCCTCCTTCTGCATGCCTCCCCAGTTCAGTAACAGAAGACCATCGACCACACCCCCAAGCCAGCCATGCTAGACTCCTTCTCTACTGGCCCCGATCACCCACCACATCCGAGGTGCTGGCCCTTTGACCACCCCACCTCTCTGCTCGCGCCCCCACTGCCTTCACGCAGCCCTTGATCCCCTCCTCCTGAACTACGACAGTAGCCTCTTGCCACGTACCCGAGTCCAGTCAAGGGGCACAGAATTGGCCACCCCAAAATGTGTCTCTTGGGCATGGGGATTGCTTTAAGCTGGTTATTTTTCAGAAACTGCAGACATAGTGAAGCTCTGGAAATTGAGTAGAAGGTTACCCTTCTGTAAGAGACATTTAACATTTACAAAGGAAATCTCCACTGTAAGGGTGTCCCCCGACTACACCAGGAAGAGGGGGCGCCTCAGTCTCTAGGAGCTCTTATCAGTGGGGAAGGCAAGGACTTTCATCTGCAAAACAGCCTTACCCTTGTTTATTGGGCTTTTCCCCATCATCCCCCATATCTTCTTTGGTCTTTAGCTAAAGATGGTATTTCAGGGGGTGATGGTTTGGGCCACTTTAGGGAGCTACTCAGCTCTCCTGGGGCCTCTGATGGATACAGGAGGCAAACGTGTTCTTAAATTTGTGTTTGTTTTCCTCCTGCTAATCTGTCTCATATCCTTTTCATTATTAGACCATACAAAGAGCCCAGAAGAGAAGAAGGGAATATTTTTCCACCCCTACCCTGACCGCCTCCTTTCTTCTTCCTGCAGGAGCAAGACTTTGGATGGGGCTGTACGACTGGACGGGTGAGCCTAGAGTCCAAATCAGGGTGTCAGCAGGCTCTCACTCTCTCTGAAGTTCCCAGGGAAGGATCCTTCCTTGCTTCTTCTAGCTGCTGGTGGCCCCGGGAATTCCTCGGCTTGTGGCAACATCATTCCAATCCCTGCTCCTGCTTCTCATGGCCTTCTTCTTTGTGTGTTTGTCTCCACGTGGCTCTGTGTGTGTGTGTGTGTGTGTGTGTGTGTGTGTGTGTAACACACTTGGATTAAGGGCCCATCCCACTCCAGCACAACCTCATCTTAAGTAATTATATCTGCAGTGACCCTGCTTCCAAATCAGGTCACATTCTAAGGGACTGGGACTTAGGACTTGGACATATCTCGGACTATGGGTGGGACGATTCAAATCATAACAGATGATACACTCATTTTTTAAACCTTTTAGTGACAATAGTAAAGTCAATATTAGAGCAAATGTCACCCAGGTCAGACACCGAAGCCCTCCTCTTCCTGCCTCAAGCCACTCACTGGAACAACAGTGGAGACCCACAGGGGAAGCCAAGCAAGCCAAGGACGTGGAAACCCTTAGATAGGGTCCCTGGAAGCATCTTGGGAGCCATAGGAGGGATCACGTTCCTGCCTGTCGTTTCTGGGTCTCTAAGAGGAGTTCAGTCGGGGTCAATACAACATAAATCTCCACACAACATCAGTCAAGTACGCTTGTTCTCTCTCAGGTTTACACAAAACCCATTCAAGTTTGAATGAACCGCGCTGCGGAAGGCTGAGCTGTGTGTTGCCACGCAGTCAGCCACGGCGGTGGGGCCGCCACGTGGAGCCACGGACACATTTCTACCCTCACTTGTTTTTTTCCCATAACGAAGCCAGCTCCCCGGGTTGCAGAGCGGGCCACAGCCCTGGGACCACAGAAGCAATCCCGAGGCCAGTCCCAGCGCTGGGCCCGGGGTGGACGCATGTGTGCCAACGGCTGCAATTCCTGTCCCCTGGGGTTGCCCGGCTGGGGGGTCTCACCATCTTCTTGCCCCAAGGAGAATATGCTTCTGCAGTGAGAACAGGTGAAATGAGGCAGGGACATGTGGGGTCAGACACGCCAGTCTGTGAGCAGCCCAAGCAGAGCTGAGGTCCCTTCACTGCCACCCCCACTGGTTCTTCAGCCCTGCCTGCTCTCATGATGCCGCGTTCTTAGGATCCCTAAGACCCCAAACCTATTTATACATCAGTTCTGGTGGAGTCCCTGACTCGTCTCTCCTGCGGAGGGGACTTGCCCAGTAGAGTTGGCCCTACAGTGGGACGCTGGCCGCCCTCTGCTCTGGATGCCCTCCCTCCGCCCAGGCCACACTCCACCCCCCCTCTATCACCGGCCCCACGGAACGCAGGAACCACAAATACTTCAGGCATAATACATTTACATTAATTTAAAATTAATTAACAACAATTCTGCTCATCTCCTTAGAATTCAGTTAATTAATTAGGTAGGCCATGACTTTATTATTTTTTTTTAGGCTAAGAGAAGACTGAACAAGGCTCTATTCTTTCTCCCACTTGAAAGTCTCCCGAGATTCCCGGCCATCCATACAGCTACCCTCCAATCAGGGCGGACATTTCCCAAAGGCCCTTTGCTGGACCAAAGTAGTTTAGGCCTCACAGAGGGCTTTAGATGTAACTTGTCTGAAAAGAGCTGAGCTGCTGGCTGGGGACCCGAACACTGATTAGAGAGAGAGAGAGAGAGAGACAGGCTTGGCCACTTCCCATAGCTGCCAGCTGACAGGGACCATGACCCTTCCCACAGCCTCCCCGAGGCCCTGACTGGCCGCAGCTGCTCAGAGCACAGTCAGCCTTTGTGGAAAGCAGAGAAGGAGCGAGTCAAAGGGGCAGGGGATTAGAGCCAGTGTGTCAGCTGGATGCGCATGGAGGCGTCAGTGGGGGTCTGCCGAGTCCCCATTCTCTGCCCAGCCTGAACATCTGCTCCCAGGAAACACCTCCATAAAGGGAGCAACGTTTGAGGACAGCACAGAGCTCCCGATTGGAAGTGCTGCTGTTGACCTAGCTTCTACCCAGTGCAGCCCCTGCGCCCACTCCGTGCTCACATCCACTCATCGCCTGTCAATCCGTGGATGCACACCCCATTCCCACATAAAGAAGCTCGTGCCCCTTGAAGCGAAGCTGTTTCACTGGCTGGTGAGTGATGGGGCTGGGGTCAAGGTCAAGACGGCCTGCCCCACAACCTGGCTCGGGCCTCCTGGTAGAGCAAGTCCCCAAGGGGTCACCCTAATCTGGGGACCTGACTTTGAGATGGGTGTCTTTAAGCATGTGGAGCTGCAGATGGCCCTTCAATGGAGATGGTTCTCACCGGGGGGGAGAGGGGAGATTTTGCTCCCCTGGGGGACACTTGGCAACATCCGGAGACATTTTGGGTTGTCACAACCTGAGGTGGGGTGACTTGGCTCCTGGCATCTAGTGGGTAATGCTCAGAGATGCTGGTAAATATCCACAATGCACAGCACAGCCCCTAGAGCAAAGAATCATCCAGCCCAAGATGTCCATTGCACTGAGGTTGAAAAACCTGCCCTACAAGAACTTGCCAGAACAAAGTCCCTACTGGTATCCTGAATTAGCCAAAAACATGGTTAAGGGAGAGCACAGATTGCTCTCACTAATTATTCATTTATTTAACCAGTGTTTACTGAGTGCCAACTATGTGCCGAGCATTCATCTGACTGCTGAGGATTTAATAATGAACCAGACAGACAAGGTCCTGCTCACCTGAAGCAGAGAGTAAAAGGGTGGGCTGAGGTGGAAGACAGAAACGAAACTAATAAACGCTTTTTAAAATGCCAGACACGGATAAGACTAATCAGAGAACTGCAACAAAGTCGTGTAACAGAGAGAGATGAGATGTCTGATTTTGATCTGGTAGTCCCAGTGGCCCCCTGCAGAAGTGACATTTAAGCTGAGGTCTGAACCACAAGGAGCCAGCCAATGACCAATCAGCAGAGAGAGCTTTCTAGGCGAGGGGAGAAGACTGTAAAGATTCAAGGCAGGAAGGGACTTGACGTGTCTGAGGAACCGTTCAGTGCCCTTGAGGGAGAGGAAGCACAGTGACTTGCTGTACCTGGAAATTTGCAAACGTGCCTGGAATTACGGAAACGTAGCCTGTCTTTCTTGAGGAAGTGGCTCCCCTTACCTTGTAAGAAAGCCTGACAATGCCGCGGCTGGATCCTGAGGCACCACCGACCCGCAGTGATGGCCGCCAGGCATCCCGCCAGATCTCCTGTCCCTCACATATGTCAAGAGAGGTGAGGGATGGCTCTCACTGCCAGGGACTAATTTCTTATAGTTAATGCCCTTTTCGAGAAGAAACAGCTCAGCCTTCTCACTCTAATACAATGGCTCCTGAATTCTTGGTGGAAGTAGCTAGGCCTATTCCTGCTTCCAGGACAAGAAGCCGAGGGTAGAAATGGAAGGGGACAAGCCTGAAAGGGAACATTTCCCGACTGCCCACTCCATACCACGCAGGCTCGGTGAGGCAAGATGTACTCCCTTGCGGACATTTCATAGCAAACCTTCCAGGTGGCCGTCAGTCATTGAAAACAGAGATTCAGAGAGGTCGAATAATTTGCTCAAGTAACTTCAAAATAACGGAGGGGAAGACCCCTCCACCCTGGAGTCTTCAAAAACACCTGGGGCCGCTCTACTGCTGTCCCCGTGATTCTAGCAAGCTGATACATTGGCCTTCACTATTTGGCAAGGCCGTGTTTTGAGAACTGTGATTGAGGACCTTCTGGTCTCTAGAGAAATTTCTGGTGACCAATCACAAGCACTCTTGGCGCACAACTCGGTAGTCGCCATAGTCGTGAATGTTTGGCTCGGTGACTGCTCCGTCTCTGCAAGATCACTTGGGGTGTCAGAGTGTTGGGGCTGCCTTGCTCTTATCACATCCCATCAATCAGCCAGCCCTGCTCCTATCCAAATCCCTATCTTGACCTGACAATATCTAGATTGCAAGTCTTGGAAGATTTAAATAACCTAATTGGCTTTGCTATTTGCCTTTGGGTTGGGGAGTTTCCATTTTTAGCACAGCAGAAGGTGATTATTTAAATTGGTCAACTCTCTGCAATCCAAGGCAAATGGAGGAGAAATAAATTCAGTGTCACTGACAAGGCTGAGAAAGCCGTCAAGAACATCTCACTCTGATAAAGACCGGGGATTGACTCTCAGCTACGTGAAGTGGAAAAGTATATTTACTCTTGGTCCTGAACCAATGAAAGGCATTTTCTGTTGTATTTATGAAGTTTTTTCCAGTGAACCTCATTGTAAGATGAATGTTTTTATTTTATTTAACAAATGCATCAGTGCCAGATACTACTGTATGGGATTTACGAGTATTATCCAAATTGTCCTCTTACTAACACCGCAAGGTATGTACTTCTATTTACGGACCGTAGATGAGGAAACCCAGACAGAGAATCAACCAAGGTCACTAGCAATCAGGTGGCATTGCTAGGACCCAAACTCAAGCTTTACTCTACTCTTTCTAAAATGGAGAAGAGGGGCGCCTGAGTAGCGCAGTCGTTAAGTGTCTGCCTTTGGCTCAGGGCGTGATCCCGGCGTTCTGGGATCGAGCCCCACATCGGGCTCCTCTGCTGGGAGCCTGCTTCCTCCTCTCCCACTCCCTTGCTGTGTTCCCTCTCTCACTGGCTGTCTCTGTCACATAAATAAATAAAATCTTTAAAAAAAAATGGAGAAGAAAAAAGGACAATAACAAAAAAAAAAAGAAGTCCTTATTTTTAAAATAAATTTTGAAGAGCCATTCTCTAATGTTCCCCAAGCATATTCCAGAATCTTTCTTTTTTCTCTCCGCACCACATGCTCCTTAAATGTGTAACTCTGCCCCTGGGGCTAAGAGTCACCACGTCCTCCTCCTTTTTGGTTCTGAAAACTATCCTGTAGCCTATTAACCAACAGATCCCTTTTCAGATTAAGTTACTATTCATAACACACAGAACAAAATGGATCTGTTTGATCATTGGTGAATAATATCTCTGTTAAGATGTTGGAGTGAAATGATCATACCTGATCGATGAAAACAATTAGGTGCAAGGATGGGTTGTGATAAATCACTACATTAGAAGACAGACTCCTTTTTTATTCTGAGACCTCTGAAGAGTATCAAGAGTAGATTAAATGCATTCCTTTAGGAGAAAGGTAGGGTCTCAGAAAATTCTGCTTTTTTGATATTTATTGGAACAGAAATAGAGAAAGTCCTCTAGATTAAGAATGTTTCTCTTGAGTCATTAGTATCCACTTATCATTCAGTCTCTCATACCTGCAGCCATGGATTGTGCATTTTACCATGATCTGACATATTGATTTCCTCTTCCTCTGTCAGCATCCTCCCTTCCCTGCTTACCCAGCCTGGATCCCACTGTCTAGCAGATATATCAGCATTTTATTAAAACTCTTCTTCCTTGTATCCTGTCCTTCTGCCATACTCCCAGCAAAGTGCCATAACCTGGTCTAGAGCCATAGTCTGCCAACTCGGTACCTTTATCTCATTTCCTAAACGTTTTAAATTAGAGATTCGGGCCACAAGCAGTTCATGGCCTCCAGCCTCAGCTGGACCTGAGTGCTCTTCTCAATTCTTTTGCTTGTTCTTGCTTATGTACGGTGGTGGGCAAAATGATAGCCCCCAAAGATGTCCAGGAATATATTCCCTGACATGGCAAAAGGGACTTTGCAGATGTGGTGAGGTTAAGGAATCAGAGATGGGGAGATTATCCTGGATTAGCCTGTGGGACATTGTAATCATAGGGTTCTAATGAGAGGGAGGTCAGAGGGTCAGAGTCAGAGAAGGAGATGTGATGATGGAAGCAAGGATAAGAGAGGAAGAGAGAGAAATTAGAAGATGCTACACTGCGGGCTTGGAAGGTGGGGCATGGGGCATTGAGCCAGGGACTGGGGGTGGCCCCTGGGAAGCTAGAAAAATCTAGAATACAGATTCTCCCCTAGAGCGTGCAAAAGGAACAGAGCTGCACCGACACCTTGATTTTAACCCAGTAAGACCTGTTTTAGACTTCCCATCTCCAGAACTGTAATAGAGTACATCAGTGTTGTTAAACCCACTAAGTTTATTGTAAGTTGTTATAGCAACAGAAGGAAACTAACACATTTATTCCTCCCATTCCTCCAGAAAATACACCAAAACGTCACCTCTCTCTTCACCAGCTCTAGAGTTTTGTGTACTTCTCAGTGGACCACCCCACCTACCATTTCACACAAAACATATTAAGTTAGATATTCCTTCATCAGCTAGTCACAGAGCCCCCCACCCCCACATACACATACACAAACACACCTGTTCTGTACCCTGTCTCTTGTAAAGAACTGTAAATTGGTTTCATTGGTCTTTCTCTATAATCTTTTTATTTTCAATTTTATCAATTCTGTTTGTATCTTTATTAGCTCTTTCCTTCTGCTATTTTGGGGGTTAGTTTACTTTATTTTCCAATTTCTTACATTTCTTAAAGTGGAAACATGGATTATTCATTTGAGAATTTTCTTTTCTTTTTTTTTAAGATTTTATTTATTTATTCGACAGAGATAGAGACAGCCAGCGAGAGAGGGAACACAAGCAGGGGGAGTGAGAGAGGAAGGAGCAGGCTCATAGTGGAGGAGCCTGATGTGGGGCTCGATCCCATAACGCCGGGATCACTCCCTGAGCCGGGATCACGCCCTGAGCCAAAGGCAGACACTTAACTGCTGTGCCACCCAGGCGCCCCCTGAGAATTTTCTTCTAATACAAGTACTTGACGCTATAAATTTTGCCCTAAGCACTGCTTAAGCTGCATCCTAGAAATCTTGAAATTTTGCATCTTCATTTTCATTCAGTTCCCAATGTTTCCTAATACAACTTATGACTTCCCTTTTGATTCATGGTTATTTAGATGCTTTTGGTTTGATTTGCAAATACTTGAGATTTTCCTGGATACTTTCGGTTATTATTTCTAGCTTGATTACCTTATGATCAGAAAAATCTTTCTTTTTCATGCCAATCTCTTTCTCTCTGACAATAAATGTGCTCATGCCTACCCATTCTTTTTTTTCTGCATTTTATTTTTTTGTAATAATTTTTTATTATATATGTTAGTCACCATACAGTACATCCCTAGTTTTTGATGTAAAGTTCCATGATTCATTACTTGCATATAACACCCAGTGCACCATGCAATACGTGCCCTCCTTACTACCCATCACCGGCCTATCCCAATCCCCACCCCCTCCCCTCTGAAGCCCTTTCTTAATAATAATAATAATAATAATAATAATAATAATAATAATAATAAAACATATCCTTTGATCCTACTTTGCCATACCTATTACTCTCTAACTTTCATTTTCCCTTCTGTCTCCTTTTAATCCCTCCTCCTCACTTCTGAGCCCTCCAGCGTTTTCGGTGTCCTCCTGCTTTTCCACACCTGGGCCTCAGGAGACCCCCATTGGTTCCATAAACCTCTACAGCCTTTTAAGAATTGTTCTTTTTGTTTAAAATATCCAGAGTTCATTTCATTTGCTTCTAACCAAGAATCCGAACTCATGTAGCTTAAAACCACCGGAAACATGCCCCTCGGTCACACCATGCCGTAAATCCTCTCCCAGTTCCAGCATCATCACCAGGGCAACCACGTCTTGTGATACGTAGCAGCATAGAGAGAGGTGTCGCGCTACGGCAGCCAAATGAGGAGAGCATTTCAAGAAGGAAGAGGTCTTGGATTGGGGCACATTCTGTGGAAAGGCCAAGTAAGGTGGGTAGAAGGGAGCCAGTGCCATTGTCCTAATGGGCCGTGGGGCCCTAGATGGAGGATGCGAAGTCGTAGTGCAAAGCTTGGTAAGGAAGAGCACCAGGGAAGGGAAGTGCGAGAGACCACGCACTTGGCGGGCAGGTGAAGTGAAGCTGTCTGGGAGAACTTAAGACATGGAGGACACATCCTTGGCTGGGTTTTTAAACCATAGCACTTGCTCCTGGGAGTGGATGGGGCCCATTCCAGTCTGCAGTACTCTTGAAGCAGGCAGGCATGCTCTGGACCGGCCATCAAACTGGGGCTCTCACCATGAGGTTCCTCACACACTCTGAGCTCTGAGCACAAGCCTGGGACACCTTCACAACAGGTGCAGACGCTAGTCAGGGAGGTGTCATCATGAGGGTGCCAGCCCCGTCAACAGGTCTCCAACACACACTGCAAAGGGCACATTTTCCAAGGTCTCATCACACTTCTCTGAGAACCCGACAGAGCATCTATCAGCGAGAGGATAGCGCGGGGCTCCCAGGAGCCTCACCTCCTCCTGTTGGGCCTGGCCCCAAAAGCCAGTCAATACTTCAACTCACTTCATTCATACCAAAGTGGTCAGAGCTCAAAACTGTCTGGGTTGGAACTGGGTTTGAACTCTGTAACCTTTGGCAGATTATCGAACCCCTCTGTGCCTCAGTTTCCTCATTTGTAAAATGAGTTTCCTAACAGGGCCATGAAGGATTGAGTTAATATGTATAATACTTCATAGAGCCTGTGATAAGTACCATATCAAAAAGTAAAGCTGCATCCCAGTGATTGACCAGCTGAGGAGCCCTAGGACCTGGCCAACATTCAGCAGGAGAAAGTTCCCAAGGTGTCCTTGCAGGCATGGGGGTGCGTGTACGGACATGGGGTGCACACGCGGGCTTGGAGGTGCACGTGTAGGGGTGCGGGTGCATGGGAGGGTGTGGGGGTGTGCGTGCAGACATGGAGGTGTATGTGCAGGTATGAGGGCAGCCAAGGAGAAAGGGATGGAGGAAAGGACTGTGAGGCAAAGACAGGGTGGAAGGGGGTGGGGAGGAGACAGGCGGAGAAAGAAGGAAATCCAGCACATCTTGCATATTTTACAAAAATAAATCCTTTAAGGGGTGCCTGGGTGGCTCAGTTGTTAAGCGTCTGCCTTTGGCTCAGGGCATGATCCCAGAGTCCTGGGATCGAGCCCCACATCAGGCTCCTCCACTGGGAGCCTGCTTCTTCCTCTCCCACTCCCCCTGCCTGTGTTCCCTCTCTTGCTGGCTGTCTCTCTCTCTGTCAAATAAATAAATAAAATCTTTAAAATAAATAAATAAATAAATAAATAAATAAATAAATGAATAAATAAATCCTTTTAGTAACCTTTCGATGAGTTCAGGATTCACTTCTCAGTGTGTCTTCCCGGGTGTAGTCCCTCATCCAGCCCGGGTCTGGGTTTCAATGAACTCAACGTAAAGCTTAATATTGTACTCCACCCTGGCCTTCATGTGACTGAGAATAGGCCTGGTGAGGTGCGAAGAAGGCGAAATGAAGAAGTGGGACGTAAAGTTGGACTCTAACAGGAAGGAAGGCCCCACCAGAGACTTAGCATGCTAATTATACCGTGTAAGTGATCTCTGCAGAGGGACCCGAGCCTTTGCTTCCTTTGAAGCTTCTCTCCTTCTGATCCTTCTGTTTATTCAAATGATATCCCGTAACAAAGCAAAGAGGATGAACTACAAAAAAGTATAATCCTAGGGTTGCCGTCATCCCACAGGAGCTGGGCTACAGAGGATCCCAATTTGGAACGAGGCCAGGAAAGGAGGGAGAGACTTTCCTTCTCTTCTTCCGTGTGGGGGCCCCGGCTCCCAGAGAAGCCTGGCCACACCTCTCCCGAGTGGGAGCAGCTCGCCCTCTTTCCCAAGATTGCCCGCAGAACGGGTTTGTATGTGACTTTCAGATGCCCTCAGTTAATAAGACGGCAAGAAGGGCCCTTATTCTGACGGTCTGTCTTGCCTGTTGGGAGCACAGGGCATCTGGCTGACAATATAACCTGATCCCAAGGCCCAACCAGCCAGGCAGCGGAAATGCAATCAGGCTGACAGGCCTCCCCCTCTTATGATGCAGGATCCGAGTCCTCCCAAATTTCCCACTTCGTTCCTGCAGCCCCTGGGGGTCCGCTGTGTTCAGGCTGCTGCTGGCCCACCCTGGGGGTCGTCCCGCGGGGTCTGGCACTGAGCTGGTGCAGGTGAGAACTGACCCTGGATCAGGACGCCCCTCCCGAGGTCCCAGCACAGTACACACCCCCGCCTCTCTGCCCGGACTCCTGGGAGAGTGTCCTGGGTCCTGGTCTCTCCCAGACCCTCAGCAGCTCTTCTCTGGCCTCCAGGAAGCAGCACCTGCTGCGTTATCCCTCAAGGCCCAGATGTGGTCTGTGGGGCTGAGCTGGGGAACAGAGCAGACGCCAGGTTGCCCCCTCCATACCCTGTCCCCACACAGACCGCCACTTACCCCTTGTCCTATCCTTCCTCCTTCCAGACCAGCCCATGGGAAATAGGAGGCTGGGTCTCAGCCATAACAGCCCCTTGGACACCCCATGGCTGGGCCCTTGTTAGGCTATGGCCAGATGTCTGGCCCATGAAGTAAAAGAAGTTGTTAGCATGGGTGAGGGGAAAGCAGAGGGCCAAGTCCGAAGACCCCTGTCTCGCTTCCTCAAGCAGTGACCTCTGGGCAGCCCTGTGACCTTGAACTCAGAGAGGTGGACCAAGGGCCTCCTCGGGGTGGCATCAGGAGCAGATAACAGATGAGCTAGTAACTCAGAGATCACAACATGCTACGCGAATGCTCGCCATTGTCCTGATTAATAACGCCACTGACAATAACGCACGGATAATGTGACTAGTAACAGATCAGAACACTGCAGAAAAGCTCCCCGGATGAGCTTTTGCCCTCCGTTGTAAGCAAAGAAGAAAAGCACCACGTTCCAAAGACATCTCTAGGACTCAGAGAGCACGGCTCCGCACACGGCCCCCTCCTGACTCCCCAGGACAGGAACAACCGTGGGGGGCAGGGGCTGGCCGGGCTGTGCTGGTTCTGATCCGCTGCCTGACGGGGTGGCACTTTGTTTGCTCGGGGAGGAGGGCCCTCTTTGGTAAGAGCACAACTTAGTGAAATCCACGCTCACATTTGTCTGGGGGCGCTGTTCCAACAACCACCCGACGCCAGGCGGCTAAAATTACATGCATTTGTGTCCCAGTCCTGGAGGCTGGAAGCCCGAGCCCCAGGTGTCGGCAGGGCTGGTTCCCGCTGAGACCTCTCTGCTCGCCGTGTAGACAGCCGACCTTACACGGTCACAGGGTTTTCCCCCATGTGTCTTTGTCTTGATCTCCTTTTCTGATGAGGACATTAGTCCTATTGGATGGGGGTCCACTCCAGTGACCTCACTGACCTTGAATGACCTCTTTGGAGAACCGGCCTCCAAATACAATCACATTGCAAGGCTCTGGGAGCCAGGACTTCAACCTATGAACTGGGGGGGGGGAGGGGGGAGAGACACGATTCAGCTAACAATCATTATTATTTAGTCTTTCCACAAGGCAGTAAAAAATGTTCTTAAAGATGAGGAAACTGAGGACCACAAAAGTTCATTAACTGCCTGGGGGCCTTTGGACCCCCTTGTCACCTGCAGACCCTGGGCAGGGACACAGTCTGTGTCATGATCCAGGTCTCCCTGCGGGGAGGGGGGCAGCCACGGACCGAGCACAGAGGAGAAGAAGGGCTTGCTGGGTTCCATCCACACAGGGCCGCACTAAGGGGCAGGTCACGCTGGGACCCGGGGACTGGCGGAGACTTGGTGGGGTCTGCATCAGGCACGGTCTGGGGCTTCCCTTGAAAAATCCCTCTCCCCATCCCTTCACAGCTGTTACTCCCCAGTAAATCTCTTGTGCCCCTCACCCCCCTCAGACCCCACAGATGGTAACGGGGTCCAGCCCGGCGCCCTGGCTCTGACGCGCAGCCCGCAAACGGGCAGACTGCAGGGAGATCTGCCCAGCTTCCCCGGATGCTCCGTCCTCCTCGGAGGTGTGGGTTGGCGGAGGGACAGGGGTGTCCAGCATGTGCTGTGTATCATGAGCCCCTTAAAAATACTGAAAGCTCATCCAAACTGATATTGCAGTTTGCCTAGTGTACACACAGACTTTTTCTGGAAGGATGTGATGGAAAGAGGCGGGGGGGGGGGGTGGGGGGCATGAGAGGAGAGCAGGGAGCAGGGGTGTGGCAGGAAGGGGTTCTGCCTATGGTGGGGGGGGGAACACCGTGAAGACTCAGGCTCAGGGGTGCCAGGTAGGGGTGGGGGTCCGAGCAGTGCGCTCACGGTTCTGTAAGATTCACCCACGCCAGTCGTTGTGCTCTGTTTCTTAGCCGGGGGCCCTTGAACCTTAGGAGCCATTGGCTCCACAAAACTTAGATGTGCCCTGCTTTTCACAGACATGCTTTCGGACACTTTAAATTTTTACCACGTGCACATATTACAGGGTAACTTTGTTCTAGTTGCCATGTTACAGCCCAGAAAGAACAGGAGGAAAGGGTAAAGAAAGAGAGGAAAATTAACATCGGGCTTAACTGCTCTAGAAAGATCTCAATGGAGAAACAAGGGGAAATGCTGGAGAGAGAAAAGAGGAGTTTTTCCAAACCCAAAATGCAAATGAAATGACATAGGACAGAATTCCTTTCCGCAGTGAGTGTCTGGGACAGGAGGCAAGCAGGGTTGCTTTCGTGAGCAATAAACAACAGGCAAGGCATCTCTCCCAGCCCCCTTTGCTGTGTGCCTGGAGGGAAGCCTGGCCCACAGACACAGAGCAGCAGCAAAGCTGCCCCCAAGGTGCTGAGCTGTGCTCGCTGCCTCCTGGAAACGCCTGGAAAGGGCTCCCAGCCTCTGCCCTCTGGCTGAGAGCCGCTCAGACACCATGTGCTGAGCCCAGACTCCCCGCCCGCCCAGCAGGTGTCTGGGGCAGTGAAAGAGATGTAATCACCCCCATCCATTTTGCTTTTACCAAGCCCTTCAAAGTGGTCTTCCCAGAAAGGGTATTAAAGCCTTTCAATAAAAATGCTGCCTTGCAATTCTCAGGCAAGTCAGGGTGGGGAGGCAGACCCTGGGGGATGCCCCCCGGTTTTCCCAGGAAGTGAGAACAATATGAGGCTGTGTTCTGGTCCCAGCTGCACCCGACCAACCCGCAAAATGGGTGGTGGCTTTGACTCCTTGATGAGCCCTCAGCCCGCCTCATCTCAGCTTCCCATCCTGAAAAGGGAATCACCATTTTTGAGAAATTCAGAGGCAATCACGCCTAAGAGACAGTGTGCAAACCGGACAGTGCTGTTCAAACGTAAAGTTTTTCTCCGTGATGTCGTCCTATTTCCACGTGTGCAGGGTGGTTGTAACTTAACCCAGAATTATACTAGAGCCCAGAGCAAGGTTTTCTAGATAAATTCTCTCCGGGGAGATCATACTCCTGTGTAAAGTCAATGCCTCTCTTGGTATCACCCCGTTTCTGTGCGCATACCCATTCATCTTTCAGACCCTTGGGTTGGGTCGGCTTGCTCCTCACACTATCCGTGCTCTCCTTCTTCCCTCTGTTCGTAATTCAGTCCTGCTTGCTGGATTCATCGCTTTGTGCAATACACGGCACAAACCACCCGACAGGCCCCTGCTAGACCAGACTCCTGGGGAACGCAGCCGGGCAAACCGCGGTGATGACGCAGGGAAGACCGGGCTGGGCGCCCGGGGCTCCGGAAGCACGCAGCCGGGCATCGCGGGTGCACACGCTAGCTTTCAGGAGTCTCTCGATTCTCTTCCCTGAACGCTTGGGATTTGCACCTACTTTTGAGGTGATCAGATTTTGATGAGTTTGTTGAACACGAATTGGGAAACAGGGAGGCAGAAGTGTCCGTGCGTGGATGGATGACTGATGGGGAGAAGCACATTCCAGGCCTAAACTAGTCACCAGCAGTTTAAGTGGCTGTGATCCAAGGACACTTCATCTACTCGAGAGCTTTGAAAGGAGTAGAGAGCCAGGCACGGTGGGTGTCAGGGAAAGCACAGCAGAGAGTGGACTTGAGCCTAAGAAGACACTCGGCACACGGGGATCCCTAACCCCAATCTTTCAGACCAGTTCTTGAGGATTTACGCACCCAAATGTTCCTGCTGTAGGATTAACAGAGCTGCGTAAATGGGTTGTGTGTGAGAACACTTGCAACAGCCAGCCGGAGTCCCGTGTTGTGTCTGCTGTAAAGTTACTTTACCAAGAACGCGCGTTCACAGAATAATTGGGTCTCGTCCAGCTGAACCCCGGAGGGCGGGACCATCACACTTGACTGTCCTGCTTGATATTTTGGAAGCAACACAATTCTAAAAGCACAGTCACCAACTGTTATGAAACGTTATGTGGAACGCCGTACCTTGTGCGACGCACGGAAACCCAACTAGGGAGACTGGCACGGGGTCCATTCCAGGGCATTCCTTCCTGGGTCTGCCTCCCCTGGGAACCTGATTCCCCACCACACTGCCAGCTAGGACCACCGGTCAGGACACCCACCCGTATCCCAGAACCCAGTTCAAATCCCAGCCCTGTTACCACCTAGCCCTGCGGGCTCATCACTTCTCTCTGCCTCATGTTCGTTTCTCAACTAAACCAGAAATAGTGGTGCCGAGTTTCGGGAATTTACTGTGATATTCTGTGCTCAGCCCGATGGTCCTTGGTAAGTGTCCAACAGAAGATAAATATTATTATGAAAGATAGATCTATTTTTCTTAATTAATGTCCCTGAAGGAGCTCCCTTTACAAAATGTTCCCAGAGAGCAGGAAGGATTGGCGTGGCACGAAGGACATACACTACAGGTCTCATCTAAGTGTGATGATGTCCACGACCAATGACAAATGCTTGACCAAAGCAACCCCCTCACCAGGCTCCTGTCGAGCAGACCTTCCTCCTAGTTGTTCCCTAGCTCTCTTGAAGTCCTGACACGCTCCCTCCCATGACCCATAGCGCTCTGGGCATCTTTGCAGCAAGAATTTAATAAAAATCACAGCCCTTCCTGGTTTTGCTTTCTCTCTTCCAACTGCTGGAAGTTCATGATTTAAGTTTAGCTGCTACGTCTCCATTACGTGTATTTGTCCAACTTTGGGCTCTTTACCCACGAAAGGCTTCTGCACAGATCTTCGAAGCACGGGAAATTAATGAAATTCACTCTTCCCCTGGTGCTCTATGGAAGAGGGGCTGTCACGTCCGGGGGGCTAGCTCTATGCTCTTCCAAGCCCCCCATAACTCTGGGTGGAACAGAAGGAGATGGAAGGCCCACTATGTCTTTGCATCTTTGTGGGTGTGTGTGTATGTGTGTGTGTGTGTGTACATTTTGGTGGAAAGAGAATTTCCAGATTAGGTGTTGTGCTCCTTAACAGCACAAAGGTCCCTGTGACTTCCCGTGTGTTTCTTCATCAAACACTCGTCCCCCTTCTTCCCCATGGCAGTGACAGCCTGAGGTTTTACTTTAAAGAGTAAACATTTATTTAAAAGTTGTTGTGTTGTTGACCAAAGCTTATAGATTATCTACATCTGCCTTTATCTGTATTTACATGTTATACAGACCTTAGCTCAATATGTAGTACATATCATCTCTCTAAATCTATTATTACATATGATGTCTCTCTATATCCAAGTATTAAATGCCATTTGCCATGTATCCCTAAGACTTTGTGACTCAGCGTTTGCTGTATACATTGGCCTTACTATTTGCACAGTTCTGCGCTATGTGGTTGTAGAGTCCAATCCGGGTCTCATATGTGCATTTCTAAGACACGAGATTCTGTTCCCCACCACGCTTTCCAGGGTACCCCCTCCTCTTAAACACAAGACTACGATCTGGATATAGTCCCTATTTGGGAACGTTGCCTATTTCTGCAGATGCAGATTTCTTTTCCTATGAGCAAAACTAATGAAATACATCCAGCACAACCTCAGGTCTAGAATGTTCTCTCTCAGACAAAAAAAAAGAGAGAGACAGAGAGAGAAATAATAACCAATGCAAAAAGCTTGTGTTCAGCAAGCAATCTCAGTGATGATTCCAAGAGTCAGACCCTACAGAAGAGACCAGCTAATCAGCGCCAAGCAAAGGCCGGAAGGAGGTCTAGGGTCTGCCTCCGTAAGCAGACTGGGTCCCTGTGGACACTTGACGGAGGAGCCTCTGTTCTAATGGCCGTTCGGGCTCCCAGGTTTTGCATATGACAAGCAGGCTGCAGCCTCCCTGCTCAGCTCAGTCTCCCAGGTGATCCCGGACAGCCTTCCTCCCTATTAACAGCCCTGGCGGTAATTTACTGTGCTGTTTTGTAGGCTGAAATTTCCAGCACTGCTATAAATTCTGTCTCTAATCTCAGGCTTGGAGAAGTCTTTTGACGTCTTGCCACCACTGCACAAACGTCTACGGAGCCTGCTTTTAATAAACAAAAAGTGACAGGCAGAGGGCCAGAGGAAAAAAAGGGTGAGCAGCATAAAACTGATCTCAGATAGCTCTCCTGTTCTGACTGAAGGCCCCTACTCCTCGTACACTAACCAGAATTTTTATTTGTCTCAACTTGCTTGGTCCTTAAAGAAAATATTAAGTAAGTTTCTCCATGCAAAAATCCGAGACATACTCTGTGGTAAAGTGTATTTTAAAATCTGGAGTTTAGGGGTAAAAGTAGTGGTTTTTAACATATATTAATTTCTTGAGAGAGAAAGAGTTCTACAAAAAAAAAAGCTATGAAACAGATGAATTTAATACGTCTCGGCTAGGATGTCTCAGAAGCGTTAACACGCTAATGTGACTTGTATCTCCAAGAAGGAGCTGGAGTGTTCATCATTTCCTAAATCTTTTTGGCCACAAATCCCTTTTTTGAAAGAATACCTGGAGGGGTAAGTTGTTCAGATGATTGGCTTTGGAGCCACGGATGCAAGAGATACATTTCTAAAGATAAAACGACCGTGGTAGGGAGGCCTCCTGGCATAATCGCCTCGTGGACTCGCGGGCAGTGGCCAAAGGCTGAGCAGCTGGTCAGCGGTTCAGCTGGTGCAAGACTGCAAGACTGGGGTGGGGACTCAGTCAGAAAGACTGGAGCCAGGACATGGGGGACAGAAGCATGGGGATGGGCCCACGGGAGTGGACGAGAAGTGTGAGGATCTTTGCATGCCCGTGCCAACAGCCACCAGAGAGCACCCACCATAGGAAGGGCACTAACCAGACAAGCAGAGGGTATGACCCATTCCCCAGCCACAGAAGTCCTGGCTGACCGTCACTCACCGCCCGCCTCCGAGGCCCTCGATGGCAAGCCTCAGCTGCAAGGCACTGCCTTATCAAGGTTACCGCCCTGCCTGAGTGCTGCCTGCTTCCAGCGACTGGTGGATGCCAAGTTCAAGGCTCCGGCTGTTCCCTCCCAGCCCCAGAGCTTGCTGTAGGGTTAGCAGAGGCCTCGGCTGCAACTGCCTTATGGTCCCACCTCTCCCTCCCCGCAGGTCCACTCCCAGCGCTCCCCACGTGTGGCCCCCCGTCCACCTCTTGCAGGCGTATCTCTCTCGCAGGCTCTGGGGAACCTAACCGGAGACACCTGGCTCAGGAACAATTGGGCTCTGACACTTCATCACCCAGAGTCTAGATAATCAGTTCAACAGGACAAGCATTTATTGACCACCTACGACATACAAGGCACTGCTACTTGGGAGGCCTGGGGGATACGAAGACGTTTAGCCCGGACCAGCCCATGTATAGTGAGCACCATTACTGTGCAGACCCTGGGCTAGGCGCTTGAGATAAAAACAAGAAAAGGAAACGTCCTCTTCTCCTGAAGCCCACGGGTGGGGGAAGGAGCAGCCGGACAGACGGCCCGGGTGCCACGCTAGAGCCGAGGAAGAAAAGGGCAGTGCAGAATTTTAGGAGGCTGGGGCTGCACTCAAGTTCAGTGAGAACTCATCCCCAGCTCTGGCCCGCTTTCCCCTGATCTGTGTTGACTCAAAACATCTAGTCCATTCTGATCAGAAACCACGATTTACTTGACAAAAAGTGTTTGCGGCCCAGACAGGACCGAAGAGGAGCCTCCAGCCCAGGCAGCAGACCCTTAGAACAGAGCCTGGAAGTCCAGAGGGGTCCTCGCCGGCAGAGCTCCACCCGCGATCCTGAGCTCCGGGTGAAAAACAAGAGCCAGCCCTCAAAGGACAACCGAAGGCCCAACGTCACAGCGGGTGCTGGTTCCCGTGATGACTTAGCGGGTCAGGTCCTTGTGAGCAGGGAGCAAGGGATGCAGCTGAGGGCCAGGCCCTAAAGTCACCCTGCTGCCTTAGCATCTCCCCAGGCCCCCACCTTGGAAAAGAGCAAGCTTTCTCTCTCGCCAGTTAACAAAGGCACGCGCCTTCTGGAGGGAGGTTCGAGAGAAGCCAAAGCAGCACACGGAACTCGGCGCGCGGCCAAGAATGTAAGGGCGCCCTGCGCAGAATCCCATCCCTTCTGTTTCATGATTTCCCTTTGAGTCCCGGTCATTCCCTCTAAGGAGAGAATTGAGCCACCAGGATGGTTCAGAGCAATGCACTGGAAGCTGCAGGGAGCCCCAGATTCGGGATGTACTTTCCATTTCTGAACTGCCTTTTGTGACAGAGTAACATCCTTCTCTTTTTTCCCACTTCTTTGATTTGGGTCTTCTCTGATAAATGCACCTAAATTTAATCTTAGCTGACATAAGCACCAACCTATGGTTGGAAAGACATTCTCACAAAAAAAGGAGCTGACTAGGAGAGCCTTCTGGACTCCATTGCTTTTCCCAAATGGCCTTCCACCAGGCATGAGAGCGGACCTCAATGTCTCTGGAAATCGGAGGTGTACTGCATTGCTCTCCAGCTGCTTCTCCAGGGCCATCGGGATGGGGAGGCTGGACCAGCCCGGGAACACCCATACCGGACTCCACAAGGCCAGGTCTTAGGGCCAAGAATGGGATGCCCCATGTCTCGACCAGACTGACTCAGAGCATTATCAGAGCACAAATGGATCAGATAAGGTTTGGAAAGTGCCTTTGAATCTTCCCATTTGTTGGTGCACAAGATTATCCATCCTTGAAGATCCATCTTTGAGCATATTCGGACTTCCATGGTCTGCTCCAGTCTTCCCATCAGCAGCGGCGCTGGGGCCCTGGGCATCAATTACAAAAGCTCAACTTGTGCCCTGTGGCTGGAGGGCTTCCTTGCCACGGCCTCCCAATATGCAAGGACTGTCCCCTCCCAGGGACCAGCAATAGGGCAGGATGACGTGCCCAAGAGCTCTAAGCACCATGCAGTTGTGAGCCTCGAGCAGCAAAGGTCAGTGGCTGGGCTCGCTGGGGAGACCATGGCTACAAAGGCCGTCTCCTGCAGCACACGCTCCCAAGCGTGGATGCTCACACACACGGGAACCTCGACCGTGCACCTCGGTCTGGTCCACCCGGATTTCCTCCAGCTCTCCTCAGCCATCATCCCTTCCACACCCATCAACACTTCCTGTCCCCCTTCCCTGCTCCTTTTTTCCCCCCCTCACTTCCATACAGGAGTCCCTGTAATGCACCTGTTGTGTTCATGATTGCCTGTCTCCCCCATCAAGCGCCATTAGGGCAAGGACTTCTGTCCCTTCCATTCTCCTGTATCCTCAAGGCTTTGACCAGTGCTTGGGACATGGTGGGTGACCGATAAATCTTTGTTGAATGAGTCAATGAATGTTTGGGACCTGCTGGCCAGTCCCTGAACCCACAGGGTCCAAGTCCGGACCGCAAAGTGACCTGATGCCTTGGATGTGAACAGTGTCCCGATTAGCAGGTAGGGCCTGGCTGCCCAGTGTCCACCCGCTCAACACTGGGGATGACTCCAGTGGAAGGAATGGGCAGAGCTGGCCCTCACTAGCTCCCTCCATGAGAAAGTTGATACATTTCTTCGAATTTCTATAGAGCACTCAGAATGGAAAGATGAGATCAGAGTCCAGCTTGGCTGGAGAACCAGCAGCCAGGCAGACCAGTGGCATCATATGGGTGGCTGAAGGCAGGGTAGGAGAGGACCGGGAGTGGGGACCGCTAAGGACCATAGACAAAGCAGGTGTGACCACCATCCCCAACCCCCAACACTTTGCTCCCTTCTCCTCAAACTGCCAGTGGCTCACCAGCCAGGCCAAGCTCCCTGCCCAGAGGACAAGCCCAGCTCTTTCAGAAGGACCTGCCTGGATCATCACAGAATTGCTTGCTTAGGGCAGAATCATTTCAGACTGGTCCAACAGCTCAGACTCCAAGGCCAGCAACTCAGGGCCCATGATTCTGAGATCCTGGCACAGCTGTTGCCAGTCCCACCCGTGCTGAGGCCACCAAGGGCCATTCTCGGCTTCTCCGCAGAGTGGGGAAGTCTGCCACGCATGCATAGCTAGCTTCACGCTGCATGGCCTAGACGGGCCCATGGGGCTGTCATGCTCTGCTGTTGCCCTGTTAAAATTCATAAAAGTTTCTGCATGAGAAGGCCTGCATTTTTGTTTTGTACCGGGACACACAAATTATGCCGCCAGTCCCACAATCACGGGCCGTGTTCTCCCAGGACTTCTGAGGTATCTTTTTGTAGATGGTGCGTGTGTGTCTGGGTCACCCATTTCTTTACTTCCAGTCACTGGGGATATAAAAGTGCCCCCTGTTCCAATGCCCACTATCAGAAGAGCTCTGTGACCACAAAACCAAATAGCACACGCACGTCAGATAGATGAGAAGACCGATATTTAAGACAGCCCACAGCAGGTGGTCTCCTAGCCAGGCACCGTAGTGGACACCCCCCCAATGAAAGGCTGATACTGTTCTTCCCATTTGGTAGATGGAAAAACTGAGAACAGGGAGGGGCCCTCATTACCTTACAGAGCCTGAAACACATTAGAGGTTCATTAAATATTTGTTGCGTATAGAGAAATTGTTTGGGAGACGTCCTTACTCTGTTGCGCTGAATACAGGTTTTGAGACAAGGTAACAGGTGACCTACACAATCCTGGGTGTGACATGCTTGGACATCAAACATTCATTCAATATTTATTGGGCCCCTTCCGTGTACGGGACCATGCTAGATGCTGGGGCACCTTCCCAGGCCCAGGCTCCCGGTCGTGGGCGGTGTTGCTGGTAAACCTGGCACGCACCACGGCCCATCTCCACAAAGGATCCATTTTCAGCTGGGACCACCAACTGAGAAACTCCTTGTCTTTCCAGAGGGAAAGAACGGATTACACAAAGCCCTCAACCACCCCACCCCTGGAGCACGCATTGACTGTCGTAAGGACACACTCCCAGGGACTACTCAGATGAAACATAGGGAGTTATTTTGGTGAAAACAAGTCAGGCAGACGGCCAGCACCTTTGCAGAGCTGACTGGAAGCAATCTATTGGTTTTTGCTTAGAACTTTGAGCTTTTTGCATTAGAACTGAGGCTTAAAATTATTCCCCAGTAGCTCTAAGGAGGCTTTAAAACAAAAGAGCTGCATTCTTAGCACAATCCCTATGGGACAGGAATGATGGGAGGCACAGGGAGAAGGATCAGCAGAAATGGGGAGAAGAGAAAACCAGACAGTTCGGCACCGAGACAATCCCCTTTGCCACATGGGACAAGGGCTGTCACCACCTCTCATGAGGAGGAAATGGGGTCTGCCTGGTCATTGTACATGGCTGTACTTAGTTACATTACCAAAACCCAAACCAGTCTGTAGTTCTGAACTCTTACCATCAACAAGATGTTGTCATTGTGTGCAGCCTCAGTCAAGCACACCCACTGGCATCGACACACAGTCCCCTCGCGGGGGAGGAGCTCAAGCAGCAGCTAGCTCGGACTCCGGCGCCCAGAGCTCAGACAGACTCCCTTTACGAATTCTGCCTTCCCAACACTTATCGCTACGTGTGTCTGCTAGTCATTGGAAGCCGACACCTTCACGGGGAACGAAACAGATCTAAAGTATCCACAAGACTAGAAATGCGATTTTAGTAAAATTCATAGAAATGTTTTGCACATTGCGGATTTCGTTCTGCAGTATGAAAGCTGGTGGAAGAATGGCTCAGAGCCACTGATTCGTGGTTGTAGGGAACACTGGTGATGTAGAACTTACAGACAAAGCAGGACATAGAAGACACAGCAAAATACAGACTATGAAAACGCTATTCGGAAAACAGTGTGATCCGGGGCGCCTGGGTGGCTCAGTCAGTTGAGTGTCTGACTCTTGGCTTTGGCTCAGGTCATGATCTCAGGATCGTGAGATCAAGCTCCATATTGGGCTCTGTGCTTAGTGAAGAGACTGCTTACGGTTCTCTCTCTCTCTCCCTCCGCACCTTTCCCTGCTTGTGCTCTCTCTCTCTCTAAAATAAATAAATAAAGTCTTAAATTAAAAAAAAGAAATACAATAAGGAATAAGACGGACAAGTTCCCTGTTCTCATGTCACTAGGGATGGCATATTCTGCCACCCTAAATTATGGCTAGTGAGGATCTAAATAGAAATCCCCCATTCATTAAGCCCTTTCCCTATGTGGTCCCTGTGCTAAGCGGCAGACATTGTCTGGTTACCAGCAGGTGAGGACAATCCCTAGGAAGACTCTTAGGGAGAAAGTAAGCCGGTGACGGAGGGGCTTTGCCCTCTGGTCTGTGCAGCTCCGGCTTCACTGCCCAGCTGTGCTATCTTGGAGGAGCTGCTCCAGGCTCATGGAATGGCTACGGGCTCCACATATCACAGACGGGTTCCCCCAGAAGTAGAATCAGAGACATACATGTCAGTGCAAGGAGTATACTGGGGGGAGGATGGCTGATAACAGGAAACACAGGTATGGAAGGGGGCAGTGAGAGAGATGGGCAGAAACTCAGGAAGGGGTTTGTTGTCAAGTTTCTACTGTGGCTGAATGCTCCGGGGACTCCAGAAGCCAGCTGGGATTGTGACCAAGGGGTTATCTCATGCCCCATGTAGGGGGAAGGACCTGAGCATTTCTCCACCAGCTCCCCTCAGTCAGGGCATGAGGGCTGCCCAAGGGGGGGTGGGCATTTCCCCAGCACTTCCAGCCCTCCCAGCACGTGGGCAGAGTGGGCGAGGAGATGCAGGTGTAGCTGTTGGAAGTCTACTGTCTGCATAGAATTGTAGGAGCTGAGGATAGGGGAGAGGACCATCACAAACAGCCCAACAGCATCAGCATCAATCCCTGCAATGAATTCTCAGCTGCAACCACCCACGTCTTTATCCAACACACACTTAACTGAGAACCTACCAGCAGCGAGGGCTGCTCTGGACATGGCTCCTTGTCTAGAGCTGGCAAGCAGGACTTTGGACATACCATGGCCAGACTCTCACCTTCTTCCGAAGCCACTGCTCGTGCTGCACTGAATCTGTGCCTGACCAGTCAAAGTGAAGAGGTGTGGCCCTTCCTCACACCCCGGCTGTTAGGCCTGTAGTATCTTCACACACATGCCTGTTCCCTCTCTGGCCTTCTCTCTTCCTAAAACTCTAGTCACCAGAGGTGTTCCTATTTTGAGTTGGAGGGACATAAGAGAGGGCAGACAGAATGAGAGGTGGGATTCATTCTGTCACTCACTGGCAGTCAACACCCTATCTGTCATCTTCCTAATGGCGTTCCAGTCTTGCCCTCAGAATCCCACCTAATGGCTGGGTCCTCCGAGGGTCTCCCAATCCACCCCATCCTGCAGTTCCCTTCTGCTCGATGGCACATCTGTGTTTCTCCCACTCCTGCTAACCATGCCTCTCATTCACTGAAGCCTAATTAAAGAAATAAAGACAGAAGAAGGAGCAGGGACACCTGGAAATTGGGAGAACAGTGGAATTGGCAGGAAGTGGATTTTGCTGCCAAGAATGACGAGGCATGTGGAACAGGGCTGTCAATGTGGCGAGAAGTGTGGGAAGCAAAGGGCAGGTAGAGGGGAAGCCAAACTAATTACGTTCGAGGTGACTGAGCATAGATGTGTCTGACTATGACACCTGATGGATGGAATGGAAAACCGTCTTCTCACTGGCCACACCACCTACTATGTACAATCACTTTCCATGAACACTGTGACAAGGACACAGGCAGCTGACTGTGGGCCACATTGGAGGGTCCCCGTTTCCGTACCAATACCAAGAAGTTCTAACCTATTTTCTCCTTCCAGTATAAATAAAAAAGTGCCTCATTTTTAAAGATGTACCATTTGGTTATCAGTAACACTGGACATTTTTTTCATAAGCTTATTGTTCATTTGCATTTTTTCTTTTGTGAGTTTCCTCTTCACAGCCTTGACTGATTTTTCTTTGGATTGTTACTTTTCTTATTGATTTTTCCTGTCAGATAGGATTCAAATACTTTTCTAGTTTTTATTGGTCTTCTAAATTTTTAGCATCTCTTACCATTCAGAAGTTTGGTGATGTTTTGATTTTATTTTGGTTTGGTTTGGTCTTTTAAGTTTGATGTAGTCATGTATTTAATAATTTTAGCCTTGGTGTCGCACTAAGACGGCTCTTCTCAACCCAGAATTCTAAATCAGCTTTGTTTTGCCGCCTTCCAATGTGAAAGGGTTTTATTTGTTTTTATTGGGAAGGAAGAGGCTGCTGTTAATTTACTCTTTAATTCAAATGCATGAATCATTGCTCTTAGAGCAAGAAAGAAACTCAGACAATTACATGGCTCAGACTTCACGTGAGTGAGGATGTTTGTTGCCCTTCGGTGGAGGAGGCTGGAGCAATTATGTGAGCAGGGCAAGTCCCATGTGTAGTGACAGCAAGAAGAGTTTAGGACACAGCCCCCTGCTGTAGGGCTGGATGAGTCTCACTGTACCACCCCCATGAGTCGCTGCTTTGATGAAGTTCCCTCCATTCAGCTGCCCCACCCGGGGCGGGGAGGCGGTTAACATCTCCTAGCAGTAGCGGGTTCACCATTAGTCTCACACAACCAGCATATGTCTGCCCGCCCAGCCAAAGCCCCGACGTGAAGAAACAACCATCACATGCCCTCGGATTCCAATCAAACCCTCCTCCCGAGAGCTCCGAAGACTGACAATTCCAGGTCCCTCTCTTCCTGCCCGTGCCCCAGTGTTCGACCCACTTGCCCCTCTTCCAGATATCGCAAATGCCATTCCCAAGCCCCATCTCCAAGACAACCAGTTCTGAAATTGTTCTGACATTTGCAAATAACAGTTTCAAATACAGCAAACTCCAAATGACTTTTCCAATCGCTTTGTTGTTGTTTACCGGAATTCTACTTTGCTGAACATTGCTTGAGTAAGATAGGTTTATAAAATATTTCTATATGCAATGATTTTCAATTTGATGGAATCAGAACCAAAATGGATTTTTTTAAAGGATCCTCAAAACACTTAATAATCCTCTCCACTGCGCATTGAGAATATTCATTCATTCAGAAACAATAATCAAACCTACATATTTTGAATACTTACTGTAGATCACAAGCTGTGGTCAATTTACAGCAAATTTGGTCCCTGTATCCACGTCCTCTGCAAGGTGGCTTGCCAGCCCCTCCTCCCATCAAGAAGCAGAGTCTACTCACCTGCCCTTGAATCTGGGCTGGCTTTGCAGCCGGCTTCAGTTCACAGGCCGTGTCAAAGGTGGCACTGTTCACAGAAGCCTGTGGGATTCTGTCTCTCTTTCTCAAAACCTTACCATCGTGATGGTAACAATCCTGGGCTCGTCTGCTGGAGGGATGTGAGGGGTCTCACGTGGCAAAGCCAAATCAGCCCAACTGTCCCTGCTGAGCTCCAGATATGGAGAGAGCCCAACCAAGTTCAGCAGAGCCTCTGAGCTAAGCCCAGCATGGGTCCGCAGAATGGCCCCATCGACCTGTAGACACCCGAGCAACACTCAGTGTTTATTGTCCTATGCCACTGAGGCGTTCTTATTATTTACTACGGAGCATCATTGTAGCAATAAATAATTAATGTTAATATTGATATTCGTGGCTCAAAAATTTCTATCAATGGTGTATATTCAAGAAGTAAAAGGACAACCAGTTCCTGCCCTCCGGGAAGGTAGGTCTCGTGGGAGCCTCTAAAGCAGCCCCCGGTACAGTGCGCTGTGCCCTGTTAGGAAGCTACGCACAGCATCCTCTGGTGGCACAGAAAGGGATGCTCGCAAGGGTCAGGGCGTCAGAGAAGACTTCCAGGGCCCAGGAGGTAAGTCCTGAAGGATGATCTTTGACTTTGCATGTGCAAAGGCCCAGGGCTTACAGCGGGACAACGGCGCAGCATCTGGGCATAACCACTGTGCAGGACCGCGCAAGCCGCATTCCCCCTTCGAGTCTCCTGGAGGACCTAAAAACACCCAAGTCTCTGAGCTCCACCCCAGAGTTTCTGGTTCCAGCCCAGGAGGTCTGGGTTGCAGCCCAAGAATTTACAAGGGCCTGGGTGGGGCTGAGGCCGCTGCTCTAAGAACCACAGGCCTTGAGGTGAAGAACACAGTCTGGCTTCACCGCATGGACCTAGGACCTAGTGCTGGTGGCCTCTTGCACGCAGTGAGACTCTGAGAAAGTGACTCAATTTCTTTAAGTGCCCATTTCCTCTGCTGGAAAGCAGGAATTATGATGCTAATGGCCTCAGAGAGCTGATGTGAGCCTTGAATGAGATAATGCATAAAAAGCCCTGAGCCCAGAGCAGAGCGCACAGGAACATTCAGGAAGATGAACTATCACTGTCACAGGTGTTATTGGAATTGTCACTATGGTGATTCCTGAGCACCTGCAGGAGCATGGAAGAGTCACCGGACAGGCAGGGAGGGGGGAGCGGATGGGCCAGGCCAGGCCAAGCCAAGAGGGGCCCAGGGTTTGAGTCTTACTCCAAAGTTATATGGAGCCATAGAGGGTCATACAGTGGGTGGAACACATTTAGACTCATGCTTCAGAACAATCACGTGGGCACCAGAGTGAAGGATGAATTGGTGGAGAAAAGTGAGCCAGGCAGGACCAGAAGCTGTTCAAGACGCATCTGGCCCTTTCTGTGCACACCTTGATGAGTGCCAGGGGTAGACAGGGCATCTGCCAATGAGAGGGGCCTGCCTTTCCTCTGACAAACGAGGGGCGGGTGCTCTGAAATGTCCATCATGTGGGTGCCACGTGGACATGTGACGGGCCCGAGCAGACGTCCGATCCCTCCCAGCCCTCACACGGGCCCACCTCCCACCACCGGTCTGTCCAATGCAGGAAATGGACACCCAGCTGCCTTGAGCTTCCAGGCCAAACGCCTCACAGCCCTGTCTTCCTTCCCTCTGCCCCCTCTCTCCCTCTCTGTATCCTCTCTCCACCTCTGTCCATCTCTCTGTCTCTGCCTCCTGCCATCCAGTCCTTCAGCAGACCCTGCAGCCCGGCATCTATGACGTAACCAGACTTACCCATTTCCAGCCACCTGCTCTGCTCTCCCCGAGGCAGGTTCTCATCCCCTCCCATCCAAATTACTCCAGTTCCCTCCTTCCCAAGTCCTGTTTCCTCTCTTTCCCCCTCTAATGGAACCTCCAAATGGCAGTCAGAAGAATGCCTTCGAGCACGAGTCAGGCCGAGTCAGTCCCAGTAACTGTCAGGATTCACCAGCTGAAGCCCTCACAACCTACAAGTCCTCCCTCACGCGGTCACACCGGCACCTCGTTCTTCGTGCTCCAGCCATGCTGGCCCTTCGCTGCGTCTCCAGCTCCACACATGCACCTCAGGGCCTTTGCACTGGCTGCTGCCTGAGCCGAGGCAGTTCTTCCACAGGTGGATGAGCCACTAACACCCTGCCTTCACTCACAGCCCACTTTCTGACTACCTGGCCACCTCTCTCCTCCTACAGACTTCTCATCTCCGGTTGTGCTCATGGCTGCCTTGCATGCCTGCTCACTATCTGAGTCCTCGCTTGCAGGAAACTCTGTGAGCTAGGAGACAGGCTGCTCCCCTCAGGGCTTACCCCTGCCTTTTGGACAGTGCCTGGCATCACGGGCACCATCACTGAATGTGTCCCTGAAGACTGAGCACATGTCCCTGCGTGATAGAGTGGAGCCTCATCGCTGCGTCCAGCCCTCTCTCCTTCACTCGGGTCCTCAAGAGATGCACCTGGTCTGCCACAGTCCCAGCCTCACTGTCCAGCCTGACTCGGTTCAGGAAAGCCACCGGGTTTTTCTGAAACTCAGTATGTCTAGAGAACAAGTATCACTTGCCAGGATTCCCAGTGAGACCTCTTCAATTAGCACAGCCTGGGGCAGAATCAAATTTTATCATGGGGATTCATGTTAAGGGGCAAACATATGTATGTCATTACACAATTTATTTGCTTTTCTCTCCAAATCTCGTGACTTATAAGAAAGGCTGTTAGGACAGTGTCGTGACTTGGAAGCAGCCTTCCTCATCCAGGTCCCAGCGTCAGGAATGATGAGCAGAAGGCCACGAGAGAAGCTGTGTTTATTTGGCTAAATGCTCCGAGTTCCTAAGCAACCGGGAGAGCAGGCTGATACAATCTGCCCCCATCTGCTGGGGGCAAAACCTTTCCCTGACAGGTGGCCTCCCTGTCCATAGTCATAGAGGCCAGGTCGGAAACGGGCCTTCCCGAACATTCTCAAGGCAAGCTCCACTCAAAGTTCAGAGCTAACTAAGCCTGTCTAAAACATGTCACTGAATTAAAACAGAAAATCAAGAATACGTTGTTGTAAAAACCTTAGCTAAAAGGGAAAAGCACTGAAGTTTTAAAAACTTGGATTAAGAATAGATCTTTCTGATGTGTGTGCCACGGCGTACAAACTTCAGCAATAGAAGGTGAATCAGACTTCGGAAGAAACAAGGTTTGCTCCAGCGGCTTGGGGAATCCCCCACGGGACTGGCCTTGACTGGTTCCTCTCCTGTCACCACAATTGCGAGTGATGGAGAATGAAATTAGGGTAGCGCTCCAGTGCTGGCCCGCCTCCCGCCCCATTAGGGACTCACCGCCACGCTGCGCTTAAGGCAGGGAGAACATCATTTACACTTCCAACAGCCGTCAGATGCCGACAGCCTGGTCCTTCCAAATGTCCCAGGCAGTGAAATATGCCACTTACACCAACGTCGTGATTGATACGGGGCTCAGATTTCTAACTCACGCTCCTTCGAACTTTCTTTAATCCATGGGAAAGCTCCGAGCAACCTAACAAGAGGATTCTGGCTGGCTTTTCGTGTCTAGAGCCAAAACAAAGGTCACAGGTCACGAGTGCATGAAATAGAGCTCCGTTTCAGAGATTTCCAGCCTCTGCCTGTGGTGCATGGTCGTCTTCAATGCACACAGTCAGCCTGAACTCTTTGGCTCTCACAAATCCAGCACCTAGGTTTGTAAGCTTCGAGTGTGTGTTTCGGCCTCAATTCAGTTGATTTGTTCATTTTCTAGGCCTGCCCGAACAAATCACCACAAAAGCAGGGGCTTGAGACAACACAAGTGTACTTCCCATCGTACGGTTCTGTAGGTTAGCGGTCCCACACTGTCCCGCTGGGCTAAAACCAAGGCGTCTTCAGGTCTGCTTTCCCTGGGGAGGCTCTGGGGGAGACCCTGTGCCCCCCTTGAGGCTGCCTGGTTCCCGGGTGCGCAGCCCCTTCATCCTAAAGGTCAGCCAATAGCGGGCTGAGTCCTCCTCATGCCTATCGCTCTGACCTGCCTCTGTGCTCACATCTTCTCGGACGCTGACTCCTTTCCTGCCTCCCTCTCCCACTTTTAAGGCTCCCTGGGGTTACATGGGGGTCCATCGGGATAAGTCAACAAAATCTCCCTGTTTTAAGGTCAGCTGATTAGCAACCCTGGTTCCATCTGCCCCTGTAACCCCCCTATGCCATATAATGTAACCTGTTCGCAGGTCAGAGATTAGGACATGGGCATCTTTGGGGGTCATTATTCTGCCACTACATTAACCAAATTAACCACAGTGATACCCCACACTCAAAGAATTTTACACACGTGCACACCCTGCACGTACACACACACTCACACATCCTAACAATATCTCAGGCTTAGACTCCTGGACAAGGTGAGTAGCCAGCATGGGACCAGCACCAGCTCACTGGCCTGCCATGCCCCAGCCAGCCCTCAGCCTCCTCCTTGTATCTCTGTGCCATTTACCTGCAGTGATGAGTTAGCTGCCCCTGATAGCTGAGCCTTTGAAATGTCGACAGAGTAACATATAAAAATACTCAGGAATACACAAGTTTAGTATATTCTTGTAGGGTGAGAAAATGATGTTACAAAACAAATTAACTTTAAAAACAAAATTTCCAATGACAGAATCCTTTCGTAGACACCAAATAACCTTATAGGCAAAAGAAAATTACTTTAAACATGTCATTCTTCATCCAGTCTTGGAATATGCCTTTCCTATAACGTCTTCAACATTCCAGCACATTGTTAGGGACATGACAATGCCCTAGAGAAATGAAGTGGCAGAAATAAGCTTGCATTCCAGAGAAGAGGATAGACTGATTGCTGTCTCTCACCCCTATAACAAAACTCATCGGATGTTTTAGCTATCCCAAGTAAAAGATCACAATTATGCATATTGGTATAATTTTTACTCAATAGCGTAATTATATTTACTTCCCTTACACAGTTATTTTGGGAAGTCAAGAGGGACCTCAGTTGGGAAGCAGGAGGCCTGAGCTCCTGCGTGAGCCCAGCAGCTGCTGAGCTGCATGTACAAGCGGCAGCCACAGAACCTTTCCGGGCCTTTCCCTCCTCGCTGGTAACAAAGAGACAACCGCTCTACTGACCTAGTGACTTCCAAGATGTCTCTCAACTTGCTTATTTATGGTCCAGGCTAGGCTGAAATAACAGAGACAGGAGAGGGGGAAAAACTCCCATTAGATGCTCAGTATAAAGACACATTAGTGAAATATTATTATTTAAAGGGGGGTTGACCAGTTGTCCCCAGCAGGGCCACCCACAGATCACAGTACCTTCCTACTGGTTAGAATGTTTAAAAGAGAAGGGTGCCTGGTGGCTCAGTGGGCGAAGTGTCTGCCTTCAGCTCAGGATGAACTCAGAGTCCTGGGTTCAAACCCCGCCCTGGGCTCCCTGCTCAGTGGAGTCTGCTTCTCCCTCTCCCTCTCCCTCTCCCACTGCCCCTTCCCCTGCTCATGCTTTCTCTCTCTGTCTCTCTCAAATAAATAAATAAAACCTTAAAAAAAGAATGTTAAGAACAGAGAGAATACCGAGAAAGGGCTAACCCTATGCAGAATTCCTCAGGCACTGAGGGTGACTCCGCCTTTCCTGGGTCCATCAACGCCTGCGGCTTCTCCGTCCTGCAGCGGCCATGACCCTGGAGGGTGCATCTGGGTGGTCAGCAATCCTCTGTGTCCATCTTTCCCTCAGCCCCCGGCATCTGGCGTTCCCCAGGCTGCCGGCACCCTTCTGAGTGGCCTCTTGGACAGTACCAGGGCGGCACACACAGTTCTCTCCTCAGGATGGCCCGTGCCATGTCACAGGTGATGTCTGTCCTCCTCGTCCTGACCGTGTCTGGGCCTGTGGTCAGTCCCAGCCTGGCCTCTCTGACTGCCACAAACTCCCAGGGCTTTCTCGGCCAAGAGGCCCAAGCACTGGGTCCTTCCAGCTGCACAGAACACCATTCAGATGTGCTCCCGTCATTATGGGTAAGTTGTCCCCTCCCCACGTAAGGCCGGAGGACGGCAAGTGCGATGAAGGTAAAAGAAGCTCAAAAGACAGAGCAGTTCTCTTCAGAGAGACCTTGTCACACGTTTCTCTTTCTCCATCTGATCCTTTTATACATCGCCTTAACCCCAGATGAGTGCCCAGGAGTTACGAAGCCTAGTTTTAGAAAACTCTCTCTTGTAAATTTTGTCTGCAAAGAGAGGGCACCATACCCCATTGGTAAATATCTATCATATTGGGAACTTCACCAGATTTCCATTTATTTTTTTATTATAATAATATTTTTATTATATTATGTTAGTCATCATACAGTACATCCCTGGTTTTTGATGTAAAGTTCCATGATTCATTAGTTGCGTATAACACCCAGTGCACCATGCAATACGTGCCCTCCTTACTACCCATCACCGGCCTATCCCATTCCCCTACCCCCCTCCCCTCTGAAGCCCTCAGTTTGTTTCTCAGAGTCCATAGGCTCTCATGCTTCATTCCCCCTTCTGATTACCCCCCTTTCTTTATCCCTTTCTTCCCCTACCGATCTTCCTAGTTCTTATGTTCCATAGATGAGAGAAACCATATGATAATTGTCTTTCTCTGCTTGACTTATTTCACTTAGCATTATCTCCTCCAGTGCCATCCATGTTGCAGCAAATGTTGAGAAATCGTTCTGATAGCTGAGTAATATTCCATTGTATATATGGACAACATCTTCTTAATCCAGTCGTCTGTTCAAGGGCATCTCGGCTCCTTCCACGATTTAGCTATTGTGGACAATGCTGCTATGAACATTGGGGTGCATATGGCCCTTCTCTTCACTACGTCTGTATCTTTGGGGTAAATACCCAATAGTGCAATGGCTGGGTCATAGGGTAGCTCAATTTTTAACTTTTTAAGGGACCTCCACACTGTTTTCCAGAGTGGCTGTACCAACTTGCATTCCCACCAACAATGTAGGAGGGATCCCCTTTCTCCACATCCTCTCCAACAATTGTTGTTTCTTGCCTTGTCAATTTTTGCCATTCTAACTGGCATAAGGTGGTATCTCAGTGTGGTTTTGATTTGAATTTCCCTGATGGCTAATGATGTCCATTTAACCACCTGTTTCATTTGTCTGGCTGTAAATGTGGGAAATATGTCACAGCTTAGGAGCCGGATGCTGTAGCAGGCAGTGTGGACCGCCTCTCCGCATCCTTCCCCACCCCCATTCTCTCCAGCAGAGTTCCCGTTTTATTCAGAGAGCCCAGGGAAGGGGCACTCCTCCAAACAGGAAGGGGAAGAGCACCCAGGATCTCATCACCCTGCCTATCTTTGGATCTGATTCTAGCCTCGGATGCAGGTCTGGTCAGTGAGATGGGGGATTTGGGAAAGATCTTCCTTGCTCTTTAAAAGAGACAACCAGGAGACACAAATCTGTCCTATCCATGCAGTGGAACATTATTTGGCCCTAAGAAGAAACAATGCACGCTCTAATGTGGAGGAAACTTGAAAACGTGGTGCTCAGTGAAAGGAGCCCGCCACAAAAGCCCACCGGCCATATGACTCCGTTCACGTGAGAGCAAACCTGTAGAGACAGGAAGCAGATTAGTGGTTGCCAGAGCCTGGAGGGAAGCGGGAATGAGGACTGGCTGGTGACAAGTTGCCATTTGGGGTGATAAAAATGTTCTGGAACTAAATACTAAATAGAGGTGGCGGTTGACAACGTGGTGAACGATCTAAATGCTGCCAATTTATATGCTCTGGAATGGTTAAAACGGTTGATTCTGTGTTATGTGTATTTTATTGCAATTCGGGGGCGAGGCGGACCACGAGAGAGCAGGTGTTTTTCTGCAGCTCTGTGCGACAGTGAAGGATGGTCTGCTGGAGAGGCTCCTGCCGCTGCCCAGTGAGCCCGGGGACAGACGGAGCTCCCACCCAGCACCCGGGGTGGCTGAGCGCAGGGGTGCCCAGAGACAGGACCTTGAGGTCTGTGCCCCCACACTCAACGCCGCAATGTCCCAAACTCTGGGTTTCTTGCTATGGAAGATTTTTTTCTAATGGGCCATGTAGAAGCAGGACTCCTTGGAGTCATTATCTCCTTTTAGACCGCTACGAGATTTCCTTTTCAACCAAGTGCTGATCTGAAAAACTCATTTGCCAAGAAACATTCCCTTGAGTTCCCTAAGGGTAAGACACTTCTTTCCTGTCCCCTTGAGAAAGTCTCTACCCCAAACAGCAGAACTGAAGAACAGATTTGGTTTTGCCTCCACTCCGGATATGATTCAAGCAAGCTGCTGGGGACGGGCTTTGGTTTTGTTTTTGTTTCCTGCAGCCTCTGGACTTTGTTGAGGTGCTTCAAGAGTCGAAAAACATTCTGTAGAAATCATGGAGTAAATGGCCCTGGAAGGGGACTGTATGGCTGGACTGGCCGGGGCGAGGCGTGGATGCTAGGACCAGGGGCCAGGTGCCCCTGGGATGCCACTTGGCCCACATCCACCCCTTGAACCCCCCCTTCCCAGTCAGCGACCCCAGAGAAAATGACTTTGATGACATTTAAATTTAGAAATAGAAATTAAGTTGGCAACTTATGGTGAGAATCATCTACCAGGCAAAGAAAAGAGATCTGGCCCGGTGGGAATTGGCAGGAAATGGCTCCAGGCGGCCACCGCACTCTGCTTGGCCAACAGTGATGGTGCAGAAAAGGGAGTGAGGTCTGAGAGCAGATGATAAGAGCCAGCGGGGCAGCCCGGTGGGAGCTGATAAGTCCACCCACGGGGCCTAGGAGCAGCTGGCTTCACCCGGAAGGGCCCGGAAATCAGCTCCTCGGGGAAACAGGTAGCATGACCCGGGTGATGAGATTTCTGCAGATTGTATTTTCTTCCTTATATTTCTTTCTGATCTGCTGATATGCCCCACAATCAACACAGATTGCTTTCAAAATAAGGAAAAAAACACTTTTTAAAACATATTTTAAATGCACATTGTCTACAAGCGCACGTGAAAATAAATTTTGAAGAGAAGGTTTTTTCACATATCCTTGCATTTTAAAAACTTTTTTTTAGCACACATTACGACGTTCGGTCTACTATGAGAGTGCTGTCCTGGAGTGAGAGCGTGGTGGCCACGTCATTCCCAGAGTCATGGCTCTCCAGACAGTGGCTGCTTCACCGGCGGCTCTGTCCGCGGCTCTCTGCCCAAAGCCTCTGCCAAATGGTTGTAAAACTTTTAACTTTATCTAAACTGATGGTTTTTAGCCCATTGAACAACAATGGGGGAAACAGGTTTTGGAGTTTGGTGTTTAAACAAAACAATGATGCTGTTGGGTGGAGAAGGGGGATGTCGCCCTCGATTTTTTCTTCCTGTGCTAATACTGGCAGAGCAATTCTGGGTGGGCAAATATCATACAGACCCATTAACAGGCTCCTTGCTAATCACAGAGCCGAAGAGGAGAACTACAGGATGGATTCTGACACCGAGACGCTCATATCCAGCATTTTGCTTTGCCAGGGAATGCCTTCCTAAAATGTACTGTAAACAAAAATGCCAGCCGCGCCCTGAGTCAAGATCACTCAGGCTTTGCCTCCACTCTCTGTGTTAAGAAAGAGTGTCCCTGGGGCGCCTGGGTAGCGCAGTCCTTAAAGCATCTGCCTTCAGCTCAGGGCGTGATCCTGGGGTTCCGGGATCGAGTCCCACATCGGGCTCCTCGGCTGGGAGCCTGCTTCTTCCTCTCCCACTCCCCCTGCTGTGTTCCCTCTCTCGCTGGCTATCTCTCTGTCACATAAATAAATCTTGAAAGAAAGAAAGAAAGAAAGAAAGAAAGAAAGAAAGAAAGAAAGAAAGAAAGAAAGAAAGAAAGAGAGTCCCTTTCTGTGGGCCAAGTATTTTGTCCTTTAAAACTTGAAAATGTACAGATTTTCATAGACGTTCAAAGCCACTCGAGGGAGTACAATGCTTTTCATGTGAAAATCCGAACCAAACTAATGACGATGATGATAAGAGCAACAAAGCTTAAGTGTGAGACTTCCCTTTGCGCATCTTCTCGAGGGCCTGAGTCATGGGGGAGGGGGAACTGGCAGGATCCCAGCCACCTCGCACCTTTATTAAGCAGAGTGTGTGTGTGTGTGTGTGTGTGTGTGTGTGTGTGCAAAATCTTAGTTTTTTATTTCAAAGTTGAGAGCCCAGCCTCTCCCCGATGGTCATTAACTCTCATCACATGGTGTGTCTTCACAGGTCCTGTTTCTTTCTCTTTTTTTAAGATTTTATTTATTTGAGAGAGAGCGTGAGCAGGGAGGAGAGGGAGAAGCAGGCTCTCTGCGAGCAGGGAGCCCAATGAGGGATTCAATCCCAGGACCCTGGGATTATGACCTGAGCTGAAGGCGGACGCTTAACCAACTGAGCCACCCAGGCGCCCCCATTCATGGGCCCTGTTTCTGAAGCAGGAGGAGGCACCCGGCCCCTTGCAGGCACCGCTGAGTGAGCTGCTCCCGTCAGGGGCTTTGTCACCGGTCAGCTAGCCCATTTGTAGAGAACTCTGAGGTCCATTACCTCCTCTGGTGGATTGAATTGTGTCCCCCCAAAGAAACATCCAAGTCCTAACTCCCAGTAGCTGCGAATGTGACCTTATGTGGAAACAGTGTCTTTGTAGACGTAATTAAGTTAAGGATCTCAGGATGAGCCCAGACCGGATTGAGGGTGGGCCCTCGCTCGTAGGATGGGTGTGCTGATAAGAGAAAGGAGAGCAAGACTGGAGACACGGAGTCAGAGGACACACAGGGAGAGGGGCCTGGGAGACGGGGCCCTGTGTCCACAAGCCAACGAGCGCCAAGGACTGGCATCTGCCCCCAGAAGCGGGCAGAGAAGTCTGGAGCAGGTTCTCCCCCAGGGCCTCCAGGAGGACCAACCCCAGCAACACCTTGACTTTGGATTTCTGGCTCCAGAACAGCGAGAAAACAAATGTCTGCTTTTAAGTCACAGAGTTTGTGGTAAGCTGTCATGTAGCTCTAAGAAATAAATACATTCCCCTGACCTAGAACCTGGCGGTTCAGCCACAGTCTCCAAAGCTTGGCTTACCCTGCCTCTTTCAGCTGCCAACCCCGCCCGGAGCCCAGCCCCTAGGCCCACTCGATCCAGACTCTTCTGCTTGGTTTCTCCCGCCTGCCCATCTAAGCTGCAGCTGCACCTGCATCACAGGGAGGGTCTGGAAACAATGCAGAGACCAGGGCCCCACCAGAGATCAAAGCTCAATTAAGTAAGACTGTCTTAGGGGTAGAGGGGAGGGTGGAGAGGTCCAACGCCTGAATTTTTTAACGGCCTCGAGGGTGGTAATGTGCAGCCAAAGTACAGGATGCTTGCTGTACTGGCCGTTGGGGCTCCAGCTAGTGGCCCCCCACCCTCTCCCCATACACCACCCACCGAGGTCTCTTCCATAGCCACACTGATATGGCTCCCCGCAATATGCACCTCAAATTTGAGGTTTTATGGGAATTTACTGGGTGTTCTCTCAAAGTGCAAATTCCTGGGACCCTACCCACAAAGACGATTCTGTAAATCTGGGGTAGGTCCAAGGGTAGGAGATTTCATAATCTTGAAATTTTTTGTACATTAGAATCCCCTGGGGAGCTTTACCAAGAAAGAAGGGAGAAAGAAAAGAAAAGAAAAGAAAAGAAAAGAAAAGAGAAGAAAAGGGAAGGAAAGGGAAGGAAAGAAGGAAAGAGGAAGAAAGGAAGAAAGAAAGAAAATGTCCAGCCACATCCTCTGACTAATTGAATAAAAAATTCTGGGGGAAGCACACAGGCATCAGAATTTTTTAAACTTTCCAGATGATTCCAACATTAAACCAATTTTTCAAGAAATGTGTACAATATGCCAGCAACAGTGATGAGGAAAGTAAATTCTTTGTGCCCCGCCTGCAGGGCACTGTCCAGTAGGGGTCTTTCAGAGAGAGCCCTGTGGGATCAGGGATTGCCCCTCTGAGCAGGAGGTAGTTGTGGGGGCCAGAACATCCCAAGTAGACAGAACATTTCATGCCAAGGCCCTGGGGCAGGGGATAAAAGGTACATTGGAGAAGAAAAGGAAGTGTGCGGCTAAGAGGCAGTGAACAAAGTAAAGGAATGCAGGGCTTTTCAAGGAGAAGCAAGAGAAGTAAAGCAGGAGCACGTGTGCGGTGGGGGGGGGGGGGGGCGGGGGCAGCCCGAGCTCACTGCGTTAGATGTGCTGGTTTGAGACGTGTGTGAGTTTCCTATGTTGAGACGATAGGCAAGCCACTCCACACCCTCGTCTGCACCAGCTTGCAGACCCAAACCTAGCAGTCTTGCCCTTAGAAGATGTTACAGCCATGGGTCACATCAGCTCACTTGAGAGTCCCCTTGACAGCCCCCTCTCCCTCCCTACGCCCCCAGTCAGTGGGGTACAGGGTCCTTTCAATCCCACCCACCTCCCATGTCCACCCTCTCCTCCTGCTCATTCGCCAGCACGTCAAACCCAAGACTTCCACGTCTCCCCTTCCCAATCCCATTACCCCGCTCCAGAGCAAGCTGATCCGATCATTTCTCCCTCTTGTTCACATCTTTTCCATAACTCAGCATCACCCATGGGACAATAGCCTAGGCCTTGTCATCTGGCCTCTGCCTGCTTGTCCAGCCTCATCTGCACTCCAGCCCCTGAAACCAGCTACTCCCGAACCTCACTGAGTCACCAGCTGTCACTGGCTACCCCCACCCCGAGCGTCCCAGTGCAGCGGCACCTTGGCACGTGCAGAGACCCCCCACACTTAGAATTTTGTCGGCCTGGCACCTCTCTTCTCCTTTTGGGAGGCTCATACAACCTCCCACAGGTGATGCAGGTGGGAGCTGTCCTCCTAGGGACCGAGCTGCGGCAGCCACAGGGTAGACCCATGGCCAACCGGAGTCATCTGAGCTCTTCCCTAGGACTTTCGAAACTGGGATCAGAGGGAGAGAGTGCTCAGCGCCCTTCTGGGGCTAGGATGAGTGGGATATGGTCATCAGGAGCTGTCAGCAGCCTCATCCTCCACCAGGTGAGGAAACCCCGTCTCCAGAATGAAGTACTCAGGCTGATATGAGCAAAGAGAAACGGAAGGAGAATGTTCCAGCAGACTCCCTGAGGCCCAGCCCAGGCACGCCTGATGCTGTATGAACCTTCCAACATTCTCCACTTAGACCTAAGCCAGTGTGAATTAGAGAACTGTCCTTTGCAGCCCCAACATGTGAGTTGTATGGTATTGGTGGGAAGAGTGGTGGCCAGGAGGTTTGGGGGCAGGTGAGAGTCAGCACAGCCCCTCCAGCGAGGCAGCTCAAGCTAGGACATGCACAGGGACCAGAAGAGGTCCTGAGATGACCACTCAGCATCTGGGATCCCAGAACTTCTGAGCCCTTCGTCCCCCACAGCAGGGGCCGCTCACCGTCTGGCTGGCAAGGACTGCCTGGTTGTTTGAGGTCCTGTGCAGTCCAATGGTTGACATGTTCCCAAAAGACCATAGGGACAGGGGAGTGAAATGCCTTAATCTGCCCCCTGAAGCCCCCACCTTCCCAGACACTGTCATCTTTGCCTGTCCAGAAGCTACCCTCAAGTGGCCTTTGGGACTTCCCATCTGCTTCTCCCCCTCAGTTTTGCAGTCGCAAATCTACCTGCTTCAGTTCCCGGTTAGTGACACGCATGGTGCCCTGCACAGCACTCCTCGGATTTCTGCCGTTGTGGCTGAGCAGTGACCCGTGCCGGGCTCGGGATGGAGGGTGGATAGGACAAGGCTGCGCAGAGCTTTCTACCTGACTGTGCTCCTGGCCATGAGGTCATTCCCACACCCTGAGCGCAGAGACCATGCATCCAGGAGCTTTCCCGAGCCAGGCCAGGGCGGGCCTGTCCCCCTGATACCTTCCAGAACCCGTCCACTCCCTGCCCACACAACACATCTGAGCTTCACGAAAGGAAATGCACTCCAGGAGATGTGAGCTGAAGAAAGTCTCTTAGAAAAATGTTGCCTTAAAGAGTTAGATATTGATGTTATGTTAATAACTACTTTTTTAATCTGAGTTTTGGGGCCATTTGGAAACCATGTGTTTTCGTCTTCGGCTCCACACACACGGGCCGAGCTTGCAGTGGGTTCTCAGGACATGCTGTCAGCTCTCCTGCCTCAGCTCTCCATCTTTCCAGCTCCTGGCAGGTCAGATCTAAGGGAGCAGCGGGGGCAGGCACGCCTGTCAAGATGGCGGTGGGCTGCTGGCCTCTCAAGTGTGTGGAGGTCACACAGACTCCTCCACACCCCAGATCCAAGCTCAAAGGATCACATCTAATCAACCCTCTGCACACCTGTTCTCTGCACCCCAGCACCACTGCCACCCCAGTGTCTCACCTCTGATCGCCATGTCTGATCCCCCTGACAGGACCGTCCCCATCCCCTCCTCTGCCCCCTCCATACTTACTAGGAAATCCGCCCGTCACCTCTGGTGTGGCCTATCACTCTTCCGTCCCTACCTGACCGCACAGGATTTCTGCTTGAAACCTTCTGCAGATCCTTATTTCCCACAGGATAAATTCCAAAATGCCTTCTCTGGACATTCAAAACCCTCCAAAATTGAGCCATTGCCTAGCCTGTCAACGGTGCCACCAAGGGTGACCATCTGTACCAGTGTTCTGGGGACCAAGGGGGTTCCCAAGATGTGGGACCTTTAGTACTAAAGCCAGGAAAAACCAGACACAAGTTGCTTTCTACTCCAGGGATGCTGAACCGCTTTACGGTTCTAATATGGGCCGAGTGCTCGTGTCCTCTTGAAATGTCCATGCTGAAGCCTTAACCCCTCATGGGACGGTGTCTGGAGGTGCGGCCTTTGGGAAGTAATTAGGTTTAGGAGACGTTTGGATGAGGTTATGCAGGTGGGGCCACGATGGGATTGGTGTCCTTATAAGAAAAGGAACACAGAGCTCGTGCTCTCTCTCTCTCTCTCTCTCTCTCTCCCTCTCTCCCTCTCCTTCCCTCCCCGCTCCAGGAGCACACACAGAAGAAGAGCATTGGAGCACACGTGGAGAAGGTGGCCATCTATAAGCCAGGAAGCAAACTCTCACCAGGAAGGGATTCAGCCAGCACCTTGACCCCAGACTTCCAGCCTCCAGAATTCTGAGATAAATGTCTGTTGGTTAAGCTGCCCAGTCTGTGCTGTTTTCTTGCAGTCACCTGAGCTAACCAGGAATGTTCCCTACCATCCTTCTATGACTTTCCCGCATTTTCACTCAGCCTGGACCCTTTCCCGAGTTCCCCTTTTTACCTGGTTAAATGCTATTTATGCTTCAAGACCACGCAGGAGGCCCCTTGGCCTGGGAGCGTTTCTCGACTTTTCCCTGGCACACATACGTGGCTGAGCAGGGGCCTCTCCTCTGTCCGCACAGAGGCCTGAGGATGCAGCTCCTGCCTGACTGCCACAGGGCTCGACATTCTTGGGCCTCTGGCTCTCTCACTAGAGGGGAAGGAATCACGCACGGTCAGGACCTCGGTCTCACTCATCTTGTACCCACAGCCCCGCCCGGCCCCTGCCATGTAGGAGGTGGTCAGTCAGCGACTCCATCAGTTACCCAGGACACCCACGTAGAAATCGCTATTTAAAAAAAGAGAAAAGAAAAGAAAAATCCATTTCCAATTAGCCCTTTGGCCATTTTGAATACAGACATTTTCCAGTTGGGCTTTTTAGATGCGCCGTTTCCATGAGGAACTGGATCCAAAATTGGCCAACAGCCGTGGAATAAGTTCCGTGTCTGCAGCACACATGTTAATGATGAATTTGGGTAATCTGCTATCAGATCCTTCATTTACTGAATGTTTTTGGAGGGATTGAGATATTCACTAGACAGTTTTTAAATCTGACTGTATTAATATGTTCTTGTTATTCTGCAAGGATTATTATAGGTTTAAAATAGGTCTAAATGATGTGATACATGTAGTAATGCGATAAATGCACATGTGTTTCAAACTACGTAAGCACTGATATGAGCATCACACACTAGCACGGAGGTCACTGCCCCTCGTTCCGGCTCCGGTGCGGTCTCCCCATGCACCCACAGCACCCTGAGCGTGGGAATTCGTGGCACATCCCTACAGCTCCTCCGCTCACTAGCACACGGCTCCTACAGTAACGACGATGTGAACTCCACCCCCACCCAACCAAATGGGGACAATACCACCTGCCCTACAGAGCTGGGGTGCCAGTAATGAGTGAGTAAATGAACAAAGCCTGACGCTCCAGAGGAGAACGGTGTTGGTGATGGTGTTGGGTGGGGATGTCCCTGGGGAGACGCAGAGGGATGGGACGGTGACGGTGTTCATGGTGATGGTGGTGATCGTGTTGTGGGAAACAGTGGGTGGAATGGCGGGTCCCAAAGCTGTCAGGCTACCGCGTCAGGGCTCCGTGCCCTGCTTGTCAGGAAGGTGTTCAACAAATGTTCGTTGACTCGTGGATAGATTAAGTAGCTTAGGAGTCGCTTTATTCTAGCACCCTTTGTCCACCACATGAAACTCAACAGGCTCAACGATATATAATATTATCAAAGTCTAAACTACATTAAAATAAACGTGGAGCCAAGACTGGCTTTCCAGGGCCAGATTTTCCTACAAGACCATGATTACTTCAACTAAAATCTGGTTTCAAATATGGAGATTTGGAATGTTTTGCCTTCTCCCCTTTTTCCTCTTGCCTGAGGATGACCTCAGCTTGTCGTAGTATTCCTACCACACAGACTCTCCGACCCGAGCGAGTGCGAGTGCTCCCCCTCCCTGCCTAGGGCACCTGAATGTGACCAGACAGAGCTGATCTTGCAACATCCTCCTTCTTTTCCCTTGAGCATCGCTTTCGAGCAGTGACTAGCAGAAAGCTCCAAGCTCGGTTCTAAAATTAGAATTAGCCACTTTTAATTAAGTCTAGATTTTGGCAAAGAAGTCATTTCAACTCAAAGTTAATCTCTGAGCGTAAACAAAGAAGTCACCAAAGGCATGTGACTCCTTCTTGACCAGACTGGAGGGGTCACCGCCCCTGCCTATGAATCAGAGGTAGTAGTACTGTTGCTCAGCCAGCTGGTTTTTCCCAACCAAACACCCACACCACAACTAAAGATTAGCCATTACTCTTCCTTTCCTCCCCTGCTAACCACCCCTGCTTAGCAAAGTCCAGACTCATTCCACAGATGCTTATGTGAGAGCAAACCTACATTGACTCCAGATGAGAAAAATCTGCCTGAAAGAGGAAGAAGTAATTTAGTGTGGAATTGAAGACTAAACGCTTATGTACTGACATTAGTCTGTGCATGGAAATTATAATATATCCACGACACCTTCACGGGATTCACTAAAGGAATCTACGCAGCTCCAGCACGTGACCATAAAATCGTGTCCTATCACGGTACAGAATAACGATGTGTTTGCCTGACACTAACACACAGATTTTATCAATAAGGCGCTCTCATCGTGTACATATAAGCATTTGTGATGTCTGTTCACCTCCTTGACAATGTTTGCTATTGGCATTATTTAAGTCAAGACCATCAAACTGGGCTATAGAAAAAGCCCAGCGTTCTAACTGAGGAAAAGAGATAATATGTAGCCTCGGAAATCTCCATTAAGAACCACAGAAATCAGAACCAAGCTACCTAATTAAAAGCACATCCTTGACTTGAGGAGTGATTTTAGTTTCGGTGTTTGGTTACATCTGTCATCTGTTCATTTACTCATCCACTAATTAGTTCTTGAGCACCTCTTCTGTGCCTGGCACTGGTCTATGAAGAGTATAATTCTTTAGGCATTGCTAACATTCCAAAGGACCTTCCTGCAAAAAGTAAAATAAAATAAACTGTAATATGTGATTAAGCTCAAGTTACCGTCAAAATCTTCCAAAGCAAACAGTATAAAGTCAAGTGCAGAGACATCTTTGATATTCTTCACTTCCCTAATGACAGTAAGCTGAAATAGGTGGAAATAGTTATCCTTTCGTCTACAAATGTATACAATGTACATAATTTCCGACGGTGGAAGCCATTTTTAGGAACGCTCACAATCCTGATGCCTTTGATTTGAGTGCATTGTATTTCACCCCCCCAAAATAAAATCCTATCCAAAGTATTTCCCTCTCCAAACATTTTTTTCCTGGGCTTCATTGTATCTGAGAAGATAGCTGTGAGAACTCATAAACGGCCCAGAGTCTAAAATCCGGATTTCTCATCTTCATTCTGCTCCTTGCTCTTCTGGGAGCAGAACCTGTCTGAGAAAGCAAATCCTCGAAGAAGAGATTCCCTGACTTAGAAACGAAGGCTGTCCTGGTGTCAGTCACTGGAACATGCATTACGACAACAGCCGCGTGGGACTTGGAGCCACTACCCCGGCAGGTGTCCGGGGTTGATGTGCCCAGACCGGCACACACATTCAGGGCAGGTGTCCCCGCGCTGTGGGGTAACCCGTCGGGAAAACCCTTCACATTTCATGAGTCCCAAAAGTCTTAATTCGCTTAGATTAGTGATCTCACTCCTGGGAAACGCTCCTTTGGAAACCACATCTTTAAAAATGATATATTCATAAAGACGCAGACCCAATTGTCACCCGGGGCAGGCCCACTCAGGGAGATCTGATTACTGTGGATTGAAGTCCTCAGTTCCCAACAGCACTGCCAAGGCTTTGGATTTGAAGGACACCTGCATTCTCATAGTCACCTCAGCCTCGGGCCCTTGCTTCCATGCGTGCTGTCCTCACTGACACAACGTCCACTCTGAAAGGAAACTCAGTGTCTCCCTCACTGACACACACATGTGTCTTTCCAAGCATCTGTAAGTGAGTGCCATGGCAATTACAGAAGACTGGCATGGCTGGGCAAGGGGGGACACTATGTGGGGAAGGGTCTATGTCATGGCCAAGGAACAAACTTTGAATTGACAATGGGGCATCCTGGTTTGAAAACATTCTTTGGCCACTGAGGAATCTCCACTCAACTCTTTTCTTGTGTTTTTGTCTTTTCCCATTGGACTTCCTCAACCCCTCCCCCATGTTATTATACCTCCTCCCCGGTCTGGAAACATCTCACATCACTCCAGGACACACTCCCCTCCTACGATGAAAGTCCGCTCCAGGCTCTCCTGTGTGTGCCCAGGCCAGCAAGGTGCTCGGCAGGATCCTAGTGTGTCCATTTACAGAATCCACCGGAAGGTAAAGGTGGTTATCACAGGAAATGTATTCTTTCTTTATAGTTGACCTGTGGAGCATTTCTCATAATTGTGCAACACTGAAGACAAATGATCAATAATGCAAACATTTAAAAATTAATTCTGCTAGTGGTTAGCTAGGGCCAGGGGGGAGTGGGAGGGCTGGGAGCAATGGCTACAGAGCATGGGGTTTCTCTCTGAAGTGACAAAATGTCCTAAAGGTTTGGTGATGTTTGTATAACTCTGTGTGTATACTAAACACTACAGATTGTACACTTGAAATGAGTGAACCACATGCTGTAGGAATTACATCTCAGTAACACTGTTACCAAAAATAATGACGCTGTCTTCTCATGACGAAATGTGTGCCGAATAAAATGTCTGATTGTGGGGATGATCTGGACCTCCACGCTCAAGGCAGCCTGTGTTTCGATCTACTTGTTCGAGGTTTTGTGTTTCCTGTTTGTCTTCTGGCGTCGACATTTACCTGTTCATCAGCTTCTATTCCGACTTGGCTTGTTATTGGACCCCAATCTCTGCTCTGGCAATGACTTTTGGACTAAAATGTTTGGCCTTGGAGTTCATGAATACTTGGATTTGATTTCCTTTCTGGACCATTCAAGAATCTTGAGCAATCCAACTTAAACACCGGCTTTGCCTAAGAGCCACCCTGCACCCACTGGGCCCCCGTGTTGCGCGTCTGTGCCCAGCCCAGGGCCAGACGGGTACTCGGGACACCACATTTAAGGAGGCACTGTCTCTTCGCAGAGCAAGTGCCCGGACAGCACCTGAGCGTGAGTGCCTCCTTAAGAGAGAGTCAGCATCACTCTCAGTGAGTGCCTCCTTAAATGTTGTGCCCGGAGAGCCTCTATACCTCACTGATCGCAGGTCCCCTGGAAGGTACAAAATCACAGCCTGGATAAGCAGGACGTGTGTCTGTGTGCCATGAATGATCTTTATCCCTTTGTTAATATACTCCTAAAAAAACTTTTATCAGCTTAACAATTTTCACTTTTTAAAAAATGCAAGACCCCAAATTTAATCTAGTCCATTGAGCAAAATTTGTCTTGAGGCCATAAGAACAGAGCATGATCAACAGCACAAACATCCAATTTTTCACCTTATAAATTCTCAAGAGATCAGGTAGGGTCCTTGGATAGTTTCTCGAGCGTATACCTCTCTTACTGGAGCCACCCAAGAAACACTGAAACATATCACCCACCCCCTACCCCAAACCTGGGGGACTTCAGGCTGTTCCAACGGCCAGCGCTGGTTCTGGGAAAGCTATATTCACATACACTTTATATCAACAGAGGAGAGCACACAGGTTACCTCCCCGTATCACTTCCCTAGGGGGAGCCAGTGTCTCTTCTATTCTACTTGGTTCTGGTATCATTTGGAATGTCACCCACTCCTGGCTTCAAGGATCGTCATGTGACCCTGGCCTGGCCAATCATTATTCATTATCCCCTTCGAGCCAATGGGCTCGGGACTTGGCAGAACCAACCAGAATCCTGGATGAAAGCTGATACATGTCCACGGTGATGAGAGCGGAGCCGGAGGATACAGGATGACGAGGCTTCAGTATCAGCTCTCTGAAGCCTGGTCTTCCCAGACCTTACAGGCTGACACGCTTGTGTGGGGGATGGCCCTCGGTTAGCTTTGTTCTCTTTGCTTGAGGTCATCTGAGTTGCACGTATGGTAATTTCCACTGCAACTACTGAAAGCCTGCACGAATGAAGACAACTGAGGCCAAGATCTTACTCTTTCATTTAGCATTTCTCCCGCTGTCTTTCTGGACTCCTCCACTGTTTTTCCTTCCTGCTTCCTGCATGCTCGCCATTGATGTCCTCTCTCATTCCCAACTCAGCAAGTCCCAGGCCAGATTTGTCCACGCAGGCCATCCCTGTGGTCACCTCATCCATTCCCTCAGGGAGCATAACAACATCTGGCTTCCCCCATGGGGTTCTGAATTTGCAGTATTGTGGTGTAGACACTAGCCCGTTTCTTCCTCCGGATGAATGAAACCTCTAGTGCTTGACTCCTTCAGAGAGAAAGTCAGCCATGGTGGCGCACGTCCAAGGCTCTCGAGGTGGTATCCGTGTGGTCATTGCTTGCGCGTAGCTTTTCCTCCTCCCGTATATACCAAGGCTAACTGGTAATGACTTATTTATCCGCTGACGCCATGCTGGGCAGAGCATTCGAATTCAGTACAAGTATACAGAGAAGCAAATCATATACCCGAAGATTTGCTTGTATTTTTTATCTCCTCTTCCAAGAGTTTTCAGTGGATTAAGATACACAGTTGCTTGCTTCAACAAGGGCAATGTGAGGACACATAGATGCATGGTGAGGAACTGGAAATAAATACTAAATGTTTGCAATGAACGTTTGAAAAGCAAGATTAGTAAGTCTTGTCATTTAATGGCTAACAAAAGTAGATACACTCACAGATCGATGAACACTCTCTCCTCTTTAGATATAAAATGGATTTTTTTGGGGCACCTGGGTGGCTCACTAGTTAAGCGTCTGCCTTCGGCTCAGGTCATGATCCCAGGGTCCTGGGATCCAGCCCCACATTGGGCTCCCCATTTAGCGGGCAGTCTGCTTCTCCCTCTTCCTCTGCCCCTCCCCGAGCTCATGTACTCTCTCTCTCTCAAATAAATAAATACAATCTTAAAGATATAAAATGGATTTTCCTAAAGGCTATGGAAGTTATTTAAGCACAACAGTCTTGGGATAAAAAAAAATCATCATCAAATTAGTCATGAGAATAACGAAAGATTAAAAGTATCCAAAAGAAGGGAGCAGACGTCCTGTTCCATGCCCTGGGGTGGGAGGCGCACCGCTGAGGGCCTCCGGACAAGGCGTCAAGCCCGAGAGCAACTGGGAGTAAAGACTAGACAAGAGACTTTTCACGGCACCAATTAGGAACAATGACTAAAACCATTTGACTCGAAAAAAGCTGAAAGCAGAGGAGTCAGTTGAAGGAAGACAGATTCCAAGTCAAAAGCAGGAAGAGAACAGATAGTGAAGGACCTTGCATGTCAGGCTAAGGATCTGGATTTATTCCTCTGGGAGGTGGGAAGACACTGGAGGCTCTGGGCCAGCTCTGGTGTGAACGGTGGTGTTTGGGGAAGATGAGAGCAGCAGATGACAGACGGACATGAAACGACAGGGTGTTCATCAGAACTGGATGCCACGGTGTGGTCGGCTGGACCAGGTACAGCTACACACGTGAGGCTGGGAACCCCTCCCCCACCGCCACCCCACCCCGCGCTCTACGGGCATGAGTTGGTTTGTGGGACAGACAGGAACCCTTCTAGGGGGAGACATTGTGCTTGAGCCCCTGGAGGTGAAAAGGTCAACCCAGAGTGAGGAGCGGGGAGATCTTTGCTCTCTAGCACAACCCCAAGAACCAGGGGGCAGGGCTGGGAGCAGAACCCAGGAGAGCTGCTTCTGTGAGGGTCTTTGCACGGAGCAGGGCTGGGCCAGCTGTCAACTGAGTCACTGGGGAAGCAGGGGGAGCAAGATTCGGAAGGAGAGTGCACTTTCCTGCTGTACCTCATCACTGGCTTCGTACAGGGGACCCTCCGGGCGGTGTGCGGGTGATGCTTATTTATATATCAGCCTTCTCTCACGAAAGGAAGATATAATTACAGTACAATTGGATGTGAACGGAAGTCCTTCTTCTGCATGAGAAGAAATTACAATAAATTACAATTGTTGACTAACCAAGAGACATCACACCATCCAGAATAACACTATTTTATTAATTACCTGACATGCATATTTTCTTTCTCCAGATTTTTTTGGCTGTACACTCTCATTGCCTTTTAAATTTGTCAACAACTTTGTATCAGAAAGAAAAAAAGATAAGTTAGTCTTTGTCGTAACGTGGTTGAACAAGATTAGCTTTTTCATGGTGATAGTTGAGGAAATTTTCAGCTTCACAAATCTTTATTGGTAACATCATGCAAAATTTCAGAAACGTGATCGAATGTGGAGCCATTTCTATAAGATTCATATTGAATATGAGTTGTAAGAAATATTTGGGGGCATTCCAGAATATCTAGTCCATTAACTAATGCTAAGTATGTTCTGGATTGATGGCAGTAGTTAACGAGCTTGTCACTGATGTTCCTCATTGTAGTGACACATTACAAGTTTATGGTATCTTCACTAGTATTAGTATTTTGTATCGAACAAGATGAAATTAATTAGATTGTCCCTGAAATGTGGCTGGACGGGGACTGCCAGGCAAAGGAAGAGCATGAGCAAAGACACGGTCTGGCAGAGGCATGAGTCCGTTTGCTGGAACATGAAGCAGGTGACACAGTGGGGGATAGGACTAAGCCGGGAGGGAGGGAGCCGTGTTCGATGCTGGCACGTGGCTGACACTCCTCATCTTTTAGGTTAAGAAATCAAAAATTTAGCTTTGGACCCAAACCCATGAAAGCCAATGCTAAGGTCATTATCATTTAAATCAGACAAAGCAGGATTTGGTCCTAAGTCTGCCACTGACAAGCTTGTGGACTTTGCTAAGAGCTCTCGGTGGCAGTGGCCGCGCTCTGGGCAGGCGTGGTAGAGTATACAGACAGCACGTATATACGGTCTTGGCATCTGCTTCTTGGAGGACCCAGACTACCACATCAAAGTTATTTTATTTATCCTATAGACATTATAATTATCCATGCAATATTAATGTTATCAAAAATATGAAGACTAGAAAAAATAACACCACCATGGTGACAATAGCTAACCATCACCACGCACATGAATCTGTTCGGACCTCACAGCCCGAGAGGAGCAGGTGCTGCCGGCATCCCTGGTTTACAAGTGAGGAAACTGAGGCAGAGAGAGGCTAAGAGATTTTCCCAGAGTCCCACAGGAGCGAAGTGGAGAATTCAGCCCTTGAACCGAGGACGCAGGTGCTCAGCCCCCATCCTGAGCCCCGGCTCGGCCACTCCAGCTTCCGTGCATTCCTTCCAGCCTGCGGTGACCAGCCTGTTTTGTCCTCAACCTGCCCTTCTCTGTTGTTCTCTGTCTGCCGTGTCCTGCTTGTATATTCCATGGAACTCACTTAAGTTGTTACTGCGTATTTATCTCTCGGGCCACTTAGAATGATCCATTGTTTCTCTGTGCGTCTGTTTGCTCCGTCACCCCCCAGCAGACCTCATTCTCAAAGAGAACAAATGCTTCTCTTTAGGATCCAGAGCCCACTCTTCCTGGGCACACGTAGGTGCTCAATAAAACCTTGCTGAAAGCTGGGAGGCATCATCAGACTGCCTATAAGACCCTATGCCCTGCTTTCCATTAATGCGACGCCGCAAACACGTCCCATGGTTCCCCGCGGTCTTCACGCCCCCTGGTTTTAATGACTGTGTAGCAGACCGTGATGACTAAGCAGGGACATCCAATCAGCCGCTCCAATACTGTGAGACACCCCGAGCTTCTGATCATAAAACGTAATGTTATAAAAGGCGAAGTGAGGAGCGTTTCTATGTGTACGGCTTTTCTCGTGGAAATCAAATTCAAAATTAGCCGTGAGCCCAGAGACAAGGACAGCACTCCAATTGGGTGTATTTCCTCTTTGACCAAGCGACGTCCCTCCTGCAGGGTTGTCCTCCTCTGGCACATGTGGGCAAGGAGGCATACGTCACAGCCTCTGCTGAGCCAGCCCACACCTACCCGTGCCCCCGCTGCCCCACAATGAATCAACAGCCCGCCAGCCTCTGACAGACTTCCCGCCCAGTCTGCTTTGCTCCGCTGCACACCATCCCTCTCCCTCTGTCCCCCGCAGCACCCCCACGCGAGGCATAAGTGCCCACCACAAGGCGGCCAACGGCCTCACATTCAATGCCAAGACCCCCTGATCTAGAAATGTCATCTTAGTCCCTTCTGCAGGGTCTCACTCACGGCTGCTATGTTCTGTTAGGCCCTGGCCTCTGCCAGGTGCCTCTGGACCTCTGCCTCTCTCCTCCTGCTCCCTCCACCCCTGGTCAGCCTCCCACCTTCCATATTCCTATTACCACAATTGAGACACACACACACACACACACACACACTCTCTCTCTCTCTCTCTCTCTCTCACCTGAAATGTTTACAGGCCCACCTTTGCATTCTCCCAAAAAATGTGGAAATCAAGGGGCTTCCGTGGCAGTCAGTTTTGACATCAGACTTTTCTTTCCCGGGGGCAGATGGGGAGGGACACGCCTGCCTCTCCTGGCCAGTGCGGATCCAGGGGTTTGCACCTCTATTTGGTGTCCAAGATTATTGTAGATGTCAGGCCACAGAGCGAGTCCTGGAAGGGAGGAAGCCGCACGGTCGTGGAGCTATGGGGCCGGTGCATGTGCGTGGCCTCAGAGAGGCGGGCGCTGCCTGGTGTTCAGGAGGGCATGCGACATAGATCCTCAGAGCAGGAGCCACATCCCTGTTCCTTACACGGAGTTTTAATGGTATTTGCAGGCACTTCGTTACGGTGATCAGTCACTGGGGAGCAACTGCAGCCTCTCTCCTCCTTGCCTTGGAAAGTGCTTATAACACGGTTACAGCAGCAGAAGGAACCCCGGATGCGGTAGGCAGAGGCTGAGGGCCAGTATCTACTGAATATTCTCGAGGCCCCTGGTGCTCTGCCTGCCCTATTTCCCTGAGCTGAGGACAGTGCCTAGTGCATAGCCTTTTACTGCGTGAGCGAGTACCGGAATCCTCGGACCCCGAGGTAAGGTACTAGCCACCTGCATCTTACAGACAAAGAACTGCCACTCAGAGAAGTCAAGGCCAGAGGGCTGATACATGGAAGGGCCAGGACCCAGCCTCCTGTGGCCCCACCTTCCTGCTATGACCCTTGCTGGCAGTGCCTTCAAATATTCCCGGACATCAGCAGATGGGGTGCTTTGTATCCAATGATGTGGTTATACTGATACTTAGGCAAATCTTCATAAAAAGAGATTTGCCTTTCAATTGCACTATTGACTCAGAAATGCACAGTGTATAATTTCCCTTTTATTCAGCAGAGGAACTTCTATTTAGGCCAATTCCAAGCCAAATAATTAAATATAAGCCCTTAAGATAGATTCCCCTAAAGATGCCATGAACACACACACAGACACACACCCAGAGACACACACACTCACTCCGAAGACTGATGGTAGGAAGAATTGAGAATTCTGCCCCGAAACAGTGTGCTTCAGGAGTCTGATACCTAGAGAGCGAAATAATCATTAAAATAACGTTTCCTGGTATTTGATTTCACGCTTGCTTCCGAGAAGCCATTCGGATCATAAGTGCAGGTAGCTTCTGACTCTGGAGGCTCCTAGGTGAGGCGTGATTTCATTCGTCCTGGGATTGCGTTCATCAAAATCACCTTCAGAAGATGACTCTGCGGAGACTGCCAAAGGAAAGATCCGTGCACGAACTTTCTGAAGCATATTTTATGTTCAATGATCCTAACCTGAGTGGTTGTTTTCAAACAAACAGCACAGTTGGCCGTCAGATCTCCTGCCACGCTCCACAGCCTCCAGTAAGAAGGGCCCGCGAGAGCATGAGAGCTGGGACGGTCAGGACCGCAGGCCGCAGGGGATATTTGTGGGGAAGAACAGCAAAGGCTGTTTCTCACGAACTGATCAGGTCAAGACACCTGCTCACCGATCATTGGCCGAGAGTCTTCCGGAAGTGCACCCCGGACATTCCCACCGGAGCCTTGGAGGCCACACAGTGTTTCTTTTTATAGCAAAACAAAATCCTGCCATTATTTGCTTGGCAGAATCTGGACTAACACAACATCAGGCTTCTGAGAAAGTTGAGATGGTGTCTGCTTCCGGGAAGGGTCGTAGTGGTGGAAAATGTGTAGAAGGGGACACTGTCCCCTGGACGCCAGGTCCCCTCCAAGCCCAGGCCAGCTCTCTGGGTGTGCGGGAATCCTGGTGCGAGGTAGGGCCATCAGGATAAACACATCCCTCCTGGGTTTTCAGGCTCCTCCAAGAGAGTCTTCGGAAGTCTTGTGCAGGTAGGTGAGATTACTATTTCAATGAAAAAGAGCGTGTTTTGCAGAAACACATTTCCCACGTGAACCTCTGGCTATGTTTGTGGGGCACGGTTGGTGGATGAGCTCTTGCCTAACCCTCTCCTCCTCAGCACGGCTCCATGGGAGTAGACACGGATCCACAGGGTCATGCCATCAAATAAGGTCGTGTAACGTGACCCACTCCGGGACACTAGAAGCAAATTTTCACAGGCAAGAGCCCAAGAGTCTGCAGTAAAGAAGGCCACTTACCCATTTCCAAACCGCAGTGACAGAGAAGCCTGCAGAGACGCCCTCAGGCTCCAGGTTCTAAGAACTCAGCTTGGCAAGGCCATCCAGAGCGGAATGCGATCCAAGCCCAAGGCCATCCAGGACAAAGGCCACCCAAGCCCAAGGCCATCCAAGCCCAAGGCCACCCAAGCCCAAGGCCATCCAAGCTCAAGGCCATCCAAGCCCAAGGCCATCCAAGGTGGAAGGTTTGGTTAGCAAGTTAGGGTCCTTTTTCTTCATTCCTGCTTGATCTCATTTGACAGGGGGTTTGACATGGCAGATTTCTGGCCATCCAAATAGCTGAACTTGAAGGAAACACTCGAAGACCATACGCAATTATCTGTAAAGAATCCCTTGGCAAAGCAAAGGGTCTTTTGACAACATACATACCCACCTCTTAAATAACTTATTTGCTGTAAAACAAAGTAGCCCAGCTACTGTCTGGTGACCACAAAGAGTAATCGTTTGCTCACAATTCAGAATGAAGATTTACCCTTGACATGGACCCTCTGTTTACCTAATAGCAAATACTTGCATTCAGGAAACTGGGGCAGGAATTTCTTCTTTCCCCTTTGGAGGTTGTGTTGTCTGGGGCCCCTGGATTGGCCCGGTGGCTCTGTGGAGGTGACAGGGCAGGCTCTTCACCACAGCTCAAGCTGAGCCCGAGGCTGATGGCCTGTTGTCAGACACAGCCCTCAGCCATGTGCAGAGACAAGGGGAAGATTGCTCTCCTTTCTCCTGGGTCCCGTTAGTGGGTTCTCCGCTCCTGCTTCAGTGGCCCCGTGTCCTTAAGCCTCACTTTGAAGACTACAGCCCCCACGTGAAACCCGTGGGCAGAGGCGCGGAGGTGGGAGTGACTGGGAGCCCTTCTCCGACCAGTGGAACCTCGGCTGCTCTGCCTTGTTCTCACTTCCCTCTTCCCCCAGGAGGTCCTGGCCACGGGATTCTGGCTGGAGTCAGGATAGATGACTCACGCTCCAAGAATTCTTCACTTCACTTGAAAGACCAGCCAAGGAAAGGAAACTCCCTTGCATCTGGCGTCCTTCTGGGGGCCGTGGGGGCTGGCGGTGCTCTCCCCGACTGGCGGGGAAGGGAACGCTATCCTGTCACAAAGCTGCCGAGATCTCTTTCCTGAGGTTGCTGTTTATTCTGCCTGAGGCTGAAAATATCGGGTGAGAAGAAAGTTTGATTTCACCCAGAAGTACAGCTCAGGTGGATTCTTGGAAGGATTGCTTGAAGATAACAGGGCATGGACAGGACTTTCTGAAAGAAACATGTGTGATGGTCCCAAATACCTAGGAACACCTGGAGTCTGATTGTTTTATTTTGTATATTTTTGTTATTTTAAAAAATTTTTTATTATGTTATGTGAGTCACCGTACAGTACATCCGTAGTTTTTGATGTAGTGTACCATGATTCATTGTTTGCCTATAACACCCAGTGCTCCATGAAATACATGCCCTCCTTAATACCAATCACCGGCCTAGCCCAATCCCCCACCCCTTTCGCCTCTGAAACCCTCAGTTTGTTTCCCAGAGTCCAGAGTCTCTCATGGTTCATTCCCCCTTCTGATTCTTTTATATCCAGCAAATAAAAATAGCATAGATTGGGGCACCTGGGTGGCTCAGTGGTTAAGCGTCTGACTCTTGGTTTCGGCTCAGGTCATGCTCTCAAGAGTGTGAGATCAAGCCCCGTGTCAGGCTCCCTGCTCAGGGGGGAATCTGCTTATCTCCCTCTCCCTCTCCCCCCACTCCTGCTCTCTCTCTCTAAAATAAATAAATTAAAAAAAAAAAGGAACTCTTAATTTATTTTTAAAAATAGCATAGATTGTTCTAGAAATCTGGCCCTGGTGCCCTATCACACAAGCCCAAACCAGAGCTCTCAGTTTCATTCAAGGGAGGATTCCTAAGATATATGAAAAGAGGGGTCAGCATGCATGAGGGCAGTAATGCGGACTCAAGAAATCCCCGAATTCAAGAAATCGAATTCTGAAATGCAAGCCAAGAGGAACGGCTGCAGAAACTCTGTGTTAAGGGAGCTCGTTGCTAGGTATTTTCCTGTTTATCGATACCCCATATCACACCCAGAACCAACTGAGCTTGAGATATGCTGCACAGCCTCTGCTCAGAAGTGTTATCTCCCAGAGCAGATCACCAAACGTGCAAGAATTGTGTGAGCTAGTTGTTAAACTGTTGGTAGCTTGAAATAGACGGTGGTGGGAGTATTTATACCACAGAAATTGGCACATGCTACAAATCATAGATATTTTTTTCTTTTTTTGAGAGTTGATTTACCAGCACACCATTGCCTGGGCTGGAGTAGAAAGAAGGAAAGGATCTGGCCAAAGGGCAGCATTTTAAGGCAAGTCACACAGTTTAAAGGGTGTGAACCACTCAGAGTTGGCTTGATGGGTCCCCAAGTCTGGAGATGTGCAGCAGTGACCGTCGGACAGGCAACCAGCAAGTCCTGGGGCAGGGGGTGGGGGGAGGTCCAGGAACCCAAGGCTTTCCCCCACACAGAGGAGAATGTTACGAAATGATACGGTGGGTGTGTTCCCTGCAGGGCTGGGGGAGATTAAGAAAAGCCTGGACTCATGCTTGGGTGGAGCAGGACGGGTAAGATCTACCCAGCCTGGAAGAAGCCCGCCTGTCCAGCAAATGGTGACCTGCCAAGACAGCAGCTGAGGAGACAGACAACCAGCTGAGGGGACAAGGAAGAGCCAGCATGAAGAGGAAAGCCTGATAAAAGCAGGGTTTTCTAAAGCCGTACTGGGTAGGGGCACGGGCTTACCCAATTAAGCAAAGGTACTGTGGCCACTGAGGCCAGAGAGCTCCTGGGTGCACAGATCACTCACCAAAAGCATCATCGCATTCATTGTGCTTATGGAGGGCTCCCTCTGCTCCAGGCACTATTTCGAGAGCTTTCCATAGGATATCTCATTCCATCTTCACAGAAACAGCACAGAATAGGACTTGCTGACTCCATTGGACAGATGAGGAAACTAGGCACAGAGACTCTATTAAGCTAGTAGGTAGGAGAGCCAAGAATGAAACTCAGCGGTTTGGCTCAAAGCCAGCTCTCTGAGGATGCGACTCGGGATTTGCTGGTCTCTGCTTCTGGAAGCTCCCCCAACTCCAGCTACAGTCTCACCCCCTAGAGACCACCAGAATGGAACCATGCCTGCTCCCTCTACCACCCTTCAGATATCCGAATACAGCTATCACGCCCCCTGAGTCCCCTCCGTTCTCCAGGACCTACCTGGGACGGCTTGGACACCCCACAAGGGGGACTTGCCGTGGAAACTTGAGCAGCTCGCTCTGTACTGCAGGATTGGTAGAATGGAGAACGCAAACGCCACATCCTTTGTTCTAACATTATCAGCCTCTATTAGAAACTCAGCTCGTGAAAAAAAGAAGCTACAGAACAGTGTGTTAGTAGGGTTTCCCACCTGTAAAATGACCATTTGTGTGCCATAAAATACACATGAAAACAGAGTTTTTAATTGGCTCCCACCGGGGAAAATCTAACTGTCCCCGGGCTGGGGATGGGAACGAGCAGCTAGGGGTTTCACACAAAACGTGCTTCTACACGGATCGAAGCTTTCATAGTAATTGTGTATCATTTTACGATAAAAATAGGGAACAAAAATATTGACTTCTGGAAGTCCTTCGATGACTCTCTTTTTGAAACGACGCCATTTAGAAGCTACTTTTTATAACACGAAGATGGAATCTGCAGGAAACCAAGCAGAAAACTCCCTCCACAATAATTTCATTCTGGATATCACGACTTAATTAGATTTCAACTCACCCTTTTCCCCAAAAGGCTAATATGAATTTTTGAAACTTATGGTCCCAGCTCCTGCTGTGGTCTTCTGGCAGCAAAACAATTTTCCAAAGATGTGCTAGACCCCCCCTCCCCCGCAGGTCTGGGTGTTTGGGACAACACGCCCGCCAGCCTGGTCCTTCATCAGTCAGTTTCAAGCCCGAGCTGCTAAGGGGCAAAGTAACCGATGATGTCTACATATCCTTTCGAATGTGGGGCCACCTGCTCACCCCCTTTAGATGGTTCTGAGGGTGCTCAAGGTTTTCATGACCTTCAGGGAAAGGGGACCCGACCTTCCCCAGGCCTTGTGCAGACGCCCCGGGAAGCCACACGGTTGCCGAGGCACTATGCCAAATGATCTGGAGCTGACAAGACACGGCACCCAGGGCCTTGTATGTCTCTGTTGAAACTGTGGTGCTACTTGGACCCGTGGTATTACCCCTCCACGGCAATGGAAACCAAGCTTCACAGGGGGAAGTGAGTCGCCCCGGGTCCTACCACTGGGGCCAGCTATGTTCCTTCCAACCCACAAGTACATTTTTGAACTAGAATGTGGACAGTCTGGAGCCTGACTCGAATACCACTGTGGGGGGTTAAACGATGTCAGCCTCTTTATGAAGCAATTGGGAAAGATCCGTCAATGTGTAAAACTCTCAGGCCCTTTGACAGCTTCACTTCCAGGAATCGATCCCACACAGATACCCACGTGCTGAAACAGTACGTGTCCGTGCACATGCACGGTGGTGTTATTTGTATGACAAAAAGTTAGAAATGACCTAAATATCCTTTCGTAAGCGATAATCAAATACATCAGGGCAGGTGAGATGGAACCCATGCAGGCCTTTAAGGAAGAAGGAAGCGGACTGACGCGCTCTAATGTGGAATGAGCTCGGAGGGGCAGCGTTCGGTACCAGAGCAGGGAAAAGCTGCTTGAAAAGTATGCACGGTTGTGGGTGCACAAAAGGTGGGAGGCAAAGACAGTCAGACTCAGGACGCATCTCATATGCACGGACTATGTCTAGAAGGGGAGACCGAACAGGCAATCCCCTGTGATTGCCAGGGGGAGAGGGACCCTAGGGCCGGGGCAGGGGGCCCTTTTAAATCTACTGAGCTGTGTATGTTGTTTATTACTTATTTAAACTTTTTAAAAATCAGGAAAGAAAGAAGGGAAGTCTTTGTCCATGACTTTGGCTACCTCTCCAGACACATCGTATGGTTTTAGGGGACAGACAGCTGCTTTGCTGCCAAGGCTGTGACAAGAGCAGAGGGGTCCAGGAAGGAGTGAGAAAATCCCGCTGGGGGAGGGGAGGGGGGTGGCAAAGGGGCTTCGTGCAGGAGTCGCGAGTGGTCATGGAATCTTGGGTCGGAACAGGCCCTAGTGTCCTGCAGCCCGAGTCTCTGCCAGACATGGGACCCCCTTCCACGAAATCCCAGCGCTGACCTGAGCGCCAACACCCGCATCTACAAAGTAGGGATGCCCAGCTCACGTTTGCCATGAGCTTTCATAGGAAGGCACATGAGTCCCTCGCTCGGTGCGTGGCACGTAGTTCCTGCTCAGTAAACGATGGTCCTGTTGAACACGGATAATGCAGAACATCGCAGACTTGCGGGCAGGGCCTGCACACTCTGCTATGCCGCCCTTTCCACCTGTCCTCAGCCTCTCCCCCGTGTGGACCCGCAATGGCCCTCCCATACTCCCCTGGGGGACTTACCATTTTCTCAGCTGCATGGTTACTTCGCTTTGACATTTTCAGAGATATAAATACAGATACATAGATAAGCATCTTTTTGCACATAGCATTTTTTTTTCAAATGTCCTTGTTTTAGGAGCACGACTTTCAACCAAAGGAGTGAACTTTTGGGGTGGCTAGGTGTTGGTGAACAATAATACTTTGCTACAACATTGACATACTGAGGGACCTATTCTAAAAATAGGTTGGCAGAGCAGACCTCTGGCCGGCTTAGCCTCCTGTGGGGACCAGGAAGGCCTAGAAGGAGACGCCAGGTTAGTCCTGCCCCAGGACCACAGGCTCTCCCTTGGCCGGGAGAAGGAAGGAGAGAGGGTGCCCCACAGGTGGGCTTTTCAGCACAGGGACCACGCGAGGCTAGAGAAAGCCAGAGGACCCTGGAGTGAGGAGAGGCATCCTGGCCCCCAGTGCTCTCACAGACCTCATGACACCCCCTGTAGGGCCGCCTGCTCCCTAAAATGTGAATCCTTTGTGACAGGGCCAGCCTTGCCACTCTGTGGCCTGACACCCAGCCGAAGACCTGGGCCAGACGCAGGCTCAGGAAGCACACGCTGCCCCAGCAAAGGCACACGTACACGGAAACTAGAAAATCTGAGCTTCAGAAACATGAGCTCAGAGCGCCCAGGACGTCAGCACAGCATCGCCCGCGTGACCTCTGCCCACGGCGCCCTGAACCCCCTCTTGCTTCCCTCCCCGTGCCTCCTCCCCATGAGCCCTGGCCTCTCCCAGCCCTACTCTGTCCCACACGTGCCGTCGGGCTCAGCTCCGTAAACACCACCTCGTCTCACGCCTGCCCCAGAGGGCACCCCATTGTACAGCAGGGGAAACTGAGGCCACACTCACTCTGTCAAGGCTGAATGCTGCCCTGGGCCCCTGCCTCCTGGTCCCGTGTTGGTGGGCTCCCTCCCACCCTCTCCCTTCGTCCGTAGGTCCTCACAGCAGACCCAGGGGTCTGGTCTTCACACCTGGCTTCCAGAACAGTGGTGATTAATTCCATCCCAGCACTTCCTGAGGCCACAGGAGGGATTTCCATATTCTGGACGACGGCCTCTGCGCCGCGGCAGCTTTGACGCTGTGTTCTTTCCAACTTTCTCCTTCCGGCTTCCGTGACACCAGCATCTTCTTGCTCCACCTTTAAATCTTGGCACGCCCAGGGCTCTGACTTCGGATTCCACCCACCCGCACCCAGAGTCTCCTCAGCCCACGAGACCTCACCTGTACCTTCGAGGGGCTGATGACGCCCAAATATCAACCTGCATCTGGGGGCTTCTGTCTGAGATACCACAAATGGAGGGCTTGGAAACAACAGACATTTATGACCCAAAGTCCTGGAGGCTGGAAGTCCCAGGTCAAGGTGCCGAACCAGGTTCTTGCTCACGGCAGGTGCCTCGTCCCTGGGTCCTCACGATGTAGGGCACGGGAGCTCCGTGGGGCCTCTTCTAAGGAGCAGGAATCGCACTCGGGAGGGGCTCTGCCCTCACCACCTGCTCATCTCCCCAAGGGCCACCTCCTCACACTGTCACCTTGAAGGTGAGGGTTTCAACTCAGGAACTGGCACGGGACACGACATTCCAAACACAACAGTGGGTATCACCAGCCATCTCCAATTGAACAAATCTGGGGCAGAATTCTTAATTCTGGCCTCACAGCACACACGTTCCTAAGGCTGGGGAAAAGGAGGCAGAGATTCGTGGCCTCTCCATGCCCTGGTTCCTCTTGGCCGTGTCTTCGGATGGACGCACAGTTTCGTCACAATCAAGACCCAAGATATGGGTCCTCCCTCCCCCGCAGATATGCTGCACGAGTGTTTTGACGCTCAAGTCCTTCACCTGCAGCTTGAGGGTAACAAATCCTCCGCAATAGGGTTTCTTTCTAGGGTTGAATAGGACTATATACACCAAAGTGCTACACAGAGTCGTGAGCCCCAAGTCACCGGCCTGCTGACCACAGCACGGGGTGGGCTGCCGGCTGCTGTCCCAAGGCATCAGCCCTCCCCTGGATTCAGAACTGACCTTTGTTGATCCTTAAAGGTCCCTTCTGCCACCCTTTGGCTCACCCCAAATCTCGCACCCATTCGCTCCCCTTGTCTCACCTTCTGCTCTGTAGGCTGTGCCTGCCCTTCACCCCTCACTGAGAGCGCTTTGCACTTGACCCCTCTCCCAGGTCAGACCCGGGGATCCACACAGAGCAAACTCCAAAGATGGGTAATTTCTGTAAGCACCAGAAGCTTTCATTTTTATTCTTTAGAAACCTCAAGATGACCACTCACTATTTGGGTTTTCCAATCTAATTTTACTTTTTAACTCAAATATGGCTCCTCCTCGTCCTAGTGGGAAGCCTCTGGTTTTTAAACCCAATGCTTCCCTTTTCCATAGGGATCCAGACATCAAAACAGCAACTGCTGGAGTATAACCATGGCCTCATTTTAAAATCCATAATGTCATCTGGTTTGGACCCAGCGGCCAACATTATTTAGCTCCCTGACCTCCTGATGGAAAAATATCTCTGTGGCATTGGTGGCAGATTTTACAGGGAAGAAGGGAAAAGAGCATTCTCCAAAATCCAGTTGTGAGGTTCCTCCTCAAACCCTTGATCGGATGGTGTCATTCCGTGCTCAGGGGTCCAGATTCTTCAATGCTCCCCACAACTCCCAAGATCAAGGCCGGAGATCTTGAGCTCCCACACAAAGATCGCGGCATGGTTGCAATCTCGTTTTCCGCCCCTACATTGGAAGGTTCCAAACCCAGGAACAACGAACCCCTTCCACCGTGGTATACCATCTCGGAGGGGTCTCAGAATTTTTAAAAACCATTTCACTAATTTTGCATAGTATTTGGTTAAGAAATAGTTTAAAAAGTAAGTAGCTACTCTTTATTTTAGATGGGTACGTTATCGGAGATTTATTATAGGTCTACAACCCTGTACGCACAATTGCAAAATCCAAAAAGCTCTGATAAACGAAAGTTCTTTCTATGTATGGCATAAATTTGTCCACAAATCTGACCTTAACTGGCATGAGGTTATTCAGAGACTGTATTTATCCAACGTGGTATGAATATTCAAAGGTTTCACTGCAGAAATATTAATGTGCTTCATTATAGGCTGTAGCCCCAGACCCCACTACAGGGTTTTATGTAATACAGGACGCATATAGTGTATTATTTTTTTAAAATGCTAAAAATTCTGAAATCTGAAACACATCTGCCTTAAGATTTTTTGCTAAGGGTTTTGGGACCAGTATAAATTTATTGCAATATAACTCTTAATAATATTTGAAAGATGTATTTAAAAACCTAGAGGGTCATCCTATGTAAAGTAATGCCAACCCCCATTATTCCTCCTTGTAGTAGCTTTAAAAAAATACACCCACAAATTCTTTGCTATTCCTCCTTTCAAAAGATGGAGGTTGATTCTCCTCCCCTTGAATGAGGACCGGAATAAGAGACTCACTTCTAACGAAGAGAAGGGATATCATGGCATCCCAGATTAGGCAAGAAAAACAACGTGGCTTCCATCTTGGACTCCCATGATCTCTTACTCACTCTCTCTCAGAACACTCCCCTGGGGTAGGCAGCTGCTATGTAGTGAGCTGCCCTGGGGAGGAGAAGATCAAATGTTGAGTAACTATGGGTGGAGGGCCTTCAACCAACATCTGGAGAAGAACTAAGTCCCTGAGTCCCATAAACCATGCAGATCTGAGGTCTTCTGGCAATCACAGGAGTGGGCTCGGAACCAACTCTTAGCCCTGGTTGAGACTTAAGATGGGATCTCAGCCCAGGGCAACAGCTTGACAAATGTTTCATGACAGCCCCTGAGCCAGAACCACCCAGCTAAGCCGCTCCCAGAGTCCTGATTCACAGACTAGAAATAACAGATGGTTATTGTCTGAAGCTGCTATGTTTGGGGTAATCTGTTACATAGCAATAGATAGCTAATACATACTTCAGTGCTCTCTACATAGGCATCCTATTTCCTTCTTCATTATACTTTACCACCAAGTTGAAGTTTTATTTAGTTTTTAATGTATTTGTTTTTTTGTTTACCTTCTCCTTCTCCTAAGAGGGGCGGGGGGTGCAGAGGCCATATTCAGGGTTGTATTCATACTATGTAATGCAGAGCCTGGCTCTCCGGTGCTGAATATACACCGAGCGATGGAAGGACACGATGGAAGGAAAATTTCTGTGGGAACAGAACCAGGGAGACAGTGAGGGCCTGGGCTCAGCACTGCCAAGTAACTTATAATAATTTGAAAGCTCCAGCCCCAGTGCGTAATCCTCCCTCTCTCCTCACCTGGTCCAGGTGGTCACCAGGCCCTGAGGACTCTGCCCCCTCTTCATTTGAGCATGTCACCTCCCCTCCATCCTCACTGCCAGCTCCCATCACTCCTCACCAGTGTCTTCATGAGTGTCCCTGCTCCCACCCACCCCCATTAATCTGTTCCAAACACGAGTGAATTGTGCGCTACTGGGAGGTGGAGGAGAGGATACAGGGAAGCTGAAGATTCATCTTTTTCTCCGGGATCTTAAATGAACCTATAACCACCCCCACCTACCCCGCCAAAATTAAGAACCAGTGGTTTGGAATGGGATTTCTATTCCTATTGCATTCCTTCGACAAGACGACAGGGACAAAGTTAAGCCAAAGTATCGTCGGTTCGAAAGAGAATGACAAAAGCTCCCATCATGCTCAACAGTATCAATCACAACATCTTTCCAGAAAGTAGTTTAGCCATAGGTTCAAAAAGACTTAGAACCACCATACTCTGCCTCCCGGTGATTCCACCCCTAAGAGTCCAGCCTGAAGGTGTGTCCTGGGACCGCAGCGCGGGTTTGACTAAAGATCATGTACATAAGAAATAGGAAGATCGGTAGGAGAAGGCAGGGAAGAATGAAGAGGGGGTAAACAGAAGGGGAAATGAACTATGAGAGACTGTGGACTCTGGGAAACACACTGAGGGCTTCAGGGGGAGGGGGGTGGGGGATTGGGATAGGCCGGTGATGGGTAGTAAGGAGGGCACATATTGCATGGTGCACTGGGTGTTATATGCAAATAATGAATCATGGAACATTGCATCAAAAACTGGGGATGTACTATATGGTGACTAATATAACAAAATAAAAATTATTAAAAAAAAAGGTCATGTACAAAGATGTAGGGCACAGTTAGCTTTTACTGGATTATAAGCAACCCAGATACCCAGCAATGAAAGAAAGCTTCAATAAACTAGAATATAGCCTTTAAGTGAATGTTATTCATCCGATGAAATTATCCTTTCACATGTTTTAATGACAGGAGAAAATGCTCACACCGGAATGTAATGAGATGTTACATATAAATGTACATACATTATCTAACACACACACACACACACACACACACACACACACACACAACTGAAAAAATACATCAAACTGTGGCCAGTAATTATCTCTGAGTAAGGAAGTAATGGATGATCTTTATTTTCATCTTTATGATTCCATGCATGGCCCACATTTTCTACATTGGGCATAGATTGCTTTGACATTCAGCTAAGAATTATAATTTTCTTAAGAACAAGGAGGCAGGGGTGCCTGGGTGGTACAGCGGTTAAGCGTCTGCCTTCGGCTCAGGGCGTGATCCTGGCTTTCTGGGATCAAGCCCCACGTCAGGCTCCTCTGCTATGAGCCTGCTTCTTCCTCTCCCACTCCCCCTGCTTGTGTTCCCTCTCTCGCTGGCTGTCTCTGTCTCTGTCGAATAAATAAAATCTTTAAAAAAAAAAAAAAAAAAAAGAACAAGGAGGCATGTGGAGGAAAATAATCCGAAATAACATCCAAGAGCTTTGTTTGCACTCTCCTTGCCACAGGCCTGCAGCTACACTACCATGACCCGCAATCATGGCCACAAGGAAACCAAAATCCACGTGAAGCGAAGGTCCCGCCCCCGTCCTGCTTGTCCAGTCTTCTGACTAGAGACAGCCCAGCCGGCGCTGTCAGCCTGGGAAGCCTGCTGGTGTTTGGAACAACACTGGAACCTCCTTGGCTTAACACAGCAAAGGTCTGCTTTCAGCTCACTCTTTGGGGGTAGTGACAGTGACATGAGGGGACTCTACCCCACACCTTCCTCCGAGACCCAGCTCACTCTTCTCTGGAGGTGCTGCCTTTTACAACACATGGCTTACAAAGTCCTCAGGGAACGGGTCCTCAGAGAAGGAGGGGGTGAGGGAATCTTGCAGGGGACATTTTATGGCCAGGCTTGGAAGTGGATGGAGTTGGGCGTTTCTGCCGAGTTCCATCAGCCCCATCTGTTATGTGGCTCCTACTACCTATAAGGGTTTGGGAGGCCCAATTTAGCTGATGCCCAGGAGTAAGAGAGCACAGCTTTCCCTGGGCATCGGGGAGCCCAGCACCATCCGCTCGCACCTCCCAGCTGCATGGGACAGAACCTGCAGTCCGCAGGGCAGGCTGAGTCTATCCCTGGGTCTGCTGCTCCCGGCAGCCTGGACCCAGGCCCGCGTCAGTCTTCCCACTGCCGGGATTCTCTGTTGCCAAGCCAGTCTCTCATCTACGGATCCAATTTCCACACTTTTCTTTGCTGGAAAGCCCAGGTGGATTTGGATGGCCTAGCGATAGCAAAGAAGCCAGATGATGGAAAACCAGGCTTTTCTCTTGCAGAGTGCCTCCATGGTCCCCCAGCCCTCCTCCCCACCTGTGCTCTCATCCCTCCCCACAGGGGCAGAGGGAGGGAAGGCCCAGGCAGCAAGCTCCATTGCTTCAGGCCATCTCATCTGCATATAGAATTAAATGTGCACAGTCTCCCCAACACATGGGCATCACCCAAGCAAAATCCCAAAGGAAACAGGAAAGAGAAGGGGTGGGGTGGGCCTGCATGAATGCCCAGCCTGTAGCAAACTCTCAGGCCAGAAGTGGGTATCAATCTAAAATACATTTATTGTTTAAACCTTACTGGGGGAGTTCAAGATTATTTACTAAAGAGAAAGTCTTCAGAAATCAAGGCTCTCTTTAAAGTCTAATTGGGTCCTCGGAGGAAGCAGAATTATTCAACAGAGGAGTTCGGTAAATGTGCCTCAGGCTCCCAAGGCAAATCCCAGAGGAAGCTGCTCCCATGGGTGCACGAAGCTCCGGCCTGGCCTCGGAACAACAGAGAACTCTGCAGAAGGGGCCCAGCTCACAGGAAACAGACCCTGAGAAGCCACATGGCCAGCAGCCAGGGCTGGGCTTCCCAGGTAAGCATGTAAGTGAATGCTCAGACACGGTGCCTCTCAAAATTTTCCACCCAAGCATTTCAGAGATAGAACAGCAGTATATGGGGGCTGGAGATCTAGCCCTAACGAAGTAGCATAGAGTAGATTTCTTTACATGTATTTAAAATTCATGGGCACCTTCATCCACTTACATATTTTATAACTTGTACATAAATAATAAATATGCTTAATATATTATACACAAATAATAAATACATATATTTGCTTAACATCCAAAAAATACCATCAAGTACTGTGAATGAACTATGTGTTTTCTGAGGCTTCATTTCATACTTAGTCTAGCACCTGCTACTCCAAGTGTGGACCCCCAACTGGCAGCCTCGGCATCCCCCGCCCCCACCCCCTGCCCCCGGAGCTGTAGGAAATGCAGAATCTTGGCCCCAGCCTAGCCAAAGAGAATCCATATCTGCATTGTAACCAGATCCTGGAGTGTCTCCTTTGCACATCAAAACTTAAGAAATGCGGCTCTGCCCTGTGTTCTGAGGAGCGTGAATACCCTAGTTTGGGAAGCATCGCTGTCTAGGCTTTGCAGGAAGTTGTGTTTGCTATTCTCCATCGGGCAGCCCTCCACTTCATTACCCAGCTGAATTTTCTCCAGAGCACTCATTCGTTTGCATGGATGCTTAGAATAAGCTGCATGAGGCCGGATCTGTTGCAGACCCGTGCATAGAGAATCTTGCCTATAATAAGTGCTCAATGAAAGGGATTTGAGCGAATGAATTTAACTGGGGGAGGGGAGAAGAGCTGGATGTAGAAGGTAAATCAAGTGTCAGTCCTTGTATGGGAATTTCCCTATAAGGAGTAATGTTTTTGTTTTCTCTTCTGAAAATCAGAAGCAAAGAGCTGTGTTGGAATGTTTGCACAAAAACCTATACCTAAATGTTCATAGTACCCTTATTCATGATAGTAAGGAACTGGAAACAACCCAGATGTCCTTTGATGGGAAGACGATTAAACACACACTGGTACTCGCACACCATGGGACACTCCTCAGCAATGAGGAGTGAACTATGGTACACTCAACAGTTTGGATGGGTCCAGGCAATTACACTGGATGAAAAAAGTCAGTCTCAAAAAGGATAGTGCTATAGATTGAATGTTTGTGTTTCCTCCAAAATATATGTGGAAAGACTAACTCCCAAGATGATGATATTAGGAGGTGGGGCCTTTGGAGGGGATTAGGTCCTGAGGGCAGAGCTCTGATGAATGAGATTAGGGCCCTTGTAAAAGAGATCCAGAGGGCTCCCCCACCCCTCCCACCACGTTAGGGCACAGCAAGAAGTCTGTGAGCCAGGAAGAGGGCTCTCACCAGACACTGACTCTGTCGGAGTCTTGATCTCGGACTCCCAGACTCCAGAACTGTGAGAAACAAATTTCCATTTTGATAAGCCCCCCCCCAGTTTATGATACTTTGTGATAGCAGTGCTAATAGACTAAAACAGGTGCATACGGTATGATTCCATTTACAGACTAATGGTTGCCCAGGTTGGCGAGGAGGGATGGATGTGAAGGGATAGCACAAGGGATCTTTGAGAAGATGGAACTGTTCTGTATCTCGACTGGGGTTGGTGGTCACATAATCTGCACAGGTGATAAAGCTGTATAGAACCACACACACACAGACACACACACCCATGTAAGAACAATGAGATCTGAATACGGTCTGTGTATTATACCTATGTCAACTTCCTGGTATTGGTATTATACTATAAATATGTAAGATGTTACCTTGGGGGAAACTGGGTTAAGGCTAGATGGGACCACTCTGTACTAGTTTTGTAACTTCCTGTGAATTGTTATATCAAAATAAAAAATTTAAAAGATGTTATTGAAATGTTCATGGTTTAGATAGGAATGATGTCTTAAAATGTTTAAGAGATCATTTTATATTGTTGAGCATGACCAAACCATAGAAGTGCCTTGATTTCTACTGTACAAAACATCTCCTTAAATAAGAAAGAGCAGCCGAGCCAGAAGTAATGGAGGATCTCCTTTCACTTGGGTTCAGAAGAAACTAGCCTATGGAGGCTCAGCTTCTTACTCCTCATGTGCCGGTCCTGGGGCAGAGTTCTCGGTGAAGAACTGCCCTGCTCCAATGCAGGAGGACCGACAAGACACACCAAGAAGGCTGCACCTGGTTTGGGAGTGACAGGGATTGAGACCTACCATGAGCCCCATGACTCAAGCAAGAAAATGGCCTCCAGAGCATTCTCCTAGTCCAACAGGAGCCATTCCATCACCTCCATCACCAGCCATATTGCTCCTGAGGGAGTGGCACCATGTGGAGAATCTCTCCCCAACTTGGCCCAGTAGTGGGGAAAGAAGAAATAAGAGGAGGCAACTGGCACCCTTCACCCACACTCTCCTCCTGTTTATCACTAGTAAATAGAGCCCTTCCCTCTTCTTCATGTCTAGGCACACAGTTGCTGCTTGGGTCAGGGTGTGTGTGGCCTGGAGGGAGTAAAGGGGAGCTCTATAAATAACCACAGCTATTCTGAAAGCCGCTGCAAAAAAGACAGGGCTTAAAAACTCAGAGCCCACAGGGGCTGGACAGGAAAAGGAGCAAAGTGGGCCAAGGAGGCTGTGTGGGCTGGACAGAACACGGCCCCTCTGACCGAAGCAGCAGCTGACTGCTCCCTGGGGACCCAGAGGGACCGAACTCTCCAACTTCTCAAGGCAAGCCGGAAACCTGGATTTTTATGGGAAATGTACTATTTTAAATGAAATGACAATGTTTAAGACACCATGTATGCCAACAACATCTTGCCTGTGCCTACCAGCCCCCCACCCCACCCGAGGGAAGGAAGGCAGGGACCACAAAACGGCTAAGAGGTCAGTCCACAGCCAGGGGACACCAGCTCTCGTGGTTCCCGCTAGTGACTATCTTATAAATGGCAATGTCATTTGGGATGACCAAGGCCAAGTGGGGGCAGAGCCTCTGGCCCCCTTCCCAGCCTGTATGGGAGGAGAGGGGCTCCCAAGTAATTTAAGGGCAGAAGACTGGTGTGGGGAAGGGACACAGCCTGGGGACACACCACTGTCATGGGGGCTGGTAAGGGTAGAAGCAGAAGCCAGGCAGAAGCCCATTCTGAAAAGGGACTGGCAGAAGAGTCTATTGGAACAGAATTTTCCCAGAAGAGAGGCAGGAGGCAGAATGGGGCTGGAACAAAGCCACAGTCATCAGAGGACCACAGATTCCCAGCCCAGGGGACCCTGATCCAGCCAAGAGATGTCTAACTGAAACCCTGGGGACAGGAGACTTGGAGCCAAGATGGAAAGAAGGGTCCTCCTCACAAACCAGCCAGACCTGGGAGCACCAGAGAGGACAGGGTTTTGTCCCCACTCACCCCCAGAGCAGTCCACACTGTGCTTCCACAGGGATCAACCCCCGCCCCCACCATGGTCAGCAGAAGGGACTGACCGAGCAGTGAGGGCCAGGGGAGCCGCTGGGTGTCCACGGAGGGGCCAGAGTCTCATGTTCTGAAGTACTGAGGTGCATTGCTAAGAGACCCCCAGAATTGGGGGGGAGAGGGCACCAGCCATCAGATAGTGGTGGTAAGAAAACAGATGTTTCAGCATGAAAACTATATACATTGTAACTTCAGTCTGGGGCCAAGAAAGTGCAGTGATCATCTGGCCGGACGTGTCACCTCACTGAGGTTGTGAGCTCCTCGAGGGCAGGCACTTTTGTCTCTTTCATGTAAGTCTCTCCCCAGGGACGAGGTAAGTGTCTGGTATTCGGTTGCATCCATACTTATTGGTTGAATACGCTTCCCATAGAGTCTCACCACTGTAGACCTTCCCATCAACAGCTCTCAAACTTTCCATAGCAGCCAACCACTTTCTGGACATGGGATCTCAAGTAGAAGCAAAAACACAAAACCGATAAGCACGATGCTGCTCCGATTGGAGTGGACAAAGCAGGAAGGGTCCGCCCAGCCCAATTCCCCCGCCCACCCTTGATCCTGAGAGTCCTCCAGGCGATTCCCAGGGTTACAAACATCACAGCTTGAAACGCAAACAAGGTTGTGTTGTAAAAACGGAGGCTGACAAGGATGCCAATGTGACCTTTCCCATCTGAAAAAAACCCAGGTTAAGAGAGGAGGCCCCGGGGAAAGTATTAATGATAGCTTAGCGTATGGATCGATGGAGACAGTAAAGTCAGGGCAACCTTCAGTTTATTGGGCAGAGATGGAGGGCAGAGCCAAACCAAAACGCAGAACATCACGCTCCTCGAGCCAGCGTGTCCGCAGCACCCCACAGGCTCGCACGCCTCATAAATATTAATGCCATTGGCTCAGCAGTTTTGAATATCCCTCAGTTTGAGCTCTGCCCCAGTACTTCCCAGGACAAGGAGCCAGGTTGAATTAAGATGCAGCCCTCGCACTTTTATAAAGTGTTGAGTTTAATTCTATTATTATTTTATCCTTCCCACCAAAACCTCAAATTTTGCATTTATACTGAGATACTCCTGACTAGGTCTGATGACAATGTCACAATGTCCCTGGTGAGACACATCCCAAGTGGCTGAGGTGACTCTCGGCTTCATATCAGCATCTCTAACATTCACCAAGTCTAATTCCAGAGGAAAAATGACAGGAGATCCTGACAGAGAACCAGCATCCTCGAGCTGTAGGGTGTAGACCCGGCATCGTATGGACGTGGGACCGGATTTCAGCTCTGCTATTTTGGCCCGTGAATGTTGCTGATCTGGGCAAGTTGCTTGTGGGAAATAATACCTGTGTCAGTTTCCTACCACTACTGTAGCAAAGTATCGCACGCATGGTAGATTAAAACACCCCAAACTTGTTATCGTGCAGTACTGGAGGGCCAAGGTCTAAAATGGGTCTCACTGTGTTAAATAAAATCAAGGAGTCAGCAGCCCGGCTCCAGGGCGGAATCCAGTTCCTTGCCTTCTCCAGCTTCTGGAAGCCCCTCACACTCCTTGACGTGTGGCCCCTCGTCCATCTTCAAAGCCAGCCATGGCTGGTTGAGTCCTTCCCACATTGCATCGCTGATGCCTGCCTGCCACTTCCATTCCTAAGGACCCTTGTGACAACACTGGGCCCATCTGGATCATCTAGGATAAACTCTCTATTTTAAGAAACACTGATTAGCAATCTTAATTCTCCTTTGCCATATAAGGTAGTATGTTCCAGGAATTAGAGAAAGGACATCCTAAGGGGCCATGATTCTATTGGCCACAGTATTTACCTCACAGCACAGCATGAAGTTGACATGGTGGCAAACAGCACAGGGCTTGCCATATAACCACGTGGCTTTCTCCAGAAGGATGGGGGCACATAAACACCAGATAGCTGGAAGACATGCACCGTCCTACATTGTCCCTTCAGCCTACTCATTCTAGCAAGGGCTGCTCTCCTACTCTGCCCCCACCCCCAGCCTGCCAGCCGCAGGACAAAGCAGGCATCCATCACGCTCCTGCCAAACGCCTTTTGTCTCTGTTTGCCCGGATTCAAAATGACAGACACACTCTATGCCCAAGCTCCCTCGCTTTCCACCTCCCCACCAGCAGTGATGGCACCAAGTCAGGGTGCCACAGGACCCATCAGACCACATCAATGAACCTTTCCTGCCAGCATTTGGGAGCCAAGCCCCAGGATCCCTCTTGGAGAAGACATCTTCCTCCCCCCCACCCCTTATATGCTCTTGAAGTCACTCAGCTTGGCTCTCAGGGGACACACGCATGGCCAGTCTCTCCCTGACACAGGGGCGACAGAGGAAGGCCCAGGTGGACGTGAGTCAGCCAGGTGGTACAGCAATCCCAGTTCCCATTCTGAGTCCTTTCCCACATCCTTGTCCTCAAAAGCCTGAGCCCTGCCTAATAGACAGGACAGCCTCACTTCCAGGTGGGCTTTCTGCTTAATATACGCACCACTCACCATGCTAACAGGCTGAGCGGCCCACGTAACCGAAGGTCCTACCGACCTCTCCAGGGGAAAGTCTCTGGAAATGGGTGAACGCTGCAGCATCCGGTTGTCGGAGCTATACAACTTGAAGGGCATAAGAGGAGAGAAGAAGGCTACCTAGTCTCACACGGAGTGGTTGAGTTGGGAGCGGCTGATGTCTCTTCGGCAGCCAGTGGGGTGCAGGGACCAGAGCATGAGTCTGGGCTTGGTCTGTGCCAGATGGAATCATTATGCCACCATTTCAGAACGGCGTGACCTTGAGCTGGGCAAACCCTCTGACTCTCAGTGTCCTCACCTGTCCATTCTCAGGAACACCTACTTTGCAGTATTATCGTCAGAAAGGGAGGAGAGAACACCTACCGAAGCTAGCACATCTGGTCCCAAATTCTGCTCTTGTTGCCTACGCCGCATCTCCAGCCATCCCAGAACGTGGCGGATTGAACAGCAACCACTCTACCGTATCTCACAGATGCCGGGAGCCAGAAACTCGGGCGGCCGACCCTAGCCAGGAGATTGCTCTGCGGCTCCTGCAGCTCCACGGTGCTCAGCTGGTGATGGGCTGGCCTGGAGGGTGCAGGATAAACCGTGGAGTCTCATTATTCGCACAAGCTGTGTTCTATAAAACTGCCTTGAACCCTGAATTAGCAAATACTGAGCCACTGCTCCCAGGGGAAATTCAAGGCTAGGCCTCCGAGAGCCTCTGCTCCCAACATTTGTGTCAATTGAACGATCTGTAACTTTTTTTTTTTTTTTTTTTGGTGAGCGTTTTTGTTTAATATTTAACACATATTTCTTCAACATAATTAGGTTAATTATAATTATACTAAATCCTAAAACACTCTGTGAGAAGGGTTTAACATCCTCCTAACCCTGAGTAATGTGATCGTGAATTTCTCGGGCTTTCTGCCTCACCACAGTGCCGTCCACCATGCCGTATTTATTTCTTTTTCTTACTCAATCATCAACTCATGAATCCACAGCTTTAGCCGCTTTTCCATAGCTTCATCACACATACACGCGCAACGGTGGCATTTTCAGAAGTAGCCTCACGTACAAATTAGCAAATTTCCCCTTCCTTTTCCACGATGTACCATATTGTTGGTTCATTAACGCTGAACTCACCCAGAACTCACACATGAACAAAGCTTCTCTGACACATGTGTTTTCTCCATGAACACATCACGGCCTTCCTTAGCTGAGGAGCACTAGAGAGCAAGCACTTCAACACCACCCTTGGGGCCACTTTAAACAGTGAAACTACCAACAAAAAAACACAAAAGTGCAGAAAACATGGCACCAAGTGGGCCATGAAAAGGACACTTGGCTACAGTCTGAGAGCTAAAACAAGAAAGCCTAGCTCTGCCTCTGCTGGGAATGTACGTGTCCGGAGATCAACTCTCTTGCCCCTCTGCACACGTCCATGAATGATCACAAAGGTGCTGCAAGCATTGATTTGGGAGTTATACGTAAATTCTAGTGAGCAGGAGAATTCGCAAACTCAGAGACTCGGAATAATGAATATCAACTCTCTCTGGTGGGGTTTTGTGCGTGGGGGGGAATGGCTGGAGGGCTGCTAGGACTGTTCACGAGGGCGTCTACAGGTGGCCTCTCCAACATGGTGGCCTCAGTGTAACTGGACTTCTTAGGTAGTGGCCGGCTTTCCCCAAAGTGGGCATCCTAAGAGAATAAGGAGGAAGCTTTATGATCATTCCTGACCGAGCTCTAGACGTCACACAGTGTCACTCCTGCCACATTCTGTTGGTTGCAAGTGAACCCAGCTCCAAGGAGAGGAAAGTGAGACTTCACATCTTTGTGGGGGAAATGTTATGGCCATCTTTGTAAAATACAATCTGTCAGAAGCCTGGAAGAAACCGTAACTATTATTTGATACAAAACGACAACAACAAAAGATGTTTCAACCAAATGCCCACACACTTAGAAGTAATTACTCAGAAGATTGCTTTTGTAATCACCTCCTACCCCAGAAGACTGGAACAGCCAGCAGGCTCTCTGTCCTGGCTATACCTTCAAGGAAAAGATGGACAGGAGCTAAGGAGAGTGGTCAGGAAGCCAGACAGTCATATAATTCAGGGTTTTAAAAAGAACACTTAGAAGTCTTTAAATCCAATTAGTACCATAGCCAAGAGCCAGGAATTCACATTTGAACCACGGTGATCTAGAACATTGGTTTACTGAGGAACAAGCACCTGGAGAACCTGTTAAAATATAGACCTGGGCAACCTTGCCTTAAGTATAGGAATCCATAAGTCTGTAGTATTTTTATTTTTTAGAAGATTTTATGTATTTATTTATTTTAGAGAGACAGCATGCAAGCAGGGGGAAGAGCAGAGGGAGAGGGAGAGAGAGAACCTCCAGCCGACTCTGCACTAAGCACGAGCCCGACAAGGGCTCTCACGACCCTGAGATCATGACCTGAGCTGAAATCAAGAGTCAGACGCTCAACTGACTGAACCCCCCAGGCGCCCCTGCAGTATTTTAAACAAATGCTCCAAGTTATCGTAGTGAAGCTACTAGAACAGGTACACTCCTCCGACCCAGGAACCTGGAGGAAACAATCAGCCCCACACCATCAACTCAACTCAGCTCCTTCAGAAGTTCTCAGAGATCACTGTGAGGCACTTGGAGACCCACCTCACATTCCCAGGATCTACTGCAATGGATCAAGGTGTTGGGCGAGGCTCATTTCCCAGCTAACATAAAGGCCCTGGGTCTCCCTGACTCTGACCTGGAGCTGAAGGGGAAGATGCCACATGCTCCGATGGGACAATGCAAAGACTCTTAGAGGCACCGCACTATCAGATAGGGAATGTGACCAGCAGAATGATGTCCTACCAAAGACGCCCAAGTCCCAATACCTGGAACGTGTGAATACATTGCCACACATGGCAAGGGAATTAAGGTTGCAGATGGAATGAAATATGCCCTGTATTGTACGGTCGTTAATTTTTCATGCAGAGAAAAGATAACACCATGCTTGGCACATAGTAGGGGTACAGGAAATGGTACAGGAAATGACTGGATAGCTTCCCTATTTTGCCTTACTCTAATCTTCCAATTGAATAGCATTCAATTTTACTTTAGTAAAAGAGTAGTTAATCAAGGTAACTTTGCAGAAAGCATGGAGGAAGGCAATTAACACAGACCTTAAGGGTTAACATGGCGCTTTTCTGTAAACATCAGTGACCAGTAGTCTGCATTGAATTCATCCAGTTTCTATAATCACTTCCAATCTTTATAATCAAAGGCAATAGAAATGTATTCAAACATACAAGAAGTCTTTACAACTCAAATCAGAGGGAAGGGGCCAATCTCCTACACATATTGAGATCTTAGAAAGTATTAAGAATAAGACCTTAAAAAAAATAAAACAGAAGCAAGGACAAATGACCTGAAGGATATGAATAGATACTTCATGGGAAAGAAATGACAAAGGGCTGTTGGTGCAGTGAAAATGCACTGAGCCTCACTCATAATAAGAGAAAAGCAAATTAAAACTATGCTAGAATTCCAAAGCTTAACAACACTGCTGGCAAAGTTCTCAAGGAACAAGTACTTTCATGCACAGTTGATGGAAATGGAAGTTCATACAGTCCCAGTGGAGAGAAACTGGGCAATATCTGTCAAAATAATGTCAGTTTCTTTTGGCCATCCACTCCATTGGGGGAATTTATCCGACAGACGTACCCACAGAGAGATGATAATGTTGAAGCTTTGTTGATCGTAAAATAATGGAAGTAACCCAAACATTCATCCATAGAGGACTGATTTTATAATGACTTACCATGTTGTGGACTACTACACAAGTGTAAAAAGAATGATCAAACTCCCTAGGTGTGACACAGAAACTCTCCAAGATGTACTGTTAAGTGAAAAAAGCAAGAAAACAGAGCCATGTGCCTCCTATGTCGCCCTTTGGGTAACAAAAAGAGGTTAGAAAATGAGACTCTGTAATAGAGCTTTGTTTCATGTGTGCATGGAGGCTCTCTAAAAGGGTACACGAGATTTGAAAATGAGATTGGCAACCGGCTTAATGGATGGCATGGATGGGAGGTACGTTTCATTGAACACCATTCTGGTTCCTGAACATTAATGTGTATAAATGCATTAGCTATTAAGCACTTGATTAAATTAAAAGCATTATTTAGTGATTACAATTTCTAATGTTCCAAATTGCAAACAGTAGATGTCTCCTCAATAAGATAAGGAACACGGGGGCGCCTGGTTGGCTCAGTCGGTGAAGCGCCCGACTCTTGAATTCAGCTCGGGTCATGATCTTGGATCACGGTCGTGGGATCGAGCCCCGAGTGGGGCTCCACGCTCAGTGAGAAGTCTGTTTGGGGTTCTCTCTCTCCCTCTGCCCCTCCCTCTTCTCGCACGTGCTCTCTCTCTCTCAAAATAAATAAATCTTTAAAAAATAAGATAAGGAACACAACAGAATGGTCAGTGGTGAACTATCTTCCTCTCATGTAAACATAAACAAGGAGCATGTAACGGGAGAGACGAGGTAACTGGAGTCTAGAAGCTCACATTAAATCCCGTTAGCTTGAATTTCTAAGTAAACTATGTATCACTTGCGGTATGGAGACATAAAAGAAGTTTGCTTTTCCTGATTGTCCTCTTACAAAAGTGTGTGTGTGTCTGTGTGTGTGTGTGTGCGTGTGTGTGTAGCTTAAGTAATGTCTGTAAGAGGATTGTGTTGCTCTGTATTCATTTTCAAACATGCTAAGGACAGGAAGATTCTGTGGCCTGTTGAGTGTAGAAAACTTACCAAAAAGGACCATGATTTCACATAAAATGTGCCTTCTTTAAATGCTTCTAGTTGTACTACGTTTTGAAGATAAGGAATCCTATACAAAAAACTGTATATCCATATGTTTGTATTATTTATATGTATATATGCATGATTGTATTATAATTGGGTCGAAATGCATTCAAGGGAGCAGCTGTGGGATGCTGTCCTGTACTGGTCCCTTAAGAAATTGCCAGGTTTGACATATTTAGAACAGAAGTCCATCACCAAATCATGGCCTTTTAGTAACACGAACCTGTCTCTAGCCATAGTCTTTCCTACTGCCTTGACTAATAAAAGGACCAAATCATTTACCATCCACCTGGGACACTGTTTAGAGCTAAAAAGACACTCAGTAATTATGCAGGGACAAAGGTCTAAGCCAGGCTGCCAACACAAACAGAGACATTTTATCTACTGTGCCATTCATAATAAATGTAAACCGCAGAATATTTATAAGGCTGGTTTGGTTGCAATGAATTGCATCTTTCCAATTATGATACAAATTGCTTCCAGAGAGCACAAGTTGAACTATTCTCTGTAAAGGCAGGTTGAACAGACGCATATCGGTTCACAAACCCCCGCAAACTATCTACGAGCTCTGTCCACAGAAGCACCTCCCTTTGGTCAAAAGTAACGATGTGTCCGCGGTGATTAACGACCACCATAAGAAATGCAATGAAACCCTTCTAACGTTACTCTGAATGTATTGCCCCTGATTCTTTCCCTAATCTGGAATTCATTTGTGTATTTTTTTTTGTTATCGTGCTATATTACTTTCTAGAAAAATACCTTTACATGTTAATTTCTCCCCATTCAAAACTGAACAGATCTTACCAAATGTATCGGGGCGGTCATAATTTGGGCATTCTATTCTTAGACTAACATCTCCCAAAGCCGGGTCAATTAAGGCCAAGATTCAGTCCTGTTTGCATTATGTACCAAATAGCTTTCATGGTTTTGAAGATTTTGTCAATTCATCCTCTTCCCATGGACGTACCCCGAATCCTTTCGTTCTGTCTGTAAACTACGAGTAACATATTACCACGGGACCATTAGCATCGTCATCCTTGCCCAGAGGCCTGGAAGCACTTGAAAGGCACCTGCGTATCACTTGAAATGATCTCCCGCCTGTTTTGTGTTTGTGTGTGTGCATTTTTTTCTCATAAAAAATGGTTCGGAGCATTCCTCAGACTCCCGGAGGGGTTCCCCAAGGACTCAGGAAAAGGTTAAAACAGGTGCATCTGAGTCGGGAGGGCACGTGTTCTGCAGACAGATGTGTCCACTGAGGGGAAACCTCTGAGCCAATGTTTTCGTAAACGGAAGCAGCCTGTGGTCTAGGCCCTCGTGTGACCCCGCACCACGGTCACGCTGCAGACGGCCTCTCCGGGGTGCCACCAGCCTCAGGTTGTTCATCTAAGCCAAATACACACCATTCTGTTGTCCTCAGAATACAAGCTTTTGTAGAACTGACAGAGAGGACGCGTGCACTCCTGACTCACCTGGTGACATCAGAAGGGATGGGATCGCTTTTCAATGACCTTTTCTGATGTTCATATTTCTCTGGTACCAGGAAAGAAAGTTCTCCCTGCCCACATCCCACCAGCGCCTTAGTGATAAGTTAAAATCCCCATATACCGTGTTATAGTAAACCTAAGACTGGCCTTTCTAATAATCTGTTTTAACAGAGGAAAATTGCTAAAGAAAGAAAAAACTGGCCATGTTACACGCGTGAGATGCAAACAAAATTTTCGAGACATGACTCAGGAGTCTCTGAAATCCTCACCTTCCTTCAAGCTTTTCATAGCCTCGGAAATAATCAATCCTTACAGGGGCTCCGACTTAGCTCATTAGAGCCAAGGACAGGTTGGGGACACTGTTGCCTTGCCTGGGGCACCCTGGGGGGTCTGGATTAGCACCCTCCCCAGCTGCTTGAACCACATTCAGAGACTCTAAACTGATCGCAGGCCTCTTTTGGAATGGAAGGCTTGCAATTTCCTCTCTCATTTCATTAAAAAGCTCAGACTAAGTCACTTACCTGGGGGAGGTCTCAATGTCTGCCCGTTTCCACCTTCCTCGGAGGAGAGGCTAAGAAGCGGGTGGACTTGCGCTTTGTCCTTTAATGCGGAGTCTTGTTTCTGTTTTACCGGCTTGTGCAGAACACGCCCAGAACAACACAGGACTGTTCGTAGTTCTAATGATTTTTCCTGGTCTTTGATCCTGCGGACAACACTCTGCTTCGTCTGCCCGATAAAGAAAGTGTGCGTCGCGCGCTATGACTTTCGCCTCTATCTTTGGGTCGCGTGGATTAGGAATTAGCAGTTCAGTGAATGGGCCTCCAGTAGGCGCTGTCTCAAATCTGCAGGAATCTGCCCCATTTTATGTCAATAACTTTGCCTTTGCAAGCTTCCCTTGGCCTTCCTTAACAAAACAGAAGGAAAGACTGCAGTCAGAACTGGGGCTGGGGGAGCTGATTGAGGTTGAAGCCTCTGGAATGTTCAGTCGAGGGCCGGTGACATCTAGACGGGAGTTAAGTCAACGTCCGCGGGCCTGACTTCCCTCCAAGGACACAGCTGGCGTGGTTGGGACATTGTTTTCCAATACCAGGATCTGAAGAAACGTCTGATTTAGTCTAGACTGAAGCTGCTCTTTCATCCCAGTTTAAACTGGTCACATTCTGCTTCCGCTGAGAGCCGGGAGGCAGAAACCCGTCCTCCTTAGCCTTGCCCCTTCTCAGGTAGACGGTCATGCATTCAGCTCCTCGACATTTCAGAAACACTCTGGCTTCCTGCCTCTTCGTGAGCACCCACGTGTCCTTCTTTTACATAGGTCCGATTTCTGCGTTTTCTTGAGCTACCAAATGTTTCAAAGTCCACTGCCCGGATAACCTCACCTATGTCCTATTTCAAATGACATAAATGGCCAGAGCAGAACTGGCCTGACTTCCAAATCTGAATCCAAAACACTTAGGATTATCCGTGATGACCTTAGTGGTGTGCCTCAGAAAATGCAAACATAATAATGTATGTCAAACACAAGGTGATTCTTTCTGCCTTACAAATAATAACATTTTCTAAATATATAAAAGCTTCCTGTCAAAGTGGATCTGTGTTCCAGTGTCCCTGGGTCCCTGTCCGAACACTCAGCTACGGGCCCCGGGACGTGGCAGGGAAAGAAAGAGGCGTCTCTGTGCTGAGCTCCTCCCGTGTTGTTGCACTTCTGATCTCATTTAATTCACAACAACCCGGAACTTGGTAGTACTGCTTTCTTGTTACATACAGACGAGGCAGCTGAGGCTTAACCCAGTTCCATACTTTGCCCATTATTCCAGCTAGCAGAGCCTGGATGTGAGCCATATTTGACTCCCTGTGAGCCCACGTCTCCGGGGTGAGGCATAAAGGACAGTCCCTCCAGATACATAACCTTGCTCAGTAAACCAACTTCCTGCCAATAGTCTAGCATGTGACCTAGACTGGAGTATTAAGCAGTCAGAGAGAAAAAGAATCATCCAGTGGCAACAGCCTATCTTCAGATATGACCTAAACCCCGTCCTCAGAGGACGCCCAGGTAGGCCTTGGTGACCTGTAGTACAAGTGGGACAGCTTGAGGCGGTCTGGCCGGGAGGCATCAGGACTCCAACATATATCCAGGGCAGGAAAGAAAGAGTCACACTGGAGTAAGGGGGCCACCCCATCCAGAGGCTGATCTGAACCGTGTCCTAGGGTGTGGTAAGGTCACACTGGATCTGTGGGCAGAACATGATGGGAAGTCTCTCTGAGAGGGTGCAGAGAAAGGGGTGGGGGTCAGAGGAGGGTCTGAGACTCAGGAAAAACCAATGGCTTGTGAACGTCAGAGAACAAGCTTAGAGGTGGCCAGGACAGACCCCATGGGAGTGGCAGGCGCCCGACTGCCGGGCTAATGGAAAGACGGGTGAGGTCGTGCGGCAGGGAGCTTCTGTCCTGGGGCACCCAGCATGCTCAGCACTGCCTGGGAAACTTCGTAGGACAAAGCCATCAGCCACTGGCCTCGCCACTGCCGCTGCCGCTGCCCAGCTCTGAGGAAGCATGACTGACAAGAACCCTCAGGACAGACATGGGAAGGCTCTGGAAGCCAGCGAAAAATGCATCCAAAGTCCATCAGCTGGGAAATTAGAAAAGAAACAGAAATTTCTTATAACCAAAAAAAACAAACTACAGCTCTTGCTCAACTTGCGAAGGGGTGATGTGCTGATACACACATCGTAAATTGAAAACACCATAAAGCAAACACGAACTTAATACAGCTAACCTACCTAACATCAGAACTTAGCCTAGCTGATCTTCAGCGTGCTCAGAACACTTAAAATTAGCCTACCATGGCACAACATCATCTGACACAAAGCCTATTTGATCATAAAGGTGCTGATATCTCCTGCAACGTACTGAATACCGTAGTAAGAGTGACAGACAGAATGGCCGGGTGGGCACAGAACAGATGTCCATGTATCGGTTGTTGACCCTGGCAATCGCTGGAGGACTGGGAGCCTCTGCTGACCAGCATCATGACAGAGGATCAGATCGCACATCACTAGCCTGGGAAAGATCCAAGTTCCAAATTCCAAGCACGGTCTCTACTGAATGCCTATGGCTTTCCCACCGTTGTAAAGTCTAAAAATTGTGAAGTCGAACCATTGTACACGGGGGACCATATGTAGGAGTCTGAGGATCAGAACTGAGGTCCTTCCCTTTGGAAAGCATGCCCGGTGCTGGCTTTGTCTCCTGACCAGTGCCCAGCTCAGCAAAAGCACAGCAGCTATCTCAAGCTTGGGCAGAACTGAGAGGATGGGGTGGATTCCAGGTGGAAAGAAGATGAACACGGGGAAATGTTGGAAAACACAGTGGGTGTTTGGGTGATATTGAGTCAAACGGCTGCACCCTAGAGGACGGGAGAGGGGTGCCGGGAGAGTGGGGCTAGGGTGGGCTCTGCAGGCACCCTTCTCAGCTGTCACGTACTCGACCCAGGCTTGAGGCTGTAATCCGTATCCTTATGAGGCTGAGTCATCAGCAAGGTGAGCCACATGGGATTCTATTCCTGCTCCATGACTTGCTGAATCATCGGTCTGAGCTTCCCTCCCAGCAGAAGTGCACACGCTGCCCCAGGAACACGTAGTCTAGCCCAGGAGCCTTGGGAGAGGGGAGGGAGGGAGCGTGCATCGGGTCCTTCTAAAGACTATTACTGGGCAGGAATGCAAGGATGCAAAACTTTCACCATCTGTCACGGCTTCCAAAGTATAGGCAGGCAGGTTTCTGAGATGCCTGGAAAGGAAAAGCTCTTCCCTGTGCTGCCTTAAAGGAAACGTCCTGACTGCTCTGTCTGCGGTCTGACACAGAAACGTTATTTTCTCCATTTTGCTACATTTTTTGCTTTTCTGGTGTTTATGGGGTTTTTTTAAATCAATATTGTTATGAGTAAGAGGTGCTTTTAAATTCGCACCCGTGAAGAAGTGGAACGAAGAGCGTCTTTCCTCTACATCTCCAGCGTGCAGCTGCTCTCTGACTTGCCCGAACGCACGTGCCGCCTCTATTCTCTAGACTTTTATTTGAGTCACTCAAAATTCTAAGGACGCCACTCCGCTGCCTTCTGGATTTTGACTCTGTGGAGAAGTTGGAAGCCAGGCTGATTTCTGGCTCTTTTGGGGTTTTCCAATTTGTTTTTGTTTCTGTCGCTGGGTTTTTTGTTTGCTTGTTTCTGTTTGTGAAGAGTCTCTTCTTTATGCCTGAAATAAGAAAGTGTCACCATGCGAAATCCAGATGTTGGGCTCTTTTAATGAATTCTGCTTTGCTTTTCTGAGCCGTTTCGATCTGAAGGTCCACTTTTCTTTTGCTCAAGAAAGTTTCTGTGTATTTACTGCTTCTTTTCCATTTGCTCTACCTTCCTGACATGTACACGAGGTCCCCTTGGACTGTCCTCTGTCCCCTGTCTTCCTCCCATCGCATCACTTCCTTGTTTTGTTCAGGTCCTTGACCTTCGTTTTTAGGTACAGGACAATTTCTCACGTACGGCGTCTACTTAACTGAATCAGTTTTCTGCAGCATAGAATCAGTAACTCACTGCTTCCATTTAGGGTGTTAAATTCCACTATTATGCTCTTCATCTCCACACATTCTTGCCTGATCCCACTGTCTTTCCCTGCTCAACTTTCACAGGTGCAAACTCTTCCTGAGTGTTCTAAGGAATACACACTGGAAAGCTTGCAACACTTTCTCCTATTCCTTACGCAACTCCATTTCATTGGAAAACATCTGTTCTGGTTTCTTTTGAAGCAGGTTTTGTTTTGTTTTGCATTCACTAGTGATTTTTTTCTATAATATCACTTTATTTATTTGAGAAAGAGAGAGAAAAGGAAAAAGAGAGAGCACAGCATGAGGGGCAGAGGGAGAAGGAGAGAGAATCTCAAGCAGAGCTTGGGCACGGAGCCCAACGTGGGGCTTGATCTCACGACTCTGAGATGATGACCTGAGCCAAAACCAAGAGTTGGGTGCTTAACTGACTGCGCCACCCAGGCGTCCCTTTATTTACATGTTTTAATTAAAATTAGAAAAACATCACATTCAGTTATAAAAAACCCTGATAGTAGAAAAGGATATAAAATGAAATATATTAACCCATTCCTGCCACATGGCCCGCCTCTCTTATCTCACTTCTCAGAGGTAACCATTGTTAACGATAGTATTCTAAAATCTTTGTTTACATAAATGAGCATATTGGAGACATTTTTATAAAAGACTTTGTGTTCTGAAAAGATTTAAAGGAATACTGAAGTAATAAGGGGGCCTATGAAATCATACTGCAAGGAAAAACTCAACCACCCACCAACCAACCAGTGAATCCTAAGGCAACGTAAACAGCATCAGTATGAGCTGGGTGAATGAATACGGTACCATCTAACAGAATGCTAGACACCAGTAAAAAAGAAGGAAGGAGGCCTACGTGTACTGAAATGGAAAGCTGTCTAAGGTATGTCATTAAGTAAAATAAAAGCAAATTACAAAATAGTATGTATGGTATTTATCCCTTCATAGTACAACAGTATAGTTTCGTATACTGTATTATTACTTACCCTTGTACCCTGCCACTTCGCTATAATTGCTTATTATTAGTTCCAGGAGTTTTTTATTTGATTGTTTTGGATTTTCTACACAGAATATCATGTCATCTACAAAGATGGTTTTATGTTTTCCTTCCCAATCTGTCTACCTCTTATTTCCTTTCCTTTCCTTTATTGCATTAGCTTGCTGCCTGTGCATGCGCGCACTCTCTCTCTCTTTCAAATAAATAAATAAATCTTTTGTAAAAACCATGTAAATAAATAATGCCACAATAACAGTTGTACAAGCCGTTTTTCTTCTTTAGGGCTGTGTCTCAAGGGAAGTATCCAGAAGTTAATTACTGGGTTAAACGGTCCACTCTTGAAAGTATTGTGCAAACTCTCATGTTCTGGAGGGATTTTAGAGGTCCCGCATTCTGCAGGTGGGTCCCACCAGCAGGAAAAGTTAGAAGCCGCTGTATACAACGGAGTTCTGTCTCCTAGTGGAAGTTTCATTCGTGCATCTAGTGTGGAGGGTCTGGTCTTAAGATCCATTAGAGGTTACACCCAGGGGGCTCAGTCGGTTAAGCGTCAGCCTGCAGCTCAGGTCATGATCCCAGGGTCCTGAGATCAGTTTCTCCTCGGGGTCCTTGCTCAGCGGCAAGCCTGCTTCTCCCTCTGCCTGCTGCTCCCCCTGCTTGTGCCCTCTCTCTGTCTGAGAAATAAATAAAAAAAATATTTTTAAAAATCCATTAGAAATGATTCCATTGGTGGAAATGCTAAAAGAGCGCTCCTGCCTCGCTGTAGATCCGGATCAAAACCCTAAGGTGAGAGCCTATGGAAGCTCGAAGAGGAAGCTAGTGCATAAGAGGGGGGCGGAATGGTAAGGTAACTGAAAAGTGCAGCTCAGGCTCTGTCCAAACAGGGCTCCCCCACTGTTTCTTAGAGATAACTCTCTGTTCTACCCTTTTGTTTTGCTGGCTTTGTCCAGCGGCCGGCTTCCCTTAAGACCACAAGACACCTTCCACGGCAGCCAGGGGTCCAGCTGCTTAGCTCACATACAGAGGGAGAAAAATAAGCCACTGAGCTTTATGCTGATGGGTCCGTCCTGACCCAGTCACTGTGGCCTGGTGACTGACCTACGCTGGCCAGCTTGGGCAGCAATGGTGAGAATCGGTCACACTGGCACAAGGAGAAACAGGTAACTGAATTTAGCTGAGGTCAGTCAAGACAAGCTCCTGTGAGCCTGGAGGGGCCCCTCCTCACTAAGCCTCACTGCTGCACAGTGAGAGCGGTGGCCAGAAACCCACTCTGTACCACACCGGTGTTTTCCGTGGATGGAAACAAGAGAAAGACCAACATGTGCTGAGCCTGTATTACATGCTAGGCACTGAACATTATTGAATCTAATCCTCGCAACAATCCTTTGAGATACGCATTGCGATCCTTCTTTCACAGATAAGGAAACTTGGGCTCAGAGAGTTTGAGTCATTTGCCTAAGGTCACACAGCTAATACGCTTCAAAGCTTATCTCACTGATTTCATACGCTGCTTGGCACAGCTCATTAATAACCCTGAAGTGCATCCAAGTTCAGCAAGATAAATACATTTTAGATCCTATTCCCTTGAGGGTTTGTTTTTGTTGTTGTTGTTTTTGTTTTTTCGGTTATTGCTGTTTGAAAGTCATGTGGAGTATCTGGAATATATATGCATATATATTCAAGTCTAAAGTCAGAAAGAAAAGAAAAGATTTGCTTTGTTTTTCCCAGTTAAGCATCTTCTAGCGGTTGAAGTATTTGGTTTGTGTTATCAGATTCTGGCCTCGAACCAAACGATGGGAATGAATCATAGTAGTGTAATATGTGCCTTATGGAGCTGTTATGTGGTGCCCAGGTGCACTGCACTTTACCATATGAAATCAAATCTCTGCCCTTGTCTCGGGTGAGCAGCTATGACATCATGAACTGGGTGCTTGGATGCAGTTCAAAGAGCTGAGAACTAGTTACGAAACCCAGGGAAAGCAAACATTGAAATTCCAGAGAGGTCACACAATCTGCCCCAGGCTTGCAAAGCTGCTGATACCAGCTCTCTGTGGAACCTAGTGGAGAAGAGCCATGAGGGCATGTTTGTGCTTTTTCCCTCAAAGAGGAAGGGTTGTCAAGAACCGTGTAGCTGCTGGTAGGGGGAGTCTTCCAGAAAATCTGTTTCCCAAGAACTTCATGGGAGAGGAAATCCCACATTCCCTGCAAACTTTGAGCTCTCTGCTCCATGACCAGCATTTGAGATTGGACCACGAGCGTCTGACTGCACTTGCGATCCAACCGGAGGGTTGCTTGCGTGGGTGGGCAGCTGGGTGGAGGTGGGTGCCTGGGTAAATGCAGAGACATCCACACCCCAGTGGGGATGCCTGTCTCTGCCCAGGGAGGGGAGCATTCCTATGCAGCAGCAGGAGGGAAACAGCCAGAGAAGGAAGGTTTATACATCCTCCATTCTTTGTGCTTAGGAAGAACTACAATTAGGAGCCGTCGCCTATGAAGGAGTTATTCCACCCATCTGCACATCCAAACAGCAAATAAACAGAGGTGAAAAAAAAAAAAAAAAAGAAGAAGAGGAAGAGTTGAAGGCCTAATATTTCATTAAGATCCATTTTTCCCCAGAGAGACTACACAGAAATTCTGTTGTTGGAATAATTAATTGTGCTGAGCTTTCATCTGAAATGCTTATGAAAACCTATTTCATTTTTTGCCGTTATTCAAAATAATCTGTTGCTTTCCAATTAATACGAAGCCTAGCACGTGAAAGGTGAATAGGGAAGCGACACCCATTTTAACAGTCTCTCAGAAGCAGTTAAAAAAATGACACTCAAGTTTCACAGGCTGAGGAAATGTCCTATCTCAAATGTGGCATGATACTTTTTAAAACAGCCATGCAACAAGTACTCGCTGGGTGAAGAGGGGTGGGAGACTTCCAAAATATCACTGCTTAAAAAAATGGCCTTTCCCCCAGCCCCTCAGTAGGCATGAGAGTGGCAGGGCCTCTGGGCCTCTGACCTCCCATCCCTAGGGCGTGTCTGGAGGACCCACGGATCTGCTTTCCAAGGTGAGGTGGGCGCCACTTAAAATTGAAGCTGCCTGCTCCAGACAAGCATTAATAATAAAGAATCCTGATACGGGGGGCAGAAAGGGCTGCAGAGCTGACGTCACAGGGAGGGCCACCCTCACCTCCTTGGAGCGGGGGTGGGGGAACTGGACTCTCTCTGCTGCACTCTGGTCTCTGAGCACTGCCACGTTTGAGGCTGAAATGACTCAGTTTCTTTTTTTTTTTTTTAAAGATTTTATGTATTTGAGAGAGAGAGAGAGCATGAACACAAGTTGGAGGGGAGGGGCAGAAGGAGGGGGAGAAGCAGACTCCCACTAAGCAGGGAACCCCACATGAGGCTGGATCCCAGGACCCCAAGATCATGACCTGAGCTGAAGGCAGACACTTCACCGACTGAGCCACCCAGGCGCCCCTGAAATGACTCAGTTTTTTGGAATAACATGACGCGCCCAAGCTGCCAGGTCTACCAAGGGTGGGGGCACGCCTCACGGCTGTCTGGCTGGGCACAGACCCAAGCTCGCTGGTCTGCAGCAAGGCCGGCCCTCAGAGCGCCCCTGCCAGCTCTCCTGCAGAGCCTGCCTGCAGGGCTAACGGCCCAGGGCAGTCCCCGGGCTGACATACACGTCCTAGCTCCGGTCCTCGCTCTCCTGCTGCACCAACAGCTCCTCCAGCCTGGCGTGGACATTCAGGAGGAAGTAGAGACCTGAGCAGGAAAGGTGGCTGCAGCCGGCCCCCCCTTCAGCCTTGTGTCCCCCCTCAGGGAGCCCTTGATGAATGAAACAATGGCTGAGCTGGGGGGTGGGGGTATGGAGGCCCTACAGCCTCATCCAGGTGGCTAACGCGATGATGCCCAAGCTGCTCCGAGGTGGCTCCGAGGACAGCATCAGTGACATCAACAACATCCACGAGGACAGTGACCCATCCACACACGATGCCCCCCCCCCCAGCTAAAGAAACTCCCACACATCCAACATGGGTCTCCTTGCTGCGCCCTTCAGCACTCAGAGCTCCAGCACCTGCCACTGGGGCCGGACCTCGGCCCTTCCACGTGCATCAGCCACAAGGGCGACCTGCAGAACCTTCTCCCGCTCCCTCCAGCAATGCGCGGTGCTGCCTGCCAGGTACAGGAAACACGGGGGTGTTCCCTCAGGATCTGTGGGCCTGTCCCCCTTGGATAAGAAGTTACCGGGATCTGGAAGAACGACGCAAGCGACACGGAGGGTCCTGAGCGGAAAAGCAGGGTGCAGTGGCAGTTGGCACCGCCGAGAAGTCTGCCCGTACCAGCCTTCCCTCCGACTGAAACCCCCACCAACCACCCGTCTGCACGGCCCTCGTCTCCTTCCAAAGAGAAAAAGACGGGAGAGGAAAGACCACCACTCTCTCGAGGCCTACGCCTTTTTGGAAAAAGAACGGCAGCCACCGCGGCTGCAGAGGGGCCGCAGGCCAGCATCCCAGCGACAGGACGTCGCATGCCCGCGCTGTGCTGTATGAGAAGGGCTGTCACCTCTGTGGTCTTCCACCCGAGTGCCCCGAACCTCGCCTTCAGGATCAAACAGGCCCTGAAGGAGGCTCCCTGAGAAACTTGGAAGAAGCGCTAAGTGTGAGGTGGGGCCAGGCCTGAGAACGACGCCCGGGGGACAGAGCCTGGCGTCAGGCAAGGGACCAATGCTGCTTCCATGGTCTGGACAGAAGCCCCGTGGAGACCCGAGAGGCTGGCAGCAGGGGAAACTGAGCGAGGGCTACAGGAGCCCTCGGCACCATCTCTGCAACTTCTCCGCAAACCCAAAATCACTTCAAAGTAAAAAGGTTATAAAAACAAAAAAATAAAAAAATTTGCCTTACCTTCTAAGGGAAACGGCCCAGGAAGTTGCCCCACGCTCATTCGGAGGCAGCCATATGTCATCTCACGTGACTCTTGGCCCCTAAGCTGATTGGACCGGAGCAGGCCACGCCCCCAGAGGGCGCTAAGAACCCTGTGGTACAGCTCCCTGCAGGGGGCGCTGCACAATCTGTGGGGTCCTGTGCAGAGTAAACCCGTGGGTTCTCCTTCAAAAAGAAGGAAAGCGTTATTAAATGTAATAAAATAGAAAGTGTTTTTCTTTTGGCCGCGGTCTTTCACAACTTACCATGGTGATTTTTATTTGCTATTTAATGTCGTTTCAAGTACGGAAAAATTAAAATGTAAAATTTTTACCATTTCTCTTTATACTGTGGGATTTCTGTTTAAATGCAAATAAAGAGCATTTAACTCATATGCTGAATAGCCAAAATTACAGGATTTGTATTTTGTAGCTTCTACACGCTCATATATTTCCTTCCTACCAGAACATCAGAAACGCTGCAAAACATTAACTCAACTGTTTTTATTTCACTTCTTGATACACACGTATTCTACTAACACTCTATTTTTGACTTACTGATGAGTAAGGAGAAGAGGCTTCTGTCTTTTGCCCTTTCTTTGTATGTCATCATTTTTGGCATAAGTCGTTGGCTCATACAGGGAGTAAGAACGGGTAATAATAGGATCTGTGGTCATTAGTGTTTCCCACTATGCTATTGACTTCTTCCTGCACTTGAAGCAAGTTCTGCATCTAATGGAAAGTATGCCTCTTCGGGTCATCTCTGCACCTCCCTCCCTGAGTTCAGCCGGGGATGCAGCAGGATAATCACTTCCCTTTTACTCACTTTGAGTCTCACTGAACTCTGCATGCATCCTGGGTCCCCAGAATTCCGTGTACATGGGGCATCACAAAAGCTGCATGTGAATGGGGACACATCCATTGTATTTGCCTCCTCTGCACACACTGTTGCCCCCTTACCCCCCCCCCCCCCCAGATTTCGCTTACAAAACGCAAGTTCAAATATAAAATGGATAGTAATTTCGAGTAACAAAACATTAAACCAAGCACGGGGACCCTCGGAGCACAGGGGTTACATATCCACAAAGCCGGCCCTGCTCCTGCTGACAAACAGCACAGTAATTAGTGTGGCCAATCAGAGTCTCTCTGTTGGGAAGTTCAACAGAGATGTAACAATGAGAGAAGCATCAGTCAGTCACTAAGAACCAGAAGCAGCAGAGGAAGAAAATATCTGCGCCACAAATGAAGCACCATAAAGATTATTCATAAACCTCTAGTCCTGAGCTATTTGGAATTTTCCTTAGCTTCTGATGACCTCCCATTTCCATCTCTGCGTGGTCTGTGCTCTACCACAGTTTCTGCATTTTGCAGGAGGTCTGGATATGTGGCTGAAATTTGACAGATTACCACACCTACCTTTTTAATGCATCTCTCGTTACTCAGCATAATTTGAATAATTCTTTGTTTCTTGCAGCTAGAAGCCTGATAAACAATTAAGTTAAATGGTTGCCACCGGTATTACATTTTTTAACAAAAGGAGGAAAGACAGCTGGGTTTTAGATAAATGAACCCCAAGAATGAATATATCAATGTCCCTAGCACATTAGCTGATGGTACCTGTTCACACAGCAACTTTCCTTCTTAGACATATGGAGATGAAACAGAGACTGTAGTTACTAGATTATTTCGGTGACACTCTCTCTATATGTATATATGTATTTACGCGTATGTACGTCAGGGTGTTCTTCCCAAGTTATTTATAATAGCAAAACATTACAAACAACCTAAATGTCCAACGATATAGGGTTGGCTAAATAGATTATATCATTCAGATGATAATTTTTTCAGGCAATAAAAAGTCCGTCTTTAAAAAACTATTTAGCAGTGTACATGTCAAGATGATCATACTATAATTAGAAAAACAAATAAATATGTGTACTTACCTTAACGTTGACAATTATGTTCTGAAAGTATAAATATTTATTCATTTACTTATTTATATGAATAGAATAAAAACTGTAAAGTTACAAGCTATTTATCTCTGGACTATAGGATTAATAGTTTTTTCTATTTTCTATTTTGTAATTCTTAATTTTTAATATATTTTAAGATACAATAAAAAAATAAAAATTTTCTCCAAAAAGCTAATAAATGCCCATCAATATAATTTCACACTCAATAAATAATGTTATAATTATGATTTGACCTCTCATGCAGTTAAATATAGTGATTAAGAGGATGTGTTTCTGAAGTCAAAGAGGTCTTGGCTAAATTATAGGTCTGTCACTTTCTAGCTATTTGACCTTGAGCAAGAAAACGTAATCAGCCTGTTTCCTTATCTGTAAGATGAAGTTTTCAGTAAATGACCACTTTCAGGGTCATTATAAGAAGTAAATGAGATGATTAATTCCTTTCTGTCTATTGTCCCTTCTGTTCATTGTGTATCCGAGTGACTCGGTGGCACATAGTGACTGCTCACAAAATACTTGGTGACTGAATGAGCACATACAAATTTTTACACACGTGTGTGGAATGAAGGCAATGGAATCACCACAAAATCAGGCCAATATAATTATATTTTATTTTCTACTTTTTTTTTGCTGACATTTTGCATAACCTGTGATAAATAAAAATAAATATTAACTTATAACACCTTCAGCTTCCTTTTATTAAAAAAACTTAATGCTGTTTTGTTTTGTCTTTAATCTTCGTGTTGAAGATCTAAGGTGACATTATAACTGGTAATACCTCTATTTTCTCATTTTTAATTAAATTTGTTTATTTAATATTTAATAAGTAACTGATTTCCTGGGTTCAAAACTTTAAATGGCTTAAAAATGATATAGAGACAAAATCTGCCTTTCCTCTCCTGTTGCCTTCTCTCCTCTTCCTATCATTCTCTCCAAACAGATAATCGCTGCTATCCATCCCTGAGGTGCTTTTCCTGGAATTTTACAATCTACTGTCATTTAAATTTGGGTACCTCCAAAATTTGTCCAAGTCCTAACACCCAGTACCAATGCGTGACCTTATTTGGTCTTTGCAGATGTAATTAAGTTTCAAAACGTGAGGTCATCCCGGAGTTAGGGTGACCCCTCTATCCAAAGACAGGTGTCCTTCCAAGAGAAAGGCAGAGGAAGATTTGAGACAGAAAGAAAAGGGCCATGCAATCATATAAGCAGACATTGGAGGGATGGGGTTTTCTACTTTGAACCCCCAGAACTGTAAAAGAATAAATTTCTGTTGTTTTTAAGTCACCGAGTCTTTGGTAATTTGTTGTGGCCCAAGGAAACTAACATGCATCTAAGCAACACGAGAATACCCACTGACCTTCGTTCACTATGTCATAGGTGTTCTGAGAGTTCCAATGGGGTGTCTACACTGCTGTCACAAAAGTCAAAAACCCGAACAGTTTTTAAACCATAGGAAAGTTGGAAGAAAAATATTTTCTACTCTTTGGCAATGCTGGGGCTTAATTATACGTTTCTTGAATTGCAGCTTCAGGGAATATCAAAACCCATAATTTATCCTTCTTCTACCATATGAAATATTCTATTGGGACAAACAAGATCAGGGCTATTATATTCATTTCATCTTACCCAGAAGGTAGAAGTAGTAATTCATACTTTCAGAGAGAAAGAGAGAGAATTGGCCTGAAGTGGCCAATTTTAATTTCTGCATTTTCTAGTTTTTAACACTGGGGTTAAGCTGTAGTTAATGCTGAAAATAAATGTGTTGCTTGGAGCCAAAGGCAGAAAATGTGTGTCTCGTGAAGAGTGCCAGGCATTAACCCCTTCGTCTCGAGATCGTGGGAGGGGGAAGGGAGCGGCAAATGTGTGATTGGGGGAGTCAGAGCCGTGAGGAGCTCCGGGGGTGGGCAGAGGGGGCTCAGGAGGGCCGCTGTATACAAACAGAAGTTCTGGAGCTTGATTCAGCTGTATACAGTTCCAGTGATATTAGTATAGGCACACATTGCCAAAGACTTTCACACCGGTCACCCCGTCGGATTCTACAACTGCGCTCTGCCCGATTCACAGAGGCAGCCACTGAGGGTTCTGGGATCTAAAATGACTCCACGGGGTGGCCCCAATAGTAAGTTGTACACATGCTTGAACCCATTGTTTGGGATTTCAAATCCAGCCCTCTTTTCATTAAACAACAGCTACTTTCTAAATGACGGTATATCTTCCCAGCCCAGGTATACCACCCTGCTGGTTTCCTTTTAGACGAGAGAACCGAATCAAGCTGCTCCTGAGCCCGTTCACCAGAGGGGAAGCTGAAGTCCAGGGTGTGCCGTGGGAGTTCCCACGAGGACCAGCTTTCCAAATGAAGCACACTCAAGGCTGTGCTATGGATGAGACCCTAACATCGTGATGGGGGTGGGTTAGGCAAGTGGGCAGCCCTCCTCAGGGAATTCTCTGATAGGGGTCAACGTCAGAGCCAGAAAACGTGCCTGCTTTACCCAATACATAGCAGAATGTGATAACCCAAAATGTCAAACGAAAAATTTCAAAGGGAGTTTATATTAAAATGCAGATGATCTCCCAAAGCAATTATTTTAAAGGAGAAGGGCACAGACTTGCCATTGAAACTGACAACAAAGCAGCCCCTTTCCCTCTGTTGGGGGAGCCCCCAGGCTGGCCTGACCCACCACCACCTCTAGGGAGGCGGGTCTCGTGGTCTCAAGCCGCTCTGTGCTGATGACGGATCCCTGAAGGTCAGGTCTAAAGATACACAGTTGGCCCGGCGCTCTTGTCTAAGGAATGCCGGGCCATGGCTGAGGTTTGCATCTCTTTCTACAGATTTGCAGGCAGAGGCAATGAAGCATCTCTCTCTTTCTAAACTCCGGTGGGCCTAGCTGTTGCCAACACCAAAGCAGGGTGTGTGCTGTGTGAGCACTTTTACATGCTGCATTTGCATATTTTATTCCTGTTTGAAGACTGAATAATGGATTCAGGTTCTGAGCAGTAGAAACTCTACAGCAATGATTAGCCAGGCTGTGCTCAGGTGCACCTTGCCCCACTCGTGCCACCGCTGGTCCTCAAGAATGAACCCAAGGCCCACACCTCTGAGGACGGAGACCGGGGGGCTCAAAGGGGTCCGGGGGAGGCTGGTCCAAACTATAGGATGTTTTTCCCAATGACCAAGGAGTGCACGGTCTGTGGGATGTTAAACAGCATTGCCATGCTCAACCTGAGTATGAGTTTAAGGTCTCCGTGTCTGGGAAGAACTGCCCTTTAGTGTCACACGACGCCAGGGGTCGAGAGGATCTCCGCGGCACACACAGCAAGCTGGGGGAGGCACTCATGACAGCTCATTGGGAGCAAATTTATTCAAACCAACCATTAATGACCCCCCCCCCATGTTCTGTAAGGTGTTAGGGATGGGAGAGATAAAATGAAAAGAGACTCCACCTAAAAAAACAGACTTAATTAATTACATGTTATCCAAACTAATAAGAAAGGTGAGTAAGTTGCTGGGCCCAAAATTAACCTGAAGGAATCCACGGTGGAAATGATATGAAATCCAGGATTTGCCTTAAAATCCCTGGGCAGGAAAGGGGCAGGACGTTGGGTGGGAGAGCAAGGGAGTGAGACTAATCGTGAGCTAATAATTGTTGAGGTTTGGGTTTCGGTACATTAGGGTTCCTTAGTCCCTCGTGTGTTATGCTTTTCAAACTTTCCACTACAGAAAAAAAAAATGTAATCTTTCATTTACAATGTCAAAACCCATCAGACACATTAAACTAAACCTTCTTAGAGAAATCTGTAACACCTAACTGAAAAACCTAAAGACCCGAAGAGACAGACAGAGTATTCCTGGCTGGAAATTTTTCTTATCATGATGACATCAATTTTCACCCTAATTAATCTATAAATTCAACATAATCCCAGTCAAAATTCCAACAGGAATTTATTGGAACTTGATTCTTAAGTTCATATGAAAAAATATGCCAGAAGACCAGTGAAACAAAAAAAGAGAAGGGAAGTATCATACCAAGTATCAGAGCACATTGCACAGCTCTAGTTAAAATAGTAAGCCACTGGCATAAGGAAGGACATGTGTTAATAGAATAAGACAGGTAATTGAGAAGTAGACACATGTACATACGAGAATCTGGTTTAACATAAAGACAGCATTTCAAGTCCTTCCCCTCTTGATTTGGGGCAAATTCAGTTTTTCATTTGGAAAAAAGAATGTGTTTATGAATATTTATTTATATATCAATATACTTATATATTTTTTAAAGATTTTATTTCTAAGTGATCTCTACACCCAACAGGAGGCTTGAACTCACAACCCTAAGATCAAGAGTCACGTGCTCTACTGGCGGAGCCAGCCCGGGGCCCCTCAATATATTTACATATTGATATGTCTATGCATATCCTATTTCTATATTTATATAGCTACACAAATTACATATTTGTTTTAATGTTTATTTCATATATTTATACATTTTCATTTGAAAAATATTTAATTAGGGGGCGCCTGGGTAGCGCAGTCGTTAAGCGTCTGCCTTCGGCTCAGGGTGTGTTCCCAGCGTTCCGGGATCGAGTCCCACATCAGGCTCCTCGGCTAGGAGCCTGCTTCTTCCTCTCCCACTCTCCCTGCTTGTGTTCCCTCTCTCGCTGGCTGTCTCTCTGTCACATAAATAAATAAAAAAATCTTAAAAAAAAAAAAAAAGAAAAATATTTAATTAGTATCTGTTTATATATTCCATGTAGATAAATCTTATGAAGACCGAAGGGGAACAAAATAAACTTTCCACCTGTGTGGCACTCAGGGTCCACATTATGAATGTAAACCATCTGTAATAGATACACACATGCGCGTAGGCTTCCATATGTACGCATACATGTATGGTGTAAGTGTACACATTTCGTAAATATGTGAATGTGACGATATGAAGAGAGCTGTGGAGACACAGAGGCCCAGTGGGGAGGCTGAGGAAGGAAGGCTTCCCCAGTGGGACACCTTGCCGGCCAGCAGGAGGAGATCCAGCCCCGGCAAGCAGCCCTGAGAGCCGGAGCCGGGAGGCCTGAAGGCTGCTGTGGTTGAGATGCCATAATCGCATAGTGTGGCCACAGGAAGGGGTCTGCGGTGGGGAGGCCCCAGCAGTGAGGGTGGAAGTGAATGGTAGAGCCAAGTCATGGCTGTCATGACCAGGCGAGTGTAGAAGGACCCTCTGGAAGACAGCTTGGAGACAGGCCAGGAACAGGTGGGTACATCTGGAAGCCACCTCAGTGGGCCTGTGGGAGAACAGAGGCCTAGAGCCTGGAGAGGAGGGAGGGCCCCGTGAGGAGGCTGGCCTACCGATGGGAAGAGGGAGAAGGAAGGTCAAGACATTTAGACGGGGTCCCAGCCCTGGGGCCCATGACAATCGCCTGGGAGCTTTTCGGCGTGCCCATGAAGCAGTGGTGCAAGGACAGTGGTGTTTCTGTCAGAAGCTCCTTGGACGATTCCACCGAACAGCCAGAGCTGAGAACCAGTGAGGCTCGGGGCCAGGACGGCCAGAGGGGGCTTGGAACGGAGACAAAGAAGCAGGAACAGGAGGAACCTGGAGGAGGCCCGTCGGTTTAGGGGAACCTCTGTCAGCACAAGGAGCTTCTCACAGCAAGATGGTGCCTGTCTGAGTGAGCTCAGGCCGCCGTGACCAAGGACCACAGACTAGGCAACAGACATTTACTTCCTCAGTCCCAAGGGCCGGAAGTCCAAGGTCAAGGTGCCGGCAGAGCTAGTTTCTGGTGACATCCCTCTCCTTGACTTCCCAGCGGGGCCCTCTCTCTACGCCCCCACAGGGTCTGTCCCCTGTGCACGCATTCGTGTCTCTGTGTGTGTCCTCCTCTTCTTATGAGGGCACCGGTCAGATCAGATGAGGGCCCACCCTAACAGCCTCATTTTAACTCGATCACCTCGTCGAAGCCCCTATGTTTAAATACATTCTGAGGTACTGGGGGTTGCCCTTGGGGGGCACATATTTCAGCCCACAACAGCATCTTAGAGGCGGTGAACAAATTAAGTGGAGCCCTGGAGGGACCAGCTGCCCACAGGTCCCACCTGACCAGGAGCCGGGGACGTTCTAATTTAGGGGGGCTCCTGCAGGGCCTATACTGTTGACCTCCCTGCTGTCCACCAGGCCACGGACGGATGGGAGAAGTCTGATGACTTGCGTCTCAGCGGGAGAATAAAGAACACACTTTTATTTCCTTAAAGTCAAAACAAGGATAGTCGCATCTCTCTGTTGTCGAGTGCTTCCTGTGTGCCTGGTGTTAGCCAATATGCAGTGGGTCTACCATCACTAGCTCTGTTTTCAGGATGTTTCTAAGAAAAACAGGTGTGGCGGGGTGGCATGACCTGCTGAAGTTCACGACTCGGGGAAACGGTGCTGCCAGGCCTTGACCTTGGCGCCTCTGACCCCAGAGCCTGTGCCTTCAGCACCCACACCAGACTGCTTCTATCCAAGTTGTATCACCGACTTCTTTGCTTAGAAACATTCCTAATTCTTTTAGAACTGAAAGTTCCTAAGGCGATTTCAGATCAAAGAAGTGATCTTCTATCAAAGTTTGCAAATTGTTTCTTATCCCTGTGACTCCGGAAGCCCTTGATCCTGTTAGGGATGTGGCGGTTGGGAGCGGCGCAGTTGGGCGGTGGCTGGGTGTCCTTGCAGGCAGAGCGCGTGCAGGCCTCTCGGGCAGCCCTGCCGCGGAGGGAGGCAGATACAAGAGGGAAGGAGACGGGCAGAAACAGCACGCAGCTGAGACAGCAAAGGCTGGTGACAGGCAGTGGGTTCCCGTCTCCTGGCAACACCCAGGGTGGGTGCCCGCGGATGAGCGGGGCTGAGGAAGGAGTGTGGCCCGGGGCTGGCTAAAGCGATCTGTGCCTAGGGGTGCGGGCATGCGCCTTGCAGGGGCGTCGAGAAGTCACCCTGGGCGTCACAGCATGAGTATCAAGAGACAGACATGGAGGGTGTGAACGCAAACATTCACATCTTTGTCCACCATCAGGCCGCTGCCAGGCGCGCTCCACAACAGAATTCACCCCTTGGGGGAAGATGGGTGGTTTGCCGACTGCATATGAGAACCATCAGTGACATTCTAGAAGAAACCTCTCCGTATGTAGCCCACTAGGGAAAAGAGGCATACAACCAGCAGGTATCAAAGTCATTACCCTGGGAAGTTGTTTTTCAAGAAACAATAAAAATTCTATAAGAATCAGTGCTGCCAATGCGGGGACTCGTAATAATAACGATCTGTATGGGGACGCCAGCCGCCCAGAACGGCGTTCTTGACTTGCAAGTCTGTGATCCACAGAGGAGGATGTGTGTACAGCCTATGCGGTTATTTGCTGAGAAAATGTTATGCTAAATATAATTATTTTCTGAATATCCTCTTCCTGTCTCCAGTGTGCGGCAAGATGGAAATCACCAGGTATCTTTGGAAATCATCTCTGAGTTGGAAACATGGGGATATTGCAGAAAATTGAAAAATTTACTGGGGGGAAAAATTACCCTACTTTTCATATATTGTGCAACCAGGACAAATACATGCAAACAAAATAAATTTTCTTTCAGTGGCTGCCTTCAGAATCCATTAAAAAAAGAAAAACAAAAACTCTGGCACCATCATATCAGAAATAAGTTTGTTTTGAAGGATAAAAAAGAGGAATTGGAAAGAATTTTTCTATTGCTTAACAGATATGCACCCCCAACTGACATCATTTCTTTTCTCAACTTTGTGGGTTGTCTGTGGCTGCATTAGAACCTGAGGACTTTCCCTGGCCCCCCTGCAAAACTGTGGTCCCCCAGAAGCGTGGCTTCGAGGGGACAGATGGGCGGGGCTGCAAGGACGATCAGGTACAACCTCTGGAGTGGAGGGGGACAGGGCACCCCAAGTCCATCATAAATCACTTTGAATGCCTCTCCTGCTAGCTTCCATGCATCTTTCCAAATGGACAGACTAAGACATAATAGACACTGTACATATGCATAAGCATCAGTTATCTTGAATTTCTAATATTCTAATAAGGCAAAAATGATATATTTTCCTCATAATTCACTCAAATACATTCTAGCCCTTTTGTCTGGTAATTCATTTCTTACTCTGTGCTGGCTCATTCTGCTCCTTGGAGTGTTTCTTATTTATCTTCCGAAAAAGACCCGATGAGGGCTCCTGGCTGGCTCAGTTAGTTAAGCGTTCAACGACTCTTGATTTTGGCTCAGGTCATGGTATCAGAGTTGTGAGATCAGGCCCCACATTGGGCGCCATGCTAGGCATGGGCCTGCTTAAGATTCTCTCCCTCTCCTTCTGCCCCTGTCCCCTGCTTCTCTCTCTCTTTCCCTTGGCAAAAAAAAAAAAAAAAAGAAAGAAAGAAAGAAAAGAAAAGAAAAGAAAAGAAAAGAAAAGAAAAGAAAGAAAAGAAAAGAAAAGAAAAAAAAGAAAAGAAAGAAAGAAAGAAAAAGAAAAAGGCCTGATGGGAGCCTGCAATCATGGTGGCTGGAGGCAGAGGCGGCCATAGAAATGGAAGACACGTTCATACCAATGTCTTCTTTCCAAGTGACATTTCATCTGGCCATCGACAGAGGCCCTGGGAACCCAGAAACCACACCTGCTGGGTCCTACGCCACGGTTGTCCTTGTACCACCTTTGGTACCTCATCACCAATGTTTGCAAGTCTGAGGCCCTGAGATGAATAATGATTAACCAGGACTAACTGCTTGGAGTTCTCCTGGCCGAGAGAGCTCAGGTGGCACCCACACCGGGGGTTACCAGAGGTGGTCCCCCCGTGAAGAGAGCAGCTGATGTTCACACAGGCAAACTCGGAGGGACTGGGGGCGTTGGCACCCCCGTGGAGAGGGCTGTAGACAACCTGTGTCTTTCACATGTTCTTTCTGGCCGCTCCAGGTCACACCACCTAACGTTCAGCAGGACCGTCACCAGAAGGCAGCTGGAGAGCTAGCACTGATTAACTACTTAATCCTATTATTAGTTGGCCCCATGTGACAAATCAGGCGAACAAGGATGAGAACTTTGGGGAACTTGCTGGAAGGCACTTGGGGTGGTAAGAGGAAATGCTGGAATCCAGAGCAGAGGGCCGGTGGTGTCCAGCACATTCCCTGCTCTGTCCCTCCCCTGCGTGTAGTTGGCACTCCGCAAACAACCCTGAGCGGATTGAGGTCAGCATAAAAGAAGCAGCCCACCTGGTCCCGGCTGCGTGGGGTCACTCCCAAGGAAACAAAAACACAGAAGGAATTCAGATCTCGCTTCGCGTCTTAAAAAAGCCAAAGGGAAAATAGACAAGCATTGAGAAGCAAGCTTTCTTGACTGTCCTCTCTTCCCTGTCGCTCTTCATGTCCCTGCACAAGTGACAACTGTTTCGTAAGATGGCATTCTCCTCCTCAGAGAAGCCCCCAGCCCCACTCCCAGCCTTTCCTCCTCTAGCTGCTCTCCCACAACGTGTCGATTTGTGCTAGACCCGCTTTCTCTTTCAAAATCTTCACTACTTTCTCTATGGTCCAGGCTGTGAACACACACCCACACCCACACACACACACACAGGCATAAATGCACGTGCACACACACGTACACATGCACAGTAGCCAAGTTGGAAAGAAAAGAGTAGCAGGTCTGGCAAGAATTTTCCCACGTGGAACAGTGGGCATCAGACGGTGACATGATGACATGATGGCATTATCTGGTCCCAGGTCAGCCCACCCCCTTTTGGTTCTCTGCCCCTTAAGTGGGGTCTCAGCCTGAAGAAGCTGTTTTAGGCTGTTAAATATGCCTATTGTTTTATTTGTTGTTTCTGATTTTGTCTTCCAGAAAGGTTGGGTTTTTGTTTGCTTCGTTCGCGTAAAAGATTTCTGTTTAATGATACAGCCTACACTCATGAACTGTAACTCTCTGTTTTTCTTTTAGTTATCTCTATACTGTCCTGGTCTTGTCTTTTTCTTATCATTGTTACAGGTTGGATTGTGTCCCCTACCCCACCCCACCCCCACCCACCAAATTTCACTGAAGTCCTGACTCCACTATATCGAAATGTTACGTAATTTGGAAAAAGAATCATTGCAAATATCATTAGTTAAGATGAGCTCATACTAGAGTAGGTTGGGTCCTAATCCGACATGTCCTTATAAAAAGGAGAAATTGTGACACGGAGCCACACACAGAGAGAATGCCGTGTGAACACAAAGGCTGGGAATGGGTTGTGTTTCTCCAAGCCAAGGAGCACCAACGATGGCCAACAACCCTCCAGAAACTCTGGGAGAGGCCTGGAACCAATTCTCCCTCACCACATCAGAAGAAACCAGCCCTGCCAACACCTTGACCTTGGACTTCCCGACTCCAGGGCTGAGACACCCAGTTTGTGACACTTTGTTACACAACACTAGCAAACTGATACAAACTAATACTGATAATTTCATACTGTTTTCCGTTCACCCTCTGCTCTTACATTTAGTTGTCTTTCCTACATCACATGCATTTCTTCAGTTTGATTTAATCTATTGAACATTTCAATCTTTTGTTATTCAAGCTTTGTATCTCGGCCATTTTGCTCTTTTTTATTCTTCAGGCAATATATCATCACGTGCCTCTGGTCCTCTCAATAATTATGGGTGGGTTTTCTTGACTTTGTCTGTCATTAACATGATTTCTTCCCACTGCAGTTGGGACAATGGAGCCACGGACCTGTGCACCCCACAAGCACCCCCAGGGTAGCTGGTGTTTTTTCCTTTTCTCTCCAATTTTCCTTGATAGATATTCCATCTCCTTCAATGTTGATCTTCTCAATATTTTCTTTTTTTTCTTTAAGATTTTATTTATTTATTTGACAGAGATAGAGACAGCCAGCGAGAGAGGGAACACAAGCAGGGGGAGTGGGAGAGGAAGAAGCAGGCTCCCAGCAGAGGAGCCTGATGTGGGGCTCGATCCCAGAACGCTGGGATCACACCCCGAGCCGAAGGCAGACGCTTAATGACTGAGCCACCCAGGCGCCCCAATCTTCTCAATATTTTCAACTTGTTTATCCTGAGACTCTCAAGCCAAAATATTTTCCGTAGGACAATTATGATCCTCTTTGCACAGATTAAACACTGGATTATTGGATTGTGTTATTTTCGTATTTTTGTATGTCATACACCTTCAAGGCCCTTCTGGAGAGAGAGCCACTCCGTGCTCACACGGGGGGCCATGCTGGGATGGCCGATGCCAGGTTTAATGCTCTACAGGGTCTTGAACTTCTAAGTTTCTGCACGGGGCCCTGTGAATCACGCAGCTAGTCCTGTGTGGAGGGGAGCATCTTCTAAAATCCGTGCATCCATATCTTTAACCACCAGGTGTTGAGAAATTTGCACATACTTTGTATTACAGGACAGCAGGTCCTGCAAGGAAGGAGCCTCCGTGTGAGGCGTGAGCAGGATGTCCTGAATTTCCCCGCGTGATTTTCATGGAAGGAAGCCCAGATGGGGCTCTGGGGTCAGTCTTTTCAAAGTATTTCTAGGCAGCCTGCCTTGTACATGGTATGTATCCAGGAGGACTGGACCTCATCAATACGCAAAAGTATGTTTTTACCATCTTCAAAGCCTGAAAGAGAAGATTGCACCAAAGCAATCTCTACACCCAATGTGGGGCTTGAACCCACAGCCCTGAGGTCAAGAGTCGCATGCCCCACTGAGCCAGCCGGGTGCCCCAAACGAAAAAGAATTCTGTAACATGTTGACAGGCTGTTGAGCGACACTTCAGGTCTTCCCTGGGGATTCAGAATGATCACCAGGTCTATAGACCTGATAAATGTCAGGACCCCAGGCCCCGCAGCAGCCTCATGTCCCCTCGTGTACCCCACACTGCAGTGTTTCTTCCCCCACTTCTGCCCACAGACATAGTCCCAGCGCCACCAGCATTCTGAGCCCAACTTGGCTTACCTCCCGCCCTACGTCACCTCCAGAATCAAAGCCCATCTTGACCCACTGGTTAGATCCCTCCCTCCCTCCTCATTCTTTCCGGACCCTTGCCCTGTGCGCCCTGCCATAACCAGGCAGACCTCTGGAAACACAGTAACTCCCACTTTCTCATTAGTGGTGTCCTTAAGGAATGTCCCCTGCTCTCCTCGGGCTTTCAGAGTGGGCTCCCCTGGAATTCTCACCGCTGAACAAAGCCAGCCTCCCCAACCCAGTAAGGGGCCCTCATCCCCTGCATAGGCCTTGACCCCTGACACAGATTCCCAGCATGCCCTAGTTTCCTCTTATAAAACAAAGCAGAACGGAACTCATCAATATGCAAAAATTTGTTTTTATAGTCTCCAAAGCCTGAAAGAAAAGATTATTTTTTTAGAAATGCTATGAGAGCTGTTGGATAAATTTTCTTTCTCTTTTACCCTGAAAATTTCATAACTATTTTGGCTTTGTTTTAACAAAGAAGAAAACTATTCTTCACTTGCCAAACATTGTAAAGCTCATCTGGCAAATTAATTTTTAAGAACATCTAATACATTTTTGAAAAATAAAGATAATGAAGTGAGACATACTCCAAAGAATATCATAAAGCAAAACAATGATGATAAAAAAAATAAGAAAAAACAGAAACAAAGTAAAAACACATGTTATAAATAAATGTAACATATTATAAAGGTAAAGTTACAAATTAGTGAAGAAGTGAAAGATTTTTCAGCAAAACCATATGTGTGAAATTGACTAAGAATTTGGGAGACAGAATTAAGTTCTTTTCATCTTAAACCAAAATGAACTCCATGGGGCGCCTGGGTGGCACAGCGGTTGGGCGTCTGCCTTCGGCTCAGGGCATGATCCCGGCGTTGTGGGATCGAGCCCCACATCAGGCTCCTCTGCTATGAGCCTGCTTCTTCCTCTCCCACTCCCCCTGCTTGTGTTCCCTCTCTTGCTGGATGTCTCTCTCTGTGTCAAATAAATAAATAAATAAATAAATAAATAAAATCTTAAAAAAAAAAAAAAAAAACCAAAATGAACTCCAGACAGATTAAGGATTGATATAAAACAAAGCTTTAAAAATAAATTTTTAAAAATAATTTTTTAAAAAGTAGCAAAACATTTATATTACATCAAGATGGAAAGGGGACTTAAAAGCTGGGCACTAAAGACAGACATGCCAACAGGATTGTGTTGACTAGGATTGCCAGACATGTACGAAGCCAGAAACACAGACCACAAATGGCGACCCGCACGTCACATGTGTAAATATCCAAAAGTTATAAATCAAGCTAACACATTGTTAAATGAAATCTGTTTTATCCTCACATGACAAATACAATGTCATAACAAACAACAAAAACAAAAATTTGCATAAATCTACGCTTTTCATATGATTGGAAGTTGGCAAAATATCAAAGATGGAGTTTAATAAGTACTGTGTTGTGTCTGGTGTTCTGCTGCTGAACCAGCAATGTTTGGATGAGTCATACAACAAATATATACATAACTAATAAAATATGTTTTTTCTATGAAAATGATTTCCTTACCTTCACTTCAGCAAAAATCACCATACTGTTTTTTAAATTTTCTATGTAATTTTGATTCCATTGATACTAATGATCTTGGGGATTAAAAGGTAAAATTTAAATGCATTCCAAATGTACAAAATGTGAATTATTTTCATAAGTTTACAAATAATATTTTTCTTCTAAAACATCCAAGATTATCTATTAAGATTAAAGGGCCAAGTTTTAATTAATGTCTATCAGAATTTTATTTTATTTTATTTTATTTTATTTTATTTTATTTTATTTTATATTTATTTTTTTTTTTTTAAAGATTTTATTTATTTATTTGACAGAGAGAGACAGCCAGCGAGAGAGGGAACACAAGCAGGGGGAGTGGGAGAGGAAGAAGCAGGATCACAGCAGAAGAGCCTGATGTGGGACTCGATCCTGCAACGCCAGGATCACGCCCTGAGCCGAAGGCAGACGCTTAACCGCTGTGCCACCCAGGCGCCCCTCTATCAGAATTTTAAATCATAATTATTTATGTGGAGCTGCAATTTAAAATTTATTTTCATTAAATCTTACTAAATATTTTAATAAAATAACGCTATTTGCAAGTCCAGCATTCACTGTCTTTGTTTCCAATATAAAATGGGATCATGCTTCACTCTTGGTATGTTTACATGTGTTTATGAGATACTAATCCTTCCAGAGAGAATAATGTGTGTGCACGTGTATATAGAAACGAGGAGACCGAATTACCTAGTCCTGCAGCATGCTCCTTCGCTGCCATGTGCAATCACAAATGTCATGCTAATCTGGAAAGACCTCCAGATTCAAGAATTCGCACATGCAGAGAAGCAAGGAAATGGACACAATCCAATGACGAAATTGTACTTTAATATGCAAGAATGTATTTAATTCATACTCTCCAAGAGGCAGGTTTTGACCAATCTGTCTTTCTTCTCCCCGAAGCACTGGTGTCCGCTAGTGCTCCCTGTTCAGGAGCACAGGCTCTTCCCAACTTTAGGAACTGTCCAACACACATCATCAGTGCATGGTCACCTTTGGCTTCAAGAACACAGGCAAGAGGTGAGAAAATTTTCCTAGGAACAGGAATGATGTTGGTCACAACAGCTGTCATTTAGGATATGGACCCCACTGTGCCAATGGCAGGCATTCCCACTGCAGAAGAGGCATTGGGTTTGACAACATTTTTAAAAAGCATCTTCCTATAAAACAAACAATACAAAACATCCATGAATAAAATAAAAAAGCAAACTAGGATATACATGTGCAACATACACACAAACCAAGGATTAACCTCATTACTATGTTAAAAAAAAAAAACCTACAGATGATTTTACACATACCCCCAAAGAAAAGTGAACAAAGGTAACAGCATCAAGGAGCACCTGGGTGGCTAAGTCGGTTAAGCTTCTGACTCTTGGTTTCAGCTCAGGTCATGATCTCGGAGTCCTGGGATCAAGCCCCACGTTAGGCTCCATGCTCAGTAGGGAGTCTGCTTCAGGATTCTCTCTCTCCCTCTGCCCCTCCCCCCACTCACTCTCTCGCTCTCTCTCTCTCTAAGTTTAAAATTCTTCAACGGTAATGACATCAAACAATTCACAAAGTAAAGCTAAAAATGGCGAATACATATATGTATATGTGTATGTACATATCATTCAAACTTATTAATAGGCCTTACCTCCCAGGTAAACGGGTATTTTTTTATTATTTTAATGTTTTTTTATTATATTATGTTAGTCACCATACAGTACATCCCTGGTTTCCAATGTACAGCTCGATGCTTCATTAGTTGCATAAAACACCCAGTGCACCATGCAATACGTGCCCTCCTTACTACCCATTACCAGTCCATCCCATTCCCCCAACCCCTCCCCTTTGAAGCCCTCAGTTTGCTTCTGAGTCCATAGTCTCTCATGCTTCATTCCCCCTTCTGATAAACGGGTCCTTAGTGGCCCAAACACCTGCTATTTGCAAGTCTGAGAGAGGCAGGAAAGGGAGCCCACAAGGACAGGGGGTTTAGGGGAGAACTCTGAAGGCACCAGGGACATGATCTCAGGGGGCAGGGTTGTGGGGGTCCACAGGCCACAGCGAGATCCAGCAGGGGAGGGTCCTGCCTATTTCACCGCTAGAGTCCAGAGATGAAGACACAGAGACGCTGCACTGTCCCCCAGAGTGCTTGCTGGAGCAGCAGGTGACTAACCATCACCGCCGTTGGTCTGATGGTCCATACGCTCTCGGGGGCACTTGTTTGAACTGTGACAGATTTTACTCATTTGCCCAGAGACAAAATAAGCTTCATGGCTCTTGGGAGGTCACCAGGGACCTCTGAAAGAGTGAGTCAAATGCACATTTGCAAATCAGGGACCCGATGCTATTTTAATTAGCCATGTCCTCTATTAGCACAGAAATTAAAATCGCCAGCTTTTCCTTACAGTTATTGGGCTCTACATCAAAAGCATCAATTTTTTTTTTTTTTATAAAACACATAGCTAAAAATTTGCTGCTACCACTATTTAAACTAGCAATAAACATTTAACCAGAATTTCAGGACAAATAGCTAACGAATCTAAAAATAACTTATTTTTATTTGACATTAACTGTGCTAAGCACCTTTTTGTTTAACAAAGGACTTTAGAAGTCATTATTAAAAGGAAATATTACAAAAGCCAGCTCTTGGAAACCAGCCCATTTGTCACCATATCATAGATTTATATATTAAATAATAGCAGCCCAGATAAAATTATAACACACTTTTCTCCAAGTCATCCTTTGCCTAGCCACAGTCTCACTGGAATATTGTGCTAAAGAAAGTGACATTAATTTTATCCTACATTTTACTAAACTAAGATAATTACAATCCTAGATTTTCATTAAAAAAAAAAAAAACAAACACACAAAAACTGTCCTCCATTGACCCAGCAGATTATTGCACTCTGCTACTTTTCTCCCAGACCTCCCACCCCCAGATTACCATCTCTACCGCATAGAGAAGTTCTCTGTGGAAATAACATTTGATCTTGGAAATAACAGACAAATTGCAAACAAAAGTGTTTATCACTTGCCACCTTTGGAAGTGAAAGACCTAGGTATTGAACACTGCAAGACATTAATGAGAACAATTGAAAAAGACACAAATAAATGGAAAGGTATTCCACGTTCATGGACCGAAAGAATTAATATTGTTAAGGTGTCCATACTACCCAAAGCAGTATACAGATTCAGTGCATTCCCCAAGAAAATTCCAGTGGTATTTTTCACAGAAAGGGAACAATCTTAAAATTTGTATGGAACCATGAAAGACCCCAAATAGCCAAAGCATTCTTGAGAAAGAAAACCAAAACTGGAGCCATGAAGCTCCCTGATTTTAAACTATATTGCAAAGTTATAGTAAAAAGAAAATCAGTAAACAGTATGGTATTGTCATAAAAACAGACACATAGATCCATGGAGCAGAATAGAGAGCCCAGAAATAAACCCATGCATAGATGATCAATTAATTTACAATAAAGGAGCCAAGAATACAAAATCAGGAAAGGACAGTCTAGTCAATAGGTAGCGTTGGGAAAACTGGACAGTCACACGCGAAAGAATGAAACTAGACAACGATCTTACGCCATATACAAAAATTAACTCAAAATGGATTAAAGTCTTAAACATAAGCCCCGAAACCATAAAACTCATAGAAGAAAACATGAGCTTCTTGACATGGGTCACGGCAAAGATCTTTTGAATCTGACGCGAAAAGCAAAAGCAACAAAAGAAGAAACAAGTGGTACCACATTAAACTAAAAAGCTTCTGCACCACAAAGGAAAGAGTCAACAGGACGAGAAGGCGATCTACTGAATGGGAGAGAAGAACTGCAAATCAGATATCTGATAAGGAGCTGATATCCAATATACGTATCATTCAACTCAATAGCAAAGAAAAACCCCAATTTAATTTTTTTTTAAAGATTTTATTTATTTATTTGACAGAGAGAGAGACAGCCAGCGAGAGAGGGAACACAAGCAGGGGGAGTGGGAGAGGAAGAAGCAGGCCCCCACTGGATGAGCCCGATGTGGGGCTCGATCCCAGGACTCCGGGATCACGCCCTGAGCCAAAGGCAGATGCTCAACGACTGAGCCACCCAGGCGCCCCCCAAACAATTTAATTTAAAAAGCGGGCAGAAGACCTGAGTAGACATTTTTCCAAAGAAGACATCCAGGTGGTCAACAATGGAAACCACAATGAGATGTCACCTGCCACCGGCTAGAACAGCTAGTATCAAAAAGACACGACATAACAAGTGTTGGTGAGGCCGTGGAGCCAAGGGAACCCACGTGCACCATTGGCAGGAATGCAAACTGGTGCAGCCACTGTGGAGAACAGTGTGGCGGTTCTTCAAAAATTAAAAACAGAAATAGCACGGGATCCAGCAATTCCACTTCTAGGTATTTAACCAAAGAAAATGAAAACACTAACTTAAAAAGATATCTGCACCCGCATGTTCATTGCTGCATTATTTATAATAGCCAAGATATGGAAACAACCTAAGTGTCTATTGATGGATAAATGGGTAAAGAAATTGTGGTACACACACACACACACACACACACACACACACACACAGAGGAATATTATTCAGCCATGAGAAAGAAAGACAACCTGTCATTTGGGACAACATGGATTGAACCTAAAGAGCATTGTGCTAAGTGAAATGGGTCAGGCAGAGAAAGAAAAACACTGTGTGATGTCTCTTATATGTGGAATCCCCCCCCCCAAAAAAAAGAAAAGAAGAAGAGACAAGACAAGACAAGAAAAGAAACCCTAAGCTCATAGATACAGAGAATAATGGTTTCAAGAGGCAGGGGACAGGGATAGTAGAAATCGATGAGCTGTTTTGTTTTTAGTTTAAATAAATTGAATGAAAATTTAAAAATAAATAAATACATACATTTCATTGAAATTACCAAAAAATAAATAAATAAATAAATCCTGAGGTGCTGTTTCACCTTGAGTCATGCTGCTGGTGCTCATAGGTGACTAAACTTCCAGTAATTGGTCTAAATTCACATCACACCCAACACTTCTGTGTCCTAAGAGTTAAAGATAATAAGCCCAAGAGTGACGGCACATAGCAGGTGCTTGTTAAGTATCTGCTAATGCAACGTGTGTTCACTAGACCTTTCTGCTGGGGTGACTGTTTCTGAGAGATAGCTCCATAGGTGTGTGAGACCTGGACCTGCTGACTCAGCACTGGTTCTGCAGGGGAGAAGCCCGGAGCCTCGGCGCCAAACTCTGCCCTGGGGTGGGGCAGATGCCGGAGGAAGCTGCTGAGATGCCCGCTCCAGTGGGAACCACTGTGTGGAAGGGATGCAAAGCTCTCCAGCCGTGGCTCAGGAAATCTACAAGACCACAGAGGGAGGCTTGTTGGTATGTGATGGGAAAACGTCAGACATCAGGCAGGAAATTAATACCTGTCTGGGTGGACGGAGGGGCCACAGAGATGTGTTAGGTTTCTGTCCCTGGAATGAGCACACCTAGCCCCAGGAGGTCAGGGCCATGAATGGAAGTAAGGCAGTCACTAGACCCAGTACAGAAATGAAAATAAGCCCAAGGCCAAGGTCCAGGTGGAATGACTCGAACCCACAGTGGGTACAGAGTCTTGGGGCTCAGAAAGAAAGGAGGGGTCATGTATAACAGCCCACCTAGTTGGTCAGACTAGTTACAAAGGGCAAACCTGGCTAAGCCTCTCAGGGTTGGTCTGGCCATGTTTAAATATCTGTCCAAGAAGTAAAATGGAGGGGGCCAAGGGGTGGGGGGAATATCCTTGGGACAATAGTTAAAGGAAGAAAAGGATCTTTGAGGCTGGGCTACAGAAGTGGAAATTGACATGGAAATTTACCGTTAGCCTGAAGTCATTCCACCAAGGCAATCACATCATTTACTTTGACCCAACTTGATTATAAAAACCGGGAGAAAGGGCAGGAGGCAATAATTAGGATTTGTCCCAAAAGTAATTGCTTTTAAAATCAAATTTCTCAGTGTAGTGCATATATATACAACAGGAGGAGACAATTACAAGGAGACTTTTGTTTAAAAATATATAGACTCTCGGTTCTCTTTTATTATTATTATTATTATTATTATTATTATTATTATTTGACAGAGAGAGAGAGAGAGAGAGGGAGCGCGCACGCGCGCGCACACAAGCAGGGGCTATGGCAGGCAGAGGGAGAATCAGGCTCCCATGCAGGGCTCAATCCCAGGACTCTGAGATCTTGACCTGAGCTGAAGGCAGACACTTAACTGACTGAGCCACAGACATCCCAATTCTCAATTCTTAAATCACACCTATCACTTCCTACCACCGTTAGGAAGAATTTTGCAAGACGTTGAAGTAGACACACACACACACACACACACACACACACACACACACACACACACAATGATTGCTGTGTGTCCTGCCTAGCACACCTTTCCAAGGTCCTGCTCACTGTCTTCGAGTTTTTTACAACCCTGCAAAGCTGTAGAAATCAACACCAATGCAAATTTTTCTGCCTGTAAAAATGCAAATTAGTTGTGTCTTGTGGAATGCAATTGATTGCCGACCTATTTGCATTTCTTTGTAAAATCAGTTCTGCATCTCGCTTGCCTTTATCTGTGTGTTGGTCTGAATTCTTCCTACAGGTTGTAACATCTTACTGGTTCCTTCCTTCACTAATGAGTTGAATAAAATCTTGGGCATGTGTTCATTCTATAGCAGTATGAGAGTCATAATGAAACTTTCCTTTGAAGATTCTCTGTTACTGCTACAAAAGGGTGAGACTGCTCAGTCAACTGGAAAGATGTAAGCTTGTATTTATGTGTACTGGAACAGAAATAAATAAAGTCAAAAGAAACAGCATTTGTGACAAAAGGGCTGTGAACCGGTCATTGGAAGACCTGGGTCCCCTACCAGGACTGGCATTGATGGTGAGACCCTGGGCAAGTCCGTGCCTTCCTCTGGGACTCAGTTTCCCCCTCTGGGGAAACAAAGGTGAACTACACTCGCTCCAATTTCTGTGATCCCACACCATCAAATGTAACTCGATTTCTTTTTGAACATGTGGCTCACAGTCAAACACAAATGTAAGATCCTTTCTTACCCTAATGCATGAATCCAAATCATCAAATATTGAGTTGAAGTACAGTTTTCTAAATATAAAGCAAAGAATCTCTGTTTCCCATCACTGCACGGGAGCGCAGAGGGCTGCCAGCAGCCAGACTTCCGTGCTGGCTCTCCTAAGCAGGAGCCACTTCAGCCGCTGCGAGATGCTCGGAGGGCTCCGGTCACTCAAGGGGGACACGTGCGAAGGGGGGCCATGCAAGCAGCGCTGCAGGCCCGGGGTTCAGTGGCTGGCGGTTACCACGTCCAGAAGAGCGGTTTTAATGCAATTATCCCACACTAGACCCACAAATTATCGTTAGTCGATTAAGTAATCCACAGACATGACAGCCCTGGCAATTTTTTTTTTTTTTTTTTTTTTTTGCAGAGAGAGAGAGCACGCACATGAGTGGGGTGGGGAGGGAGGGGAGGAAGAGAGAGAAAATCTTCAGCACGGAGCCCAACACAGGGCTCCATCTCACAACCTGTGAGCTCATGACCTGAGCCAAAATCAAGAGCTGGACGGTGAACGGACTGAGCCATCCAGGACTGGCAAATTGTAATTTGAAGTAAAGGAGAGGGTATGACTGAACTGACAAGCTGAAGTCCATTAGCTTGGAATATATATATATTTGAAAGAGCGAAAAGTGAAATGTTCCAAATACCCATGAAATTTTTAAAACTTATTCATCTGCAAATCTTGATTGAGTATTTATAGGCCCAGATTTAACTGGGCAGGAAGGAGGGGAGTGGGTGTGGAGGCGCTTCCAGCTGGCCGCCTCGTGGGGACAGGCTGCCCGTCTCACAGGACAGCTTTAGAGATGTTTTCAGAGTGACTACAAATCCGAACTGTCCACCCACGGGGAGGAGAGGAGAATGGAGCTTCCGGCTTCCACCCCTACTCGTCAAAGCTACTCACCAGAGCGGGTGGCCCTGAACTTGTGGGTTGAGTCTGCAGGGGCCCGGTGGGTCCTATGTGGTCAATCCTTGGTGATGACGACGGGGATGCCAGGGCCACAGACAAGAGATACGTGGCGTGAGTGTGAGGCGGGACACCGTCCGGTCCTGCCCAGGGGCCACAGGAAGGACGGGGCAGCTACCTCGCTAGGTCCCCAAGGTGCCTGTGGCCTGGCTCCCTGACAGCGCCAAGGCCGCGCTGGTCCGAAATCGAGGCACGCACACAGCTGTGGGGAGCTGCATCCACGGTCCAACCATGGTAACGTTCCCGTGGCCTTTGTACATAATTCTATTTGGCTTCGTTTGCTCTCTTCCTTTTTCCATGAGAAAAATGTCTGATCACTCCCATATTCATGCCTCAAAGGAGAAGCCTTGGTTTTTTATTCCTCTCGCTCGGCTTCATGAATCACCATGAAATACATTGTAGAACAGCTCTGTACAGAGAGTCGCGTTTTCAGCACGTTCACAACCTACGAAAAATCACCTCTTATACAGGAAAGTTCACTGTCATAAGTTTAAATTGCCCCTAGAGCTAGTCAGATCCTGTTCCTAGAACCCGTATATATTTTATGACTCGCTTCCTATTACCGGGGCCCTAAATCTTCCATAAAGGAGTCATTAGAACAGAGGAATGCTAACCAGCAGATGGGCCTCATTCTCCAGCGTCTGGTGCAGGGCACACTTCTTCTTGGACGCATGGCAGTGGCTCTCACTCACCCCTTCCAGGTCCCTTTGACCCAAGTCTACAGACAGAGGCCTGGGTTATTTCTGAGTTATTCCTTCGGCAACACTTCCCTCCTTCTTTGGATATTGTTGCTGGTCTCTGATTTTAGGCGTCATGCTTACAGTACTGTTCATTGACGCAAACATGTGTCCAAGAGCAGACATGAGCTTCCTGGCACGTGTTCATCATAGCACGGCCAGTGACTCCGCATGACAAATGAAAAATACCTGGTCAATTTCAAAGAGCTACACAAGGTCGGTGGCCCAGGTAACACCACCCTGGAGATAAATTTAATCGCAATGAAACATTCACAGTGATTTTTTTGTTTTGGCCACCATCTGCTGTGTGAGCTCCCAGCCCTTCCTTCTACCCACCTCACCCCAGTCATGGCTGGGTATCTTACCAGGGAACCCTCACGTAGACCATGGGCAGATTCTCGTTTCTGTGCTGACCTTTGGCTGAGTGTCTGGTCGAATGAAGCTCAGAGGCATGTTCCCCTCTCCAAGTAAAACTTTGCAATCTCTGCAAATTTTTATTTTTCTTGCTCAAGGGTCCTTTCCTGCAGGGAGGCATGGAATGATGAGCGAACTTTGCAATGGCTTCTCAGCAGCTCTCCTGGCATTGGCTCTTGGGTTCCCTAACTCTTGTACAAGGTTTGGCTAAAGAGGTGATTCCTTCAAGATATATTGTTGTTGTTGTTGTTGTTGTTGTTTTTAGTCTTCTTTTTTTTTTTTAAGATTTTATTTATTTATTTATTTGACAGATAGAGACAGCCAGCGAGAGAGGGAACACAAGCAGGGGGAGTAGGAGAGGAAGAAGCAGGCTCATAGCAGAAGAGCCTGATGTGGGGCTCGATCCCATAACGCCGGGATCATGCCCTGAGCCGAAGGCAGATGCTTAACCGCTGTGCCACCCAGGCGACCCTTCAAGATATATTGTTGAAGACACTTGCATCCCCTCACCTAAACCATGGTCCATACAGAAAATTGGTTCCTTATCTCTGAGCTCAATCTCACCCAGCTGCAAAGAACCTCAAGCTTGGAGTGTCCTGAGTCACACCTGGGTGGCCAACAGGTCTGAGGATCCCTGGGGGAGAACTGAGCTTTGGGAAAACAAGAATTTTCAACCCATAGGTTGGGTCTGCTCCCAGATTGACCAACTTGTCTTGATTTGCCAGGGACATGTGAAGAGAATTGACTTAATCCCAGGAAAATGAGACAATTGGTCACTCTACCTGTATTTTATGTGTTCTTCCTGCTTTAGAGACCATGGGCTGTTGGAGGTGGAGGATACCTTTCCGACCTATCTGCTCCAAAGGCATTAGAGTATTACACGGAACAAGTATCTCTTTCCTGGAACAGCCTCATCCCTCATCCATAATCAATATGCATGTCCCTACCACCAGAAGAATCCCACGCTTATCCCCTCTTGCAACTTCCACGAGGACTCGGAAGTTTCCCTGTTCTGAAGGTGTTGCAAGGTACTGTAATTACCAAACTAGAACTCCTCTTGGTTTGAAGGCACATTAGGTATGGCCAAAATGATCTATGCCTCCAGTGCCCATTCTAAAGCAAAGGTCAGTGGGAAAGAGAGATTCCTGATCAAGCATAGTAAGACGCTGTAAGTGCCAGACATATCTCCTGATTCCTCCACTTCACCACGCGTGTTTCTACCTCAGGCCCTTGGCACTAGCTCTTCTTTCTATTTGAAATAGGTGCCCCCTTTCAAATCTTTGCATAGTTCATTTCTGCACTTCATTCAGATCTCTACACGATGTCATCTTCTTAGAGAGATCTTCCATAATTCACACACCTGAAACTACACCTCCCCACTCATACTTTCTTCAGAGCTTTACTATTAGCTGTTCTTTATATCTCTGTTTGCCTATCATCTGTCTTCTCCACTAAAATATAATCTTCATTAAGAAAGGGACTAATTACTTTCATCTCTAGTGTGCCCCAGTGCCTAGAACAGTGTTCCCAACATAGTAGATGCTCAGTTTAAAGTGCCAGTTTAATGTAAAGAAGTGAGTGTCACTTGGTTTCTTGGGTTCCAGATAAGGTTTAGTACATCACACTCCATATATTGTATAATAGTCCAATGACTTCCCCTGCAAGCCTTCTGCACGTTCTCCAGGGAGTTCCAGATATTTCATGGATACTTCTGGTTCTTACAATCTGAGATTGCTAACATCGTTCAATTTGAGTAGCTTGCCTCCATGCAGATTGGGCTCTCTTCCAATTGCACTGAGATTCAGTCTTTACAATTGGTGTAATCCACAAAACATTCAGAAAAGTTCTTTGTGTCAAGGAAGATAGAGATCATTGCATTGTGGCAATGTCATCCATTTAAAAAGTAATACTGAAAGAGCAAATAGGCAGAAAGCAAAGACAGAGGAGATGCAAAGAACACCAGAAAGCAACATAACGTAATTGACACAGTTGACTCCACCCAACAGCAGAACACGCGTTCTTTACCGTTCACGGAGAGAAACCATGTGCTGTCCATAAAGCAAGTCTTAATAAATATAGAAGGGTTAAAATCATACAGTTTGATTTTTTTTAATGGGCAAAATATTTGAATAGGCTCTTCACAAAGGAAAGTATGTGCATGGACAAAAAATTATGAGACGTTGTCCATTATCATTCATTATTCCATGGGAAAATGAAAATTAAAACCCTCATGAAGTATGAGTCACACTCGCTGAAATACCTAAAATTAGAAAGACTGAAAATAGCATGTGCTGGAGAGATGGTGGGACGCTGGCATAGGGTCTGCTGTGCACCCTCTTTGGAAAACCAGCCAGCACTTTCTTGCAAAGTGAGACATATACCACACTGCGCCCGCAATTCCACAGCTAGGATCCATCCAAGATCAGTGAAATCATCCTTTCACAAGATGTGTGCAAGAATGTCCTTGGCCCCTTCTCTCACAGTTGCCAAAACCCAACTACAAAGCTCAAGTATCCATTAACAGGAGAACCAAAAAAGAGAACAGTGCGCTGTATTCATACACTGACTCCTACTCGGAGATAAAGTCCTGATTCACTACTGATTCACATAACATGGACCACAAGCACGTGAACCCAGATACATATGGTATGGCTCATTTGCATAAAGGTGGAGAACCGGCAAATAATCCACAGTTTCTAGGAATCAGCTGTGGTGCCTCTATTAGGCAGAGCATTGACCAACAGGTGGCAAGAGGGAAGCTTCCGGAGTGATTGAAATATTGTATCTTTTGACTGGAATGTTGGTTTTGCAACTGTCAAGCTCATGAGACCCAGCACTTAGGATCTGAGCACTAGATTCCACGTAAATTTTTCCAGATGATACTAAGGTATGTTTCTAGGGATGCAAAAGTCAAAGCAAAGAAAATATTTCATCACAGAATAAGGGTAGCTGGTGTGCTAGAGGGGAGGTAGGGAGCTGTGCTGACCAAGAGACACATTTGGGGTCTTGGAGTCCTGGAGTACCCTCATTCCCTACCTTGGACAAGACTTTTGGTTTCATAATCATTTGTTAAAACACATATTCACATTTTATGCTGTTTTCTGTATGTATGTTACATTTCATAACTTTAGACAATATTTTAAAACTATAATGGCCAACACTCCAGTTCTTCGAGGTCCTTCATCGACTTCCACTGCTCACAGACTCCATCAGCACTGCTCTGAGCTGCCACCCCCTCTTACTGTGCTTATCCCCTCTCTTGTCTATTTCAACAGGAAACAGATTCGCTACTAGCTCTTTGTTTCTTGTACCTTACACTCCAACACCCTCCGGGTTTAGATTTTCATCAAGTAGCCGATCACTGTATTTTCTTAAATAAAGACAGTTCCCTGCTTAAGAATATCTAGGCATTAGGCTCATACAATTGGCACATTCCTATACAGGTGAAAGACAATAAGTAGGTAGATGGGGAGGAGTGTAGATAGAGACAAATACAGACATTCCTTAAGAGTACTGCATTTTCAGGATTCTAGGCTAACACGATCCTCATTATGTCACTCTGTGAAAAAGTCCCAGTTTCTATGGCGATGTCCTACCCCCCTGCCATAACTGCCTTTTCCTGAGATTCCCTATAATTGGACTATGACATTTGGTATCAAATCCTTGATACACAGCTGAGTGAATAGTACGTCATTTTGAAAATGCGTTTTATGGTGAAGTGCAAATGGCTATGCATTCAGATTGTCCGTCACACACACTTGTAGGGCGTTAAATACTCAGAAAATGGACACGCTTGTTAGCACTCTTCAGAGCTCAGACCCATCCTCGGGAGAACAGGGGTGGGTATAAGCACCCTCCATCTCCAAGTCCAGTTGCAGACTCCTGGAAGTGCCAGGGTACCCATAATTAAAACTTGCTTCCCAACATAACCCCAAATCATAGAGTCTGTTACTAGAACAGCAAGACTCCAATACGCCGTGTTACGTTCAGCCTATTTTAGGACACAAAGGATGAGGAATCGTGAGCATTTTGTATTTGTTCCTAGTTTCTTTCCATCTCTCTAGAAATTGCATTCATCCGTATGATTTTAGTCCCTGAGGTATTAAAAAAGAAGATAAGAAAAAGCATGAAGCATAGGTCTCCGAGACCTAAGGTGGCCTCGTGACTTCTCGAGCTCACCCCCAGGACCGAGTCGGGCACCCCGAAGAATGGGTTCAGGAGTGTCGTGCCGGATTTGGGAGACCATTCTGGCACAACGTGATCTGCCATTCTCTGCAGAAACACGGGTGAAGCCCAGGTAAGGGTGGAGCCACAGAAGGGCTGACCTGAGAAGGCAGCCCTTGCATCGGCACGTGTGGGCAATCTCTGGCCCGTCCGCCCGGTCTGTCCATATCCTGTCCTAGACGCACCGGCCAGTGAAGAGCCCATCCTTCCAACAGTGCATTTAACAGTGAATTCCCAGGGCTCACTGTTGTTCAGAGACGAAACAACAGAGACAGAGAACAGAGCTGCTCGGCATGAGCCAACAAGGAGCCACGCTCCAGACCCCGATAAAGGAGGGCAGCGTGGAGTGCCCAGCCCCTCACAGCCCTGCAAACCATGAACGCAACATCATCCCAGTGGCCCAGGCTTCAAACAACAAGGGCAACAACACATCTCCACCATCCTGGCCCATTCCTGAGGTTGGTTCTCTGAGCATGAGGGCATGCTCTCTGCACCCCAACTCCAGAGCGTGAGTACTATCTGTATAGAGTAACGACGGTTGCTCTTAGCATGCCAGGTGCAACTCCATACTCCCGATTATGACATTTGTTAGGGGCCGAGTTGGGTCCCCTCCAAACGCAGACGTTGAACTCTGAGTACCTCAGAACGTGCGGATGACCTCCAGGAGTTCTATGAATGTAGGATCTTAAAATCTGTTCTGTTGCTCTGAGAGGAGAGTAGCACATTGAACTGAAATTTACTGGAACTCTACTCCAGGTGGGCACAGTTCTTGGAGTGAGAGGAGTGCCCTTCATAAAAGACATAGTCCTTTTAATTGAAAAGATGAAAAGCAAGCATGCAAAAAATTGAGTAATTACATTTCTGAGTAAAACAGCTGAAAGTAGCAGTTGGGCGGACAGCATATTGCAGGTCTAGAACAATGGCCAGATGACTTAAAAGATAAAATTGCTATTTAGAGAATATCGTGTTTTAGAACAACTCCCCCAGACATCTAGGAAACATATTTTTCAGAGAATGAGTAATTAGGACCAAGACGTTAAGTGGTCAGTTTCGCAAAATTTGGGTGACTACCAGTCATCGTTAGGACTTTGATAAATTATGACACTTCTGTACTTGGACACAGCGTTGGCTTCTGTCTGTCTGTTTTTAACCAACACTCACCTCAGGGAATGGAGATTATCCAATTTGTGGATTTCTGGTATAAATATTAGGTTCCAGTTTCTCTTCTCTAGCCACCTTGGAACTGTTTCCTGTGACTAGCTCGGGCTGGCTCAGCAGGAAGAGGAATGTGCCCTCAGCGTTAATACCCACCTAAGAAAATACAATCGCGCGGGGTGATTGGTTGGAGACACACAGAGACACACTCTAAAGACCGAACGTAAAGACCATTAGGTTTTTGTCCATTTTGCATTATCTTCTCATTACCTCCTCCATTAGCACAAATAATTTAGTTTTATAAAGTACATCAAAACTATTACGCAAGCCTGACTCTTAGAATAAACTATCTCCTTAGCTCTGCTGAAAGGCTTCCACATCCCAATCAGACATCATCAAGTGCTTTTCCCAGAACTGCCTCTCTCACCTCAGGGAGAAAGGAAAGAGCTGGAAGCATATTTGGCAAACAAGTGACATAATGCAAGCCTTCTGAGCTTGACTCCCCCAGTTGCACTTGACCAGATGATGCTCACAGGCGTGACACAGCCCCGGGGGCTTTGCCGGGCAAAGGAGCAAGCCACTGCTTGCCGGCTGTCACTCCCATTCTTCTCCTTTTCCAACCAAGCAGAACGGAAGCCAGTGAGTGAGGGTGCTGTCGGGGAGGTAGCAGCTCTAAATTATGTGGAAGTAAATCGTTAGCCAACTTTGGTCCTTTATGTATTGGCAGTACACCAGATAAACGTGTACGGGACCCCCGTGGGTTGCAACACCAATGATGAAAAAATCGAACACAGAGGATGGACTAAAACAACCCCCATCATCTGAAGTAACATACTCCCAAGAAAAACCGAGAGTGAAATTGACTGCAGACAACCGCGTCCACAAAACTTCAGTGTAAAGCCTCAGAGAATCGGGTACAGACCTGCTTAAGAGAACCCATTCTCTCTCATCAAGTCGAGTGCTGACGGCACCCGTTATGGAGGGTTGCAATTTTCACAGCAGAAATCGGAATACACCTGCTACACGCAGTCAGCAAACAGACTAAATATTAAAATTGCAAATGGTCCAGCAAGGTCTGAGAGATGTCGTGAAGTCAGACAAGGGGAGGGCTGAGCTTTTTGGCCGACATGGGGACAAAGGTGGACAATTTGAATGGAAGAAGTTCTGGAGAGGCAGCGAGGACCTGAGGGGCTGCCTCGCGGGGTTAGCATGCGGGGTGCGTGTTGTGCGTCCTGGCGCCTAGCGCGGCTGCATCGGGTGGTGTCCACGGGCGGTAGCCGTGATCCAAAGATAGGACTCTCTATCTGTGATTTTCAGGTGCCACTCTTCTCCTTGGGACTCTGAGGAGGGCCTGTCTTGCCGATGGTTGCATGCATCTATTCTCGGATAACCTTTTCTCCGCATGAACCACTGCACAAAATGTGACAGAACCGAATCTATTTGTAAAATAGTGGAGATGCCAATGGCCAAACAAATTTCACCGCTGTTGTTAAAACCACTCCAGACCTGTGAAGTGATGTTGCCCTCACTTTCTCCTGGCAGTTTAATAAACTGAACTTTGCAAGAGGGTTCCTGAAAAGAAAATATTTAGAAGGCATGTTTGGTGATAAAAATACTCCATTAATAAATATTTAGGGAAATGGAAGTGTTTCTGCAAATGGTACCAAGACGAGAAATTCTTACAGCAAGAGGAAGCACGTCTTAGGTTAGTAATAAATGGTGAGGGGCACCTGGGTGGCTCAGTCGTTAAGTGTCTGCCTTCGGCCCTGGGCGTGATCCCAGAATCCTGGGATCGAGCCCCATATCGGGCTCCTCTGCTGGGAGCCTGCTTCTTCCTCTCCCACTCCCCCTGCTTGTGTTCCCTCTCTCACTGGCTCTCTCTCTCTCTCTGTCAAATAAATAAATAAAATTTTAAAAAAAAGTAATAAATGGTGATTCTATTTTCATTCTTTGTTTTGGGAATCCGAAGTTACTCAACAAAGTTGAAGAAATCCAAAATCTTAGGAAACGAAAATGGACCCAAAGTTAAACCTTTGGGAGGCAAAACAGAGGGATACAAATTGAAAGGCAGTGAGAGGGTTTTGAGGAGTGGAAATGTTCCAGAATGGTCTCTGTAGAAGATTCCAAATGGAAGGAACACACACACACATGCAGTTGTGTGCTGTCATTTTATACTGCTTTTTTTTTTTTTTAAAGATTTTACTTTTATTTTTTTTGAAGAGATAGAGACAGCCAGCGAGAGAGGGAACACAAACAGGGGGAGTGGGAGAGGAAGAAGCAGGCTCCCAGTGGAGGAGCCTGATGTAGGGCTCGATCCCACAACGCCAGGATCACGCCCTGAGCCGAAGGCAGCCGCTTAACGACTCTGCCACCCAGGCGCCCCTATACTGCTTTTTAAAATGTATTTAAAGGAGGAAATTTTTGGAAGCCACCTTGAATATTCTGGTGCTGTTACGCAGCACAGGAAGGTTCCTGACTCTTAAGCCATCATTCATGTGTTCTTTCATTCAACCGGTACTGACTGAGCGTGAGGCAGTGTGGGAGAGGGGAGACACCCCAAATGCCGGCTTTGCCCTCCTGGGCTTGGAGACGAAGGGAAAACACCCAGGCCCGGAGCTACGATCTGTGGGGAGCCTCACCAAGGAAGGCATGTGTCCCTTCTCCATGACAGAGGGACTCTGGCGGACCAACCTTCCTGGTGTGTCTGGGACTGTCCCAGTGTAGCCCCAGAAGTCCCCAGAGACCGCATGGTCCCGGGTAAGCTAGAACCACCGGTCAGCCGGCAGGTACTCGGTTCAGGCAGGAACTCAGGTCAGGCCGGCAGGAACTAGGGACACGACAGTGTAGCCCAAACCTGGGGTGTAAGCTGGGGATGGTCAGCGCACAGATGACAGGAGAGCGCCCCCTCCCCCAGGCACAGCGCATGACTCTCACACCCACGGGCGCTGGCCTCCCTTTTCTGGGATGCTTTTCACTTCCACCAATGCCGCTGCCGCGGACCGCCCTGCCTCCCTTCCCGTTCTCTCCTAGCGGCTCCGGTTCGCCGCCGTCCATCCCTTTCTCACCTCGCTTTAGGCCTGCCCTTCGTGGGGAGCCTATCCCTGGAGGTTTTTCAATTCAAATTTTTTCCTTTTACTTAGAGAACGAACCCACTTGTACTCAGCGTCATCATTTCTATTCAGTGATGCTTCTGCGTCTTGTTTTATGTTCTTTTGTTTTCTGAACGTCTGCCTTCTATTCTGTTCTGTTTGGGTGGCGGTTTTCCTCCCTTTTTCCTGTCGCTGTATGGAAGACATCTTCGTGAGTTGCGGGGCAAATAGCCTTTTAATTCCACGAATTGCTACATCATGGATTTTAAAAATGCATTCTTAACCTTAAGGGAAGCAGGCCCTCAAAGTCAGCAGGAGAGCAGGCATTTCAATATCCTCGGAGGGAGACAGCGAGTTCGTTTAAAAAATGGCCTGGCTTTATCTCGGTATGTCGACCTCTGCTCACCGCCTGCTCTCCAGCCATGATTTCCTCAATGTGAGGGCTAGTCAAGGGCGATATGTATTTGAATCCCCTCTTTTTTCCATTATCGGCTTTGGTCCATGTCCATTCTGGACTCTTGTCTCTGAAATGCTACTGTCAGGATGCTTAGCGCCGTCCCCGCAGCTTCTTTCTCTCTTCCTTCCCGTCCGCTCGGCTGCTACCTCCAGCCCCACAGACACTGACTTCTCACGGCTCCGGGGGCTGGGAGTCCCAGATGCCCCACTGGGGCCGCTCTGGTGAGAGTCCTTGTCCAGGCTTACTGCCTGCCCTGCCCTCCGTGTCCTCACATGGTGGGGAGCAGAGAGACACTGGAGTTTTCCGGGGGCGGGGGTGTCTCCCACTCAGGCACTAATCCCAGCAGGAGGGTTTCACCCTCATGACCCAATTACGACCCAAAGGGCCCACCTCCAAGCACCATCAGGCCGCGGTGAGGGGTTAGGATTTCAACATACAAATTTTGGGAAGACGCAAACATATACTTACGTCCTCCTCTATTAGACAATGGGCTGCGGTCCTTCTATTTGCTCCTATCAGCACTCTCCCCGGCAGAAAACAGATAGTTACCGAAGCCAGTTTTCTCAGAATACCACTTAATGGGAATCCGGAGCAGTGGAAGGGGTGAGGTGGGAGGGGAATCTCATCCAGACTTGACCTCAGACAGGTGAACGGCTGCATACTGAGCAGAGAGAGAGAGAGAGGCAGAGCCACTGTGGTGGCTCCTGTCAGCCCACATTCAGGGCCGCGCCTTGGCTCTTGCCGCCATCGCAAAGGCCTCCAGCTCTGGAACGGAACTTTCCAGACTCCCGCTCAGACTGTACCCTCTCATTTAGCTGAATGCTGTACCCCAAACCAACATGCAGCACGTTGGGAAAAAGTGGTCATCCTCTTGCTATGGTCCTCTTCATCTTCATGCATTCATAGCCAATTTCTTGAGAAAGTCCCGAACGCCGGTCATCCACCTTCACCTCCCATGCCCAGCCCAGTCCGCTGCAGTCTGCCCTCTGCCCCGCTGCCCCTCCGCCATGGCTCCTGCTAAAGGGATCCATTTCCCTACTGCCAATCCAATGGACCTATTCCTGCGTTTCTCTTTTGAGCCGTCTTGTGGACACCTGACCCCACTGACTCGCTCTTATGCTTGAAACCTTTTTTTTACCTGCCTTGCAAGGATCTTATCCACCCTGACTTCCTCCCTACTTCTTTACTGTCCCTTCTCTGTCTTCTTCCAACTCCTCTTTGAATGCTCATTTATTCATTCAACAAATGGTTATGGAACACATTTGCGAGTGCATAAAGCAGTCACAATAGCCTCTTTTCTCGAGCAGCTTACAATCCAGCATGGGGGAGAGGGGGAGGAAGAGCAAGGACTGAGCGATAACCAAGTAACGAATAAGCATGTAATCTGATGTCAAAGGACTGTATGTGCTAGGCAGCAAAATACAGCAAGGCAAAGCCGGTCAAGAGCAACGCTTTTGGGGGTCTCTAAAGGGAGAAAGGTGATCAGAGAAGACCTCTCCAAGAAGGATACAGTTGGTCAGAGATAGAAAAATGTGAGGACCTGGCAGTGGGGGGGCCAAGGGTTTGACAGAACAGCAAGTTCAAAGATGCTGAGGCAGGTCCCTACCAGACTGGAGAGACCATGAAAGTCAAGGTGCCAGGGCGTAAGTGACAAAGACCCCAGCACACCGAGGAAAGAACACATGTTCTCCAGGCTGCTGTCATGCCTTCTCTCTCTCTCTGTACATTTCAGAGAGGGGCCCCAGCCCTCTTCAGTAAACCTTCAGCTAAGCCCTTCATCCCGATGACTCCAAATCCACAGCCCGTGCCTCTCAGTGAAGCGTCAGACCCACAGTTAAGGCATCCGAGTCGTGACATGTCCAAACCTAACCTCCATTTCCTCCAGAACCTCTGGAATTCTCCATCCTTTGGAGGGAGGCGAGGTCCACTAAGTCAGCCAGGCTGAAACTGAGGCCCTTCATTTGCCACCAAACTGTAGCTTCTGCCCCTACGATCTCTACTACTTTGGGGGGACCCAGTTCAGTCCGTAACGGCTCATGAATATTTGTTAAATGAAGAAAAGGATCTGGAGTCTTGGGGCTTGCGGGGACTTCAGAGATGATCTGGTCCACCTGCTGATTTGAGCCAAGCTGAGAGAAGAACAGTGCGCTATCCAGGGTCACACAGGCAGAGGGCTCCCGTAGGACTCCATAGGCCTTACTCGTTAGGAAGCAGTAGCAGGTGCAAGACTTGCTGTGAAGGACCTCTGATGTTAAAGAGACCTGGGTTCAAGTCTCTGGTGTGCCGCTTTCTAGCTATCTGTGATCTCGAGCAAACCTGATCAATCATTGAGAATGATATTGGTAAAAATGAAAATAATACGAAGGAAAGTATTTAGCGTAACATCTGGCACACTAGAAGCACTCGAGAGCTGTTAGTTAAATTTGATTCAGTGTTTCCTGGGGAAGGTGCTACCCTGGGAAGCATGTTCTGGATCCTAAGGTGATGCAGACAGTCTGTGCCTTTGACTGACTCTGTCTGTAGCTGCTCGAGAAACTGGATGCAAAGGTAAGAGGTCAGAGAGTGGCCACACTCGGTGTGGGGGGGTCCGCCTGCAAGGCACAGAGCAGGATCAATGTCAGGAAGAGCTTCTCGTGGAAACAGCTGATAAAGCCTCGGAGCTCGAAGTCTGCACATTGAGCAACTGTATCGACAGGGTGCCAATCACCCGAGCCTGCGAGTCCCCATCTGACAGACGCAGTAACAAGGACCTGGTCAGGGGGTGCTCGTGCAGATGACGTAAATCAGGTCTACAGGGGACGAGGGAGCATCCCACCGCTGATGTCCCACATGTGGCCTCTATGAGAAAGAACCGGGAATCGATATCAGATGTGAGGGCTGGGGGTCATTGACTGCACAGTACTGGGTTATACCTTTTTACTCTGGTTCAGTTCTGGATCCGTACTTTGACAACAAGTGCTTTTGTTGCTGTCTCCAAGAACCCCTCGCGTAGTAGACTCCAGAAACTGAAGGCCCCCCCCTCAGTCCATGAGAGCTCGGATTCCGATGCTCAGACGGGAAAACAACATGGCCCCATTGACCCTCTTGCCAAGTGTGCCCTCTTTGAACATGCTCAGTGAGCTGGAGGGGGGCAGGGTGAACTCTGCGGGCCAACTGCCCCCGTCCTCTGACCTTCCCAACCCCTAATGTGACCTTGTCCCAGGAGAGCAGCTGGGGCCCCTCAGGCTGATACACTGAATAACCAGCTTAAAGGGAGGCCCCTGGAGAGGGATCACCCCAAGGCCAAGCCCAGAGCAGGCCACCTCCCAACGCCGTCCCCTCCTCCTGTGTCATGGTCCAGTGGATGCTTGGCACTCTGCTGACCAGGGCAGAAGCTCTGCCTGACAGCTTCTGGATTCATCTCTGGGACGGAGCTGTCTGCTTTCAGATAAGCTGTGAGGTCCGTTGGCAGCCAGGGAAGAATGAGTCATGAGGTAAAGACCAAGACTGGCTTAGAGTCACACCAAGCATGACCTCCCTTAATGCCAAGTGGACTAGAGAAACGGGTCTCCAGGCACTGAGCAGTGGCTGGAAATTCAGATCCTGGAATGAGGCCGACCTCCAGACGGCTTCTACCTCTGTTCTCGCTGGGGTCTCATCTGAGCCATTCAAATTCTCTGAGCCTTGGTGTCTGGACTAACTGTGCCTCTATTTCCTGGATTCTGATACATTGACATTTACATCCTCAAGATGGTGAACCACTTGCCTGCAAGCACATTTTTCAACCACCCCAGAACTCATACCCGTCCACATCCTTGACTGCGCGTTCCACTCCAAGCCACTATCCGGTGGCCCTAATCACCCCACAGCCAGGTACCAGACAGCTAGTGGCAGCCCTTGGCCCCAGAGCCTGCTGCAATTACTCAAAATAGGGGATCCCAAGCCTGCATGCCCTGCCTTGCCCGTTGCTTCCCGTTGCTGGCCCTCGTCTCCCCACTCCCTCTGCCTCCCAGCTAACCCTGGTGCCTCCCCACGTGGTCCTGTGCGCCACGCCTCCTGTCCCCAGGGAACTGTACAATAAACTTTTTCCATCGTGACAGTCATTTCCATGTCTGTGTGTCTTTCCATGTCTGATGGAAACAAATCCTGGAGACTCTTAAAACAGTGCCCATAACTTCGAAGTGGGGGTGATAATGATTATGCCACTCAAAGAGCGGCTATGGGGATTGAGTATAGTTGCCCAGCTACGGTTCTTGGCACAAGGTCCGTGCCAGGGACTATAATCATGGTGACAATTATCATCATTATCACCTGGACATTTCTATATTCCAGGGCTTCCAATGACGCTGCCAGAACATGTCTCTCTCCATCCCAAATTCCTCCTTCCCTTCGATAGGCTCAGCTGGACCCTCTCCTGGCAACCCCAAAAGGCCACCACGCCTCCACACAGCTTTCCTCCTATCACGCTTCCAGAGAAAGCCTGAGGTGTATGTCCCATTGGCAGACATGAGTCACACGTCCATCCCTAAGGTTTGGAGGTTCTGATTGACAGGGCCTGAAGTTGGGGATGGGGTCATGACTCCCCAGAGGAAAACTGGGTCATGTACACGAATGAGGGGGTTCAGAAGCCATCAGTTCATATGGTTGTTGTTAATTTTGGGGGGTTTAAAAGCCACATGCTGACCAGAGCTTTATCTTTGCCCAGGGAATAAAGTGCTATTGAAATAGTAATCTCAAGTCCCCAGAAAAGGCAATGGTGACAAAAATGTGGCTAAGATGATGAAGAGACCAAGAAAGCTTCTTATCACACACAACAGTAACAGAGGAAGGAAGGAAGGAGGGAAGAAAAGAAGAAAGGGGGGGCGGGGATGGAGAGAAGGAAGGAGGGAGAAGAATGCCTTTCTTAACATCTTATACATAGAAAAACCCGCTCCACCGGCAGACATGACAGCAAAACAGAAGGAAAACTGAGAGGTCTCGCTAAGGAATCTCCGTCCACACCGGTGCTCTGTCCTTAGGAAGAGATTCAAATGCTGCCTGTGGCCATTCGTCTTTCCTATAAATCAAAAAATTTACATTGGTAGTTAGATTTTTAAAAAAGATTTTATTTATTTATTTGACAGGGAGAGAGAGAGAACATAAGCAGGGGGAGCTGGAGAGGGAGAAGCAGGCTACCCGCTGAGCAGGGAGCCCAATGTGGGGCTCGATCCCAGGACCCTGAATCATGACCTGAGCTGAAGGCGGATGCTTCACCGGCTGAGCCTCCAAGGTGACCTTGGTAGTTAGATTTTATCTAAGACATGGCTTTTGGACCAAGGTACTATTTTACAGTATAATTCTCCTTTTCTTACAAATCATTATTCCTTATCAACACTAATTTCTTCCTGCAAGGCTGTGGGCACTAAGGCCCTAAAGTTTCCCCAGGTTCTCCCTCCTCCAGCACGGACGTACCTGGAGACCACCTAACAGTCTTTCCCAACTGGCTCTGACCAGGAGGGGTTAGCAGGGTGCTTCGTGGTGAGGGCACCGCGGAAAAGAATTATTAGCGTTCCCTACTGCGGCATTTTGATGGTCTTCACAGGTTCTGGAAACTCTAACCCATATTTAAAGCCAATTTAAACCTACGTTGGCATAACCAGTAGTAACTAATTTTTTTTTTTTTCTTTTAAAAAGAGACAAAGCTACTTACCCCGGGCCATGTGGAAAAGCCATGTGCTCCCCACTGAATAGATCCAGGTAAATATCAGACCGCCGGGCAGACTTTTCTGCTGTTCATGCTATTTTCTACTCACAAAATTGGCCATGGGTTGCAAAACTGTCATGTCTCCCGTCTATTCTCAAACTGACTGAGCACTTTTATTAAATTCTCACAGTTTGACATTGAAATACTCCCTGTGGGGAGGCCTGGCCTTGCACAGTTGGGGTTCCGGGCCCCGTAGGTCTCCCCGGCTGGCCTTGGAGCTAGCCTGTGTGTCGGGCCCACAGACACATCCTGCCACATGTCACACGCGGCAAGGGCTCCCTCCCTGCCCACAGCCCCTCCAGCCTCCAAGCTTGGCACTGGCAGACCCTGCCCAGATGCCACCCCTCCTTCCGTTTCTACGCCTGTAACAATTACACTCAGCCTTTGCCGCCCAGACATGAGCAGGCCCATCCCCATCTGCATCTAGGCTGGGTCAGGTGGCTGTCCTGGCCCTGATTTAACCACTAAACACTCTATAATCTAATTGCTTATTCCCCAGCTGTGTGCCTCTTAGATAGAAGGATCTAGAATGTACTCATCTTATCCCCAGTGTCTAGCACACCACCTGATATACAGTAAGCATTCTAGACGTAATTATTAAATGAGTAACTGAATAACTGAGTGAGAAAATGAGTATTCATTTAGAAGTATTTCTAGAAGCTTCCTGAAAGTCACAGAACTTCCCTCAGCTGACTGTTTTGTCTGCCTCCCTTCTGGATTCTGCACCAGAGAATCGTGCACTCCCGTGATGCCCTAGTTATGCCCCTGTGTGTCGGGATTAATTAAGGACAACAGTGCTCAGTATTACAGCATCTCAGGGCTGCAAGGATGGAGGCTTCCCAGAATGGCAAACAGGTCACCCAACATCTTCTGACAACAGACACTCTCTCTCGTAAAGCTAGAGCCTGATGGAATTCTTGGCAAAACACCTTTCTCTGAGCTGCTGCAGGAGTGGCAGAGGACGGAGTGGTATCTGAACGCCCCACATCCCTACACTGGCAATGGCCTTCAGGGGTCCAGCCCCTGGTGTCTGTCTGTCCTCACCTGTCCCGTTCTTCACCTCACTTTTCCACCCCAGCCATGCAGGGTGACATTTCAGGTTCCTAAAGTTGAAAAGCTTTTTCTGGCCTCAGAGTCTTCACACATGCTGTTCCCTCTGCCTGGCCTGCCCCTCCCTGGCTCCTTTCACTTCGGGTCTGATGTCACCTCTCCTGAGAGGGCCCTGTCTGGCTTTTGAACCTAAGGCAGGTGTCTCCTTTCTCAGCCCCTGGCGCTTGCCTTTAGAGCACGAACCACCAGTAGGCTGGCCCCTCTCCTGTCTCAAAATACCACTGGACTCTGGGCACCAACAGAGCCGAACTGATTCTGTCTCTTCTAGCCTCAGCCTCTCAGTGCCTGGCACACAGTAGGTGGTCAATAAATGCTTCTCAAATGCACAAATCTCATTCTTTAGGTTTATGAATCATTCAAGGACCACCTCCTCCTTCAACTTAAATCCACAGAAGGTATTAATCCAGGCTACGGTTTTCACATTCTGAGTCACAGACGACAAATAGGAAATTGCATTCAGCCACATTGATGATTCAGTGCCTGTTTTATGGGGCCCATTGAAAAAAATACCTTATGCTTTCTGCTCTTCTTTTCTCCCCTGGCTGTGCTCTGTATCTTTTCATTCTATTTTCCTCTTATCATGGGCATTTGGGTCATTACTGATTTCACTTCACCAAAAGAACATTATTCTTTTTATTTCCTCATTGAGAGTGTTCTTGTCCACAGAGATTTTTTTTCACGATGGGTCCACATGAGATTTGAGAGTATTTGCACCCTAATGGGAAGCGGATTTTATAGGTGGCCAGAATGCTATAACATGAGTAAGCTTGGTAGAAGTTCGGACAGTATGTGCCCCCAGGAGTTTTCTTGTGTGAGCTGCTCTCTCAGGGCCCCCGTGTCTATTTTGAGAAGCCCCTAGCATGAATTTTGGTGGTGGCATTTGCGGTGGATTAAGTTTAACCGATTGCTCATTGAAATAATAGAGGTGCCTATTCCAAACCCACCCCACCCCCTTCCTCTAACCTATCTGTGCATTCTACTTTCCTACACACAAGAGACCTCCTAGAACGGCATTTTCCCTGCACACGGAGTGCACGCGCTTATAAAGGAGCCCACGCTCAGGGAAAAACCCGGCAAGTCAACTCCTTTTGCGAAGCCTGAGGTTCACATTCTTGGACTGTCTTATCAACCCTTCGGAGTGGTTGCCCCCTTGATAACTACAGAAGCTTGCAAAAAGATATTTCTATGTACAGCTGATGCAAAACTAGGATTGCTCTCTTGGGTTTTATGTGAATCGAAGAACAAGTTGTAAGGATGTGTGTGTATTGGTAATAACGATGATGGCATATGTTTATAGATGGTCTCACTTAGTCCTTGCTAGCAAGCACTGCCCCCATGCTCAACGTGTCTACAGATATGGGAGTGCATACACACGTTTACATCACACACACATACGAGATAGATACATGTACAAACATGCTGACACATCTGTAAATGTTTAGGAAAAGTGTCTGGATGGGCACATAATAACACCATGCAATCTTGGGAGAGGGTATGAAATTGGGGATCGGTGCCCACTTGTTACACTACACACTTCTCTAATCATTTGTAGCCTTTGAAAGAAATGCGCGTTAGCGGTCTAGCTAAAACACCAAGTTATTGATTTTGCTGTACATGTTCCCACTAGAAACCGTTACCGAGTAATTGAGTGTTATGACTATCTTATGGTTTTTTCTTTTCTTTTGTCTTTGGAAGGGCAAGTCATAAAAACTCGTGGAATGAGAAAGCATACATTCAACAGGAAGCAACATCTTGAGACCTCCTTGCCTTCCAGAGCATGAAAGATGAAACGCTCCGCAGACGAACTCCATCTAAACACGTCACGCTGTCACCCAGCTCACCCCGGACTCCAGTGCAATTCAAGCTACGGTAGTAAGAGTGTAGACAGTATGTTCACGCTTTGTCCGCCACTGTCTTTAGACCTTCTGACCTCTGGGACTTCCTCTCCTAGGATGTTGGGTGGTGTAAAAATGCTGACGGCACCATGAAATCAAGTCCCCGTGGTACAACTATGGACATCACCAGGCATGCTCTCCGTATGCCCCTGGCAAAAGGAGCAGGCATTTTGTTTTTTCACGTGTGTATCCTGTGTGTCCGCAGCACTTTGCTCTTTGTGCTTTTATTGTCTCTTCCTCACTGCTCCATGAGCTCAGCTTCTCCCAGACTGGACTCTGGCTTTCTTATTTGATTATCTTTGTGTGTTGCTCTTGGTGTCCGTATCGGTGCGCCTGCGGAGCTCTTCACGCTTTGGACCATTTGTGGTGCCTCTGGGCGTCGTCTTCCCATACCTTTTGTTTATTTTCTAATTTTCTACTGGTTTGTCTTTTCCAATGCAGTACAGACATTTTTTACACAGTAAGGATGTCATTCGGAATACGGGTAATAACAGTAGCTGAAATTTATTGAATGCTTATCTGTGCTAATCTGCTAAACACTTCACAAGCGGCATTGAATTTTCATACTTGTTTAGGAAACTGAGTCACAAAGAGGTAAAATAACTCGCCAGAGAATGGAGCCCAGCAGGCTGGCTCCTGGGTCAGTGCTCCTCACATGTCTCTATATCAGGGGAATTCCCTGGGCCCCATGCCATGCCCCTTGGACGTCCTCTTCCTCTCCGAGCTCCTTTCAAAGCCTGCAACATACTTTAGGGCTAACTGTATCCATTTTCGGAATTCAGTTGCCCACACCCAAGTAAGAACCCGTATCTCCACCCTTCTTGAACCACCTATCTGTCTTCCTGCGAATCCTCCTGAAAATGCAACATGGACTGCAAATCAAGAAAATCAGATTCCTAGGTAAAGGGCGCTCTCCAAGACAGAGGGAGCAGCAAAGGCTTGGCATTAGGAAAATCCAGGGTTTGAATTTAGATTCATGTGCCCCATGAGATCATGATACAGCACATAAGGTCTAAAGTCACCTATAAAATGAAAATAAGAATATCTGCCTGGCTAGGTTAATGGTGAGAAACGCCACCAGGGATGTCTAGATCTGGATCTGGATCAATAAATGAGAGCTTTTGTCCCAGGGAAGACCTGTGCTTCCTCCAGGTTTCTGCATTATAGGGGGCCTTCGGTCCTGCAGGGGGGACTATCCTGCAGTAAGGCAGCTGGCAGTCCCCCAAGTGGTTACAGCCCAACCTCCAGAGTGGCCTCGGGTCAAATTCTGGTTCTACTACTTTCTTGCTGTCAAATCAACCCTCAGAGCTTCAGTTCACTCATGTGTGAAATGGACTAAAAAGAGTAGCCAAGTATGGGATTTTTTGAGGCTTAAGTGTGTCATTCCATGGAAAGTGCTTGCCACACAGTAAGCTGGCGGTTCAATTTACGGAGCTTTTCTTGAGCATCTGTTGAACGCTTCTTAGATGCCAGGCCTGGGGACACAGCTCGACGAAGTGTAAATGGTTAAGATGCCGGGTGTTCCATCCGCACTCTGCTCGGCAGGCAGTTCTTTGTAATGTTCAATGTGACTGCCTTTCTTCTCACCTCGCTTCTCAACTTTGCGCTTGCCCCCACAGCCCTGCACTGCCTTTCTTCGACCGTGTGTTAGAAGCAGGATTCTCAGCATTAGGTACCACCCTCTGCGTCTTGGCCGAAGCTCGCGGAGTCGTACCTCACCCAGGAGTCTCCGCGTGGGGTTCCCCGGGCAGGCGTGGGAGGATTGGGCGGTCGGTGCAAGGAACGCAGGGGCGCGACCAAAAGGTAACGAAGCTGCCGTATCTACATCTGCTTGGTTCCAGGGACCACGACCCCGGGGCGCCCGGCGGCCAGGACCGCATTCCCCAGCTGGCGCCGGAGGAGGAAGAGGAGGAGGCACTGAGGCGTGGTCCCAGTTGGGGCTCCGGGAGACGCGGCGCCACCCCCTGCCTGCACGCTCGCTGCCGGGCGGGCCTCTCCGCGGCCCCGGCTGGGCCTAGCCCCTGCGCGCTCGCTCGGCCCCTGCAAACCACACCCCGCCCGGCCTCCGGGTGGCCCCGGCTCGGCTCCGCCCCTTCGCGCTCGCGGCCCCCGCTCCCGGCCTCCGGGCAACAACGGCTCGGCCCCGCCCCCTAATTATCCACATTTCTCCCACTCTCCGGCCTGTCGGCGGCCGCAGCTAAGCCCCGCCCCTTATCCCCGCCCCCTAATTATTCCCACCCCGCCCCGGCCTAGCCCCCTCCTTGGCTAAACCCCGCCCCCCTCCGGCCTGGACATTTCCCCCCACCCCCCCGCCCCAGACCCTCCAACTAGTCCACACCCCGCCCCCGCCTCTGGGCCGCCCCAGATCGGCCACGCCCCCTCCGCGTTTGCCCCGCCCCCGCCCAATCAGCCTCGGGGGGCCTGCGCTTCGTCCCCCCGCCGTCCCCTTCCTCCCCCGCCCCCGGTCTCCCAAGTGGCCTCGGCTCGGGCTCCGCCCTGCCCCCAGGCTCCACCCCCGCGGAGACCACCCCTGCCCTCCCGCCCTGGTCCCCGCCTCGCGAGCCCCGCCTCGCGCGCCCCGTCCCCGCCCCCGCGGCCCCGCCCCGGCGCGGGGACCACCCTCCGCCCGCGGAGGCGCGGGCCGAGCGCTCGGGGCACTCTCGGCGGTCCCGGCCGCTCGCCGCCGCCGCCCGGAGATTCGCGCGGAGATTCCCGCGGAGCGGCGCGCGCCCCCGTCCGGGCCGAGCTCCCAGACCGAGAGGAGAGCCGCAGGAGCCGGCGGGGACGCAATGCGAGCCAGGTAGGCAGGCGGCAGTCCGGCGGTCCCCTGCGGGCCGCTCCCGCCCAGCGCCCGGCCTCGCTCCCGCGGCGCCTGCCGGGGCTCGGCGGGCTCGCACCCTCGTGGGCGCCGATCGTTCCCCCGCCGCCTGAGTTCGGGGCTCCGGATGCCAGGGCACGGCTGGCGCCGGGGGCTTCGGCAAGCCTCGCTCCCCTCGCCGCCGCCCGGGCGCCTGGGTCACCCCGGCGCAGGCGGGCGGGCCGGGGTTCCCCGCGCCGAACCCCTGTCGGAGCCCCGCGTGCGCCCGCGGAGCCCCCTTCGCCGGCCCTGGCGCCTCCGGGGCAGGCCCTGCGGGGTGGCCAGGCGCGGCGACCGCACGCGTCCCCGGGGCGCCCCCTCGCGCGGTTCTGGGGAGGAGAGGGGGGCGCGCGGTCCCGGGTTAAACTTGTTGGTGACAATGCATATTTCAACTTCGGAGATGCCTGGTTTTAGGATGGAAATGCAAATCCCGGGTTCTGGCTGGGCCGTCCGGTGAGCGAGCAGCCGCGAGCTGACAGCGCGGGCTGCCGGCGGGTGGGGACGGCTGGAAGAGAGGCACGTTGTTCTCTAAGTGATGTTTCCCGGGAAGCCCGCTCCGCGCTGCGGATTGGCGGTGCCCGGGAGTGCGGGCGGCTCCTGGCCCGGGGCCGCTCCTGCAGCCGGGGGACCAGGCCGGCGCTGGCCCTTCCCCGGGGTGCTGGGCGGCGCGAGAGCGGCGGGCCCTCTACGTGCGGAGAGGCTGGCGGAGCCTCACCATTAGTGAGATTTCGAAAGGGGACGCTGGTCTGGATTTTATTCGTGCTTATTCTTGGCAAGTTAGTCCAGCAGATTTGCACTGTGTCCTTTATCAGTAATAAGTTCGTATAACTTTTGATCACAAAAGCAGTATATGCTTTGGGTCGAAAACGTGGTAAAAAGACCAATGTAAACAGTAAAACAGAAGCCATCCGTGATCCCACTGTTCCTACCGGCGTTTAATATTTACATTCTTGGGGGCACAGGCTTGCCGTTTTAATGAGTAAGTTACAACTGGAGCTTCTTTTGCCTAAATCAAAGCAATCCCTTTATGCAACTCTCTCCTCCCCACCCTTCCAAGAGTGGTGGTCTCTGAACACCTAAGTTTAGGTTTATTGGTCTGGCTCCCTTCTCACCTGGCCACCAGTTCCCTTTCTGTGGGCCTGAGGTGCAGAGAGAAGGAAGCAGTCAGCCTAGAACATTGCGCAAGACTTCGTTGGCCTGGTGCCTCTCCACCTTCCCCTGTGGTTTGGGTTCCTTGCCTTGTAAAAATGAAGGTAATGATTCTCAATCTGCTTCTCAGGCCACCATAAAAATTAATGGGTGGTTTGTGAAGCGTTTTGACATCCTTGGATGGACAGCGACTGTACTTTAAGGGGCTAGGGAGCATTTGCTGTTCCACGTTGTTGTGGTCATCAGATTACACAGTCTACCTCCCACCTGGCCGTCCTCACCAGGAAACAGACTCCGGGAATGTCCGGTGGAACCTGGAGAACGTTCCTGGTTCCCGGTTCTATGCATTCTGCCCGAGAAATGGGCTTGGAAGGAGACCACACTCCCCAGTCGCCTCCCCCCACCCCCATGCTTTCTGCATTTGGGTAGACGTAGAGAGGGTAAGGGACAGGTCTCACGTTGCCCAGGCCCGGTGCTTGTCCATCTGTGGAATGCCAAGGCCATGCGGATCCGAGAGGGAACAGTTAGTTCTGGGAGGACTCGGAAAGTGAACAGACCTGGCTTCCTAGGGAATTTGTCTTATGGCTCACTTGTTTACTAAATGAACAATGAGCAGCTCAGATCCGCGGTGCCTGAGAAGCTTCTGTGAGCTTTAATTTTTTCCTGTTGTTCCAGGACTCGCACCACATTCTGTGGCCTTTTCAAACACTTAACAGGGACTCACACCGTTTGTTAATTTCAGGTATGCAAAGCCCAGTGGGGAGAGGCGCACACAGGTCGCCTTTTGTTCCCCTGGGGAAGGAACCGTGCTGGAAGAGCCTCCCCTCATCAGGTCTGCGGGGCTTCAGTCTGTCATTTGATAGTTTTCATTTTTTTATTGTTTGATCCCACTGGCACTTTGATCTGCCCGAGGTCTAGTGGCTGATCCCAGCCCAGACACAGGGGAATTTCCAGAAGGACCCAGAAGGGGGGCTGGACAAGTTGCTGCTAAGTGTCCTTAACTGGGCAGTCTGCCAGTTAGTATTATGCTCTTAATTTTCTCGGTGGAGGGAGGAAGAGGGAGTCTTCCTGGATTTTCTCCTTTGCTGTTGTTGGCTAACTTGATTTCTGGTTACCCAGCAGCCTGGAAGTGCTTTCCTGTGGCTGCGGGAACAGACATTTTCTTATTCTAGTGGTTTCTGGTCTGTTGATAAGGTATGCTAATGTGAATGGGGTTTATGCCCTTGGGTCCCTGGAGTCCGCCATTTAAATCTCCCGGTCCCAGCCAGTTACTTGTGGAAGGAGGCCACCTGGCTTCCCTCCGTTTCTTGGGGGTGTCCTTGGCCTGGACACGGTTAAGAGCCCCGGAGTTCGACCCTTGCTGACCTCCTCTCTGGCTCCAGGCAAACCTCTGTGGCTCCCTGTTTCGGGTATCAGCCTTGTTTTGACTGCGTAGAAGCTGCTGTTTAGCAAGTGGGCCTTGGGCCAGCCACGTGGGTTTTCCTCAGCCTTGTTATTTTCAAATCCAGCACCTGAATTGGACGGTGTTGTGATGTCTCTTCTGAGAACTCGAGGCACGCCCCTGCGATATTTCCGAAGGCCCTGGAGCTGGGCACTAGGACTTCTGTGTCCTGAGGTCACTGCCTGACAAGCCGTAACTGGGAAGGGTCACCAAACAGCTACAGAGACTTCACCCGAGTGCTCTGGCCAGCTTTGCTCCTGGCCAGGAGGGGAGCCCGGGGCCATCTGGTGCTGACGGACCTGCCCTGCGCGGGGACCCGCCTGCCTTCTTAGAAGCCCACGGTCCGCCATCACCCTCTGGAGGAGTGACGGAAAAATAATTCACCGAGTCCCCAAACCCAGGGAACAATCCTGCTACTTAGGATTTCTCAGGAAGCCTGAGCCTGCTTTTCAGTGGGCCCTGGGGGCATCCTCATGTTACATAACAGCACCTGATGCCATCTGGCCAAGCGTCTTAAGGGATGTCCGTATTCGGCCTTCCGAAGGCCGGAGCACGCAGAAGGTATTTCAGAAATCAGGGGCTGGGCGGTGTGTTTCCAGGAGGGAAGGGTGAATCCCACAGAACGCATCAGCGGCCCCCCCAGCTGCCAGGTGAGCTAGTGCCTGCCCAGACTGAAGAATCCGTAAGCTGAGAGGGTTTCAGGAAGGAGCACGGTGTACTGAGTTCACCTCATTGAAGTTGAGATTTGGGATGTTCTAGGGGTAGTAAGAGGTACCATTTGCTGAGGGCTTACGAAGCCCCAGGCGTGGCGCACGCACCACAACGTGGCGCGGTGCCATCAGACAGGAAGCTGTGAGGATTTAAGCAGTCCCTCCCGCACAGTGGTCCCAAAGTGCCGGAGCCGGGAATCGAACCTGAATCTACCCAAGCCAGCGCTCTTGCTCACATCTCCCAGCGTGCGGAGGTTAGCCACTCACGCATTCTGGTGGCTGAAGACAGGCGTGGGAAGCCTCCCTTACACAGTTAGAGAACTTGTACTCTGAAGGCCACGAAATAACCTGTAAACCGTTTGCAGCCTAACTGGGAGGCAGTCGGGTTGCACCATTATTCCTGGGGGTCTGTGTCTGCGCCCTGTCTGCAGGGTCGACGTTGGTTTCTTGGGAAGACTGAGGTGTTGCAGGTGGGGTCACCCGGACAGGAGCTCCCGTGAAGTCTGTCCTTGTACCATGAAGCGAGGGTATTCTGGGCGGACGAGGTCACGAGAATAAGATAAAGATTATGGGAAGTCTCTCGAGTAAGTGTAAGATAAGGATTCCACCTTCCAGTTCACGACGAAATAAATGACACACTCAGGAGATTATTCTTATCTGCTCATTCAAAGCTCCTCTCTGGAGAAACTCTGCTGGTTCCTGTTAGCCCAACACTTCTGAACAAATTGAAAAGAATACTTCCTGCGGAAGGATTTTTGTGGTTCCAGACTCCTGTGATTCATCTTCTCCTCTCTCCCTCTTCCCCCTTGCCCCAGGCTGTGGGACTGAGGGAAACCCTGCCCCATTTTTAGAACGTGGAAGCCTGCTCTAGGCCCCAGGCCTGAAGGCAATGCAGATGTCCTTTCTTGGCTTCCCAGTGTAGGAGGCCCGTGTGCCTGTGGTTTGCTGATAAACCTGCTCCGAGGAAAGGAACGAGGAGCGAAGAGCCTTGACCGTTGCACCTGCCATTTTCGGTGGTGTGGTCTAAACATCCCCACGGTGGCCGCCGGGAAGCTCCCGGGGCTGGCATCGTTGAACCACCCGTGCGAGCCCCTGAGAGCCGGCTGCGGCTCGCCCTTCACCGCACCAAGCCCACCAGCCGGCGCCCCTTACAGAGTGGGCCACATGGTTGCCTGGCGTCTGCGGGGACCATGTCTGGCCCGCAGCAGGGCTGGGAGAGGGTTGGATGGCATCGGTGGCCTGCTTTGGCCAGCTTCAACACACACTGTATGTTGAAATCACCTGCGAGGTTTTTAAAACTCCACCTTTCCCAGCCTGATCCCCAGGAAATGCACACCTCTGAGAGTCGGGCCCAGACGTGGGCAGGTTCTAGAAACTCCCCACTGGTATCCCCATTCTCATATGTATCCAGGTTGCTCTATGCTGAGGTAGGGAGTCTGTCGGAAGGAAACCGGCCGTGTGGTTGGGGACTAGGGACAGCGGACCCTGTATTGAAGCCAGGAGTTGCAACTTTCCCTTGTGGGGCCAGGGAAGGTTTTTAGGGCCACGTTCTTGGAAAGGCAGGCAGAGGCCCAGACCTTTCCGGTTGCCAGTTGGAGACCTTACTCCATTGACCCTTTGCCTCCCTGGGTGGTGATCGACATACTTTTTCTGCGTTGGTTGCTCTTGCTGGTCTAGAACAGAGAAGGGTCTTAGTGGAAGGAGGGGGTCAGGATGAAGCCAGGAGATCTGGCCTTGGAGAGGCCGCTCCTTGGGTGGGTTCGATGAGCTGATCTCTGATGTTAAAGCAGAGAGCTGGAGTCTAGAGGGGCTTCCCCGGGACCACCCAAGTGAAGACAGGAGAAACTTCACTGGTTAAGGGCTTTGTCAGTCGGAACTTGGTTGCACACATAACTCTGATTATTTTTTCTCTATCGCAATTAGCAGTGAAATTATTTTAAAATGTGAGAGCTCCTTGGGAGTCAGCAAGCACGTGGGAAGGGGGGAGTGTCCCTACATGTCTGAGCCAGCCTCGTTAGCGGGTCTGGCACTAGCAGGAGGGAAGCCAGGCCCCCGGGTGCAGAATTGAAGGAGGTGTCCCTGAGGTTGTTCACATGCAGGGTCTGCCTTGCTGATCAGAGGAGGACCGAGAACCCTTTGAGAGGGCCGACTTGGGCCTCATTTCCTCAGGGTTGAGCCCAGGAGTGTGGAAGAGCTCCCTGGAGACTTGAGCATAAGCCTCTGGCTCTCCTCATGAAAATGGGGCATGAAGGCTGAAGAGAGGAAGCTAGAGAAGCAGCTGGAGGCGGGAGAACAGGCTGGGGGTGTGTCTCTGAAGCCAGGCAGGAGAAGGTGGGGGTTGTAGAGGAAGGTGGTTGGGAGCCCAACGCAAAAAGGACAGTTGTGGGGTTGATCAAAGAAGCAACAACGGAAAGACAGGGGGCCGCTCACTTTGGCTTGCTAGAACCCTGTGATTGTGGTAGCTGGAAGATTCTGGAAAAAATAGAGAACATGGGAAAATGTTAGCACTAAAAGAAATAGGACTGTCATTTGATGGCATTGAGGCAGAAGGGACCCAGTGCTGGGTCGGTCGGAGGGCCTGGGATGCTGGGGGCCAGCCCACCGTGGTACGGGGCAGTGAGGGCGTGAGTGGCCCCATGCCCTGCGACGGAAGGAGACGGATGTGGGTGGTTGTCTTCTGCAAGAACAGATTAAAAGACTCCCCCAAATGCCTTTTCAGACTTTTGTGGCTGGGGGAACTCCTTAGTCCCTAAGACCCGGTTAAGGCTCCTTCTCAAGAAGCCTCTCCTGACTCCCTGAGGCCGGGAGCTGACCGTTGCTTCGTGCCCGGGCGCTGCTGGGCACCAGTTACATTGTACTGATGGCCACATCCTCAGCGCACAGACAGCCCATCCCATGGAGAGGCAATTGACAGGTGGAGACAGGGGCTGACCAAGGTGAACACTTCGGGTGGTGACTTACCGTATAACCATTCGGAGGCAGCATTAATATTCTCTTCTTAGACTTTTTAGCAGTTCCAAACACACAATATGTGACAGAAGTAATTTCTGGCTTTTAAGAATTCTGGCCTGTGAATAGTAATCAGCTTACTCATAAATGCTGTCACGTGGCACTCCCCGTCACTCTGACATTTAACGTTTCATTCAGTGAGGCTCACCCCACCTCTGTTTACCCATTTTACGCCGCTGCCCGCTTTGAAAGGATTTGAATTTTTAATAGGTTTTGGGTACAAAGACGTTAGTGGAATATCCTAAGAAATGCACATGCATTCAAATATTTTTTATTACCCTGAGGATCGTCGCTTTGAGAAGTGGTGTCAAGTATTTGTATGTGTCCTTTGTGTGAATGGGAAATAAAAGCACTGGGTTGAAATTTCTCTGGAAATCATTACTGGAGCTGATAAGATACATATAAATAATTCACGTAAAGTGCTGGGCCTGGGGCCTGAGACCAGAATCACTTAGTCGACGGTGGTAAACCGGGTCGTGGGCTCTGGTCTGGTCTCACTGTTCCTTCCCTATCCCAATACCCCTTGCAGAAGTTGGGATGTTTTTTCCCCTTTGTGGTTTCAGAAATCAGTGTTCCGGACGTTCCCAAGAGGAGAGCCCTATTCCTCAGGGTCCTGGTGTTGTGTTGGTAGGCAGCTGTCGGATATCTTACTCGGGTAGTGCTGGTGGTAGGCAGCTGTCGGGTATCTTACTCGGGTAGTGCTGGTGGTAGGCAGCTGTCGGGTATCTTACTCGGGTAGTGCTGGTGGTAGGCAGCTGTCGGGTATCTTACTCGGGTAGTGCTGGTGGTAGGCAGCTGTCGGGTATCTTACTCGGGTAGTGCTGGTGGTAGGCAGCTGTCGGGTATCTTACTCGGGTAGTGCTGGTGGTAGGCAGCTGTCGGGTATCTTACTCGGGTAGTGCTGGTGGTAGGCAGCTGTCGGGTATCTTACTCGGGTAGTGCTGGTGGTAGGCAGCTGTCGGGTATCTTACTCGGGTAGTGCTGGTGGTAGGCAGCTGTCGGGTATCTTACTCGGGTAGTGCTGGTGGTAGGCAGCTGTCGGGTATCTTACTCGGGTAGTGCTGGACGAGGAGACCCGAATTGCCCATTTCGCTCACCTTTCAGGCCGTTGTCAGAGGGTGCAGACTCTGGGTGACGTCACGGGAGACGAGACACTGGCCACACATCAAAAATGAGTTCCTTAGAGTTTGTGTAGTGCACGTAGTTTGCTTGTATTTTATTAGAACCACCTGTGACTTCGGGGCTGGTCATTTGGGGAAGAGCGTGTGTTCATCTCGGAGACAGATGCATGGAGAACCTTCTCTGCTCCATCCGGGCTGCGGCTGACGCTGGTACCGCCAGTCCTGGGGAAGGAGGGAAACGGCCACCAGGAGTTCCTTTTCTCCAGGCAGGAGCTTTGTCGGTTCCTTGACTTTGTCTTTTATTTACAAATATTTTAAGAGCTGGAGAAATTCAGTTTCAGGTAATTTGTCGTTTAGATGCTAATCTCTCGGAATCACAGTTACTGTGTGAGGACACACGCGCACACACACTTGAAATACTCCTGTCCACCTCTTCACTAGGGATTTCTCTCTGTGGCTAAATGCATTTATGGGGCTTTTCCTCGATGTCAGGCATGTGCTGGAGGCTTCTGTAAATGGCTCTTTCTTTTCAATCAGTCCATGATGAAATAGTCCAATTTGCACAACCCCAAGTCGTATGTACTTCAAGGAAAATCCTTATTAAGAATTAAGTGGCTCGGGGCGCCTGGGTGGCTCAGTCAGTTGGGCGTCTGCCTTGGGCTTAAGTCATGATCTCGGGGTCCTGGGATTGATCCCTGCATCGGGCTCCTAGCTCCGTGGAGAGTCTGCTTCTCCCTCTCCCTCTCCCTCTGCCTGCCCCTCGGCTTACTTCTGCGCATGCTCACTCTCTTTCTCTCTCTCTATCCCACACACCTGTCTGTGTTCGAATTTTGGGCTTCTCCTTACTTCCGGTTTTGACATTGGACAACTTTTTGGACTTCTTCAAGACCCAGCTTTCTCATCTGTAACATGGTGGCAGTAGTCCTTACTTCTGGGGGCTGGGAGATGTCAACGTTCAGATGCGGATTTTACTGCATCGTCCCCCTGTGTTGGGCTTTGGGCCCCATACCTATCCTGGGGAGTTTTTTTGTGAGTCTTTTGTGCACCCTGGATTGTTCTTAAAAATTGAGTAAATAGAGATTTTTTTTTTTTTTTTTTTGGTGAGGTTTCACCATCCGAGTTAAACAGGAATGCGGGTGTTCATTCTGACCTTTGAAATGTGTACGGGTGCAAGTTTGTCGTATGGTGTATTGGTAAATGTCTCAGTAAGGTTGAGCTCCCCCAGTCCTTGCCCCATTACTTAAATTTCTGGGAGCAGGGGGAAATGCAGGGATAGACTCAGCACGTTGTGGCCCATGGTCACACATGGGATCGAGTGTGGCTCTGGCTGGCAGTGTGTGGGGACCGCAGCCAGTGGCTAGAGGCCCCTGAGCCTAAGTGTTCCAGGGCCTGACCGTGAGCAGGGGATGAGAAGCGTGTTGTGTTCAATACAAGTACTTTCTAGATAAATGAATTGTTTAGGGAATATTTTTTCCTTTTTCTTTTCTTTAAAAAAAAAAAGAAAAACTTTTCCACTTGAGTTTTTCCTAATTACCCAAGTAATTATGTGTTCATCTTAGGAATATTAGAAAATGCAAAAGGAGAAAAAAGTTCACATCGCTGGAAGTTTGCCACCCATGAGAACCAGTCTGGTCTGAACTAGACTTTTTTCTCTGAGTTTCCAGTGTTGTCACATGTAAGTCTAGAAACTTCCAAACAGAGCAGGATCATGGAGTGGGGTCTTGTTCTGTGCACCGTGCATAGCAGTTCTTTTTATACGGATCTTTCGAATGAATGCTGCACTTTTTAAAAAATGCTTTTTATCTAAAATTGTTGTGGACATATTTTCACATTAATAAACATAGATTCGGATCCTCGAATGACTGTTAGATGGTACCCGGATGCACCCTATTTAACAAATTTGTATTCATAGACAGTTTCCAGTCATTTTGAAATTATAAAGAGTGCTGCAGTGAACATCTTGATACAAAGAACTTCTAATTATATTAATAGTTGGATGAATGTGTGGTCGCTCCTCGGAAAAGGCGTCTCCAAAGGCACCTTGGGAAGGGTCTCTACGACTGTTGCATACAGCTGGGTGAACTTTAAGACCAGGCTTAGAAATGCCTGTACCCCATTTGCGGGGATTGATTCCTGGCTGTCCAAAAGCTCATGCCCTGCACCGTGAACTTTTGGGATGCGGCTGGGAAAGCACAGCTCAATTTTAGGATGTGCCCTTACGCTCCAGTTTTTTTTTGTTGCTGTTGTTTTTTTTGAAGATTTTATTTATTTGACAGAGAGATAACTTGTGCATAAGCAGGGGAGCTGCAGAAGGAGAGGGAGAAGCAGGCTTCCTGCGGAGCAGGGAGCCTGATGCAGGGCTCGATCCCAGGACCCCAGGATCATGACCTGAGCTGAAGGCAGACGCTTAACCCACTGAGCCACCCAGGCGCCCCTACTTACACGCCAGTTTCAAAAACATCAACATATGGGGAAGGCGTGTGTCTTAGAACATAGCAAGTATTTCTGTCCTTAGGTCCTCAGGGCCCCCTCAGAAGTGAATGGCTGATGATTTCCCTTCGGTCCGCTGCACGAACTGTCACCGTCCGCGCCCCCGGGGTCGTGTCCCCGCTCTGGTGAGGGGGACTGCAGTTGGATCTGACGCAGGGCAGCGCCCCAGACTTGGTTTACAACTTCCAGGTTCATTAAGAGGAGAAAGTGCTTAATCCCTTCCCCGGACAGTGAAGCCATCATTTTGATTTCTAACTGCGGTCTGGTGTCACAGGACTTCTTCATTCTGGCAAGAGAGGAAAACTAAATTATGGGTGGAATATATTTTGGCCACCTCCTGAGCGTGGCTTGGCTGCCGCCTCTGGTCTTGGCACTGCCGTGTCCATGAGTCACTGCTCACCTACTGTGACGTGAGGCAGCACTTTGGGGGCTGCCGGGAAGGCCGGAGGGCTGTTCATTCGCTCTGGGTGTTTGTTTCGGGGGGCAGGGAGCCCCTAGGTTGGGTCTGAGAGCTGAGTCTTCTGTAACTCTCTGGGACGCTCTCCCTGGCCCTCTTCTCCTCCTCATGAGCTGTTGGACTCACAAGCCTTCATTCCTTCGCTCACTCTGATCCCACTGGGTTCCAGGCGGGGGATGGCGAAACCACTGGGGAAGCCCTCTTTCCAGGCAGGTGGCCACCAGTACCCACAAGGAGAGGTCAGGGTTCACGAGGTGTACTGGGGAGTCAAGACAGGCTTCCTACAGGAGCCCCACTAAGTGAGAGATGAAAGAATTGGTCGGGCACCTGCAGGGGGCTTGCAGAGCAGTGGGTGGTTGGGTCAGTGCCAGGAACCAAAGGAGTGACAGCTTTCTGGAAGCACCTGTCAGGGGATGCGAGCGGCGGGTGGCTGGATGGAACAGTCCTTCTGGGCTTCATTCAGCTTTGAACTTTCAGGCTCTGGAAGAACTTGATTAAACGTATAAGCATGACTTGAAAGGGACCGGGGAGGTGCCCTGACACCCCATTCCTCAGCCTGGACACCTCCTCACACCCTTTATCTCTCCTACCACCCCTCCCCGGGGGGGGGGCGGTCCTGTAACCCCACCCTGTGACCCACCTGCTGCGTCTCCCTCCCAGCTTACTAAGAGAGTCGCATAAAATCATCTGGTTGAATGGCCGCTCTGCACAGTGTTGAGAGTTACCTTTGTTAACAAAATGACACCGGAAACTAAGCCCGCAGTCAGATGATTAAGAGAGCCACGGCATTTTTATATTCCAGAAAGGAAAAGGTATTGAGAAAGAAGGGGAGGTTTTCCCGTGAAAGCAACACTGGAGGGACCCCCGAGAGATAGATTGGAGCACCTCTCTGGGTCGGCTGTCCCTGATCTGTGCCCCCAGGCCATGGCACACAGCCGATCCCCGGCTTTCCTTGTCAGGTTCTGAAACCCACCAGGCTGGGCCATCCTTCCCCACCCGACAGCCCCCTTCTCGGGCCGTAGGAACCTGAGCCGCTGGGAGGTGGAGGCTTTGCTGGCCATCCAGCGGATTTCTGTGTTTCACCCACGTTGACCCGGCTAATCCCGGTTCTTCCTGGGGAGGACCTTCCGTGCTGCCTTCTGCCTCGGGGGGACAACCAGCTGTCCTCAGCAGGCTCAGAGTAAAACCATGACTTTTTCAAGGTTAAAAGAACATATCTAGGAGCTGGAACATGATGTCATAAACACTGCTTTTTTGTCATTAGTGGAATTGTTGAGAAATTGGCTGCTTGCTGAATTGGGAGCCTGATGATTTTTCTGGGAAGGAGCCGGGTTAGTCCGATGAGCAGGAGGATAGAGACAGTGGCAGTGACCCCCGAGGGGAGTGCGGTGTTGGAGGCCGGGAGTAACAGGTGAACGAGGCGTGCAGGCCAAAATGCCGATCTATGGCTTCTCGGAGGACTGTAGATTAGGCGCTACGGGAAAAACCTGAGCGAGGGTGACTTTGCGTGCGTCAGGCTGTTTGCGGTGTCCTTTGCCTTTAGGTTTTACTGCTGGGAATTGCAGACAGACAGCTCCGTGGAGCCTGCAGACAGGCCCGGAAGGGAGTGCACAGAAATCATAGCTGTTTGGATGTGAAACGTGGCGGGCGAGGATTGGGGTGGTCGCCACCCATCCGCCCCTCCCCCCCATTGTCTTCAATGAAACAAAGTCATGTGTACATTTAAAATGTTTGGGGAGAGCAGAGGAGACGCAGAGGTGGTAGCTAATACCGTTGGCCCCTGCAGGCAGCCAGTGCCCTGGGGCCTCTCGCCTGGCCGACCCTTGCGGAAACCCAGGGGCCAAGTGGCATCGTTCCCATCCTACCCCTGATGACACTGAAGCCAAGAGGCTCATGAATGTGTCCACAGACCCAGTGCATACCTGGAATACCAGGGAGTACTGAGTCTCATGTGGCACTGACACCTGGGTGCTAAGGGATGGGGCTGTGTACCCAACACTTGACCGTGAACGTGGGGCTTGCGCGTGCAGCAGTGGGCTGTGGGTATGTAGACCGTCGGTGCAGAAGGGCTAAGATCACCGAGAATGACTCCATCCCAGACGTGTCCCCGAATGGCATTTGCTCTTGAGCACGTGTCTCGGGTCAGCACCGCAGTGGGGCTGACTCAGTTTGACGAGAGTCTCATTTTCCATCTCGCTTCCCACATTGGGGGGCTTCTGCGTCCTTGACCCCCGGGTCTTGCTTTGAACTGTAAGGACCCTGAGAAACTTGGGAAGGAAAGTCGTGTTCGTCGACGGCAGATAGTCGTGGTGTCAAATTAATGTGAATGTCGTCTGTCTGGCAGAGAAAGTATAAACATCCTCTTTAATTAAGTGAACATTATACTCGATAATAGAAGTATTAAAAAACTATGGAATGCCACTTTGCTCACAGATCGTGTTTCTGTAGTCTTTCTCCTCTTCGGATTTTTCCTGGGCGTTCTTGCAGAACGCAGATACGTAATGCTTATAATAGTAGTAATGGCTAATAGTGGTAGTTAGGACGTCACTGACGTTTGCTGTGTGCATTCCCTGGCTTTGTCCTTACAACCGGTGCGGGGACGGACTCTTAGGGTCTTTGTGGAATGGGGGAAAACTAACGCACCAGGAGGGTAGGGGACTCGTCTGAGCTGTGTGTGCAGAAGCCAGGTTTGAGTCCAGGCTGTCAACTGCTACACCGCTCAGCCCCACCCTGGGCGCCCAGTCTCCCCCAGGGCAGGGAAACCCCAGGGCGAATGAGGTGCTAACCAGAACCAGACCAGGGAGCAGTGTGGGGGGCAGTGCGGTGAGCTGGCGGGCAAGGTGAGGTCTCATGTGAGATGGGAATGGGCAGGTGATGGCCACGTGAGCCGTCTGGAGGATTCCAGTCCACCAGCAGGAGCCAAGGCTTGAGGATGGGGGGTGGTGGGGGAGGAGACCCTAATGCTGAGAGGGTGGGGAGCTGGGCAGGAGAGAGTTTTCGTCCTCTCTCCCCCCTGCGCCCTCACACAAGCACACGTGAGCCTTCTCGTGTGACTTGTGGCCGTGTGACCACGTCCCTCTTGTTTCCATCCAAGCTGTCATTTGTCGAGATGTACACCACGTCAGGCACCGTAGAGCGCTCTTGCTTGAGATTACCTGGAGTCACGGATCCGCACGACCCTGAGCGGTAGATGTTCACAGAGAAGTCTTTTTTTTTTTTTTTTTAAGATTTATTTATTTATTTGACAGAGATAGAGACAGCCAGCCAGAGAGGGAACACAAGCAGGGGGAGTGGGAGAGGAAGAAGCAGGCTTCTAGCGGAGGAGCCTGATGTGGGGCTTGATCCCATAACGCCGGGATCACACCCTGAGCCGAAGGCAGATGCTTAACGCTTAACGACTGCGCCACCGAGGCGCCCCCAGAGAGAAGTCTTCATACCTAAGAAGTTTGTCTTCAAGTATCTCCCATTTTGCGGTGCCTTTCTGCTTAGCCGCTATCTACTGGATTAGGAATTGGTAAGTATGAGAAGCCCCTCTGCTTTTCCTGCCGCCCGTGGAGAAGCCCCACTGGGCCTTCCCTCCATCAGGGGAGGGTGGCCATGCCCAGGGCCACCTGGTCCTTCATAACTGGGCCACGGCTGATGGAATGAATGGCAGGTGGGGACCCCAGCCCTTTGCTGGGCTGTAGTCACCCAGAAGGTCTGGAACTCAGGTTAGCTTTGTGGTAAAGCTGATGACTGATGGAAGGTTCCAGAATGTTGGAACCCAAACGGCATAAAGGGAAGGGGCAGCACCACTATAACCCCGGTGGGGATGCATGGTTACAGTTGTGTTTTCGTAGCGGGGCCCCCCAAAAATCTTCACTTGATGACTGCCTGGAGCCAGCAGGACCCTGAGCTATTCTTGCTCTCTCTGAGGACTCCCTAGCTCCAATTTTAATATCCTCTTTAACCCAGGAGTTAATTTTTTCAAGTGTGTAGTGTTTTTCCTTTTCTGTTTTTCCATCTTTCTTCCCCTTATTTTCTAGTTAACTTCTGGTATGACTACCCTGGGGCTTCATAAAGGCTTCAGGAAAGCTTCCAGTGTTTTTGCGTATTCCTTGGATACTCGCTCGGCAATCGCATTTTCTCCAGGACAGGAAGTTTGATGTAGGTCGATTAAATTAAGCTCATCGGTGATGTTGTGTTTTGTGTTGGGCGCCATATGTTCCATCTGTGGGACTATCGGATTTCGGGAACTGGGCTCACGTTCCCCCACATGACTGCGGGGAACGTCCTTCTCGGCGGATTACCACTGACCGTGTCTTCAGCGTGACAGTCAGATCTTTTTGTCAATTTACAGTTTTGTCAGTGGAAAAATCCTCTTTGGTGTGTGTTCAACGTTTCTGGTCCTGTTTTCTGATGCTCCGCTGTCCCCCTCTGTGGGTCGCCTTGTTTGAGCTGGATTTCATGCCGTGTGTAAGCGATTCTTTTCAGTGGCTGAAAGCCCCCTTTCTGGACTGTTCGTCTTCGGTGTAATGGTGCTACCATTGGTTTTGTCGCCACCTGATCTGAAGAGTTTGCTTCTCGGCCCTCTTGGTGAGCTCCTTCTTGACTTGGGGTTAGTGACGGAGAGCGTGCCCGCGGGAGTCCCCTGACAAGTGTCAGGAGCGTGTGCGGGGTTGGTGCTCCTGGGCTGTGCTCCCCGGGCCACGTGAGACTCCTGGCCAGGCTCCCGTCCTCCATCCCTCCTCTTCCCATGGCCCAGTTTTCACTGAGAAGTCTGACGCGTGTGTTTTTGCGTCTGGCATTACCCAGTTTTTGTTGCATGGGGATATCTAATTGGGGGGTTTGCAGGCTCGTGTGCATATGCTTTTCATTGTGTATGTTTAATGCGTTCATCCGGGGGTGACTGTGGGGTATGGCGAGGGTCGGGGACCCCGTGCCCACCCCAGTGCTCAGAGCCCTCCTTCTCTGTATTGGGATGTTGGGTGGAATGTGGACTGGTGGGTTTGTGTGGGACTCCACAGTCATGTCACGTCGCGTGTGTGCTGACGTCAGCCGTGAGTGGCGTGCCTCTGTGACCCTGGCCTCTCCCCCCTTGTTCTTACCACCCATTCATTCATTGATTCCTTTACGCACACCGGTGCCTTCGGCGTGCTAGACACGGTTCGCCCGTGGCCTCTGCTCTTTGCCAAGAACCGAAAACACGCTGTGGCCTGCAGACTTCTGAGGCCTTCCTGGCTTTGCAGAGTAAGCCTAAACTTGCCGGTGTGGCCTGCCTACAGGGACTGGCAGCCTGGCCTTTGAGCAACTTTATCTCTAGCCTGCTCCTCCCTACATCCCCAGGCCAGCCCTGAAGATGCCACCCTGGTCCCCGAAGTGATGTGTGCTTGTACCTCTGATCTTTGCTTTTGCTGCCTCCTGCCTGGGGGGGACTCTCCTCCCAAGGCCTTAAGGCTAAGTGTTCCCCCTTCCCTGCTGCATCTGTATGTCTGTCACATACACACAGTGACCCTCGGTGTCCTGCTGTCTCAGTTCTGGCTGCTCCAGGTAGAACTCCGCAGTCTCCCCTGCCCCCATCTGTCTGTCCATCTGTCTGCCTGTCTCTCTCTCTCTCTCTCTCTCTCTCTCTCACACACACACACACACACACACACACACACAGTGAGCCTCGGCGTCTGGTGTCTCAGTTCTGGCTGCTCCGGCAGAACCCTGCAGTCTCCAGCAGCAGTACCGAGACCCGGCACAGGCAGCGTCCTTACTTCTCTTGTGACCGTAAGGGAGGTCTTGGTGCATCTCTAAACCTCAGCATGTTTAGAGTATCACCTGTGAGGGTTAAAACTGTCGCACAGTCCCTCCCTTAGAGAGTCAGTTGGCCTGGGGCTGAGGCCTCTGCATCTCTAATTTTACAAGCATCTTAAGGTGACTCTGCCCAGCCAAGACGGAAAAGCACCAGGTTAGAGTGACCTTCGCACCCCATTGGAATACACGTCTTGGTTATCGTTCCCAAGGTGATGTATTTTCTAAGCTCTTGGTGTACCTACATCCCTAGTGTAAGAGTAACAAGTGCTTTTGCAACAGTCCAAGTATTACAGACACAGAGAGGGTGAAAGTCCGTCTCTCTTCTCCCACTGGAGCGGGCTGTCTCCAAGGGTCTAGACCACTCTCCTTGGTCAAGTGACCTTGACTGACCTTGGGCCACAGTGGATTCTGCGGACCGTTACCGTTCGGGTTTCTGTGTCTGTGTGTTCCCAAGGGGCATGTAGGGAGCGTTGACCTTTTTGTTTATTAGCTTTGAGGGAGCAGGGTCACTTTTTGCCACACAGACAATTGGAGTGGAGGTTTTGTGTTTTTTTTAACTGCTGCGGACCTGTCTTGTGGGGACCAGGCCGGACTCGGAAGGAGTGTATGTGTTGCTGTAGGTCCTGCCAGACACACATTTGATCAGAAACAACCTGAGCAAACAAAGTAGGCTACTGTGTATATGACTTCCCTCTTTTTTTAAAAAAAATTTTGTTTATATATTTGAGAGATAGCGCGAGATGGGGGAGGGGCAGAGGGAGAAGGACAAGCAGACTCCGCGAGGAGCTGGGAGACCGTGACAGGGTTCGGTCCCAGGACCCCAAGATCATGACCTGAGCCGAAGGCAGACGCTTCACGAGCTGAGCCACCCGGGCTCCCCTGTGACCTCCGTCTCTTTTTAAAAATTTTACTTATTTTTTTTTTTTTTAAAGATTTTATTTATTTATTCGACAGAGATAGAGACAGCCAGCGAGAGAGGAAACACAAGCAGGGGGAGTGGGAGAGGAAGAAGCAGGCTCACAGCAGAGGAGCCTGATGTGGGGCTCGATCCCATAACGCCGGGATCACGCCCCGAGCCGAAGGCAGACGCTTAACTGCTGTGCCACCCAGGCGCCCCTAAAAATTTTACTTACTTTTAATTGTAAAAAAACACATAATATGCAATTTGCCATCTTGATGGTTTTTCAGAGTGCACAGTTCCATAGTGTAAAGTGTATGCACATTGCTGTGCAACGTCCCACAACTTTTTTCGTCTTGCAAAACCGAAACTTACCCATCAAACCACATCTCCCCAATCCTCCCTCCCCTCAGCCCCTGGTAACCACCGTCCTGCTTTCTGGCTCTATCATAAACGTGACCGTTTTAGATCGCTGTACGGGTGGAATCGTGCAGTGTTTGTCCTCCTGTGACTGGCTTCTTTGACTCGGCATAATGTTCTCGACGTGCGTCCGTGGTAGAGCATGACAGGACCTCCAGGATCATGTTCCATTGTGAGGCTAGACCCCGTGTTCTTTATGCATTCATCTACGCACAGACATTCAGGTTGGACTTCTTGGCTGTTGTGAATAATGCTGCTATGAATGTGAGTGTGTGAGTATCTTCTGAGTCCCTGCTTTCAATTATTTTGGGGTATATATACCCAGAGGTGGGATCGCTGGGTCATATTGGTGGTGTTTAATTTTTCGAAGCACTGCCAAGCTCTTTGCACAAAGGTTGCACCTTTGTACATTCCCAGCTACAAGGCACGAGGGTTCCGGCTCCGCAGGGTCCCCAACACCTGCTGTGTTCTGTCCGTTTGATAGTAGCCACCCTAACGCGGGTGAGACGATAACTTCCTTGTGGTTTTGATTTGCATTCAGTGATTATCGGGGTGTGTCTTTTCACGCCTGTGGCCAAGTCTGTTCCTTCTAAATGGCATTTATGTACTTTGATTTTCCATAAAGTCTTTTCGACAAGCCTTTCTCTTTACTATATAGGTACAAACACGGCTTGGGGTGAAAATGAAGACTCTAGTGAGTTGTTCTAGGTGTCCGGGGTTTTCTCCATTGCACAGTTGCCTGGGAAGCTTATTTCTGAAAAGACCATTTAGAAGAAGGAGTTTCGTCTTGAAAACAGGGAACATGCCCTCTCCCGGCATTACTCCCAGAAAGCCACCTCTCCCCTTGCAGGTTGTTTAAAGAACCCATACAGTGGAAGTCCACTGTGAGAAATAACATCTAAAACACCCACATGGCCCTGGGGACCTGGAACCTGAGACTCGAAGCTGCCCAGTGCCTGTGAAGGCTGGCCGTTCATTGTCTGGTCTGTGTATGAGCGATCCATGCTTGTCGTAGACTCAGAAAATGCAGGCTATAGGAGAAATTAAAAGTCATCTGACGGCCTGTAGCTCCATCACTGCGAGATAAATAGCACTTGGACGTTGTTTGAGAAATGGGGTCATTCACGCTCAGTCCTGCACGCCTGCTTTTTCACTCAGCAGTGGTGGCAGCAGCGCTGGCTGGCCACACTGACGTCCCCTGCACGTGGTCGGTGACATCGCCATCCGGGCGTGCGGTGGAATGCTGTCTTCCCGGGGACGTGGTTGGTGGGACCTCTTCCCGCCCCCCGCGTTGACCGTAGCAGGAGGGCACACACTCTCGCGCACGCCGGCCAGTCCTCCTTGCAATTTCAGCAAGCGCCCCCAGCTAGATAGACACCCTCACTCAGCAGAGACAGTGCAGTGCTCCCTCTATTACGAAATCAAGCCAGCGGAGCCTTATCGACCCCCCTTCATGGGGCAGACACCAGTCTAGCAGCCTTTCCAGCTTTGGGGAAAGAAATACACATTTCAGGCTCTCTGGAACAGACGGTGAATGCTTTCTCTCACTTCCCTGAGCCCTGCTCCCTTCCCTGAAGCCTGTATTTGGGGGCCCTGCAGTTAGCACCTCCCACATGGAATGTGAGCGCCTTGCGAAGAGCTTTCCTGGGTCTAGCTTGACAGGTTGGTTGGGAAGCTTCTCCTGAACCCCTGAGAAGGAATGTTTTCCTTTATTGTGGGTCAGCTGCTCGCCAGCTGCGGAAAAACTCGTTCAGAGATCCTTGAGCGTGTCGAACTTGACCCCACATGCTCCCCGCAAGATACCGCACTGGGCGGAGTGGGTGGGGTGCCTCACCCTGTGGACATAGGGCTCTGGGCTTACAGCAATCCTGAGTCACGACTTTGAGGTGGGAGCTTCTGGAAGCTTCAGCCTGTCTCGGCCTTGAGGCTCCTGCCCTTCGTGATGGGCTTGCCCTTTCGGTGCTTGGGGAGACCGGGGGCTCCTGCCGTTGCTGGCATGGACAGGTTTCCCTAGCTCAGAAATAAACAAGGGAATCATTGCTGGGCACAGTTTTGGGCTTCTTGCTACTTCCTCCCTCCCCATGGCGTTCCCGTGTTCACTGGGTGGTGTTGGGTGCTTTTTGGCCGAAGAGTGGGAGGAGGGAGAGAATTAGGTGGATCCGAGCCAGACAGTTGAGCCCACACTGGAGGGGGATACAGTTCATCTCAAACCATGGCAGGCCTGCCCGGCTGGGACACGTGGCGATTTGTAATGGGGATAATCATAAAACTTACCCTGATTACAGGCGTGTGTGACATGCGCCTGGCACACATCTTGGCCTTGCCCCTGGGAGCAGGCCGAGCGCGGCCCAGCCAGCAGCTGCCTTGCGCTTTGCAGGGTTCGAGGCCTGAACAGGTGAAGGCTGGGGGTGTGGGGCAGGAATCGAACTGTCACAGCCACAGGGAGCCTCGGAAGACCAGACTAAATGTCACGTGGTGTCCGTGATGGGATCCTGGAACCGAAGAAGGACAGCAGGGGCGGTGGGGGGGGGGGGGTCAGGGGAGAACCAAGGAAATCTGGATAAAGATTGCACTTTAGTGAATTATAACGCGCCTGCGTCCATTCATCTGGACACATGTGTCATCCCAATGTGAGAGGTTAGTAATAGGGAAGCTGGGATCAGGAGTATATGGCAACTCCCTGCTTTGTCTTCACAGCTTTTCTATAAACCTGCATCTGTTCTAAAAGAAAGTTTGTCTTTAGGAATAGACAAAAGAGTGGCAGGGAAGTGAGTGGGCAGTGGGGTTCCTCGGCGTGGCTCTCGGCCGGGCTGGCCCTCGGCAGGCGTGTCTGCGTTACGAGGCTCCACCGCACCTGGTGGTGGGGTGCGGGTGGCCTGCCAATGCTGGCCAGCACCACCAGGCGCCCCCTGCCAGGAGGAGCCCAGGGCCCCCATGCCCTGGCCAGAAACAGCCCTTTTCTACAAAGCCAGGTGCAGTGGGCCCGGTCCACTCCGGGTCAGGCCGTGGCCCGACTCTTTCTGTCAGCACGTTCTTTGTTCTCTCCTGGACCAGGCATTTGGAGGTGAGCCGCCTTCCTGGCCAGTGAGGGAGCTGGCTTCCAAATGCAAACACGGATCATCTTTTTGCCAGGTGAACTTGAGAAAGGGAGCAGAGCAGCCGAGACAATGGGCCCATTTATAAGCTGCTCTGACATTCAGAGTCCAGAATGTTGGGCTTCAGAGCGAGGCAGCAGGTGTTGGGGTGGCGGCCCAGGGGCCCCGCTAATCCTGTTAGCAACGCGAGGTTGATGCATGGACAACAGAATGAGATCGTCTTGTCCGAAGACAGCCGATTAAAGTATGTACACAATACACACGGCTGCTTTTGAGGCCTCTGTTCCTCTAGATGTTTCCGGTTTATGCAGTGAGTCGGGGCACAGGGATCGAGCACTGTTACACGCCCAGCACTGGGAAAGCCACCAAGGGCAAGCAGGCACACACTCGCAGGCCCCGGGTTCGGAATCTCAGGCGAGAAGGCTTTCTTACAGGACCCGACGTGAGGAAGGCGTGTGGACAAACGCTGGTCTCCGGCTGCACCTGCCATCCCCCAGCCCAGCGCTTCTCAGATCTCTGTGCTCAGAAATCACCTGGGATCTTCTTAAAATGCAGATTTGGGCACAGGAGGTCTGGGGTAGGTGGCCGAGCCTCTGCGATCTGGGCTGGTGGTGGTGGTGCCCTCTGGGAGGAGAGGACTCATGCTTCCCAACTTGTCAGAAATGTTGTTGGAAGGCTGAATTGGGAGATAAGCCTGAGCCTGAGTAAAGGGAGGAGATTCTGCTAGAAAGAGACGGGGAGGCGGCAGGTAGGGAGCGTCCGAGGTGGCCTGTAGGGGTGTGTGTGCACCTGTGGGGTTCTGTCCTGTGAGCTTGGAGGTGGCTCTGACCGTGGACTTGGCGTTGTTCAAGGTGCTCCACACCTACGATTCACTCCCCACAACAGCTGTGCGAGGTGGACACCCTTTTTGCCCCTTTTCAGAGAGGAGGGTGGTTCTCCTGCCTGCTCGAGGCCCTGCGGGCAGGCGAGGCTGGGAACCGGGTCCTGAACCCTGGGCAGTCCCGAGTCAGCACTCAGGTGGGACAGGTGGCGTTTCCCAGCCCACGGGTTCCTGGCCGATGTGTTCACACTCACGTGCATCGAACCAGAGCTTACGTATGGGCCCTGCGCTGGAGGAGCGCCAGCCACCTGTGAGCCCCTGGTGTCCACCCTTCTCAAGGATGAGCTCTGGGGCCCCAAGGGCTCACGTGAGGTGACCCAGAGCCAGGAGAGCCCCTTTTTTAGGGTCCTGACTGCACCAGGGACCCCCCTCATGGCCGGCCAGGCTCTCCAGAAGGTTTCCCTGGCCTCCCTTTGCTTCTCAAACCCGGGTGTGTGTCTCTCTGTCCCCAGCCTAGACTCACGGCACATTTCAGTTAAAAACCACAGCTTTCCCCATACGGTCGTGGAGGAACCTCGTCCAGATTCCTCACGTGCTTAAGGTACGTTGGAGAAAACACATTTTCTGGTCCCTTCTCTAGTAGGAACAGGCTGTGTGGTTTGTGGAAGATTTTCCCAGGGAAGGCCTGGTCTTTAGGGGGCTGGACTCCCAGAGTTCTTTATTCCTTTGTGTTCCTTCCTCCCTTTCAAGACGTTGCCTGGCTGTGGGACAGGAGTCCGGAGAGCAGGGTGGCTGCTGCCACCACCGGCCTGGTGGGGGAGGGGGAGTGGCGGGGGAGGTGCGGGGAGGGTTTGCTCTGCTGCCAGCAGTTTCGGCCCCCTCCGATGATCCATTCATAGTGTGCATTTCCTCATGCCATCTGGAGAGGAGCTTCGTTCACTCATTGACTCAACAACTCTTTGGGAGCCTGCTATGACCAGAGTGTGCAGGGCCGGGCAAAATGCAAGGTCCCAGGCACTGTCTTCCCTCTCAGGGCCCAGATGCTATGTCCTTGCGCCCCCCCGGAAACCTCGGAGGCCGAGCTGGCTGGGCTGGTTCCGTGCCACAGACATCACGTCCCTCTTCTGTAAGCCTGTGTAGAAAGTTCTTTTGTTCGGCAATATTGGCATGATTGAATCAATGCTTCAGCCAAACAGGATGTGGTCTGGGTGACTCCCAGCTTGCAGCCGTGGATGGTTCTTGCTTTCGGTTGTCTCAAGAGGTAACACTCACTGCCACCACCACCATCACCATGGGCACAGGGCACTTTGGGCCCTGGAGGGGAGCCCCTGGCCTGATGAAGGAGGAATGAACTCTGCAGGACCTCTGACCCCACCTTTAACTGCAGGGAAGGGAGTCGGGGAAGAGGTGGGGCGAGTTCTGAGTCATAATCCAGCCCTGGAGGAGAAGGCTTCCAGGTAAAGCTTGGAGGCCTTTGAACTTGGTTTGCTAGGAGAGAGGATTTCAGGTGGGCCCTGTTTCTGGGTGGAAGCTGGTCTGTTTTGTTTGTGGGGCAGGGTGAACGGGAGGTGGCTGCAGTGTGCCGGGTGCCTGTCCTCACTGTTCCACGAGGTGCCAGAAGGCCAGCCCTGGGGTCCCTAAAACTTGAGTAGATACAAAGAACACTTTGGGGGATGAACAGAAAAATCAGGAGAACAACAAACGCCTGTAGAGACTTGTAGCCACTACCTGGGCCGAGAAGTAGAACTTCACCTTTGAACTCCTGCCCCCCTCCATGCCCGTGTCCTCTCACCCCGCCCCCAGTGTGCGTTTTCCAGTCTAGCGTTTCTGGCCTAAGCATTTAAGTAGCCCCTAACTTGAACTTGGTGGTTTTCCCCTGCTATTTATAGTTTCTCCACACAGCCAATAAACGTGGGGTCCTTAAGCATTGTCCATTGTTTTTCACGTTTGCAACGTCCGTGTACATGGAAGCATGCACTTTCTGTCTGTGGCTGCCCAGCCCTGTTGCGGTCCCCAGTGGTCCGCACCTGGTATTCACACCCTTGCGTAATCCCTCCCCCTGCTGTGGCTAGCCTGGCATCCCACTTCTGATAGAGTCCAGTGATGGACGTCCCTGCATGGTTAGGTTACATAGGATGATAACTTCCTTCTTGATGACAGACTCTGTCCCTTACTTGCTTCAATCAGGCGAGATGCCGTACAGAGTCCCCCCTGGCAACGACCTGAGGCCTGTGGTCCGAGAGCCAGCAACGGACTGAGGGCTGCCAGTAAGTCCGAGCGCCTTCGGATGAAGCCAGGCCTGGCTCAGGTCTGGACTGTAGCCTGAAGTAGAGGACCCAGCTAAGCCACATCCGGATCCCCGACCCACAGAAGCCGTGAAGGAACTGTGGTGTGTGTGGCCGTCTTGTTACGCAGCACGGGGTACCTGATGCGTAATCCTCTGAGAGTTCCTTTTTGGCTGCACGTGGTGTCCCTGGTTTTCCCCCGTGTGGATGGGGTAGGGCTGTAGCTTACTGACTTACTGCAGTTTGGTTTTCCACCGTACGCTCTTACCTCCCTCTGCTCCCTCTGCTCTCGGGGGCCAGAGCGTGTTCCTAGCCCTTGCTGTCACCGCCTGCACGCAGACGCCGGTCTCGGGGAGCCTGTCTCGGGGAGTCCCACAGACAGTGCTCGGGTCATTTGGGTTGTTCCGCATGCCCACCACCGCTCCCTGTGGTCACACTTCTCATTTTGGGTGGAGGTCTGATGGAAGGGAGAAGGTATCTGATTTGTTTTAATTTATGATTTCTTCTGGACGGATCACCATAAACTAATGTTTATCAGCTCTCCCGGTGCTTCCAAGGTAAAGGGCCTTTTCATGGTTTTTAACTCCTTTCCTTATTGAATTGCAGGAGGTTTTTTGAATTTTCTGGAAAACAGGCCTTTCTTGGCTTGGACTGTTGAAAGCTTCCTCGTTTGTCACCTGGCCACGCAGACTTTCACGGTCCCATTAAGTCCCATGCCGAATCCTGTTGCAGGGGGTCATTTGCAGAATTACTTTCAAGGGTTCTGGCCCGACGACATCCAGTCTTTGGGCGGCCTTGGCTGTCCCCGTGAAATTAGGCTCCTGCTTACCGTAATTATTTGACGCTGTGTGTCTGCGGCGAGTCTGTCCGCTGGGTCTCCTGTGGGCCCCCCCCTGGCCTGGGAGTACTTTTCTGTTCAAGGGGCTGGTGTCAGCCTCCGTCATTTGGGAGAAATCCGAGAGTCAGCCCTGGGCCTGGGGCTCGGGGCGCGCCCCACCCGACAGCCACTCTCTGTCTGCATTTTGCTCTGGAGGTGATCGCCCCACGGATGGAATGTGGGTCGGGGAGACTGTGCCCTGCGTGTTTAGCACAAGTGCATTCCTAGAGAAAGTTAAAATTAGAAAAAGCGGCTCCGTTTCCTGCCATTCAGTGGTAGTTAGCTTGTGTTTGTTTGCACAGGGATTCTTCTGGTCACAGTCCGTAGTTGGTTTCTGGTGGAATGTGAGGTGAAGTCATGAGTTTCGGGATGGAGGTGATCTGTTTCCATGGCGATCTTTGTTGTTGGAGAGTGGCTGCTTTGTTTGTGAGTTCTCGAAGATTATGCGGGGATGGAAAAATATTACCGAAACAACCCTTTTCTCTAGCCAGCAAGAATTGTTTTATTATTATTACTTTTAAGTTCTTTAGTGGGAAGTTACTGTCTTTGTTAGTGAGGTCCGGAAGGAGTGGACCACAGCGGGCTTGGTGGCTGTTCGCCCCTCCTCCTTCCTGGGAGCCCCCCCCCCACTCTCCCCGGAGGTGAGGCACAGCCTGGGGTGACCACCCTTGTAGTGCCCCCACCCCCGTACGGATGCTGGGTTGGCAAATAAACATGCACGACATCCAGGTATATTTGACTACTGGGGGCATGTTTACGCTAATACAATTATTTGTCCTGCATTTGAAATTCAGATTTAACTGGGTGTCCTGTATTTTCTCTGGAGAGCCACTGCCCCCCTCAGCCCCAGCTGTTCTTTGCAGTCCTCATTCTGGGTCTCTCCCGGGTGAGGAGGGGCATCGCCGGCTCTGGGCTGGCTGGCTCTTGGGGACACACGGGCGGCTTCCCCAGTTTTATTCCGTGCCTGGTGCGGGCGCGGGGCTGGCTGCTGTCGGCACTGAGGTGGGGCTGGCCGTCGGGCAGAGTGCTGCAGGGCTCACAGCCCGTCTTGCGGCATAGCTCGTAAACGCAGAGTGGGGGCCTGACCTGCCGTCTGCCTGATGGAAGGCCCGGGAGCTGGAGGACACTGGAGAAATGTAGCATCATCTCCGGAGAGCAGAGAGCACAAGTGCTCATCAGAAACTCACCCCCAGCGAACCCGGAGGAGCTCACCTGGGCTCCCAGCCTGGAAGTGCCCGCCTCTGAATAGGGGTGGGGCGTGTTGCCAAGAGCTGAAGTCACAGACTTTGGGGGGAGAGGTGGGTAGGAGCTGGACCCTGGGTCATGTTTGCATGGGCAGGCAGGGGACTGAGGAGGCATTCCCTACAGGAGGAGGCGGGATGTGTGTGCAGGAGTTTTGGGGTCGGATGGCTGACCTGGTTGGTGAAGGGAATTGGCAGTGGGTACTAAGGACGCTGGAGGTAGAATAGGGCCAAACGGGGGAGAGCCTCGGAATGGGGGAGAGCCTCGGAATGGGGGAGAGCCTCGGAATGGGGGAGAGCCTCGGAATGGGGGAGAGCCTCGGAATGGGGGAGAGCCTCGGAATGGGGGAGAGCCTCGGAATGGGGGAGAGCCTCGGAATGGGGGAGAGCCTCGGAATGGGGGAGAGCCTCGGAATGGGGGAGAGCCTCGGAATGGGGGAGAGCCTCGGAATGGGGGAGAGCCTCGGAATGGGGGAGAGCCTCGGAATGGAGGAGAGCCTCGGAATGGAGGAGAGCCTCGGAATGGCTCGGGGAAGCCAGGCCTCAGGTGGGCAGGTGGCAGGGGAAGCAGGTGCAGCAGTGGGAGGGTAGGTTTGGTGGCAGAGCAGGGCAGCTGGGACCCCCTGGGAGTTGACGAGTTGCTCCAAAATCCAACTGCAGGTGGCAGGTACGTGCAGGCGACAGGTACGTGCTGGTAACGGAGCGCCTTACCGTGTGCTAGGTACAGGCTTGGGGCTGGGGACACAGTAGTGAGCGAGACAAGCGGGTTCCTGCCCCCACGGACGGAGCACGTTGGCTTGTTCCAGACACGGATGCTGACTCCTCTGGGGGCTTCTGTAGGGTCGACTGAGCGAGCGCCTGCTGTGTTCCGGGGTTCCAGCTGCACAGGAGAAGTCCCTGCCTTCACAGAGCATTTCCTTCGAGGAGACGAGAAAGGAAATGAAAGGATCACAGAGAATGTCAGGGGTGATAAGTGAAGTTGGCTGCGGGATTGGGGGGTGAAAGTGTGCTGGTTTGGATGGGATTTGTGACGGCTGAATAATACCCCCCCCCCCGAGATACTCCCATCTTAATCCTAGAACCTGTGAAACTTTCTTTATACGGAGGAAGAACTTCGGAGATGTGATTCACTTAAGGAGAGGTGACCCTGGATTCTCCTGAGTGTAAGGTAATACCGTATGACAGGTGTCATTTTAAGAGAGAGACAAAGGGGGTCTGACCTCAGGGAAGGCCTTGTGATGAGGGAGACAGAGATCAGGGTGGTGGGCTTTGAGGATGGAGGAGGGGCCACGAGCCAGGAACACAGGTGGCCACTAGAGGCCAAAAAAGCCTGGGAAGCGGTTTCTCTCCTTAGAGCCTCCAGAAGAAACCAGCCTGGCCAGTACCTTGACTTGAAGCCTCGTTTCAGATTTCTGGCCCCCAGACGAAAAGAGAATGAGTTGGTGTTTCAGGCCCCCAAGTTCCTGAGAGGGGTTGAGGAAGCGATATTTGAGCAAAGCCCTAAATGCAGGGACTGAAGATCATGGCTCCTCGTGCCTTCAGAAGGCGGGGGTGGGCCTCCCTGTTGACATGTGGCCTGGGACCGCGGGGCCTGAGCTGGGTCCAGGCCCAGCCTAGGGTCTGAACTCCATGGGAGTCGTGACGCGGATGGCCTTGGCCTTGTTCAGGCTGGACCTGAGCCACGGCACATGTATTTATTGTTAACGTAAAATGTCAGCTGGAGCGTGCATACCCTTGCTTTTTTCCAATTTAGCGGAGTGTAAATGTATCTTTTTATTATTATTTTTGGAGAGAGCACATGTGAGCTCGCCGGGGTGGGGGGGCAGCTAGAGAGGGAGAGAGAATCTCAAGCAGGCTCCATGCTCCGCACGGAGCTGGACACGGGGCTCCATCCCACAACCCTGGGATCATGACCTGAGCCGAAATCAAGAGTCAGACGCCAGTCAGGCGCCCGTTTATCTAATTAATGGGACAAGATATTTCCTTGGCTTTCTAACCAGGGCATTTCTGGCACTGTAGCACAGCCCGCTGCTTTGACCGGAGCTGACGGCACGTGCTCGTTCGAATCACCCAGTGTGTCTGTGCTTTGGCCAACAGGCCTGGTGGTCAGCTGCCAGTTTCACGTTTGTGAACCCATCTGTTCTGGTTTGCCCCCTGAATGCAGAGCCTGACGTAAGGACTTGGGGGCTGGTGTGGGCGGGGAGATGATCCCTGGAAGCAGGAGCGGGGAGCCAGGAGACGAGGCCGGGAAAAGCAAGTGCAGGCTGAGTTTCTGAGCTCACGGTCACCGTCACGCTGGGCTCCTCCGTGCCTGGGACTCTCCCGAGGATCCGTGTGAATGCGCTGGAGATTCATCCCTCTGGCGGACGGGAGGCTGGGGCGCTGACCCCAGGACTGCCCTGGGGAGTGTGTGGCGACTGTTCGCTGGGGAATGAGAAAGGCCGCGATTTCAGCTCCATCCAGCAAGAGCTGAGACAGGCAGTGGGGTCTGGCTTAATGACTGTTGGCTATCAGTGTGGCGGGCGGTGTTCTGAGGATGGTCGGAGAACGTTCAGGTGTGTGGCAGTGAGGGTGCACGGAGACAACAGGCCGCTCACCTGCGAAGGGACTTCGCCCGTGCACCTGGCTTCCCCCCTGGGCACCTGCTGGCCGGCGCCTTCCCCGTCTGGAGTCCCCGCACCCTCTTCTGCGCTCGGACGAGCATTTTGTCCTTTGGTGTCTTCCATTCCCAGGCTTGAATTTCCGTGCCTGCTCTCTCTTCTTTCCAGTTCCAGAATGCAGGACCCGAGTTTCTTACTTCCCTTGCTGTCCCTCTGTGCTTTACAAGGAGCAGAGGCCCAGTGGGGACTTGTGAGATGACAAGAGTGGCCCGTTGATACTAACCTCCTGCTGCCCCCCGAACCGAACAGCAGCAGCCACAGAAGCTCGAGCTGAATTTATAGTCGTGTTCCCCTGGCCTGCCTAGCTTTCGGTTGCTTATGATGAAGGCAAGCGTAAGTAAATATCCAGGGCCAGCATTCGGAGAGACGGGTGGTACAGGGGCAGGTGGCTTTGTGGGGAAGTGAGAGATGGCAGACAGAACCCACCTTTCAGGTCCCGTAGTAACCACCTGGCCTGCTGTGTTCTGAGCAGAACCCGATTTCACACATTGACCCTGTAGCTGGCAGCTGGGGGGACCCAGGAGGAGGGTGGTCCCCCAGCCCTGCAGGCATCAGTGGAAACATTTCCCAAGGTGCACACCACTCCAGTGGCTTTTTCAAGTTTGCAGGGTTTTCGGAACTTTTTTTTTTTGCAGATTGTATTTTACATATTGGTTAAAAGTAGGATGTTCCCTGAGGTTGGGGACTGCTTTGCATTTCTGGGTAACACCGTGCTTATCTCAACAAAGATTTAGAAACTGCAGATTCATTTTGGCTGAATATTTAAAAATACAGGATGGTCCCCTTGTTACTTTATTCAGGTCTTGGGCTTCAGAAAGCGTGTGTCCCAGCGATTCTGTTTCTGACCCAGTTTCTGTATATGCTTTGCGGGTATGGCTTGTTCTCTGAGGCAGGGGGCGGGGAGCGGTCTGTGATACGTAGCCAGATTAATGAATGATGAATCATTTCTTGCTCTTAGAAAGTAAATATTCTGCCCTTCGTTCCACCGCTCTGGCTGGGTTTTCTAAACCACAGTCCCATAGCAAGGCCGGTGCCTCCCCCCTCCCTCCCAACAGCCCTTCTACAAAGCTGAATAGGGAGGGGGGCTTCCCTGGGTCTTAGTTGGGGATGAGTCAGGCGTGGAAGGGAACTGAAAGCGGTTGGAAAAGCTGACCCCCGAGGCTCCAGCTGCGTGTCTCCTTCTCTTGCTTCTTAAACTGTTGCCAAGGTGACAGGTTGCCAGGGTGAAGATTTGACCCCAGGAAGGAGCATCCGAGAGGTCACATGGCTGGTGGCCCTGACCGAGGAGCGAGCCAACAGGGAGGGCGCTCAGAGGGAGGAGGTGGCCGTGGGGCTCTGGAAGAAAGCAGCCAGCACTCCTCCCCGGGGCCCGGTGACGCCCCACCTTGCCTGCCACTAAGGCAGGGCATTCAGCACAGCATTCGGACGGAGCCTGGACTCGAGTTCCGGTGCTCACAGGGTCTGAGCCTTCAACACACCACGTCGTCTGAAATATTTTCAGCCTTCCCAGCATTTGTTGGGGGACTCTTGACTCTGCACCCTCTCCCAAGACTCACACCTGAACTCCCTTCGCCCGGTGCAGGCAGGATATTTAATTTCCTCCTACTCTAAAAGCCATGGCATCTTATGCCGTCACTGGGAGATACCTGGTCTTACCACAACCTGCTTTGTCTTCCTCTGTGCACTTTGTGTTTGACCATTATTCTATCAGTCCCTGGCACCATGCCTGGCGACCCTGGCTCTCCACTTCCTGACCTCAGGTCGTGGCAGAAAGTGTCCAGTCTCAGTTGTCTCATCTCGGAAATGGGCACAGCGACACCTGCTTGCCCACCTCACAGCATCCTTGTGGGAAACAGCCAAGAGGCCAAGTGGGGAAGTACATTATCAGCTGCCATGCATTGTACCAGTGGTCCTCAAAGTGTGTTTCGGGGACCAGGAGCATCGCCATCGCCTGGAAGCAAGCGCGAAGAGCAGGCTCTCAGGCCAGCCCCCGGGGAAGGGGGAGGGGGGGAGCCCAGCCGTCTGTTCTAGTGAGGCCTCCAGGGGTCTGACCCGTGCTAAGGTGGGAACCGCCCCCTGCTGCAAATGTTAGCAGTTACGTTCTCAGCCTTTTATTTATTCCCCGCGCGTTTTGTGCGGTTTTTCCTGTGTAGTTGGCACAGAGTATTTGGTCTTTCACGTTCCGAAGAAGAAAAAGAGAAGTCTAACTGGGTAGACTCTTGCATGATATGGAGAGCCTGGTTTTACACTTGGGGAAACCAAGGCCCGGACTCAAGGCCACGTAACCAAGGCCGTGGAGCTAGTGAAGGCCCGAGCTAAATGTGAACCCACAGAAACCCCGCATTTACCTGGCTGCCTCCTGCCCTGCGGCCGCTCCCAGACACCCTCCCTGACTGGAGCCGTCGCCCCTTTATTCACGGGCAAAGTTACGGGGTCAGAATCAAAAAGCCCAGGATGTCCCTGCCCTTGGGCCACTCTGCTTCATTGTCCAGACTCTGGACTTAAACTTCCGGTCTCACTGGGGAAGCCCAGGCTTGTGAGCCGCGTCAGATTGCAGACGTCCTTAAGTGACCCCCCACTAGTTGGAAAAGTGAGTCAAATCCTGGAAGAGGAATAACGTTCCTTTTTTTTTTTTTTTTAAGATTTTATTTATTTATTCATTTGAGAGAGAAGGGGTGGTGGGGAGGAGCTGAGGGAGAGGGACAAGCGGACATTCCCCCCTGAGCCCGACCCGGGGCTCGATCCCATGACCCTGAGATCATGACCTGAGCCAAAAAGTCAGATGCTCAACCCACTGAGCCATCCAGGAGCCCCCAAACTTTGCTTTTTTAAAATGTAAAACGCCATGTCCGAGAATCTTCCGTTGGGTGGAGGGAGGTCTCTTCTGATGTGAGTTTGAGAGCAACATGTGGCATGAACCACGGCCCATCCTCGTGTTTTTCACCTTAAAATCGGGTAACAGCACAAAGACACTGGTGAAGCCGTCTGTGTCCAGTTTTTTAATTTTCCTCAAAGGTTGAATGCCGTCTAACTTGGCAGCCCGTTTTTAAGCGACTGGCCTTGATGGAGTCTGCAAAATGCCCCATTCGATTGCCACGGAAGCCGCTCTTGTCCCACGGGTGGCCGTTTGTTTCTGTGATCATAACATACACGGAGATTTCCAGAACAGGGCCCACCAGCTGCAGCCAGAGGGGCAGAAACCCAGAGGAGGAGAAGCCGCGTCCGGCCGCAGGTGTGGGTGTCCTTGTGTCTGAGACAGAAAGGGGACAGGGAGCACCGAGTCCCTCTGTCACGCACAGAGACAAACAGAAGCCTCCCTCCAGGGAGGGAGGACAGCCAGAAACGCGGCCAGCCGCACACAGTGCCTGCCGCCACCGGCCTGCTCCTGCGAGAGGTGCCCCGTAGGAAGCCCCAGGCCGGGAGCGTGAACGGAGAGACCCGTACATCAGCCACCGCGGTGTCCGGTTGTCTGTCTCAATAAACCCCTTTCGGTTTGTGCTTAATATTCAGTACAGGTTTCACAGCAGAGAGGGGGAAAGAGCACATCTTCTATAAATCACAGGCTCTGTGAAATTCGAAATGTTGTGTAATTATGGGAAACGTCGTGAACCAGCTCTGCGTCTGGGTGAGAAAATGTCACCACCTAAATCAGGTGAGATTCCAGACACTTGCGCTTGGCGGTAGTCGTCCCCCCCCTGCCTAAATAGGTTTCCAGTTAACGGTGTTATGTGTGTGGTTTTGATAACATTAAATATAAAAGCCATTGCCAGTCTACCAAAGTGTTATTATTATTATTATTATTATTATTATTTTAGTTTTATTAATTGGCTCTCTTCCGGTGCACTGATTTTCTCCCATAACAATGAAGAACGTGGGGTGAAGTCAGGCCGTGCGGTCCCACTTTGTCTGAGGGCCACTTGCAACAAGACTCGTGGTACTCAGCTGCTCTTGGGGGTGGGGGTGCCTCCCTGACTGAGGTCGGGGGTAGCAGCTCTAGATACCCACTGTGAGTTGACGGAATTTGTCTTCAGGGCCATTTCTGCGTTTCGAGCCATGACGCCCACTGTCCTCTTTCCCTCCTCCCTGCCTCCTCTCATCCTCCCTGCCGGCTTGGCCAGCGCGTCTGGCATTTAACCAGGCACCTGTGGGTACGTGCCCGCTTCCCTTTGCCCCAAGCCGACCATGGCCTGGCCCTTTGCCCCATTGTGTAAGTAGGGCTGGTATGGAAATGGGGTCAGCAGACTCCCTCTGTAAAAGGTCAGATGGAATGTTTCCGGGTGTACACAAACGGGCATGGTTCTGGTCAACCTGACTTACGGACATTGCAATTTGAATTTCATATAATATTCACGATAAAAATAAGAATAGTCTTATTTTTCTCTCCCCCCCCAACTATGTAAAAATATAAAAACATTCTTTGTTCATGGGCCATACAAAGACAGATGACACACTAGATTTGGGCCTTGGGCCAAAGTTTGCCTCCTGTGGAGGACAAGAATTTATCTGGTTCTCCTTTCTACTCTTGGTCTCCTACTTTGGGTCCCTTCGGGATACGGAGTAGCGATGAGGGAAAGCCAGTTCCTGCCACGGAGAGACTCCAGAGAGGGGCGACACGGGGTGTGAGCGATTCTTTGGCTAACGGATCCGTACATGTCCATCATGGTGGCTCGGAAACCTTAAACAAATCTGTCACGCTCACAGCAGCCCCTGAGATGGGCGGGATCCTGAGAATTCCTTTTCCTACTTTGCAGCTAGATAGTGTCCTGGGGCTGCCCTGGTGACGTCCACGCTGGGTGGCTGGAGCACCGGAATGTGTCCTCTCACCGTCTGGAGGCTGGAGTCTAAGGTCGAGTGTCGCAGGCCTGGTTCTTTCTGAGGCTACGAGGGAGCCTCTGCTCCGTGAGTCTCCTCCTGGTGATTTGCCGGCCGCCCGTGGCGTTCCCCCCAGTCTCTGTCTTTATCTTCGCCCGCCGTTCTTCTCCGTGTGTATGCCTCCACATCCCCCCCTTTGTAAAGACACTGTCAGAAAGGATCGGGGCCCACCCTAAGGACCTCATTTCCATTCCATTACCTCAGTAAAGACCTTATGTCCAAATAAGGTCACATTGTGAGGTCCTGGGGGTTAGGGCAGGACTCCAACATAGGAATTTGGGGGGACACAATTCCGTCTATAGCAGGGGATGTGGAAAGCCTGGCTGCACGTCTCGTTGGTGACTGTCCTGTAGTGAGAGTGTAGGACAAAGCTGTCCCCTCTGTCTTTGTGTGAATGTAGTTTCCTGTCTTAGTGTCAGGAGCCCCTGACTGTGTGTGCACCCAGCCTTCAGACCTCCTCACGTAGGGTAAGCCTGTATAGTTGGGCCTTCAGCTGAGGCTCTAAGCTGTTAAAACGGCTGCTGACAGCTGCACAGGGGACACTGGACTGTGGGTGAGGACACTTGTGTCCGGAGACTCCCCAAAACCACAGAATCTTGTGTTCTCCGCATTCCTTGTTGACAGCTCCGTGGTTCTTGGAGATTTCCCTTCACTTTGTCCAACGACAGGACTGACGTTTCTTGACACAAAATCAGGGAGTTCGGCACCTTCTAGACTTCGGAACTTGCTGCCAACTTGATGAACCTCCATGAAGTCCTGTGGTTTCTTCTGGGGGCCTTGGGGACTGGGGAGCCCACACAGGTGTATGGCTGCTCCTTGGGGACAACAGTGCTTGGTCAAAAGGTCACGCCCGCTCTCTTCTCAGGAACGCCGGTCTTCGTGCAGAAACATAGGGCTTTCCGAGGTAGATCATGGAGCTAGGGGGCTGGAGAGGGGCCAGCAGGTCCTGTCCACCTAATCCATCCACCCTGGACCTTACCAGTGGGACCATTCACAGCCAGATCCCCCTCCCCCCACACTCCCAACACCGATTGCTGAGGGTTCTGTGTGTGTGTGTGTGTGTGTGTGTGTGCGCGCGCGCGTACCCGCATTCCTCTACCTGCCCAAAGTCCAGCCTGGCCATCTCTGATCAGCTGGTTGGGCAGCATTGGGTCCTCCCATGTTAGGTATGAGGTAGGAGTTAACCCAGTCACCCCCAGTCTGGGGAACCTTCCAGAGATTCATGTGATGAAATAACTCTACCTAAATGAGCCTCTGGAAGGAGCGAATGACAAGCCCCAGAGAGCTTGCAAGGCCCTTCCCCAAAAATGCTAACTGACTCAGCCCTTAAAGCAACACTGAATACGAGTGTTGTGGCAAGCTCTTCATAAAGAAAAAACCTGGTGACTTTTTGGCGTTCAGATGAGGTAGCGGTCTGCGGTTTCTCAGCAAACGTGTATTTCATGGCTGCGAGATGGGCTTCGGGCAGCTGGGGTGGTGTGGGCAGCAGCAGGGGTGCAGGAGGCTGACGCAGAGCTCATGTGAGGTGCCCTTCCAGGGAGCTTGGGTCTTGCCAGCCTCCCGATCCCCTGGCCTGGTGCGAGGGGCCCGCACACGGACCAGAGCAGGGGAGCAGCGAGGCCCAGCAGAGCTGGCACCCGGCCCGGACGAGGGGAGGGATTCCCACGACCCCAGCCAAGATTTGGGGGTGGGGCGGGGAATAGGAGAGGAGGCGCCCCAGCTGGTATTGTGACTTGGGGGAATGACCATTTAACAATCAGGAAACGAGAAGTGCATGCTCTGCTCTCTGTAGCACGGATTAGCAAGAGTGGAGACGTCCAAAGACGCAGAAGCCCCCACCGACCCCCTTCTGAGAAGCCACATCTGTTAATATTGTCACTGCCTCCTGCCCCTTTTCCGCACGGTTTCCCCTTTTTAGCACACTGAGGGCTCTTGTGAGTACGGCGAGCACCTGGACGAACATTCCGGAGTCCCGGGAGTCTTCTTGGAGCCGCGGGTAGCGAGGCAGACGCGTCCACAGTCAATGTGCTGGCTGGACAGCGGTCTCTTGTTCCCCGTGTCTTGAACATCCTGTCCCCAGCCTGCATTTTTCTGTCTCCTTTGGGATCTCAATCTTTTGTTGTGTTTGAATAAATGTTCTCAGGTTGTTGCCTTTTTCGTAGTGTTGGTTGACTTTGATGGAGCTTTTCCCTTTGCCTTTGCGATTTCGGACGTCCCTTGCAGGAAGTTCTGTCTACGTGGGGATTAACTGTATCTGTGCCGCATTTTTCTTTTGGCCTCGGATTGATTTCTTTCCCTACTTCCGTGCCGTTCTGTACATCTGGAGTTCATTTTACTGTTGAAGCCCCAAGGTGGGGGGGGGGGGGGGACGTGCTCCCTGCCATCGCATGTGAGATGTCACACGGAAGAGGGTCTGTACCCCACCGGCTGGTCTAGGGAGCGGGGAGGGCGTGGGAATGTCTCAGGCCAGGTGGCCCTGATTTAGGAAGGTCCAGAATGCAATTTCAGCCTCACATATCACGATGTGAGGGGTGTGGGATGCCTGGAAAGCCCCAGAGCAGCGGGGACCAGGAGGCAGTGGCTTAGGGGGAGTCCCGCCATGGGGACCTTCAGTCTGCTCCTCTGTCACGCGGTCCTGGCTTAAGGAATCTTTCACGGATATGGGCTTTGTAGCATCGCATTGGGTGAGTGGGACTTGAACCCTGTCCTCAGTGGTGGGGTGTGGTGTGTGAGGAGGAAGGCCCGCTGCTGGCAGGGAGACTGGGATGTGTCTCTGGGGTTCAGCCAATAAGGTTATTCTGTTGAACTACGACTGCCAGTCTCTGCAGGAGAAGTGACAGCAGGTGAGGGAAGACACAGCAAGTAAAAGCCCTTGTCGTAGGCTGGGCAGCCCGGGGAGCCGACTCTGACCCAGGTCTTTGCGTTCGAGGTTTACCGGGGGCGTGTGCTTGGGGTCAGCACCCCTGGAAGGCCAGGGTGGGCCTCTGAGACCCCACAGGAGCTCTGAGACCCCACAGGAGCTCCGAGCCCCCCTGGGGGCCCTGCCTGATGTTATCAGCAGCAGGGAGTGGGGAGGAGGCAGCTTCTCAGGGGTGAGAAGCTGCCCAGGGAGGGGAGGGGAGGGGAGGGGAGGGAGGGGCTGGATGGGTCTCCAGAGGGCGGTTCCAGGCCAGGGCCCTTCTGCAGGCCCCGCTCCAGCAGCCGGAATGGAAGGCCCATCTGGGGCCGCATTGCAGCTCCCGCCACTGTCCCCACCTTACTGGGTGAACACGGCTCAGGGCACAGTTCACCCTAGACGTGGAAGAGGGAAAGCACCATCCTGAGTTTCACTGACCGAGGCTCTGAATCCTGCGTTCCCCTTTTGTCTTGCAGCATCTGCCTTCTGTGGACGGGAGGCTGGGTCCTGGGACTTTCATTCTGACGTCAGGAAGCTGGTGGCCTGTCGGAGGTAAGCCGGGCAGCCTGGGTGTTGGGAAGAGCAGCTGCCCCCGGCCTCCTGCGTGGAGACCACCGTTGTAGCCAACGTACACAGACCCGCGTAGGGAGATGGGCCTCGTACGCCTGCAGAGCAGCTCAGGAGGGAGGAGTCACTTCCAGAAGCTTCTTGGCCTTTTACTGCTCTGCAAACATCTCCCTCCCTGCTCTGTCTTCATATCCTCGTCAGTTCTCAGTGTCCCCAACCCGGGAAGGTCAGATGGTACCGGCGACTTCCCTTTCTGGTTCCATGAAAGGAACACTCTGGCTCTACCCAGAAACCAGATGGAGAGCCCAGGTTGGCTGTCCCTTTTGTGTTTGCACAAAGGAGTTATTCTTACAACGGAAGAGGTCATGAGCTCCCAAACAGTGGCCGCCAGTGACGAGGTGCAGGTTGAAAGAGCTCCATGTGGCCGCAGTTACGGCTCGCCCACGCTGGGGCTCGGGAGGGCGTTTGGCCTGGGAACACATTGGCAGAACGGGCATTCTGCAGCAGCCAGGGAAGAATGGTGTCCTCGTAGAATGTTCTCAGGTATTTTCTTGGCTGTTCTTTTTCCTTCTTTTTCTTAACTTTTATTATTGAAGTGCAGTCGACATACAGCGTTACGTTGGTTTCAGGTGTACAGCATGGTGACGGGACGGGTCTGAACAGGTTCGGTGCTCCGGGATCAGTGTGGTCCCCATCTCATTGCACCCAGAGGTGGGATCTTAGCAGCGGTTGATTCTTACTCCCTTGGCCAGCAATAGAACAGTCAGCTCTGTGGGGCTGTCTACACGGCTTTCCTGGGTTGAAAAGCCACACCTGTGTCCTTACCAGGTGAAAGGATCGGGTAGAATTAAATGGATCCTCTGCATACACTGGGTTGGAAGAAGGGTTGTTCACAAGGAGCTCAGAGGCTGCTTCCTTCCTGATCACGTTTGAATAATAAAAGTCCTTCCACATAAAGTGGGCGGCCGCCTGGATTATGCCAGGTTTTTCCTTAAGTCTTCTGTGTCCTCTGTTCAACTTGGGGGTGGATGACTGGGTTTTGTTCCAGTGTTCTTCTCTCCCCCCTTTTCTATCAGGTCTCATTGTTTTCCATTATCTGTTTTCCGACAGAAAGAATGTTTGGGATGCCTGCACGTTACACCCTGGGGGCTTTCAATAGAGACGTGAGGAATCCGGGAGCTCTCTGGTCCCAGGGTCAGTCCTCCCCACACTGAGGTCTCGGGACTTAAAATACTTCTGCCCTCGCCTTATAAGTACAGCCCCTTGCCCTGGAGGCTGTGGTCTGTTTGGGTTGCGGGGAGACCCAGTGAACGGCATCCAAATTCCTCGCATTCTTTTGGCCTGGCACCGGCAGGAATGCCCGGGTTTCAGAAATCAACCAGCAAATACGCAGCTCGGTCCTTTTCTCGAGATCAACCTGATAGACACCAGTGGGTTGTGCACCGTGACTGGCTGTCTGACCCCCCACGTGGTCTTCCCTCTGGGCTTGGATTTAGGGTGCAGCTGGGCAAGTGTGGGCCAGCCCCTCCTGAATAAGGCTGGAGGAGATTAATGGGGGCCTCTGCCTGGGACCCCTCGCCTGCTCCAGCAGTAACCTGAGCGGTATTTATGTGGCTTGCTTTTTCTGGCACTGAACCAGGGTTCCCGGGGGCAGCAAGATGTCTGGGAGGAGGAAGCAGGTTGTGGGACTCCTAGGAGCCTGGAGAGGGAGGTTCACCCTTGCTTGTGTTGGCAGGTGGCAGACGTGCCATCAGACTGAAATTTTAGGGGAGTGGACGTGTGTCCTACAGCATTTAGAGAAATCATCCATGCGGCCAGTTTTTGTGTTCCCCCCCCGCCCAGGAACATAAGTGCAGTTTTCTCTGTGCATCTTTAATATTCGAGATCTGATTTATCTCAAGTTCACCGTGAGGTGGTTGAATCCCAGGGCTTCAGTGTTACGTCCAGAGTTCTGCTGCTGCCTGGTTTCGTGATTTGCATGTCATTCCAGCAAGCCCTGGTTAGAGTCTCAACCTGTTAGTGACCCTCTTGTTACCACCAGAAGTAGTTCATTGAAGCACCCGCTTCAAGGCTGCTGCTCAGATGACGGACCAAGCGGGGGAGCAGAAAGGAGCCCTGACTCTGTTGCTCTTCACTTTAAGACCCGTGTGAATGACCGTGTAACCGGCAGATACCAGAACTTGGCCTCCCAGCTCCTCGGGGAGCGTGCCAGCCAAGGACAGAGCCCAGTTCCTCCTTCTGAGGCTGAGGCTCGTTCCCACGGTTCTGCCAATGCCCGGGAAGGCTTCCGCTAACCACCTCCCTTGTTTTGTTTCCTCAAGCCCTTGCCCTGCCCATTTTACAGATAAGAGGTGAGGCTCATGCCCTAAGGCCCCCCTTCCTAGCCCACCCTCCTTTACCTGGGTCCTGGGAGGACACATGCCTCACGCGGGCAAGGATCCCCGAGTCCAGTGCTGGCCAATAAAAACAAATGACAAGCCACACACGTGAGCCACAGAGCTAATTTTTAGAGGTGAAATCAGCGTTTTCTCATCCAGCTGTCAATTTACTCGAAAGTCAAGGACACAATTCAGGAATGAGTTGATCTTAAAGGAAGCTGCCATTCCGCTACCTGGACCCCTCTTCCTCTCTGTGTGGGGTCCGTCTGGCCAGGCACCCTCGGCGTGGACCACGTGGAGGAGCACCAGCGAATTCTTCCTTTCAAGGGCCGCTTTTCAGACTGGGGATCTCCAGCCCTTTCTCATTGGGTGGGGTTTGGGGGCTTTTGTTTTATTTTGAAGGGAAATTCACATCACGTCCAGTGAACCATTTTAAAGTGTGCAATTGCGTGGCATCGAGTGCCTTCACAACGTTGTGTAGCCACTGCCTCTGTCTGGTCTCCCACTCTCTCATCACTCCAGAAGAATCCGTTGTACCCAGGAAGTAATTATTCCCACTGCCCCGCCCCCATCCCCTGGAAACTACTGAGCGGTGACTTTTGAGGATGCGACTGGGCTCCAGTCTGTGTGCAGGGGGATCCTGCTTTCACATGTCCTCAGGACAGAGCTGCTCAGCCCAGCATCCTTCACGGCAGGACACCCAGGACTGTCACTGGCCAGATGACCCAGGGGCACCGTGATTCTGCACCTGCTGAGGCCTGCATGGACACCCCCAGGGGCAAGGTCGGACCTCAGATTGTCAGCGAGGGCAGCCCCCCAGCCGTGCGTCGAACCTGAGACAGGGCTCAGCTTATTTCAAGACCTCTGCCTGCAGATGTCTCCCATCAGGGCTGCCTCATTAAGTAACGAGTGCAGTTAGAGCTCAGTGAGGTCATGAGCCAGCTCCATGGAACCTGGGGAATGTGGGCAGATGAGAAAGCCGAGCCTCGCTCCCGGCGCTGAGTTACACTCAGCGGCTTCTGCGTTCTTGAAAGCCCGGTATGTTAGCCTCGTTCCCGGCCGGCCCTCTTCAGCCTCTTTCAAGCGGGGAAGTCTTGAGGACAGATGAGAAATTTTTAACATACTTGGTTTGGAAATAAAGGTGTGAGTGAATGAAGACTCCACCATTGTTCATCTCAAGAGCCTCCCAGTCTCTTGCTGAAACCTGCGCAGACTGCAGCGAACTCCCCAATCTAATCAGAAAACCCCACATCTCCCTATCTCTCCGGCTTGCGTTTTCCCCTTGTTAGTTCATTACTTAAAGCTGACAGGGCGATGGGAAGGGCAAAGTGAATATATTTTATTTGTGGGTCAGAAAAGTGTCTCTGCAAAGAGCTTAGCACTTTCCTGTTTTCTAAGGGTAGACGAATTTCAATTACGAATCCGTGAGCATTTTGCGTAAATTAATTTCTTTGGATCTCGGTCTCCTTGTCTGTAAAAATGGAGCCAGTGTCTAGAAAGTTCTTAAAGATTAGAAGGAACTAAATAGGCTCTCAAACTTGCTCAGGTGAAACAGGGTGATTGGAAGGATCCAGACCAAGCACAGCGGGTCGTGAGGACCTGAGAACAGGATTTGAGAAATGAAGCTGCTTTTCAGGAATTGCATGCGCCATGTCCCCCCACACGCACACCTGTGCTTCTGCCCCGTCACCTGGCCTGTGCTGCTCACCCAGCGTGCACCTGGCCCAGGGATGGCCGCCAGCCAGTGCACAGCAGTCCTTGGCGAGACCTGCCCCGGGCCGCTTTCGCATTTCCCTGCTTCCAGCGCAGCCTTTTGAGCCAGTCCTCGGTGGTTGGGTCAGCAGGTGGGCTGCCGATCGGCTCCGCCGTGGAGGTGTCCGTTGCTGATCCATCCGGGGGAGCGTGCAGGGCCGTGGGGGTGTCCCTGGGCCGGCGAGGAGGTGACCTGCGTGCATCCTTACCTGGGCTTACATGCAGTTTCCTTTCCCTCCTTCTCTCCTTCCGTCCTGCCCTCTCCCTCCCCACCTCCTTCCTTCGGAATCTGGCACCACCCCATCATTTTGGGCAAGTCATTTAGCCTCTCTGGACCTTCTTGTGTCTTTGTTGAGGGCCCCCCAGGGCATCCGTCATGGGGCTTCTCTGAACACGGGGTTGATGTGGTCAGGGGGGCGGCCCTTCCCTGACACTGCGGTTCACACCGTTTGTCAGGCACCTTGCCTTCCCCTCCTCACGCCGTCCCGGGGGTCCCAGAGGTCAGAAGAGGGATTCACATGACTCGCTGGCCGGAGTGACTAACATGGGGCGCCTCTTTCCCAGAGGTGAGCAGCTGGCCTGCGGGGTGGCTGTGCAGAGGGACCAGCTGGATCTTTCTGGCACACTCTGGTCGTGTGTTTTAGGCTCCTGTCGCCATCAGGCAGACACAGGTCCGGAGTTCCTGTGATGCACCCGGAACCTCCTTTCCACTCTGTCGACGGCGGGGAAAGCTTTGCATTTGGCAGAAGAGGAAGCAGAGACTTTGAAAAAGCCCGCATCTGTCCGAGCTCAGCGTTTTCCCAAGGTCACAGTGTCTTCCCAAGGTCACAGGGTCTTCCCGTTACAACCTGGCCATCCGCCGTCCCAGCAGGTCCGGGGTCTGCCCACGCCTCTGCCCGCCCCTGGTGAGGGTCTGCCATGCTCGGCACCTGTGTGGTGTGCCTGTCGCCCTGGCCGCTTGTGAGCAGGGACCCCGCCCCCACCCCCATCCACCCCTGGGCCGCCCCGGACTCTGCTCAGTAAACACAACTTGATCCTTTTTCCTTTCTTCCTTGTCGTCACCATAAACCCTGTTTACCCGCGCTGCTCCCTGTGGGAGCTGGAATGTGCAGCCCCTCTCTGCTTTCAGTTGTCGGTGACATGAATGATCATGGGTGGAGGCTTTCAGTTGGCCTGCGATGTCCTCGGATCGTGTCCACCCTGTTTTGGGCCTTGTTCTGTTCAACGTCATTTTTATCGTGAAGCGAGCAGGTGTGTTTAACCTGGGCCCGTGGCCTCCTAGCCTGGTCCTTCTAGAGGCTCTGCAGCGGGATTTATAGCTACAGGTGGTTTTCTGCAGAGAAGGCCCCTAGCCCTTACCGCATTTCTCTAAGTATCTGCACCCCCCAAAAAGGGCAACAGCTCCTGACTTGGAAGAAGGCCGAAGACAGGCTTGGGGATAAGTGGGAGGTAAGAGGAGCGGGGGCAGGGTCGGACGGGGGCCCCGAATGTCTCCCCTGGGCTGGAGTGCTCAGCGAGACCAACGTCAGACCAGACGGAAACCAGTTAAATCTGTGCTTTCCTTTATCTCATTAATTCTTCGCTTTTTGCTAAATCCAGCTATTATTTGCTCATTTACAGAAGGAGGGAGACTTGGCTTATGGAAATCCTTTGGATTTTAGTTGAACTCGGCTTATTCGGAACAACACCTGAAAATCAAAGGCGCTCTGCGTGTGGCTAATGGGAACCTAGCGCCCACATTACTACCAGGCTGTCCACGGGTCTTCCTGAGTTGTTCGGGCTGCACGGTGTTGAGGTCTTGAAGTGGCATTTGAAGAGGAGTTGATGAACTGGCTTTCAAAGGAGGCTGGTTTTTTAATGAATGGTGCACGAGGTTCCAGGGCCCAAGTCAGATCTGGCAAAGAGGAAGCTTCAGGGAGAGAAATGTTACTGTGCCGTGTTTGAAGAGCTCCTCTGTAGCTTCGTTTTATATTTAAATTTTGCACAGCACTTTACAGTTTGCAAAGCTCTCCTGAGATTTGTTCCTGATCTCGGGGAGAGGTAGGGCGAGCCTGATAATAATTAGTAACCTCATCGTACAGGTGAGGGAGCTTCGTGCCTCGGAGAAGCGAACAGTGATTAAAAGCGAGGTCAGACCTCAGCACCATCACACAGGGGCCCCATAGCAGGAGATCTGGGGTCCAATGGTGGGAGGCTAAGCAGGGTTCTAGAATTGTCCATCAGAAGTTGCCCAACTATTGCAGAGGCCAGGGGCGCCTGGATGGACCTGACAGGAATGTCGCTCACCAGATTCCCATCTGGCTCGGATCACTTGATTTCAGAGGGGTTTAAAGTGACTTCAGAATCGGGCCTCCGTCTGCCGGGGCCTAAATATTTGTCAGGGGCCAGGTTTGGGTATGAGTCACTGGAAATCAGTTTGCCCACCTTGGGATGCCAAGTTACCGTGGAAATTCTTCAGGGTACCACACGTGAGTGGGCGTCAGAGTGAATCTGAGTGAGCCTGTGGGTGGCCCGGCGAGGGGCCCCGTGGACGGGGTGTGGCTGGGTGGCAGGAGCTGGCAGCACCCTTGCATTGCAATCCCCCAATGAGACTGGGCCAGCGTGACCCAGACAGTCTCTTCTGGCCAGGGTCTGGCCCTCAGACACTGGACTCGGGGGCGGGCTTGGATCCTACAGACCCAGGCCACGGAGGCCAGGCTACCAGTTGATGGATCCCATGTGAGAACAGCGGATGCTTCGGTGAGCGCGTCCTGGCTGTGCAGATGGGGGGTGGGATGGTGCAGCTATGTGTCGTTTTATCGCTGGGGAGAAGAGCCCTCTTGGGGAGAGCCTTTTGCTCCCACTTGACCAGTGTGGCTCCGGAGGGGTGTGGCCCGGACTCTGGAGCGAACCTGTCTGGGTGGCTAACAGCAATGCGGCCCCACTAACTGACCCTCTGTTGTGCCTCAGTTTGCTCATCTGTAAAATAGGAACGAGAAGCTGCAGCTGGACGCGTGTGGCGCCTTCACGGCTATGGCTGCGCTTCCACCTTGTGCAGAAGCGCGGCTGTGGCTAGAGCTGGACCCGCGGGGACGGGGACTCAGGCTGGAGGCTGGGAGGCGTTGAGTGTCTGCTTCCACACCCCTGGCCTCCCTCAGCTTGCCTGCGGGAGTCTGTTCCTGTGTTCGCTTAGTGAGTTGGAGTTGGGTCTTTACAGCCCTAAAAAGCACACAGGTGGTCCCAGCCGGTCCCTGTGCAGGGTCGCTGCTGCAGAGGGCACGCGTGCTCCGGGCTCTTGGTCAGCGCCTCTGACCAGCACCACCTCCATCCCTCCTGTTCGAGGCTTCGTCCTCCGCCCGCTTTTCCTTTGATAGCTCCTTTCTTTTCTCCTGATGGCACGTATGTTCCTTTGGTCCCTTAGTGGTTTATTGCTGATTATAACTGAGACGTGTCTCCGTGTGTACCAGTTTTTGGTGAAGGTACGTTTTCTGACTGTTCAGTCTGCACACACACAGTTTAGCCCCAGATGGGTTTGTGATGGACCCGTGTTAAAGTGTTCCGATCCCGCGATATTTAGGAGATTGCCAAAGTTGTGCAACCACCCCCTCTATCTGGTTCCAAAACATTTTACCCAAAAAGAGACCTGCAAGCAGAGACCTGTGAGCAGTCACTCGACAGCCCTCCCTGCCCCCGGCCGCCGGCAACCAGTGACCTGCTCTGTCTCTGGATATGTCTGTTCTGGAACCGTACGGTATGTGACTCTTTGTGACTGTCTTCTTCATTTACCGTGATGTTTTCAGGGGTCCTCCACGATGTGGCATGGGTCAGAATTTCCTCCTTTTTGTGGAGAGTAGGACCCCATTGTGTGTGTGGCTACACATGTTTTGTTGGTCTGTTGTTCCATTTGTGGACGCCTGACTGTTTCTGCTTTGTGGCGATTGTGTGTCGTGCTGAAACTCACTCTGTTTTGATGTTCTAACTAAATTCTAAGAGCTGTCTTCACTGGTCTGCCGGCTCTGGAGAGACCCCTGGCTTTGGACTCCAGCTCCCCCACCCGGTCCCCACCCGGTCCCCAGTGTTTATCAAACCTCCAAGAGCCAGGGCTTTACTTAATTGCCTCTTGATGAAAGTCCCCTCAAATGATGCTGATCTGAGCACAGCGTCCCCTTCCTGGCGGCCAGGGCAGGGCCCAGGAACCTGCATCTCACAGACCCTGATGGACGGTGGGTCGCCACCGTGCTCTGCTGCCTCATGTCCGCACTGGTCCCATCACCGCCTTTCGGAGAACCTCAGAAGCACCAGGTGTTTGCTGAACCCTGCCTGACAACCGGATTTTGCAGGTTGAGCACATATCTTACTGGCCAGATGTGGTGGGGGTGGGAAGGGAGAAGGGAGAAGGGGAGCCACAGCCTGTTGGCTTTCAGAACGATGCGCCACCGTGGGGTCACCGTGTGCCCGAGCACTTAGCTTCCGTTAAGCAGCTGCACTCGGCATTCCAAGGTTGCATCCCCGTGTCCTTGACGGTGGGGGTTTGGCCCCCGGGGGGTTGGGAAGCCGGCAGAGCCCCTGTAGCTGTCCAGCTCCCCCCACCCCCACCAGCTCCAGGCACTCATCCTGTCCTGGGCTGGCCGGATGGAGGAAACCAGAGAATGCCGCCCTCTCTGTATTGGAAGCGCCCTGGGCACCAGTTCTTCTCACCGAGGGTGCAGGTGTAGACGGAAACGGGATGGCAGGGGGCCATGTGGCCTTGGATTTCGCCTCCTTTGTGTCTTCTCTTCGTGCCAACAGAGTTTTTTTCCTCTTCTTCCTCCTTCTTCTCCTTCCCTTTCCTTTCCTTTTCTTTTTTCCTTTCAGAAGGGCTCCTCGCTGCTTTGGGCAGTATCCTACCTAACATTCTCAGGTTTTGGTAAAGAATAGATCAATCAGAAATCTGCAGAGTAGCATTTCTATGGGAAACAATGTGTATTCCCTTTTATTTTTAATGGGTTTTAAGTGCGATTCTAAAACAGTCCAGAAAGGAACCTGTGGGATGAAGGCACCCAGTCCTGTAGGACTCTCAGGACCGGCGGTCTCCGCACTCAGGACCCACCTCACTCTGCTTTGCCCCTGGGGCCACCAGCCTGGGTGTCTGCTCAGCCAGCGAGCGGACCTCCTCTGGGGATGCGCGTGTTGGTCTGTGCTACCGGAGGCATCCAGGATCACCCCTCCATCCTGCGGCTGTGCCCGGGGCCCAGAGAAGGACAGAGACAGGGAGGTACTGGGGGAGGGCTCTGGGCAGGTGCGGCGACAGCAGCAAATGGCTTGTGTACCATCAAGGTGAAGGTTTGGGTTTGGGTTTTGGTTTCGGATACCACGCAGCAGCCGCGCGTCCTGGAGTGAGCTGGTTCTCCAAATCAGTTTCATCATCTCTCCTCATCGAACCTGGAGATTTAAATGCGTCGTTAAGGCTTTTTTCACCGGGCCTGACTGGTGATACAGTCTTCCTAGTTAGAATGGACATGATCTCCGCTTTCCTGGGGCCTGGGTGAACCCACACCCAAGAAATCAAGTGGGGGGCCAGACTGCGGGCAGTTGGGGGTGGGGCTCAAGTGAGAGGTGGGGAGTGGCTGAAGGAAGGCCGGCGGTAGGGGAAGGAGAGGGAGCTGGCCAGAGAGCAGGTGGAGTCTGGAGCCGTGATGACGTGTGGCCCCGGGACGGGGGACCAAACCCTGCGTGCACCCTGTTTTTGTAAAGAAGGTTTTATTGGAAGCAGCCATGCCTGCTTGTTCGGTGTGTGGCTGTGTTGGCCTCTCAGAGGCGGAGCTGAGCGGGGGCAGTAGATAGAGGCCCACGGAGCCTGAAAAGCTCACCATCTGGCCCTTTACAGCGGTGCCGGCTTGGGGACATGGGACAGTGTCTGGAGACGTTGCCGAGGTCACAGCTGGGCTTGGGGCTGCTCCTGGCATCTAGTGGGTAGAGGCTGGGGTGCTGCCAGCCATTCCACGAGGCACAGAGCAGCCCCACAGCAAACCATGACCCGGCCCCCAATGGCAGTAGCAAGGCTGAGAAACACTGCTTTCCAGAAACAGTTCTCTGTTCCAGCTAGAGAACCAACTGGTTGGGGGGAGGAGGAATCTAGGATGGGTGATTTCTGGGCGGTGCCCTTTGCCAGGATGGGGATGCAGGGGTGCGGGGGGAGAGGAGACCAGCGTGTTGCCTTGAAGGTGGCTGTGGGCTGTCCTGAGTGGGCGTGGGAGGCAGCTGGCCATGAGAGACATGAATTTGAGCACCCCGTCGCAAGGGGGCAGCTAGCCGCCCTAAGGAGAATGCCCCAAGCGACAAGAGCAGAAGGCCAGGGACAGACAGTGGGGACACTGGACACTCTGGACAGGCGGAGGAGGAGATATCTGTGAAGGGGGGCGGGAGGACCAGCCATGGGGGGGCTGGGGAGACCCCGTCAAGACACACCCTCGAAGGCCAGCCCAGAGGGAGAGGAGAAAGCAGTCACGCGTGTGGGAGGCCGGTGCATCAGCGGTTAGAAAGCTGCCAGATGAGACACGCAGGAAACCACCCTTAGGCCTGGGGCTCCGTGTGGCCTCACGCCAACCCCAGCGAGAACAACGTCTGCGCTTGTGGGCGGGAGCGACTTCCAGGGCAGGGCGGATGGAGGGCCTCCACGAGGAGCCCGGGGCAGGTGGGGGCTGCACGAAGGTTTCCAGACTGAGAGGAGGGAGGCCCGTTTCCAGCCCCGTCCCCCGGCACCAGCCAGCGTGGAGCCCTGACATGGGGCCAGCAATCCCGTAGGAGAGGAGGCCCGGTGCTGCACGGGGCTCTGGGATAGTGGACAGCACAGCCTCCCTGCAGAGGACAGCGGGGGCCGGGGAGAAGTTGGCACCAAGCATCAGCTGGACGTCTGGGCACGAACCACGACAGACGAAGCCGAGGACAGAGACGTTCCTGGCGGTGCCCTTTCTGCTCGGGAGCAGTTTCTTTCGTCCCCTGGCCCTTTCTGAGCCTCTGTATGGAATAATCATCCTCAAGTACTTTTCATTTTTAGTTGGAAGCAAAAGAAAAGCTTCTCCCAGGTGCTCTCGGCTCCTGGTCGCCTGCTCCCCATCCCAGCACCTCTCCTCGTGTCCCCATCAGAACTGCTGGGAAAACAAGCCGTGATTTACCAAAGGGGCATGGACCTGGCTTGCAGAGCCTCTGGTGAGTTCTCTCCGGTAGGAGACTGTCAGGTCAGTTGAAGTCCATATCATCTGTGCCTGGTACAGACTTGAAGCAGAGGCTGTATGGAGAGACAGATGATTCACACGAGGTTTGCTAATGTATGCTTTGATTTTTTTTTAAGGAAAAAGTTTTTTTAAAAAAATGGGAGCAACCATCTGACCATTTTTTTAGCTGTACCGAAACAGCAGGACGTTGGGGATCCTGCTCTGGTCTCCAGGAGCTGGGCTGCTGTTTGCCCAGGGGGGCAGGTGGAGACACAGCTTATGTTCTTGGAATTGTCTAGAAATGAGCTGATCCCTCTGGTCCTGGTGGTGGGCTCATGCCAGCTCCGCAGGAGGGCATGCAGGCTCATGCTGTAGGCCCTGCCTCTCGGGAGCTGGGAGACCTTGGCCCAGGTGTTCAGCTTCTCCAGACCTCGGTTTCCGAGGTTTATCAACTGCACGGTGGAGGCAGTAATCGTCTGTCTCAGGAAATGAGTACACGGAAAGCACTAGAACGTGCCTGACGCACACGCAGCGTCCAGCAGATGTGTGGGCTAGTTTCCCAGGGCGGTGGAGCAGTGGCTGCATGGCTTAAAGAACAGAAATCCATTCTTCCAGCCTGGAGGCTGCAGGGCCACGTTGCCTGTGGAAGAGCCCATCTTCGCCCCTTCCTGCTGTCTGGCAGTTTCCCTGTGGTCTCGCCGATCATTGGCCAGGGGCTGCGTCTCCAGTCTGTCTCTGTCTTCATGTGGCCAGCTGTCCTCCGTGTGTGTCTGGGTCTGGACGTCCAGATTTCCCTTCTCTCATGGGGGCACCTGTGATTGGATCTAGGGCCCACCCGAAGCCAGAATAACCGTATTTTAACTTGATCACATCTGCAAAGACCCTGTTTCCCGTGGTCAAGTTCACGGACACTGGGAGTCAGGATTTAATGTATCTTTTGGGGGAAGGCCGTTCAGCCGGTGGCGGCGGGCGTGGTGATGTGTGTTACCTGTGTTAACGGCTTCTGTTGTAGCTCACGTCCTTGTTGTCAGCATCTCTGTGACCGGCTCCGAGCAGGAAAGGTCTTCTCTCTGCTGCGTTCTTGCCCCAGCTGCCCCGAAACGTGGCAGATGCTCTGTACCTACGTGGTTGGCTTAAGTTAAGGAAGACGCCCCCCCATAACCTTTATTGTTTTCAGAACAGCGTTCTGCTCTAGACAGACATCAGGAAGGCTGTGAACATAAGAAGTCTTGGCTTTGGAGAAGCAGCCGCGTTCCCGGACGGTGAGGCTGGGACCGCCCACAGACCCTTCGCTGGTCTGGGTATTTACTGAGTGATCATTGCTGGGTGCAGAGCCCTGCGGGGGCCGCTGAAGGACACCGTCCTTGCTGACCCAGGGGGACAGCCTGGCTGGAGAGGCACACAATTAAATATAGCCACAGTCAAGTGATGAGGTCCTATGGTAGTGGAGCCCGGGGCGCCAGGGCTGGTGACCGCGAATGTGGCATCGACTCAGAGAGACGCGTTCTGGTTTAAAGAGCCCGGACATCCCGTGGCAGCTTCCCTTGGGCCCTAGGATGGGCTCGCAGAGCACTGGCAGCGGCTCCGAGCACCCCCAGGGACAGCTGGCCGAAGGAGACGGCGAGGACGGTGGGTGGGACGGGAATGTTCCTTGGCCCCTGCAGACGGGTCCCGCGGTGTGCCGCCGGCATCACAGCACAGCTCAGGGACTGAGGACGGGGGCGGATGACCTGGTTTGCCGGACAGGCGGTCGTCAGGATGGGCCCTGTTTGCCGGGTTGGAAGGGTGCCGGTAGGAGCGGGTTCCATAAAGTTCTTTCCAGGGGAGCTGAGGGAGAAACCAGAGTTAACCTGTCAAGTGTCGCCTTCTACTGTAGCCCCAAACACGTGTGTCTTACGTAAAGAAAGCTCGGAGATGGGTTTACCCCTCTCGCGTCTGAGTGGGGCGTGAGTCATTTCACTAGGAAAGTGGGTTCTTGCTTTTACGCCCGGCGACCCCTGTGCGCACGAGGCCTGGCCTACTCCAGGCTACACACGGATTTCCTCTGTCACCGGCCAGGCCTGCTGGACGCAGGTGCCCACGAGGCTGCTCTGCAGGAGCCAACCTGAGGTCCCCTCTCTCACCGTTTCCTCCATGTACAAGGCGCACTAGTGTCCCTCAAAAGGCGTGTCCAGCAGGAACCTCAAAATGTGAACTTGTTGGAAATAGGGTCTTTGTAGAGGTGATCCGATCCGTTAAGAGGAGGTCATGCGGGAGTCGGCTGGGCCCTAATCCCATGAGCGGTGGCCTTGGAAGGGAGCCGTGTGAAGACAGGGAAGAAGGCCGCGTGGTTGCTGGAGCAGAGGGAGAGCACCCAGAGGAGAGACGAGGCTTGCCCGTGACACCACAGGCTGGAACAGAAAACGGATTCTTCCCTAGAGCTTTTGAGAGCGTGTGGCCCCGTGACATCTTGCTTTCAGACTGCCAGCATCCAGAACTGGGAGAGAGCAGTTCCTTTGTTTTAAGTCACCCTTAGCGTGGTAATTTGTTCCAGACGCATTCCCTGTGTCCCAGCCTCACTGAGCCCAGGGTGCCTCCAGGAGGCACGGGACAGCTGGGCAGCGGGGCTCAGGGAGTGGGCTGTGGGGAGACGTGGGGTATGCCTAGCGCTGGCCAGATAAGCCTTTGTCTGCAGTAGGAAGCCTTCAGCCCTCAACCTTGACTGGGAGGAAAGCCCGTCACCCGCTTTCCTGGGTGAATGTGGGCTGGTCGGGGCCAGGCTCGGGGCATCAGCTGCAGGTGATTCTGGGTGATACCAGAGGATTCTGTCTACTGCAGAGAAGCTCTCTCGGCGTTGGAGGTGCCGGGGGGATGTAGCTCCCCCTGAAAGAGCCCCAGGCTGGGCCCCGGAGCCCTGGGTTCTCCACCCCACTCTGCATGCTTCATTAGCCCTCTGACCTCGGGCAGAAGCTCCATGTTCCTGCTCGGTTGCTTCATTATGCGCCGAGAGAGGCCCGCTGTTGTTACTGTACTTAAACGTGTTGTGCGTAGGTCCTAAGTGCATGAGTTTGGACACACACTGCCACCTGCGTCATCCGCTCCCATCAAGCTGTATTCCCATCACCGGAGAGCCTTCTCGGGCCCCTGCCCTGCCAGTCCTGCCTCCTCCCCTTAACCCCTGTTCTGGTTTCTAGAGGTCCCTTCCAGCTGTTCTCGCACGTCACGTGATGTGTGCTCTCTCGTGTTTGGCGTTGTGTTCGCCACCGTGCCTGTAGGGTTCCTCTGGGTTGTGCGCGGATGAGCGTTTCCTGTCACTGGTGCTTGGATGTCCCACCATCGGTTCTGTGCGGACATCTCCTGTTGGCGGACACAGGGTTGTTTCCAGTTTGGGGCTATTAGGAATAACACCAACGCGGACATCCTTCTACAAGCCTCTCTATGGACAGAACCTTCCTTTTCTCTTGGACATGCGTGTCTGGCGGTGGAATTGCTGGGTCTGGCGTGTGTGAAGTGTTTCAACGTGGTGGGTCTGTTCACTCTTCCGGCAGGTGGCTCTTCCGTGGGTCCTCGGGTCGGGGTGGGAGTGGGCGGCGCCAGGCTGGGACAGCAGGTGGGCAGTGGGTGGGACCCAGTTCCTCCTGCAGACCCGTTCCCGTGCCCCCTTTCCACCCTCGAGTAGAGCTGCTTCGTATTGGCCTCGCCGTTGCTTGGGGTTTCTGCAAAGACCTGAAGAGTGTGTTCGCCTTCTAAAAATCAAACGCCATGTGCTGTGGGGTCCTCCGGGCCTCCTGACACCCCGTTTCCCCCACTGTTGACTGTGTGTGTATACCGTCTAGTTCAGGTCAGACTCACACCCAGGGAGGTTTGGCTCGCTCTCTTCTGCAGGCAGGTGGCAAGGCTTACCTGCGCACGGCAATGACCACCGCAGGAGACGGTCCCCGGGTTCCGAGGCCGCACGGGCTGCTCTGCTGGGGCCACTGTGTCACTTCACTCCTAGGATGCACCTTGATCTTCTCAAGGTCAAAGTGGTCTTTAAGACAGAGTTGCCCGTTGATTAGCAGAGCTCACATCACCTGGGCATTTGGGGTCTGCAGCCTGTGGGGGACCAGTCATTTCAAGAGTCCTTCTGTGTGTGGCTTGTGCATGACTGAGAAGGAGCCTCACCCCCAAGAGTTTACTGTGGTGGGTGTGCTGACTCGGGACCGGTGTGTAACACCCAGAAAGTGCTGCTGCTTTTGGGTGCCTTCGTGACGGGGGTTAAAGTGGGGGGGGGGGGGTCAGTGACAGCAGAGCCATTTACGGAGCATCGGTTGAAGGGTTTGGCCAGCAGAGGCAGGGAGAACCTTCCAAGCAAGGGAGACAGCATGCCCAGCTGAGTGTCAGAGGGTAGACTGAGGCAGGCAGCGTGAGTCATGAGGACAGTCACACTTGAGAGGCCGGTGGGGGATGGTGGGGATGAGGATGGTCTCTTGGGGGTTGAACTAATGAGGATTTTTTCCCAGTAATGAGGTTACGTAGATGGGGGTTTAGAGGCCAAGGGAGAAGGGCCAGGTCCTTCCAGGTAGCGTTTGCCTGGGCCTCGAGGAGGCCAGGCGGGGGACCTGCCGTGTGCAGTCGAGCTGGGGGAAGTGGGATCTGGGGTCTATGTAGAGGAACTGCTGCGATGCTTCGGTGGGTGGGTGCTTGGTCCAGGCTGTGGCGATTACCTGTCCTGTCTGTGCGTCAGGGTTACGTGAGAGCTGCGACACTTCTCTGGATTGGCACGTGTCGCTGCAAAGCCTCCACAGTGCTGTCAGCAGCATCCCAGGTCAAGAAGCTGCTGAGGGGAGCCCTTTGGGCCACAGGCGTGTGGGCCTGGCGTGAGGCTCCTGGCTTCTCCTGGGAAGACGCCAGGGGTGCTGATGAACGGGCGTGATCCCGTCCAGGATGCTAATGGGCCGGGACTGGGGACCCCGAGCGAGGGGAGCTGGCTCTTGGCGCATATTAGCGGAGTTTCTCCACACACCTGGAGGAGGTGGGCAGTGTTATCCGTTTCACAGACAGGAACTGGCGGCACTTGCCCGAACTGGGCAGTTTCACGCTTGGAGCAGGGACACCACTGATTAAAGGGGAGGGCATCCAAGGTGAGAAAGGGGTGACTTCGGACCAGTAGAGCCCATGACTTGGAATAAACGATGACATCTCCAAGTGGAAATGCAGAGAGTTCGTGGTTCGTGGAGACCATAAATTTGAGTCCCTGGCTCAGAGGCATCTGGGGCCACCAGTGCTGTGCCCACTCGTCCTCATTCTCCAGGGAAGGCCATGAGGAACGATAGTCATTGTGTGCCCACTGTGTGCTCATGTGGCAGGGCAGGTGTACGGACCTCCTGCAGGTGACAGAGGCTCAGAGAGGGTAAGTAACTTGGCCAAGAGCGCACAGCTAGAGCTGGCATGTACACACGCGGATCGACCCTGGAGCCCCGTGTTTCCTCCTTTGTGCCATGCCGTCTCTGCAGTTCGTCCCCACTGTGGTCCGAGGGCGAGCAGGAGGAAGACATGGGTGATCATTTAATAGTTTCCCCAGCACCAGGAGGAGACCACAGCCAGTGACAGAAGACCAGGCAGGGACTCAGCAGGGCTTGTGCGTGCCGGCCGTGGGGCTGGAGGCCGGGGGCTCAGCGTGCACGCTGTGGTCTTGTTCTGAGAGAGAGGGCGGGAAAGGGCCTGCTTATCTCCCAGGCTGCCGGGAGTGGGGCCCTCCAGGGAGAAGGCAAGGGCAGATCAACTCGCTAGAACAGCAGAGGCCCCAGAACAGCCTTTTTTCCCTGGTCTTTTTCCAGAATTACTTTCTCTTGATGCATCAATAACGGTGAGATCCAGGTTGGGCCAGAAGACGTTCAAACCCTCAATGCCGATTCGCAGGGGCTGCCTGGCCTGCACAGTGTGGCCTCCGGGCCTCTGCCCTCCCCGCTTGCGCGGGCGTGTGGCTGCCAGGCCTTCTCCTTCCCAGACCACGGGCCCCGGAGCATCTTTGCTACTGTCCAGCATGAGCGGGGCTCTCCTGCCCCGTCCGGCTCCGTGTGTCTGGGGAGGGCCAGTGGCTCCCGCTGCCTTTTCTCTTGTCCCCAGCTGCTGTTCTACGCCCCTTCTAGCAGCTGCTGGAAATTTCTGTTGGGGGTTTTGCCTGTGTGTTTGGTTTCAGTGCTGAGAGTCCCTGGGGTGTTGATTTGTATTCTGTATGTTGTCTCGGTGCGTGGACTGCGCCAGACTGACCGGACCCACCAGAAGGCACTTGACGTGGGCCACCAGCTCCGGGGTGGTGCCCTCGAGGGGGGCTCCCCTGACCTTGTGAGGGGCCACCATCCCACTCCGCCCTGCTATTTCTTCCTCGCCTCCTGTTTTCCAGTGGTCCGAGCGTGTTCTCGGTTAACCACGATGCCCAAGCACCTCCGTCGTCTTAGTGCAAGCAGCTTGTTGTAAAGCCCCAATTACTTGGTTGCCACTAAGAAATGACTTTGCAAGTCCCCTGGGGTGACTTGGCAAGAATTTTACAATAACATTTAGGATGTAGAAATCTAGTTACCCGTTGCCTGCAGACATCAGATGTCTTCAGGAGTGTTTGGTGAGCGGTCATCAGGGATGGCCTGGTAGTTTGGGATCCTAGGATGGAATGTTCTGGAAGTGTGGAGGCAAGGTGACATTTTTCAGTAGGGTCCGTAACTCTCTGTTTTGGGAGCTTGACTTCTGTTTGTTGTCTGTCCAGTTTTATTAGATGTGACAGAGACACATGAAGAGAGATAGGCTGGGGTGTGTATCTCCCTGGGGCCACAAAGTACCACAGATTGAGCAGCTGAAAACAACAGAAATTCACTCTCACGGTTCTGGAGGCCAGAAGTCCGAGATCTTGGTGCCCGCAGGGCTGGTTCCCTCTGAGGCTGTGAGGGAAAAGCTGTTCTGGGCCTCTTTCCTTGGCGTGTGGACGGCCCCCTTCTCCCTGTGTCCTCACATGGTCTCCCCTCTGTGCCCAAATTTCCCCTTTTTATAAGGACCCCATTCGTAGTGGACGAGGGCCCACCTTCATCCCTTCATCCGAACTTGATCGTCCACAAACGTCCTGTTTACATATCAGGTCCTATTTGCAGGCATCTCGCAGGGGCGGGTATGCAGGTCAGGCTCTTCCAGAGGGTGTTAGAAAAATGGGAACGTGGATGCTCCCCAGTGTCTTCCCCTCCCTGGCCTGGTGGGTGCATTTAGGGTTTCACCAAAAGACATTTGTTCCTGTGCGTGACTTGCTGTTATCCAAAACCCCGACTCGCGGTTGGGCCTGAGGTGGCTCCGGCAGTGGAAATAAGGTGCAGTGAGTACTGTCAAACCTTCACTCCACGGAACCTGGTTCTAGCAACGGCGGTAAGGTTCACGAAGCGATGAGTGGCTTACGGAGAAATTACACTGGCTCATTTAGTAACACACCTACGAACCCAGCTACGTGCAGTTCTCTGCCGCGGCAAAATCGCGGCGTTGGACCACCGTGGTGCAGGTAGGAAGCGGTGAGGCCAGGTTAAAAAAAAAAGATGTGTTTCACACGGACTCCGAGCACTTGCTGATGGAAAGTACAAGGTTTGTGTGGGCACTGGGTCATGATAACAGCATCACTTCTTGCCTCTTTGGGTTGTTTACTGTGCCCCAGGCCCCGTGCACTGTGTACAGGCATTGTCTGTTATGCGAGCTCTCCATACTGTGCTCCCTTCCTCTTGTGGGTGGGGACAGTCAGGCACCGAGAGGTTAGGGTGCGTGTAGCTGCATTGGGGAGTGGTTAGATGGGGCCTTCCTGAAGCAGCGAGCAAGACTTGAGTGGCAAAAGCTGTCAGCAAAGTGAGGTTTGTGGGGACAGAGCTTGCCTGCCGGAGGGAACTCCCAGTGCAAGGGTCTTGGGGCAGAAATGAGTCACACTTGGAAAATGAATGTACCAAGAAGGAATGGAGGTCACGGAGGGCTGGGTGGGGCCAGATCATTCAGTCCCCATAAGGAGGCTAGATTTTATGGAGTCCCAGTAGGAGGGATAGATTTATCCTAAGTGCAGGGAGATGCTGCTGGAGAGACTTAATTTGTGAAGAGGCCCCCAGCTGTTCTACGGAGCGTGGCTTAGCTGTGTGCGTTTGGGGCTGGGGGGCTGAAGGGCATGGGATGTGGGAGACTAGGTGGGAGGCAGCTGTAGTGAGTCCAGGGGAGAGGTAAAGCGCCCAGGTAGAAGCAGCTAATAGAAGGGGTCAGATCCACTCACTTTAGAGGCAGAATTGCCTGGATTTGAGGGCAGAGTTGACTCTTTGTGACAGAGAATGCGTGGTCCCCAAAGTTTAATTTATTCTCTGTTCCTTTACAGAAAGACTTTGCCAGTCTTTCATCTACACTGCCCTGGGACTCATTTTTAAATAAATGAGCCCTACCATGTTCCTGGAAGAAAAGAATAAAATATATAAAGGTGTCACTTCTTACCAGTGCCATGCCAGCAGAATCCCAGTGGGGTTCCCATTGTGAGGGAATCACAAGGTGGGAAGACATCGTATTAAATTATTTTAAAGTTCATTTGGAAGGAAAAAATGGGTAAAAATAGCTGATAAGAGACTTTGAAATAGAGAAGTGTTAGTCCTTCCAGGTAACCCAATGTAATCAGACTAGCATAGTGCATCAGGCCGATGTGGTTTTAAAAATATGCAGGCTAGTGACACGGAATAAACGAGATTCAAACCCTCGTGTCTGCACACGTTCAGAACGCGTTGAGATGACATCACGTCAGTCAGGAGGGGATGAATTGTTCGGGACCTGTGATTGCTTAGCCATTTGGTAATGAATTTCGTTAAGTTCCTCACTGAGCAGCAAAATAAATTTTGTACATTAATGTCAGCAGATAGACCGTTTTCTTAAATAAAGGAAAACAGATGTGAGTATTTATCAGATTTTTCATGAAGATAGGGCTCTCTGTGTTTCAAGGCAGAATCACAAAGGAAAGATTGACACAGCTGCATAATTGAGACTCCATCAAGTTAAGCAAATGCATCTGAGCACGTGCGAGCGACAGAGTGGGGAAGATATTTGCCGCGGAAATGATGAAATGTCAGCATCGCATTGAACAAAGGAATCAAAATAATACTCATAAAACAGGAAGTCAGAAGGAGGAGTTTTGAGAAATTTCTGGCTGTCACAGTCCCAGGAATATGCATGTGAACTTCGGTATTCCGTTCCCTCCTTGTCCTATTTAGCCAGGCTTTTCTTGCACTGCCGGCGGGGTGGGCGGGGGGATGGGCACCCACCGCTGCCCAGAGTCTGCATGGCTACGACTTTCCAGGAAAGTGTTTGGCAATGCTTCGTACTCTGCTGGAAAGTCGTCCTAAGAGGGTAATCCACGACGCGGAGGAAGATGGGGTATAAAGATGTCACTGCACGGGCCGTTCACAGCAGCCACCGTCGGGCTCCCGCCCGCAGCAGCGGGGTCGGGCTGTTCTCGGCTGCTGGCCCGCTCCGAGCCGGCCCGTTCATGAAGCTGCGTTGACTTGGCCTTCTCACGCCCCTTTCCATCATGCGGCCCGTGTTTGTTGGTTTGGCGCGGCTCGGAGGCCATCAGGAATGCGCTGGACCAGTAGAGTAGGGCTGGCGTCCGCGTGCCTTTGGGGCTGCTTTCCAACTGTGCTGTTTGGGGGGCTTGGCCCCGCTCTCCGGCCCTGCAGTCGTGCAAACATTGTCACTCATCCCCACCACCCTTTTGGTGTCCGCGGCTGCTGCCGTGTCTTCAGGGTATGAAATTCCCGTCTTGAACTTGAGCCTCGGGCCTGGCGTCTGTGTGTCATTAGCGAGCGCGGTCAGTCGGATCGGCCCAGCACGAAACCCTGGAAGCTGCGGCCCGTCTCTTCCTTGTGTGAATCTGGCATTTTAATCTGAGTCTCAGGAGTAAACCTCGGGGGAACAGCCCTCTCACTAAAACCAAATAAGCCTCAGTTTGCTCATCTGTAGAATGAGTGACACTGCCCAGGTGTTCTTGTCCCAGAGCGGTATCTAAGATGAACTTTTTTTTTAAACATTTTATTTCTTTTGAGAGAGAGAGAATGAGCGGAGGGGGGGGAGAGGGAGAAGCAGGTTCCCCGCCGAGCAGGGAGCCCCACGCGGGGCTCGATCCCAGGACCCCTAGGTCATGCCCTGAGCCGAAGGCAGACGCTTCACCAGCTGAGCCACCCAGACGCCCCTAACATGAACTTTCACACAGCCTTTTCAAGTTAATGTATACTAGAGAAGATAGCAGTGTATCTAAGGAAAATCTTTTTAAAGGATGGACAGGCTTCCCTTTTAAAGCACTAGAGAGCTGCCTTCTTTAAATAACTTCCTTAAATAAACTTCAGTTATAAAAAGGGTGTTGCTCTAAAGAGAAGTATCCATTTGATTTTTGTTTTTTTAAGAAGACAATGAATCAATGACCATCATTTACACGTCACACCCCCAGAATGCTGGTGTTTTGCCGTTTTGATGAGTGTGTCAGACGGGAGTCTTGCCCCCTGACCAGCAGCCCCAGTCCAGTGAGTGGGTCTCTCTTCTCATTGCTGTTAGCACGTTTCAGAGATCATCACACTCGTTCCTCCTGGTCACTAGCTGGGGACCGGGGTTGGGAAGTATCTGGGCTGGTCACAAGACCCCCCCCCCCCCCCCACAGCCTGTCTGCCGCCCGTCCTGTCACACGGCGGGCTGGCCTTCCCATGTGACTCCGGGGTGGGGGCAGACCGCAAACCACCAGACCTCCTGAACCCCACGCTGGGGGAGCACTCAACGTGGCACACGTGGGTTACTCTTTGAACTGTCAGCAGCAGCAGGGTCACGGGACAGACCAGACGTGGCAGTCAGAGCGTACATGGTGTGACGGGCAAACCGAGAGGTCTGTGAGCTTCGGGTCTCTTGCTCCCCAGGAAGACATGGTGGAACCCACCTCGTTCCCCTTGTGCTGTCGGTGTCACGTATGTTCCCGACAGCTGCACGATCAGCAGTAGAGGGAAGGCACCAGGTCCTCCATCCTCTGTGCCTTGGGTGGCCCCTGGTGCACGGTGGGGCTCAAGAATGGGTTGGCTGAGACATTTGTCCGTTCAGCAGCTGGCATCAGACACAACGTAGGCCAAGCACTGTGTAGCGCTGGGGAATTAGAGAAGCCACGCATCCAGCTTTCAAGCAAACGAGTGTGGTTGTTAGGGAACAAAGAAATCCCGCGCATCCTAACAGCTGTGGCGCTCAGGACCAAAGTGGCAAGCGCCCAGAGTAGACAGTGGGGGAGGCCCCGCAGAGCCCAGAATGGAGATGGATTTCCATTGGCAAAGCCGCTGTTGGACGGGGGTCCCTCTCCAATGGGCAGGTTTTAATGGAGGAGAAAGTAGGAGCCCTGTTGGGTCTTCAGAGACGGGGTTGGGGGAGAAGCTGGCAGAGTCCAGGAGCTGGCTGGGAGGGGTCTTGGAGCCAGAGGAAGGAACAGCACCTGGGTTTGGCGAGAGGACGGGAAGGACAGAGGGCTGTGTGATGCAGATGTGGTCGGCAGGTAAGCGTGCGGAGGGTCTGGAAGGACAAGCCGGGGGGTTCGTTGTCTCCTACAGACTGTGGAGAGAAGAGCCGGGACTATGGATTTTACCCAAGGAACCGGTGGGACGGATCCGGCAGGTCGCTGGCAGGAGGAGGCCCAGCCCAGTGATGCTGCTGACCCAGAGTGTCCTCTTTGTCACTGACTGGTGAAACAGCACGTGGTGTTGTCTGTCCCCCGGCCTACTCCTCGGATGACAGAAACAGCGGGTCAGAAGTGCAGACGTGCCTGGGGCCCTGGGGGGTGGCCCCTGAACTACAGAGGATCAGTAAGGGCTTGAGCGCAGCATGTCCCCAGCCCAGTGCCCGGCGCGCAGAGCCTTCGCTGTCCAAGCTTTAGGCTCGCAGTGTTGTCTCGGGCATGGCTTCCCTGAACACGTCTGCTCTACGTTTCCTTCTGCTGAGCGCACGGCCTTGTCCCTAGAGGCTGAGCTCAGTGGGTCTTCACGGAGGCGATGGGGCCCATGCCAGGGAGATGCCCACGTTTCTCAGACGGACTCAGGACTGGGGTGCGTGATGCTCACAGCTGGCCTGCTGGGGGGGCTCTGAGTGGCAGCAGCCCGCTGCCCTAAACTAAACTCAGTTATTGAACTTGAAGCACACTCTGGACACTGGTAAGTGAAGCTAGTACCCCAGGATCCCCTCCAGGGGAGCCATGCTCTTTGCACCCCCAGAAGGAGGCAGCCCTCCTTGGAGGCTGCAGGGCAGCGTTTTCGTCTCGTGCTGCAGGTGCCCACAGCAGGCAGGGTTCTGGAGATGAGACTCTGATGTAAGAAGCCTCCCGCCACCGTGGAGTGGAAGCTTGGGTTTCGCTGGGCCGGGCTGGTCCTCTCTCGTAACTGGAGCCCGGGCCGTCCCTGCCCACAGAGGGAGACCTGGAAAGGGGACACCAGTCACGTGTTGGCTTTCCACTTGGGTTATTGCCCAGACCATTCGGGTCAAGGGTCAAGATGCAGAGAGCTGGGGAGCTGGTTTGCAGGCTGAGGGATCGGCTGCTGTTGGCTTCAGAGGGAAGAGGTGCTGGAGACGTTTGCAGGCAGAAAGACAGAGGCTCCCCCTTGGCCTCACTGGGTCACTGCCAGCCCCCCCTTACGGTGTCCTCAGCGTGACTGTGTGAGAGCTAGGAGTTCCTGCTGCCCCCACAGGCCCCGCCCCGCAGGCTCGCTGGCATGCTGGGGGGCTTCTCTGCAGCTGACTCGGGGGGTCAGGGGCCCGGGGTGTTGGGGCTCCAGGCAGCTGCTTAGAAGGAGACAGGTCAGCCAGGGAGGGTGTCTTCGAATTATTTTGATTTTCCAGAGCTCGCTGTTGTTTGGGGAGTGAGCAAGGTGAGCAGACAGGATGGAGTCTCTGTCCACAGTCTGGTGGCTGAAAGCACGCAGAGCGGGTTGAAACTCATGCTTTCTTTTTAACCCGGAGGAAATCTGATGCAATCAACACCATACTCTTACTCCAGAAATTAAAATCAAATGTGGGGATGAGTCATCTCAAATGAGGCTCTAACAGAACTCACCAGGGAGGAACCCAGAGCAGGCTGCGTGCCCTGTTCTTCCTGCACCTTCAGGTCGGGGCCCCCGGGGAACCCTGGGGGGTCACTGTGTACACCCCAGGCCTTGAGTGAGGGGCCCCACAGATGCTCATGTTCCCCGGTTATTCTTGGTGGCTTTGTGTTTGGAAACATCTCGGGCGGGACGTTGGCAGGTTGGCCCCTGCACGATCGTTCTGAGTCTGGAGTCCGAGGCGAGCAGCGAGTCGGCGCGGGTGGCTGGGGGCTTGTCTGTAGGTTTCCGAGCCTGCCACCAGAGTCTGTAAATAGTTCCGTGCGCGCACAACACTGTTGTCTGTTCGGAGGCCGGCCTCCTCGGTCCTGGGGAGGAGCCAGCAGCAGGCGCTTTTCTCCCCTCATGAATCAGCCTTTATACTAAAGCAAAGAAAAACTCATTAGTTGTGAGTCAGACACAAGTAAGCTTTAATGCTCCTTCCTGTCTTCCCAGGCCTGACTTCTACCAAGAGGGGGGTGGAGGGTGGCTTCCCCGGGTGTAGGCATGGCGTGGGGAGGATGGGGGGCTGTGGGGATGGAGTGACTGCCCCCTACCCTTCAGAGAGCTCCGGAGGTCGTGGGCCAGCCACCCCAGGCACGGGTGCACACAGCTGCAGGCTGTCCTGGAGAAGTGACCTGCCCTAGTGGAGGGTGGCCGGACTTGGAGGTGCCACCCAGGGCACCCATCGGTGATTAGGAATGTGTAGCTTAGATTTCCAGAATAGGCTAGGATTCCTAAATTCACCCTGCCTTGTATAATCAAGTCGCAAGGCTATCTGGGGGACACTAGACATTCACTGGGGATTTTGACTCTTTAAAAAAGGAGATTATCCCAGGGATACCTGTCAGAATATCTCTGAAGCCATTATCTTTATTTTTAAGAATATTTTATGTATGTATGTATTTGTTTGTTTATATCAAGAGCAGGGGGAGGGCAAAGGGAGAGAGAGAGAGAATCTCAAGCAGACTCCACACTGAGCGAGGACCCCGACACGGGGCTCAATCCCACGACCTGAGATCGTGACCTGAGCTGAAATCAAGAGTCGGACACTTCATGGACTGTGCCATCCAGGGCCCCGCCTTTGTCTTTATTAAAGTAGAATTCACTCATTCGTGGTCAGTCGGGTCTCACAGCAGAGGTCGGGGTGGAAGCAGAGCGAATCCTGTGGCCTCGTGGAGCTTACATTCTCTTGGAGAAGTTGGGCTGCACACGGGAAAGCACATAATATGTCCCATTGATAAGGAAAGTAGGGAAAGAGGCTGGAGTTAGGGATGTTGCGGTGGCAGACGCCTGTCCCTGCTGATGACGTGACATTGAGCAGGCCTGAATGAAGTGAAGGTTCTAGTCTGGTGAATATCTAGGCATGGGCCTCCCAGGTGAGGCGACAGCAGGTGCAAAGGCCCTGAGGAAGAACAGAAGGGTCCACAGAGCTGTCGAGGACCCACAGTATGGGGCCTTGAGGGCACTGTAAGCGCGCTAGGGGCTAAGAAGCTTTCGGAGGGTTTCGAACAGATCTTGACTTCTAAAAACATTCTGACTGCTAACTGAGGGGTAGGCTCCCGGAGGGCAGAGTTGGACACAGTGGACTTGGTGGAAAGGAGCTGTTACTGTCATGGTGGAGGTGAGGTCAGGCGGAGGTCATGTTCTGGCCGGGGTGTGCGTGGCAGGGGAGTATACACACGTTTGCATGCACACCGCCCTCCACGGAGGGCGGGCTGCTGGGGACGGAGACCGGGCTTTTAGCTGGGTGAATGTGGCATTCAGCCGTGACTGAGTTGGTGAAGCGTGGAGGGGGCTTGGGGCAGCCCCCAAGCTGGGTTTGGACCTGGGAGGTTCAGGACAGACACCCATCAGTCCTAAGGGGCCCTCAGTGAGCTGGGTCTGGGGTCCAGGGGTCACTTGTCAGCCGAGCAGGAACCTGGCCGTATCTCGTTGTGCTGCGAGGGGACCCAGCTGCTCGGGCATTTGACCCGTGGCTCCTCCGAGCTTTTCCTAGTCAGCAGGAGACGCATACACCCCATTCCTGACCCGTGTCTGAGAAGGCAGGTGATAAATGTTCCCTGATACTGCTTTTCTGGGGCTTTTTGGTTGGATTGCAAGCGTTTTAAAACATGTATGTAAATAAGAAAATAGCAAAAATAAAGTCATAAATAATTTTTTAAAAATGGGGAAACGGGAGGAAATGAATAGGAAGATAGTATAACGTATAGTAAATATAGTAACATGCAGCAGTCGTCTTATGTGCCATAAAATACGGTCTCGCACCTTCATGAACTCATTATAAAGCAAATCCGAGCATTGTGTCATTTCCCGCAGTAGAACCTTTCTGATACAGTGGGGGCTAATTCCAGGGGCCTGCACCTTGAGCCCCAGTGACTTGGACTTGGAGCTCGGGGACATTGCAAATCTGAGGCCAGCGCATGAGTCACCGGAGAAGCGTGCAGGCCTATGGGCAGGAGGGTGGAGCGGGAAGGGTGGAGAGAGGACCGTTTTCCTGGAGGTGCAGGTGAGGGGCGTGTGTTCTGGGAGCAGGCGTGAAACAGCGCCGGGCACACTTGAGAGGCAGCAGGTCCGCGTGTGGTCACCGACTCACATGGGTGTGGAGGTGAGTGACAAGCCTGGAAGGGCAGGTGGAAACCGAGTCATGGAAGGCTCCGAATGCTGGGCAGGGAAGTCAGACTTTGCTGATTGAAAAGCAGCTGCAGAGTTTTAAGCGGGGCAGTGGCCTGACCTCGAAGGACAGCTTTGAGAGCAAAGGGCTCCCTATGGAAGGGACGGCGGGAGGAATCAGGGACCCCGCGGCCGCTGGCAGTGAAGGCCGGTGCCCTCTGGGTTTGGAAAGAAATGATTAGCAAGGAGGTGGAGCCCAGAGCGTTTTGCTGGCCGCTGCCTCCTGGGCAGGTTACTGCCGAGATCTCTGCACGCCGGGCTCTGGAGGGGTGGAGGTGCAGAGCTGCTCTGCGAACCCTCACGCTGATGGTATCTGGTCAGGGAAGGTTCCAGGGGGAGAGAGTCTGCCAGGCTTGTCCGGGGAGGGGCGTGCTGGCTGCCTGATTTGTTGTAAAATAACACCCCCGAGGGGCAGGGGTGAGGGGCAGGCCTTATCCAAGGACGGTCTCCCACTGCCCCTGAAGAAAGGTGGCCATTCTGGGCTTCACACAGGGCATTGAGCACCGCGGGACAAACGCCGCCGGTCCGTGGAAGAGGTCCGTGGAAGAGGTCCGTGAATGCACGCATTGATGCTCGGGGGCACGCGATGCCTCTGGCTGCCTGGTGATCACTTCGGAGCCGTGGCTCCGCTCCGGCTGATGAAGTGAGCTTGTCAGAGCGGTGCGGTTAGTGGCTTCTCTGTTCCTTGAATGGCACCCTCCGTCGGGGCGGCGTGTGTTAAAGGACTGCAGATCGCTTTATGTAACTGCTAACGCGCTCGTGGGCTCTCCACTGGCTTGGGGCAGAAACTATGTCCCTGTCCTCAGTGATCAGTCTCCAAAAATTGCAGTGGTGTCCTGTGATGCTTTCTCTGCCCACCCCTGAGGCCCTGCCTCACCCCCAAGCTACCTTCTGGGTCGTGATAGGGAATGCAAGAATTCTGCTAGTAGCGTGTTTATCTCTAGTTTTATCTGCCAACCTCCAGATTCTTCCAGCTGCTCGTTGGGAAGCCTTGTCCCGTTCTGTAGGTGCCTCAGGTGAGCTGCTGGCTCCTGCTGTCCCCGCCCTGGATAAAATCAGCCCCATGGGACCCCACCAACGTGCCTTACAGGACTTTGAGGGAGGTGGGGCTCGTCCAGGGGCCCCCGCCCATCACCATGTGCACCTGCATCCTGCCCCCCACAACGGGCCTCGGCCAGGCAGCTAGTCCGGCGCTGTGGACCCTGGGTGTTACAGCACAGGGCTCCCCCAGCCAGCCTTGGGGTCCTCGGGGCCACACTGGCGTGGGAGCGAAGGCACCACTTTGCAGTCATGTCTCATGACAGTGCCCCTTTCGGCTTTTCTTTTAAACCCTCCCTGAGTGCTGGGCCAGCCCTACTGTGTCTGCCCATCTCCCTTGAAGGGCATGGGGAATTCGCTGCTTTGAAACTGGCTCCTGCCCATGGGCTGGTGAGGGTCTTCCCACAGCCAGTCATGTCACAGTCTCCAGAACCCCCCTTTGTGCCCCTTCTAGAAAGAAACAGGCCTTGGAGCGATGATTCTTGCGTTCTGTCCATAGAAACTTCCTCCGCTGGCCGAGTCCCTATACCATGGCTTCACCTGCACACGGTACCCAGGGATGACTTAGAGGCAGAAATGGCTGCGTGTGTATTTTATTTAGGATTGTTGTCTGTTAGGGATCCAGGGAGGATTTCAGGGCAAGTGTGGGCGCTCTGACCACGCCGAGCGCTCCTCTCCCGGGTGTGGGAGCTCAGCTGGGGCTGGACCAGTAATGGGACCAGCCACTGTCTGGGCAGACAGATTTTTTCTTCCCCGAGCCCTGAAACTGGCTCTGTGGGCTGTACAGATCCTGTTTGTCCTCCTCTTTCACGGTGGTGAGCAGTCTGGCCAGGTGCTAGGACAAATTTCCCAAGCCCCATCGTGCCTCAGGAAGAAGGGGTGCAGACAGCAGGCCAGGAGACGCAGCCTGGCTCTGTGCAACAACAGAACCAATGAGATGAGCGTAAGGGGCACAGAGAATCCAGGGAACGAGCCCCACTCTGCTCTCCTGGGCCAGGACAAGCGACATGGGTCTGTCTTTATTGGAACAGCCTCTGGAAGAGAGAGGATTCTCACTTCCTAAAAAATCACTATTCAACCCATGTTTCACTTGCTCAAGGGAAATTCTCATGTTTTCTTCCCCGCTTTCAGGAAGAAGCACATTGCCAAGTTGACCCCATCGTGCAGCATGGTTGCCTGAGAAGAGCTTCAGCAAGCCCTGGGATACCCGGAGGAAGAGGGATGAAACCTTAGCTGTGCCCCCGGGAAGAGAGTTCAAGATGGCAGCTCAGCGTATCCGAGCGGCCAACTCCAGCGGCCTCCCCCGGTGCAAGTCCGAGGGGGCCCTGATCGACCTGAGCGAAGGGTTTTCAGAAGCGAGCTTTAATGACGTCAAAGGTGAGCTTGCAGGGCGCCTGGGTGGCTCAGTCGGTTAAATGTCTGCCTTCAGCTCAGGTCATGATTCCGGGTCCTGGGATCGAGCCCCGCGTCCGGCTCCCTGCTCAGCGGGGAACCTGCTTCTCCGTCTCCCTCTGCTGCTCCCCCTGCTTGTGCACACATGCTCTCTCTCTCTGTCAAATAAATAAAATCTTTAAAAAAGAAAAAAAAGGTGAGCTCACAGGGACAGAAACGTGGCTGGGGGTGGGGGGAAGATCGTGATTTGCAGGTGCTCTGAGACCCAAGGACTTCTCCGCCTTAAAGGCTGCCAAGTTCCCATCCAGACAGTTAAATTTTAGCTCTCCGACTTCATCGACGATAAATCCAGCCCTGCAACAGTAACCACGTGTCTTGTTTTGGTTTTTTGGTTCCCTTTGGTAATGCAACTTCTCCATACAGAATGTGTTTGTATTTTCTCTTTGAGAGTTTTGGGGACATTAAGGTAGGGAGCTGGGTGCTCACGATACTGGAGGGAAGGAGAGAGTGTGGTCAGCCAATGAAATAATGAGAACCGCTAGAGAGAAAAAGGGGATCTGGGACTGGGGTCAGCAGGCTTCTCCGGTAAAGGTTTACCCGGGAAATATTATAATCCTTGCAGGCCCTAAGGGCTCTTTCACAGCCATTCCACTGTGCTGTGGCAGCTCGAGAGCAGTCAGAGAAGACAGTAAGCAATGCACACGGCTGTGTTCCAATAAAACTTTATTTACAAAAACATGAAAGGGGCCGTGGTTTGACGATGCCTGCTTTCGAGGTGGCCCTGGGGTGAATCACCCCGAGCCTCTGGTTTCCTCTAACAGCCCCATACAGCTGGGTCAGTGAGATGGGCGATGGGTACCCGTGGGCCATTTTCTTCCCAGAAGTCCACTCTGACCCGAGCAGGTGCTTACTGGTGCCCCATGTGATTGATGCAGCAGCAGCAGCCACATCTAGCACCTTCCCTACGGTGTTGGCTGCAATGTGTTGAAGTTACCCCCCGGGCCCCCCCGCAGCACAAGCTGCGCCATGGGGGCTGCTCTTGACCTTTATATCTTTAGCCCCTGGCACAAAGTCAGTGCTAAATAAATAGTCCCTGAACCAAACTGCTGTCTCCCAGGTAACATTGTGGCCCTCTTCCCTGATGTCCTAAAGACCATACGCACCCCATTTGTCTCTTCCTAATCTCTTCTGCTGTCACTGTAGCCTCGCCTTCTTCCTCTTCCGGTCTGTGCTTTATGCTTAGAGCCCTGAGCATTGCGTTAAATGTTCTTCACATGAACCGATTAGCAAAGGAAGTCATGAGATTTTACCAGTAAAAGCAACAGAGTTACCAGGTATTGCCTTACATAATGGGACCCTTCGTTTTTCACAGTCCAGTAATGGGCATCGCCTTCTTTCTTTATAGCCCAGCTAATTATGGTTAAAGCTGGAAAATGGGAGCGTCATTTGTGGGATTTGGGCTGGGGTCTTGAAATGAGAGAGCTGAATTTTTTTAAATAACGATGGTGATCTGAGAGGTGTTAGGGTCCTAACAGAACACCACATTTGCGGGAAAAAGACCGAGACAGCCCGGGACGCGAGCTGGGCCGGTGTGCCGAGGGCGTGATGCCCACGGAGCCCCGGGACCCCCTTCCCAAGGCAGCTCTGCAGCGAGGCAGCTGCACCTGCGACCCGATGGTCAACAGGCTTCAAGGTGGGGATTTATTCCAGCCGGAACATCCGCTGCGAAGTCCTCCGCCCCCCGATTCATGTTCCACCTGCACCAGAGCTGAGGCAGAGGGGTACAAATTGTATTACTCAGTGCACTCAACTTCCTGACACGCAGGGATTTTTTTTTTTTTGTATTAAAATCAAGGATAGCGTGAATCTGGGCAGCGCTCCCCAGAATTCATTAAGATGGGATTTGATAAGGATTCTCCTGCATTTGATTGGATGGCCGCCCTGCCTGGTGTCCCCCAGTGCCCTGTGACAGGTGACTGGTGGAGGGACCCGTGTGGGAGGAGCTTACCCCCGGGTCCTGTTGCATGGGGCGGCCGGCCGGGAGGAGCTCCGTTTCCCACTGGATGAGCCTGACCCTTGAGTGAAATGTGTTACTGCTTCTCTGCTAAGGAGAGTGCTTGGAATTTTAAGTGAACCCATGTTTATTCTTCAGTCTGGTGAAACTAAAGTGATAATTTGCGTTGGTACATTTTCTTAGGCTATATACAAAGCCTGCTTAATAGCTTTTGGTTTTTAATTTTAAAAATATCACCCTAAGGGAATTGTTCCGGGGAACATAATAGGGATATAACTTCTGAAGAATCCTAACAAGATTTTAATAGCTGGCAGGCTCTCTGATTTTCATTTGGTTTTAATTTTTATGTGACATTTTCATTAAATGTGTCAAAGAAACAAAAAGTGGTTTATATTATTGGAGACGGTACCTGGAAAACAAAGCGAGAAAGATCTTGTTGTCCCCTGACCCCAGTCTGAGCCATTCCCCCCCCCCCACCTCTCCCTCAAAGGCATTCTCTTTATCTTGGCTGTTTTATTCACTTCCCTCCCTTCACTCTAAGTGATTTCTCTTTGGGCTAATTTTATAGCAGGTCACAGCCAGGGAGAACACCTTGACCCCATAACGTGGATATGGCCTCTGTCATGTGCATGCGAGATGAACGTTCATTCCACGAATATTTGTTGAACACTTGCTAGGTGACAGGCTGTCTTCCAGGATTACCACTGTGAGCAAAACAGACCCTAAGAGGGCGACACAGCCCTCCCCACAGAAAAATATATATATATATATATGATATATCAGTTAATGATAAGTGCCATGGAGAAAATAAAATTAGGAGGGGGGGGGTGGAGATGTCCACTTTAACGTAACCCTTTGTGAGTCCTTACCTTGGGCTAAGCATCGTTATGCTAAGGACACAATCAGAGCCTTCTCTTTAGCAGACCCCGCTGAGGAAAGAATCTCAGGCTTCTGAGGCCACATGGCTTCTAAAGGCCTGGGTTACATCCCAGGCCCAGTGAACCTAGGGCCAGATTCCCCCCCGACACCCTACACGGAGAGTGGGAGGTGATGGCCTTCACGGCCCAGGTGAGCTTTCCACCAAGCATATCCCTCTAACCTGGTTCATGGAAATAGATAGAAACTTCCTGCTTTATTTTCCAAGACTGTTCTAAGGAAACGCAATTCAGTTGTCATTATTTCTTTTCAAAGGGAGAGGAAACCGGCAGGTGGTGTGTTTGGAGGGCCGGCTTGATGGAACAGAATGCGTGTGGACTTACTCATGTAGGAGAGACGATGTGGGAGTAGTTCCAGTAAACATGGTCCTTCCTTACAGTGTTGGGTACAAGACGTGAGAATATTCACAAACTCTGGGAAACAAGGTGCAGTTGGGGTGGGGGCTTATTCCTCCCGAAGGAACTTTCCTCATGCTCTGGATATACTTCGTTGTGTATGGGAGGGAGAGGAAACACTTGGTATTTAATTATCTGTTACTTTTCAAAACACACACCCTGGTCGGGATGACTGACTTGGGCCGCTCCGACCGCTGTCTGCATCCGTGACCTACATAGGTCATGATGAACTGTAAATGCGCTCGGGTCACCATTTAAAGTGTTGGGGTTTTTCAGACTTCATCATTTGCTCAGAAATAACGTGAATGACGCCAGACATGAAACCGTTGCTTTTCAAGGCGTGCGGGAGACGCGGTTTCCAAGTGGTCATTCTGAGTGACACCGAGAGCTGCTTTGGCGGCTCATTATTGCCCGTCCCCGGTACAGGCCGTGGGTCACTCTGCTCAGAACGTCACTGTTGCTGAGTCAGTCACATTCAGCTTTTCTCTCTCTGCCCAGTGGCAGCTCTGGGAAGTTAGGTACTATAAACAGAACATGGGTCAAAATGAGACGGTATTTGGGGCACCTGGCTGGCTCAGTCGGTCTTGATCTCGAATTTGGGAGTTTGAGCCCCATGTTGGGTGTAGAGATTATTTAAAAATAAATTAAAAATTAAAGAACTTGAAAAATGGGACGGCATCTTAGCGATCCCGGGGAAACAGGGTCGTGTGAACTGCCCCGCTGTGCTGAGTGAGAGGGCAGCTGCAGGGGCACTAGTGAGCGGAGCCAGGGTTTGCTTCCGCTGTTTCTGCCAATCGCCTGGCGCTCTGTGCACGTCGCAAAGAACGCCCTCCTCGCTCGCTCTCAGTGCTCTGCACGCCCGTGGGCCTCGCCCTCACCCCCTGTCTCTTTGTGTTTTGTGCAGTGCCTTCCCCCAGTGCCTTGCTAGTAGACAATCCCACACCTTTTGGAAATGCAAAGGAAGTGATCGCAATCAAGGACTACTGCCCAACCAACTTCACCACCCTGAAGTTCTCCAAGGGCGACCACCTGTACGTCCTGGACACGTCCGGCGGGGAGTGGTGGTACGCGCACAACACCACGGAGATGGGCTACATCCCCTCCTCCTACGTGCAGCCCTTAAACTACCGGAACTCCACGCTGAGCGACAGCGGAGTGATCGACAATCTTCCAGACAGCCCAGACGAGGTGGCCAAGGAGTTAGACCTGCTCGGGGGGTGGGCGGATGACAAGGGATCCAGCAAAACCTACAGTAATAACCCTTTCTGGAACGGGGCCCAGACAAACCCATTTCTGAATGGGAACGTGCCGGTGACGCCCGGCGTGGGCGAGCTGGCTCCCAGGAGTACCGTGGATCTGCTCCTTTTCGATACAGGCGCGTCTTCATTCACGGAGTCCAGCTCCGCCACCACGAACAGCACCGGCAACATCTTCGATGAGCTGCCGGCCACCAGCCGCCTCCAGGCAGAGGCGCCGGGCAAACGGGACAGCCCGTTCTTCAGGAGCAAGCGTTCCTACAGTCTGTCGGAGCTGTCGGTCCTGCAGGCCAAGTCGGACGCTCCCGACTCATCGGGCTTCTTCACGGGCTTGAAGTCGCCGGCCCCGGAGCAGTTCCAGAGCCGGGAGGACTTTCGTGCCGCCTGGCTGAGCCACCGGAAGCTGGCCCGCTCTTGCCATGATCTGGACTTGCTGGGCCAGAGCCCCGGCTGGGGCCAGACCCAGGCAGTGGAGACGAGCATCGTGTGCAAGCTGGACAGCTCCGGGGGCGCGGTGCAGCTGCCTGACACCAACATCAGCATCCACGTGCCCGAAGGCCACGTGGCCCCTGGCGAGACGCAGCAGATCTCCATGAAGGCGCTGCTCGACCCCCCGCTGGAGCTCAACAGTGACCGGTGCAGCAGCGTCAGCCCGGTGCTGGAGGTGAAGCTGAGCACGCTGGAGGTGAAGACCTACATCATCTTGGAGATGAAAGTTTCCGCCGAGGTGAAAAATGACATTTTTAGCAAAAGCACAGTGGGCCTCCAGTGCCTGCGGAGTGACTTGAAGGAAGGGCCTTATGTCCCCATCCCCCTCACCTACAGCTATGGGGACACGGTCCAGGTACAGCTGGACAGCCTGGAGCCCTGTATGTACCTGGCCATCGTGGCCCACGGCCCGAACATTCTCTACCCTTCCACGGTGTGGGACTTCATCAATAAAAAGATCACCGTGGGGCTCTATGGCCCCAAACACATTCACCCGTCCTTCAAGACCGTGGTGACCATTTTTGGGCACGACTGTGCCCCAAAGACACTACTGGTCAGCGAGGTCACCCGCCAGGCCCCCAGCCCCGCCCCAGTGGCCCTGCAGCTCTGGGGTAAGCACCAGTTCGTCCTGTCCAGGCCCCAGGACCTGCACGTCTGCATGTTTTCCAACATGACCAATTACGAGGTCAGAGGCAGTGAGCAGGCCAAAGTGGTGAGGGGATTCCAGATGAAGCTGGGCAAGGTGAGCCGCCTCATCTTCCCCATCACCTGCCAGAACCCCAGCGAGCTGTCCGACTTCACCCTGCGGGTTCAGGTGAAAGGCGACCAGGAGGCCATCCTGACCCAGTTCTGTGTCCAGACTCCCCAGCCGCCCCCTAAAAGTGCCATCAAGCCTTCCGGGCAAAGACGGTTCCTCAAGAAGAACGAGGTCGGGAAAATCATTTTGTCCCCGTTTGCTGCCACCTCCAAATACCCGACTTTCCAGGACCGCCCGGTGTCCAGCCTCAAGTTCGGCAAATTGCTCAAGACCGTGGTGCGGCAGAGCAAGAACCATTACCTGCTGGAGTACAAGAAGGGCGACGCCATCGCTCTGCTCAGCGAGGAGAGGATCCGGCTGAAGGGGCAGCTGTGGACCAAGGAGTGGTACATCGGCTACCACCAGGGCAAGGTCGGCCTCGTGCATGCCAAGAACGTGCTGGTGGTGGGCAAGGCCAGGCCGAGCCTGCTCTCGGGGCCCGAGCTGAGCACGTCGGTGCTGCTCGAGCAGATCCTGCGGCCGTGTAAGTTCCTCACTTACATCTACGCCTCCGTCAGGACCCTGCTCATGGAGAACATCAGCAGCTGGCGTTCCTTTGCCGACGCCCTGGGCTACGGGAATCTGCCGCTCACCTTTTTCTGCCGGGCGGAGCTGGACAGCGAGCCCGAGCGGGTGGCCTCTGTTCTGGAAAAGCTGAAGGAGGATTGTAACAACACGGAGAACAAAGACCGAAAATCCTTCCAGAAGGAGCTCATGATGGTAAGTGCTCAGCAGGGGCCTGGGGTCGAGGCCAGTCTCCCCGCCTCTCCGTGCACACTCGGGCGTGGCTTTGGCGAACCACCGGGCCGGCGTCCGGGTGCATCTTCGCTCCCCAAAATGCACCGGTGCATGTGCACCTGGAGATGGGTGTTGATGTGGGGTCTTCAGGGAGCCCCAAACAGCTCCAGAGCCACCATGGAGAGCACCGTTCAGGTGGTCTCCTGCTGGATTCGCGAGCTCCTCGGAGGTCTCCGATGGATCCCCCAGTGCCGGGTGGGGGTGAGGGGCACAGGGAGACTCACACCCCAGTTGCCTCTGTTTTGGTCCCTTGGGAGGAGATCCATGTTTCATCAGATTCCCACCAGGATCTGTGACTCTGAAGTTTTCAGAACTGCTGCTCCAAAGTCTAGCTTCATTTTGGTAAGAGTTTTTCTCTCCTCGAGGCCTCTGCGTTTCTTCGTCTGCCTCCTTTTTGTGCATGTGAGTAGGGATTGAGGACGGCCTCTGTTTCTCCGGCACAACTGGGAATAGCCATCCTGAGAAGTAGAAAGGGGGAGGTTGGTGTCACACTACAGGACCAGCCCAGGCTGCTAGCCAATGGGGAAAGTATTCGCTGGACCTGCTCTGCGGTGGAAGCCCCCCGCTGTCCGTGGCAAGAGGATGGCCATCCCCCCGACCGCGCCCCCCAGGCCGGACTGAAGGCGGTGGAGAGGGGAGGGGTGACGTGGGGCTGCTACAGGGAGTGGGCGTGGCTGGCACTGAGCGAGGAGAGTGGCCAGGGTGGACGGAGCCCCCTGGGGACCTCTGCCGGTGGGACTTGAGGGCGGGTTGGGGCAATGTCGGAATGGGCACTTGGGGATTACCGAGTGGGAGGTACGGGACCGAAGCTTCTGACACAGAGCAGGGAAGAGCCACCACAGACGGCCAGGGGGAGTGTCTGTACTCGGTATTCACTCGCTGTTTCTGGGCTGCCTGCAGTGTGCTCAGGGCTGATGCCGGCTGCTGGGCTTCCCGAGAATGCAGGCCCTTGACTTGAGCAAGGCACGGAGTGAACATGCGTGCATGACACACTTGCCGTGAGCCCTGAAGAGAAGGGCCCCCCTTGGTAGACTAGGGACAGGCGAGCGGGGCTGGGGGTGGGGGCTGGCGCTGATGCCGGAAGGATGTGCAGGAGCCCACTCGCTGGGGAGGGAGGGCTGTCAGGTTGGAGGCACAGCGTGGGCAAGGGCCAGGGTTTGGAAGAGCATCAATGGGGGCAGACCAGAGGCTGAGGTGATGCAGGAAGAGGGTACGTGGGGCGTGGAGCCACCTGTACCAGATCACGCTAGTGCTTTGTTCCGTAGGCACTGAGAGGGGTACAGTGTTTCAGGGGGAAAGGGGAGTCAGGCTGGATCCAGGCGTGTCCTTGCCCCTTGCCACGCCCCACCGCCCCTGAGCTACTCAGAAGCAGCTGTCAGTGGGGTGCCCCACTCCGAAAGTCATTTCTGCAGAACATCAGGAGGTCGTCTGGGGGTGGAGGACCTAACTTTCTAGATCTGCTAGCATGAAGGAAACGGGTGGGTAACAGCTTTTTATCAGAGGTAAGAGGTGCGGCCGATCCGAGGACGCCGGGCTGGGAGTACCCTTCCACGTGTGTGCAGATTCCCTTGGCCACTTAGCCTCCATCTGAGTCTCACACTTTGCAGCCACAGCAGCAAAGGGGCAGCTTCTGCAGCCAGGCCTTTCGAATCTGGCTGCAGCTCGCTCCTCCCCACCCCCCGCGGGTTGTTGTCAGCTGGCTGGTTGGCCCGGGGGCCTGCGACCACTGTTCACTGCGTCATCGGGCACAGGCTCTGTTTCCTTGGCGCGTGCACAGCCCTGTGGACCTTCAGAGCTCTGGGGTCTGGCGTTTGCACAGCTGTCTTGGCTCATGCCAGGTTTTGTTTGGTCCCGAATGAAAAATGGTTTTGTCACCCGGGAGTACACAGCTGGGAGTGACAGGCAGCGAGTGGCAGGTGGTGTTACCGTGGCGATGGACCGTCAGGAGACCCCTCCTCCCTTTTGCCAACCTTGGGTTCCCCGTTGGGGCTCTGGGCACGGTGCAGTTCTTGACTGCGTCTTGGGGTGCGCTGTGTGGCGAACACGTACTCGTGTGTATTTGTACCGGGAACTGTGACAACACTGCAAGAAAGGGCTTGGCTCAAGCTGGAGACGGGAGTAGATCTGAGTGGCCACCACCCGGGAGCGTGTGCATGGCGGGTGGCAGACGGAACCTCAGGGACCCGTTTGTCTAAGACTGGAGGCATCTAGGTTCAGCGACATGTTTCCCAGATGAGAGGTTAGTCCTGATACCTGGGATTCCCTCCGGCACAAGACGCAGGTCCCTCCTCATGGTGGGGAGGGACAGGCAGTCAGCTGGGGCCGGGAGGGGACAGCCAGGGCCGTGGGCGGACTTTCCCAAAGGGGCCGAGACCGGCGCTCGGAGCTGATGCTGGAGCCACCAGGGTGAAGCCACCGGGCTTGGTGACCAGGGGTCACTGGTGGTGGCTGTGGCCAGGGTCATCTGAGTCCAGGGGCGGGCTCTTTGGAGAAGGTTCTCTGAGAAAGAGAAAGTTAGTCTAGGATACAAATCAAGGGAAGGGCAGCTGTTTCCAGGAGTGGAATAAAGCCAAAGCTGATGGAAATGAAGGGTGAGCTGGGAGCTTCGGGGGGTGGGGTGGGGCTGGGGAGGACGGTGTGGAGTGATTCTCTGAGAGTCGGGAGAGAAGCCCCCTTATCCCCCCCGAGAGGGGCAGTTAGCCAACCACTGCACGTTTAGGCGGTTCCTGGGGTTCCTCCAGGAGCCCCAAAGCCGAGGCTCTGCTGCCCGCAGCTCACACGGGGAGGCTGGCCCGTCTGATGTTTGCACGTGTTGGGAATAGCAGCATGGGTGGGTGAACGTGTGGCAAAACCCAGTGACACCTCGTCGTCTTTTCCTGAGAGTATCTCCTATAACCGGGCTTGGCAGACTGGCCCCTGGGCCGCCTGCTCTTGTAAGTGAGGTCACAGGGGACCGAGCCCGAGCCCGTCGCTTCATACAGCGTCTGTGTCGCATTCTCTCCACGCTGGCGGGCTCGGGGGCTTGGGACAGAGACCGCAGGGCCCGCAGAGCCGAAACATCTTCCCCATGTAGCCCTTTGTTGAGCAGGTTTGGTCATTCCCCGTTCCCAAAATGTGCCCTTAAAAAAATGCCTGGCTGCCCCTTGGGTGGCAGTGCGGCTGCTCTGTGACCGTTGAAGCTGCGCTGGCTGATCCAGGCGTGAGCAGGGCTGAAGTTAGAAAATGAAGACGCCTCCGTCCCTGCATTCTCCATGCTCCTCGCGATGGAGCCCCGGTCCTCGCCCAGGGCCCCTGGGGACAGAGCCACTGTCCTCGCTCCTGCCAGGGAGGACCCGAGTCAGAAAGCATGACTCTCGTGCGTTCTGTTACCTGGAAAACTTGGCCGCCTCCGGAGCTGGGCAGCTGGGCACACGGACACACGTTCACCCTGTGTGCTGGGAAACCGGGGGCCAAGGCTGAGCAGGGACACGGAGGGACTGATCGTCCACCGTGCGGCAGGGGGGGGGGGACCCCGCCAGCCTCAGTGCTTTCGGGGCTTCAGCAGCACCACCCCACAAAAATTTAAATCCAGAATTCGACCGATGTATCACATGTCCCCCTGCCATAAGCAGGGACGTAGATGTATTTATGTCTTCTGAAGCACAGACCTACTAAACGTTGATTTTTTTAAAACAATGTATGAACGTATGAAAATTCAAGTGAAAGCAGACCCTTTTCTGAAATACATAGAGTTGACATGTCGCGTAATCCAGATCTGTGTTTTGTTTTGTTCCATCCGTGATGTCGAGGACTGAGTGCTCACGGAACCGCTAAGGCCTCCCTCCACCTCTGTCACCTCGAAGGACCCTGGACAGGCCACCTGTGGGCATGGGGGGTCTCCATCACTCTCTCGGCCTAATCTGCAGACTGGGGTGAGCTCAGCATCTGCCCCGTGGGGGTGCTGAGGGCCGGATGAGTCCATGCCCGGCTCACAGTAAGCGGTCAGTTGTGGTAGCTTATTCCAGAACACAACGGAACAAACCAGAACACGACCACGGGACCCTCAAGCTCTCTCTGGCGAAGCGCAGTTCCAGCCAGCTGCCAGCCTGCGGACCCGGGGCGGCACCAGAGTGACCCGTCACCCCTGTTGTAAATTGTAGAGTGACCTGCTGGGGCGTCCAGCCAATGCATTCAGCAAATTGCCAAAAAAGTCACCATTCCTCCGTCTTGTTTAGCTCCCCCAATATAAACATGAAGTGTAGGTGAGGACACTCGGTCTAAATTAGCTGCGCCCTTGAAAGTGAGCGACCCAGCAGACCGTAGCTGCACGCGGCCAAGGCCACCTGCCGTCGTCAGGACAATGGACAGAGTTCTCACAGGAGCTGCGTGTTCCGCTCAGTCGGGATGGGGCTGGTGGGGTGGTTGTTTTTAGCATATGCTCTTGGAGTCTTGGGGTGACAATAGACAATAGAGCCTAGAAGGACAGAAAGAACACCAGATGACTTTTCCTGCTTCTAGCCTCTCCGGTCTTAATGCTCACCTGGCCGAGGACCGAGAAACCGTGTCCATGGGGCCTCGGAGCCCCACTTTTCCCACTGTTGGGGTGGAATCTGAGACTGCTGGGCGGCAGAGCCTCCGTGGATAGTGCCAGGCCCACGTGCACCCAGCAGCCGTCACGAAAGCTGGGTGGCAAGCCTTTTGCATCCCACGGTGGGCAGACCCGGGGGCCTGCTGGTTTGTGCTCGCTGATGTGATTACGTTTCTTTAAGACCCCCGCCCGGGGTCTCACAGAACACACTGGACTGTTGAGCTCTGTGTTGGAAGCCTGCCTGATCCGGCCCCTTTCCTAGAGGGGGAAGCGAGTCCCAAGGTTGTCACCTGCTGGCTCGGGGCCAGGCGGGGTTTTGGGCCGGGCTCGGTCCCCTTGCCTCCTTCCTTCCTTCCTAGGGTGGCAAGCATTCGTTTCCCTCCCAAAGTCTCTCCACCGTTGGTGACTCCTGTTCTGAAGACACACTAGAAAGTTCTTTCAGCTTTGGCAAGGGAGCAATCCTATTGATTCCAGAAAGTGTCTTTCTGATGGTTCTCCCTCAGGCTCAGCCTTGGGCCTCTCCATTCTCCTTATCCTCCACACGGGGTCTTCACTTCGCCCTCCAGACCTGACAGCCCAGATGTCGGTGTGCGCCTCAGCCCCCATCGGAGCCCGTCTGCCCCTGGAGCTCTACGTCCTGTCCTCGGAGCCCCAGGCCTCCGGTCCATCTCGGTGAAACATCATCACTGTGTCCAGCTGCTCCGAGGGAGCAGGACCAGGGCCAGCAGCCAACATCCGCCCTCACCCCGTGGGTCAGCATCCCGGGGCTGCCAAGGCAGCGTGCCACCGACGGGGTGGCCCAGAATGGCAGACGCGTGTTCTCTCCCCGCAGGCCTGCTTCCTCCGGTAGCTCGGGGGACAGTCTGGTCCAGGCGTCGCTTCTGGCTCCCGCTTGCTCCCACCGTCCTTGGCGCTCCTTGCCTTGTGGCTGCCTCACCCCTGTCTCTGCCTCTGTCCTTACACAGACTTCTTTCCTCTGTCTCTGTCTCTCTCCTTGTAAAGATAGCCAGTCATTGGACAAGGGGCTGCCATGACCTGGTTTTAACTAATGACATCTGCAAAGACCCTGTTTGCGAATACAGCCATTCTGAGTGTCCAGGTGGACATGACTTTGGGGAGAGAGTGCTGGCAAACCCAGTCCACCCTGCAAAATTCATTGCTTTCCTTCCGTCCTGTGGGTGTCAGCCATGCTGGAGTTCAGGGGGCACTTTCTAGGCCCTAGAACTTTCGGGGTCAAGAACGTGTTGTCTCCATGTGGAACGCCCCAGGAAACCAGAGCCTGCCCTCTGACCTGCCTCGTGCTCTGCTCCTTACTCCTCAGGCCTTACTGAAAATGGACTGCCAGGGCCTGGTGGTCAGACTCATCCAGGACTTCGTGCTCCTGACCACAGCGGTCGAGGTGGCGCAGCGCTGGAGGGAGCTGGCCGAGAAGCTCGCCAAGGTGTCCAGGCAGCAAATGGACGCGTACGAGTCTCCGCACCGGGACAGGAACGGGGTCGTGGACAGCGAGGTGAGCCCGGGCTGTGAGAGTCATCACCGCTCTGTCGACCCGACAGCGTGTGGATGGGGGTGGGTGAGTTGCCGTGAGAAAGCATAGGCTCTCCGTGAGTGGGGTGAGTGTCCTTCTCGGGACTGTTGGCTGCGCGTCCCGATCTTCAGTGACCTTCCGTCAGACGGAGCAGCGCATGAACGGAGCCCTTTGTGGGCTCTTCTGCTCAGTCTCTGACCCGGGCTCTGTTGGCTGAGTACCTGGTGTGTTGTGGAACTTTGCCCAGAGACAGTTGGGTTCCTGCTCGGGGGTTCTTGATAGTCTCTCTTGGTGGCGGAGGTTGATTTAAGCTTCCAGAAAGCTGGTTTGGGCCTGGGAGACCTAGGAAGGAGGAAATCCCAGAATAAGGGTGTCCTTTGTTAATGCCGTGAATTTCTAAAGAAATGGCCCACCTAGAAAGTGCTGCAGAGATTGTAAGGAGAGAAGTCCTTCCTGTACGCTCAGTCACCCTCAGCTCTACCTGCTCTTGCCCCAAACCCCATCTTCCCTCAGGAACATGCGGGCTCTGGACAGGGTCCGTGCCACCTGCTTCTCTGCATTTGTCCCGCTCTCCAGTGAGAAACATAAACAATGAGCAAAGGAACTGGAGTTAATAGGCTCGAATAATAGAATCAGTTCTCTTACTGTCCCCTAATCTTCTCTCCCCCCTCCCTCCTTTTATTTTGGACGACTCTACCATCCAGGCCATGTGGAAACCCGCCTATGACTTTTTATTAACCTGGAGCCACCAGGTCGGGGACAGCTACCGGGATGTCATCCAGGAACTGCACATAGGCCTGGACAAGATGAAAAACCCCATCACCAAGCGCTGGAAACACCTCACGGGGACTCTGATCCTGGTGAACTCCCTGGACATTCTGAGAGCAGCTGCCTTCAGTCCTGCCGACCACGACGACTTCGTGATTTGAGAGGGTTCCCTCGCGCCCACTGCTGCTCTGGGCCCCGCGCCCTCCGTCTGTCCTGGATACCCGTGCCATCACGTGGAGCGGGGGAGGGAGGAAGGGCCGGCTGCTCAGACCCGCAGGGTCGCTCTCGGGCCGGACCCACACCCAAAGACCAAGCACAGGCACGCTCCAGCGCCCTCCTCCGTCGTGGGCGGGGGGGGGGGGGGGGGGAACTGAAGGGAATTTCTACTGCAGGTCATTGCCAATCAAATAGCTTTCTATTTGTTAGGTATAAATTTAAATTTAAAATCACTTTTTTTAAAGTATGGGGGGAGGCATATGAAAAAGGTTGTATCTGATTTTTTTAATGGACCATAAAGGTTAAAAAACAAAAAAAAACACCTTAATAGGGGAGGATGCTGTTGAGGCTTTTATGTTCTGTAAAGACCTTTTTAAGTTATGTTACAGATGTATGTATGTATTTAAGGTCACTGGGGGCATTTCTGATTCCCAGCCACACTTTGCATTTCAACACTTAGTGTGCGGAGAGACACTTGTTCAGGTGTTGGACCTCTGTTGCTCTGTCCTTGTAAAAAGGGTAAATCAAATAGGAATGTGGTTTTTCGGTAGATGAGTCCAGCTCTTGCCCATCGTTTCTGAGAGTGTCCTAGGTCGTGCTGTCCCCTCTCACCTGCCTTCTCTTCTGTCCCTTTGCCTCGCGTTACGGTAAATGACCAGCGATGGCACATGCGAACCTTCTTCAGGCTTTGGTGGGCAGAGTCAAGTCCTACATGAGCAAGCAGGTGCCCTTGAGATGGAAGGGCAGCCGGGAGCTGGCGTTCTTCACGGCCCCCACCTGTGTGCAGTTGGTCGTTCAAGAGAACAGTGCCATTTGCCGTGTGGTGGTCCCTGCAGCCTTCAGCCACTGTTGTCCTGTTTGTCCCTGGGAGCAGGGGAGGGCTCCCTGTAGGGCTCAAGGCCTCTCCTCCATGCGCATGAGGGAGGTCTCACCCTGAGGGATGCCCTGTGCTAACGTGTGTGCAAAGGGGCCTGCTGCCACTGGCCACCTCCTCTTCATTCCATATGAAATCAACCCCTCTCCCTTCCTGCTACACCCCTGTGGCCTAGGAAATAATAACATAGGGGACACCATCTTTTTTGTGTACCGCAGAAAGATTATCTGAGCAGGATGAACGTTTTCTAAACATGAAAATGTTTCCCACCTAAAGTCAGGGACTTGGCAGAATGTTGTTGCCCTGATGACCTTTACAGATGTAGATCGGCATGGCTGTGTGGGCGCTCGGTGTTGGGCTCCATGATCGCACTGTGGTGGTGGCAGCTCGGGAGGGAGGGAGGGAGGGGCAGGACGGAATTATCTGGCAAATCAGGAGAGTTGATTCCCGGCAGTGTGCCAGGACACGCGGTATGCTTGTATGAAGTGATGTTGGGCCACTTGGGATTCCTGGACCGCGTTCTCTAATTCTGACGTCTTGAAACATGTTATGTCAATTACTTAGTGTAATCAGGGGGTGATCCCTGTTGGGCTGGAACATTCTTATGTATCTATTGATTCAGATCCTGAAGACCAACTGGCTAGGGGAAAAAAACACCACACAGAAAAACGCTATGTTTTTTATGCTGCAAGAACCAGGACACGCAATTCCCCAATCATCACACCAAATAACCTTAAATTCCGCTTCTCATTCCCACCTCATTCTTTCCAGAGATCATCTCTCGCCTTCTCCGCAAAGAAGCAGCAAAACCAGTTGCACCTTAAACCGTGGATATTTTTCCTCAGGGGCTTTAAATAGTTTCCTATGCAACGTGTCTTGTAGCACAAATTAAATTCTACAAAAGTTGCAGTAAAGTTTATTTGGATATTTTAACCTATTTAGTGTGTGTGCGTGTGTGTGTGTGTGTGTGTGTGTGTGTGTGTTTCTGTACCCAACCAAACTTTAAATAAAATAAAACCTAGTGAAAATATCTGTGAATAATGGCTCCTCCCCTAAGAGCCACCCCTACATGACAGTGTGACCGTTGATTTAGCAGATGACTTTTATATATTTACTGAATATTCTGTAGGCCGGTCTAAGAAGCTCGGTTAAAATCTCCAGTTCTTAGGGTGCCTGGGTGACTCAGTCAGTTAAGTGTCTGAGGTCTTGATTTTAGCTCAGGTCTTGATCTCATGGTCATGAGCTCAGGCCCAGCGTTGGGCTCCATGCTGAGCATGGAGCCTACTTAAAATTTAAAAAATAGGGAAAAAATCTCCAGTTCTTTATTGATGTTAATTCTGATATTCGAAGTAATAGTAATTTGCATATAAAGTTATGGTGTTTGCAGGTGTTTTTTGAGGACCAAATATTCAGGAAAAGGATTTGATTGGGAAGGAAAAAAAACCAGCTTCCCAAGAAGACAATTTTGTGCATAATAAATTCCTGCCCTGGTTCTCATTTGACCATCATACAGTCATGTCACATGGGACATGTGCCAAATCGCTTGTGATCACCAAGCCCCGACCCCCTGTGTCACCTGGTGCAGGAGCCAAGCCCAGGCTTGGTCCTGGGACCCTCCCAACGAGTGGTCACCAGATCAGCACCCTGTTGACTCCTAAGCATTCCTACCGCCTCGATGGGACTACAAGCTTTGCCTTCTCTCCCTTTGTTCTCCTTACTGCTCACTGCTCCACACCCTCCCCCCACCTGAGCCACCTAGACACGCTCCCCTCCTGCTTCCCCCTGTATGGTCTGCTCCGGGCTCACGCTCGCCCTGGGCTGCGTCTCCCAGGCACCATCAGCTGCAGAGCTCCCTGGACCATCCCCCACACTTATTCCTCCCTGCCTTTTTTTTTTTTTTAAAGACTTTATTTATTTATTTATTTGACAGAGATAGAGACAGCCAGTGAGAGAGGGAACACAAGCAGGGGGAGTGGGAGAGGAAGAAGCAGGCTCATAGTGGAGGAGCCTGATGTGGGGCTCGATCCCATAACGCCGGGATCATGCCCTGAGCCGAAGGCAGACGCTTCACCGCTGTGCCACCCAGGCGCCCCTCCTCCCTGCCTTTGAACTGTCCCCCACGCTGCACACCTCCTCCTCCATCAGCCACACTGGGCTCCTTGAGCTCGTCAAGTGTCCCAGCTCGTCGCTGAATCCCCGGAGCCTGGTGCCACAAATGTCCTGTGGCAGGGAATTGACCGTGACTGATAGAAATGGATCGCTGAGGGGCGCCTGGGTGGCACAGCGATTAAGCGTCTGCCTTCGGCTCAGGGCGTGATCCCGGCGTTATGGGGTCGAGCCCCACATCAGGCTCCTCCGCTATGAGCCTGGTTCTTCCTCTCCCACTCCCCCTGCTTGTGTTCCCTCTCTCACTGGCTGTCTCTTATCTCTGTCGAATAAATAAATAAAATCTTAAAAAAAAAAAAAAAGAAATGGATCGCTGAACGCGGATAGCTTGGCTGTTGGAGGGGCTAGAACGGGCTTCGTATTTACCACGAATGTAAAACCTATTTGGCCAGCGATGAGGGCATCGGACCCAGCTTAGTTTTCGAAGTGTTCCAAGGGGAGAACATGGCAGGGATGGAACTCGTGTACACCAAACGCAATTAATTTCCCTAATAGCATTTCTAGGCACGAGGGAAACACTGTCAGTTTGGTCCGTGATTTATGCTGTAGTAAAATTCAGTTTTATGTAAAATAGATGGAATATGGCATCATCTGAAACAGTAACCTGAATTTGGGAGAAAAGAGAGTGCCGCCAAGTGCCCAGGCTTGGCTTCAAACCTGTGGTCTATGAAAGGTTTGCCCCATTAAATCTTCGTGATGACCTTGGTTTCAGAGAGGAGGAAAGCAGCTGGGGGTGGGGGTGGGGTGCAGTGGCCAGTGCGAGCTCTGTCCCCCCCCGCTGTGCCTTCCTGCCCTCTTGTCTAGCCCCAGCTGAGCCCTGCTGCCACATCAGAAGCAGAGAGAAATCCGTCAGCACGCAGGCCGTAGCCTGAGAAGCAGGTGCCCAGGAGTGGGGAGTGCTTCTGACGGCTGAGCTCCGGGAAGGGGGCCGGGGGCCAGCAAGCCGGGTTGTCCCTCCACCTCTCACAAACCTCTGCTGGAACGTGTGTGCCCAGTAGTTAAACCTTACTATTTTGTGTCCATTTCCCTAAAACCTCAGGTATTTAAAATAATTGCACTTAGCCCAAATATTCCTTTTTTAAAAAAAAATTTCGGCTTTATTGAGGTGTACTTGACATAGAAACAAACGTCTTCTAGTTTTAAGACCCAGTCATTTTCATCAAAGAGCTCATCCCGGTGGGTTGCACTCTAATATAAATGGGCCTCACTACTGAACTGTATTGAACCATTTAAAAATGGTTAAGACAGAAGGCTGGTGTTATTTGTCTTTTGCCACAATTTTTTTAAGTGAAGAAAGAGCCCCGGTTGCCCACAAGCCCAGCATCCGTTTATGGAAACCAGGGAGCGGATCGCGGCAGGTACGATGCAGCTTTAACCCCTCCTGGGTCGTGGGCCCCTCTGACAGTTGGATAAAGCTATAGAGTTCTCGCCGTTGGGTAAACTCATAAAGAAACCTGGGCTCACAAATGAATGCAGTTATGTCTACATACAGTTAGCAGAAGGTCTTTTTAATTTCGTGGGGACACACGTGCTATTTTATGCGCTAAACAACAACCTGGTAGCGGGTATCATCCACCCCACACTCGGAATCGTAATGAGCATTGCGGGCATCTGACATGGAGAAATCGTTGACAAAATCGCGGGAATCTCTCTCAGAGGTCCCTTGCCTCCACGCATGCCCGGAGGAGATGCTAATGTTCAGTGAGAGGTTAATGAAAATGAAGATGTAATTTTTTTCCTTATTTAAGAAATAGGAGCTCATCCTAAGGAACCTGAAATCAGATTTGCTCTGCCAGTTGCTTCGAATGGCTTGCATGATGTTTTCTGCTCCAGCTCAGCCAGAAGAGTATTTTTAAAGCCTTGCTTCTCTGAGCTGACACTCTGCCTAACGAGGGAGAAGGGAATTGAAGACATGAACTGGTCGTGTCTGTGACTTTTTGAATATCTGAAGTCATTTTTCTTAATTTCCCAATTCAGTTGGTTCCCTTTTTAGAAGAGTATCTGTATACTCACGTCCTAGGTATGCAGCACAACTCTCTTTGTACTCTTCACTCCAGGGGTCTGCAAGAGACCGCCAGATCGGAGCGTGCATGCGGCAGAAGCCTCGTGAGATGTGGGCGGCTGGGCGGGAGGGCGGAGGGGAGGGCTGCTCTCCCGGTGTGTCTCCTGGAAGCCCGTCTTGGGCACACAGAGCGTCGAGGGAGAGAAGAGCCAGCTCCTGGCCCTCCCGGATCTGGATTCCAGGAAGGAAGATGCAGACCTTGGAAATTGAAGGGAGATGGAAGCGTTATTGTCAGAGGAGACCAGGAAAGGATTTGAGAGGCCACAGTGCTTTCCCCTCTCCCCCACACACCCACTCCCGTTATATTGATCATTAATGAAGGCTCTGATTCGACCCCTTCCATTTCTGTTAGGGCGTTTCTCCTTTAATCTGGCAACCGCCGTGTCTCCCGTGGACCCACAACCCCATGCTGGTCCCCTCAGACCATCCTCCACGTGGCCACCAGGACAGTCCTTCTAAAATAGAAACCCATGTTCCTTCCTGCTTAACGCCCACCTTCAGCAGCCCCTGTGTTTAAAGCAGATGAATGGGGGGTGAGGGAGGGCTCCCCCAGGCCTGCCCATGGATCATCGTTGGCCCTTATGAGGTTTCCACCTGTCCACACAAAGAGAAATAAGCACAGTGGACTGAGGATTCCATTCAGCCAAATTTATGCAAATCAAATCATCGCTCCTGGTCCTGAGATTAGGCCCTCCATTCCTTTTTGGTGTCAAAATGTCCTTTACTTTGGTAACTGATTATGGTAGTGAATTGTAGGAGTTGTGGTTCTAATGCCTTTCTTGGCAAAGTGAAATGTTGGCCGATGACAGGCATGCATGCATTTTTTAAGACTTGAAGTTTTGGACAAATAAGGGAGAAGCAGCATGAGACCGTCCATTTCCGTGGCCCGTTGCCCTTGTGGCTGTTTCTCCCAGACCACCGTCGCACTGTGGTAATAATGGCTTTATCACGTTTCCTAGGTGCTCGCATCTTGAGAACGCTTTGGCTGTATTTGGAACCCAGAAAACAAACTCGCAGCTTCTCTTGCAGCTAAATGCAGCACGTGACTAGTGGATCTCTGACTCGGAGACCAGCAACTTGCAGTAGGAGGCGAGGGGTGTGGCAGAACGTTCAGGGCAGCAGTGGTCCCGGGTCCTTGCCCCACTGTGACATAGGTGGCATTCCCGTGGTTGGCGTGCCCGATGTAGGGGCACCTTCCTCATCAGGCCGGTTCTGGACGTCAGTGTGGAGTGTGGCTCCTCTCCCAGCCCTCTGGTGAATGACCCAATTATCTTTCAATAGTCCCCTTTCCGGAAGCATCTGCCAGGGCCAATTTCTGTTTCTTGCACACAAGCACCTGGGCTTCTGACGAGTTTTATTCCTTCAGGGTTCTGCTCTGATCATCAGACTCCCCTGGGAAGTCTTCTTGGACGCACCAAGAAAATTCCTGCTTCTTTTCCCTGCAGCCCTCTGCCCTTACTACAAGTATAATCCGAATCTTTCCAGGCATTTGCACGTTGTGCCCCACAGACCATAAACTGAACGAGGACAATGCCACGGTGCCCAGCTCACACTCAGTAAATTCTCGGTGCGCGGCTGGCTGAATGAACAACTCCCCAGGGGCCGCTGCAGACCATCCAGGGGAGCGGAGGCTACCCACTAGTGCCTGACTAGCTTTGCGTGTAATTGTAAGGATTTCTTCTTTTTTTTTTTTTTTAAAGGTTTTATTTATTTATTTGACAAAGATAGAGACAGCAGCGAGAGAGGGAACACAGGCAGGGGGAGTGGGAGAGGAAGAAGACAGGCTCCTAGCAGAGGAGCCTGATGTGGGGCTCGATCCCATGACGCCAGGCTCACACCCTGAGCCGAAGGCAGACGCTTAACTGCTGTGCCACCCAGGCGCCCCTGTAAGGATTTCTTCTTATCAAACAAATACAAGTTTTACAGGGAGCCTCTTCTGGATATTTTTCTAGAAATTTTTATCTCTCCTCGTTTTAGTTCACCAGTCTTCCCACTCTAGCATCACGTGTGTTCAGCTCAGCCGAAGCTCGCACTTGGAATATCGAGGGTTTGCTTTATTGTTCGCACATCGCGTTTTTTCCCACATTCCAAATGCAAAGTCACTGCACACCCGAGGTGCAGATGATCGCACGTAGGTGAGAATAGCAGACGTGGAGACACTTGCTGAACATCTGTAGCCCCCGGGGAGCAGGTCTCGTCAGGCTGCCTGGACACCTGAGCAAGCAGGGGGCAGGCGGCGGGTGCCTGGCAACCCCGGCTCTCCCAGGGCCGTCCTCCTCCTCCAGAAGAGAGGGGTCTGGAGAGGTGACTCACTTGCATTTTTGATGCTGAGCCTGGTTAGAATCAACGTCTACGGAATGAAGACTTCACAGTAGGATCCAGGCTGACGAGTCAGCTTTGTGCCTTGACACTGAAATACACAAATGCCATCCTGTGTGCGGACGGACGTGCCGGGCGCGGGTCTGTTGTTCGTGCAGCTAGTCAGTTCATACGGATACACTGATGTGTTAAAAAAAAATCTCTTTGGAAAATCAGATTCCAGTTCTCCAAGTCATTTTGCAAAACACCTTTATATATACCTCATTATCACATTTTCCATGTGAGAGATGAGTCGAGAAATTAAAGACAGAAAAGGTAATGGATATGGGTGAGGGATGCGGGCACTTGACCTAGTTAGAAATAATTTATACAGACCTTGGAGATTTATGTCTTTTTCCCAGGCCCTGGGAGATAGCTCTCATGTTTCAAATATTAGGTTTGTGCAAAATACAGAGAGAGGTACCAATGGCCGGTGTCAGGATGCCGTGCACAGGATATCCGGAGCTCTCAAAACAAAAATAAACCTGCTTTGCATTCAGAAATTCATACCCAAGTAAAAGCAACTCTGTTTTCTCTTTGTGACATGTAATATATCCCAAAATTATGCTTAAAATGTTATTGGATATCTTTGATACGGTCAGGCAGCACTTCTTCCCGAATGAAAGACCTTTGCTCCGTACTCCCACCGCCCTCCAAAAATAACGATTACCATCATTTTCGAAATGTCTTCAAAACATAAAACTTTACTTTGTGCTATTCAAACGTTTTTAATACTCACTCCTGTTTGGGTGTTTTGCAAGTCCTTCAGATTACAACAGAGATCTGGTTAAAGTATCATTAGTGGTTTGGGTTCCTGTATGTCTTCTTCCACACCGAGCTCTGGGAGGAAGGGAAGCGGTACCAGCCTAGCGATCTTGAGAAAGAGTTCAGCTATATAAGGTCATTTTTTAAACCGTAACTGCCGTGACCACTCACCTGATTTTTTTTTTTTTAAGTGAAGTCCGCGGACCACCTGAAGGAGACTCGCCAGGAAGAAGCATATTTAAAAATGCAGATTCCAAGGCCTTCCCGGACTTTTAGAAGCAGATGTTTGTGGGGGCCCAGGAATCAGCATTTTACCAAGCTTTCTGTCTGAGTCTAAGGTGCTGAAGTGTGAGGGCAGGCTCAATTTTTAGTTGTATGGTAAAACACTAGGCAGAACAGAAATGGACGTGGTTTCCGTCTCTGGATAGGAGCGGATGGACGTGGACTCGGTGTTGTCATGTCCACGTCATTTCTGCAGCCACAGCTCCAGACTCCTGAGCCAGCTGGACTCCACACACTGCCCCACTTTCATCTGCCTCCTGCCGAACTTTAATTAAAATCCAGGCCGTTGTTTTCAGGGAGGTTTCTCTGATATGAACCATGTCCTAGGTACCTGTTGGACTGTCCCCGCCGAGAGGCATAAAGGGGCCGCTGGCAGGTGCTAGCGGGCACGCCCTCGCTGCCCTGTGCCTCCTGGGGCTTCCTGTTTGGCAGACGGGACTTCTATCCCTGCTGGAGACTGTGTTCCGCGGCCCTGCCTAAGGTTTGGGACTCACCCAGTGTTCCGAATTCAGGGGCTAATGTTCACGGCCGGGTGTGGGGATTCCCAGCTGCCTCCTACCTCCGTGGCAGGCCCCGTGTGGGCAGAGGCAAGTCCTCTCATTTGGTTAACGCTGGTCCTTAGGCAAGGACTCTGGAGAAGTGCCTCCTGCTGGCCAGTGCGGGCTCAGTTGTAGCTGGGAGGTGCAGGGGGTTCTCACATGTGTGCACCTGTCCCTGACCGTGTGAGCGTGTCCATTGTATCCGCACAGACGGCCAGAAGGATTCTGAGGCAGGCCTCCTGGCATTGCTTACCTGGCGTCACATCAGCTCTATGGAAGTAACTGGCCCTTTGGCTTTACACCAAGGCCACCAAGACTAATGACAGCTGACACTTAGCCCTTCCTTTGTGCCTGTCATAGTCCTAAGAACTTTAGAGATTTTAACTCATTTGATCCTCGCAACACTCCTGTGAGATAGGTACAATTACTAGGCAGATGAGAAAGTAAGGCGCAGAGAGGTTAAGTAGCTTCCCCAAGGTCACACAGCTCTGAAGTGTGGAGCTGAGATCCAAAGCCCTGGAAGCTTGGCTCCAAGGTCCTTACTGTCCTCCGTTCCTGCCACACCCAGGTGATGTTTTCCTATGAGCCAAAAACCCTAGCAGGAGACCGCAACTGTCACTTGCATCATCGAAAGTGGTAAATAGCAATAATTGTATTTCTGACTTCAGAATGTTTTATGTGGAGACGATAAAAGGTAGAGAGCGTTTGCAACAGGCTCTTCGTTTTTAATCTCCTCGGGTCTAGCAGATGTAATTGGTTTGCATTCTACCCGCATACATCAGGGGCTGGCATGAAGACAGCACGGAGGCCTGCTGAAGGAAGAGTGACTTTAAAAATTTGCGGAATATGAGCGTCCATCAGTAATGGGACAGTGAGATGAATTGGGGTACATTTATACAGGGAGTTCTGTCCAACCATAAAAAGGCACTAGAACTATTGGTGTGAGAGGGTCTCCAAGATACAGTAAGTGAAACAAAAATCTCTCGTTTATGTTAAAAGTAAAAAAATAGGACCACAAAGCACTCCTAGAGTGATGCCCACGAATTATGGCTAGTGGGGGGATGGGGTGGGGGTGGGGGTGGGGGGTCACTGGGGCCTGGAGATCTGCATTTTGGGGAGAGAACTTTCTGTTGCATCTTTTTGTGCCTTTTGATTTCTTGCTCTGTACTGCTGATATTTTCACAATTCCATATATTTTTTGCTACAGATAATAATGTATGAAATGAGAGTAATTTAGAATTGGCTCCGGGGAGAGAATGAATACCTCAATTTGCAAAATTAAAAAATCAAACAAGTACCTAATTTGCATATTGTTAATCAGTAAAGTGGGTATAGATAGGCAGATAATCAAAACTGATTTATAGCCTAGAACTGGATGTTTTCAGGCAGGGTACCCGGGTGCATTTCCGGGGGCGTCCAGGAGACCCTCCGGTAGTGTTCCTTCTGCTCTGTGCTTCCTCTGAGGAGGGTATCTGGAGGGTTTTTTTTTTAAGATTTTATTTATTTATCTGACAGAGATAGAGACAGCCAGCGAGAGAGGGAACACAGGCAAGGGGAGTGGGAGAGGAAGAAGCAGGCTCATAGCGGAGCCCGATGTGGGGTTTGATCCCAGAACGCCGGGATCACGCCCTGAGCCGAAGGCAGATGCTTAACAAGTGAGCCACCCAGGCGCCCCGATATCTGGAGTTTTTAGTAGATGGTCCTACAGGCTGGTAATCCACAAAAGTGTAACAAACACTAGTCTAGAAGCCGTGGAAGAAGATGACGTCCGTGTAAAAGACTATATACTATTCAGAGCTTTAGTGAGTATCCCAGAGGGGTCCAGCAGCGTGAAGCTAAGGATGGGTAAGGGAGGAGAGGCCAGCACTCTGCCCATGGACCCGTGCAGCCTGCTAGCCTGCGCCCAGGGCTCAGCCCACCCAGAGGCTCTCAGCAGCCCCACACCGCATGCCCCACATACGATGTGCATCCGTCTGCCCATCTGCTGGGACCGCACTTGGCTGCGTGCCACAGAACCTGCGAGCGACTGTGTGGGGGAAGGGGTTCATTTTCCTCACCTGACAAGTGGTCGGGGTGGGTGAGCGCTTGGGGGCTGGTGCACTTGCTCAGGGAGCCAGCCTCCTCCTCTCCCCGCACAGCCATCCTTCATGTGGCCCTGCCCCCTGGTCAAGACAGCTCTCAAATCTCTAGGCACCAGGTCCATTTGCTAGCAGCCCTAAGGCGAGAGGGCAAAGGGCATGGGGTCATCCAGCTAAGCCTGTCTTCTTGTACAAGGGAAACGAGAACTTTCCCAGCACTAGCGCTCGGTAGAATTCCCTTCGTTTCATTAACTGGAACATCTTACATGGCTGCCTCTGGAGGAGGGAGGCTGGGGGTGGCTAGTTGGTTTCAGTAACCATAAACCAACCAGAAATCCTGTCAGGGAGAAGCACAGGCACCAGGGGAGACCCCAAGCGGAGCTCCCACGTGTGCACAGAGCGTGCGTGCACGGACCGATTGCTCTGCCTTGAGCCGGCAAGTGTGGCTTAGTTGGTCAACTGGCCCTAAAAACTGGCCTAATGGCCTCATTGTTCACATGCAACCAGGGGTTCTAACCTACGGACCTGCATTTATTAGTGCCATTGGAATCAAAGATGAATATAATCACATGATTTTTAACTAGTCAATGTAATTTCTGTAACAGTGACTCACACAGCGGGGACACCATAAAGGATTCCTGATGAAAGCAAAATGCTTTTTTTTTTTTTAAGTTTTAATTGAGACAAAACTGACACACAGGACTGTATACGTGAAAGGCTTATGAGTTTAATGAGTTAAGTTTTTAAGTTTAATGCCAAATGCATTTTAATAAAACCAACACACAATGAAACAGCCAAGAGGGTTTGGTTCCCTTGAAGTCACAACCAGAGCTCCAGTTCGGAGTAAACTGAGTGCACCTGTTACCAACCAGACATTCTAGGAGCCCCGCCCGTCTGCAGATTCTGCTCACATTCTTCACTGGGAGAGAAAGCAAGGATGCCTTTTATCTGAGCTCTTCTCCTAGACACTGCCAGATACCAGAGCTCCTCCTAACTGAGGGCAGGAGGCCTGGGGCTGGGGCTGCCGCAGGGAAGGAACCTGTGCTCAGTGAGGTTGTTCGGAGAAAGTGGGAGCCAGAAGTGACGTGATGTTGTCTTGAACCAAATGACCAAACAGGTCTTTAAAGGTACAGACAGTGACTGTCCACAGAAGCAATAGATCTCCGTTCACACAGGATTGGAGTCTAATGAACTGATACTGACTTATCATTACTGTGATATGGTCTTGAGTTTTAAGCAGAAGCATCTCCTTGCGGACTAGCAGCCAGCCTTCTGGGATCACACCTCCCACCCCGATCTCTCTCCCGACCCCAGCCGCCTACAGTCCAAGCTGCACCATCAAACAGCCAGAGAAGTTCTCGGCTGAGCTGCCTTTCGGGGATGTTTTACTAAGAAATGTCTGCAATGTGGCATTTCTCCGGAGGCCAAGAACCCCTGAGGACCAATAACATCTCACCAGAAAATGAAGTATGAATATAGACTTAAAGCCCTCCTCCGCCGTGGAAATCTTCCATTTTCTTTGCAGTCACTCTGAAGCTTTAATTTGAAAACCTTGTATTTTAAAGAGATGCGATTGGAAAGCAAAGTCTTCAGATTTTCCCTCCTGTCCGTTACAATGCAGTATTTGTCTTACGCGTGAAGGGTTTGTCTGGATCCAGATTTAATACAGGAGGAAAAATTGTTTGGGAAAAATTGCTGAGATAACTACAGTTTAGGAAAAAGAGTAAGATTTTATTTTCCAAAAGAAAAAAATACATTCTCAGTTTCATGGTACGCGCTCCGTCTTCTGGAGAAATGACTGGGGAATGAGTTCAGATAGAGCTCCTCTTCCGTGGTCACACACGATGCTATTTTTGAAATCATACAAAGCACCTTTGATTTATGTTTTCTACACACCCAAAGGAATAATGGTAAGGTGATTCAAAAGCTGTCATTTGGGGAAATATCAGTTCTTTCATTTAGTTTCATTTAGTTTTAGTTTCCGAAGATAAATTTAAATCTGTGTTTCTCTAACATAAATATTCTTTGTTTATCACAGCTCTAAGATATGTTAAAGAGGTAGATTTCATGTAGTCTGATTCTTTAGAATATTTTGAAACATTCTGTGACAGCTTGTGAATCTTTAAAATGTCCCTGTGGGGGCTGCATAAAAAATTAAAGAGATAGCCAAAAAAAAAAAAAAAAAATGTAGGGAGCTGTAAGTGCTCTTGCTGGGCCACCCTCAAACATTTATGGGGGGTCTGCATGGGGGTCCCCTCACTCTGAGAAGAGGTAGCCAGAACTCTTCTCTGGATAGATGTGGGAGGATCAAAATGGCATCTGGTCAGCCGGGAGGAGACTAAACCGTAGCAGAGATCTTCTGAGGACAAGTGGAGCAGTAATGTCATGTGTGAGACCTGCTCTCCGTTCTCTGACCCCTCCTAGACACAAACGGGCTCCCCTCTTTGGAGATGGCTCTCTCCCTTGCTCCCCTCCTGGCCCTCCCCTGGGAGGCTTCTTCTCCAGCACCTCCCCAGGGGTCCCTTCCAATCCCTGGCCTTGGCCAGGTTTTTTCGTGAACCACTCATAGATCCATGACCTTTTCCTCCAGAGAGCTTACCCCGCTTTGTAATTTACATGTCTTTAAAGTAACTACTTGCGACGTCTGCCTCTCCTACAGGCCTCTGGGCAGGTGCCTTTTCTGGCTCTGCTCCCCATTGCGCCCCTTGTGGCCAGCACTGGGCAGCACAACAAACACTTGTGATAGGAAGGGAAAGTGAGGGGACGAGAGGATCCCACTGCCCAGTCGCTGGAATTCTCACAGGGTCTGGCCTGACAACCCTGCGGAGCCCCAGACTGAAGCTGAGCGCAGCATTTAATTTGCTGGTTACTTTGTTTCTATCCACACACACGGTGAGAATCTCCTTCATTTGAAGAACTCAGCCCACCTCCTTGCTACTCGTTCACTTTTAAGTGGCATCCTCTATTGTACTTCGAATTGCTTAAAGGGACAAAACTGCTATCACATTTTATAAAACCATTTCACACCCAGAGATCTGAATGGAGGGTAGGCTCCCGGAAACTGTCTGCAGGCGTCTGGTTCTAATGTCATTACCCGTGGCTTTATAGCTCGACTTTGTCAAAATGAAGGGCTGCCATCCATGAACAGGAGCTCCGTAGAGGTCCCTTTTAGTCTTCTGGGAAAACTTATGGCCTCTACCTGCACTGAACCACCTTTTGCTTTGCAACACACAATTTCCACTGCTGCTTTTGCTTCCCGAGTTATCCATACACTTTCCAGAGTTAAATGAAGAAAGACAAAATAAGGTCTCACCTCTGCAAAGTCAACCTAAACCTCACATCAAGGGAAATATGATCCTCCGTGGTGCACATGGGAATCAGGTCAGCTCCGAAGCCTGGAGATGCAGCCACATCCGTGAACGTGAGTGGCTGTTGCTGGCTGGCATCCTGCCTGCCCGCGTTGGAGGATACCCCCTTTCACCCAGCAGGGTCAGATGTGACCTCGACCAGGCCAACTACGCCATCAGCACAGAGAAGCCTTCTCTGCCCCGGACCTGAGGGCCTGAGAGAGCAGCGTGGGCAGCTCTGAAGAGAAAATGTGTGGGGTTCTACTGCCCCTCCTCTCTGTCCTTCTTCTTCAATAGGCTCATTTGTTTTGAACGCACCCTCATAATGAAAGTGGTTTATACCAACATCTGTCCACTCAAGGACCGTTATTGGAAATCCAAAGCTTTCTGCGTGCCACTGAGACCAGTGTGTGTTTATAACGTGTTGGATCCAGACCGTCTTATATGTGGGTGGTGCCTGTGTCCTGCGGAGGAGGAAGGAGACTTCCGGGGTTTTGCAGGTTGGCCTGTTCATTATTTACTCTAAAGACCGGATTTCCTTTGAAAGTCTTTGAGGCCCATAGGAACTGGTTCCCTTTTCTATTCTGGTTTATGGTTGTTTCGTTTTTCTATTTGTCCTTTTTTTCCCTTCTTTTTCCTGCAAAGATAACAAATGCAATTTAAGAATAAGACAATATAATGAGTCATGGTCACTTATTCTCGTAAGTGTATCCTGGCCATAAAACACTAATCGTATTTTTGTCTAGACCTCATCTCTGCCTTGTTTCGTTTAGTTGAAGAAGTTTGTAGACTGGTTAGATGTCTGTGTGTGTGTGTGTGTGTGTGTGTGTGTGTGTGTGTGTGTGTGTTTTAAAGAAATGGCAGGGGCGCCTGGGTGGCGCAGTCGTTAAGCGTCTGCCTTTGGCTCAGGGCGTGATCCCGGCGTTATGGGATCGAGCCCCACATCAGGCTCCTCTGCTATGAGCCTGCTTCTTCCTCTCCCACTCCCCCTGCTTGTGTTCCCTCTCTCGCTGGCTGTCTCTCTCTGTCAAATAAATAGATAAAATCTTAAAAAAAAAAAAGAAAGAAATGGCAAAGTTGGTCTCTTGCTTCTAGCCATGAAGTGTAACCAATATGGAACTTGCCCACCTAGCAGAAACTAAACAACTATAAAACTGGGCAAAATGTAGGAGACAACAGTGTTCTGACATTGGACCTAAGTCAGCTCAGGATTTTCAGAGAAGAAAAACAAATAAGGTGAGCGCCACCGTGACCCCAGATTTCCGCACCAGGAGAAGAAAGCCAAGTGAATCATAAAGACCCCACTGAGTTAAGGGGCGGGGACTGGAGCTCGGGGAGCTCAGGACGTGTGGAGCAGAGCATCGGAGTGGAGTTAGCTACACAGAAAAACAGAAAAATTGCTCTTTGGAAGGTCTTCGGGGTCCTTGTGTCTGTGGGTAAACACTATACTACGTACATGAAGAACCCCTGCCATTTGGAAGTAGGGCTTTCAGGGAAAGAACAACTACAGAGTCGCACCCAGGCCCCGTCCTTAATTTGTGCCCTCAGACTCCCATCTGCTCCTCCCTAGAAATATCACCCACAAAGTGATAACTTGCAGCTATGTCTCCAGTAGAGCCACGTAAAAAACCTTTATATAAAGAGCAACTCTGGAGACTTGTAAGCCAAACAATTTCCAGGGCTCACACAGTTCCAACTAGTCCAGTGGAGAGGCCTCGCTAAAGATACAGGGCATTCAGAAAAGAATTCAGAATGGTCATGCTTTAGTCACAGACAAAACCAGCCATAAAGACGGCTCTAAACCTGTTACAAAAAATTAAAAACAAGACTCAGAAAGCTCAATTTGATGCAAAAATAATTTAAAAGTCTGCCAGAAGACAAAAAGCAAACAAACAAAAAATCCTCGAATATTATTTAAAGGAAGACAACAAAATCTGGACACTCAATAATGTAATATCCACAATGTCCAATACCCAATCAAAACTTACTAGACATACAAAGGTGTGAGAAAAGGTGACACGTGGTCAGGATTAAATCAGTCATAGAGACAGAACCAGAAATGCTTCAGATGATGGAGAAATGATGGACTGAGCAGAGAAGGACTTTAGAACAGTTACTGTAACTGTGCCTCAACATTTAAGGAAAGCAAGAATATAATGAGGCGAGAAATAGAGCATAGAACCATAGGAAATTGCCAGGCAATTTCAATACAATTGAATACACTATCTGAAATAAAAAATTCTCCATATCTTTGCTAATCCAGGGAATATTATTTTATTTTTTAATATGAAAACATTTCAAAAACACAAAAAATAGAGAGAAGAATACAGTGCGGCTCCCATCTCCTATTTCAACAATCACCCACACTCTGTTCTTTGTGCTTATCTGTCTTCCTAAAAAATTTTTTTTCTGGAGAAATTAAAATAAATCCCAGATATCATGTCATTTCACTCATAAATACTCCAATATTTACGTCTAACAAATAAGTGATCAAAGCTTCAATGTACACACAATACCATTATCTTACTGAAAAGATTACCAGTAATTTGTTCATGTTACCTAATAACTAATCTCTCTTCAACTTTCCTGATTGTCTTAGGAAATTGGAATGGACCTTTATGGTTCATTTGCTCTATTTATTGCTTTCAGCTGATGTGTCTGTTAATTCTCTTGTAATCTTAACAGTTTCGCCTCCTCCTCTGGTTTTTCCATGCCAGTTATTTGTTGGAAACAAGGTGATCATTTTCCGGGTCATTTGCCCGACAGAATGTCTTACTTCCCCATTTGGCTGGCTGAATCATTGGGGCATCATTTGAATTTATTCTAAACCTCATATTTTCTGTGAATGGGTAGATCTAGAGGCTTGATTAGGTTCAAGTTCAATTTATGGATAATAATACTTCACAGGTGGTGCTGCAAACTCTCACTGCAGAACTGTGGGAGGCGCAGGATGTCTGGCTGTCCCTTCTTTGGTGACATTAAGATAGATGAGAGGGTTCAGCTGTTGCCAGCCTGCTCCATCCATTATAAAGTTCCCCATCGACTCCAGTTTTAGATCTCCCTTGGAATTATAATTTTAAAATATCTTTGACAATTTGATAGCTGAGAAATTGGACCTGTTTTAGTTGGTCAATGTTGATTCATTGCCTGTTTTTTTGACTCGGAGAACTCGTGCTTGATTCGGCTCCCCAACCCTTGCCAGGCCTCCTCACTGGGTCTTCATCATCTCCGGGCTGCTCTTTGTCTTGCCCATGTCATCAGGCCCTTTGGACTGCTTGATGCAGAAATCACTCTGTGCTCAGCTCCTAGGGGTTGTTTCCATGTCCCAGGCCACCGCGAGGTATGAGATGTGAGGCCTTGATTTCAGCTGTGCAAGTGGGGGGTCACTAATGTCTTTGAAGCCAATGGGGCTGCAAGAGAGCCACTGAGGTCACCATGAAACCTCCATGGCAGGCTGCCAAGCCACCAACCGCACACCCTTTCCCCCTCAGGGTCAATACTTCAGGGGGGGAAGTTCAGTGAAGCAGCAAGTCTGTTCATTCCTAGCCACTTTTTAATTTCCAGATCCTCTTCCTAAGATACAGGTATGAGTCTGCACAGGCTGGACCATGGACCAGTTGGTGGGACAGACACTGTCCCGAATCAGAAAGGGCCTCCCCTCCCCAGGTGGGTCATTGGCTTTGGGCCACCCTGTGCTCTTCTACTCTCTTTCATCTTAAGATGTGTTCTTTCCAGATGTATCCTTGGAGGGTTCACTCCAGAGGGCATATACCCGGGCCACAGAGGCAAGCCAAGATCTAGCCGAATCCTCGGATGAGCACAGGTTAGGCTGGCCTGCGGGGGCCCTGCCGGCAGCTACACAGTAACAGGAAACAATGAGGTCACTACCCACAGAGACATGCAATGTGCTGCCCAAAGAATGCTTTTCCAAAAGGTTTTCTTTTCTTTTCTTTTTTTTTAAGGAAAACAATGTAAAAAATCTTTTCAGTAATCCAGGCTACTTTGTGAAAAATGTTGACCCCCCCCCCCAGGAATTCCTATGAATCACCCTAGGAAGCCAGCAAGACTCAAGGGGCACTCCCCTCTGGGACCCTGCAGGACCCCCATAGACAGCTGCTTCTGTGTCCCCCCCCACCCCCCCACCGCCATGGGAAATTCCCTCAAGCCTCAGGTCCTGATCAAAACATGCTTTGAGTTTGGGGTATTTTTGACCTGTTTGTGTCATTTTGCTGCTTTGGGGGAATTCCAACGCAGAGTCGCCATTGGAACAGTGGGGGCGCCAGGATGGACCCAAGGTCACTCGCTGCCACGACCACGGCCATGGTCGCAGTGACATTTAAGCATTCACAGAGCACCCCAGGGGGAGAGTGGCGAGATCAGCATGACCTTAAGTCAGAATTTTGTCCCCAGCCCGGCCTTGGGTCAGAGACACCTCTCGCAAACAGGTAGGCGGTGCCAGGCCCTGATTCCAGCCACCCTGCGCCAAGGGAAATGTTCACACCTGCAAACCCGTCAAATGAAGAATACAAGACTCTCTTACTAGTCACTCACATAACACTTTATTTTATCTTCGGAATAGTGGAGACATTCATTTCCATCTTAGCAACAAAGAGACCATCAGTGCTCACTGTGCTCCTGGCCCCACAGCTTCATCAAGACCACCGGACAGCTCCTTCCACAGTCTATTCACCTGCTGCCAGCACCCCAGGCTGCTTCCTTTCTGCAGCTAAAAAGCCAGGGGATCCCAAACACTATTTTACTACAGCTGGCGAAGAGCCTCCTCTTTCTCATTAAAATGAATTTATTCCAGTTGAATTTCAGCTCATTTTTTCTCACTCAGGGAAGAGCTGCCAAGCCCAAATGACAGTTGGTGAGGACATCTGAAGAGTACGAGCCACGGACCGCTGAGCAATTTCATGTCTGGATGGTCGGCCCTTGGCCATATGTGGCTGGATTGGGGCGCTCTGCAGCTCAGTTCTTGTCTTCTGGGAGAACGTGACCCTGGGCGCCAAGTCTTCAAGTTCCCCAGGTCGGGCTACCACACCCCACCTCCATTCCACTGCTGCTCTCTCCTGGGACTCCCAGGATGGCCGAGCTACCCCTTTTCCCAGATTCCGTTTCCTCCCCTTCTTGCTCTCCGCAGTTTGTCGAGAGCCCTTTGCCGCTGCTCCCGAGCAGACGTGCATTCTCGGCACCTGCCCCCTGGTGCTGGAAGGACAGTGACTGCCTCAACCAGTAGAATATGGCAAAAGGGAGGCTGTGTGACAGCTGAAACCAGGACAAGAATGGTTTCTGAAGCATTCACTCTTGAAGTCCTGACTGCCATGTAAAAAGTCCTATTATACCTGAGGCCCCCGTGCTCTGAGCAGGAGCATGTCACAAGGAGGCCATGTGGAGGGCTCTGGTCAACAGTCCCCACTCAGCCCTGCCTTTGGGTTCCCTCAGCCCAGGCACCAGACAAGTGAGTGAACAACACTCCAGAAGGTTCCAGTCACTCAAGCTTTTCTCACTGTGGAGCAGGGACGAGCCATCCTGACTGAGCATTCATGACCCACAAAACCCAAGAACTTAATAAAGTGGCTGTTGTTTTCCACCTCAACGTTTTGGGAGTTTTGTTCTATGGCTGCCAATAACGAGAACGCCGCTGGATGGCTGTGCTCCTTGGTCTCCTCACATGCGGGGACAGTCTTTCCCTGTTATCGTCTCCTCCTGTGTCTTCCCTCTCTTTCACCTAGCATCCATTATGCCTGCAGAAATCCTGAACGCTTCCGGTCCCTTCTAGAAAAGCCAAAGGAGCATCTCTCAATTGTTTAACTATAAATAGTTGATCTTTTACAAATCTGTAGAAATATGCCGAAGAGTGAGCCCACAGGGGCACAGGTGATCAATGGGGGAGGGAAGGTCCGTGTGTGGCCATTTGCTTCACTGAGCCTCGTTTTCAATGATCTGAGATGATATAGAAGAAAAGAAGAAATGAATCCGAATACGAGGGAAGTTATGCCCTCAGGACGCTCGCGGTGGATTTATCCGCATCCTCCATGAGCCATGCCTAGAGGTGGCTGTCAGGGAAATGGCTTCATCCATGCGACGGAGTTTGCAACCACTTAACATGATGGCGTGGGGACAGCAGAGGCCGTGATGGGACGTCGCGCTCTGCACTTCCTGAGCAAACCAGCCACGGGAGCACTGAAAATAGTTCTAAGAACAGTTGTAGAAGAGAGACAAACCCAGGACAGGTGCTCATGCACTACAAAAATCTGGACTAGAATATTCACCGCCGCCCTGGGGCCTCCGCGAAGCCGTGGAAACAGCCCCAGGCCAGCCGGTGGAAGGTCGACAGGTGGACTCCGTTAGTCGTAGCGCTGCGGTAGAACTGCGCCGAAAGCAAAAGCAAGATTCGGGTGATGAGAGCCTCTGGCGGCAGGACGCGAAGGGCAGCAAAACCACAGAGTCCGTGTAGGTCTGGCTGACACACCAGCTGGTGTTTTTGGCCATGAGCTCGCAGGTGCTTACAAATCCCTAAATAAGCAAGTAAATGAGGGGGGGGTCACCCGTGGGCCAAGGCGGAATGTGTATCAGGGAGCCGGGCTGAGGTTTCTCCACTTCTGCGTGTGTGAGGCCCAACAGAGCAAAAAGAGAGCATGAATGTGGCAGGAGGGAGGCTGGAAAGCAGGTCGAGAAAACTCTTTCAGGAGGCTGAGCCCTGGAGGGGGGAATAAAGCAAGGACGGTCGCCAGGGGAGTGCACAAGTTCGCAGGGTGGTTCTGCGTGTGTCCGTCTTTAGTCTGCGGGCTAGCGGGAAGAATCGCGCAGCTGGAAAGTTCAGGACTGGCGTCCTTGAGGAGGCAGGAGGGACTGTGACCTGGTGCCAGGTGAGCATACCTCCTTGGAGCAAATTCTTCTCCTTCCAACGCGACCGCGTCGGAGCCTGCTCCCCAGCTGGCAGGGCATGGGCTCCGGCAGGAGTGTTAACTGAGACTCTTCCCTCATGCCCACGCAGCTCAGCTTCCAAGCCGGCCGTTCTCACAGGAGGCATTTTCTCCTTTGCACGGATCTGCAAAGCCACAGATGCAAACTCTCCCCCTCCACCTGCCTGCCTTTCCTCCAAATCCTGCTTTTGTCCGCAGCCTCCTGGGAGAAGGAAGACCTGCCCCTTTTCCCAGGGGAGCACGCTCAGCAGCCGTTAAGCCAGCACCCAGTTTGTGGGCTCCCCGATCCGTGCACAGAGGGGCCCCCAGGCTCCCTGTACCGGCGCAGACCCCCCTGCAACCTCCCCATTCACAAACCCCGAGCTCCAGGCAGCTAGGCATTCAAATTTCTCCACCATGCTGCTCCTGGAGGATCTTTCTTCCTTCTCATTTGTAAGAAACAGTGCACACCATGTTAGGCTTAGTTCAAAAGCTGCTTCCCCAGCCTCCCCGCCCCGTCCCGCCCGGCCTCTCCCCTGCCGCCCATGGCTCTGAGTCCTGGCCAGCAGCCAGACTCCCAAGGCCCTCTTCTGCTCTCCTGAGAAGGAGGGATCCCGATGCTCCCCCTCAGAGAGGCTGGGGGAGCCGGGAATCAGGCCTAACCCTCAGTCAAAGTCATCAGTCAAAACGGAGCCTGAGTGACCCATAGTTTTACTTTCCTGAAAATCTTTGTTCTTTAAAAAGTGGACTTCTCTGTTCATGAGGCGGTTCTGAACCCGAAGCTGGAAACACCTCCGACTCCTTCTGGAACATTCCTCCAGGGCTCATCCTGGAAACGCCCTCCTCAGCTCCCTTTCCCGCCTCCTCCCCCATGGAGTCTCCTGCCAGTGGGGCTGGACTCCCCTACTTCAGGCCTCACCCTGCCCTGGCCCAACGCCCCATTATGCCCGTGCCTGGATCCAGGTGGGTGTCCCTACAGTTCCCTGCACTTCCCCCTTGCCTACTCCTCCCGGTGAGAGGTGCCCCCCTGCACCATATGCCCAGACCAGCGGTGGAGGCTGATCCCGCGCACTCCATTCTGCTCCCTGGGAAGCTGGGGCGGGAATGAACCCTGTCTGGAGGGGCTAGGAAAGGCTCTAACTGATTTCTCCTCTCTCCAGGCCAGCTTCCATTTCCTGCCTGCCTGCCATCCCAGACCCTTCCCCACACTTAGGAAGGTGGGCTGGAGCAGCAGGAGAGGGTGAGACCTGGTTTTGCATGCTTGGTTTCTATGAATGATCTGGATAGCGGCAAGGAACCCAGCAGAGGGACCCACCAGCGTACTGCACACTACACAGCCCATACGTCTCCCCAAAGTTTGCCTCTCTAGCTGTGCAGGGGGAGTTGAGAAAGCAGGGCTGGGGCCTTCAGAGCATAAGTCTCTCATAGCATTCCCAGCCTGGGGCGTGTGCGGGGCGGGGGGTGGGGGGCCCTTGTGGGAGGGCGGGGGACCACATCCAGTGGCTGGAGGGATGGAAACAGCTGAGGGCCCTCGTACTCAGGGCTGATGGTCCTTTCAGGAATTTTCAGATCCCGCTCTGCTCCCGGCACCGGAGTCTCCCTTCCTTCCACTCCCAAGCCAAAATAAGAGATGGGTTTCCTCAGCAACCGAGGAAACATCTCGAGAGAGCAGTTATGTTGTTTTGAAGTGTTTTGAAATCTTATCAATGGTTTCCAGGGAAACCAGGATGAGGCCTCGAGGCTCTGCTAGGTAAGTTTAAGATGAGGTGCAGGGGGACGTATCTGAACTCACAGAATGCAAGGACTCAGCTGTTTATTAAAGCAGAAAACTATAGATCTCACTCACATCTGACATTTTAATTTTTTTGCCAGCTCAGGCTAATGTGAAGTAACTCCTTGGGGAGGTCAGCATCATTTGGACCACGTTGTAAGAAATGAGGCAAAGTTTAAAAATCATGAAATTTGTGACTCACATGGGACTTGAAATTTTAATTAACAGTATATATTACACTTTGGGAAAACAAAAATAAAAAGTTAGCAACTCAGGTGTCAAATTCTGGGCAGAACACTCTGTAATCGAATGGTGCGATGACCAATGGGCTCAGTGGAAAATGACCACGGCCCTGGCTGCTTCCGCCCAGACCGTCCTGGCTGTGACTCTGTCTCGTGCAACCCTCCGACCCCACTCACCAGCCAAAACCGTGTCTGGCAAGTCTGGTGCCCTCATGGACATTGGGTTCTTTTTTTTTTTTTTTTTTAAGATTTTATTTATTTATTTGACAGAGATAGAGACAGCCAGCGAGAGAGGGAACACAAGCAGGGGGAATGGGAGAGGAAGAAGCAGGCTCATAGCGGAGGAGCCTGATATAGGGCTCGATCCCATAACGTTGGGATCACGCCCTGAGCCGAAGGCAGACGCTTAACTGCTGTGCCACCCAGGTGTCCCTGGACATTGGGTTCTAATGCACTTTTGGTTTGGGTTTTGGTTTTGCGTCCACTGAGATCGTCCCTTCCTGCAGCAAGCGACGTCTTTCCCTCGGTCCGTGGTCATCTCTCGTATCATCCCACTCCCGCATCTCAAATCCCCTTTACCCTCATTTACTGTGTGACTATTTTGGAAGTCTCCCTAGCTCTCTGAAGGCTGCTCAAAGGAACAGGGATGGAAAAGCAGAATGCCAACATGCTCTAAGTCTGGGCAACCGCCCGTCTCCACTTCTCTTGAGAATTATCTTTGGTGTAATTAAAATTAAAATTCATATTTTAATTTCCTAAGTAATATTTTTCGTTGTCATGGTGCCATGTACATTCTTTACACAAAGTGACCTTCTTCTATTTCCCTGGCTATTCTTATTGGAATCAAAGTCAATGACTATGAGAAGAAACCGATAACCCTAACTATATATCAAATTAATATCATAACCATGCAGACAAATAAAATTCAAGTAACTTTAGAAAAATTTACTCTGGTTGTACACCCGCCAGTGGGATATATTTTGAGGACAAAAGAGCTGCAAAGAAATATTAACATTTATGTAATAGGTTTGTTTTCAGTAGTGACACTGGTGTAGTACTTACAAAATACTGTTTCATGTGTATTCTAGGATTGGGCACATGAGTCAATATGCAAATGTTGGAAACAACGCATCTTGCTGTGGGAGGGGAGAAACTAATAGGAGTTGTGGGCATGTGAGCAAGAACCCTCTGATGCTGGGCTGGCAGTAATGCATCATCTGTGCAAACTCGGAATTTAAAAATATGTACATTCTGGGCCGCCTGGGTGGCGCAGCGGTTGAGCGTCTGCCTTCGGCTCAGGGCGTGATCCCGGCGTTATGGGATCGAGCCCCACATCAGGCTCCTCCGCTATGAGCCTGCTTCTTCCTCTCCCACTCCCCCTGCTTGTGTTCCCTCTCTCGCTGGCTGTCTCTGTCTCTGTTGAATAAATAAATAAAATCTTAAAAAAAAAAATAAATAAAAATATGTATATTTTGAATCTCTCTCCACTGACAAGATATGGAAACAAGGACACTTGGCTGCAATGAGCACACTCAATAACTGGGTTTCTAAATTCCTTTCTCCACCAAAGGGAAAGGTGCCTGACTCTAGGCCTGCAGCAAGGAAAGTGCAAGGTCAGCCTGGAATATCTTACAGAGTCAGAAAGAAGGAGGAGCCCCAAGACTGATGTGGGTGTGTGAAAACAGCTTTCTTGAGGGGCCTCGCCCTGTACAAATTTGAGCTGATTTGAGTTTTTAAAAAAAATTTGTTGTAAACACAGTGAATTTTTTAGAAAGATATTCATGATCCAAAATAAGACTTTAAAAAGTGGCAAGGGGGGGGCGCCTGGGTGGCTCAGTTGTTAAGCGTCTGCCTTTGGCTCAGGGTGTGATCCCGGTGATCTGGGATCGAGCCCCACATCAGGCTCTTCCGCTATGAGCCTGCTTCTTCCTCTCCCACGCCCCCTGCCTGTGTTCCCTGTCTCGCTGGCTGTCTCTGTCTCTGTCAAATAAATAAATAAAATCTTAAAAAAAAAAAAAGTGGCAAGGGGACAGGTGCTCTTTATGATGAAAGAATGCACTCCTAAATAGAGAAGAAACAATAGACTAGAAAAATCACAGATTTAATTATTCAGGTAAGGATCGCACTTGATGTTTCAAATCATTAGGTAGAAGGTTTTTGTGGAACATGTCCAGATGGGCTCACGATGTCACTCCACAGATTAAAGGATAATGTATATTTAAAAATGGTAACTTCTCATCCCCGTAACAGGATAAAGTCATGTTTGTCATGTATATCTTTTTTTTAAAGATTTATTTACTGATTGGGGGGGAGGGGACGAGGGAGAGAATCTCAAGCAGACTCCCCGCTGAGTGCAGAGCCCGACATGGGCTTGATCCTGACACCCTGAGATCATGACCTGAGCGAGAAACAAAGAGGCCGATGCTTAACTGACTAGCTACCCAGGTGCCCCCATCATGCGTGTCTCTTGGTGGGGGGCACCGATCCACATGTCATCCGTGTGACATTCCTGCCGAAATGTCTATCCTCAAGTCTGCCTTGAGCTGACAGTGAGACAAATCCAAACCAAATTAGGGGACACTGGAAAAAAACAAAAAGCCGGCCTGGACTCTTTGAAAATATTGGTCACGAAAGACAGTAAACAGATGGCCTCCTTAAGATTAAAGATGAAGGAAAATCCATGACAACTGACCACACGTCGTGGTCCTTGATCAAGACTTGGACTTTAAAACAATCAGGAAGGATGTAATTGGAAAGATTTGGATATGGATTGATTATTAGGTAATATGATTATATTAGAGTTACATTTCTTGGGTACAATAGTGGTAGAGACGCTTATTAAAGACGATGTGCTCATTCTTAGTACTTAAGAGTGAAAAGCCAGACACTTGTAACTTCCAGATCGTCAGGCAGCTCAAGGGGGGATCACGGACACGACGTGCACGTGCATAGAGACATAATGCCGCCATGTCAGTACAGTTCCCACACAGAGAAAGAACAAACGGGGCAAACTGTTAATGGATCAGGGTGTAGATTATTCTTTCAACTTCGCTGTGTGAACATTTTCAATATAAAATTTTAGGGAAAAGTCAAAAACTAGGTTATCTTTCTTTCTTTTTCTTTTTTTTTTTTAAGATTTTATTTATTTATTTGACAGAGAGAGAGACAGCCAGCGAGAGAGGGAACACAAGCAGGGGGAGTGGGAGAGGAAGAAGCAGGCTCCCAGTGGAGGAGCCTAATGTGGGGCTCGATCCCAGGACTCCGGGATCACGCCCTGAGCTGAAGGCAGAAGCTCAACGACTGAGCCACCCAGGCGCCCCTATGTTATCTTTCTTATCTTACCCTAAACTGGGTGGCTTGAAAGAGCAGGCTCTCATCTCTCACGTCTCTTCCAGCCTCAGGCACCTCCAGCTTCCATGCTGGTGGCTGTGTCACTCCCATCTCTGCCACCGTCCCCGCGTGGCTGTCTTCTCTGTGTCTCTGTGTGTTCCGGCGTCACTCTGCTGGCCGTGATAGCGTACCGTACCAGGCAAGATGCTCCCTTCCGGGACACTGGGTGGAAGGTCTGTAATATTTCTTACAGCTGTATTGGAAAGTACAATTATCTCAAACTAAAAATTTGTGGGTGTTTTTTTTTTTTTTTGAGTTGGCCGAGGCAGAGAGACTGAGGGAGGAGGAATCCAAGGGTCTTAGCATCTGATTGGCTGTGGGCAGAAATGACAGGTTGAAGATGGCATCACAATTTCATGGAGGGATGACGGGAGATGGTGGAACCAGAAACAAACCAAGGACAGGAAAAGGAAGAGCAAAACCCAGGGCCAGGCTAGGGGAAGTGTGGTCAGGGGGATGGGCTTCGGGGCCTGGAAGCGCTTGTTTCTTCGGGGCACTAGTAACATCAGCCCGCTGGGGCCAGTTGAAGCAGAAATGGGCCATTTCCTCAAAGGCTGGAAGGCAGACCCACTGAAACCAAAGCAGAAATGCAACTGGGCCCGAGGCAGAGCCAGGGCCAGGACAAGGGTGAACACACTCTCTGTCTTCCGCCTTTATTTCAGTCTTTTCCCTTAATAGACTGCCTCTTTCTGTGCCTCGGTCTACACGCTGTGTCGAGAAAGGTTGTCCCGGCTCCTAAGTTCATGTGTGGTAATTCCAGCCTGCGGGAGAAACTGACCTCTTGCTATTGGCCTTGCTCCCAAATCCTCGGGGGAAAGTTCTGACTGGATCTGCTGGGGCCGGGTGCTTGCAACACAGGGCCACTTTCCACGGGCCTGGCCAGAGCCCCACAGAGTGCCACAGTCTGAGGGGCTCCCTGTGAGCTGGGCCGACATTTCACAATGCATTGGTCACAAAGTCCTTAACGCGCCTTATGTTCAGCCCAATGAACTTATTAGAGCCGTAGGATTAACCCCGTGTTCTTTTTCCAACGTTACATTTTAGAAAAACTTTCAGCAACAGGAGCTGAAGCAAACATTTAGATTGGCTCTGATGCAACCAGAAAATTAAATGAACCAGAGCATCCAATCCCCACGTCTTCCAAGAATCAGAGTTTTATTTTATTATGAAATCCTGAACTAGACAAATAAAAGTCATTCTTTTGTGGATTTATAGTGATTGCTCCTTTACAATCCCTTAAACTTTCTAAAATCATTACCGATTATTCTGGTAAAACTTATCTGGCAATGGTTTATGGTAGAAGAGCCTTTCAGTGCGAGGCCATTTTTCTTTAATGGAGAAATATGGCTTCCGCGCGGGGACGGACGCAGACTTCAGCAGCTGGTGGCCATTCTCCGGAAGTCTGCTGGGACAAGTTGGGTTGTCAGCTGTAGGTCACGAGGCACCAGCACGTGGGGTGGGGACAGGTGGTAGGCCTCAAAGGAACGCCTACGAAGCCGGGTCAGGAAAGTAGACTTTTCTTTCCTTCTCTTGTTTGAAAGTATAAGCAAACCTTCTGGGAGAAGGATTTCCCCTCCTGTCTTTGCGTTTATGGAGCCAACTCCCAAACACCACACATCTGAATAAATAAATAGGTCTGCTTCCTAGATTTGGGATTTGTTGGTTTAATCCCACAGTTCTGACCCCTGGTGATTCTTCATTAATTACATGCTCTAGAAACAAAAGAAGTTTGTATTCTTTAATCATGGAATTTCCAAAACATCAAAGGGCACAAAGAAGTTTTCGGCAGCTCTTTGATTCCACCCATCTTCCTCCCACTCTGGGTGTCTACCAGTGAAGGGGACTAAAGGTCAACCCCAGAGGAGGGGACTCCCTGTGACCAGGGAGGACAGTCTAGAGCTTTCCGGGACAGTGGCTCCGGCAAATGTGGTTGAAAGGGTTTTTTTGTTTTTTAAATAAGAGCTTTGAGCAGCCCCGAGAGCTGTCTCCGCCAGGGCTGGCAGCTGGGGATGTGGATGATACAAAACGAAATCACATTCCAAACATTCCATCTTTGGTGGGGAGTAAATACATTCGGTAAAACCAGGTTCAAAGAAGGGTCTGCATACTATCTGCATGAAATACTGTTAAAGAGCAGCGGACACTCTGAGAGCCGATTGGGAGGTCTTCACAAACATGTGAACAGAAGTTCCTCTCAGAAATCACGTAAGAATTGAACTAAAAAGAATCCCAATGCAATACAATGGAAAAGACTGTGTAGGACAGGTGTGTGGGAGCAGAATGTTAAGGTAGTTCCCAAGATTCCAGCCTACCCACCCCCCAGCCCAAGGTGTGGGCCCCGTGTGTAGTCCCCTCCTGGGAAACGCGGGGGACTATGAACAGCAGGAACTAGTCACTCAGGATGAGGTGACATCACGTGACCAGGTGACGGCATAGTCACTCCTGTGAGTATGTGACCGTATCCAGGATTCTGTCACGCTGAGTGGCCTTGAAGAAGCAGACAGCTGGGGGGTGAGCTGTCATGTCTGTCTTATGAAGGCCACACCTCTAGCAGCCCTGGGAGGCTAGGAGTGACTCCAGGAGCTAAGACTGAGCCCGGCAGGCAGCCAGCAAGAAGACGGGGCCTCCGGGCGACAGCCACCGGCTTCTGCACGCTGCCATCAACCAGGTGAAGTTGGAAGTGGACCCCGAGCCTTTGATGAGAACCACAGGCTTTTCAGCCACACTTTGAGTTCAGCCCGTGGAGACCGCAGGTGGAGAACCCCGTTGACCCATCCAGGGACTCCTGACGCACAGAAACTATGAGATGAGAGATGTGTGTTGCTTTAAGCTGCTGAGCTTGGGCCAATTTGTGACACCGCATGGAAAACTAATATACATCATATCAGAAAGTCAGTATAATTTATCTTAGGAAGAACTTTTAGCAAGAATTTTACCCATCTATCATAGAGGAGCGGATTACTGACATTGATTAAAAATTCGAGAAACCTCAGCGCATCCCTTAGAGCAAAGAGCACCATGTTGAGAGTCAAAAAATGTGATTCTGACCCTGTCTGTATCGGCAGGATAACTGGGACCAATAACTGCATATGGCAGGGGTTCAGTTCAGACCGTGTTAAAGGATGAATTGTAGCAAAAGTGCTCCCTAAGTTTTCTTCTGGCTTGAAAACACCATGCTTGTCATTCCTAAGTCTGTCTCTTTCATTATTAAAATTACATATAGGAGCATTTCTTTATCTGCTTGAACCCCCACAGCAGTTGGCCTCTCTGCTACATTTCAGGAGTCCACGTTATGTAGCCTCATCAGTATTTCCAGCTTGTATTTTGTCCCTCCCTTGCCACCTACGTGCCAGCTCAGCCAACAGACTTTGGAGGTCCCCTTTCTCATACAGGTGTGCACACCTGTACACACCTGGGCATCACACCTGGCCCTGGCCAGGGCAAGCTACCTAACCTCTTTGTGTCCCATTTTTCTTGTCCAAGAAATGCAGGTAATAATACCGCCTTGTCTTCCTTGTAGGTCGTTCAGTGATCCAACAATTATTGACTGGGGACCTAACCTCCCGCATTAGGTGCCGGGGTCACAACAATGAACAACCCACACAAAACCCCTGCCGTCTGGAGCTTACATTCTGTACAGAGTGGTCCACGAAGGCCTCTCTGATAAGATGAAATTGGGACAAGTCTTGAATGAAGCGAGGCCACAGCCGTGCAGTTTTCTGGGGTGAGGGCATCAGGCACAGGGAGCTGCGAGGCCGGAGGCCGGGTTGTGCATGTTGGAGCAGAGGGAGGCTGGGCTGGGGTTGGTGAGAAACCCCTGTGATTTGGAGGAACCAAGATGGCTCTGGCAGGCCTGAGCACTGGGGGGACTGTCCCTGGGGAGAGCGCCATCACCCAAAAGGAAACAGATCCATGAGTAGTTCACTCTGTTGAGAGATGTGAAGAAGGTTTACTCTTCCAAGGGGGTCAGAGAGCTTTGCTAGATCACGGGGTGTGGTTTAGGGATGACAGTTCTAGCCCATTCTTGGTGAGCTGTGGCCATTGCCACTGGCTTGCTGGGCAACCCTGGGGAAGTCACGTTGCCTCCTTGGACCTCCTTTCTCTCATTCATGGGAGGAAAGAGCTGGATTCAGCCAGTGATTTCCAACCCGGGGACTTGGAGCTCTGAGGACCACAAACCAAGCAGTGCAGGAGAGAGAACGCGTCCTAAGGAGCCGTGTCGCTCCGAGCGTTTGCCTGCGCCCCCGGTTAAGCAGAGGGCCGTTCAGAGTTTCACTGCACTTTGTGTAATGGAGAGGGGTGATCGGGGCGAGGCCGGCACTGACCCTCGGCGTACAGGTAGCTGTCCCGTGGTCCCTGCCTGGTCTGCGGCCTGAGGAAGAGAAAAGGTCCATCAGGCCTCCTGCTTAATGACACGGCGCGCTGCCTCTGCGGGGAGAGATACTCAGCGTTTCTGCTGCTTTTAGAAAAACATCCTTGGGGCGCCTGGGTGGCTCCGTTGTTAAGCGTCTGCCTTCGGCTCAGGGCGTGATCCTAGGGTCCTGGGATCGAGCCCCTCATCGGGCTCCCTGCTCCGCTGGGAGCCTGCTTCTTCCTTTCCCGCTCCCCCTGCTTGTGTTCCCTCTCTCGCTGGCTGTCTCTCTCTCTGTCAAATAATAAATACAATCTTTAAAAAAAAAAGAAAGAAAAGAAAAACATTCCTCTTCCTTTTTTTTTTTTTAAAGATTTTATTTATGTATTTGACAGAGAGAGAGACAGCCAGCGAGAGAGGGAACACAAGCAGGGGGAGTGGGAGAGGAAGAAGCAGGCTCCCAGCGGAGGAGCCTGATGTGGGGCTCGATCCCGTAACGCCGGGATCACACCCTGAGCCGAAGGCAGACGCTTAACCTCTGTGCCACCCAGGCGCCCCCAACATTCCTCTTCCTTAAAGGGAACTGGAGACTGTCCTGTCTCAGAGAGTTACTGCTCTTCCGAGATGCGTGTCTGTGCCGTGTCCGTGCTCGTCCGTGGAGGCACACATGTCTACGTGTGCAAGTACTGTACGTGTGGATATGGAGCTATGCATGTATGTGTACAAATGTGTGTGAGTACGTGAGTGTGAGTGCTGTATGTGTGTGTATGTAGTTATATGTACATGTGCCCTGGGGGTGTATGTGTGACATTGCAGGGTGTGTGCGTGTATGTGTGCAATTGTGTGTGCATTGTGTGTGTACATGTGTGTGTATAGTTGTGTGTATATAGTAGTGTGTGTGCATGTGTCGTATGTGTGCGTGTGTGTCCATACGTGGGCTGTGTGCATGTGTGAGCTTTGTTCCTACAGTTGCCCAGAGAAGACAAGGAAACCAGAGGAAGAGGAGGGGGCTTGGTAAAGCTCACAGGAGACAGGCATGGGGGGCCCGGCTCTTGGGAAGTTCTGCAGGGGGAAGACGCCATATTCAAATGTTACACATCACTCCTGAATTGCTCAACTCTACATCTGAAACTAAGGGTGTACTGTATGTTGGCTAATTGAATTTAAATAAAATTTAAAAAAGAAAAAAGTTAAAAAAATAAAATGTTACATGTCAAATGTTCAAATGTCCGTACTACCCAAAGCAATCTACGGATTTAATGCAATCCTTATCAAAATGCCAACAGCGTTTTTCACAGAGCTAGACCACACAATCCTAAAATTCGCAGGGACCCATAGAAGACCCCGGATAGCCAAAACAGTCTTGAAAAGGAAAAACAAAGCTGGAGGCATCAGAATTCCAGATTTCAAGTTATACGATAAAGCTGTAGTCATTAAAAAAGTATGATACTGGCACCAAACAGGCCCATAGATCAACGGGGTAAACTGGACAGCCCAGAAATAAACCCACATTTATGTGGTCAATTAATCTTTGACAAAGAAGGCAGGAATATGCAATGGGAAAAAGACAGTCTCTTCAACAAATGGTGCTGGGAAAACTGGACAGCTATGTGCAGAAGAATGACACCGGGCCGCTTTCTTACCCCACACCCAAATACAAATTCAAAGTAGATTAAGGACCAAAATGTGAGGCCTGAAACTATAAAAATCTTAGAAGAGAGCATAGGCAATAATTTCTTTGACATTGACTGTAGCAACGTTTTTCTAGAGATGTCTCCTTAGGCATGGGAAACAAAAGGAAAATAAACTATTGAGACGACATCAAAATAAAAAGCTTCTGCACAGCAAAGGAAACAACCAACAAAACTAAAACACGACTTACAGAAAGGGAGAAGATGTTTGCAAATGACATCTCTAAAAAAGGGATAGTGTCCAAAATATATAAAGAACTTACACAGCTCAACACCCGAAAAACAAATAATCCAATTTAAAAATGGGCAGAAGACATGAATAGACACTTCTCCAAAAAAGCACTACAGAGAGCCAACAGACCCATGAAAAGACGCTCACCATCACTCAGCATCAGGGACATGCACATCAGAACCACGTGGGCTACCACCTCACACCTGTCAGAAAGACAAAAGTCAACATCCCTAGAAACAGCAGGTGTTGGCGAGGATGTGGACATGTTGGTGGGAATGCAAACTGGTGCAGCCACTCTGGAAAACAGTATGGAGGGCCCTCAGAAAGTTAAAAATAGGAATAACCTAGAATCCAGCAATTGCACTACTAGGTATTTACCCAAAGAACACAAAATAGTAATTAGAAGGGGCACATGCGCCCCGATGTTTACTGCAGCATTATTTACGATAGCCAAACTACGGAAAAGGCCCGAGTGTCCATTGACTGATGAATGGATAAAGATGATGTGGGGTGTGTGTGCGTGTGTACAATGGAATATTATTCAGCCGTAAAAAAAGAATGAAATCTTGCCATTTGCAACAACATGGATGGAGCTAGAAAGTATTGCGAGCATTGTGCTATAAGAAATAAGTCAATCAGAGAAAGACAAATACCATATGATTTCATTCATATGTGGAATTTAAGAAACAAAACAAACAAGCAAAGGGAAAAAAAGACAGAGACAAACCAAGAAACAGACTCTTAACTCTAGAGAACACACTAAGGGCTACTCGTAGGGAGTAGGGGGGATGGGGAAACCAGTGATGGGGATTCAGGGGTCCCCTTGCGATGAGCCCCAGTGGATGTATGGACGTGCTGAATCACCATAGTGTACACGTGAAAGTAATCTAATACTATGTATTTACTATACTGGAATTAAAATAAACAACTTAGTAAAAAAAAAAAGTTATCAGAAGCGGGTCAAAAAACTGCTGTCTGGGCTCTTAAATCCTGATTTCTGCACCTACCGGAGTCCGAGAAGGAAGAAAGGAGGGAAACCGCTTCTCAGACTCCTCCCGTTGGGCCCTCCTGCCTCTTCTGATGAGAAAGACAGGGTGGGTCACACGGAGAAGGGCCAGCGTGACCCAACGGAGACCACCTCTTGCCAGAGGCACAGGCTGGGCTGGGGGAGGCTTCCCTCTGAGCAGGGAGGGGCTGGGGGACACACCTCTGTCCTCGGAGGCACTGTGGCCTGAATTCATGCTCCCCGAGGACGCAGACGGCTCAGTCCTTCTGTGCCCTCCCGTGATGCTTCATCGGGCCATCTTCCGGCCGTCATTACCCTGGAACAGTCCTCACACCAGCCTGCTCTCTGGCTTTCTCTTGTCTTTATTTTGTTTTACCCTGCACCGATAAACAGGAGAAGAAGATCTGACCAGGGCATTTACTTGAAACAGTCCCCTACAATATGGGCCGATATCATTCCGCTATTTCCTTGGCCCTCCACAATGGGCGGTCAGGTTCAAGCCAATATTCGCTGAAGTTTGGGCAAAGATAAGTGTTTTCTACTTAAGGGCCGGGGATGCCGATGACACCAACACATTCGGATGGGAAAAGAAAATTGGGTCCTGGGAAAACTCCCTTCAGAGGGAACAGCCGTGTGTGTGGCTGCCCAGAGCTGCAGGGGGGAGGACGGGCCATAGGCTGCTGGCTCTCCACTGACCCGCTGTCCGACGGGTCACCCGACACCGCGCCTGCTCCAAGGAGCCGAGCAGAGGAGCCAAACCACAGCTCTTAGGATTTCTGTGCTTGAATTATCACCGTCAAATATGGCCACTCTACTTTCTCCCCCTCTTGCCTTCTTACAAATTGTTTTTCCAAAGACATTTTTCTTCAATGAATCGCTGGCTGGTAATTCCACTACTGGAGCCTGTCTTGGGCCCAGCAGTGAGCCAGGTCTGTGTGGCCCCTCTCACAATAGGCTGCTGGGAATCTCGCGAGTGTGCCCACAGCCTCTGGGCAGTGGGGTCCAGCAAGGTTCACAAGAGTCAGTCATTGGATGGTGTCCCCCTTCCCCTTTGCACTAAGAAGCCTGCGCCTCTGTACTCCTGGGGTCCCGGTGCGGAGAGGGCGCCACCTGCCGGCCCCAAAGCCCACTTTTTACCCAGTCTCTGCTTAGGGACCAGAGTACTAATAAGATCCCCACCCCTCTGGTTCTTTAGCAAAGCTGCTGATTGATTCTGCCTCCGTTGGAGGCAAGGGGAGCGGCGTCCTTGGACCCCAGCTATAGAGGGCCGCAATTATTACAAACACTCCCCCCGACCCAATACATAGAGTAAAGAACACACAGGCTCCCCTTTTGCTCAGACACCAGTACTGGGCTCTGGCACAGAGCAACCCTAAGCCCTAAACATCTCTTCTTGTGAATAATGCCGTCCAGGTCCCAGGAAATCGCTTCTCTGTAGGTCTTTGGCCTCGAGACCAAAGGTGACTTTATCCCAAAGCGGTGAAGGTCTGCGGGCTGTGCAAATAAGCTGTGACAGGCGGGGAGCACCGCGAGCGTTGAGGAGAGAAAATACAAGATAATTCCCCCGTCACGTTCTCCGCTGTAGAAGCAGGGATCCAAGCGCCTCTTGCATAACCAAGCACCATTTCCAACAGTACTGAGCATCCGTTTTCTTCTCCCTGTGTTCCTGTTGGTGCTTCTGGAAACATTCCTGGATAAGCAGGTGCTCAGAGCGCTTGCATATGGCAGGAGAGGAGCAATTTTCAGTATCAAACCATTTGTTTCACTTTTCATTTGCCCACACGGAGTCCTCGATGTAACACATACGAAGCTAAAAGCACTTCTTTATCTTTCTCTATGAATCTTGACATTGCTTTAAGGGGTGGCGGAAATAATACGAGGCACATGATGGTTTATATGGTCAGATTCAAACATTTGCAGTGTTTTATGCTACAATGATGATCTATTCTATGAAGTCCTGTTACAATGTCTGAATGGAGCATGTAAATTCCCGGTTTGTTCCTGAAGTAAAGTATCACTTTAAGACTTTTATTCACAATTCCAGTTGCTTCAGCTTTGGCAGATGGCAGTTTGCTAAAAATCAAACTAATGAAAAAAGATCTGAGAACCCCAGTGACTCAAGAACATTTGTCTACTTTGTCATTCCTATCAATAAAATGCAGATGATATGAAAATATTGATTATAACGGCATAATGAGTGTGTTCTGCTGAGATGAAAAGATAGAAATGTATGGACAATATATGACTTATGAATTATGTATGTTGTTACTTAATTACTTATTCCAACAGCATAACCGCCCACAGGACAGTCAGACACACACAATAACAAACTCAGGTGCCCCATACTTCACTAGCTTTTACCATTTTTTAAAAGATTTTTTTATTTATTTGACAGAGAGAAAGTGCGCAAGCAGGGGGAGCAGCAGGCAAAGGGAGAGGGAGAAGCAGACTCCCCACTGAGCAGGGAGCCCGATGCGGAACTCGATCCCAGGACTCTGAGATCATGACCTGAGCTGAAGGCAGATGCTTAACGGACTGAGCCATCCAGGTGCCCTGCCTTTCAGTCATTTTAAATCACAGCTTCGCATATACACTCAGGAGGTCAGGGGAGGCTGGCAAGACATAGCAACGTGGCTGACAACTTCAAGAGAAAGGAGGCTCAGTCAGTGTAGGGTCCTGGAGAAGAGGCTCTGTTTTCATGTACTGCTGGACCCTATTAGCCAGGATCTTGTGGAGTGTTTTGGCATCCATGTGCATCAAGGATATTGGTCTGTAATTCTCCTTTTTGATGGGGTCTTTGCCTGGTTTTGGGATCAGGGTAATGCTGTCCTCATAGAAGGAGCTTGGAAGTTTTCCTTCTCTATATTTTTGAAACCGCTTCAGTAGAATAGGTATTATTTCTTCTTTACATGTTTGGTAGAATTCCCCTGGGAAGCCATCCAGCCCTGGACTTTTGTGTTCAAAGATACAGATGTAGTGAAAAGAAGGGGCACATGCACCCCAATGTTCTTAGCAGCAATGTCCCCAATAACCGAACTGCAGAAGGAGCCAAGATGCCCTTCAACAGATGAATGGATAAAGAAGATGTGGTTCATATATACAATGGAAAATTACTCAGCCATCAGAAAGGATGATTACCCACCATTTGCATCGACATGGATGGAACTGGAAGGGATTATGTTAAGTGAAGTAAGTCAAGCAGAGAAAGATAATTATCAGATGGTCTCACTCATATGTGGAACATAAGCAACAGCACGGAGGACCATAGGGGAAGGGAGGGAGATCAAAGGGGGAGAAATCAGACAGGGAGATGAGGGGCGCCTGGGTGGCACAGCGGTTAAGCGTCTGCCTTCGGCTCAGGGCGTGATCCCGGCGTTACGGGATCGAGCGCCACATCAGGCTCCTCTGCTATGAGCCTGCTTCTTTCTCTCCCACTCCCCCTGCTTGTGTTCCCTCTCTCACTGGCCGTCTCTATCTCTGTCAAATAAATAAATAAAATCTTTAAAAAAAAAAAAAAAGAGAGGGAGATGAACCACAAGAAACTATGGACCCCAGGAAACAATCTGAGGGTTTTAGAGGGGAGGAGGGTGGGTGGAGGGGGTAACAGGGTGATGGGTGTTGAGGAGGGCACGTGTTGTGATGAGCACTGGGTGTTATACGTAACTAATGAACCACTGAACACTGCATCAAAAACTAATGATGTACTCTACAGAGGCTAACTGAACATAATAATAATTTAAAAAAAGCAGCTCTGTTTGGATGCTATGCAGGGGTGACATGAGCTTTGCTGTAGAAGCTTGATTGACTCCAGGGGTTCCCAAATCAGCTTCTGGAAAGTTTCCTCCTCTTCTCCTAGTGGAAATGTGGAAACCATCCTTGACAATGACAGTGACAATGACAATTGTCATGCATCACACTCCAAAGCTACAAGAGATGGGGGCTTTGTCCTCCCGATGAAGGACTCTCAGGGTCCAGTTTTACAGAGGAGTGCCCCTTCACGGAGTAGTCCAAAGTCACTCACTACAAACAGTATGGCATTTCCTCAAAAAATTAAAAATAGAATTATCATCTGACCCAGCCCTCCCACCTTTAGGCATATACCCAAGCGAACTCAGTGCAGGGTCTTGAAGAGATATGTGTACAACCGTGTTTATAGCAGCATTATTCACAACAGCCAAAAGGTGGAAACGACTGAGGTACTTATCGAATGACAACTGAATAAACCAACAGACAACAGAATATTATTCAGTCTTTAAAAAGAAGGAAATTCTAACACCCGCTATAGCACAGACCCTTGGAGACATTACGCTAAGTGAGATAAGCCAGACAAACGAACAATACTCTGATGCCATTTCCACGAGGTGCCTAGAGTAGTCAGACTCATAGATACAGATGTTGCAGGTTGGTGGGGGGGAGGGGCTATGATACAGAGTTTCAGTTTTGCAAGATGAAAAGTTCTGGACATGGATGGTGGTGATGGTTACGCAACAGTGTGAATGCACTTAATGCCTGTGAATTGTGCTTTTAAAAATGGTGAAGTCGGTACGTTTTCCGAAATGTCACACAGTTGGAATCATACCGTGTGTAGCCTTTTCCGACGGCAACATGCATGGAAGTTTCCTCGGGGTCTTTTCATGCCTTGATGCTCCATTTCTTCTGAGTGGAGTGATATCCATGCACCCCTTGAAGGACATCTGGGTTGCCTCCACGTTTTTGCAGTTGTGAATAAGGCTACAATAACCATCAGTGTGCGTGTGTTTCTGCGGACGTAAGTTTTCAAGTCCTTCAAGTAAACACTAAGAAGCACCGTTGCTGAAATCATACAGTAAAAGTACGTGTAGTTTTGGAAGAAACTCCCAAAGGGTCCTCCAAAGTGGCTGTGCCATTTCGCTTCCCCGCCAACAGTGTGGGAGAGTTCCCCTTGCTCCACATCCTCATCAGCATTTGATGTTGTCTGTGTTCGAGATTTTAGCTATTTTAAGGGGTACGCAGTAGTAGTTTATATTTTTCTGTGAAGCTTTCTTTCCTATGTTGTGGTCAATATGCTTGTCAGTGGAGAAGTAAACGTCACCTGGCGGAATGTCCAGTGAAATGAGGTCTTCCGATTTCTAGGGAAGAGCGCTAGCCCGCGGGAGTGAGGCCATGCGTGGCGATAACCTGGGCTGGCCGGCCACGCGCTTCCTGGACGCTAAACCCCGCGGAGTCCTCAGATGCTGAAACTCCGTTAATGCCAGGGCAGCCTTTCTCTCATGAGTCCCATTTCCAGCTCCGTGACAGAAAGGCATTTCACGGTGAAGTTACCATTTCAGACCCAGCCTCCAGCATAGATTTGTGATCTTAATAAAACTGAGACTGGCCTTTTATTCTCTGGAGGTGGCAGAGCTTTTCTGGTATGTAGGATAAAAATGCAAATGGAGGCTTTATATCCTTTTGAACTAGAAATCTGGGAAACATATCAGCAGGCCATAGCTGGGGGTAGGCTCGTCTTAAAGCGCCGTGACCCTCCTGGTACTTTCCAAAATTCTTCTCTCATGTCCTTCCAAAATGAAAGCTGTGAGCATTCAGACAGGGAATATGAGACTCACTAAATTAAAAAGTACCAAAAAGTGAATTGCTTGGTGGGATGGTTAGTTAATTCCATGTGCCACCTTGGCTCGGTCATGGCACCCAGATGTTTGGTCAAACACTAATCTAAATGTCATTTTGAAGGTACTCTTTAGATGTGATTAGTATTTAAATCAGCAGACTTTGAGTAAAGCTGAGTCCTCTCCATAATGTGGGCGGGCCTCGTCCAATCAGTCGAAGGCCTTAAGCGAAAACACGGAGATCCCCTGAAGACGAAGGAATTCTGCCTCCAGATGGCCTTTGGGCTTGAGCTGCAATGTCTATTCTTGCCAGAACTTCTGCCTGCTGGTCTATCCTGAGAATTTCAGACCCGCCAGCCCCCACCATTGTGTGAGGCAATTCCTTAAAATAAATACCCATTAATTTCAGTCAGCCTTAGAGCTGGGATATCTCTGGCCAGGGAGCTGTGGAAAGGATGGCCTGGCACCCTCCTGGCCCATCCCTGGCCCCACTGGAGGCAGGGGATGGTGGTAACAGGAGGTGAGGACGCTGCCCTCAGGCACTCAGCACTCCCTGCTGGCCCTTCTCTTGGTTCTCCACCACCCAGGCAGAGTCCACGCCTCCACCCAGCCCCACGTGTTATGGGTCATCAATGGGATCAGATTCCAGATTGCTTTAGGCTTTGTCCAGCACATCCTCACCTGTTTCCACCACCTCCTTTACGCTGCAAAGGCCAAGCCGTCTATGCAGTGCTCTTCTGGTGTTCAAATTATGTGAAGCAAAAGCAAAGGATATAGAAAGGATGGATAAAACCCCACTCCAAGGGAGAGCGATCCTCCCCAAACATAAAAAAAATAAAATTTAAATTAAAAAAAATCACTGAGAATTGCACTCTGTAATTCCAAAGCTGGTGAGCAGAGTGAATTCTAGCTTGTCTTCGGGCTGTTGTCGTACGTACAGTGGGGACAATTTAACTGTCAACAGCAATCCTGTCACCCTTTTACAGAACTGCGCGGACCGCACTGTTGTTCATCTGCATCCGGACCTCCGTTTCATGTTGTTGTTTCCTGTCGGCATGCCGTCTGAGCCGCCGTCCAGCGGTGACCCCGGCGCTGAAGGGTACAAGGAGAGAATCCATGCCCTTAAAACAAGTCACGGGGATGCGGGGACGAAGGAAGCTAAAACATGACAGTAAGCCTTGCTACTATTTTAGGAGAGGCCACTGTGAAAGATGAGGGATGCTGCCGGGAAAATATTGGGTGTTGAGACAGGTGATGCCTTCCATTTAAAATACATGATCCAGGAAGGGCGATGAAAAACGTGAATAGTGTCAGCCGCAGGGCAGATGACGGGCTTGCCTTGAGTCGGATCCAAGCTTGCAATGGTTTGTGGAGAAGCTGGTGACGGTCACAGAGGGAAGCTAAGAGAAAGCAGAGAGACCAAGCTGACTTATAAGGAACTGGAGTGCAGGAGGGACGAAGAGCAGAAAGGCAGATGGGGGGGTGTTTGAGAAGTTTTGGGGTCTGTAGAGAGGGAGAGCAAACAGAAAAGAAGAAAGGAAGTGTTGGAGTGTGTGAGATTTATGACCTTGCATGCTCTTTCCCAGACACACCGTGGTTGGTGGCCTTGGAGGACACCACGGCTGGCCAGACTGGGCCACATGGGCTCTGAGATGTACTCGAGTTTCACAAGGCAAAGAAAGTCTGCATTCAAAGTCACCTGTCCATTGTTGAGACTTATATACGTGAGGTCTTTTCAACTTGATCAGATGTGAACCTGAGAAAGTGTTGACTGAGCCTGGCTCTCTGGGTGAGACTCAGAAACATTGTGCATAGTCCTTGCCCACCCACACTCCTGCCGAGCCCTGCTTCTTCCCGGCCACATTGGGCCGCATCCTTCCTCCTTGGCCTGGCCTTCAAGGTCATCCATAGTCTCACCCACCCCTCCACCCCTGCTCCCGACAGTGAAACCGTGGTCCTGCCAGAGGCTTGCATCCTCCGTGCTGGCTCAGCACTTCCCCAGGCCTGCCCCTCACCCCCCTCCCCTTGCAGCTGCTCCCATTCCTGGTGAATTAGCCCGGGCTCTGGAGCCCCCGGGAATCTGGCTCCCACATTTGGGAGCTTTTCCCCTGTCCCTGAGATCTCCCGTAGCACTACCTAGCCCAGCCTTTAATGCGGGTGCCTTCTGCGCAGTGCCTTACAGAGAGGTGCTTCGTAAGTTCTGAATCGTTTAAATTAGCATGTAAAATCCACTATTATTATCATTCAACTCTGGCAACACTTCAGTTAGCCTTGATCAAAGTTGTCATCGATGGGGCGCCTGGGTCGCACAGCGGTTAGGCGTCTGCCTTCGGCTCAGGGCGTGATCCCGGCGTTATGGGATCGAGCCCCACATCAGGCTCCTCCGCTAGGAGCCTGCTTCTTCCTCTCCCACTCCCCCTACTTGTGTTCCCTCTCTCGCTGGCTGTCTATCTCTGTCAGATAAATAAATAAAATCTTTAAAAAAAAAAGTTGTCATCGATGTTACTAGAAAGGATACATATGAGAGAATAATACAATGGTGAGGATTCTATCAATACATTTTTTTTAAAAATCATGGTATGTCTTTTTCTGAAGGAACAGGACAAATTGTACCAAATCTCTCCACGGGAGTTTCCCTAATCCTTATCATGGGCTCAAGAATGAAGCATGAAAGGCCCATCCACTGAGTTTCGCAGTTACTCTCCCCCTGCATTCTCTGAGCAAAACAGCAAACACGACGTTCCGCGTCCTAGCCATTTCATGACCCCGTGTGGGAAATTATGTTGCTTTATCTGCAATACTATACTGCCCCCTGGTGGAAACAAACCAGCTATAACAACTGTAATCTTCCCTTTCCTGAATCCATGGGCAGATGACAGAAGGACCAGGGAGCAAAATCTAGTCTGTTTATTTCCAGACTTTACCCCCTCAAAACTCATCATTTCATCTCTTTCGGTTCCATGTTTGAAATATGTTCTTGTGCTTTGTTTTCCTCCCTACTTATGATCTTGGATACAGTCTTGCAATTTACTTAAATTAATTTATCTTCCTATCAGAGTAGACAGACAATATTATATTAGCTTCGGGTGTACACAACTCCATGATTCAACACTTGTATACATTACAAAATGCTCCCCAGCGTAAGTCTGGTCGCCATCTTTCCCCACAGGACGTTATTACAATATGATTGACCGGATTTCCTCTGCTGTATTTACATATCCGTGTACGGTCCTGAAATTCTTTCACAGTGTTATACAAATGAAACGGTATATCTTTCGAAAGATATTTTTATCTCCCCACATTCCATGTATGAATTAATGATGTTTTTACCTTTAGAAACTAATATATATATATATTTATATATGCCAAACATTAACCAAAAATTAATTGTTTATGTTATTATGAAACATAGAACATTAAAGGCAAGAAGCATTATTAGATAAAAAGAGGAATATTTCATACTGACAAAAGGGGCCCTTGTCCAGGAAGACGTAAGAATCTTAAATCTAGAGACATCTTACTAATTAACACAGCCTCGGTATATATGAAGCAAAAGTAGACCCGATTAAAAGGAGAAATAAATAAATCCATGATGAATGAGGTTTTCCCTGCCTCTTTTAATAAAAAATAGGAAAAGCAGACTAAAAATTCGCTAAGGATAGAGAGGGAGTGAATAATGCAATTAACAAATGACCTAATTTATGTATGAAAATTAATAAATCAGGTTATTTGTTAATATGTATATCACTCCAGCCAAGCTGACAAATATTCGTTTTCTCAAGTGCAAGGGAACATTTATCTAAACTGACCTCATGCTGAGCCGCAAAATACATCTCAACCCATTTCAATGGATTGGATTAGATAAGTATATTCTCTGGATACAGTGGATTTCAGCCAAACACTGCAAACAAAAAGATAACTAGAAAATCCCAATTCTAGAACATTGAGCACTATTTTTCTTCTTTTCTTTCTTTCTTTTAATTTTTAAAATTTTTAAATTTTTTAAAAAGATTTTATTTATTCATTTGACAGAGAGAGAGCACACAAGCAGGCAGAGTGGCGGGCAGAAGGAGAGGGAGAAGCAGGCCCCTGCTGAGCAGAGAGCCTGACATGGGCCTCGATGATCCTAGGACCTGGGATCGTGACCTGAGCTGTAGGCAGATGCTTAACAGACTGAGCCACCCAAGCGCCCCTCTTTTTTCTTCCTTTTTTTTTTTTAGAAAGAGTATGCCCAAGTGCAGGGTGGTGGGGAGGCGGGGCGGGGAGGAGCAGAGGGGGAGGGAGAGAGAGAATCTCAAGCGGGCTCCATGCCCAGCACGGAGCCCAATTTGGGGCTCGATCCCTAAACCTTGAGATCACGACCTGAGCTGAAATCAAGAGACAGACACTTAACCAACTGAGGCACCCAGGCGCTCGGAGCATTATTTTTCTATGTAATGCATGGGTCAAGGAAGAAGTAGGAAATGTTTTTTAACTACGATATAAGAAAAAAAAATACATATGAAACCTGTGATTGCTTTCTGTGACTGTGAGCCCGGGGAGACCCTTGCTCAGCCGAGGACTTCTGATCTCATCAACTTCCCAGCCCTTCGACCCTCCCTCGAAATCTCTCATTAGAACTGTTTGATTCAAAAACAAAAACATCTTGTGGATTGCAAATGAAGCCATGTTCCAAGGGAACTTTATAACCTGAAATACATACGTTAGGAAAGAAGAAAGGTAGAAAAAAATCAATGATGTATATATATTTCTATCTCAATAAGTTGACCTAAAACCAGAAAGAAATAAAATCATAACCAGATAATAAAAAGGCTCAAAAGTCAAAAATTGGTTCTTTGAGGGGCGCCTGGGTGGCGCAGCGGTTAAGCGTCTGCCTTCGGCTCAGGGCGTGATCCCGGCGTTATGGGATCAAGCCCCACATCAGGCTCCTCCGCTATGAGCCTGCTTCTTCCTCTCCCACTCCCCCTGCTTGTGTTCCCTCTCTCGCTGGCAGTCTCCATCTCTGTCAAATAAATAAATAAAATCTTTTTTAAAAAATTGGTTCTTTGAAAAAACTAACAAATTTGTTCCATATGAAATATTAAAAATGATACAATTTATAATAGCATCAAAATATGAAACACAGTGTTAAAAAGAAACTACAAGTCAGAAATGGAGTCACTTGGGCCAAGATACCAAACAAGGGCGTAATACTTAACTGTAGTTTCAGTCTCCCCAGAGCTGTAGTCTTAACTGGTCCGTCAGGAATTTTCCGACCAGTGCGAGGGAGAGAAGTCACATGGGCCCTCTCTATCCCCCCAAAGAAGATCCGCCTAATAAAACCCTCTTTCCTTCCCCCTAAGGGAAGGTGACCTGGTCTGAAGCAGTCCTTTCTTTTCTTTTGTTAGTTGTTCTACTTCTTTTCTGACTATAAAATCCTCTATTTGATGCATTGCTTCCTTCCTACTTGCTGGATGGGATGCCGCTGGATTCATAAATCACTGGATAAAGCTGATGAGATCTTTACATTTACTCAGGCGAATTTTGTTTCTTTAACAATACCGAACTTTATCTACCAAAGGTTTGCAAGGTTTCTCCACATAAAACCGGAAACGTGTTCGTGGACTGGAAGATCCAACGTCTTAAGAGGTCAGACCTACTGAAATTAATCTAGAGATCCAAAGCCATCCCAGGCAAAAGATCAGCAGGTCATTTTCGTGCACATTGACGAGGTCACTGGAAGTTCTATGGAAACGCAAATGGCCAAACATAATTCAGATAATCTCAAAGGGGAATAATGAAGTTGAAAAATATACTCTACTGGTTATTAATACTTATTATAAAATTACAGGAATTAAGATTATGGAGCATAGGTACAAAATTAGACAACAGACCAAACTGCAACGAACAAATATAGACCAAACTGACAAAGTAGAGCCCAGTAAGGGACCCACACGTATGTGGACACTTGACTTATGTTAAAGTTGTCCCAATACAGCAATGGATGGATGACACTGTTTTTGTCTTATGGGTGCTTGGTCAGTTGTGTATCTACTCAATTGGAACGATACATAGTGACCCCTCCCTTACACTGTATACAAAAAATCAAGTAACTTGTTGATAGATTATAGATCTATATAAAAAGGCAAACGAGGAAGCTTCCAAACCAGCACTATCCAGAGGACTTCTGCGGTGACGGAAATGCTCGACATCTGAGCTGTCCGATACGGGGCCAGTGGCCACAGGTGGCTAGGAAGCGCTTGAAATGTGACTAGTGTGATTGAGGAATTGGATTTTTATCCTATTTAAGTTCAACTGGGGTGTTTTGTTGTTATTGTCGTTGTTTGCTTTTGTTTTAGAGAAGGAGGTAGAGAGGAGGGGAGGGGATTTCCCCTTGTATGAATTAGTTGTTTTATGTTTACACCCACTCTTCTATTGGGCTTTTTGTCTTCTTGTTTATTCACAGAATAAACAAGATCGTAATTTCATCATGATGTTGTTCTCGTACCAATTACGCATGTTGCAAAGATCTGTAACCAATGTCTCATCTGCCTGTTGACATTATCTACGTGGTACTTCAGTGAATGTAAATCTTTAATTCTGATGTAATCAAATCATCATTTTCCCCCTGATATTTGTATTATTTTGGCTTTCTTTTCCTAGGTTCAGATCTCTCTTGTCTCTTTGACTTTTTAAAATAGGTTTATTGAGGTATAATTAATGTATAATAAACTGTGCATATTTATTTATTTATTTATTTATTTATTTATTTATTTATTTAAAGATTTTATTTATTTATTTGACAGAGAGAGACAGCCAGCGAGAGAGGGAACACAAGCAGGGGGAGTGGGAGAGGAAGGAGCAGGCTCCCAGCGAAGGAGCCTGATGTGGGGCTTAATCCCAGGACCCTGGGATCACGCCCTGAGCCGAAGGCAGACGCTTAACGACTGAGCCACCCAGGCGCCCCACTGTGCATATTTAAATGGTACAATTTGATAAATTAAGCAATATATACACCTATTAAATAATCACAGTGAAGGTAATGAACCTATCTACCACTCACCCTAATTTTCTTACAACCCTTTGTAATCCAACCCTTAGTATCCCACCCCCATCCTTAGAAATCACTGCTTTGTTTTTTGTCACCACAATTTCGAATGTTCTAGAATTTTCTATAAATGGAAGCAGAAGTGTGTACTTTTTTAGGTCTGGCTTCTTCCCTTCAGCGTAACTATGCTGAGATTCAATCACATTGTCGTAGGTCAGTTTCTTCCTTCTCTTTGAATTACGACTGGTGTTCCATCATCCATTCTGCAATTTGTTTAGCCAAGCACTTAGCGTTGGACATTTTTGTGTTGTCTCAAGTCATTGGACTATTACAAATAATAATGTATAATAGTTTATAACTTTCAATTCATATTATTATAAATAATAGTGCTTGACCTTGTTTATGAGTCTTAGAAGTTTGTGTGTGGACACATTTCCATTCTTCTTGGGTCAGTACCTAAGAGTGTCCTGGCTCAGAGGTGTCCGAGATTCGGGGCTCATCCTGAGTCTCGCCATGTCCAGACAGCAGCAGACAGGGAGATCTTGGGGTCACCCCATGTGTTCCCCCTTTCCTGGGGACTGTTATTCTCTGTTTCCTGTTGGCCAATGTTTGAACCATCGTTTCATATATTCTATTCTGTTTTTTGGTTCTCTAAGATGGGAGGGGGGAATCTGATCCCCGGTATTATTCCATCTTGTCTGGACTCAGGTGTTCTCACTGAATTGACTTTATAATTTCTCCTTTTACATTTAGGTCTTCAATCCCTCTAGGGTAGGCCTTTATGTGGGCTGTTATGTAAGAGCCACTGTTGTTTTCTTCTACGTAACGGGCCAGTTCTCCCAGCACTATCTGCTGAATCATCTGTCTTTTCCCATTGAAGCCATCTTTGTAATACATCAGGTTCTCAATTTATGGGGCAAGAGATCTCTGTGTCCCATCAGCCACTCTCTGCCCACAGCCAGCCCCACACCACACCTGCCACATCACTGTGTCTTTGTGCTAATTGGGTAGGACTCGTCTGTCAAGGTTCCTTCACTGTTGTGAATCTCTGTTCTTCCATAGATCAGGAAATGTATTATTAAATGAGGAAGAAGGTTAAAATTTGAAAAAAAAAATCTATCTGAAAATCTGAATGTAGTTTCTTGGAATTTACAGAAAAATTGATGTGTTTATAAAGGGACGTAATCTCTTCCAAAGAACAGTTTCCCCTTTATGGTTTCAATTTTCTTATGTATTCTTCCAAACTTTTTCTTTCATAGAGCTCTCTTGTAGAAGGAAAGTCTTCGGTATAGTTGTAATACCATCATGAATTGTCTTTTTTTTTCGAGTACAAAAAGGTCATCGAATTTTTATAATTTGTTTTGGAGTCTAGAAACCTTCCTAAAGCCATTACTTCTAAATAGTTATGTGTGTTTTAGAGAGAGAGGATCAAAGAGAAATTATTCCCCAGACTCTCGTTAAAAATAGGGAGATAGGTTTGATTGAGACTACTGCTGTAGGGGCGAGTCTCACAGACGTGACTCAGTATTTCAAAGGGAGGAGGAGGATGGGAAGTAGACAATTTCAAAGAGTGGGGAGGGGGGTGGTCATTGAGACCAGGCCATCTGGGTCTACTAGCTGGCGCGTAGTAAGTTAGGCTCCTACCCTCCCCAGAGACTGGGAGGCAGACATGAGACCATTTGTGACGGGAGTTTGTAGTTCTGATGGGCCAAGGTCCCAAGAAGGCCTGAGAGTTTGGTCAAGAAAAGCGCCTTTGTCTATAGGGCCAAACTGATGTGGGAAACAAAGGCAAAAGAAAATTAAATTTCCTTACTACGTACAGCCCATTGACAAGTCCTTGGAGCTGACAGAGTGACGTTCCTCTCGGAACTCAGCTGCCTCAATGTGAATACTTTGCTAAGGGAAAAAAGCAACTAGCCCAAACCCCAGGATTCTGTGAGTCTACCATAACATATACCAATTCCTCTGGAAACTTCCCTTATCTCTACCCCTCAAGATACATGGCAGTAATCATCCCCAAGCATACGACCCGCTGATATCCTTCTGAAGGGTCTCATGACTCAAGTTTTATTAGACAGTACTAAATGACCTTTTCCTAACAGCAGCCAGCCCCGTCAAGGTCCTGGAAACCTTGCTTCCAAAATTCCCTAGAGACTTACGCTGTCCCTAATTAGACTGAAAGAAATGTTGGTGGTACTGACCTGTAAGATAACTATAAAAAAGTAGTAGCATTGAATTGGAAGGGTTGATATGAAGCTGCATTGTTTGCAGATGATAATAATGTAGCAAAGATGTTGGGGTCTGGAGCTGACGGCCAAGAAAGAATTCTTGAGTCACCTTTGGTGCAAAACAGGTGGTTTACCTAAAGCACGGGGACAGGACCCACAGGCGGAAAGAGCGCGCTGGGTCCTGAGGAGTGATTGATGCTACACGTTCAAGTTGGGAGGGGATTAGGGATAGCGTAAGTCTCCAGGGACGTTGGCAATATATATTATTACACCGACAAACGTATTATTTGAGATTTTGCATGATTGTCCAGAAGTGAAACAGGACTACAAAACACCGTTTTCAGTACTGCCTTATCCAATTTTGGAATAAAGGTTACACAGCATGATAAAATTAATTGAACAACTTTCCGTTTTCCGGAATAACTTCTATAAAATAGAAATTATCTGTTGCTTGAAAGCTTGATTAACTGTCCAACTGAACCTAGGGCCTGTTGGGGGAGTGAATGGTCTTTAATTACCATTTCAAGTTTTGACATTTTTGTTCTTCTTTTCAAGTTTTCTATTGCTTCTTGTGTCTAATTTCACCTTCTACATTTTCCCAGAAATTTACCTCTTAAAGTTTATTAGAATGTAGTTGCTTAAAATATTCTCTTGTTTTAAAATCTGTGGTTTTCCACCTATCCACTCTCTCTATATAGTTTATTTGCACTTTTTATTTATTTATTTATTTTTTAAAATGATTTTATTTATTTATTCGACAGAGATAGAGACAGCCAGCGAGAGAGGGAACACAAACAGGGGGAGTGGGAGAGGAAGAAGCAGGCTCATAGCGGAGGAGCCTGATGTGGGGCTCGATCCCATAACGCTGGGATCACGCCCTGAGCCGAAGGCAGATGCTCAACCGCTGTGCCACCCAGGCGCCCCTTTAATCTCTTATCTTAATTTCTCTTGCTAGAGGTTTCTCTCATTTTTTCCCATAAAACCAACTATTGGTTGCTAATCACCTCTACTTCTATCCTCCTATTCTGGCTTTGGCTCTGTTATAGACGTCCAGCACTACCTCTGTTACTCCATTTCCTTTGATTTGTGTTAGATCTGATGTTCTTTTTTAACTTTCCAGGCACAATGCTTCACTTGGTTGTTTGCAATCTTTCCTATTTTGTAGTAAGTACATTTATCCATTTTTCTATAAGTACTGATTTCTCTGTTTTCCAAAACGTGTTAACCCACGGGGTTTTCATTATTATTGGGTTCTAAGTACTTCATTCTTTTAAGGATGCTTATTTTGAAATCTGATCTTTACTTAGAAAAATTTGTTTAGTTTCCAGTCACATGGGATTTTTTAGGTTTTGTTAATTATTTCAAAATATATTCTATTATAGAATTTATGAAGACTTTTTTTTTTTTTAAAGATTTTATTTATTTATTTGACAGAGATAGAGACAGCCAGCGAGAGAGGGAACACAAGCGGGGGGGTGGGTGGGAGAGAAGGAAAAAGGCTCATAGCGGAGGAGCCTGATGTGGGGCCCGATCCCATAACGCCAGGATCACGCCCTGAGCCGAAGGCAGATGCTTAACCGCTGTGCCACCCAGGTGCCCCTATGAAGACTTTTTTAGACAAAAGAAGTCTTCTTGTCTAAAACAGGTTTTTGTGGATATTTTGTGGGCCTGAAACAACGTGTTTTCTCTAGTGTTGGGGTAGGTCTCAAGCTCAATAATGGTGCTGTTCCGGCTCTTAGAATTAAATTTGACCAGCGCGTGGTATTTTTTGCCAAATCTGTTCTTGCTTATTGTACTTGTTATTGTAATTAAGCAATTTATATATGCTTAATTACGGCAAACAGACGAAATATGATGACCAAAGTAAACAAAGGAAATTTGACCACCTCAACTGTGTTCCTAGGACATCGAAGAATCCTTTAGAAAGGAAAATAAAAGCAATTTGCTTAAAAATGCACGTGGAATTCAGTGATAAAGTATTAGCGAGATCACTGTAAAGCTTGGGGAAAAAAGAGTAACGTCTAGGAGGATTCTACACTTAGATTTTGCGTGGGTACCCTTAAGGACATACTTGCCTTCACAGGAAACAAAATGATCCGTCCTAAACAATGCATCCCAGGTGCAGTTTATGTAGGAAAGATGACTCAGAACTCCAGTCAGGGCCAAGGCATCATAGGCAAACATCGTCCTTTTTTATTTAGGGTAGGTTTTAAATTAAAATAAAATATTTAAATTTTATATGTAATTTTTGTGGCTCCTGCTTTTAGTTTTTTGATTAACTCACTGATTAATCTTTTTTTTTTTTTAAGATTTTATTTATTTATTCGACAGAGATAGAGACAGCCAGCGAGAGAGGGAACACAAGCAGGGGGAGTGGGAGAGGAAGAAGCAGGCTCATAGCGGAGGAGCCTGATGTGGGGCTCGATCCCATAACGCTGGGATCACGCCCTGAGCCGAAGGCAGGCGCTTAACCGCTGTGCCACCCAGGCGCCCCTCGATTAATCTTTTTAACTGTGTTGGATAAAAAGGCATCTACCGCATATTATTCATATGAATACTAGGATGTCTGTAACAGAAGATCGATGGCCAAATGCTAACATGGTAACTGTAGCTCCAGCTCCCTGACAGGACTGCGTCTTCCCGCAGCTTCCGTGTACTTGACACATTTTTATGTTTTATATTTTATAATATTTTATATATTATATATTTTTTATGTTTTATATTTTATATATTTATATATTTTTTATATTTTATATTTTCTATATAAAATATAGATTTATATTTTATATATTTTTATATTTTATATTTTATGGCAAGTTTGTGTTATTCTCGTAACCAGAGGGGAGATTTTTTAAATGGAAAACATAAGAAGTACTAATAAAATTAAAAGTAGGGAAAGGAAGAAGTGATAAACAAAACAGTAATAACTTATAGTACTTTACAGATCTTAAAATACTTTTATTTGATCTTTCCAAAAGCCTATGTGTCAGCTTCTCCAGAAGACCGTCTTCTTTCTCTTTTAAACAGATGGGGAAACAGGATCCAAAAAGCTGAGGGTCTAGTCCATGGTCACTGTTCCCATTATCTGTTTGCTTAAAACCCAGTGGCTCAGCTGGATGGCTCTATGTTGGGGGTCTCTCCTGGGGTTGCCGCCATCTGGAGGTTGGGCTGGCGGTCAGGATGGTGTGTTCCTATGGCCACCGTTGATGCTGGCTGTGTGTTGGGAGCCTGGCTGGGCCCTGGCCCGAGGACTCACACAAGCCCCTCTGGGAGCATGGATGGCAGATTCATAGAGAGAGAGACCACGAGAAGTAAGCCTTACAAGGCGGAAGGGGCACGTTTTCCGGAAGAGCCTCAAAGATTCCAGAGTATCATTTCCACCACCTTCCATTGGCCAACCAGTCACTAAGACCAGCCCAGATTCCAGAAGAGGGGACTTAGCTCCCCCTCTTGAGGGAGCATGATGACGTGGTCACACCACAGCACATCTGGAATGGGGGACACCGTTGGGGCCCTCTTTGGAAAACAGAATCTGTCATGGTCACCTAGCTAAAGATGGTTAGGATGACAATGACCCTGGTGTTCTTTTTCCTACAAAACACCCCCTCTCAGTAAGATTCACAGGTGGGAACTGTTGTACCGCAGAGTCTGAAGGGATGTGGGTCTGATATGCCTTTTATTTAAGCGTTTATTTTTTATAAAAACTATTTGAGGACAGTTGCTTTCTTCATGGAGTATCAGGACTGGTATTTTACACATTCTGAAGCCAGTTGGAGTTGACGCACTATTTCCAATACGCCTGTGATTTCTCAAGCGCTCGCGGGGGACTATGAATTCGCACTTGGTGGGTTCTCGTAGAGTAGGTCAGTGTATTTGGGCTGCTGTTGGGTTATCGTTAATAAAGCGATTTCCCCAGGCAGGGAAAGAAAACTCAGTAACTGCTTTCTATATTAAAGTCGTGAATTGCTCCAAGCAGCTTCCTGCCCCCGCAGGAATCCAGAACAGAGCGCAGGGTGACTTTTATGGCCTCCCTGATTTCCCCGGAGCGCACGTGACTTATGCTCCTCCTTTCTGTCTCTTCTCTTTCCACGTCCGTAATTTCCCTCTGAGGGAGTCTCTGGGGAGCCCAGGTCCCTGGAAGATTCCAGAGCGCAGGGTAATGGGTGATGCCTCGGGGTCAGAGGCCATCACGGGCCTGGGGAAGTCCAGGCCTCAGGAGACTAAGTATTTTTTCTTTAAAGAGATATGGTCCATTTAGTTTTGTTCCTCCGGGGTCTTAACATGGTTAAAGAGCGCTTTTAGTGTGCAAAACCAGAATCTTCCGACAGACTATCTAGTTATCCGACGTCTTCATCCGGACTTTAAACTACGCTCAGTATTTGTTTCCCTCGTTATGGCTTAGGGTGATTACAAGACACTTGTTTTACAATTATGTTCATTAATTGTCATTTTTTTGCTATGGGTTCAAGTCAATCCATGCCTGACAAATTTTGGGGGCCTTCCTTTTCTCCACCTGCAGCTTTGTCGGAGCCGCTGAGAGACCCCCACGACTCACCTGCTGAGAGCACCTCCTTCCTCCCCTCGCCCCCACCAGCTCTGCCCCTCTGCTCCCTGAGTCCCTGGGATCGGAGACATCCAGGAGGGAGCCCAAGGGGTGGGAACAGGCAGCGCGCACTGCTGGGGGATGCCGTGAAGCGGTACAACTTTTCTTTGTGGAGCGGTCACTGTGAGGAGGATAGGGACTGAGACCATAGCAGGGGCTGTGGGGAGCCAGAGGGATGATAGAGGGAGGGAGGGGACCCTTTGCTGGCACTGCTGGCACCACAACAGACCGGCAGTGGCGGGGGGCTGGGGTGCAGCAGGGCCTCCAGCCCCGTCCTGGCAATGTGGGGTCCAGCCCAGGTTCGGCTGTTGGGGGCATTTCAGCAGTTTCTTCCTCTTCTATTGTCCCGGGACGCTGCAACCACGGCTCTATGTTCGCTTGTTGGATTTTCAGCACGCGCTTTCCCTGGGCTGGGTTTACTCTTTGTTTCCTCTTCCCCTCCTTGTACCTCCTCCGTTTCTGATCTCTGAAAACCTGTCACCAGGAAGCCTCTTGCTGCTGTGCTCTTCTGAACGCAGTCTATATGGGTAAAAAATATTTGCGTCTCTTTTGAAAATCAAGTGTGTTTACAGCTTAAGTATAGCCCAGTGCTTGTGTTAAGGGCGAGTTGGACAGTTAGGGAGTCAGGGCCAGGGTCCCCAATAAGAAAATACAGAGTCAGGACAGCTAAGATCAAACTGCACTGACATCCTGTTTTGCAGGAGGACCGCAGTAACCTTCTGCTTTGCAGCAATGACTTCTGCAAAATGTCCTAAAATAAGACAATTAACCACAAAGCTTTTGTCGATATCATGGGCAAGGGACACTTAAGACCTAAGTCTGCAGATGTCAGCAAAAAAAGACCAGCAGCACAGAGACATTAGCCTAACAGGTAGACGGATACCTGACCAAAGCCCTGATTGGCAGGACTCAGCGTATCCCGACTGCTTAAGACAGTTCTGCAAAAGAGCTCATCAAAACCCCTAAACTTAGAAACTCTGGAGCAACCCTCTCAGACTCCTCTTGCTCCCTGGAAGCTTTATACTCGTGCTCAATAAACTTTGCTTTGCTACTCTTCATCTGGTCCACCTCTTCATTCTTGGAAGCGGCGTGACCAAAAACCGTGGGCACTAAAGGGACAAAAGTCCTGTAACACTTGGACACAGCAGTTTCTCTAGAAGTGGCCCGAGCATATGGCTAAATTAATCAGTTCTCTAAGCAGCTCAGCCCTGGGGAGGCTGATGTTATGGGATCCCATCTCCCCTGGGGTTTGGCTGCACAATTTGCGACCCGCACTTTGCTGCAGGCTTCGCCAGCCTGGAATACGAATGAGGCCATGCTGACATTTATGCCCAGACCATAATGGCCCCCACTGGCACTTCTGAAATGGATCTGAGCTTTCCTGAATATTTCCCTGCTCAAATATTACCAAATAATCCCGGAGTTGTACAAAGCCACGAATCAGCCCAGCATCAGAGCTGCCCCATAGCTGCCTGCTCCCCTCCGCCGAGGAGTAGACCTTCCCTCTGTGTCCAGATAGTGAGGGCTCCTGGAGAGAAGGGAGATATAGAGTTGGGGTGTCCCACAGGAAGGACTTGGGGTCATTTCCTTCAATCCCTCCCGTTAGGGCCAGTCCAGCACCCCACGCCCACCCCCCTAGAGCAGGTTTCATTGTTTTTTTGAGCCTGAGGTCAAGGGGAGGGAGTCGCCCTCAGGTAATTCCACCCTTGTAAAGATAATAGCCCCAAATTCAAGTATCAGTGGGAGCCAGGAGCCCTGGGTCCGCTAGGTAATAGGGCAACCACACTGCCTGTTCCATCAGATGCTCATTTCTTGAGAGGACACACGATGAGCTGGAGTGTTCAGAGCGGTTTCTCCCTTCAGCCAACACGCACCCATCCAGCACAGGGCATAGGGATCTAACCCTGAGGGTCACGGGCACCTGGGGGACATTGACGTAGGGCAGTCCCGGGGGAGTAGCCAGCATGTTTGACCACGGGAGCAGTTTGCATCTCAACACCTCCCTTTTTATACAACAAAATAATTTCTCATAATAATTATGAAATTGATGCAGGTAGGTGGGGTCCGAGGACCCAGAGAAGGGGTCCTACAGGACTAGCCAAGAGGGTCCTTGGCTTCACGCAGGATGGAAATCAAACGTGAGCCAGCAGGAAGTGAAAGCAGAGTTTACTGAAGAGAGAAAGAGAGAGAGAGAGATGCAGACAGAGCATCTGGGAGACTCAGACTCAGAAAGGAAAAGTGCACAAGTCTTGGGGTCTGGGGTTTTTACTGGAGGTCGTGCTCTGGTGCATGAGTCCTCCTAGGTATCTAGAAATTGGTCAGAACAAGGACAGGGATCAGGTGTCCTCCATCAGTCACTGATTCCCTGAAGCCAGGGGTCTTGGTGTCAGTTGAGGTGTTTAGAGCAGAGGTCTCAGAGAATGTTAAGGACCACCCCACCCGGTTACTCCTTAGATGTTAGCTATTGTGCTGGAAGCCTCCAAAGATACCATTATCTCTTTGTCTGTTACAAGGAGGACATATGCTATTTGCATTACAAGGCTTGTGCAGAGTCCGGTGGGGGTGCAGGTGCCGGAAATAGGAGCAAAGGAAAAAAAACAACAACAACAAGGCTTTTTTTTAATGGAATCCCTTCAGTTTCTGTCTCAAAATAAAACAAACAATAACAATGACCAGAAAAGAAACATAACTGGTGAAAATTTTCTTGTTTTGAATTACATAGATATAATCATACCAGTAAAAATAAATCATAAACATAAAATAAATATTACGGTACAAAAAAGGAAACTAAGCACACTTCCCTTTTTTTTAAATGGTTCTAAAATCTACGTAACAGTTTAAACTTCAATCCTTCGATTGTGGTCTGGTAGAATATTTAATTTTTTACGTTATTATTTTTTTCCAGTTTTTTCGAGGCCCAACTGACATATAATATGGTCTGAGTTTCAGCTGTACGATGTCATGATTTCGTATATGTGCATGTTGCAAAATGCTTACCTGGTAAGTTACCATCCATCACCTCACCTGTTATGAAATTTTTTCTTGTGATGAGAACTTTTAAGAACTTTTAAGATCTACTCTCTTAGCCGTAGATGTCGGTGACACTCTGACATAACAGTTTATGTCAATAATTGTCCAGTAACCAATAAGCGGGTTTTAATAAAATGGAAGGATCTACAAAAGGCACAATTCAGGCAACTATGAAATCACGCCACTTTTGTCCATTTTACGCTCTTGATCTACTCTTTAGTTCTAAAATAAGCAATGACAAGAGAATACGTTTCGTTTTCAAGATATTCAAATTCAGTGCACAGCTGCTGGTAGGAACGAAATTAAGCAGGAAAGAAGGGCCATGGCCAGAGCCTGGTTCTTCCTGGTCTCCTCTCCGCTTGCTTGGTGGCTCGGGGTGAAGGAGGATGTGCAGCTCGAGTCAGGGAGCGAAACGACAGCTACTCTGCGTAACGTTCAGGTGCAATACAATGTTACTGATGTGCGGCCTGGCGCTTTGTATCTGTTACTGAGACAGTGATGTAGCAGTTGTCTGCAGCTTACACCAAAGTAGATGCCGGTTCACGTAGGAGTATTGCCATCACGGCCGCTGTTCAGAACTGCCCGCACAGAGAGACAACAAAAACCAAACCGGCATTTAGTTGGTTTTATTATTCTCTTCAGAGTACTTCAGACAATGCCATCCCCTCCCCTTACTGTCTGCTCCAGACGGACCCTCCCACCGCCTGGGGAATGTGGCTCCAGCTTAGGACAAAGAAACAAATAAAAAAACACGAACCCCACCTCTAAGATCTGGGAAGGAGAGGGAATGTCTGCAAGCAATCGATGCAGGCAGGCCGGCTAAAAACCCAGAGGGGGTCCCCCAGGACCAATCAAGAGGGTCCTTGTCTTCACTCAGGATGCAAATCAAACGTGAGCCAGCCGGAGGTGAAAGCAGAGTTTATTGAAGAGAGAGAGAGAGAGAGAGAGAGAGAGAGAGAGAGATACAGACCGAGCGTCTGGGAGACTTGGAGAGGAAAGGAGCATGAGTCTCGACTTTGAGTCTGGGGGCTTTTACTGAGGGTGGTGGTCTGGTGTCCGTGGGACCTCAGCGTCCTGGAAGTGGTTAGAACAAAGGCCCAGGTGTCATTCCCTGGAGCTGAGGGTCTTGGCATTGGGGGGTCTGGCACCAGTGATCTGGAATACGCACAGGACGGCTTCCTCCGGTCGCTCTCACCTGGTCCCTCCCTAGATGTTACTGTTCTAGAGAGATCGTGAACTCCTTGTCCCTTACAAGGAGCACATGCTAATGATGAGGATACGGAATACACGTGAGGTTCAGTGGGGTGGAGTCCGGAGCCGACGACCAAGAAAGAATTCTGGAGGCGTCTTTGGTGCAAAATTGGTGGTTTATTAAAGCGCGGGGACAGGACCCATGGCAGAAAGAGCTGCTGCACCGGGGTTGTGAGGGGTGGCTGATTATATACCATGGGGTTGGGGGAAGTAAGGAAAAAGGGAGGTTGAGGAAATACGAAATACTTTCATATGTTAAAGAAGATTCACAAGATACCGGAGGCCTTGCCATTGTCAAGTGAAGGTAGTTTTTCCCTCTAGCAAGGCATTAACATGAAGATGGTTGGGAACTTCCTGGAGGCTGCAGATTATAAGGACATTTAATTGTATCTACATTCCCTTCCGGAAGCTAGGTTAGTGATAGAAAAGCTTTGTTCTTGTAAACTGCTAAGACATTTGTAAACTGAGGGAGACTTAAGCCTTGCAGGATTGTGGTGTCTATAGGTTAACTATTTCTTTGTCCTTTAGGGCAGCCAGGAGTGCCTGAGGAGGGTCACATACATCCCATGGGGGGGGGGGGGGGTTGCAGGGCGTCAGTTTCTGCTTTGTCCTCAGCTTGCCTTCTGTTCCCTCATCACTATGGGCATTCTGAGGCATGTGCAGGGGCGGGGTGGGGGAGTGCAAGTGCAGGTCAGAGCAAGAACAGAATCAGGGAAAGGAGCAGAAAGCAGATTTTTATGGAGTCCTTCAGGTTTCCCTGTCTCACGAGGAGTCCTGCTTATTCCAAATACTGGTCTTAAAAAACTCTTCCCGAACCTTCCAGGCACAGAAACTTCCACGACCACAGCCCCACAGTGGTTAATATATGCCTGAGCTCCTGAGATCGCAGGAATGTGGGCAGGAGGTGTTCCTTTTGCAGGGTTTCAGCAAAGGTTGAGGTCCGCTTGGAGCGAGCGCTCTGCAGAGAAAGGCCTCCCGTGTTTGGAGACCTCTGCTCCTCCTGCTTCTCCCTCCCTGAACCCCCAGGCCTGGCGTCCTCACCTTCCTGCTGAAAGTGTGTTCACGCCTCCACCAAGTCTCCAATTTCCGCAAACCTCAAATGAAAAATTATCCTAATAACTAGTAATCATCAGTTGCATATTGAATTTCTTTGGAACTAAAGCAAAACATAAACTGGAATAAATTGTTCTAAAATGGGCGACAGGGAAATAAACAGACCAGATAGAACATTTTTTAAAAGTGAATTAAAGTTATTTAAAACTGGCACTAGAGTCCTGTGGTACACAGAGTAATAGCTCCCCAAAGATGCCTACGTCTGTGGATCTGCAAAGGGTGGGCGGGTTCAGGAGGGCAGCAGCCAGCACCAGGAGAGCAAGAGGGGTTGCCGTGCGGGGAAGGAGCGCCCCAACCACAGGTTACACCCGACTCCGAGGACCTCTGTCACCAGTGGGTCCCCCAGAGCCGTGGGTCCCTCCAACCTCACAGCTCCCGGAGAGAGCTGGACCGAAGACCTTCCATTGGAAGCCATCATCCCTTCACTAAGGCGGTGACCAGTCTCATATGGAATGTTCTCGTACCTTGCAGTCTAGATAACACACCAGCAACTTGGGCCGGAGAGGAACCTTGGTCTGCCTTAAGGCTAAGTTCAGGGTCAGTTCAGAGACTTCTAACTTTTCAGGTTTAATATTTTAATACTAACGGCGTATGGGCTCGAAGCGGTTTCCTATTGCTGCCGTAACAGGTGACCACGAATTCAGGGGCTTAAAATCACTCACGTGTGTTGTCTTCTAGTTCTAGAGGCCAGAAGTCTGCACGTGGGTCTCACTGGGCTAAAAACAAGGTGTCAGCAGAGCTGTGCTCCTTCTGGAAGCTCTAGGTTAGAATCTGTCCTTGCCCTCTCCTGCCCGAGAGGCGGCCGGCTTCCCTGGCTCCAGGCCCCACCTCTCCTCCTCCATCTGACTCTGACCTCCTGCCTCCCTCTTCTAAAACCCTTTGCGATTGCCTCGGACCCACCCAGATAATCCAGAAAAGATCTTCCCATCTCAAGATCCTTCACTTAATCATATCCTGAAAGTCCAAAGTGTCAAGTAAGGCCGTCAGAGATCAGGTTTCTGGGGTTAGGATGTGGGCCTGGGGTGGGGGGGTCGCCTGCTTGCCATTTTTGAAAAATAATCTCAAAAATTAGCTCTGGTCTGTACCTTTCTCTGTCTCTTAAATTAAAGCAATTTCTCCGGGTTATGTTTAGCTTAAGTCCCAAAGAAATTCAATATGTAACAGATAGTTACTAGTTATTAGGCTAATTTATGATTTGGGACTTGTTATACTTGTTCATTGAACTAAAAGGTGTTTGGTAAATTCATTCGTTATTTTGATTTAGGCTGTGTATCAGTCCTTAGAAACGATTGAGGTAGTTTACGAACTTAAATAGAATGAATTAAATTAAAACCAAAATAAGACTCAATTAGAGAGGTAAGCAGGCACCAGCAGAGAGCGACCTGGGACATCTTCAGGGTGGTCTGGCTGGTGGTCTGTCACTGTTTGGATTAAAAGATGAGCTCACTATGCTTCCTGGTCACGTGGTCAAGTACACGCAGATCCCAGACTCTTCTTCGAGCCCCCACCTTGGTGCCACTCCCCACCCCCCACCGCCTGGAAGCTTGCAAGGTGCAAGGACAGAGTCCACTCCTGGGAGGCTGTCTCCATGCCCTCCCTTGCCGCTGACACACAGGCCCACCTTCCCGCTCAGGGGATTCTCGCCATCACCTTACCTCGGGGACACCCCGGGCAGCCCCTGTGCTTCAGTCCACCCGGCGGCTCACATCTCTGCCCGGTGCTCCCAGGCGCGCCCCATTCCCACGCCGACACAGCGACCACAGAGCGACGCTGCAGGAATTCACAGGAGCTCAGCGATCCCTGGTCTCTGTCCCCATCTCAGCACCCTGGGCCTTGCAGCAATTTACGCCCCACGGAGTCGTGCTGTTCCAAACCTTTCCTGCCCTCCCAGGTGCCACCTGCGTTTCTCTCTGAAGTCCCTGCATCCAACCTCATGGACAAAAGCCCGCAATGGAGTCCGTCCCCTCCCCCCCCCCCCCCCCCCCCCCCCGCTGCCCTGGAGACTCGGGGTCTTGTACACACATCACCCGGCACGGCAAGTATTTCTTTCCCTGACTGATTTTGCTCCAACTCCCTGAATGCCTGGCAGGCAAAGAGAGGACGCATATGCTGTGTTTTATTTTATGTATTTATTTTTTAAGATTTTATTTATTTATCTGAGAGAAATCGAGCATGAGCAGGGTGGGGGCAGAGGCAGAGGGAGAAGCAGACTCTCAGGGAGCGGGATACAGGACTCGATCCCACCTGAGCCGAAGGCAGACGCTTCATGGGCTGAGCCAACTGGGGCCCCTGCACGTGCTGTATTTTAAAGGTTCTTCACCTCTCCGTTCCTAGCATCTGGGTCATGGTGGGACTGAACACGTCTCTGACTTCTGTCGTAACAACGGGAAGTCCTATTTTTCTCAGATGTCACCTTCCTTGGAAGGACGTAATGAGAAGTAACCCGCTTTGTGTTGTGCAAAAACATTTCTAGCCCAGCTCCTGTGTGTTGGGCAATGCCCCGGGTCCTGGGGACCCCGAATGACTGGGACGCCATCAAGTACATAGGTAGCCTCGTGACGGTGTCGGGTCATATTTATGGCAATGTTTTAAACTAAACTCTAATAGAAGGTTTCCAGAAATAAACGTTTCCATGATCTTTTATGGAACAATGTCTCCAGGATCAACGGTCAGTCCCAGGGGGGCTTGCTGTTGCTCGCAGTGAAGCCAGAGAAGACCCGCTCTCGAATTCCTGGGGGAAAGTCACTGTCTTCCTGAGCCTCCTCTGCATGTTGGGCCCACGGGTGCAGTGGCATCATCACAGGGGCCTCGCTGACCCCTTCAACACCTGAATGGGGGATGCCTGGACCCCACTGGTCACAGCTTGGAAAGAAAAGACAAGAAGTAAAAGAAGAAACCCATGGTGGACTGGCCTGTCCCCGTACAAGGAGCTCCTGCTGTTTTGCTGTTTCTTACCCAAGCGGGGCCTCCTGGAGACACCCTGGGATAAACCCGCACAGAGGTGTGTCTAACAGGCTGTTTGCATCTGGCCAGAGGGTCAGCCTCCTTACCTGAGCAATTAAGAATTGCCAAGGGCATGGCTCCGAGTAGAGAGAGATCCCTGGGGTGCTGGGGGTGGGCAGTGCCTGCTGACCTCTAATACACTGGGAAAACGGAGAGGTCGCCATACCTGGAGCTCACTTCCGGCCCCGGAGAGGCAGAGCAGATCAGTAAACACTAGGATCTAGAGGAACTGGGGGCAAGATCATGGTCATGGCTTATAGTTCATTTTTTCTCACTTAGTCCTTACACGATCAAAGTCTCACATGCCCACAGCTTGCAAAGTCCAGCTGTTCTGCAAGTCCTATCATAAATAACACGGTCCCCTTCCCTGCCTCCCCATGTCCTACCACCCAGGGACAGTGACCCTCACCAACAGTAGCCGATTCTTTGGGTATCCGCCTCCATGTCTGAAATCACACTGTGTGGGGTCTATTAACCCTAGAGGTCAGCTGGTGACCCTCCTCGGTGGTTGAGGACTTGAGTCTATGTACAGCACGCACGTGCCACGTCCTCTCCTCCAGCCTTCCCAATGAGGTGATACGCTAACTTTGGCGAGATCACTGGTATCTGCATTAATATAAGTTCATAAACGCAATTCCCAGCTATGATGGTGAGTTTTGTGTCAACTCGGCTAGAACATGGTACCCAGTTATCCAATCCAAACTAAGGGAGGTGTTGCTGTGACGGTAAACATCATTTGCTATCACTTGCCTTTAAGGAAAGGAGATAATTCTCAAAGATGTGGGTGGGCCTCGTCTAATCAGGTGAAAGGCCTTCAGATCAAGACTGAGGTTACCCTGAGGCAGCAGATCTTCTACCCCCAGACTGCAGCACCAGCTCCTGCCTGAGCTTCTAGTAGATGCTTTACAGGTTTTAGACTCCCCAGCTCCACAACCACACAAGCCCGTTCCTTTAAGTGAATAAATAGTAAGTTTGTTTGCTTATTGGCCCATAAAGGAAAATATTGTCCTCCTAGCTGCGTCTCTGGAGCCCTGACTTCTACCATGCTAAGGCTAGAGCACACGACGCTAATGCTTCCTTTTCGACATCATTCTGTTTTTCTCGGAGTTACTGATAGTTTGGTTTCTGTTTGCCTGGCTTGGGACTAGTTAACACTCATTTGCCCCCATGGGGCGCCTGGATGGCACAGCGGTTAAGCGTCTGCCTTCGGCTCAGGGCATGATCCCGGCGTTACGGGATCGAGCCCCACGTCAGGCTCCTCCGCTATGAGCCTGCTTCTTCCTCTCCCACTCCCCCTGCTTGTGTTCCCTCTCTCGCTGGCTGTCTCTCTCTCTGTCGAATAAATAAATAAAATCTTTAAAAAAAAAAAAAAAAAAAGAAAACACTCATTTGCCCCCGACCCGCTGAGGAGCACAGCTGTCCTCTCCTACCGCTCCTTCGGTGCTGCCATCTAAAACCTCAACTTACCCCTGAGGCTGTTCTCTGGGCCCCACAGGGCTGGCCTTCTGGGAACCCCCTTCTCCCTCTCCTGGGAACCCCCTTCTCCCTCTCCTGGGGACCCCCTTCCTGAACTCACACCTTCTTGTGCCTTCCTCCCTCAGTTCAGCAGAGCACAGCTTCATCGCGCCCTGATGACCAGAAAATAATTTTTCCGAAATCTTTAATATCTGAAAATGTCTCTTTCTCTCCTCCGACTGAAGGGTGGGGACTTCAAGGCTAGAAACTACTTGTCCTCAGGGGTTCGAGGGCCATGCTCCGTTGTCTGCTAGCTCTCAGCGTGGCTCTTTTTTTTTTTTTTTTTTTTAAGATTTTATTTATTTATTTATTTGACAGAGAGAGACAGCCAGTGAGAGAGGGAACACAAGCAGAGGGAGTGGGAGAGGAAGAAGCAGGCTCCCAGTGGAGGAGCCTGATGTAGGGCTCGATCTCAGAGCACCGGGATCATGCCCTGAGCCGAAAGCAGACGCTTAAGGACTGCGCCCCCCAGGCGCCCCCCAGCATGGCTCTTGGCAAGTCCTACAGTGTTCTGGTCTGGATCCCCTGTGAGGAAGCTGTTGCCTGTTCTCTGAAAGGGGTTCTCTTTGTCCACGATGCTCTGGAGTGTCCTGACACTGTGGCTCGGGGGGGCTACCTGGATCCACCCAGCTGGGCGCTGGCAGTCCTGCATGTGGGAAGTCAGGTCCCTCAGTTCCAGAACGGGGTGACCCTCCAGAGTCCCTTCCAGTCTCCCCTTTGGAACTCACAGTATTTGGACCATGGTCCGTTCGAGTCTGTTCTCTCATGTTCTCATTTTTTTTCCCCTTGATTTCACCCTTTTCTTTCTGCTTTGCTTTCTGCTTTTCAACTTTAGTTTCAAAATTTTTATTGGGTATTAATTTTTTACCCCCCCTTTTAATTCCAAGATCTTTGTTGTTATTCTCCCACATTCATCTTCTACAATTACTTTTAAAGCGTCATGTTTATATTTCATGGGAAGAATAGCTCTTTAGTCCTTCCGGGGATTTTGACAGCTTACGGATTTACCGTAACCTTCCATCGGCACGCACACTCTAACAAGCCGACCGGACCGTGTGTGGGTGGTGGGCTTGTGTGGGGTGGTCTGGGTGAGCTGCTCAGTGTGGGGGATCCTTTCTGTACTGCTTCAGATTCCCAGACTCCAACAACCTCTTTCCTGGAGGCTGAAAGCCTGAGGTTCTGGAAGCTGCATCACAGAAGCAGGACGGGTGTCCACTGACCCCCTGGGGGACTTCAGGGTGGTGACCTTGACCGGGGAGGTGCTGCTCCCCCCAGGCCAGCACCCGTGTCTTCCATCCTCCGGAGACTAACCTCCAGTCTTTTGATGGGGGGAGAAGGGGTCACCCGGCTGAGGGGGCAGGGGGACGAGATTTGGGGGTCTCAATACTGTGATTGACTTCCAACCCACCCTCCTGTGTTTAATCCACCCTCAGCCCTCTTGGTGGGTCCTGGGTGCCCCCCTCCTGGAGTATCTCGGCTCCGTGGCTCAATCCAGCTGGTGCTTGGTTTCCTCTGCAGCTGGTTTAGGATTCTGTGTGCTTTTTGGCTGCGTCAGTTACGACCTGGCCCTGTGCTCTTCAATGTTCAAATCTCTCTGTTCCATTTGCCCTTAGAGACTCACATTTAAGGACTAGAACAAACAACCAAAGTAAAAACCTTCCCTGTTATCCCAGTGGGGTTTCAGACAGGAACCGGGGGTAGACACATGTGTTCAGGTCTTGGACTCTTACAGGATGTGTCCTTCACGTGCTTTCTGTTCCCTTAGCAGCCCGTGTCCCGGAGCTCCCAAGGGAGGCTGGCTTCTGTAAGGACACTCTTCCTGGCAGGAGAGCACTGCAGGTTAGGAAGCAAGTCTAGGCGTCAGGAAGTCTCCTTCCAAAGGAAGGATTGCTTGGATTGCACACCCAACCCCTCTATTGCACCCTCAGCTCCGAATGCGCCTCCCCCAGAGACTGGCCCCTCAGCCCCATCCCTCAAAGGGAGCTTCCTCCTTGTAATGAAAGTGGCTTCAGGATGCTGGGGGCTGTGAGCCTTCGCAGCAGAGCCAGTCAATCCCGGCCCCGGAGAAGCAGGGATGGTCTGGAACCGGTGTGGTCTCTGTGCTGTGGTCCAGCAGGCGTGGCATGTCCCCCCTAGGGTGCTAGTCTCTGCCTCTGGGCTGGGGTCTACACGGAGCAGGAAGCAGTCGTGTTCAGGGAGCGCAAAGGTGGCTAGTGAAAGCATCATGTCTGACATTGGCTTGACCTCCCCGTCATGTTCATGGAAGCTCGATTCTGAGCGTGTAAGTTGTTTCTTAAAAAATCGTGTGTATCCTTTCACATTACGACCGGAGAGAGTTCGGAGCCTGGAGTTCACCAGCGGGCTTGATGCTGCCACCACCGACTTGCCCCGTGCTGTTTTCCGCAGTCACCTAAGTAGGTCAGTAGAGAAGCAAGGAAACTGTCGGACATAAATTCCATAATTTTTGTTTGAAAAGCTGTAGAGAGTTTTTAAAAACCAGCATATAACTTACATAAAATAAAACTCGCCGTACAGCACAGTGAGCTTTGCGACAACTGTGTGTGGTCAGCTTCATTCAAGATACAGGAGGTTTCCATCCCCGGGAAACGGGGTGGGGGGTCTCCCTGTGCTCTCTCGGGGGTCTCCCCCTGTTCTCATCTCCCATCCTCCACCGTCAGGCAACCTCTGACTGCTCTTCCTCACTGGAGCTTGCCTTTTCTGGATAAACAGATCATATAATTATACAGTCTGGCTTCTTTCATTTAGCGGCACGTTGCTGTGTATCAGCAATGTGTTCCTTTGTATCCCTGGGCCGTATTTCACTGTATGGACGTATCACAATTTGCCTTTCCTTGCATCAGTTGATAGATGCCGGAGTTGTTTCCAGTTTCCGGAGATTATGAATAAAGCTGCTACAAACATTTGAATACATTTCTCTGTGTGTTCATATGTTTCCTTTCTCTTGCACAAACACCTGGGAGCAGACTTGCTGGTTATATGGTAAGTGTCCCTTATGCTTTATAAGAGAAGTACATAATTACACAAGGTGTCTGGAAGATATACGTGGCTAGCCACATTTAAACTAATTAAATAGAAGTGAACGAGCAGTTCCTCGGTTGCAGTAGCTACTTGGCAAAGTGCTCAATGGCCACATGTGACCAGCGGCCACCGTACGGGATAGCGTGGACCCGGACTATTTCCACCACCCTGGAAAATACCGCTGGACAGCACGGGCATCGAACTTCAAACCTCGAGTTTCAGAATAGAAAGTGTTTCATTGATTTGGACAAAAGGATTTTTAAGGCCAGGGGTACTCTTTCTCACCATTGTTTACATAAATGGTAATATCCTTGCCAAATCTACTTACAAGTGGAACACTCCCATCTTGTATTCATTTGGCAGAACTAAAGTTTGGAGCTACCCAAGGACCAAAGAGTCCGACAGCCTGAAGAAGTTATTGTTCATGCTGGAGCAGCTGGCTGTCCGCGTGGAGCAGCCACCCATGGAGACCCACTGCCCTCCCAGCCTCTGCAAAGTCCTGTAAACAGCGGCAAGACCCAGGGATCCTACCGAATGGAGAGCGGGCTCTGCTCGTAGCTGGGAGAACGCCAGAGGCTCCAGGACAGATAATGTCATAACAGATGGGAATCACAGTCTGGCCTCTTCATTCCTCGCTCTTTAAAATAAGGGCATGAACTATTATTCAACGTAGTACTAGAAGTCCTTGCAACAGCAATCAGACAACAAAAAGGGATCAAAGGTATCCAAATCGGCAGAGAAGAAGTCAAACTGTCTCTCTTCGCAGATGACATGATACTCTATATGGGAAACCCAAAAGAATCCACTCCCAAACTATTAGAAGTTATAGAGCAATTCAGTAATGTGGCGGGATACAAAATCAATACTCAGAAATCAGTTGCATTTCTATACACGAATAACGAGACCGAAGAAAGAGAAATTAGGGAATCCATCCCATTTACAATAGCACCAAAAACCATATGTTACCTTGGAATTAACTTAACCAGAGACGTAAAGGACCTATATTCTAGAAACTACAAATCACTCTTGAAAGACATTGAAGAAGACATAAAAAGATGGAAAAATATTTCATGCTCATGGATCGGGAGAATTAACATAGTTAAAATGTCCATGCTACCCAGAGCAATCTACACTTTCAATGCTATCCTGATCAAAATACCGAGGACATTTTCCAAAGAACTGGAACAAATAGTCCTTAAATTTGTATGGAAACAGAAAAGGCCCCGAATCTCCAAGGAACTGTTGAAAAGGAAAAACAAAGCTGGGGGCATCACAATGCCGGATTTCGAGCTGTACTACAAAGCTGTGATCACAAAGACAGCATGGTACTGTCACAAAAACAGACACATAGACCAATGGAACAGAATTGAGAACCCAGAAATGGACCCTCGGCTCTTTGGGCAACTAATATTTGATAAAGCAGGAAAAAACATCCGGTGGGAAAAAGACAGTCTCTTCAATAAATGGTGCTGGGAAAAGTGGACAGCTACATGCAAAAGAATGAAACTTGACCACTCTCTCACACCATACACAAAAATAAACTCCAAATGGATGAAAGACCTCGATGTGAGACAGGAATCCATCAAAATCCTAGAGGAGAACATAGGCAGCAACCTCTACGACATCGGCCAAAGCAACCTTTTTCATGACACATGTCCAAAGGCAAGAGAAACAAAAGATAAAATGACCTTATGGGACTTCATCAAGATAAAAAGCTTCTGCACAGCCAAGGAAACAGTCAAAAAAACTAAGAGGCAGCCCACGGAATGGGAGAATATATTTGCAAATGACACTACAGATAAAGGACTGGTATCCAAGATCTACAAAGAACTTCTCAAACTCAATACACGAGAAACAAATAAACAAATCAAAAAATAGGCAGAAGATATGAACAGACACTTTTCCAATGAAGACATACAAATGGCTAACAGACACATGAAAAAATGTTCAAAATCATTAGCCATCAGGGAAATTCAAATCAAAACCACACTGAGATACCACCTTACGCCAGTTAGAATGGCAAAAATAGACAAGGCAAGAAACAACAATTGTTGGAGAGGATGTGGAGAAAGGGGATCCCTCCTACATTGTTGGTGGGAATGCAAGTTGGTACAGCCACTCTGGAAAACAGTGTGGAGGTCCCTTAAAAAGTTAAAAATTGAGCTACCCTATGACCCAGCCATTGCACTACTGGGTGTTTACCCCAAAGATACAGACGTAGTGAAGAGAAGGGCCATATGCACCCCAATGTTCATAGCAGCAATGTCCACAATAGCTAAATCATGGAAGGAGCCGAGATGCCCTTCAACAGATGACTGGATTAAGAAGTTGTGGTCCATATATACAATGGAATATTACTCAGCTATCAGAAAGAACGAATTCTCAACATTTGCTGCAACATGGACGGCACTGGAGGAGATAATGCTAAGTGAAATAAGTCAAGCAGAGAAAGACAACTATCATATGATTTCTCTCATCTATGGAACATAAGAACTAAGATGATCGGTAGGGGAAGAAAGGGATAAAGAAAGGGGGGGTAATCAGAAGGGGGAATGAAACATGAGAGACTATGGACTATGAGAAACAAACTGAGGGCCTCAGAGGGGAGGGGGGTGGGGGAATGGGATAGACCGGTGATGGGTAGTAAGGAGGGCACGTATTGCATGGTGCACTGGGTGTTATACACAGCTAATGAATCATCGAGCCTTACATCGGAAACCGGGGATGTACTGTATGGTGACTAACATAATATAATAAAAAATCATTAATAAAAAAAAAAAATAAGGGCGTGAAACCCAACGGATAGAGCGTAGGTCACCGGCCAGCCTTGACACTCTCGGTTTCAAGCTCCAGCATCCTTGAACAGCCTGCGATTTAACAAATAGAATTTTTTTTTTTTCTGACCACAGCCCAAATAGGTATGTTTCACCTTGGCTTTTCCATATGAAGTTCTGATTTCCTGGAAGCTGGGGCTCATGGTGGGGAATCTAGACTCGGGACAATCAGGGGCATTGACTGTGGGCATGGCTCGGTCCCTTGTGTGTGGTCTTTCTCAGAGAAGGGAAGGCACAGAAGAAGGGGGTTTTATTACCTCTTGGGCAATGTTGCATTTTGTGAAAGAAAGTATTTTAACCACCAATTTGAACAAAGCTGGCAAAACAATAGTCCTTCTTGTGGTCTTAGCCATTAATCTTCTTTTGTGTAGGGGGAAAAATCAGATGCCTCGATGACGTCATCAGTTGGCTAGGAACAGAACCAATGGAACCAAAGGACACCATTGTTTCCCTGACAGGGTGGTTCAAGAGGAAGCTGTGCTTGCTTTTTCTTTTCCAGAAAGAAGAGGGCACATCTGCAGCTGACCACCAATAAACATGGCTGGAATCTTCACATTGGGAGAATTTGCCGGAATGTCTGTCTTTGTGGAAGTGATTCAACATTTCCAAAGAGGCTCCCCCATCTGTCATCTGCTTTCTTTTCACTCCCAGATAAAAAGAGCTCAATTTATTTTTTTTTTATGGTAAGTCTGGTGGAATGTTTTTTCCCCCTTCCCGCTATTGTTCCTTTCTCTCTTCACCTTGGGCAGACAAACTCATTTAGGCAATAAAGCAATAAAGTTATCTTAGGAAAGGTGGTCAGCATTAGCAAGAGGAAATGGTGTCGTCTGCAGATACTCTGCGTGAAGATGCCGAACGGCGTCAGAAGCATGTCCTTGGGAGGAGCGTAAAGGCTCGGCGCTGCTCTTCCAGGATGATTCTGAGAAATTCAAATCGCCAAGGCCTTGTCAGGAAGGGTCCCTGCGGAAAAGGGAGGGAACGAGAAGACAGATGGGACAGGAAAAGGGAAGGGTACTAGACCTGACAGAGAGGGGACTCCTGGACACCTGTCAAGATTTCACGTTTCGTACACCAAATGCTACCTCAATGGTGAAATACAGGTCACAAAATGGGCCACTAGTGTGACTACTGATGGTCTGTTTCTCTGTGCCCTTGCCGAGACTGTAGGGCACACCAGCAAGGAAGCATAGCTGACGTCAGTAGATTGATTGCAAAAATGACCCCATTTTTCCACTCCTTCCTATATTCATGCCTTTTGCAATGTGGCTTTACGTTCTTTCCATCAAGAGTTGGAGTCTATTCCCTCATCCCTTGAATCCAGACTGGTCTTTGGCTTGCTTTAGCCAATGACTGTGGTGGAAGTGTCTGAACCCAGGCTTCAAGATGTTTCATGCTCTTCTGCTCTTTCTCTTGGACCTCTGCCTCCACTGTGAGAACAAGCCTGGGCTAACCAGCTGGAGAATGAGCTCCAGATGGAACAGAGCTGAGTCTTCTTAGCTGAGACCATCCTAGCCCAGTGAGCCTCCAGCCAGCTTGCAGACGCACACCCAAGCCAAGCCTGGCCAGGCCAACCCCAGGTTTGTAAGAAGTAAGTAACACATGATTGGGGAGCCTGGGTGGTGCAGTCAGTTAAGCATCCAACTCTTGATTTTAGCTCAGGTCATGATCTCAGGGTGGTGAGATAGAGCCCTGTGTCGGGCTTCTCGCTCAGTGCAGAGTCTGCTGGAGATTTTCTCTTCCTTTCCATCTGCCCCTCCCTCTCAGGTGCGTGCGCTCTCTCTCTCTCTTTCTTTAAAATAAATAAATAAATCTCTAAAAAGAAAAGGAAGTAACACATGATTGCTTTTTTAAGCCAATAAGTTTTGGGGTGGTTTGTTACACAGCAATAACATAGCTGGTAACTCTTTAGAAACTGAGAGTCATAAAGGGCAAAGAGATGACAGGCAATATAAATCATGATAAAACCCAGACAGTTAGCCCTGGCTCATGCACGAGCTGCGGTTACTGATGAAGCGGAACCCTGCAATGGGCTCTCCTCCCAGCTGGCACAAGGGACACAAGGCCTCCCAACCAAGCTTCCTCTGGTGTGCCTTCTCCAGGTCCCTCAGCTCAGTCAGCTCCCAACTCAAAAGCCCGCACTCAGCACTCATGGATGAGCCCTGCTCCAGAAATGAGCCATCTCTGACCGCGTGTACCATAGCCGGTCACCTGCAAGCTGGAAACTTAGAGTTTACTTTAAGAATGATGTCCGTTCTGTCCTGTTGCAGGTTCCAGATGTCAAAGCAAGGATGTGGTGGCCTCTTCGGTGTGAAATTCCGGATTTCCCGGGGTCTTCCGGTAGGAGCTGTGATCAACTGTGCTGACAGCACAGGAGCCAAGAATCTGTCTATCATCTCTGTGGACGGGATCAAGGGACGACTGAACAGACTTCCTGTTGCTGGAGTGGGTGACACAGTGGTGGCCATGGATCTCGGAAAGAAGGCACATCCAGCAATGGGAATTCACCCACGAAAGTCAGACTGGAGAAAAGCTGGTATGTCTCCTATTTGAAGACAATGCAAGGGTCATAGTAAACAAAAAGGTGAAAGGCTCTGCTATCCGGGACTAGTTGCAAAGGAGTGTGCAGACTTGGGGCCCAGGATTGCACCCAGTGCTGGCAGGAGGGCAGGATAATTTGGTGCACTTGCTAAAAAAAAAAAATTAAAAATTATTTGTGGGGCGCCTGCGTGGCTCAGTCCGTTGAGCACCCAACTCTTGATTTTGGCTCTGGCCAGGATCTCAGGGTCCTGAGATTGAGCCCCACGTCGGGCTCCGTGCTCAGCACAGAGTCTGCTTGAGAGTCTCTCTCTCCCTCTCTCTCTGTCCCTCCCCCGCTTGCATGCACACTTTCTCTAAAAAAATAAATAAATCTTCAAAAAAAGTATTTGCTCCCCCCCCAAAATAATGATATTTACTGAAGCAGATGCAGACTAAAATCCCCTCCCTTAGAGAAGAGAGCTGCTCACGTGCTGGTGGACATCCTTTGACCATGGCGGCGTGCTCGAAACACACCCATGTGACTCTCACAGACGGGCTCCTGTCATGCAGAGGTAGGCTTATGGCTTTTCTAAAATGACAAGCTATCACCTGCCCTTTGTAGGTCATTCAAATAACAACGCAACAATTCTTTTTAAAACTAATTTTAAAAATTGGGGAGCCTCTAGGGATGCCTGGGTGGCTCAGTGGGTGAAGCGTCAGCCTTCGGCTCAGGTCATGATCTCAGGGTCCTGGGATCGAGTCCTGCATCGGAGTCCTTGCTCAGTGGGGAGCCTGCTTCTCCCTCTGCTGCTCCCCCTGCTTTTGCTCACTCTCTCTCTCTCTGAATAAATAAATAAAATCTTCAAAAAAACCATTAGGGACCATCTAAAGTGGGTTATGAAAGTCCTCCCCTCCCCGTAACTGCCAATGACAGGCTCGTGAATCTCTTTCAGCACCTTTATCATAACATTACCTCTCTGTAAGCTGGCTCTGTGTCCTGTGTTCTGGAACACGGACTTGCCTTTCAGTGATGTCTGTTTCATTATGCAATCCTTCTGCTGAGGTTCTTGTTTCGGTATTAGCAGTTTTTGTTGTTTATTGTTTTTAATTTCCAAGAACCGTTTGTCGGATTGATTGCTTTCACAGCAGCCTGTCCTTGTTCAATGAACATAGCATTGGTTCCCGAAACTCTCCAAGGATATTAATCAGGCTTCTAAAGGACTTTTCTTTCTTTCTTTTCCTTCCCCCATCTTTTAAAATATATTCCAAAAATAACTGATAAGTTAGAAAAATCAGATAAGCAACCCATCTACATTTTACACCATCTCATTCCGTAAATAATCATTGTTATTTTTTTTTCCTGTTTCTCTCCTTCCTGTGTTAACTGTGTTTCCTGTGTTTGCCACGTTCTGGCACGTGGCTCTCCTTCAGTGTCTTAGGATCCTCGAGAGTGGATTTGTACTTATTAATGAAGATCTAGATTCATCAGTATTGACTGCTGCTGTGAAAATCCTTCACAGATACGAAGGTCACTGTTTTAATTCTCTTGTCATGGCTATTCCCAGAGCGCAACGTTTGGCTGTGTGTTTTGAGGGTGGGCTTGTCCTTGCCTGCAAGGTGAGTATGGCCAGCAGGGCATTCTCTACAGTTTTGGGGGATGGGGAGAGGGCTAGTGGACTGGAGATTCTCTTCGGTGGAGAATGAGAGCATTTACCCTGGGAGCAGAGTATGTGGGTGTATATCGGAATTGCTTGGAGGGTGCGTTGGAAAGCCTGTGGCTGTGTTTCTGATACAGAGGGTTTGGGGTGGGGCCTGAGAATTTGCATTTCTAGCGCATTCCCAGTGGATGCTTCTGCCGATGCTGGTCCAAGGTTGGCACTTTAAGAAACACTGGATTAGGGGAGCTCACTGCGGTGCGAAGACTCCTGGCTGTTGACCCCTCCATGCTGCTGACGTGGTGGCCGGAAGCTGCTCGGGACAGGACCTCACTCCTTTATAGCCTTGACATTCATTCTCCTGAGGTCCACAGACCCGCAGCAAACCTGCCTGCAGCAGGGGCCTGGGGCTCTTCTGGAACCTGGCTGCCAACTCGCAGCCCCAGCCTGCTCCCTGAGCTCGGGAGGTCCCTGACAAAGTGGTATCTTCAGTCTTCCTGCAGCGTCCCTGGTGTGAGCTGTGTGGGCTCTGACCAAGCTTGTACGACTCCCGTCCTGTCTACTATGCATCACTTACAGATTTTCAAGAACTCCTCCTCTGCTCTTGGTTCCCTTCCCTGTTTCCCAGCATTGCTAGGAGCTCCTCCTCCTCCTTTCCTCCTTCTACTTAATGTGCAATGTGGCTGTTTCTGCACATATGCAAAAGTTGAGAAAATAAAACAAATACCCCCCTGCTAATAAACAAATAAATAAACTCACCACTAAATTTTCAATGTTTATGTTTCTTATTTATTTTTAAAGATTTTATTTAGTTATTTGAGTGAGAGAGAGAGCACGAGCTGGTGGGAGAGGCAGAGGGAGAGGGAGAAGCAGACTCCCCGCTGAGCAGGGAGCCAGTCGCAGAACTCAATCCCAGGGCCCCGAGATCATGACCTGAGCCGAAGACAGATGCTTCACTGACTGAGCCAGCCAGGCGCCCAGATTCTCGCTGCTTTTCTTGCGTCTGCATACTCTTCCATCTGGCCCACGACGGCAAGCCTACTCCATGTTTGGACAAGTTTCTAGATGCAAGTGATTTATATAGGTGGAGATCGGCGATGTTGAGTTAGTTAATACTCTTCTATATGCGCAAGACATGTGTGCGGAAGTGGAGGCTAGGGATTTAGAATGCGGGATTCCCCTCTGCACGGCTCTGCCCCTCCCAGGGCAGCACTAGGATCTTCTGAGCGAAGCGGCAACATCACCCCACAGGGCTGCGCACCCTCCCTGGGGAGCGGGAATGCAAATTGTCCCTCCAACCGCCTCTGGACAGTTTGTCTCTTCGAGCTGGTAAATTGTGCCAGTGCCCTATTTAAAAAAATTAAGATTTAAAGTTTCCAGGGGGTGGGGACCAGGTTATAAAAGAGAGAGAAAGCTCAGCTGGGGGTGGATGGATCTTCACCTGCGTCCTTTATCTGTGGGTTTGCCTGATTCCTTCCTGGGCCAAGCACACCGGACAACCTACCAAATGAGTGAATGGACACCAGCTACCATTTCTTGCTCTTTAATGTTTTGTAAATAAAGAAGAAACATATACAATACAAAAATGCATGTATTGCATGGTGCACTGGGTGTTATACGCAACTAATGAATCATCGAACTTTACATCAAAAACCAGGGATGTACTGTATGGTGACTAACACAATATAATTAAAAAATATTATTATAAAAAATGTATACAATAGACGTGAAAGTCTGTCTCTCCAATCTTACATCCCCAAAGCAGCTACTGCTAGCAGTTAGGTATTTTTCATTCCAGAACCTTCTATGCATATAAACCTGCTTTGTCACTCTCTTGTACTTTCGCTTTCTCTAGCCAATTAAAAACTTATTATAGACATTTGGAGTCACAACTGTATAGCGTTCTTCCCACAATTGCAGAGTTGTCCTAACTGTGGACCACGGAGGTCGTAGCTGTCGTTGTCGGCATCTGTGTGAGTGTATCTACCCAAGGAACGTCTGGGTCAAAGACAACTAAGTATTTAGATCAGGCAGATGAGGCCAAATGCCCCCAGCTCCTGCTCCTTTAAATCTTAACACTTCGGGTATGCCCCTTCCTGACCTCATTCTGAAATCACACCCCACGAAAGCCTGCTGTTTCCTTCACATGAGCTCTGTTCTGGGTTTCTGCCCCTACGTGTTCTTTAAATGTCAGGATTTAAGTTGGATGCGGACCGACCTCAAAGCTCCATCCCGTTTCATTCCAGAGGACTGCTTCTGCCCCTGTTTTCTTCCCAGGCTGGTGTGTCCCCATTAGCAGCTAAAAATAGTGCTCGGCTCAGCACGCAGCCTTGCTGCTAGATGCTGGTCTCACTTGGTGAGCACTTCCCTGGGGCACAGACAGGCAGGTCACACGTCACCTCTTTGGCCTGTGCCCGCCATCCTCGGTCCGCACTGCCAGGCGGAGCATCTGCCAGACTGAACTCGCTGCAGATGGAGGGCTTAGAATTCTGCAGAGGAAGGGCCTGTGCTGGCTGCTGCCCAGGATGCCATCCTGTGGGCCCGTCCCCGTGCCCGGTAATGACTTCTCCGCGGCAGCCAAGAAACAAGCCCAGCACAAGCCATCTGTCTCAAAGGGCTTCCTGCAGCCGGAAGAAGGAGCGCGTGCATGTGTGTGCATGTGTGTGTGTGCATGGGTGCTTTCTCTTCTGCACCCTCCCCCTGCCCGGGCTGCAGAATTCATATCCTGTCCATTTCTTCATTCCCCTTGTGTAGCAAGGACTCCGAGCAGTGGTGAGCTGGTCAATGTTGGCCAGCCAGCTCCCCGGAGGAAGCCCTGATGAGCGCTTAGGGACTTCCAGGGCATAATATTCCCTCCATGGCCAACTGCAAGCTATCAACATGATGTCACTAACTTCGGAGTTGGGAAGAAAGGCACGGACACCACCGCCGTTATATAGGATTCCTGCCACACATACAATAGACATAAACAGCCTCAAAAGCGCTGAGGTTAGTAAAAGAAATGGGAAGTGATGAGTTTTGAATATTTATTACTTCTTTTTTACTTCAACTTATTTCTAAGTTTATATGCTTTGATTTTTAATAACAGCTGTGTTTAACAACTGGCTCAAAAAAATTCCTGAAACTTTAGCAATTTGCTCCTATGCACCAGTCCAAGTCACTGAAGGCTCGGTACACCTCTGAGTGGCTCTCAGAGGGGAGCAAACTCATGAAAGTCGGCATTTTCTTAAACATTTCTGTGGAACAGTTCCCCAATTTCCTGCACAGTCCTTGGGGGGTGAATGGCAAGTCCTTTCTCAGCCATGGTGCCCGACACCCAAATCTCAATTCTCCACTCTTCCCAAGTGGACTTCTGATTCTTTCTTAGTCTTTGTGGGGGGAAGCGGAGAACTTTCTAGAATGTTCTAGAAGGATTCTGGGGAAATAGTTGTTCCCAGTACCCCTCGCAGAGGTCAAGTTGGGCCTTGATTCTAACATAGAGATCTGCACGTATCCCTTATTTCTGAATTTCTGGAAGATCTGAGTAGAGAGCTATTTGAGTGTCCAGAAAAAAACTAAGAGCCTTGGTCACCCTGACTCCTGGAAACGTACTTATCTGAGACGAGGATAGAGACCATGCAGCCAGAGGGCAGCTGGAAAAGATGCCAAATGCATTTTCAAAAGCTTTCCTTACATAAACTCTCCATTTGAACTTCCAATAAGAGAATCAGAAGATCTCGTTCCACTAATTAGTAATCCAAGTTCGGTTTTTGGATTAAATCCAATACACCAACTTTAATCTTCAAATTGGCACAAGGTATCAATTCATCAGCAATAAATATAGAAGTTAAGAGCTGTGTATGCAATGCAGTCCTCCTTGGGTTAGCCTGCTGGTGGTGGGGCGTGGGAGCTGAACTCTCCCCAGTCCTGCCTCTGAGTTTTGCTCTAGGATGTGCAGCTGGCTTGCCGGCACTTCTCTGGCACTTCTCACTCTGTGCCCGCTGCACCCCTCTCCCTCCCCACTCCCCCTGATGTTGTTTTGGGATCCTTTCTCAACACAGCACTCCAAGGACCACTTACATACCAGGGGAGGCACAAGGGAGGAAACACATGTGTTACTCCCCGATCACTAAAACATACACAAATACACACATATATGCACAGACACATGCAAACACCGACATACACACAAAGACACACACACACACACATGCACACAACCACAACCAAACACAAACTTGCACACATACACACAGAGTTCATAATCTGTGTTTCAGGAAACCTTTCAGACCCCAAATTTCTTGCCTTTAGCCCTCCTACTTTTATTTGACCGGCGTTGGCCAGCTTAACCAGCAAGGGCTTCCTGCAACGAGCTACCTGATTCCATGTGATGACGTTTCCGTGAATGGTTTGAATGGTTTCTGGCTTGGGCATCCATCAACCCGCTGTTTCTGCACCCGGTCATGACGTGGTGGGAGGGAGCAGTTTCCGCACCAGCGAGCAATGCTCAGACACCGGCTGGGTGTCCTACGATTCAACTCAGTTCTCACACTGTCTACCTGGGGATGGCATCAGGTCCCACAGGTTGAAGGCTCAGTGTCACAGGACTGCCCGGCACTCCAGACCCGATGGTCAGCCCAGGGTGTCACCAGTGCTTCTCACCGACTGGCTACAGACTGGAGGTTCCAACGACCCCATCCTTGAGGTCGTTAATTTGCTAGAGCAGCTCTCAGAACTCAGAGAAACTTTTTAGTTCCTAGATCATCAGTTTACTATAAAAGGGTATAATTCAGGAACAGTCAGATAGAGGAGAGGCATAGGACAGGGTATGGGGAAGGGACACGGAGCGTCCACGCCCTCTGAGAGCCCCAATCTCTCCACATCTCCACGTGTTCACCAACCCAGCAGCTCCCCAAACTGTGTTTGTGGTTTTACAGAAGCCTTATTACATGGGTACGGTTGATCAAACCATTGGCCGTTGGTGATTTGGTCAACCTCTCCTCTTGTGGGAGTGGGTGGGACTGAAATTTCCAGCCCTGTAGTCACACGGGGGGGTTCTCCTGGCAACCAGCCCCCATCCTTAGGTGCTTTCCAGAAGTCCCCTCAGTAGCATGACAAAGGACACCTTTGTGACTCTCACCACTCAGGAAGCCCCAAGGTATTTAGCAGCTCTGTACCAGACCCGGGTGGAGACCAAATATATATTTCTTAGTACAAGTCACAATATCAGCCCAAGTGGGGCATGGAGCCCGGGGTGGGGGGGCGTAAGGCCATGTGTGCATCGTGTCAAGTTCCCTCGTTCCTCATCTTCAGTGGTGTCTCCCATTCACGCCACGCCGAGGTGATGGTGTGATCACGGGGGGGGGGGGGGGGAAGGGGGCAGGGCGGATGGTTCTTCGTTTGAAAGGCGAGCACACACCTGCAGCCTGGCAATGAGTCGGAGTATCGGCGTGGAAGCAGCTACAGAGGGGAAGCGGGGAGAGCCAGGGCAGGGACATGCGCGTGAACAGGGCGCGGCTCACCTGCTTCCCGGTTGCATTCATTAAATCGATTCAGTAGCATGAGAACACAAACAACGTCCCTAATAAAGCACCTGACAGATATTTCCCAATTGATTATTTCAAAGTAACATCTCCACAGAATGCTTCAAATTCCTGGAAAGGTCGCCCCTCATCCCCTCACTTTGCGCCGCCATCTGCCCGTCTTCCTTGTGCTGCATCGAGTTCCACACGTGGTCAAGTGATATATGACTCAAGGCTCCAGGCTTTTTATTACTGACTTTTTCTGAGCACCCACGTGTTACGTGTCAGGAGCACTGCACGTTGACTTAGTTCCCACATACCCCTTCCAAGTCGGTGAGCACGATCACTGTTCTCAAAGACCAGGACTTGGAGGCTCAGACAGGCCAACAGACATCCCAGAGCCCCCTGGACTACCCCCTCGCTGGTCAGGAGCTGGGGGGCTCTCTCCCTACATGTCCACCCCACCTGACTCCCCCTGCTCTGGTCCTGCAAGGCCGCCCATACACTATACATCAACCGGGTGTTCTGGCTTGGAGGCTTAGCTTACAGGACACCCGGCAGGATGCTAGAGGGGGTCAAGTTGGGGTATCTATCCCCCCAAAGCCTTCCCTGCAGGTCTCCTCAGTTGGCTGTTACGGCTCCTCTCAGGACAGACCTCTTTCGGTCCCCCTTCTTCCAAGTTCTGGGTGCTGCTCCTTCCCCTGGTCCCATGGGGCCTGGAGATGCTGTGATGAGCCCCAGGGTCCAGGATACAGCTCTGGGCCCTGTCATTTCCCCACACGGGGCCCAAACCTTTGCAAACAGCTCCTCTGCTGCTTTAGCGGGGGTATCACCACAAAACCAGGAGCACCCAGCAGCACTTCACTCTCCCACAGCTCTGGAGGTTGGGCTGCAGTCACAGTGTCTTCAGGGCCATTCTCCCTCCAGAGGCTCAGGGAAGAATCCGTTCCTTGCCTCTCCCAGCTTCTGGCTTTGGCCAGCCTTCCTTGGCTCAGGGCTGTGCACCTCGGCTCTCTGCCTCAAGGATGGCATTGCCTTCTCCCATCTCCATCTGGTCTCCCTCCACCTCTCTCTTACAAGGACACCGGTGACTGCATTGAGGACCCACCAGGACCATCTAGGAGAGTCTCCCCATTTCAAGAGCCTTATTCACCTCTGCGAAGTCTTTGCCATAGAAGGTAACATTTGCAAGTTCCAGGGATTAGGACCCAATCTCTTTGGGGCTATTATTCAAACTGCCACCTTGTTACACCTTCCTCAAACTATTGCACTTCGAGCATGCTGTCTGCGCCTGCTGGGGCCTGACCCATACAACCGGGCGCTGTGAGTAAGTTACCATGAGAACTTGCACGAGGCTTTCAAAATCATTTATATGCTAATGACTCCCAGATTGACATCTCTGGTCCATTTCTTCTCTCTGGGTTCCAAGATCATGTGTCCAGTTGACTATGTGATATTTCCATTTGGATATTTGCATTTTCATTTTGTTTCGTAGGCACCTCAAGCTCGTGTGACAAAATCCATCTCTTCTCTTTTCCTGCCTCCCACCTGCTCCTTCCCCAGGCTTCCTGTCCATCAAACAGCCTCACTACCCAATGGTTCACACAGGCTGGAAACCTGGAAGTCAGCCTGTCACCGACATATCTCAACAACCTCCCCATACCCACCAAACCATTCAGTGCGCCATCCCTGCGGATCCTACCTCCAGTTCATTACCGTGTCCCCGCAGGTCCCACCTCCACGACAGACTGGGATTCTTGTTTGCTCTTCCATCTCTGCGGACACCGGTCCCGTCCAAGGCACCACCACCTCGCTCACCGGGACCACGATGATGGCCTTCTGAATGCCTCCGGCTTCCCCTCCGTCTCTCCTCTCTAGTGGTGTCTCCAAGCATCCAGAGAGATATTTTATAAACCTAGGTCGGATCCCATCACTGCCTCACAGAGAATTCGTCAATACCTGCCAACTGGATTCTTGCCTTCGCTCACCCCACTTTTTGATAACCCCATTCCCACCCTTCTCACTGATATCCCATGCCTGGAATGACCTTTCCCTGTGTGTTCACACGGCTCCGTTGTTCCGTCTGGGTTACCCAGTGCTGAGCGCAGTTCTCAACACAGTGGGAAGCTAGTGGGTGCACCTCTTCATGGGACAGGTGCAGCCTCATCTCGCAAAGGGTGAGAATCCCAGGAGGAATGAGGGCCCGTGGCCCTCGGTGGACTCCCCCACGCGGAGGATAATATGGAAACGGGGCTGATCCGGGGAATTGGGTCCCATGATCTCCCCAGAAACAGAAGGACCTTCCAAGTCCTGAATTCATTCTGGATTAGCCATCGGTGCCTCCTGGGTCCCCATGAGAGATGACCCTGCTGCTCCTCCCTGACAAGAGGCGTCTGGCCTGTGGGGAAATTCTGTCTGCGTGGCGTCCCTGCTCAAGGTCCCTGGAGGGCCCTGATTAGCGAAGGGTCGCAACACCGTCGTTGGTACGGGTCCTGGGACTATTGTCCCTGCGTGGGGCCTCAGCTTGCTGTTCAGGCCTGTCCGCATCCCCCCCGAGGGGCAGGGATTGGCAGCTGGAAGAGGAAGTCCAGACTCTTGCTGAGCGTCAGAAAAAGTCAAGCAGGGGTCCAGAATGAGTCACAAAATAAAAATATCCGCGTGGACAACGCAAGGTTACGGTCCACAAGCCGAGGAAGCGCAGGAGCGCCTTTAAAAGTGTGCTGTGGGAGAAGCCGTGTCCGATGTGCGAAGCCGCTCCGGCCATGTGCTGCTCCACCTTACACCCAGAACGCAGGCTGCGGGGTCCCCCGGGGGCTGCAGGGGCACCTGCGCTGGGATAGGAGGCTGCGCGGGGGAGGGGGGCCGCGGGGTGTCAGCAGCCGTGGGGGGGGGGGTGTCAGTAGCTGCCGGTCCCCGGCACTTTCTTGCTCTGAAATTACCCTCAAGGCCAGGCATAAATCATCGGTTTTTTTTCCGCCTGTGGTCACTAGATGTCACTGCAGGAGAAAATCTGACCAGAAAAACAGATGCAAGGAGGAGAAGAGATATTAATGTTTTGGATCCTGCGGAAGTGGTCGCCTTGGCAACGGGGAGCATGTGAAAGAACTTCCTTCTTTGTGGACACCAGCGGCTTCCGAGTGATATCACCGTCAGCGCCCCAAACAGAAGATGCTGTCTGTCCGGAACCCAAGGGAAGCAAGCAGCAGGGAAGGACGGGGCGGGGGCGGAGAGGCGCGGCGCGGCAGGGGGGCGGGGTGCTGGGGGGGCCGCAGACAGACGGACACACCGACAGACAGCACCTGACAATGTGAGCGCTCAGCAAGCCTGTGTCGATTCTACCGGTGTGTGCCCGCGCCTGAGTTCTCCCGGGGCAGGAAAACCCCGGATACCGAACCTCGGCGGAGGGGCGCCCCGGGGGGGCAGAGGCTCAGGGCGCACGGCCCTTTGCCTTAATTCGGCACCGACTAGCTAACTGATCCCGTGGCCAGGCAGGTGCAGGCACAGATCCCGCCGCCTGCGGCCACCACAGCCCGGATCATGGTGGGAGGGCGAGCCCTGGCCCATCTCCCGAGGTGCCAGTGCCCTTGAACTGCCCTCTGGCTTCTCACAGCGAGCTTCCTTCCCGCCTCCGTTGGAGCTGGATCCAGCAGCCCCGCTGATCTTTGCATATTGGAATCAATCAGCTCATGAGAACCCCCAGGCGTGAACCTTGGGGGATATTAGCATTTAAAGGAGAGCTTCTTCTCCAAATGCATATCCAATTGCTGGAAGGTGTGTAAGTGCCAGCGCCCAGAATTCTAGAGCTGACTCCGTCCAGAGCTAAGAAAACCAGGCATCTTCCCCTGGACAAGGCTTGGGCAGGGTCTTGCACAAAGTCCCCTAGTGCAGCAGGGAAGGTCAGACGCGGGAGTGGAGGGCTACCCCCCACCCCCACCCCCGCCCCACCATGTGGAGAGATGCTGGTGTCTCGGGCAGGGCACTCAAGAAGTTGGCCAGAAGAAATTGTACCCAGAGATGGGAACAAATTACAAAAAAACAAGAGACATATGTTCTGAAGACCCAGGTCCACACCAGCCATGCCTGCTCACACCAGGGCCAGGCTGCAGTCCTGTGCAGGGGTGCGTGAGAGGCGGAGGACTTGGAGGCCATCGGGGCTGCTCGCTTTGGGCCAGAGCCCGGACCTGGAGTATGTCGCCAGCGTCTGGGGACAGCCCTTCGGGACAAGCTGTAGTCTTGCTTTTCTGTATTTTCATTCTTCTACAAAAAATATTGGTATTCATATTATTTTAAAAATACAAACTCATTGTTTGGGTCTGCTGTGCCCAGAACAGCAAGCTGGTTTCTCTGCTACTTCAAGTGTTTGTTTTATCCCAGGCTTTCATTGTTACTAAATGTCTATTAAATGTATTGAGCCAAATTATCCATATTGGCTGTTGTTAAGACAACTTGTTTTAGGCTTCATTTCCGACACGCATGCGTGATGAGAGCCCGGGAGCGCTCACAGGGGAAGGTTCCAGTCCTGCCCTCACACTGTGCCTTGCAGCCTGGGCCTGGCTTGCCAGCTGTCTCGGGTCAGGGAACCTTACAAATAGTGATGGGAGAGCGGGGCCTCGGCTCTGCTGCCTCCCCAACCCTCAGCAGGAAACTTCTCTCTTCGGACCGCTGGCTGATGCTCTTCACCGCGCCCCAGCCCCCCAAGACAGGTGGCACATTGTCACCTGCATGTGCTATAAAGAGGGGAGAGCTCTTTGGATACTTAGCTCTGTGGGTTGCTAGACCCACTTCCCGCATGTGTGAGGTGGTTGGCGGGTCTTCCCCACACCCACAGGCAATTCAGACACCAGCGGCTTGAGGGCTGTCCTACAAGCCTGCCTCCATCCCTCATGTCCGCCCACCCCAGATGCCAGGTGCACGCTCAGATCTCGGCCCGTGTTTCTACCCACTGCAGATCAGAGGCTCCAACACCCCAGCCTTGGGTTTCCGACACCAGCTGCAAGCCTAGGTCATCACATGGGCTTCTGACTGATGGGATAGAAAACAGAGGTTCCCACGACCTGGTCCTCTGGTTGCACTGAATTTGCTAGAGTGGTTCACAGAACTTACTAGATCACTGGTTTATTATAAAAGGATATAACTCAGGGCACCTGGGTGACTCAGTCGGCTGGTTTTGGCTCAGGTCATGATCTCATGGTCATGAGATCGAGTCCCACATCACCACCCCCCACCCCCACTCAGTAGGGAGTCTGTTTGAAGATTCTCAACCTCTGCCCCTCCCCCCATGCGCTCTCACACTCTCTCTCTCAAATAAATAAATGAATATTTTTTTAAAATAAAAATAAATAGAAGGATCTAACTCAGGAACAGCCAGGATGGAGGAGAGGCACAGGGCAAGACGCAGGGAAGGGCATGGAACTTCCATGCTCCCAGCACCTCTATGTTCATCAACCCAGAAGCTCTCTGAATCCCATCCTTTTGTTTCATTTTTAAGGAGGCTTCATTACACAGGATTGATTAAATCATTGACCATTGGCGATTGATCGGACCTCCAGCCCCTTTCCCCTCCCCAGAGGTCAGGGCATGGGACTGAAAGTTCCAACCCCTTAATTACACGGTTGGGTCTTCTGTCAATGAGTCGCCACTTTTAGGTGCTTTCCAAAAGTCACCTCCTTAACATGACAAAGATACCTTGATGCTCTCGACACTTAGGAAATCCCAAGGTTTTTAGGAGCCCTGTGCCAGAAATAGGAGTGCAGACCAAATACATATTTGTCATAAATCACGATACCACAGGGCCAAATGCCACCCCTGTCAAAGGCTACATGTGCAAATCAGGAAAAGACGCCACGTTTGGGTTTTGGCAAAGGTCAATGTGTCTGGCAACGCTTGCCTGGAAACATGCTCACTGTGGAATATTCCACCTATACTCAAGGTGGGGCCTCCCCTCCCCAGCACAGAAAACTACAGTGCCCACCATCCCTCTGCAGGCCCGGCACCTTCAGGGCCTGTGCACCTGGCCCAGATGCTTCTGGGGCACCTTTGGGCTTCGACCCCAGGGGTTCTTGGAGAGAGGGGGTTCACTGGCTGTGCTGGCTGCACTGGAGGGCTTGTTAGACCCCGAGAGTCTCAGGTCCCACCTCAGCCCTACTGGTCAGCGCCTACAGCCTCACACTGGAACCTGAGACATGCCAATGTTTGCCAGGGGTTGCGGACTATGGCCCGGGGCTAAATCTGGGGACCCCCTGTTTCTGCGTGGTCCACAAGGTAAGAACGGGGTTTATGTTTTTAAATGGTTTGTGCTCTAGACTGAATGTTTGTGCCCCCCCCAAATTCCTATGTAGAAACTTACTCCCCAATGTGATGGTACTTGGAGGTGGGGCCTTTCAGAGGTGATTGGGTTATGAGAGTGGAGCCTCATGAATGGCATCAGTGCCCCTTCTAAGAGAGACCCCACCTGATGGAGTATTATGCAGTCATAAAGAAGGTGATCCTGCCTTTAGTGACAGTATGGACGGACTTGGAGGGCAGCACGCTAAGTGAGATAAGTCAGACAGAGGAGGATAAATACCATATGATCTCATTTATATGTGGACTCTAAAAAGAAAAACTCAAACTCATAGCAACAGACTAGAATGATGGTCACCAGTGGTGACAGATGGGGGTCCGCAGGATGGGTGAAGGCGGTCAAAAGACACAAAATTCCAGTTCTAAGATAAATAAGTCCTGGGGATGTAACGTACAACATGGTGACTCTAGTTCACAATTTTGTATCGTCTATTGGGAGGTTGCTAAGAGAGTGGATCTTGAAAGTTCTCACCATAATAAAAAAGAAAATTGTAACTATGTGAAGTGACAGATGTTAAGTAAACTTATTGCGGTAACCGCTTTGCAATATACACCTATGCCAAAGTGTCACATTGTTTACCTGAAACTCATACAAAGTTATATGTCAATTATATTCTAACAAGATTGAGAGGAAGAAAAATAGAGAGCCCAGAGAGCCATGTGAGGACACAGTGAGAAGACAGCCATCTATGGACCAGGACGTGGGGTCTCACCAGACACAGAATGTGCACAGGTGTCTCAGGACAGTAAGACACACATTACTATTATTTAAAAGCCACCCCAACCCAATGGTGTTCTGTTAAAGCAGCCCCCACAGACTAGAAGAGCTGGAAAATAAAATAAAAGAAGAAAATACTCCATGATGTGAGAATTATATGAAATCATCTCTAAATTTCAACATCTCTAAATAAAGTTTTATTGGAACACAGCCAAGCTCACTCCTTTATGTATTTCTATGGCTCTTTTCACACCACAACAGCAGAGCTGAGTAGTTGGGACAGGGACCACGCGTGGCCCACAAGACCCGAAATATTTACTATTTTGTCCTTTATGGGAAAGGTTTGTCTAGCCTTGATCTGTAATATCAGATGCCACCAACTCATCTCTTATTTCCCATGACTTTCCAACACTCGTTCCCAGGAAAGTGTAAACATGACCTCCTTCTTTGACCTCGTCACCCCATCCCACAACTTGTGTGACTCCCATCCTGTCTCCCGTGCCCCCACCCCTCACCCCTCCTTGGACTCTCCTTTCCTGAAGACTTGGTGGTTTCAGTCGCACCCTCAGTTTCTCCTTTGCTGAACTCTGATGCAGCCTGGCCACCGGGACCACACAGGTCAGCATGGCATCGAATGCCTCATTCCAGTTTTATTGGGGATTTTTTCAGGATGGCTACTCTGAGTGCCATCTTCGTAACCCAAGCAGCCATGGAGCTCTTGGCACAGAGAAAGCACCCAATAAATTGTTTACTGAGCCAATGACTGAATTAATGGGCCATGTCATCTATTTCTGGGTGCTCTTCACAGCACCCAGCACAGCTACGGGGAGACAGTGTCTAATAGAATGATTAATTGATGGATTGGTTTTCCTTCAAGAGGTCCGAAACGCCTCGTCTCATCGGTTCACCCATTCATCCTCCACAAGTATATTAAGCCTTGACACTGTACTGGTTTCTAGGATTACAGAGATGAATTAAGATAGAAAACACCTTTGTTATCTTGCAAATTGTTAAGAGAGGGAGGCATGTGCTGTAAGTCACCCGGTGGTTGGTTTCTTTCTGCTTATGCCAAGATCTCTCCACCTGCTGGGCATCTCTGGGGGCTCCACATACACACGAAACACTTCCAGCTTCCGGGCTGAGGGATGCAGTAGGTGTGGTTCTGCTTTACCCTGCTTTCCCTGAAGCTCCTGGCACCAAGTTCCCTGCACGGCTCAGGACCAGTCAGAACCACTCTCAGGACATGACAGGTGCTTCCTCCTCCATGCTGGCCTCCGACTTTCACAGGGTGCAGAAGTCTCTCCTGATGGTTTCCTAAACTCCTGGGACGCAGAATGCTCTGCAGGCTGGAGCAATGTGATATGCATCCTTTCCAAGGGAGGAGGCCATGCTATGTTGTGCCCATGTCCCAGTGTGTGACTGGCTGCTTCTTTTGAAGTCCTAACTTCCAGGACCTCAGAATGTGACCCTACTTGGAGACAGGGTCATTGCCAAGGTACTTAGTTAAGCTGAGGTCATACTGGAGTAAGGTGGGCTCCTAACCCAATATGTCCAGTGTCCTTATTAAAAAAAGGAAATTTGGACCCAGAGAATACATGCAGAGGGAAGTCGATACAAAGACACACACCTACAGGTCAAGAAGAGAGACTTGGAACAGCTTCTCCCTCACAGCCTGTGGAAGGAACCAACCCCACCAACACTGTGATTCTGGACTTCTCGACCTGCAGATTATGAAACACTCCGTTTCTATTGTTTAAGCCAAGGAAGCTGTCCTCAGAATCCCCACTCCTACTGACCAGCGAGATCTGGTCCAGCTCATCCTGCATGGCTCCTCCCGCCTTGAGAGTAAGCCTCTTCCCCCAGGCTCTTTGGGCCCCTCCCACCCACAGGTACCTGTAGGGAAGCCCATGCATCTGCCCTCCCAGGGGAGGCTAGTCCGGTCCCTGGCAGAGGGCAAGTGTGAGCCTTTCCCCAGGATGGCCCTCAGCCCCAGGCGAACATCACCCCACACTGCCCAGCTTGCTCCCATAGGCCAGACCCCCGGGAGTGGGCGGTGGAAGGGGGGTCCTTGGTTGCGCAACTATCTTATACATTCCTTGAGGCCATAACCAAGAGGAGACTGGTGGATAAACGTGGAAAGAGCAGCTCCATTCCCTGGATGTTAGTGTCTGTCACAGTGTAGAGGTCCCACTGCTCACCGACCCTCTGTTTTTTATACGGGGGCCTGCACGTGGCACTTGAAGGAAGAGTGAGGACTACCTCGGCGCCATCCACCTCTTACCTCTAGCGCTTCCGAAGGAAGTCCTTGACCTGGTGGGCTCAAGGGACGAGCCCCATCGGCCGTTCTCCCTGGTGGGCAAGGCCAACTTACGCTACTTCTTACAGCCCTGTGCAACCGTCCATGGCATGTTCCTGAGCAGGGAACTCCATTTAGCCGAGGGAAATGGAAAGTAAAAAGCTGTGAGCAGTCCCCTGACTTAGTCATATCCTTTTACCTCTGTCCTAGAAATCGGAGCCTTATGACAAGAAAAAATACTGCCCTTAATCCCCAAAGGCCTCTTAAGGCAAATTCTCAAGGCCTTGGGGTCTTATTCAGCAACTTTATTTTCCCAAGGGCATTGGATCTTTTAAAGGTCATCCCTTGGAGCCTGAATACTTTCTGTTTATCGGAACAACGGTGAACTTCTGCAGTAGTCCACATAATCTGATTTCTAAGACAGGTTCAGTCAAGGAGAATTAGAAACAAATGCCCCACGGCCCGGCATGAGCCATTAGGGCAAGCCAGCATCTCACAGAGATGACAGGTGGGAAGGCAGGAAGGTTTCTCTTCCGTGTGGACTAGCTCTCCCCACCGGGGCAGGAGACTCCAGCAATTGATAGAAACCCTTTCCTAAGACAAGCCCTCAGGGCTTCGTGTCAGAAATCCCACTAATCACTTCCCACCCGCACGGAGTGAAGCCCGGTCAACAGCGTTTACTGCTAAGAATGTTATTAAAAGTCAAACCACGCAGCTCCTGCCAAACCCCAGGGGGAGAGTTGCAGGGGATGAATAATTCTGAAAAGATCCTGGGCGTCTGTATGCCTGAACCACAAACAGCCCTGAAAATCGGAGCGGTGAGGGGAGGGACCCATGTGAGAGGCCCGCTCCCTCCCATCTGCCCGCCTAGGGTGCCAACGCCCGTCCTGGCCTATGGGCACAGCCTGCGGGCTGCCCTGTCCCACTTTTGATCACTGAAAAGGAACAAGCAGATTCCTTCTCAGCAGTTCAGGTGAGGCTGTGCTGTCCTTGTCTCAGGTTACTTGTAAGGCTCCTCCAGGGCCCCTGGAGGCTGAGGCATTGTGGGGGGAGGGGAGCAGCCAGGAAGGGGCGGGGGAGGAGCCAGCGAGGAGGTGGTGGCAGAGCCGGGGTAGTGATCAGTGATCGGCTTCCTGCTTCCTGGCCTCAGGGGCGGAACACAATTCACCAAGAAAGCTTGGCAACCTCTTCCCTACGTTGCTTCTCCTTTTGCAGCCCCCACCAAGACCAACCTTGTTCCAGATGTTGCTGTCTGGATGATGCTGAGTTTGGGCATCCATCTACATTTAGGGCCCAGTACTGAACTGATCTGAAGCTCAGTTTTCTCATCTGTCAAATGGGAATGATCCCCTTCTGGTTGCAATCCAGAACCTCTTTTAGGTCACACCAGAAGCGGTAAGGAGAGCCTTGGAAGCAAGAATGGCAGGAATGTGGAGCACGGGACCATCTTGCCAAGAGGCTGGACCATGTTAGGCTTGAGCAATAGCTTTAAGGGTCCTACAGATGAACTGAATGCCGACCGAGAGCTCAGGGAGGAGGCTTCCTCACAAAGGGGTAAGCACGCATCCCCACATCATCACCATGACTCAGCTCATTTCTCAGTGTGTGTCTTTCTCTATCCAGTTGGCATTCCTGGAAAAACATTCTGTGGGATTGGGAACGCACCATTTCCCCTGTTTGGTCCTTTGTGCGTGAAGCCACATTGTGGGGTAGTGGCCGGATGATAGGTTACCTGACCTTGCCACGTGCCCGTCCCTGGTCTAATCAGACTGTAGAGGTCAGGGTCAGTACAAACAGGCAGACGAGGTCTTTCATGCTGTGCCCTCGGCAGGGGAGCAGGCGAAGGCATAGGGGTACCGACCGGGTATCCCAAATGCACCCCGTCACGGGAATTCTGGGGATTCTGTTCAGATCTGTGTGGTCGGACAAATCTGAACGTTTCGCACGTACCTTCATGAGATTCTTACGGTCCCCACACAGGATGGCTTCGTGGGCACGTGCTAAATATCCGCTCACGTTATCAATATCAGCCTATTTTATTCATTTAAGAGAAAACACCTTGGCTGATTTAATTTCATGGTCAAATGAAGGAGAGAGCCTGAGAAGAAAACATCAAATAAAACCCCCCTTCCCTCTGGGAGCTGGGCATCCAGGGGCTCTGGGAGCGGCTCCCTCGTTTTTCTGACGTTGCTGATCTAGACTTTGTTCTGCTTCTCGGTCATTTGGCTGCTTTCTGGAATTCTCGAAACCATTCAGAAACTCTAGGGGCCTGGTAACCGTTATGCAAGAAAACATTCCAGGGAGGTGAGAGAGAGCGAGCGCACACAGCCCACGAGACCCTTCAGCCTCTGTTGACATCCACACCCAGAAGGAAGAACTCAGGCTCGGCTGGCGTCTTAAGCAGAAATCTTTGAATGTTTTCATGCCTTCAAAATAGCGTAGTCGGGTTGCTGTTCCTCACAGCACAGAGATGACCTTCAGACATCAGGGCAATCCCATAGGGCAGGTTGGCCCCCATGCAGACGTGAGGTCTTTCCGCGGGAGGGAGCATAGTTCTTTCTTCAGAGATGGGTCGCTCCACACGGCAGAGGCTCCAGCCAGCCTCCCTGACCACCGGGCAGCTGTTTCCATGGCATCCACTGGCCCTGGACACGCTGAAAGAAAGAGCCAGATTGGAATTGGAAAGATTCTTCACGCACATCGGGGAAGGGAAGGGAAAGGGGAGGGGGGAGAGCATGTACACCCACAGCAGAACCCTCGTAGGAGCAGAGAAGGGCAGTCTCGTCACCCCGACTGCGGCCCGCCCGCGCTTACTCTAGGACTGGGAAGCCCATCCGCTTCCAGCCTTTTCCTCCAGAGAAGCAGCCTGACCAGAACACCTTGCTCCTTCTAGTAGCTCTGTATCTGTTGTAGACTCTTTTTTAAAAAAAGATTTAATTAATTAATTTATTTATTTGAAAGAGAGAGCAGAGTGAGAGAGCACGAGCCGGGGTGAGGGGCAGAGGGAGAAGGACAAGCAGACTCTTCGCTGATAAGGGAGCCCGATGTGGGACTCGATCCCAGGACCCTGAGATCATGACCTGAGCTGAAGGCAGACGCCTCACCGACTGAGCCACACAGGTGCCCCTATTGTAGACTCGTGATGTGAAAGATTTATCTTCCTCGTATGTCCTAAAATATTCCCCCAGGAATCCAAACTGAATGAGTGCCATGTGATCAAATCGATCTTAGTTTCCTCTCAAGAAAACATGGGCTGCGTGGATTTGTGCTGTGGGTCGGTAACTGAGCCCTCCTCTGTGTCCCCCGGAAGATGGGAGCAGACAGGGGAGGGGGCTCCAGGGGACACTGTGATTGCCCCAGACGAGGCGGAAGGCGGAGGAGGCAAGGGGCAAGAAAAACAGAGCAGAATCCCAAACAAACAGAACCGGCTCGGCTGGGATATGGCTGGGAAACGGGAAGACGATACAGAGCACCGGATGCCTTCGGCTATAAATAAATTGGAAAGCTCCTTCAGGCTTCACCATTCAAGATGTCTGGGAAAGGACAGAACACCAGCTTGAAGAGCTTGAAACCGTACTGATGGCCACGGTCTGGTGTGGCAGTACATGTAGCCTCACGATGACCTGCCATCAGCACTCTCCTGGGGTCCAACCACTGCCTCGCGGGGCTGCTACAGAGAGTAAGTGAGGGGAAGCGCACGAAAGCCCCCGGGACACTGCAGTGTGTTGCCAACATCAGGCGTCGTTCTTTTCAGAGTATCGAAATCCTATTTGTGTAAGAAGTTTCTACCGAGGTGCTACTAACCTACTTCAAGTGCATGATTTAGTGTCATCGTTCCAGTGACACTGCAGGTATTGGTCCCATTTTTTTCTTTTTCTCAAGTGAAGATAACTTACAGCCAGCTTGTCTACATGAGATGTTTCTAAGAGGGTAGAGTTTGGGAGAACTTTCCCATGCATACAGAGTAGCTCTAAATGCGATTCCTGAACACGAGGATGGAAGAAGGCGGCACTTGGATTGTGCTGAATTTAACAGCAGTAAACCCAGCGTTGAGTCTTCAAGGCATCCACGCTTGATGGTGCCCGTGGTGGGGGCATGTCCAGTAGACACCCATTCTCTGCGAAGAAAAATACAAAGATAAGAGCGCACGGGGAAAAAGAGAAAAGGCAGTTTTCTCAGATTACCTCAGCTCCCGGGTCCCACCTTCCTAACTGGTGTTAAGGAAAGGACATCAGCTAGGTCTGCCCATGGCTGTTCTCGAAGCACTGGTCTGGGGATGGGAGGAGAGGCTCACAGTGGAGGGAGAGACAGGGGGAGCTTGTGAACGAAGATGCTGTGGGGACGAAAGACACAAGGTGACTCCAGCCTCTTCTGAGGAGCTGCAAAGAAGTGTTTCTTCTAGCATCCTGGGTTCAGAACATCTGAGGCTAAACAGCAGATACAGAGAGAAGGGAGAGAAAGTTGACCTGGGAGGTGTTCTGGAATATAATCACAGGAATAAAGAAGCAGAAAATGGAGCAGCTGGGCCTATTGGTAGGCATGTCCTTCCTTGGGAGGTTTACTCTTAGCCTGGCCCTGTGTCTAGTGAGCCGAAGGACTGGGGTCACACCCAGGCTGACTGGTTTAGAAGTGGCTCCTGGCTGTGTCTCGTGGACCAGGTGCCGGAAACACGACCTCGGGCAGGCCCATTGCTTCCCTCACGTTGGCTCCTGTCTAAAGCAGAAGTCGGTGTGCTAAGCAGAGGTTGCAGAGTGGAAGGACATCACTCCAACCAGGACCATCTAGACTCAACGGCCTGGGGCAGCCCAGACTAGGTCTGACGCCCAGCTGCCATGGGGAGATGGGAGACGGAGCCCCTTCAGCTCCCACCAGCTCCTCATTTTAAAAGTGAGGGAGGTACAAGGACCATAAACAAGTGGCCAATAAGCACATGGAGAGACGAGCTCAACATCGTAAGAGGGAAATGCAAATCAAAACCACCGGGAGATGCCACTGCACGCCCATCAGGTTGGCTACTGTCATAAAACAAGCAAACAACAAGTGTTGGCCAGCACGTGGAGACAGCGGAATCCCTGAGCAGTGCTGGTGGGAATGCAAGACGGTGCAGACACTGTGGAGAAAAGAGTTCTCTCTGAAAATTAAAAATGGAATTACCATATGATCTAGCAATTCTCCTTGTGGGTAGACACGCAAAATAATTGAAAGTGGGGACATGAAGGGATATTTGTACAGCCATGTTCATAGTACTATTCACAATGGACAAAAAGAGGAAGTGTCCATTAATGGATGAATAAGTCACAAGACGGGGCATATACGTACACTGGAATATTTTTCAGCTTCCAGAGGAAGGAAATCTTGGCCTGCCTACACATAGATGAGTCCACTTAGAGGGGTCACACTCGTAGAGACAGAAAGCAGAATGGTGGGTGCCAGGGGCGGGGGAGGAAGGAATGGGGGCTCCTGTTCAATGGGGCCAGAGTTTCAGTTTTGCGAGAGGAAGAAGTGACGGTTGAACAACAGGGTGAATGTACTTAGTGCCACTGAGAATATACTTAAAAATGGATAAGATGAGGGGCACCTGGCTGGCTCAGTCAGAAGAGCCTGCGACTTGATCTCGGGGTTGTGAGTTCGAGTTCCATGTTGGGTATAGAGATTACTAAAAACAAATATATAAACTTTTTAAAAAAACATTTTATTTATTTGACAGAAAGAGAGAGAGGGAGAGAGAGAGAGCACACAAGCAGGGAAAGTGGGAGAGGGAGAAACAGGCTTCCCGCTGAGCAGGGAGCCTGATGTGGGGCTCGATCCCAGGACCCTGGAATCATAACCCCTTCTGAAGGCAGACGCTCAAGGACTGAGCCACCCAGGCGCCCCATGTTTTGTTTTTTAAAGTAGGCTCCACGCTGGGTGGAGCTTAAACTCACAACCCTGACATCAAGACCTAAGTTGAGATTAAGAGCCCGACGCCCAACCCACTGAGCCACCCAGGTGCTCCTATTTTACCATAATTTTTAAAAAGTGGGCGAGGAGGCAGATGATGCTGGAGGCTTCAGGAGAAAGGCATCCTTGCTCCCAAGTGCCACACCCTCTCTCCCCTTCTCCAAAGAGAAATTCCCCTCACTTGTGGGTTTGTGCCCTTCCTGAAATCTGGGTCCCACATCATGGTGGCCACCGTTGAGGTTCACAAGAAGAAGAAGAAGAAGAACTTCTTCTTCATGTGAATAAAAATGTTCCCTGGGGCACCTGGGTGGCTCAGTAGGTTAAGCGTCTGCCTTGGGCTCAGGTCATGATCCCAGGGTCCAGGGATCGAGTCCCACATTGGGCTCCCTGCTCAGTGGGGAGTCTGCTTTTCCCTCTGCCTCTGCCTCTCTCCCCTCTTGTGCTCTCTGGCGCTCTCTCTCTGTCAAATAAATAAATAAAATCTTGAAAAAAATGCTCCCCGAATAGAAATGGGGCATGCAGAATGATCTGTGGGGCCCAGGCCAGCAGGGAGCACAGAGCTCAAGGGGTGGTGAGAGGGACATTCTGCTCATTGTGGGAGCCCGTCTCCGGGACACCTGCAGCACTGAAGGAAGTCCCTGCATTCCTGTGACGGCCACAGGGCAGACAGGAGGACGTGGCAAGCAAGATTGAAGGGGTGGAACGGGAGGAAGCCGACATGGAGATTCAAGGTGACATCTGGGGTGATGCCCCCAGACACTGGTAAGGGTGCTCTTGCCACTCGGGGCCTCAGGCATGACGCACATTCCATCGATATTGATGTACTGGCAGGAAGGAGTGACCCCAGGCTTAAAATAAACGCACGGAGCTGCCGGATCAGCAGGACCAGAAGCTGACGCAGGAGAACAGGTAGGAAGCATCATCCAGCAGACCTTCTGCTCTGCCCCCAATTAGCCATGTGATTTTCGTAACATTCTTGAGTCTTTTTGGGTCTTTGTCTCTAATCTGTCAAATTTGAGCAAGACTAGCTGACCCCTGGGGCTCCTCCTTGCACTGATAGGAGGGGATTCCTTGATCCTATGAACTCACATTTCAACACATGTCAGATCCAAGAAATCTGTGACAGAGAAGACTTTCAAAGGTGACCGGCTACCGAGGAAGTCTGTGGGATTTGATTCCCTGAAGGATCTTTGGGAATCAAGAGAGGACTCTCTCTCTAGCCTCTGGGAAACGCAGTCTTGCTTGAGGGCGGGGGGCTGAGACTGCAGGCCTCTCGATTCCGTGGAAAGCTTCATCCTTCTCTAATTCCATAATTCCATCTTCCGTGGGTGGCCCACGGCAGCAGTCAGGAATAATCCCAGCACATTCTTTCCTTTGCAAACAGTTACTGGGGCCACCAGTATCAGCCACCCCCCCGCCAAGGGAGACACTGTCCCTGTCCTGCCTCAGGATCCCCCACAAGAACATTTTAAAGAGATTGAGGTGGTCTCCCCATGTGCTCTGTTGGCCAGTGGATCAGCCCTTGATGGGTGAAACTGATCACGTAAGTTGCGTTTTGACAGCATTTCTAGATTACTTGGTAGTTCCTATGTCCACAGTTTAACGCTTTCTGAAAGATTTGAGTATGAATCAAGTTTTAATGGGTGGAATTATTTTAAGTGACTTTACTATTTGGGGGGAATCCTGCAAAAATTTCTTGGCACAAAGGTCTTAACTTTAAGGTTTTATGAGGCTGGATGTTGGTGTATTTATCCGCTCTTAAAACAAACAAACAAACAATGGGGAGCCTGAGTGGCTCAGTTGGTTAAGCACCTTGATTTCTGCTCAGGTCATGATCTCAGGGTTGTGGCTCGAGCCCTTCATCGGGTTCTGCACTGAGCATGGAGCCTGCTTAAGATTCTCTCTCTCCCTCTCCCTCTGCTCCCCAACTTCTCTCTCAAAACAAACAAACAAACAAACAAACAAACACACAAACCCAGATACATATTTGAGTACTAGTTTTTGCACGGTGAATTCTTTCTTACCTAGGAGGCCTTCCCTGCCCTCCTAGTTCTGGCCATAGAAGGACCACCCCTTCCTGGTGGTTCAAGTGGTGAACAGGCCACATCATTCCAAGCATATTGCTAATTAGATGGTTCTTCTTTTCAAAAACACTGACATATCCTACGTTTTCATGTATGTCTTTTAAGAAGCCTGAGAAGTGGCCCAGATGTGTGTGGGGGGGGTGTTCTTGTTGCCCTCTCAGAGGTGAGTGAAGGAAAGACGGAGCCTTCGGTAGTTGGGTGAGGGGTTTAGGTAAGTGGCAGAGCTTTCCTGCAAGACGGAGTGGGCCCCTGGGACCTGGGTCTGATTAGCTTATAGGCTCCCAGGCCGAGCGTAGCTGGCTTGAAGGTAAATGTGTCTGAGAGTAACTGTCACGCCTCCCCCGCATTACCCAGTGGGACGGCAGGTCAGCTTCCCAGGGTTGGCCTGGCTCCTGCCCAAGGGGAGAAAGACGCTCTGGGTGAAGTTGTCTTGAACCACTGGCTTGTTCCTGAGACCAAGTTCTTCCCTTGTCCTCCAGGTGTATTCATGGCCCTTCTCCCTTGGCCTGAGTTTGCTGATCTGATTTCTGCAAACATTTACCTGTCTGCGCTTATATGGGTCAGGATTCCGCAGAGAAACAGAATGACTAGGATGTATAGACAGACACTTATTTTAAGGCATTGGCTCACGCGATTGTCAGGCTGGCAAGTCCAAGGTCCACAGAGCAGGTGGACAGGATGGATGCGCAGGCAGGGTTTTTAATAATACCATCCTGAGACAAAGTTCTTTCCACTGGAAACACTTTTGCTCTTAAGGCCTTCAACTGATCGGATCAGACCCACCCACATTATAAAGGGTCATCTCCTTTGCTTAAAGTCTGTGGCTTTAAAAGTTAATCACGTCTACAAAACACCTTCACAGCAACATCTAGGCTAGTATTTGGCCAAACAAGTGGGCATTGTAGCCGAGCCAAACTGACACATGAAATTAAGCGTCAAAGGACCTCAATGACTACGTTTGTTCCAGACTCCTGCCCCCACCCAGCTTATGTTTGACTCTTTCTGGCTTGCTGTAGGACACCTCCTGGTCCACTGGTTACCTGCCAGCCCTGGGCAGTGTGTCTGACCCTCACATTTCTGACCCCATCACTCTGAGGGTCTGATGATAACTGAGCCCCATCCTCGGGCACCCAGCATTAATGGCCATTTCCAGGACATACTCCTCAAGGGCTCTCAGCAACACGCATGTTTATCGGTGATATTATATGTGCACTGAGCCCGCTCTCATGTTTAGTGCCGTTGTGTCTAAATGAGCTAAGAGTGGGCAAGCAGGCAAACTGATTTCCTGTCTCCAAAACACAGAAAGATGTAGACAATGGCACCGCCAGCTCAGCTCATCAAATTTACTGATTAAAATGATAATTTTTTAAATAATATCTTTAAAACAAATATTCCTTTCATTTACAGATGAATCAATAAACAAAATGTGGTATATACAAACAATGGAATATTATTCACCCATAAAAAGGAGTGAAATCCTGGTCCTGCTGTGATGTGGATGAACCCTGAGGACAGGATACTCCACGAAAGGAGCCCGTCACGAAGGAACACCTGTCATATGAATCCATTTATACAAAACAGCTAGAAGAGGCAAATTCGATGGGGAAGAAAGTGGATTTGAGGTTACCAGGGGCTGGGGGTGAGAGAATGGGGGGTTATTGCTAACAGGTATAGAGTTTCGGTTTGGGATGTTGAAAAAGTTTTGGGGAAAGATATGATAAAGACCATATAACATCGTCAGCACCCTTCATGCCACTGAACTGTATGCTAAAAATGGTTAAAATGGCAAATTTTATATCATATGATATATAGATGGATGGCTATTACCACGATTTTTAAAAATAACCTCATATACCCTAAACCACTGTATTGTATGCTTTAAATGGGTGGATGGTATGGGATGGGTCTCTGTCTCCATAAAGCTGTTGAAAAAATAAATAAGTTTTCTTATTGTCATGTCAGCTGCACATGAATGTTACTGTTACTGGTTTCAGTCCCTTTCAAGGGAAAATAAACAGATGAACTAGAAAGAAGGGCTAGGGTGGCCCTTGTGCCCCCCGGGGGCCCACCCCCACCCCACCACGCCCTCTCTCTCCTGGGCTGCATTGCCAGCCCCCTCCCAGACCGCAACCCTCCAGCCATCCTGCCCAGCTTTCCAGGCGGCAGACTCGAGCTGAACCGCAGCAGCCCAAGGAGCGAGGCTAGTGGATAAACACCACTGCTCTTCAGAGTTAACCCTGTGGCTTGCACACCGCTGGGCTCGCTCTTCCTGCTGCTTCCCTTTCAAGATGCTCCGCGCACTTTGATGTACAGGAGTCCAGTGTCGATGCGGACGGGCTGCGCTTTAATTAATGATGTGCTACTTCATTCTAATTTGTTCTATATTTGTTCGCTTTCAAGATGCCACTTGGGCAGTTTCCCTATTTGAAGCAATGATGAAAGCAAGTCGGGTTACATAACGGGGCTTCCAGGCATGGGGGACCGGCTGCTGCTTCTGGCTTGTAACTTTTGTCTCTCGGTGAAGGCCCCCAGGGCTCAGGGGAACCGTGTGCAATGGAAGGAAAGAAGTGTCCTCTGAGGACAGGAGAGCCAGTTACTGGGTGCCCGGGCAGCAGCCAAGCCAAATACGGTTTTTTAGGGGAAAATCGGCTTCCGAAGATCAAGTGTGGAGCAGGAAAGGTCTTCGACTACTTCACATAGCTCCCCCTCCTCCAAAAGTTAAAACCAGTGGAGCCACTTTTTATTAAGATATTTGTACCTATCCTGAGACACTCATTCTAGGAACGAACATTCATTTCTGAAGAACTTACCGTTCCTGACACCTACCCGTCCAACACAACACTCTGGAAGACACACACACACACACACACACACACACACACACACACGTGCACACACACGAAAGTATATTCCAATTTCTTCTTTAGTTCATCCAAGATTGTCCCTAATCCACAGCAGGTGGCCTGAGACCCATTGGACAGACAACGGTGCAGACTCTCAGAGCGGATGAGGATCTTGCTCGAGGCCCCCAGAACCCCAGGTCCTGGAGCAGGTGCGCCTGAATCAAAAGTTCACGCTCTTTCCACGGAGCCAGAATCCTTTTCCAGGGGCCCGAGGAGGGACGGGAAACGCCCACGATGAAGTGCCTGCTAGGATTTACAGTAAGGTTCACGAGCATCCAACACCCAGCGCCTCGCATGGAAATTACAGGTCCGTTACTATGTATCTCTGTCCTATCTCACGCGTACAAAGCAGAGACACCTAGACCGCACGGGGAAGATCAGTAATGCGTTGGCATCATACCCTGCCCATAATGACCATTGATTCTCCATGGGAGCAGAGCGACAACACAGACACCGGTAATCAGGGACAGAAGCATCACCTCCTGGGCCATTGCAATGATGGCCATGCTCTGTCTGGTTGTCGGATAGGTTATCACGCACACCGGTGTGTGTGTGCATGAGTGTGCTGAGCCGTTGCTGACTGTAACGCCTGTAGGCCTGCTCCCACCATCAGCTCTGCTTGGTATGTGCTGATGCCTTGACCACCAAGGACCTGTGCTGTGAGATAAACCGGTTCTTAGAAGCAAGCACCTGTCAATACCTGTTTGCATCCCCACCATTTAGGATCCCTTCTCTCATAAAGACATTGACCATAGGTGGAAGTCACCCTCCCTCACATTGAAATTTTAGTTGGGGAGCTCAGTGAATGTGAACCCACATCTCTGAGGGCCACGCAGGTGTAGACACAGCTCTGTGACCGCCTATCTGGGTTGAACTGAGCACCGGGGACCAGACTGCGCCTTGGACCTCAGCAGGGATATGCAGGCTGATTATGGAAAACTTGTCCTGGGCAGCAAACAACTGGTCTGGGAGAAGGGATACACCTGGACAAAGAAAAGATGCTCATCTGAGACCAAAGATAGAGCCACGGCCGGAGCAAGGCCAGCACAGCGAAATAGGAGAGCTGGGGTGTGTGAGGCTTGGCTCTCCACGTAAGGAAAGCTTAACGTTTAATTCTTGATTTTTCTTTCCAAGTGTTCCCCTCTCAGTGTGTGCCCCAGCAGACACCTGAGGATCGTCAGTGACCCTGTCCTCACTCGCTTGAGCCCTGTGTCCATCTCTCATCCAGTCCTACCAATTTTATGCCCCTCCCCCCGGCCTAGTAGCTCTCAAACCTGCCTCTCTCCAGCCTTCCATCAGGCTTGTGTGGACAATTACAATGTTAACACAATGTCGCACCATTGCCACCTGCCCGCTGTCACACTTAACGCAATATAATCCCCCCATGTCCTCCCACCCGAGGGATCCTTGGAAAACACAACTATGCTTGTGTTCCCCCTCTGCTTGAATCACTTCTGCAGCACCCCACCTTCAAGCTAAAAACACACACCTTAGACGTGGCCTCTGTCTCTGCGTGGTTTGACCCATCAGCCTCCCTGGCCTTGTCCGCTCTACTGCTGTACCCTCTCTGCCTCCACTGCTGACTTTCATCCTCACCTTGGCTGTTCCCCACAGGGCCTTTGCACAGACTGTTCCTCCTGCACGGACCCCCTTCCCTCCCTCCTTCCTTGACTGAGTCCTGCTTACCCCCAGATCTTAGGACACCTGTCACCTCCCCAAGAACGTTCTCCATCGTCTTAAGTCAACGCTCCATTTCACCTTGGACTATGACTCCATGCCCGGCCCACCAAGTAGTAAGACGCTCCCATTTTATAGTTTCTTACAGAATAGCGTTGAATGTCTGTCTCCCTGTGGACCACCTGCTTTATGAAGACAGAGTCACAACCACACCTGCTGTCTTACCATTGTGTCCCCGCACTTAGCAAGCATCTGGGACGTGGTGAGTGCACACAGATACTTGTGGCCTGAAGGAAGAAATCTAGGCTGAGTGTCAGTTACCTTGGTCCCAGAACGATGGCGAGTAGTTAGTGGTGTCAGGACACCCGCTGACCATCAAGCTGCCGACTCATGATTAGAAGTTGGACTCCTCCTGTTTCCAGTCAGGGATACAGCTGTTAAACTCTCCAAAAGGTCTATATATATATATATATTTTTTTTTTTTGGAGGTGATGGATATGTTTATTACCTTGTTTATGGTGATGGGCACATAAGTGTATTCACATGTCCAGACTCCCCAAATTGTATGCTTTAATTTTATACAGATTTTTTTTGTACACCAATTATACCTTGATAAAGCTGGGAAAAAACCTTATTAATCTATTAAGTGCAAACTTTATGGGTATTTTGAACATTAAATGAGATGTAATATGTAAATAGATGTCACTTTTATTTCTGAATCTGTGAACATTGACAGTTTACACAACCCCAACGCAAGAGTGGATTTTTCCACAGTGCAATGCACCGAGGGTCTGCAAGCTCAGCCATGAGGAGTCCTTAAGGCAGAAGGTCTATATTTTTAACCAGGATCTGTCTCAATCACAAAGCACCTTTGGCCGCATTAAGCCTTTTTCCCGGCTCCAGGTCCCCAGGCAGGGCGAGCACCCGCCTCGGTCAGAGGGCAGAACGGTCAGGGTGTCACCCAAAGCGTGGGGCTGCACAACCAGGGAGTGGAGGAGGCTTCCAGGGGTCCCAAATACTGCTATATTCGGAGACACGTATTTATGTGGGTGTGTATTGAAAACATAAACGACCAGCGTGTCCAACCTGGGGCTTTACAGATATTGCTGCTTAAGGAAGGCTAAAGAAGAAAGAGAAGACAGACACAAAATTCATCTAAAAAGTCTATTTCTAGAAAAATATAAGCTACATCAGAGGTAGGCAAACCACAGACCATGGGCCAGAGCTGGCCCCCAGACTGGTTTTGTACGGCCCACAAGCTAAGAATGTTTGTTTTTTAATGCTTTTTTAAGGGTGTAAAAAAAACAACAAAAAACTAAGAACAGATGACAGGGATCATGTGTGGCCCACCCAGCCTAAACTGCTTCGGACCCGGCCCTTGCACACAAGGCTTGCCAAGCCCAGAGCTACAACCTCACCGCGGGGCCAGAGCCGGCAGCGTGCGGTCGGCGGGATGAGGCGCGGGGGAAAGTCAGGCTAAAGTCAGGCTCGCCTGCGTCCCCATCTCTACTTCCAGTTCTGTGACCCTGGACACACGGCTGACGCTTCTGGAAGCACTGCCTTCCAACCTGTAAAATGGGGATAACACAGCACCTGCCGCATAAAGATGGTGTGAACTTTAAGTGCGTTGATTCATATAAAGCACTCGGGGCCATGCCCGGTGCCTGGCAGGTAGGGATTGTTGTTTTTAAAAAAGTTTGTTTTCTCCAACACAGAAATTTGACCCAGATCGCACTGCCTCGAAAGGTCTCCCAGAGACGTGCTGGTCACCATTCTGGGGCCCGCCTTTGGCTTGTCGGTCTAATTCACGCGTTCCTTTGCTCCGTCCTTCGTTGATGTCACATCATGTGCCGCTTGGGTCCTGCAAGGGGCAGACGCTGAGATGGAGTCAGGAAGACAGGAAGGTTATTGGAACCAATCTCTGGGGAAGGGAAGAGGGAAGGACTGGGACCGGGCACGAGAGCCTGCCGACGACAAAACAGCTCTGAGGAGGTCCCAGCCACCAAGCAGGAGGGGTCCCCGCACTGGGCAGAAGCGTCCAGAGCCCAGCGTCCTCGGCACATCCGCTGTCTGGGGCAGCCCTGAAGGGCTGTGCTCTCTTCCAGAAGCGAAGATGGAGTCGGAAGTCACTAAGGGCCGGGGGATAGCAGCTCACTGCACTCTTGCTTGACCCGCAGGCCTCTGTGGCACAGAGAGGCAGCAGTGTCCGCCCGTGACCAGCACACTCAACCCCCCCCAACACCCCCCCCACTCCCAGCTCTGGGCCTGGACCTGCAGGCTGCCAGTGGGTGCGCCTCTTTCCGGGGGAGGCGGCAACTGACCCTCCCCTCCCCCTCCTCCACTGTCCACGACGAGCTCCCCTTACCCTAGGGCATCAGCTCAGCAGGTCTGGGGGCTCACCTGGGGCCGTGACCCGGACTCTCTCGCCAGCAGGCTGAGCCCCTGGTTAGCATCTTCTCAGGCTGAGGTTAGCACACGAGACCCATTCATAGTCACTGTGGGGCACCGAGAAGCTTGAAGGGGGTCACTTGCATTCCACACGGACTCCCCACCTCCCCAGCCCCACTGACTCTGTAAAAGCAGCTCTGCCCCTTCTTGGTGACCAGATCCAATTACCCCTGCCGAGATGGTGAGTCCTCTTTGACCTGCTGAGGCCCAGGTGCCGAGGCCCCGGAGCTCTGGAAGGAGCTGTAGTTGGTACTTGACTTCAGGGAGCCCTGGCTGTTCCTCCTGCAGCAGAGTAGCCCCTTTGGAAACCAGAAACCCTGAAGAGCCCTGACTTGCAGTAGAAGGCTCCCCGTGGAATCTTCTGGAAGGATGGTGTGCCAGCTCAGGTCCTCTGAGGAGCAGATGCCAACATGGGAGTAGGCGTGCGAGAGAGTTTCCCTTGCAAGCGCTGTGAGCGTGAAGGGGGAGAGCAGCAGGTGTGGGAAAACCTCAGGCTCCGGCAACCCAGGCACCTTCGAAGGAGAGAGAGAAGCGGTGGGAAGAGTCCCAGCCCGCTTGAATCCAAGTCACCATTAGAAGAGTTGGTTAAGACTGCCTTCCCACAGTGATGGAGACGAGACCCTGTGCAAGGGGGAGGTGGGATGGGCTGGGGACCCTGGGCAACCGGGCGGGGGGGGGGTGTCTCCAGAAGGAGGGCCCCTTCCCCAGGAAGCCCTGCTGTCAGCTTCAAAGCTGCCAGGAGCTGGAGCCTACAGCTCACGTGGCCCTCAAGCCGGAGGGCACGCTGTCTCTGTGGGTGATTCAAGCAGCGTACCTCCAGGACCCCCGCACTCAGCGTTAACGTGATCAGTTTCTGTTTCATTGCCAACATTGTTAAATGACTGCTTATTTTCTTTAGAATGAGTAAAACAGGTGAACTATTTTTAGTGCCTATTTACAAGTATTTATATTGCTTCAGAGAGTTTTCTCAAAATGAAATTCCGGGGCCAAAAGTATGATTATTTTTAAGATTCTTGGTACACAGTGCTTATTCTGAACCATTGTGTTTCACTCAGCGATATAAGAACACGCTTAGCTTCTCGAAAAAGGCCATCTTAGGGTGGTCTAGTTAAAAGAAAAAAAAAAAAAACAACTTTCATCCTGGTATTTAGTTTTTGCAACTTGAATGGGATCTTTGAGTGGTGTGGGAGTTGGACATTTTTTTGCAATTGTAGTTAAACCAGTAGTGGTTTTAAAAATTTGGTAACGTGCATCTTCTTTTTTTATTATTTTTTAAATTTTTTTAAAAAAAGATTTTATTTATTTATTTTGACAGAGAGAGACAGCCAGCGAGAGAGGGAACACAGGCAGGGGGAGTGGGAGAGGAAGGAGCAGGCTCCCAGCGAAGGAGCCTGATGTGGGGCTCGATCCCAGAATGCCAGGATCACGCCCTGAGCTGAAGGCAGACGCTTAACGACTGAGCCACCCAGGCGCCCCGGTAATGTGCACTTCTGAGCAGGTGCTAAGATAGGACTGGCCATGCCAGAGACTCACGAGGACACTGGCCTGCGAGGGAAGCTGGCAGGGGGACATGGGAAGCTGGCAGACTGCGATGAGGGTTTGACACCATGTGAAGGAGAGCGGGAGGGAAGGTTCTGGAAGAGGTCCTCTGCTGAGTGCAGCCCACTTCCCCCAGGAATGGCCTTTGTATGGCCCTGCTGCCCTGCTGCCTGGCTGGGAGCAGCCCATGGGAAGCTGGCAGAGGTGGGAACATGGTGATGGGTTTGAGCGCCAGCTGGACCCTTGGTCAGTCTGCACCCCTGCAGTTGGAGATCTGAGAGGTGCGTTTCCATGGTCACCACAAAATTCTTCCTGCATTTTGCCCATTCATTGGTAGGTATTATGGTATTTAATTGCTTCATATGAGAATTTAACGTAATTACTAGCTATTCACTTGCCAATAATGTATTAGATGTGTTCCTCAATTTAGGATATTCTTTAAGTTTTTTATATAGGTTTTTTTTTAATAGTCAAATTGATCTGGGTTTTTTTTTCCCATCCTTTTTTACACTGTAATCCAAAGAAATAGGTTTGCTTTTTTGAATTTTTATATTTAGCTTTTGAATGGTTCTAGAATTTGTTCAAATATAGGGTTTAAAGTTAAGTATAAATAGTTTTAAAATTCCAAATCACTAGCTAATTTTCCCCCAACAGTTGTTTGAACAATCCCTCCCTTTTTTATCAAGTCAAAATGTCACTTTTATCAGATATTATACGCTTACATAAGCTCCTTTGCTATAAATGGTGCGTCGGAGTCTGTGACTTTCCCAGGACCACAGTTAATGCCCAGTGGTGGCTCCGCCACATTAGTTTCGTGGCTGCATGCTTCTTGTGTGCTGAACACTGTGCTAACAACTGCATCTGAGCCTCTCCTTTACTTCACACCACCAGCTTCAATACAGATGCTCTTATCCCAGCGGGTAGAAGAGGGATCTGAGGCTTCCAGGGGTTTGCTGATTCGCCAATGCCTCTAGCCAGCCAGCAGCAGCAAACTCACGCGGGCGGCCGCAGCCCATCGTCCAGCCTGGGCCGACCGTGAGCTTCCATCAGACCCTCCATGTGTAACTACGCACGAGTGTGTGAGCTCTCCGCTTGGTTCCCCAGATCCATCCGTCTCTCCTAGAGCCATATACACTGCGAGTGCCTTCAGGGCACAGGTGAATATCCTCCGGACAAGTCACAGCCCCGCCTCTTCTGTTCAGCGCCTCCCTGAGCGGGCCTGCGCTAAGCTCCAGTTCGATGGGTCTAAGCCACGATGCTGAAACGCATGCCGTAGTTTCCTAGGGCTGCCATAACAAAGCATCGGAACCTGTTCTCACACAAATCTGGAGGCCAGAAGTCTGAAATGAGATGTTGGCAGGGCCACACGCTCTCTGAAGGCTCTCGGGTGGAATCTGTTCCAGGCCTTTCTCTTACTTCCGGTGCTGCCAACAATCCTTGGCTCTGCGTGGCTCGGAGACACATCCCTCCCACCTCTGCCTGCTCGTCGCGGGCTACTCTCTCAAGCTCCCCTCTGTCTTTTCTCTTCTTATAAGGACACGGGGCACCTTGGATGAAGGGCCCACCCCCTCCAGGATGAGCTCATCTTCAGTAATTTCATCTGCAAAGGCTCTTCTCTCCTGGGCGGGGCGAGAGGAAGCACAGAGTCTGCGGGGGTGGCTGAGCCCCTCTGGGCGCTCTCGTTTCCCTCTCTGTGCCTGTACAGTGGTCCTCCCCTGTGTCCCTCCGTCCCTGTGCTCAGCACGTGGACTCAGGCCCCCTCTTGCCTTCTGGAGGTCTTGGTTAAGTCGCTTTGCTGAGCAGACCCAAACCCTTTTATGCGCAGTTATCCTGAGGTGCTGATTTGTGGTCCCCAGCTTCCCCCAGCACAAAAGCTTATCTATTACGTCTGTCTATCTGAATCCTGTGTCTGACCTTCAAGTAGTCTGGGCTCTGGGAGTCAGATAAATCAGAGAGGTGTCTGGAAAGGATTGGCGTTTGGGAACCAGAATTCATGTGTGGGGAGAGGGAAGCTTTTGGCTGGGACTGGGCAGCGGCTTGAAGCCTCAGGAAGCTCGGTGTGCAGAGGGGCAGAGCTGGCACGGAAGCAGCCAGGACGTGAGGAGAGGCGGGCCCAGGGCTCTGCAGTCACCTTGACCTGACTCACCCGGGCCAGCTGGGTCACAGCAGGGACCGCAGGGCCAGAGTGAGTCTTTGCAGCCCCAGCCAAGGAGAGAAGCCGGGCACAGCTGCTCAGGTCAGAGAGGCGGGCATTTTTATTGGTTTTCTCCAGTTTTATAGCCAGCTCGGTGTTTATACTCAGACGGTTTTGCTGTTTTCCTCTTCATCGTGTCTGGCCTTTATCTAAGGTCAAGGCAGGTTTACCCAGCGGTAGTGCGGTCTCCCCACCCTGGGGAGCTAAATTAACCTCTCAGAGCCCTGAGATCCGGCCATGAGACTGTGATGATTCTGGATTTGGGAGATCAGAGATGGCTTTACACACAAGGCACCGACGGTCTTTCAACAAAGGCACGTGCTTAAAGCCCGGTGTGGGAGAGCGAAACGGAAGTCAGGGTGAATGACGTTAACGTGAATCTGAAGGGAGAAATGAGCCTGACATGAGCCTCGTAGCAGGAACAGCTGGAGGGATGTCCCAGACGGGGGTCATAGAGAATAGTCACTGGCTTCCGCCCCCTGTGCCACACAGCTGCTCAAACTCTTGTAATTTCCGAAGTGATAAGAGCACCAGGAGAATCTTTTGTTCTAATATCTGGTCTTTGACCTTGGTTCCTGACACCAAGCTCCTAAATACCTTGTCATTTCCCGGGTGATAGGGGTGATTTTTGCTCTAATGAGGTGACTCTGGCTGGCCTCCTGGGTGAGGGGCTGGTCACCGGAAAGACCAAACCATGATGAGAAGCTTGGGATTTTCAGCCTACCCCCCTATTCTCCAGAGAAGGGAGAGGGGCTGGAAATGGAGTTTACAATCCAACATGGCTAAGTGAGGAAGCCTCCAGAAAAATCCCAATGGTAGGGGGTTGAGAGAGCTTCCAGGTTGGTGGACACATCCGTGCTGAGAGGGTGAGGCTCTCCAACTTGACGGGGACAGAAGCTCCTGAACTCAGGGCCTTCCCCCACCTTGCCCTGTGTGTCTGCTCAGCGGGCTGTTCGTCTTTATCCTTTACCACATCCTTTAGTAAATCGGTCAACATGTTTCCCTGAGTTCCATGAGCTTTTTCTAACAAACAGTCTGATCCAAGAGGAGAGGAGGTCATGGGCGCCAACCTGTAGCCAAGTCGGACAGAGGCTGTGGGTAACTTGGGGACCCAGTGCTTGCTGGTGGTGCCTGGAGTAGGAGCAGTCTGCTAGAACTGAGCCCTTGCCTGGCAGGATCTGACGTTATCTCCCAGAGGAGAGGGTCAGAATGGAGCCGAATTGTGGGCACACAGCTGGTGTCACAGAATCTCTTGGTGGGGAAAAGAAATCCCACACACTTGGTGACCAGAAGGGTCGGAAGTAAACTGTTCTGTGTAAAAGTAAAGGACACACACAAAAAGGAAAGATGGGAGGTTTTTCCAATCCACGGACCCTGCCGAGATCTAGGGCAGCAGCTAGAGACGTTTCTGGAAGAGATGGAACTGAACAAGGAGAGGCAAGTCCAGACACAGCCTGTTCCCACACTGGGCCTCCCGTCTGCAGAGCTAAATGTTGAGCAAAGATAGATTCAGGGAGAGGAGAAGCATTGATCCCACCGGGCCACTAAGAACTTCAGAATCATCGACGGCACCTGCTACTCGGAGATCTGTTGAGGGTGATTGTCTCGACAAAACGAATGCTGAAGAGGAGAAATAAATTACCCACTAGGAGTTAGATTTTACTGGCCAGAGCAATTCCCCAGCAAGAGGCAGACTCTCAGGGAACGGCCCACCCTCAGTGCGGTGCCCAGGGGTCGGGAGCTCAGGGCTCCAAGGGAAGTGGAAATTTAAAGTCTTTCTATACTTAAGGCGTCCCTGGGTGGCTCAGTCATCTGGGCATCCGACTCTTGATTTGGGCTCAGGTCACGATCTCTGCATCCTGAGATGGCGCCCCGAGTTGGGCTCTGTGCTCAGCGTGGGGTCTGCTTGGGATTCTCTATTCCTCTGCTCCTCCCCCTGCTCCCATCACGTTCTCTCTCTCGCTCTCTCTCTAAGATAAATAAATAAAATATTTTAAAAAGTCTTTCTATACTTTCTATAGAATGTGCAAAAAGGAACCCAATTCTAAGACCTGGTGATTGGAGTGTCATCACTCAGGGTCCTGAAATTTTCAAGAATATGGGACATCTGACATGTTATTCTTTGATGGAAGAAAATGGGAATTTGACTTCGTTCCTTTTATCAAACAGCTCTTGCTGCAATAACGCTGCTTGACAAACAAGCCCAGAACTTCCCGTTGTGTTTCTTGTTCTAGGTTTGTGCACAGGCAGTGGCTCTGCTGGGCTCAGCTGGCCTGGGCTGGGCTGGGCTCCAGGCCATGGGCTTAGCTCCGACTTGCTCATTCACCTCGTTGTCCTTAGAGAAAGTGACTGGCTAGGAATGGCATGGTCCTTTCATGGCAGATGTGCAAGGAGCCAATGCAAGCCACGCTGGCACTCTTGAGGCCTCTGTCAGCATCTGGTGTGCTCATTGGCCAGCACAAGCAAGTCATGAGACAGAGCTCTAAGTCAACTGCAGATACGTTCCACTGGGAGGCACTGCAGAGTCACCTGGGGAAAAGTCTGGACATTCGATCTATTAGAGAGAGGAGTAAGGACGGGACCGGTCATCCAACCCATCGCTTTCCTGCTGGGAGACCGCTCTCAAAGGAGCGTCGAGCTCTAGATGACGGTTATAGGCAATGCTTCTCGCAAGAGTGAAATCGAGAAGATCTTTCTCTCACGTTGCCTCTGTCTGCCTCTCTTTCAGATACACACATCTCTAGGGCGGTTTTGGAAATGGTGCTGGCTTTGCGCGTTGTAGCATCTTGCTGCAGACTTTGTACAGTCTCCCGATCGCTTGCAAGGCCTCTGGTGAGCTGTATCGCACAACTAGCTGGACGTCACGTAAGACAATTCTTGGAACAGAGAGTATTTTTTCAGCCCCGGGCACAATATGGCATGAGGCAAATTTGATTAATGTTCTGGGCTGCACATTTCAGAACCATCCTGGGGAGGAGGCTGAACAGCTCACCCGTGGTCCCTGGGTTCCTGGAGGATGCACGAAGGAGCAGGGAGTGAGATTAGGAAGGGACCTCAGGAAGATGGAGGGCACCGCCAGCTCTTCTCTCCTGAAGGGTCCAGCCACAAACCCCCAGCAGACGGTAAGCCTGACGGTTGAGTCCAACAGGCCGACAGCACAGAGTGCAGGGTGAGCGCTGAGCCTTCACATCTCACATTTTGGCGGAGGGGAGAGGTATCCGTCAGTGTGAGCTGGACGACGCTGTAGTAACAAGTTCACAATCCCGGGGTTTATGTCTGACTTACCGTCTACATGACCATCACAGGTTGCGGGCTACTCTATCCCACCCTGCCTTTCCTCAGGCACCCAGGATGCTGGAGGACTCTCCCCTGAGTGAGGTGTTGCCCATCCCATAGTGGGACTTTCAATCTCAAAGGCCTCCAGCCGAAATTCACACACTGCTCCCGCCTCCTTGGTCTAAGACAGTCACACCAACCTTGCACGTGGTGGGGAAGTACAGTCCTCCTACGCTCCCAGGAGGGAGAGAACCAGAATGTTGGGAATAGCCCTGAGAACCTCTGTGGGAAGGATTCCCAATTCTCTCTGCAGAAGGGAGTCTGGGAGAGCCTCCACTGGCCTCCTTCCTCCTTCTCATTCACTCCCACCTCCCAAAGACTTTTCTGGCTGGTAAGACTGGAGACAGGCACAGTGGCTGATCAGCAGATGACTTCAGCTCCCATCTGCAGCCCTAAGCACAGTGGGGTCAGGTGCAGGTCAGGCCACCTGACCCTCTCTGTCCCCAGGCAGGGGGCTGGGTGGTGGGTGATACGGAGGGCACTGTGAGTCTTCCCGCTGTGCAGACCTCCACTCTCCTCCGTGTGAGTCAGCCTACGGGCTGGCCTCGAAGAGAAGCTGACGAGAAGCCCCGTTGGGGCCATCAGTCCAAATGGAGCTCTTCAACAGAAGTTTATTTCTCAAACAAAATTCCTTCTGTTGGTTTTAAAGCTCAATCTCTATGGCTTTGGAGTCTTATTTCTCAGCAAGTTCTTAACTCGGAGGAGATTTAGGGCTTATGATTAGTTAGCACCCTATACGCCAACAAGCCCCTCTGCATTGGGATGCTTTTTTCATTTTTTAGTAAACTTTTCATGAAAGTATAATGAAAAGCTTAAGGGCTTTTATGTTGTGCCCCCTTAAGGACCTGGGGAGGAAAATGCATGGTCAGGAAGAGACCCAAGGTGCCTCCCAGCTATGGAGGGCAGGTAGAAATTTCTGTTCATACCTGTGGGGGCACACAGAGGTCTCTGCTGTTTGGCTAGGAAGTTTCCCAGAGGAGTGACCAGGGGGTGGGAGAAATGACCCTGCAAGCAGCCACAGGGCCGGACACACAGGCTAAGAACTGAGTGCGAGTCCCAGGCAGACCTAGTGAGATACCCACCAGGGAGGGCTGGGATGGCGCTCCGTCAGCAGGGAGAGCCACTGGGCCATGACCACACGTGGACAGATCATGCCAACCGGCTCCCAGGTCCTGGACTAGTGTGCTCATTTCTGATGCCCTGGCGGCCAGGGTCAAAGCATGAACTCTAACGAGAAAAAAAATGTGTTCTTGTTTTTATCCATGTTCTTCTTATTTCTTAATAAATGCACCATTTTTGAAGATATGGCGCTTTTGTTTTCCCTGTTGCTAGTTCAGCTTTGTGAAGCGCTATTTCTTTTTTTAAATTTCTTCCAAGAATGATGGTATTCGGTTTATTATATATCTTATTCTCCCTCTGCACCATCCTGCTTTTGTCTAAAAGATTATGCTCCTTTTAAAAAATCTCTTTAAGAATAGAAAACCGCCCCTTGATCAATCATCCCTTTGTTCAGTGAAATTAATTTATTTTAGGGCAAAGATTTTCCTCTTGGTTGTTAGTTATAACAATGATCTGTTATGTTCTAAATGTTCATCCCAGATCCCTGTTTCTTGTTACTCTCTGCTTGCCTCATTCTTAAAACTGATAATGTTTTCTTTTATTCTTGTAGTTCAGGAATATTGAAGGCCCGCTTGTTTTTATAATGAAAATTATCAAACATCACAAAAGTATTTCTCCAATGACCCCATATACCCATCACCCAGATTCAAGAATTAGCAAGAAATTGACATATCAGTTATGTTTACCTCCCTCTCTCTTCCCTTCCTTCTTTCTGAAATATTTTAACACAAATTCTGAATATCAGATCATTTCTTCCTTACCCTCTTCAGCCTGCATTTCTTTTTAAAATGTGAGCATTTTCTTACCTGATCACAAAACCAACATCATTAATCTTAATTCCTTGATATCAGCCCATATCCCTTTTTATATTGAAATGTCCCTAATTGCCTCAAAAATGACTTTCATACGGGTAGTTGTAAATCTATTCTCAGAGGCCCATTGGAATGTCGTGGGCTCTAGGCTGCACTGTCCTGGGTTATAGAGAAGAAATGAAATGGAGAGACCCCTCTCCCTCCTGCCCCCCTGAAGTCCCAGCTCATTCACCTGTCGCCTTCCTCTTCGTGCCGAGTGAATCGCGGACACTGGAGGAAGAGCACTAAGGACTTCTGGGTCGTCTGTAGGATGAATATCTGATTTAACAGCTTCATTTATTCGGGGTTCCCATTAAGCCTTGTCCTTCACAGCAGTCAGTCATCCCCAGCAGAAACCCAAGCAAGTGCCAAGCCCAGCCGCTCAGGCTGCAGATGATAAAGGATGGCTTATTTTTTCCAGTTTATTTTATATCCACTGAGGAAACCAAACACTTGACCCTTTTCTCTAGCACGGGTTCAGAATAAAGCACTAGGCCCAGGGGCCCACCTGTAAGGAGGAGACGGCTCAGAAGGTCAGAGGGCAGGCTGTACATGGTAGTCACGAATCGGGGCTCTTGTCCTGGTGATCACAAGAGTGGGAAGAACAGAACAGTTCTTTTTGCTTTGGTTTGTTTCTGTGTAGGAGGAAAAAGATGGCGGCACATGACAATTAATTTTTCAGGTGACATTTTCTGTTGGTCGAAGTAGTCAAGGGTGGCTTCTTTTTTCCCTTGTCCGAAGAGGTATCTTCTTTCCTCAGCTTCTGAGAGTGTCGTCTGTCTTCTGCCACGTGGAGGCAAAGCATCAGGACTCCAACCAGTGGCTACTGGTCCCAACCATCAAGATGCCCGGGCTCACCTGTTGGCCCACCAGCTGGAATCAGAGCCAAGAGCAGTAGTGACTTTCCTTTCGGGCTTGATTGTCTTTGCTCTGCCATCGGGATGAATATGTTGGGGATGACATTTGTTTCGGACAACGGCATAGGTTTTGGACAGGGATGTATGTTTGGGACAATTCTCTTACATCTGTAGGGTGTCCGACTGCCTCTGAATTTTCAGTGGCATCACCTCCAGCTCATCCTCGTAAGACTTCTCACCCTCCAGGATGTTCTTCCAAAAACGTGGTCAAATCGTACTCCTCGTGGTGCAGGATCACCCAGGTGGTGTTGTGGCTGTGCTTCCGAATCTTTTCCAGGGGGAAGCACTTCACAGCCTTGTATGAGCACTTGGCCACGCTGGTGTGTAGCGAGCCTCCAAGGCCCTGCAGATACCAGAGTATTTCAAGGAGCTCAGCCCACGACATTCCCCACATGCCCTGGCCTCTCACCGGGGGCCTGATACTGTTTTTCTGGTCCTGAAATGATGACAGCAGAGTGGGCAGTGGAAGGGTCTACACCATTAAGGACATCACTGTTGATGCCAAGCCACCCAAGTTCATGACCTACTTCCTCTGCTCACTGTCCTCCTTTCTGCCTGATGTCCCAGCACAGTCCTTCCAGCTCCCTCTCGTCGTCAAGGGTCCAGGAGTTGGCAAGATTCAAAGATTCTGAACTGAAGCACATAGAACCATGCCTGGAGCATAGGGAAGGTCCCATCGTGGCCTGTCCTCATGGCTCCTTCTTCAACAGTGTCCTCTTCACGGAACCAACAGAGGAGGCTTGAGCATCTCCCCTGGGGGAGCGGGGCCTCCTGCCCTTTCTTCTGTTTGCTGTTGTGAAGCGCTTTCCTTACTTCCTGCATAAATCCTAAGGAAGAGACTTCTGCTGGGTCTGTGCTCAGAAGTAAGTGCTCAGGAGATGGATGGATGATCTGGGGCATGAGAAGGCGGGGCTGGGGGGCATGGTGGCTGGGGATCTTGAGTGGAGGAGGGGGAGGCAAGCAGGTCAAAGGATACACATGGCCTCTTCCCCGGTTTTTTTGGAAGTGCCACTGGCAACAGGTGAAAGAAGAACGGATAGCCACCATGGGTCTATTTTAGAACATTGCTGTTGCGATGGAGGAGTTTGGATCTATTGGTGCCCAGTCCCCAGACAAGAGGTAGGACCTGGGAGGGACAGCGGGTGACATCTGTCTCAGCTCCCCTGGCCATGCTCTGTGAAGTTCCCTGTGGGATGGCAGGGAAGTCAGGAATCTCGAGGGCATTTTGTCCCAGGGAGCTCCCCTCTCAGGCTGCTGACCGGGCCAGAGCTTTATGGATGTTGGGAAGCACAGCCTTGCCGCTGGGCTGATAACTCAAGGACACAGATGTGTTCTTATTTCCTGAAGGAGCTGGATCTGGTTTAGAGAGAAGTAACAAATCAAGCAATGGGATTTAGGGACACCTGGTGGCCCAGTTGGTTGAGCGTCCAACTCTTGGTTTCAGCTCAGGCCATGATCTTGGGGTCCTGGGACCGAGCCCCCTGTGGGGCTCCACGCTCAGCGGGGAGTCTGCTTGAGGTTCTCTCTCCCTCTCTCTCTGCCCCCCCCCGCTTGTGCTCTCCCTCTCTCTCTTTCTCTCAAATAAATAAATCTGTAAAAAAAAAATGGGATTTATATTCTGCTAAAAGGTTAGTCATTGTCCACCTGGGTAGTAGGTAAAGTGGGAGAAAAACACATGATCAGGGCCAATCGAGGGGGTCCAGACTCCCCACCATCGATTACCAATTAGTGTTGACAGAGCTCTCATGGGGTGAAACCACAGCTCAAAGGGAGAGAAGAGTTTGAATGCATTTCAAAATGATCTGTAGTTAATAATAACAATAGCATTTGAGAGGCGCCTGGGTAGCGCAGTCGTTAAGCGTCTGCCTTTGGCTCAGGGCGTGAACCCGGCGTTTACGGGATCGAGCCCCACATCAGGCTCCTCTGCTATGAGCCTGCTTCTTCCTCTCCCACTCCCCCTGCTTGTGTTCCCTCTCTCGCTGGCTGTCTCTATCTCTGTTGAATAAATAAATAAAATCTTTAAAAAACAAAAACAAAAACAAAAAAAAAATAGCATTTGAGAGAAAGACAGAAATTGAGTGACGTAAAGATTAGGAAATTGAGGCAACACAAAAGCAAAAATGCTGCAAAACAAACACATATTCAGAAGTCTGACCGATCATCCCAATCAGACGTGTGGCAGAGACCCGATTTCGCTCCCAGAATGTCTGCCTGTGTGCGTCACTATGACAGCAGGGTAAAAGCAAAGGAAACTTGAGGTCACCATTAGGCTCCCTAAGGGGAAGGACACATGTCCCCTGGGGGGGCAGAGGTGGGCTTTGTCTGCCGGGCCTCCAGGTCTGAGTCCTGGCACCCACCTTCCTGCAAATCCCTGACCTCTGGGGAGCTTGACTTCCTGATCCCAGCAAGGGTCACGAAGCCTGCCTTTTGGGGGGTCCCGAACATGGCCCAACAGGGAGCTGGGCAGATGGAGCACCTAAATGCTAGTCCCTTCTTCTCTCCAGTTTTTTGCGTGGAAGGAAAAGTATGGGACAGGGACAGTACAAGATCCAGACTCACTCAAGATCTGTGACTTTTGGGGCACTGACTTCTGATTTCGGCTCAAGTCGTGATCTCAGGGTCCTGGGATTGAGCCCCACATCGGGCTCCACACTCAGCAAGGAGTTGGCTTGAAGTTCTCTGTCTCCCTCTCCCTCTGCCCCTCCCCCCTCATGTGTGTGCACGCTCTCTCTTTCTCTCAAATAAATAAATCTTAAAAAAAAAAAAGATCTATGACTTTTTAGGAAAAATCCTTAAGAATCTCCCAAGACATATTTAGAAAATGAATTCTAAACACACATATTCCAAATATTTCTATTACTGAATATTTATTTGAAAATACAAATATGCTCTAAGCATTAAAGAAAAACAACCGTATCTTTGATTCTAACTTACGGTTAATATTTCTCAGGATTCAAGAAATCCTCCTTTTTGAGGTTTGTATTTCAACATTCTGCATATAATTGTTTTCTACTCTGATAAACAAGGTCAGCAGGAGTTATTTTTTATAGATATATGGAAGCCAATACCACATGCACTTTGTTGTTGTTCCAACTGCCGTCTCTACAGAATTGGAGATTATTTGTGGTCTCGTCCTTATTCGCTATAAACATGCCCCTCACGGAGGTTCCAAGTTACACAGTGGGAAAGACCCTCCTACTTCAGCCTTGGCAGAAATTTTTGTTGCTGCCAATGAAGTGACTAATTCATAGACTTTGTTAAAGAGTCACTGTTTTATTCAACACCTTCACGGAAGACACAGAGATAGCACGGAAGTATAGGACCACTGCAATGACCTAATTTTCCCTTTGATACCCACCCCCTTGCTTTGCTCATGTTTATTACAATGTCCAACTTTTCTTGAAGCTGACTTGAGTGAAGGAGCCCTGAAAAGCCTTAGAATGTACCCAACTGATGGGAGGGGTGCCCATGTCGGGGAGAGACTCTATATTGCAAAGTTATCATATCGTGGATCTTGCTTAATTCAGATGTCACTATAGCAACTACCTGTAATTGAAGATCAGTGAGGAGCCATGTCCCATGAAAATCAACTTTGCCTTAGGCCGTTTTAATTGAAGCATAAATATTTTGGAGACAGAACAAGTTAGATATTTTTAAAGTAGAAGGGAGTGAGGAGCAAAACACAGGGACGTGTGTGGATACGTGTGTGGATAGCTTAAGTCTTCTGTTTTCTTTCCTGGGTCTTAAAACTAGGAAAACTATTAACATGGGCACCTGGGTGGCACAGCGGTTAAGCGTCTGCCTTCGGCTCAGGGCGTGAGCCCGGCGTTATGGGATCGAGCCCCACATCAGGCTCCTCCGCTGGGAGCCTGCTTCTTCCTCTCCCACTCCCCCTGTTTGTGTTCTCTCTCTCGCTGGCTGTCTCTCTCTCTGTCAAATAAATAAATAAAATCTTTAAAAAAAAAAAAGAAAACTATTAACATAAAAGAAACACATATTGGAAAAAGACGCGTTTGTTTACATTCACTTTTTAAACGCATTCTCTGGAGACAAAATACATTTGTTGTTATTTCTATGCATGGAGTCTATTACCCGGTGTACTTTGGAGAATGAGACGGAGTTCTCATTACTACTGAGGGCTGGGTGGTGCACAGAGCCCTTGGGGGTGGGGGTGGGACTGGGTCATGGGCATGGGCAGCGTTCTGAGCGTGACCGCTGGGTCCCAGGTCTGCAGCACCACGTACTAGTTTAGGCAAGCTTCCAAACTCTCTGAGCCTGGGTGTCCTCATCTATAAAAGGGTAATAATAATAATACCAGCTTCAGAGGGTTGTTGGCGGAATTAATGAGGATAATGAGTGAAAATCACGTGGCACAGACTAAACAGTGAGAAACCTCGGCTCTCACCATTACCATTTGAGGTCTCATTAACGAGGCAGAGAGTGACAGAAGGCTCAGGAACAGAAGTTTGGAGACATGAATCCTAAGTCTTACTCTTCCAGAAACAGCAAGGAAAGCTCCTGCCCTCTCGGGGGTGCAGCCCCCTCACCTACGGGACCTTAGACTTCACGACGTTCAAGACTCGTCCAATTCCCAAATCCTAGGCTGGTGACTCAGCCTTCGGCCAAACACCTTCCAAATGCCATTGCCTCATTTACCCTCTGAAGGACCCACCAGAGTGGGTGCTCACGAGTCTGCTTGTCGCAAGCGAGGACACAGGGCTCGCCGGGTGGGAGAACAGGGCAGGTGGAGCTGGGTGCTGGCCCCATTACATCACACCCCTTCCTCGTCCTCCTTTCAGTTCAGAGCTCCGTGTAGAGACATTCAATGAAAGGAAACCCATCCATCACCCAGCTAAAGCCAGGCCACAGAGTTCGCACCGATTTCTGCATTCATGCTTGATCGATGTAAACCTCCCTCCGGACCTTCCCTACCCTGTTGGTCACACACTGGAAATCCAAGTGTCCTTCCCAGCATTTGGCCGTGTTAATTAGCCTGGAAATGACACCCCGGACACGATGTACGGTTATGATCCCTACACGCTTCCCCCTCAGCTGTGTACGATGACCTCGTGAATATACGTACCAGTATTTGTATGAGGGAATTCTGATTCATGTCAGATTTTTTTTAATCAATATACTATGTAAAAAAAAACACGGTCCCACCCCACCCCACCCCCAGCATAACTGAGCATTTAAAGGATGTGGACGGTTCCATTTATTAGAGTCACAAGGGGAAATGTATTGACCGATACATATATTATTCTATTAAATGGATAATTCTGTTTTTAAAAGAGGAGGGAAATTGATCTCACAGAATTTCTCATTGAAATTCAACAGTGCCATCACCGTTGCTGGGGAGGTAGAGAACCTGGGGAAAATTAAGGCAAACGATTGCCACGGAATTTACAGCACCGTAGTGGGCAGGTGTCCCCCTGGCCCGTGACAGTCCCAGGTTTTGCCTGTCACCCCAGGCAACCCTAGGAACAATGGAGTGATCCAAGGGCTTGGAGGGAGGTGGCCGTCCGACGTCGCAGGGCGGACTTTAGCAAGAGGTATTTCTCCTGAAGGTTGAGTAGAACTTGTAAGGGAAGAAATGAGGGAGTGGCTTCTTGAGGCGAGGCTCTAGCATACACGCCAAACCTCTGAAGTTCGGACTTTATCTTGCAGCCGCCAGGGGTCTGGTCAAGTGAACTGAGAAGCCTGCAGGTTGGGTTCCTCCAGAAGCAGATGCTGAGACGGAGTGAGGAGGACAGGGTGGAGAGGTTTGTTGAGGAGTGACATCTGTGAACAGAAGAGAGAACACCAAACTATGAGAGGAAACTTTGTGGTACAGAACAGACTGGAGCCCTGCTGCCCATAGGGGCTGCCCACGAAAGGAGGCCCACAGGGACAGACATGACCAGTGATGGTCTGGGACGTCCCCGAGAACAGTGAGACTGGACCCGGAAGCTGAGGTGCCCGCTGAAGGAGCCAGCAGGGGGAGGCCATTAGCATCCCACCCTGTTCTAGGGGGTGAGGCTCAGCAGTGCCCCTCCGTGTCTGCCACAGTGAGAGTCCAGGGCATCAGCAGTAAGACTTAATGTTTATTGGGTGCGTGATATGCTCTCTTACAAGTACATTACCTTCACTATGTCGTCGAACCCCCAGAGCAGGATGTAATGGAGGTACTATTATAATTAGTCCCATTTTCCGGATGAAAAATGGGGGCTCAGAAAGGCAACATTAGCTCGGAGGCAGTATGGCAACTCCCACCTCTCGATGTCTAGAGCCAGTGGTCTTAGCCGTGACACCAAACCATGACCAGGGTGAGCAGCCGAGGTAGGAAGCCAGGGCAGAGGGCTGTTCCGTGGTTCTGTGCCACAGCCCAGAGCAGTGGCAGGCGGTAAAGAGGAAGGGAAGGCTTTGGAAAAGTCTTCCGAGAGAGAACTTGCACAGCACTGTCTGTAAGTAGATGCAGTGGGTAAAAAAGATACATAACTAGACGAGGTTGAGATGTCAGCCTATCTGGGTTTCATACCTCTTCTCTGATCAATTTTGGCAACTTATAGATATATTGGAAAGATATGGACCACATCCAGATTCCTTAATTTATTAGCTTAAATTCTGCTCGCGGTATTATTTATTTAATTTGCTGAGTAGGTAGCACATTCACAAGTTTTGAAGAGCTAAACGCGTAAAAACGTATATGATAAAAATCTCCCTCCTCTGTCTCCATCTGAGTCGTCCCCACCATGCAGGACATCCAGCATACATCCGGCTCACCAATTTCCAGTGCATTCTTCCAGAGCCTGTAAGACATATGGAAGCAAAGACAAAGTGTATCCACCCTTTTTTACACAAATTAAAGCCTTCTATATACACACAATTTTTCCATATTAGGACGTACGATCCCGTCTCATTCTTTTTCGTGGCAGCACAGTACTACATGGCGGGGACACGCCACATTTGATGTATCCTATCGACAGACATTTACTTATTTGTCACTATTAAGAACACTTCTATGGGGGAAAAAACCATGTTATTCGTCTTGAAAGTTTTAGTTTGTTTTATCTCTGTGGGCATATTCTCTCTTTTGAAATCCAAAGGCTGTAGGTTATAATTTCTTTCTTTTTTCCCCTTGATCCTCTTTCCTGAAAGCTTCTATTTTGCTTGTCTTTTCAAAGAACCTGATCTTGGCTCTATTTATTATGTCTACACATTTTATTTCTACCTTATCATGTTCCTTTATCATGATTAAAATCTGATTTTGGGGGACTTATTTTTCTGTAATTTCTAGAGTTGAATGCTTAGTTCTTTAATCTTTCTTCTCCAGTAGTAAAGAATTGTAGAGCTATGATTTTAATTGACAACATACAGTTTTGGTCTGAATTTTATTGTCATTATTACTTCTAATTCATTTGTAAATCTACTTTGACAATAATTGATTTGCTCTTTGACTCAAAACTATCTGAAAGAGTTCTTTCAGAATGTCCTAGTACTTAAATTTCATTTTTCATGTTTTTATTTGGAGTCTGTTTCTAGATTTAATGCCTGTTGGTTAAATAATGTGACCTACGTAATTTCAACTTTTGAGTATGTAATCAAGTTTTCCTTTAGCCTATATATAACCAACTTTTGTAAATATTCTATGGTTATTTGGGAGGGGAGCCTTGTGTCTATTTGCAGGGTACAAAATTCAATATGTGTCTATTAAGATATATAAATATGTTAATTGTAACGTGTGATCCTCTTCGTTCCTTATTTAGTTCTTGTCTCCTTCTGGCCAATTCTGAGTTGGTGCCTTAATGTCTTCCATTATTATTGTGTCTTGATTATTTCTTTTAGCAATTCTAGGAATTTGCACGTTACACATTTCAATGCAATGCTGTTTGTGCATCAAACACGTTCATGACTTTACACATCTTGTAGCCTTTTTATGGAGTAGAAAATAAGCTCCCAAGAGCTGCATTAGTTCTTCCTCATTTATAGGGCAGGCTATGGAACCACTTTCCTGCCTCCTGTGGAATCTCTTTAACCACCAAATTTGGCCAAACCACAGAGTGCACAGAAATCCGTTTGCTCAGTAATTTTATTGATATTCTCAGAAACTCAGCCAGTATCTTTTCCCTGAATGTACTCCAGCCGTTTTATGGAGCTCATTAGCTCTCCCAAGGTATTAGTTTACGATTTCTTAAATCATGGGGTCACCATAACAAAATAAGCAGGGGCTAATTTGTACCCAGACACAAGTTTCTACTCTTGGCAAAACTTGCTCCATTTCATCCCAGAAAATTTACTGTAAAGATGAAAAACTCTACCACAATTTGTGGGATTTTCAAAGTGACGTCAAGTTAAGCTATAATTCACATTTTGACTTCCTAAATAAAGTTTACCTTATTGCAATAGAGAAGAAATTTAAACACATGTCCTAGTCCTGAGTTCACATGCATCCATATTTGGGGGTTGATATCTCATGGAATTTGGAGAGGCAATATGAGGGATTTTTTCCCCTCTTGACATCTTTCTGGCAAAATCTTACTTTAAATATCTATCTATCTATCTATCTATCTATCTATCTATCATCTATCTATCTATCTATCTATCTATCTATCTATCTATCTATCCATTTATGCACTTATGCTACCATTCATTAACAGTAATTCCTGTAAGTGAAACTCTCACATCAAAGGATGAGAAACTTAAGATTTTAATATGCAATCTGATATTGCTCTTGCAAAGCTGGTCCCGATCCACACAATTTGGTGTGGAACAATGCCTATTTGCCCATTGCCCTCACCACACCAGATGGTATCAGTCTCGGATCTTTCCAACCTGGCAGAACAAATGTTTCAACCCTGCAATTTGCATTTCTTCAGTCGCTAGCAAGTTTTACCATTTTCCTAAATTTGTTTATTTTCCCAGTTTTATTGAGATATAATTGGCATATAATATTGTCTAAGTTTAAAGTGTACAACATAATGATTTGATATATTCTGTATTAGAAAGCGATCACCACAGTAAAATCAGTTAACGTTCATCTGCTCACATAGTTACCAGAGGTTTTCTCCTTGTGAGGAGAACCTTTAAGATCTACTCTCTTAGCAACCCGCAAGCACACAACACAGCTGACGACAGTCAGCACGTTGTACGACATCTACCTCAAATGAAAGGACATTTGTATTTCTTCTGTTAGTTGCCTGTTCCTATTCATTGCCCATTTTTCTATTGGGTTATTTGTATTTTTCTTCTTTATCTTTCAGAGCTGTGTGGAGGGGTTTGCATCTTCCACCATCTTGAGATTTTTAAAACACCGTAGATTCTATCTTTTGACATGTCTGACCCAGCTGAGTTATTCTTATCAATCATTGCTCATATAAAAAGACACCACAAAGTAGATCGCTATTGTTATTCCCATTCAACAGGTGCTGAGAAGAGAACTCAGAGATTTCAGTGCTCATGAACTGACTAAAACCTGGGATGGGGATCTGAAGTTCCACCCACACCTTGTCCTCAATCTCCTGAAGGCTCATCATGTGACTTTGTTGCCAGAGCTGCCACCGGCTTACGGCTACCGCTACAGGGCTGCAGACAGTGCACCCAAATTCCATTTATTTGACCCAGAAACATGCCGTCTCAGCCCGAACAACCCCTAATGCCCTTTCCCTCACCCCCAAAATCCTAAACTAGGAACAACTCAGTGTGAAGTTCTGCCTCCTTAAATTCACGGAGTTCCAGTTTTCAGGCATCTCTGTGTTCAGTCCAAGGGGAAAGTGTGATTGTGTTTGGGTTTATCTTGTGTTCAGAAACCAGAGAGCAGTGCTGTGGATGGAGCCTGTTCTGAGGCAAGTCTGCCTCCCATTTGGTATTCGCCACAAACCCTGGAGAACTCTGATCGTCATCCCAGAGCCTTCCCTGCCAATTTCCCCCAGAGGCTGTGGTTGAGCCTGTGGATGGATCATGTTATTAGCGATCTCTAGTAGATGCCAGCCAGCTGAACTGCTTCGGGGAGGAGCCAAGGGAACGCTGAGACACATGCGGTGTCCTGCTTCTCGGCCATGGCACAAATCCAGCATTTTTTCTGGCAGAACTACCCCTGCTCTTGGGCGAACGGACATCTGCGTTCTGGGAGGCAAGCATCTGAGCCCAGTTATGAAAGGCCAATGCAGGTGCAGGGGAGTGGACCCCGGGAAGGACCTGCGTTCCAGCTGCAGCTGGCCCTCCCTGCTGCCCAGTCCAACGCCGGTGTCAGGGGCCTTCAGACCACCTCAATGTTATGCTTACAATCCAATATAATATCACGTTGTGAATTTAAATGACATATCTGAAATAGCGTAATATTTTTAAATCAATGCATTTTAACTAGATGCAAAAGATATGAAATAATTCAATTCCTTAAAGTCAAAATATTGAGAATCACATCATTGTAAGGCAGGCAAGCTGGAAGGCTTTGAAACCCTGTTCCTGCCCTTGTCGCCCGGTGGCTCTATGTCCACAGGTGGGCTGGCACGCCTGAATTCCTGGGGGGAGTGGGAGACAGGGAGCAGGTTCTAGTCTGGCATTACACAGACCATAAAGGGGCCCACAGCTTCAGGAGCACGTGCTTTCCCCAAGGGCTTCCTTCCACCGAGTGTCACTACAGCTGCTCTCCCTGCTACTGGGGCTTCATACAAGTCAACAAACTTCTTGAACAGTTACCAGGTACTATGCTGGTTGCTGGAGAGGCAACAAAGAAATAGGATATAATTCCTTGAAGAACTTATGCTCCAAGGTCAAGATCATCCCCTAAGTAGTCGAGAGGGTCATGTGATGAGCGTAAGCAGGAAGCCTGCTCGAGTGTGAGTGGAGGTTTACTCAGAGGGGCTGCCAAGGCTTCCTGGAGGACATACCCTGAGATGTGAAGGATCAGAAGGCATTAGACAGGTGAAAGCTGGTGGGGAGGAGGACAGCCGAGGGAAGGATTCAAAGCAAGTAGCAGTAGGTAACGGCAGGAGCCGGGGCACAGAGCAGCAAAGAGGGGAGTCTCAGCAGCCCCCTCGCCCTACACTGGGCTCTCCTACCTCTGAGTTCGTCCACTGGGCTTTTCTGTGTGTTCAGAGTCAAAGACACTTTGTCCTTACTCAACTGGGGATCCCTGAGGGACAAATCTCAAGTCTGTGACCCCAGACTTAATAAAATCATTGGCCAACGTAATTAAGCAGCCCCTGGCCTCGGAGACTCAGGACAGTGGCCTCCTTTGACCAGCAAGCCCTTCAGCCATGCCTGAAAAGACAGACCCTGAACTTCACAGTCCAGGGGTTTCTTGTCTCTGGGCTGATGGGTCTCAGTGAAGCCCCCTCTCCACTCAGAGCTTGCCAGAAAGGACCATTAGTCCCACCTCTGAGTAAATGTCCAGTTCTCAGCACTGACAAAGCCATCCTTCCAGAAACCCATGCTGACCTCTGCTGTCCTTTTGGTTTTCTTTTTGCAAACTCAGTAAATCAGGGATGTTTCCAGCTGCCATTTCAGAGCAAACGTTTCCTTCCAACGTCAGAATATTTTTAAAAGACTTCAGCCCTGTCTTGTCTGCTACACGTAGGTTCATTTTAAGAAAACATTCTTAGAAGCACAAATTGTCCAGCATTTGGCTGCACTGATTCCTGCCTGTGTGCCTTTATTTAATTTTTAAAAAACATTTTATTTATTTATTTGACAGAGGAAGAAACAGCACAAGCAGGGAGAACAGGAGTGGGAGAAGCAGGATTCCTGCTAAGCAGGGAGCCTGCCACCGGGCTTGATCCGAGGACTCCAGGATCATGACCTGAGCTGAAGGTCTCCCAACCAACTGAGCCACCCAGGCTCCCCAAGCCCGTGTCCCTTTAGACAGCTCTTGCACTGGATCCAACAGTGAGCCCTGGGTGTGAGTTTTCACCCACCTATCCTGAGATCCGTGATCCATGAGCTTCAATTTCCTTGACTACAAAGTCGAGATGGCATTTATTATGTCTCGAGTTGTTTTGAGAATTAAATTCAGGATAGCGTAAGAAAAACACATAGCATAGTACTTGGCTGAGATGATTACATATATTATCATATCTTTGAAAAAAGATCATAAACATTTATTACATCTTTTTTTATATGATGTAGAGATTTTTTTTTGAAACAGGATTTAAAGAGTCATTATATTCTAGTCTCTGTGGAGCTCAGTTTTCTCTCTTTGAGAAGTTCAATTGGGTTGTCTTAATGTTACCACTCAGTGTTAACATTCTTTAAATGAAAACTACCGTGAATTATTGCTCACATTTGTATTCGAGGTTCGCGTCTGGCCCTGAGTGTCCACTGTGCATGACCCGCAGACTCCATTGGTTCTAGGCCACATTTAACATGATGGCGAGCCCCACCCTGTCCTCATGCCCCGACACACATCAGCTGCCCTGCAATCATTTTCCTCCTTAGAGAAACACATCGACGCTTTCGGATCCGTAAAACAAAATCACCACCTATTTGTTTTGGAGTTTTATGTATGTAATCCCCTTGAGTCTCTCTGGAATAAACAGGACACACAGAGAAACGAAGGGAGGAGAGCCTGCGCTGGGGAGGGCCATGAGCTAGAAAGGGGATGACCTGGTTGGGCTGTTTCTATACCACGGCGCTCGGTCAAGACGTTATCCACGTGACGCCAGGGCTGACTGTCAGTTAACCAGGATTCTTCCTTCCCACACAGCAGCCCTGAGCTGCAGGCCCAGCACGGCACACCCTCTCTGCTCTACTTGACCCCCATCCTGGCCAACCCTGGGTGTCTCCAGGGCAGACACTGGACCACAGCTGGGCCAGATTTTCACCTGGGGAATTTTTAGGGAAACTTAGTGCGGTCGGTCAAGGAGTGTCGGGCAAGGGGCCTTGGAAAGCCAAGCGGGGAGGCCACACTCCATCAGGTGGGCCACGGAGGCAAAGGGGAGGAGTCTGCAAAGAGAAAGGTATGGCCCTCGAGGGGACAGGGAGCAGCAGAGGAGACAGTCCCACGGCCTCCTGGTCCTTCATCTCCTCGCTCTGCTCTTAGCTGCGGGAGACACTCCAGAACCCATACCCCATGGCACACGTTCTCTTCATCCATGCAAATGTCACTTTTGCAGACTGTAAGTCAAGAATCTCACATTTTCACCCTAATGTACCCTCATTTTATGTCTGTTGCTTACAATTTAAGAATCTGAGCAAGGACAATCTGCTAGTTCCACGTGATATGCAGGCTCAAATCTCAAGATACTCAATGGAGATTTTTTAGATGGCACTTGGGTGATACGGAATATCTGAGATTGTGACAAAGAGGTCAGGTTCAGCAGATTCCATTTCCACAAAGAATATATCACAGCAAAGTGCTTCAAACTCATCATTCCTCAATTTCCCTCTCACACAAAAATATAGATACCCGACGCTTAGGAAATGATGATTATGAAAGAAAAATGGGTGTTCAGGCGGCACTGCCCCCTGGCAAATACAACCAAATAAACCAAGCAAACCCTGCCTTGTCATGTGAGTGAAGCCGTTCCTATTACCCACAGCTAGATGCATGGTGCCGAATGTTCTAGAATGATCTGATTTCAAATACCCGATGGCACAGACCAGAAGCTGAGCCTGGGGTGGGGGAGGCTGCCAGGGGAGGACAGGAGGAGGTGCGGCGTGCGTGTGCTTGAGGCCAGCAAAGAGGCCCCACCTGCCCCGGGGATCTGGAGAAGCAGCAGGTCTGCCGAGCTTTTTCTGTGGTTTGCCTGACTTTTTGTTTGTTTTTTACTTGCACCAAAAGCACAAACAAGAACACAAGAATGTAAATTTTATCACTACTAAGCCACTCTTCTGCTACGTCATCTTCTGTGGAATATGAGCTTCATTTAAAAACAACAATGAAACCAGACCATGGAAGCACCATCATTCCCTCCTCCTACGGCTCTCCTTGCCATCCAAGGTCTGGGTCAGGGTCCCAGGGGAGGGAGAAGCCAGGCGTCTCCTCTAGGAGGGCCCAGCTTGAGGTCAAATGCCAGGCAGCAGGAGCCCAGCACAGGCAGACGGTGTGCAGAGAACGCTTGCTGTCCACGATGGAGACCACCTTTGCTCACGACGCCAGTTTTTCATGATGTGCTGTTGTGGGTCCAGGAAAATTAATAAGGAGCAGCAATCTATGTCCAGCGACATTACTAGCCACTCTGAAACATGAGGCTGCTCCCAGTCTAGCCTTGTATCTGCCCTTCTAACAGCATTAATGGAGGCAAAGACAGAAGGAAAGGAGAAATGCAGAGGAAGAAGGGGGAGGACGGAAGACTAGAACAGGGAAGAAGGGCAGGTGTGAAGATGGAAGGGGAGCAGAGAGGCGGCATGCTCTCAGCCTCTTAGGAGGCTCTCAGCACGCCCAAGAGGTCCCAGCTCTCCCTGGAGCCTGAACAACAAAACCAGTTTCTCTCCCTCCTTCCCTCCTTCCCTCCTTTCCATCCTTCCCTCCTTCCCTGTGTCTTCTCTTCCCCCCTCTCCTCCTCCCTCCCTTTCCTTTCCTCCCCCCCTTTTCCTTTCCTTCCTTCCTTTCTTTCTTCCTTCCTCCCTCCCTCCCTTCCAATTTTTCTTCAGAGCCTCAAGGGAAAGTTGGTAATTCTTCATCCTTAAGGAATTATGACAAGGTTTAGAGCTCTTGGAATGTGCAGTGTCTCAGAAGCACAAAGAATTTATTATCTATTTTCCAAACAAAGCAATAATTAGATCACTCCAGATAACTAATATCATGTTTTCAGAAGCCCTGAGTAGATGATAAGCTAATATTTGTACAGTTGACCTTAAAAATGTGACAGCTAAGAAGCTCTTGGAGCGATGCCCAGAAAGGCACCAATTATTACAGGATTTAGCAACGCCGTGTGAAAAGGAACTTTCACAATTCTTTTAAAAATACGTCTCCAGTTTCGTAAACCACTATGCTAGAGTCACCGTGGGATTATTCTTTGACAGTATAATTACATTTTAATTGTATAGCAATTATGCGTTCAGTAGTAATGAGGGGGGGACCCAGTAGCCAATGGGCCGCGGCCGCTGTGAAATGTAAAGACTGCGCTCACATGGGAGAGGGGTGGCCGTTTGCCTCTCCTAGCTGTGTCCCGCCTTTGACAAAGACGGCCAGCACGCTCTCCAAGACATCCGGGCACTCACGTTGCCCAAAGAAACAGCCGCTGTCAGTCAAAAACTCAGCTAGAGGCTGTTTTACAAAATGTTCTAAGACATATTTAGGAAAACAGTCCCTGTTGTGCAATCAGCTCCCGTGGGACAATGAAGTCTACAGAGACAAGAGGGAGCATTTTGCAGGGGTCTGGGGTGGGTGCCGGAGCCTCATTCAAGATTCTCCTTGGACAGTCCTATTTGGAACTGTTCTCCTTTCTTTCTGCTCTAAATGTGAAGCAATTCAGGCTAGAAAGCACAACTAGCACTAATGAGCAGTGAAGTGGCCCTGAATCCCAAAGATCTGTGTATTATTTTCTCCCCATTTTTTTTTACTCCCCATCCCCCGCGTCCCTCACTTACAGATCTGCTCTCTGGGATCAGAGGAAAGGAAAACTACAAATCTTCTTCACTGTTAACTATTTACCCAAACCCCAGCTTTCTACAACACTAAACGTTTTGTCTACATTATAACTTTTAACCCTTTAAGTGATGCACATCGTGTCTAAAAAGGTAATTGTGACATTGGAACAAACTGGCAGCTACTTGGAAAACTGGTGTCCGTTTTAAAATGCATCTGGGTAGTACTATTACAAGTTAAATACTCACCGATCTCTATTCGCAAAGAGTAGAGAAGTCAGTCATTCTGGACTTGAAGGCGGGACCAAATAAACTCAATCAAGGAGAGACAAGGGAAAGGAAAGGATTCAGTTGAGGATTTAGCTGAGGACATGGGTGACCTTGACCTCTTGCGGTGATTTCTGCAGGCCTGGAAAGGCAGAGGAAGGACCCTTTTTAGTGGAGTGCTGGAGAAGTGTAAGGAACCAGTTGCCTGGGGGGAGAAATGTTTGCCAATTCCCATGGTGTCAATACTGCGCATGGCTGAGTTCAGGCAATCATCGTGACACACTGAACGCACAGTCGCAAACAACGCCGTGTCTGCGTTCACAACCCTCTGTCTGTGTCTCTTTCTCTCACTCTCTCTCTCTCATTTCTGAATCATTCGAAAGTTGAAGACCTTATATCCCCCTAAATACTTCAGGTCACACTGGCTGATATATTTTAAAGATACTCAAGTGTTCTTCAATTTTGTCAGGGAATTAAATATTTGTCATTTCTTTTTGGTTCCCAAACTCCAAAACCCGTATTGACTATTCAGGAACGTTGCACCTTGAGAATCTTGGGAGCAAGCCGACCCGCCAGTTCCTTGCTTTCCCAGCATCCCTGGCATCCTCTCTTTCCCAGCGTCCCTTGCAGTAGGGCGTGATCATGTGACCAGGCTCCACCAACCGGGAGTATACGTCATCCTGCTGGCCTGGGGAGTTCGCGACACAGGAAGCGGAATGTGGACCCTTGTGGCAATGGGCGTCAGCTGCATCCAGGGCTCGGGTTGCTACAGCCACCCCAGTGTGGGGTCCTTGCCAGCCCATATTGTGTGTGGGCGGTGGCTGTGGGCCCTGAGCAATCCGGCTTCCCTGCAGCCTGTTTCCCAGCCCAGTCTTGGGGCTGCCCCCTGCCTTGTCCCTGAACTCTTCCCCACAGCCAGCCAGAGGTGCCCCAAATGCCCCGATCCGCTCACCACGTTCAGAGCAACATGGGGTCACTCATAGTGAATGTAAAGTTGGGAAGGGAACGTCTCTTCATCCCCACGTAGTAGAAAGCGGTGTGGACATCCTGGGGGGACACAGCTGCCTCTGGAGGAAGGCAGGTTGGCCCCATTACATCCCAACGGAGCTGCAGGACGCAAGAAGGCCCAGATGCTGGGCCTTGATGTCTGTGTCTCTAGAAGGGTGCTGGTGGGGACGGTGCTCCCAGGATCGTCGTGGAAAGAAGAGAGGACATCATGGCTCGTGCGCAGCGAGGCTCAGTGGCCGGGGCTCCTGTTCTTAGGATGTCCCCACCATTTACTACGTACAGTAGCCTCTCAACCATCTTATGTTGTTTGGAGAGAACCAGTAATTTTATCCTGTAACACGACTGCATTTTACAAAGATAATTTTCAAGATTTTGCAATCTTCACGGACCCACCAAATTCTGCTCACGTTCCTCCCTTGTCTGTGGGACCCAGTGAAGAGTGCCTTCTGCAAAGAATTAACCAGATCTGTGTAGGCTAACTACTACCAGACATATCTTAAATCTTCCCTCCATCTGTGCTTCCCCAGGGAGGGAAACAGCATTTTTTAAAATTTATTTATTTATTTTTTTGCATGGCTGTTAAACGTGCCCATCGTGAGAATGAAGCTCTGAGAGGTTCTGTGACTTGCACGTTTTAAGGAGCAGAACCAGAGTTGATCCTGGATCTCGGGCCTCCCTGGTTTGGAACTTGGTGCCATTTTGCTGATGGCAGCAAACAATTAGGACATTTCCAGACGCTGTGTGTAGGAGTTGGGAGGGGTGGACTCGGGGGAAGGGTGCCTCCTCATGCGCACAGAATGGGATCATAACCCAGCATTTTTATGAACAGTGATGAGGTAACACGTATGAGAGCCTTGAGAATATTCCAGTCCGCTTCCAGGAATCTGTCAAGGGGACTCAATCAGAGATACGATAAAAGCTTCAAACTCAAGGTTGTTTATTTCAGCTTTATCTATAAAAGCAGAAATTGGAAACATAAATACGTCAAAGGGTGGGAATAATTGAGAAATGATAATTCATCCCTTTATGCAGTCATCAAAATCTATTTTCAATGGCATGTGAAATTGCTCGTGAGGAAATGTTAGGTAGGAAAAAAAGACAAAACTATATTCAGCATATCAATTTTGTATGTTTATATTTTGTATATTTAATACATATTTATAATTATATATATATGTCACTAAAACAAAAATGTTAAAATGATTCTATCTGACTAGAAGGATCATTGGTGGTTTATAGTATTTTCCAAAATCTCTACAATGAAATTTTGTAAGAGAATCTATAAAATTCTGTAGGATTCGCTATATTTTATGTATTTATTTCTATTTATTTTCCCGAGCTTTATCGAGATATATTTGACATATAACATTGTATGAGCATAAAGTGTATAACGTGATTTGATACACATACACGTATTTGAAAATGATTACCACGTAAGTTTAGTTAACACATCACCTCACATAACTCTTTTTTTTTTTTTTTTGTCATGAGAACATTTAAGAACTACTCTGGTGGCAACTTTCAAGTATGTATCCAGTATTGTTCACTGCAATCACCATGCTGCACATTTGATCCCAGAACGTATTCACCTTCTAACTGGAAGTTTACACCCTTTGACCAGCATCTTCCATTCCATACCCCTGGCAATCGCACTCTGCTCATTTCCAGTGCACATTTGTGTATTAAAATAAAAACGTGTTTAGCCATGAATCTGGATCCCCATATTAAAAAGAAAATGTTCTAATAACATTAGATTAAAAACAAAACAAACAAATAAACAGAAAAATCTGATAGACCCACAAGAAAATGACCAGAGGTGATGGGAAAGAGAGAGCAGGAAAGCAAAGAGAAGACAGGCATCTAATATTGACATAAGACAAAGTGGAGATTTATTAAGAAAGTGCACTGTGGAAAACCTTGTCATTTTTAAAAAAGATTTATTTATTTTAGAGAGGGAGCTTACGCATGGCGGGAGAGGATGGGTAGAGGGAGAGGGTGAGAGAGAGCATCTCAAGCAGACTCCCCGCTGAGCACGGAGCCTGACACAGGACTCAGTCTTATGACCTTGAGATCATGACCTGAGCCGAAATCAAGAGTTGGATGCTTAACCGACTGAGCCAGCCAGGCGCCCCCCAAAACCTTATCGTTTTTAATGAATGAATTATAGATCGTCCTCAGACTTCTGCACTGACTGGACACCAGTCTTTCTGAGCCATTTTCTTTGTACCTAATGGCGGAAACACCAGCAGCAACCTCACGGAGCAGCTGTGGATGGGATCAGCTGTGTTGAAAGCACTCATGCAATAATGTGCCTAAGTAGTTGCTTGATAAATTTCCTTTTCATGTCATGTGCTGAACAGCATGGCAGCAAAATATGCAAAGGAAAATTTATTATACATTCAAGGGAAGTAGACAGAAATGTAACTATCAGATGAGATTGTAACTCACTGTTGTCCAAACTGAGATAATAGCGACCACCTCAAATTGTTGTCTGGGGGATCATGAGAGATACTGAGGGGTTCTGTAAACCGCAAAGCAGCATAACGGTGTTAGTTATTTTCAAGATGCAAAATAATATTTATGGGGAGTGATGACATTTTTTCCAAGGTCCTAAAGAAATTCTCAATAAATTTTAAAGAAATCTTGCAATCCGTGTTTATGACCCCAATACAATATCTATTATTAGCCATTTATATTTAAACCAGAGAAACTCCAACCCCTCCAACATTTTTAAGTGCTCTCCTAAATAAGACTTATATATAACAAATGAAATAAAGAATGTAATAGTAACTGATTTGGAAAATACAACACTATATATTAAAATCGAATTATAAATTAGAATAATAAATCAAACCATGCCTTAAAAGAGATAATTTAATATTGGATTTTGAATGCAGGATTGGTTTATGAGCTCTGACATAATTTGAAAAAAATCACAAAACAGACATTGGAAAGATTTGGTAATAGGGGCGCCTGGGTGGCTTGGCTTAGTTGGTTAAGCAGCTGACTCTTTTTCTTTTTTTAAAGATTTTATTTATTTATTTGACAAAGAGAGAGACAGCCAGCAAGAGAGGGAACACAAGCAGGGAGAGTGGGAGAGGAATAAGCAGTCTCCCAGCAGAGCAGGGAGCCCAATGTGGGGCTCGATCCCAGGACCCTGGGATCACACCATGAGCCAAATGCAGATGCTTAACGATTGAGCCACCCAGGCGCCCCAGCAGCTGACTCTTGGTCTTGGCTCAGGTCATGATCTCAGAGTCCTGAGATCTAGCCCCACCTCGGGCTCTGTGCTCAGCGGAGAGCCCACTTGGGATTTTCTGTTTCCCTCTCCCTCTGCTGCTGCCCCCCACTCACACACGTACTCTCTCTCTCAAATAATAAATAAATAAATCTTAAAAAAAGATTTGGTAATAAAAAAGTTTAAATCATATAAATGAGGACAGGCTGAGATAATATTCCCAGAAAATATCCAGACTCCATAAAGAGCTCATGGAAATGGAATAAAAAAAGAATTAAAGGCCCAGCGGGTAAGTAGACAAAGGGTTTTAACCCACAGTGCACCCGTCATTATGAACTTGTATGTCATAGATGGGAAAATAAACAAGAACACAGAATTAAATGCCAATCTAGTTTTCCCATATGCTGGACATGTTTCTAAGCAGTGACCTATTAATTCATTTCACTTGCCACCACCCTGTACGGGAGATAGTGTTGTTCTCATTTAATGGATGGAGAAAGGAATCCCGGGGAAGTGGAATGGCTCACCCCAGGCACTCCACCAGGATGTGGCAAAGCCGAGATTAGAGCCCAGGGTATATTCTCTCTCTCTCTCTTTTTTTTTTTAAGATTTTATTTGTTTACTTAACACGGATAGAGACAGCCAGCGAGAGAGGGAACACAAGCAGGGGGAGTGGGAGAGGAAGAAGCAGGCTCATAGCGGAGGAGCCTGATGTGGGGCTCGATCCCGGAACGCCGGGATCACGCCCTGAGCCAAAGGCAGACGCCCAACTGCTGTGCCCCCCAGGCGCTCCCCAGGGTATATTCTATCTTGGTCACCACCTCACCAAGGTGGAGGGAACAGAAGGTGTGTGAGCAGAAGTGTGGATGCAGTACGATTAATCATGGTTAGAACACAGAAGCATCCAACAATGTGACAATGCGAAACAACAGCCACCGAAGAACCGACACCATCATTAAATTTGTAGCTAAACCAACTCTGAGCTACTTGAAAGATAGGATAAGTGAAAAGAATGTCAGTTGCAGGCACATGAATGTTTGCAGTGATGGAAAACACGTGTGCACATAGACTAGCACGGGAACACTGCCCGGAGGGTGAAAACAGAGGACATGGCTGTAAATTGTCACACAGTGTCAGATGATGGCATTAGTCTTGCCCCAGATACAGCACCCTGGCTCCTGGCAGGGCTAACTGGGGCACAGCAAGGTCCCTGCCCTTCCACTCCTGGCCGCTCCCCGTGCCTCATCCTTCAGTCTCCTCCCCTCCTTTGGGGGGACTTCCCTGGCGTCCCGCCCAACCTGGCTTCGGGAGTCCTGGGTCTCCACTGCAGCCTGCTTCTCCCCACTTGGCGAGTCTGTCTCCCCTCCCTGCCTGCAGCCCCCAGACCCTAGAGGGTGTGGCCAGGTAGCCCCCGCTCCTGCCACCGAGCCTGGCCAGAGGTATGTCTGTTGAAGAACTGACAGCTAGTGCTGCAGGGGAATTTCCAATGGCTTCATCACATGCATCAGAAAATGCAAACTTTCTCTCTGAGAACACTGTAAGTTTTGACCCAGAATTTGTATTGTAAGTTAGGCATTCCAGAACACCATACACGGGAGGAGTGCTAGGTAATCTTTCAAACTGAAAAGGGAATGTGGGACAATATATACTATTCAGCTGAGATGCCAGATAATTAATTTTTAACTTTCATTCCACGAGCTCCACTGTAATAACAATTCTTTTAAAACTTGCACATTTTTCTAGATAATGTACTTCACCGTACAAAGACTTTGATGAGAATTTGCATGATCTTGACCATGGGCCTGGGAAGGAAGGTCTTCATTTGTTCCATCTGCCTACGCAGGGCGGAGCTGCTGTGGTGGTGTCTTTGCCTGCAGTCGTCCAGCTAACACAAGTCCACCTCCTGGGGACACGCTGAACAACACCCAGGAAAAGCATTTAAAAGTGCGGTGGCTCACGTGTGCACAGCACGGTGTCATTTCCAAAGCTCTGAAGGTATCAGCCTGCTTTCTATTCCCGCCCTATGAAGTTTCTGGGGCTGCGTGGGCTTTATCTGACGGGGCCTAATGAAGCTGAGAGGTCGAGAGGTGCGTGCACTAACAGCACGGAGCCTTCCACGGTCCCGCTCTCGGCTCACCTGCGACCTCTCTCCTCTCACCCCCAGATGGCTCCTTCAGAGGGGCGGGTGCCTTGGGATGCTAACTGCATACACACAGGAAATCAAGGTGAGGGAATTTGAGTACCACCACTACGATTGCACAGCCAGCGACTGGAAAACCAGGGCTTGACCTCAGCCGTTCTGCTCCTGAACCCACAGCCAGCTCCCTTAGCTCCGAGGGCAGCAATCCTCAAAGTGTGGTCCCCGGAGCAGCAGCCGCAGCAACGTCTGGGAACCCGTCAGAGACGCAGATTCTCGGTCCCCCCTCCCTCTGGATTCTGCATTCGAACCTCTGGGGTGGAGGCCAGCAGTCTGTGCCAGCCCCGGGGGATTTCAGCGCTCTCATCCTTCTGTGTGGATGTACGTAGACACTCGCACGTGCACACGTATGAGCACGCACATACACACATATGAGCACGCACATATACGTGGCTACTAACTGGTGGGATAAGGACTCAAATCCAGGTATTCTGACTGGATTCCGTCCTCTGCCAGCTGTGCTCAATCCCTCCTGAACACTGACTCATTTGGAGAGTTTGAAAGCAGCTCATTAACAACAAAAACAACAACAACAAAAAAAAAAACCACGGAGAAACAAACAAAAAACCTTGTGTAGACCCCACCCCAGGACAATTAAGTCGGACTCTGGGGGTAGTGCCAGGCACTGCCTTTGTTTAAAATTCCCCAGATGCCAAACGGCTGTTTCCACAGACTATCTGATAATCTCTGGCAATCGGTTTGTAATTCCAGAGCCTGGCCCGAAAAAGTGGACAGGAAGCTCTGGGTGTGGGGGCGGGGAGCATGTGTGGGGTTACCGTAGGGGTCAGTCTTCACTGTTGGGAGACCGCCTGGCCCACATCTTTGGGGAGACTCCATGTTCGTACTCCAAGTGTCGGAGCCCTAAGATGAGCAGTAGGATGGGGCGCCTGGGTAGCGCAGTCGTTAAAGCGGCTGCCTTTGGCTCAGGGCGTGATCCCGGCGTACCGGGATCGAGTCCCACATCGGGCTACTCCGCTATGAGCCTGCTTCTTCCTCTCCCACTCCCCCTGCTGTGTTCCCTTTCTCACTGGCTGTCTCTCTGTCACATAAATAAATAAAATCTTTAAAAAAAAAAAAAAAAAGATGAGCAGTAGGGGTTTATCTCTGGCTGGTCAGAGCCCCCACAGTAAGTTCTCCTGATCTCCTCCAGGGAGGTGTCATGGGTCAAGTGGGCAGTAAGCCTGGAGTGTGGGCATCCTGTATGAAAACCTCGCCATGGAGCCTCCTTGGGCGGCAGTGCAAGTGGGATTGCTCCCCTGCTCTCCCCGTCCAGCGTCACCTGCTCTTCTCTCTTCTTTCTCCCTATCTCTGTGGGCTTATACCTTTTATAAACTCCTTTTTTTTTTTATTGTTTCAGTGCTATTTCAGGAGGAAGGGCCGCTCAATGCATGTGTTAAGCCTGCCACTTCTAACCAGAAACCTGTACAGAATTCCCTAATAGGCTCCTCCCTTATCCCAGATGTGTGTCCAGACACACTCCCTCCATTCCCTAAAAAAACAGCTGCCTTGCATCCTCGTATACTTACTTGGTCCTCTCCTCGCACAGGGCCTTTGCCCATGCTCCTCCCACTGCCAGAAACACTCTTCCTTTTACATTCTGCCTGCTAAACCCCTTCTTACTTTCATAGCTCAGTCCAAGCTCCGTTCCCTGATTGGAGCCTTCCCTGCGGCGCCTGGGCCTGAGCTGGGCGGCATTTGTAGTGCGGTTAATGTCCGTCTTTCCAACTCACGGCAAGATCACGAGGCCCGAAAATTCGTCCCATTGTGCGCATTGTTGCACGTACCTCTCCTACTCAGTATTTTCTCAGTGAGCAAACGAACGCATGGGCACACGGGGGCTTGAAGGCATTCCAATCTTGGCAACAGCATGAGCCTGATATGAGCGGCCTTCACAGACTGGTCGGGCTGGAGCATCTCAAACCTCCTCCAGCAAGAGTGTTCCGAGCCACCCTGACCTACAGGCCCAAACCGAAGGCACACTAAGCCAGGCTTTTACTAAGAATAGCTCTGAGACCAGAAACACACCGGTAATTAACACCATCCCCTTACACACTTACTAATATTCAGTTTCCAATGTGCAGAGACCCATGCAAAGCGGAGACTTAGGTCACCTGCATCCAGTCCTTTCTTGTACTTCTTACCAATAATCTTGGCTGCATAACATGTTAGGATCACAGTAAAAAGGAAACACAGTCCATGGGGTGTGGGAGAGTTGGTATTTGTGGCAGCGTTAGGAGCGCTCAGTAAAAGCCGTAAAACAAACGAAGCTGCAGATATCACAGATGGAAAAACACTGCTGCTTGCAGCCATGGTCTTTGGGTGGGTGAGCACCATCTCTGAGCTGGATTCCCGTGAACCAGCAGCCTAGCTAGGAAATGTGGATGGGATTGATGGTGATGGCCCGGCCTGTCCTATAATGCAGTTGCTCGGGCTTCCTCGAGCTGACATGATTCAGTGAGCACAACCCAGGACAAGACCTATTCTGCCAGCCTTCCTCCCGATTGCCGCCCCTGCCTAAGCCCCCACATGGGCTTTCAAATCAGGAGCTTGCTCAGAAAAAGGCTTCCTCTTATTCTACTTAGCAACTCAAAGCAGGCTGGACCGGAATCCAGAAACCTGTCCTTTTATACCAGCATGACCACTAGCTAGCGGGATGGGAAAAATCCATTTTCTCTGTTCATGTCTCTTTATACAACGATGAAGTGGGGCTAGAGGGGCTTTAATTCCTTCTAATTCTGATATTCTGTGCTTCTTTTATGAGTTCTGAACTTCAGCGCCTTTTTTGCACGGAGGATACCGTCATGTCCTGCTTGATTACGAGGGGCGGGAGTGCAGGTTCCCGGGAGAGAAGAGAGAAATCTGAGAGCCATGCCGTCCCCTGAATCACAATGACATATTGGTGGAGATTAGAGAGACAGAACCCCATGGATTTTAGGGGAGGAAAATAGATCTAAAACGCGTTCGGAAGAAAATCAATAGATCTAAGGAGCGTGTATCGGCTATGTATTGCTGCATATCGAATTACCCCAAGTTTAGTGGTTTGAGACAGCTCACGTCTCCTGGTTTCTGTGGGTCAGAAATCTGAGCTCAGCTATGCTGGGTCCCCTGCCTTCTGCCTAGGGAGTCTAACAGGCAAGAATCCAGGCATCAGTGAGGTATTAGCAACGGACAGCAGACTGGGGAAGGGTCAGCTTCCAAGCACAGGTGATTGCTGGAAGGATTCAGTTCCTTGCTGGCTGCCACAGGGAGGGGGCCCTCACTTCCCACTGGACCCCTCCGACATGACAGCATGCGGCATCCATGTGGGCAGCCTGGAAAGGGGTAGAGGGTCTACCAGCAGAAGAGAAGCCAGAGTTTTATGTAAACTAATTATGAAGATGACATCCCCTCCCCTTTGCCACATCCTACTGGTCAGGAGCGAGTCTCCCCATGCAGCCCACAAGGGGGTGGAAGACGACGCATTCCTCCACCCTTCCGGGCGTGGAGTCTCCTGGGGGCAGCAGACCTGGCATGGTGCCAACAGAGGCATCAAGAAGCCACTAGAGCTGTGTTAGGGTCCAGGGGCTCCCTAACAAAGCACACAGCTGGATGGTCTCACACCAGAAATGTCCTGTCTCACAGTTCTGATCCCCAAAGCCCAAGACCACGGTGTTGACAGAGCTGGTTCCTTCTGAGACTGTGAGGAGGGATCTGGTCCAGGCCTCTCTCTGAGCCTCTCGTGGCCTCAGGTATGCTTGACCTTAGATACACTCACATCGGCTGCCCTTTGCACGCCTCTGTCGCAGGGTCCACACTTCCCTTTCTATTAGGACACCAGCCACCAGTAGGGCCCACCCTAACGACCTCATCTTAAACTGATCATCTGCAAAGACCCTATTTCCAACTAAGCTCATAGTCACAGGTGCTGGGGGTTGGGACGTCAACATCTATTTTGGGGACATGATTCAACCGATGATAAGTCCTAACACAAATATTATTTTTCCGACATAAACCATACTTGGGTTTTGGCTTTTTAAAACTAGGCTATTGTTTTGTTTTGTTTTGTTTTTCCCAAAACTTTGAATAGTTTTTGTGAAGCTGGAGTGAAATTCACATAACATGAAATTAACTGTTTAATGTGAATAATTCGGTGACATTTTGTGCTTTCACCATGTTGTGAAACCACAACTTCTGTCTAGTTCCAAAACATTTTCAGCACCCCAAAAGGAAACTCTGTATCCGTCAAACAATTTCTCCCCATTCCCCCTGCCCCCAGCCCCGGCAGCCACCAATTTAGGGATTTGTTCTTTGAGGATGTTTTTAAGTCTACTGAGCTTACGCTGACCCATCACTGAACTCTTCACCCGAGTGTCCCAGATAGAGCTCACAGCGCTCTAGGGGATGAGTGATACTATGGATTCATCAGTGTTCTCCAGATAAACAGAACCAACAGCATGTGTATATATGGGGAGAGAGAGCTTTATTTTAAAGAGTTGGTTCATGTGGTTGTGGAGGCTTGATGAGTCTCCTTGACAGGTCCAGCAGGCTAACTCAGGAAAGAGCTGCAGCTCACGTCCCAAGGCCGTCTACTGGCAGAGTCAGTCTCTGCTCTATGAAGGCCTTCAACTGATTGGATAAGGCCCACGTACATTATGGAGGGCACTCTGCTTTACTCAAAGGCCACCAACTTAAATGTAAAGCTCATCCAAAAAATATCCTCACAAAAACATCCAGAATAATGTTTGACCAAATACCTGAGCACGATGGATCAGCCAGGTTGACACGTAACATTGAGCATCATGACTATGTATCATCACGTCCTTTTTTAAAAAGATTTTATTTATTTATCTATTTAGAGCAAGAGGATGGGGGGAAGGGCAGAGGGGGAGGGAGAGGGAGACAGAGAATATCAAGCAGACTCCTCGCTGAGCACAGAGCCCAACAAGGGACTTCATCTCATGATCCTGAGATCACGACCTGAGCCGAAACCTGGAGTCGGATGCTCAACTGACTGAGCCACCCAGGCGCCCTGAATCATCAACTTCCTTTCTTAAAGTGAGGAAGCTGGGTCACAGATAAGCTGCGTCACCGGCCCCTGGTGAAATGGGGTTGCTGTTTGAGCCCAGGCAGTCTGGCTCCGTGGGCCACCCTCTACCCCATGCTCCACCACCTGTCACACACCCCACTTAAGCACAGCGCCTAGCTGTGCTTCTGCTGAGACCACGCCCCCTCTTCACGCCAGCAGAGATGAGCTGCTGAAGGATGACAGCCTCCCTGGGGGTCTCTCCGCCCTCCTGCTCTCCCCCTACAGCCCTCTCTTCCCCTCAACCCTGCTGCTGAGGGATGTCTTCCGGTTTTGAGGAGGCAGGGAACTTTCAGGAACTTCTCTGGAAGTCACTCAGTGTCTCCATGGGGGCCATTGCTGGGTTCCACCTGCCCTAACGGTTATCTCTTACGTGGGTGCTGTATTGCCCCCTCCTTCTCCGCCTTTCTGGTGTCTCCCCCCTTGGCCCCCATCCCCCATGCTCTGCACCTCACCACAATGTCTGTGGCTCACACACGCCCCTGCCTATCTCTGCACCTACTTTTTCATGAATTTTCCGTGGCGTTTGTTGAAATAAACCGGTGCTAATCTTCCAGGCTGCTGGAAATTGCTGTGGATGGAATGGGTTGTAGGCCACACTTTCAGGCAGGCAGGGGCCATGCAGGGGGCCTCAGGACCACAGCACCATGGAGGCTGAGGTCCCCGCCATCATCCTCACCATGCCCACAGCTGCCCAGCCTTGAGGGGTCTTCTCTGCCCAACTCTGGCTCAGCACCCGTGTGCCCTGTGTCCCCTAACGGCCCACACTCTGGAGTCAGCCACTTCTGGAAACTTCAGTCCCTTCTACCCAGGCTCCTGGAATTGACTCTGGTCTGGATAGTCCTCTCTCCACATTTTCCCAGAGGCACAGGGTACGACTTCATGTGAGGATGCCTGCCCTCAATTGCCATGACTGCCGAGGTGTTTGGAAACCGGGCCCGGGACACCTTGCCCCAAACCCGGTCCGAGGCCTGCAGCCTGCACAGCTGCCTTCGCCTTGAGTGGGCAAGTACAGCGGAGGAAAGCCTCAATATTCATCTCAAAAAGCTGTTCTGCCCCATGGCAGAGTGCTCTTCTGGAACGTTCTCGGGATTTCCTCAAGATGGCCTCCAGAGAGAAAGGTTTAAACAGGACCCACTGCTGTGACCTAAACCCCATTTCCCAAAGCCCTAGCATCTCCCTGTGGGGGTGACTCCGAGGTGCCTGTCACAGGCACTGTGTGCGGGCAGCCTGCCTCCTTCACGAGCCAGTGTGTCCCACAGCCAACAAAGCAAGAGTGGGAAGAAGGAAATGAAGTTAGAAAGCTGAGAGCTGGAGGAGCCTTGGATTTCCTGTTATGGATGAAGTCAAGGGCCTGGACAATGAAACGATCTGTCCAGGCCGAGGGTCCGTGGAGGGCCCCGCTCCCCTCCACCAGCCTCCCCAGGGGTGCCCCCAGGCAACCCCAGAGCCGTCTGCATGCCCACCGGTGAGGAGCTGCAGTGAGGAGCTCATGCCAATGGAACGAACAGCAACTTTTCCCGATGGCAGAAGTTACAGAAGGATCTTTCCAGACATGGGTATAAGCATCTCACAACACGGAGTGCTTCTTAAAGACACATTTCACAAAATGCCAGTCCTTGAGGAGATAATAGTGGGTTTTCAGAAAAAGAGGAAAGCAGGATGGCTGAACATTTCTGCTCTCTTTGAAAAACCACAAAAACCACAGCAGGAACAAATGTGACAGAAGAAGGCTTCCCGCCAAACGTGGGCTGGGGGGGCGGGACGAGACTCCCCTTTCATAAAAGAGACAGAGGACGACCCTCCGCTGGAAGTGAAGGGTGCCTCTCTGGAGAACAGGCTGTTCCCACGGTCACAAAACACACTCATTTTCCAAGAGACAAATGGGGTGACCCGCCAGCCTCCAGTCTGTGTCATAATGCAACTCAGTGTTTATGAGACTTTGCCACAAAGGATAATTAAGAATGGGAACACAGTGAAATATAATGAGAGTGGCCCAGAGCTCTGACGACGGACACGACAAGAAGTGACCTTTAGGTACTAAAAATTAAACAGAGTTTGTTTCTTTTCATGACTCCTTAGATTTAAATTTAGTCCTGTAGGAGATTTAACATATCTCAGAAGCCACACATTTACTTCTAGCTCCTTATCGGGGTGGTTCCGGGAGCAGACACACTGTCCCCGCCGAGATCTGAGCTGCTGTGAAGACGGGAACCCCACATTATAGTCCTGGTGGCCAAGTAGCACCAGCTCGGGTGTTTTGGGAAATGGTTTGTAAAGCGGGTTCAGATAAACGAGAAATAAACACGAAGATTCACTCTAGGAACCGCATCTTTGGAAAGAGCACCGTGACAAAGGGAGGCTGAGGAGACAGTTGGCATGGACACTCCTCATCATTTCCCTCTTTGATTTTTTTTTTTCTCTGCCGATCAGCAGTAAGTAGAATTGCTAAAATGCTCTGGGAGATAAAGATAATGACACAGCTTTAAAAAAAATGACCATAGTTAAGAGAATTTCAAGAGCACTTTATCCAGATCAGACCATAAACTCATCTTAGAGAGCGCTCTTCTGAGCACAGGCTGAATGTCGTAACCTTGGAAACGATAAAAGAAAAACAGTTTAGACCGGTTCACCAAATTGCATGTCTAAGTCTCTGTTGAAGGAAGAATGCTGCCAAACTCAGCCATTCAACATAGCTGTGGATTTAGCTTCAGACAGTAACCTAGAAAGATAATAGATTAAAGAAGAAAACGCATGTGATTGTCTCAACTGATAGAGGAAAAGTATTTTGTAATACTCAATGGCTATAATGGAAAAAATAAAAGACGTTCTTAGCAAACTGGGAGAAGAGGTGAACTTCCATAATGTGATATAATTGTATACCAGTCACTTGCAGCCAGTCCTCTACTCCTGATGGAGAAATCTTAGCTACATTCCTTTTAAGGTTAGTTACAAGACAAGAATGCTTATTATTGCCAAGGCTGTTGAAGATACTGTCAGAGATCCTGGCCAATGGTAAAAGGAAAGAAAATGAATAAAGGATATAAGGACTAAAAAGGAAGAAATAAAAGCATCATCATTTACAGACTGAACAATCGTTTACCTGGAAAAGCTGATCGGCTCCACAAAGTATCAAAACTAAAAACAATTATTCATGAACACGTGGGTCACAAGATCCACCTTCAATCTCATTGCTCTGTATCAGCAAAAACAACAGAAAGTGTCATAAAAGTAATAACCCATCCACAAGAACAGCGCCTTCTTAAGTATGTAGAAATTCAGAAATCAGCTCAATTTAGAAAGGAGTGTAAGCAGTAACATGCAGAGTTTCTGTCTTGAAGCTTCCTAATCATGACGAACATCCTAGATGATCTGAGTAAACGGAAATGCTACATACTTTGGGGAGAGATGATTGAATATTATGAAAATGACAATGATCACCCAGCTAGTACATAAATTCAATACAATCCCAATCAAAACTTCAGTCCAATTTTTTTTTAGAAACTCAGAAACTTACTAAAAATTATGTGAAGAAATAAAAGTCCACTAACATGTAAGTCAACCTTACAAAAAAAGAAAGAGGATTTCCCTTACCTGTATTGAGACATACTTCAAGGTCGTAGGAATATGGCATGGGCTCTAGAAGAGTCAAATGGAGAAGTGAGGCAGAGAGAGCTCAGGAAACATGGCGTTGTGGGAATTCATGGCGCATTCACGCACATGTCCAAGAAGAATGGGCAAATCAGTGAGCAGACGTCTTGGGAAAACTGGCTCACTCTATGAAGAAAAATCAAATTCGATGCCTATACCAAACTACATCTGAAAGTGGGCTCTACTTAGGTGAAAAATCAACTGTGACAGGTAAAATTGTCAAGTAACTAGAAGAAAATGTTGTAGGACATTTTGGGGACTTGGGTTAGGAAAGTATTTGTGAAACAAAACTCCAAGGGCAAAGTTATGTGGCAAAATCAATACATTGGTGTACACTAAAATTAAGGATTTCTACTCAAGGAAGGATACATTGGACAATGTTATTAGAGCGCAGAACTGCAATGTCTAAAACTGACAAGGGATGGACATGTAGAACATACGAGAAATTCTTTCAGATCTACTGGAAAAATGTGGCAAAAAGCAATAGAACGGCAAAAGGATATGGACAAGCAAATTAGAAGAACATTCAAAAGTTAACAAGCATATATGGTGATTACTCACATTCATTAGTTCCAATCAGAAAAATGCAAATTAAGGGCACCTGGGTGGCTCAGTTGGTTAAGCGTCTGTCTTTGGCTCAGGTCATGACCCCAGGGTCCTGGGATTGAGCCCCGCATTGGGCTCCCTGCTCAGCGGGGAGCCTGCATCTCCCTCTGCCTGCAGCTCCCTCTGCTTGTGCTCACTCTTGCTTTCTCTCACATAAATAAATATAATCTTAAAAAAATGCAAATTAAAATAACTACAAGAAATTTGCCACTGTGGATGAGCACACATTTAAAGCTACAAATATGGAGTCAGAGGATTCCCTTAAACACTGCTGCAGGGAAGGTAGACCAGCCATCCCAAATGATGGGACATCATGCAGCCCAGTTAGACAGCAGCATACCCTCTGAGGCAGAAATCCTGTGCCCGGGTACATTATGCCAAAGAAATCCATCCTCAGGGGAACGGGAAAGCATGCATGGAGATGTTCATCATGGTGTTATTTATGGGGGCAGTGAGCTGGAGGCACTCAAGTGCCCGTTGTCAGCAGAGCATAGAAAAAAGGTGATGCATGTGTTCTCTGGCATGTTATGCATCAAGGAGAAGAATATTTAATATTAAGGGTGATTCTTAGTAACGGTGAAAATTAAGAAACACAACGAAATGTCTATGAACTTTATACCATATTTACTATATCATCTATGAGATTATATATATTAAAATTTCCATGTATTTAAGTTACATACATTACATATCAATTACCTGTGTGTAAATAGATTAAAATATAGTCACAGATTTCAGCTTCCATCATATTCTGATGAGATGGTCTTAGGCCAAGCATCCCACTTAGTAAGACTAAAAAAAGTTGGACAAAATATAGAAACTATTTATGTGAAGGAAGATTTAGAAGAAGAATGAAACCAGAAGAGGTGGGACCCCCGCATTCGGGGTGCATTTGCTCTTTTCCAAAAGGACAGACTGAGGGACCTCCTCTTCTGTACGAGCTTGCAGCAGTCTCTCCTGCCTTTATCTGGAGGCTCAAATTGGTGTTCTGGACCCAACAGCAGGGAGGGCCTTAGAAACACACCAAGCTTTCAGTGGGACGCTGAAGATTGTACCCCAGCAGGAAACGTGAACAGGAAATGGGCCAGCCAGCGCCAGGACAGCCAGCCAGCAATGACCCTTCCTTCACTGCAACCAACGGAGGTGATCTGCCCCTCAGTGGACTTCCAGAAGCAACAAACCAATCAACCAAAAAAACCTCTCTGTTAGGAGAGTAAACCCTTCACCTCGTTAACAGCCTGAGGACATCGATTATCAATCCCTTGGTGGACGGCTGCTTACCGTCTGTTCTCTTGATCTTGTTCATCTGAAAATACCTTTGTCTTTGCTTTGCAGGGGTATTTACCGTATTTGAAGAGACTACACTTAAGCACGACCTTTATACTGTGTTCTTTGTGTTTCTTAGAACTTTTTTTCATGTTTTTGATCATTTATTATCTGTGTGCTAATTCCGTCCTCACAGTACCTAATCTGCCCTTAAGCCATGTGCTTAGAATTCCAGGTTGCTAGTTACCCTATCTCCATACTTTCGAGCTTATCCACTGTCTCCTGGATGTTATCAGTTCTGTTGAGAAGTTAACAGTCTTATTTTCATTTGATGCCGATTTATTTTAGAATTTTGAAAGACACTAAAATTTCTAGAGAGAAGGGAACTACCCAAACCAACAGAAGATACAGAAAATATAAATAGTTCTCTGTTCCAACCACAAAGAAAACTTATTTTCAGGCGGTGTCACAAATTCTCCCAAACATTTAAGGAAGAAATAATACTGCTGTTTTACAGAATCTTCCAGAAATTAGGAAAACTCATTTATGGGTCCAGCATACCCTTGCTATCAAAGCCTGACAAGGATGTGATAAAGAATGGATGTTACAGGTCCGTCCCACTCAAGCGCATGGATAGAAAAACACTTTAAAAATGTTTTCTTTTCATATCAGATCTAGTGGTTTTCAAAAGAATTATACGTCATAACCAAGTGAAGTCTATTCCAGGAGTGCATTTTCAAACACATCACCACATCTTACTGCATCAACAGAATAAATGGTCATCTCGAAAGAGGCAGCAAGAACGTTTGACAAAATTCAACACTCCTCATGTTCAAGGTTAGCATCAACCTGACAATGAAGGGAACCTTCTTAATTTGATAAAGATTACCCACAAAAGAAGAAAAGAAAAGAAAAAACCCTTCTCAGCCTCGTGGTTAAATGTAAATTGTTGAAAGCTTCTCCTTTGGACCGAGAACAAGACGAGGATGCCAGCTAGCAGCTCTTCTTTATTTTTTCTTTATTTATTTGAAAGAGAGAGAGATGGAGAGAGAGCATGAGTGGGGGGAGGGACAGAAGGAAAGGGAGAAAGAATCTCAAGCAGACTCCCTGCTGAGCGTGGAGCCTGACATAGGGCGCAATCCCATGACCCTGAGATCATGACCTCAGCCAAAACCAAGAGTCAGATGCTTTACTGACTTGAGCCACCCAGGCGCCCCACCTGCACCCCTTCTGCTGACATCATGCTGGAGGTCCCAACCAGGGCAATGAATTAAGGGAACAAAAAGACATAAGGATTGGAAAGGAAGAGAAACACTTTCATTGCTTGCTGACAACATGTTGTTTAGAAAAGCTAGGTTAAATGTCCCAGTTCGTGAGCAATATATCACAGTCACTGAGAAAAGGTGAATCTTTATCAACCAGTTTTATTTCTTCATGTCAACAACAATTGGAAAATTAAATCTAAAAACTATTTTCAGTAACATCAAAAATTATCGAATACCTGGGAACGGATCTTATCAAAGATGTGTAAGGCCTTTATAAAGCAAGCTATTAATATTAATGAGAAAAATGTAATAAAACCCGAATAAGTAGAGAGATATACCATGTTCATTTATTAAAAGGTTCAATGTTATAATGATGTTGGTTTACTTCCAACTGATCTCCAGATTCAATGCCATCCCCCCTATAGGTCTAGTAGCCCACGTGTGTGTGTGCACGCGTGTGTAAATTGGCAAGTATATTCTTAAATATATATGTAAATACGAAGGCCTAGGAATAGACAAGATAATCTTGAAGATGATGGACAAAGTTGGAAGATAAATACTACTAGCCAGTGTGGAGTCAAAGATACATAGGAAAATGGTGCCAAACAGAGAGTCCAAAAACGAACACATAGAAAGATACTTGATTTACGGCAAAGAGCATGACAGGGCAATAGGGAAATGGGTCCTTCACTGAATGTGCTGGGCCGGTTAGCCATTCTGAGGGAGCGGACTGAATCTCATTTGTCCACCACAATTTCAATCTGAAGGACTAAAGATAAGCAATAAAACTTCCAGAAGAAATATCTTCATGATCTTGAGGCTGCAAAGATGTATCGAACAGGAACCAAGAAGTATTAATCATAAAGGCAAAGGTTGATAAATTATACTGCATTTTAATTAGGAGTTTCTGTTCAACAAACGACATTGTTCTGAGGTTTAAAGAGCAAACCTCAGAGTGAAATAAAATATTTGTAAGACATACAACTGACAAAGTCCTTGTTTCTAGAAAAATAGAAAGTATTCCTACAAATTAATAAGAAAAAGACAGACAAACCAAAAGAAAGATGGCAAGAATCTTAACAAGCCCTTAGGAAAAGAAATTCTCCAAATGATCGATAAACATAAATAAATGTTTATCCTCATTAGTCATCAGGGAAATGTGATGAAGACCATAGTGAAAGATCGCTGGACACCCACCAGAACAGCTAAAATTAACAAGATTGACAAAGCTGGTGACGGCAGGATGTGAAATGGTAGGAACTCTGACATATTGCTAGAAAGAAATAGAAATTCTACAACCGCTGTGGAAATCTCTTTGGCTGTATCTAGCAATACTGAACAAATCTAACACTTCCATCCCTAGATTTATAACCAACACAATGCTTATATATGTGCAGGGACAGACATATTCGAGAATCTCCATAGCGGTGTTATTTATAATTGTCACAAACTGTAACAACCCAAATGTCCATTAAATATAGAATAGATAAATAATTACGGTATAACAATACAATGAAATAGTATCTGGTGAGAAAAGCAAACTAACCTACGTGCCCTGGGTTGAATGAGCCTCAGAAACATATCACTGAGGGGCACCTGGGTGGCGCAGTCGGTTAAGTGTCTGCCTTTGGCTCAGGTCATGATCCCAGGGTCCTGGGATTGAGTCCTGAGTTGGGCTCCCTACTCAGCAAGGAGTCTGTTTCTCACTCTCCTCTCCCCCACTCATGCTTACTTTCTCTCTCTCTCACAAATAAATAAATAAAATCTTAAAAACATATATTGTTGACAAAAAGACACAAGACACAAAACGCACACAAGAATGCCTGTTTATGATTTCATTTATATGAAATGCAAAAATAGGCAAACTAATCTTATAGTTTTAGAAATCAGGATAGTAGTTACCTTTGGGGACCAAGAAGGACATAGCATTTGAGGGGGTCCACAAGAGGAGCTCTGGGGCCAAGAAATGTTCTTTTTGACCTGATGCTTATTACATGTGTGTTTACTTCATAAACATTCATTGACATGAGCTCACTTATGTGGAATCCGAAATTGTCAAACTCACAGAGGCAGAGAGTAGTGTCTCAGTTATGCAGGATGAATAAGTTCCAGAGATCTATGGTGACAATAAGTAACAATAATGTATTGTGTCTCTGAAATTTGCTAGGACAAAATAGCTCTTAAGTGTTCTCACCACACACACACACACACACACACACACACACACACACACACAAAGTTAACTTATGTGAGGTGATAGATATGTTAATTGTTCTGGAATGTTCTGGAAGGTGATCCCAGCCAACAAATATGGTGCACCCATATGGGCATGGCACCTGGTCAGGAAGTGGGTGGGTGATGGGCAAAACAAAGCAGGGCTACAACAGCCATGGGAGAGGTGAACACACTAGAGTCAGGGTGCCAACCTCAAGGGGAGGGCAGCCACCGGTGAGACAAGGGTCCTCTCTGGGCTCCAAACAGGTGTGTGAACAGGAGCCCAAGCAGAAAGCCCACGAGAGGGGAAGGCAGGGGCTGGCAGAAGAAACAGGAGTTGCTGACATTCCTGGAACAGAACAGATTCCAAAAAAAAAGCAAAGCATATGTATTTCTCATGTTTAAAGTAAATCTGCACATTTCACAAAAGTTTGACAATACAGAAAAATATAAATAAAAGAAAGAAACATCACCCGAGCCACCAGCCGACAGGGCTGGCAACATGCTCTCTCCAGCCTTACCATCTGCACCATGGGTACATGGGTATACTAGAAGCTCTCTATAACGCGGCTCTTGAACGCTTAAAATAGCAATATCAGCAATTTTCCAAATGCTTGTCATCGAAGACCATCATTTGAGAAAACCAAGGTTTGCTTTGGAAGAAAGAGGCTGATGAATTGAACTAGACACTGATTCCACAGATAACCCGCAAGCATCTTGAGCTGAGGCAGGTGTGAATCTCGGAGGACACACCCAGCAGCAGCCACAGTGAAGGCCGTCCGACGGTGCACGTACACAGACGGGAGATCGCAAATCTATCCACCAAATCTCTGGATCGTGCCAAGGCCACAGAAGACCTTTTGAAATCCTAAGTTTTCCATTCACACATATTCAACTCTCTGAGAACTCCTGGAGAAAACAAAGTCAATGAACATTTATTTCAAAAAACGAATATTGAAGTTTCAAAATAAAAGCAGATGATCTTCTTGGGGTGAAGAAAGGAGAGTTTATAAGATACTGAAATTCAAACTTGGAGTTACAGTCTCAAAGAGCAGAGAATTCCATGAAATACGTGTGAAAGAAAGTGCTTTGAACATGTAAATTATACTTCAATATTAGTCTGCTAGTATCGCTCATTTACGTGTCAAAAGAACTCTCCCAAGGGAGGAGGCTTTCGTGGGAGGTTTGAGGTCCTGCTGGGTCGCACGTGGAAGAAACGGCGAAGGTGAAGTCCGTGATTTAATCACGCCAGCAGCTTGGCGAGTACGGTCACTCCGCTGTGACACGTGGAATTTACAACTGGAAGTTAATAAATGCTGCCCTCTGCTCCAAGCGCTGTAACACACGCGGTGTCTGTAATGTTCCCACCCCCGCTCGAGTTTACTGAGCGTTCTCATTCGAGGACGAGCGCTGGTGCGAACCTCCGAATGCCACAGGAAAGTTCCTTGCCCCTTTATTAAGCAGACTCAGAAATATATTTTTGAAGAGAGAGAACAATTGCATATTTAGTGTACATTTTATGGTTTGTATTCACATCCTCTCGGCCCCCTCACTCTTCTAGGCCAGGAGGTGTTACAAACCAGAGGCTTCACGTTCTCAAAAGCGTTTTTGTAAACATACCGTAAGGAACTTGTCACCAAGTTCTACTGAGACTTGTGGCCAGTTCACACAACTTTTAGACAAGGCTCAATTATGGTGTTTGGGGCTAATGAGAGTCTCAGCCCCAGACCCGAACCTGATACCCATGGTCAAGGCCGTTGGAAGTGGTTGGGGCGACAAGCCCAGCATGCCTTTGAACGTACAACTTCGCCTCCTAGACAGTAACCGTGCTTAATCCACTTCCCTCTTTTCCCTCTCTTCGTCCTCACGTCTTCTCACATTTTTGCTTTATCTTCTCCTCCCCTCTATCGACGTCCGCCCATTGCATATGGCGGAATGAGAAGGCAGTGGATGGCGTGTGTGGTGACTGTCTGTGGCCCAGAGGGGTTGCAGTCAGTTCTTCTTCCCAGCAGTTACGGTCTTTAAAGTCACCGCACACACAGGATCGGGGAGGACCAACTCCGTGCCCCCAGGGAAATGCACGGTTGTTAGGTTCCTGCTGGCCTCTGGTCACGTTTTCCAACGTTTTCGTCAACCTGTCAATACATGACCTTGTTTCAGGTGCATTTATGCTTCCAGACCACTTATCTAACACACATGTGGATTTGTTAGTGCTGAACGCACAGCCGGCTGCGCCTGCACTCCAGCCTGCCGCACCCTGAGCTCCGCTCCCATTTATCCGCGAGGCCCATCGCGGCCTCCTTGCCTCGAGAGCACCAGACGGCAGCTCGCACTGTGCACAGGGGCCACTTTCCACAGCCAAACCACCAACCAAAAGCACAAAACTGTGAAAAACGTGGCCCTTCATGGACCGTGAAGAGGACACTTTCCTACAGTGTGAGTGTGGAAGCAGGAAGGCAGAGTGGCTCCCAGTGCCACCTTACCGGGAACAGATGGGCAGCAGAGTGACTCTGATTGCTCAAGGCTCTGATCATGTCTGCACACGACCACAAAAACACCAGGAGTACTGATTCGGGGGTTTCAAATAAAATTTTCCCAGGTAGGCAAATTTGCAAATCGTAATCTTCAAATAATAAGGATCGTCTGTGTTTTGTTTCTCTTCTTTGGTCTCCGTTTTCTTATTTGCAAAATATGTTGGGGGAGGAGGGAGCAGAGGAGGTGTTGGCTGGTTTTCAAACTGTGCCCCCTGGGGACCCTAAGAATCGGGGTCAGGCCTCCGAGCTGCGAGCTGCGGTGCGGGGAAGGCAGTTGCCGCCACTCCTCCCTTTCCCCTGTGGCAACCGTGCCTTTGGTCGCAGAGCTGCTTCTCCCTTATTCTGCCACATGCTTCCACTAAACAGATTTGCTGCCCAGCGCGGGGCATCTGACCCACTGGGGCTCATCGAGGCCCTGGCCTCCCTCTCCTGCCTCAGTAATCAGCCCGGTGGGCAGAGTCCTCTAGTGCACAAGAGGGAGCCTGGGAAGGAGAGCCACTTTTGTTCTGTCTGGCGGTACTATCGGCCACCTCCAGCCTGGGAATGACGCCATCGCCAAGGGAAACGGAGCCAAGAGATGGGAGAGCGAGGAGGAGGAGAAAGGAAACCAGCCCAGCCTGACAGCGGGGGTTGAGCCTCTAAAGTCAGCTGACTTTCAGACTCCCCAGTAAATGCACTTAAAAGAATATGTTTCTTTACTTAAGTAAATTCAAGTTGGATTTCTACCCCTTGAGAAAAAAACAACGTGCCCTTATTTGCACACTGGGCTGGACGAGTTAGAACTCACTGGGTTAGATGGTCTTTATGATTCTCCCTCCTTCTAGTTTCCTTTCTTCCCTCCCCCTCCCCTGCCCCGGGCCGCCTTGTCTCCTTTGCCCATCATAGCACAGGGGTTGTAGGGGCCAAGTCATTATTTGGCAGGTGCTTTCCAACCACATTTCATGTCTCTTTGTCTTATTTTGAAAAAGCAGAAGGATACATGGCTTCCTTACCGCTGTCGTTAAAATCATACGAAATGGATTTCTCCTTATAAACAGGGACCGATTTTAAAGACGATTGTCCTTTCATCTTTTGTAACCAGGCGTGTGGTGTATATCCAGCCGATTGAGGGAAAGAGAAAAGCGACCCTGGGTTTCGGGAGCGCGGCTGGGGTGGGCTCCAGAGCCCAGCGTCTGAGGAACAGATGACCCTGCACCCTGGTTGCCTGTGACTCATATTCCCTGCAGCTCTCAGTCCCGGCCTCTGCTGCGACGTCCTCTGGGCCTGTCGCTGTGATCGCAGAGCCGCCAGATCCGCACGCAGCCTGGCAGCTCCTGCTCGTAAACCCCCCGCCCCCCGAGCTGTCATGAGGCTGGCGAGCCATCAGGGTGCCGAGCCAGCTCTCCCACGTTGCATCACCATGTGGAACCCCGAAACGTTTCCTGCTCCGATCAGCCTGACATCATCGCCTTGACCTGGAGGATCTGTGCTGCTTGGAAGAGGCAAGCGATGGGTCTCGTGGGCACTTTTCCTTTTTCGTTCTCCCACCTGCTTCTCACTAAAGTAGACCAGCAGCCCCCCTTGCTGAGCTCGAACCACCGTGTGGCATCTTCATTACAGTCATTCAATTAATTATCCCCAAGCACATATGGGGCAGGTATGTTTTTGTACTTTACAGATTAAGACACTGCGACTCGAGAGGGGAAGTGACTTGCCCAGGATCACCCAGCTCAGAAGTAACGGAGCCAGGACTAGAACCCAGCCCTGCCTTCCAGTGGCCCCTGATGGAGAACAGGGAGACCAGCTGCCCCTCTGCAGCAAAGGAAGAATCCTCGTTTTCCCCCCAGCTCGGCCTCTTGGATTGTTGTTCCAGAGAAGCCAAAGCTGCATCTTCAAGTTCTCAAGCAGGTCGGCTGTGTTTTGTTTTGTGCAGCAGGCGGGGACTGGGGACTTTGGGAAGTAGCCTAAGCAGAGACTAGATAAGAACGGGAACGTGAGGACTGGAGGCAGCTCAGCAGGCAGAGTGTAGACCTGGGTTGTCTACACCAGAGTGTAGACCACTCGCTGCCTGGGACTGCTGAGCACGCGGGGTGCGGCGAGCCCGGGGCGGGCTGTGCTGTCTGTGTCATGGACCCGGCAGGCTTCCAACAGGGGGTCTGACATAGAGAATGCCAAATGTCTCATCAGCATTGACCATATGCTGAAACGACAATATGTGGGATACACTGGGTGAAATAGAATAGATTTTAAGAGTAATTCGTCTTGTTTCTTTTACAGTTTTCATGTGGCTACCAGTACATTTTAAACTACATACGTGGGCCCCATTTGAGACCCACATGCCATCGCTACCTGACAGACTGGACCAGACAGATAAGCGCCCTGACGCAAGTTAGCGTAACTACCACCAGAATCTTCCGAGGGTTGGAAGGTTACAGGCCATAGGAAGAGGAAATTTCAGAAGGAGGAACCTTCAGGACAGAATAGATGCTTTTATGAAATCCTTAAATATCCAGACAGAGTGTTCCGTGTATAATGTTCATAAGGCTATGAGTAAGGATCTGTAGCAAGAGGATGAAATGCATGATTAACTTTGGAAGCTAATTACAGCCGTGAAATCATGGCATCAATGCTGTGGCCTTGCAGCAGGCGCTGGCGCTCTCCGATGGCCCCTGCAGGTGCAGCCCTGTCTCGGCCCTGTGCTCTGCTCAGTGGGTGCAGCGGGCTGAGCCTCCACGGCCGGTAGGCTTGGCCCACGGGAGGCGCTGGCAGGAGTTCAAAGGGTGAGAGTGGAGAGAGGCCAGGGTGTCGGCTCTCTTGGCCACACCTTGCTGGTCTGTGGGTTGGCGTGGCTGTGGCTCTCTTGCCAAGACCACAGCTCCTGCCAGATGGTCACTGCACAGCCACGGCCAGTTCTCGGGACCAATCCCTCCGCCAGCCCCAGGGGGCTCATACCTTGTCGCTTTCCCCGAGCGCTGCCCACTGCTTGTAAACTAGCTTTGGCAGGCTCTCTTTGCTGATCCCTTTTGAGTACATCCCCCAGTGCCCGCCCCTGCCCTGCCACAACCACCCCAGTGGATGAGAGCACAGAGTGAATGAAGGACACACCACCTGAGGGTGACCCCAACCGTGCCCCAAACAGCTGGGAGAGAAACCAGGAGAGGCAAACCACGACACCAGCACGCATGGACTTCAGGGCACCGAGGAGACCCCTGTGCAGAGTCCAGGAGGGGACAGGGCACAGAAGGGTGTGCAGGCGGGGGCGGGGGAGGGTAAGTTTGCAGCCCAGCAGTCTGGGGCCACCCATGTGACCACCCAGCCTCATCCTCCTCATTTGTAAGGTGAGCGGTGTTCATTCAACATGGGGTGGAGAGGCTCAGTCGAATGCAGGCCTGGCCTGGGGAGGAGAGGCTGCCAATAGCCAGCTCAGGGCTCGTTGGCCGGTAAGAGAGCCCCTTGGCCGCTCACACCAAACTCGAGTCAGAAACAGCAGCTGGGACCCACCCCCTCCTCCTCTGAGACCTCCCGGTCCACTCTGGAGCAGGGTGAGCTGTTGGGGACCTTCCTCAGCCCTCCTCAACCCCGGGCCTGGGGAAAGGATGAGTGAGAGCATATCGTGCACCTGAGCAAGGGGAGGCCATAGCAGGCGGGACAGGTGGCGGAGAGCTTCGGGCTAATCCACTGTCACGGCAGCTTCCCCAGCGCTTGAGCGCTCGGAGTCCCCACTTCCGGCCCCACCCTCCTATTCTGCACTTTAACCCAGGGTGTTCTTGGTTTCTCGCCCCTCACTGGGCACCTGTGATTTTCATCTGTTCAACCTCCGCCCCCCCCCCCCCCCGTACCTTCTGCGTCCTGCGCTCCAACACCAGCTAAGGTCTGCACATCCCACCAGCTCATCGGCCGTCCCCACACCGCTTCCCTTGCCTGGCTGTCCTCTCCTACCCGAAAGTGGTGGCAGTTAATGTCTCAGTGACCCCTTCTCTCCGGGATGAGACCTGGTTTGTGCCCTCTTCAGCTGGACACAGCCAGCCCAGCATCCTTCCTGTCTCCGTGTGCTCCACCTGACCTGTACTAAATGCGGAGCTGGAGGTGGCACCGCCAGGAATTGGGTTGAGAGCATCAAAGCCTTAGCCCTCTAGTCCCTATGTGCTGTGGTGGTTGGGTTAAGTTAACCTGGACCTTGACCTGCTGACCCGCCATCACCCTGTCTCCTTGGGAGCTCCAGCCCCTCCTGGTCTTCCCCACCTGCCCTCCCGCTTTTCACAGAGCACTGTACCCACCTCCAGCTCCTCCCCTCTTCCTGCTTTCTTCTCTTCCTTCCCTCCCCACTTCCTTCCCTCCCCCTCCCTCATCCTTCCCTCCCCCTCCCTTCCTTCCCTCTCTCCCTTCCCTTCCTCCCCTCTTCCCTCCCTCCTTCCTCCCCTCCTTCCTTCTCTCCCTCTGTCCCTCCTCCTTCCCTTCCCTCCTTCCTTCTTCCCTCCCTCCTTCCCTCCCCTTCTCTTTCCTGCCCCCTGCCCCCTTCCCCCTTCCCCCCCTCTTTCCGCCAACACTGCCCAAAATCCATCCTTCACCGGAGGAAATTTCCCACAACCAGGTCCTGTTGTGTTATTGGGGTGACCTTCTTTTTCCCTAACCCTCCTCCTTCCTGTGTTCTGGGGCCACTCCTCGTGCCTGTGAACCCCAGTTTCCCAAAAGGCAGATTATTTGCACCCTTCTCTGTCTAAAGCTCTCACACTGAGACTAAGCAAAGGGGCCCTCACCTTTTGCGGTCATTTTGGTTCTTTGCCTAAACAAAGAGCAATTTTCTCCAAAGAGGAATTCCGCGTTCTCGCTGGGTCATAGCACTGGCATACTACAAACAGATTTTGCAATTATCCAGTGTCCCTTCATATCCCTTGTCACACATTCTCCTTGGCTGTCCTGCTTTCTGCTGTAGCCCCAGCACAACCCACAATGACTCACACAGTAGACAATCCATTTATATTTGTTAAATGAGTAAATGGACGCTTTAAGACGAATCGGTGTAACCTGCCAGAATTATTAGAAAAGAAATCCCCAGCCCATGCCCATGGATGACAGACGACCAGCCACATCTTCTCCTGGGCGAAGAAGCAGGGATCTGGCAGTTTGTGCAGCTGAATCCCACTGGCATCAATCAGTGTCATCTGCTCTCATTTCTTATGAGACTCATGGGCTCTAAACAGCCTCACTTAATCTCATTTTAAATGAGTGTGCCGTCTTATTAAAAACAGAGACCTAACATTTATAAAATGCGTAATTCTTCTCTATTCTGGTCTTGATGTCATGCCTCAAAACAGAATCCGGTCTCCAATGCTTACATTCCCGTCTGCAAAGCCCCACCCTCCCTCTCTCTGAGCGGGTTCAACCCTCTTTGATGGTGGTGAGGACAGAGAGAGCTGTCCGGGCTGCCCGTGTTTCTCACAACTCCATGCTCTTCGGGGCTCGGGGTCCCTCCATGCAGCAAAGGCAAGCAGGACAGGCGTATTCATGCTGGTTCCGTCCCACTGGCAGGAAATCAGTGGCAGGAAGGCACGATGGCTGAAGCTCCGTCTCTTCTCAACCAGCCCCCTGCTCTTGCCCCAAACTACATGCTGTCCTCACAGCACCTTCTGGCATCTCCACCCCTGATTCACTTCCTCTCACCAACAAAACCACACAGTCACTTCCCCTTCATCATCTCTATGTGTCCAAATAACATTGTGACGAAGACATGTGTTTGATAATCTAGGTAGATTCGTCTTATTCTGTGGAATCAGTATATTTTATTTCAACCAACAGGACTTAATATTAAAAATATTCCCAAGTTGGCATGAACACATTCCAAATCTCAGAACCTTAAGGTAACATAACTTGTTTTATAGAGCACTTTCAAATTGCATATCCTTGGGCAAATTTCTTAGCCCCCCTGAACCTCAAATACCACACCTTCCAAATGTAGGTGATACCAACCATCAGGACGTGAGTAAGGATTCAATGAGAAAACATGGGCGAAGTATTCAGCACAGCGAGCGGCACATAGTAGGTGCTCAGGTAATGGAAGTCTACTTCCCTTTGATCCTTTCCTCCCCTTCTCTGTATCTGCAGGTGGGAGCCCTGCCTGAAATGTCACAAAGAGGAGTGAGTTCGTTCACTGTAATGGTGACAACAGTTGGCACGGCACACGTTCCTCCAGATCTCTTGGTCGCCAACCAGAGTAGGACCCCATCAGCTTCTCGAAGCTTCTGGTCCAAGACCGTGGAGGCTCAGAGGGAAGTTGCTAGACTTTATTATGGTAAGAAACCTGTGTTTACATTCTGGTTCTGAAGAGAAAATATGAGCATTATTTTAATGTCTTGTTATAAAATGCATGATGCTGAAATGTCTTGCCCACTCAGAAGTCCTTGAAGGGTTACAAACACATTTTCCAGTTGATTTTTGCTTTTCCACTTCCAGCTACTATTTTTAAGGTGACTTTTCTCTGTTTTCAGTTTTCTTCTTCTCTTGGCTAAATATATTTCCTTAATTAACATATTTTCACTTAGCAGATTTACATTTATCATCATTACTTATGCCCATCTCCTCTTCTGCTTTTATAAACTGAGAAATGAGATTTTTTTTCAACTGGTTCAACATTACTTTAAGACTCCTTTTCAACCATACATTTTTTTTTCATTTTCACCCTATTTTCTCCATCCTTCTGCTTTTGTTTTCTGTTTACTTTAAGGGGACAGAGCACTTTGCAAAAAATCAAAATATCATTTTGCAAAGAATTTCTTAATGAATGGAACTATATATGAAGTCTGTCCACTTCTCAGAGTCTCATTGTCCATTTGATGTATTCAATCTTATTGCCTCCTTGTAATAAATCCATTCTGCCTGGGCTCATAAGAGCTTCATTCATTCATTACATTTCTGTTTAAATGTCTTAGAAGGGCTACAGCATTCCTGTTCTTACGTATGCAAATCCAGTTTTGAAAACTGGTAAATGGACACACGTGTTAAATGACCACCTGGTCTTTCCAATGGCATTCACGAAAGACTCACCTTCAAGATGCTGTAAAAGGGAATGAGGATCCATGCCTCCAGTGGAATTTCGTGCTAGTGGACAGCCAAGGCTCTGTCAAGTCTGGGGTTCTAGAAGTCTGTGAGATGCCTCATGCTCCAAATAAGCTGATGTCTTTCTTTGCCATGAAGTCCGTCCATAATCCACTCTGCATTCATGGTCAATTACTGTCAACTTTCTAAGGAATGTAGCACCTTACTTTTCCTTCTGAAAGAGCATGAACACATCAGTAAATTGCTTTGGTGCCAAGAAAATAAAAGCAAAGTGGCTATTATCTGGTCTCTTAACTACTCCAGTTTGTAAGTTAAAATAAAAGCCTTTATAAATTAAAAATAAAAAAAGAAAGAGAATGAAAACAATGGAAAAACTCAGCTTGGAAACAGAAGTCTCTTTGTAGGGCCGGGTAAATCAGCAAGGTGAAACCAGAGCCCTGAAAATTAAGCTGCTGGGAGTTTTGCTCAGGACTTGAATAATTCTGTGTCTTCCACTGAAGTGGCATTTAGGTGATATGGTACCAAGTTCATAAACAGTTTCTTTTGTGCTACCAGCCACAACAGGTGGGTGTCTTTGCACCGTCCCACATAGGTCTATATATACATGCCAATGACTTGTAATCCAGTTTTGACAGTCAAAATGTATTAAGTGAAAGAAAGAAAGAAAGAAAGAAAGAAAGAAAGAAAGAAAGAAAGAATAGCATGGTAGAATAAGGATGAGTATATTCCTCTATAGATGTAAGCCTGGGTCTTCATTTTACAGAATCCTAAGGTCTATATCTCCTCACTCTTGAAAAAAGAAGAAACTGGGACCCAAAGAGATTATATGACTTGGCTGATATCTCACTGGAGCAGGACTCCATTCCTGACCCCTGGTTTTCTGCTTCAATCACTCCATTCCCTTCTGTGTTGCCTTGAAAGATGGAGGACGCACTAACCAGAGTTATCTGGGACAGAGACTCTTACTCCATCTGTACCAACTCTTTCCTCATTCTCACAATGAGGAAGGAATGCCTGCTGTGCTACCCACCTCGCTGGAGATGTGGAGGAGGGGTCCTCGGATGAGCCTGTGGGTAGGATCGGAAAAAGCAAACCAACATTGAATACTGAAGTGATTTCACTAGCACTTTCTTCATTCGTGTCACTGAATGCTACTTAAGGTCATATTCCTTCCTTAACTTTGGTACAGCTGGGTATTTATTAGGAACACTTCCTCCTGATGTCTCCGAATTCTTTGGTTCATGTTAAAAGTCCTGGGTGATGGAAAGAATGTGGGTTGACCAGTGAGTATTAAATTCTGCAGGTATTGTGCCATAACCTGGCATGCCAGAGGAACTACAGAGCAAAAACTGTGGGTGGCCACAACCCAACACAACCTCAGTGGCCAGCCACAGAAACACAAAGAATCTTGGAGGAAGTTAGGGTTTGGTTACAGGCAACCACAGAAACTTGTTATCACAAGTTGCCATATGGTTGTGATGCATCCACGAAGAAGCAGATTTTCTTTGGGCCTGTGAGTCATTGTCCAAAATCATTGCTCTCTTCTGAATGCACGTGAAATCAGATGATCTGTTTATGCATTTATCTTAAAATTCTAGAAGAATGGAGCACGTAAGAGGCATTTTCTTTCCTTCATTCCCAATGCTTTAGATCCCTTGGTCTTAGCTTATTGCCGCTGGCTTATTGTTGAGAAAGCCTGAATTCTTCCATAAGAATTCTAAGTACTTCCGATGACCAAAGCTGGAACAATTTGAGCGATCAAACATAGTAGTATTGGGTTATAACCCAATATAAAATAAATATCCATGAGTCCATACTGATGTAAATAAACAATTCAATAAATAAATGAATGGGAGAGAATAGACAAATCTCCTATGGAGAAGAATTCTAAATAGTTATGTAAATATTCTGTCAAGGAGGGGGTGGGAGAGCGTGCATAAGGCCCTTACTCCGTAAGTATGGACCACACATGGTAACTGCCTGACCAGTACTCCTCAAAACTGTCCCTGTGTCAGCCAAGAGGATCTTAAGGAGATATATAAGTAACTATAATATGGTATCCTACATGGATCCTTGAAGAGAGATGGATAGGACGTGTCTTGCTCACAGTAAAATGCTGAGACCAAGTCGAGAGCTGTGAGGGAGAGATGGGTTGAAAAAAAAATTCATCATTTTGCAAATATCTTGGTAAGGACTGGATCAGAAAAGAGTCAATAAAGGATAGGCAAAATTTTGATGAGGGGCGAAATATTCTGTGGATGTGGACAAATAAGTTCTAACGTTTATATAGAAATTCAGAAGACCCAGAATAACCAATACAGTACTGGAGAAGAAGAAGCAAGTTGGAGGACTGACATTACCCAACCTCAAAATTTACTATAAAACTACAGTAATCAAGACAGTGTGGCATCGGTGAGAGAAAGGACAGATAGATCATTGGAACAGAACAGAGAGCCTGGAAATAGACCCATACACATGTCACCAACAGATCTCTGACAAAGGAGCAAAAGCAGTTCAGTGGAGAAAGGTTAGTCTTTCCAACTAAGGGTGCTGGAACAACTGGACCTCACAGGCAAAATAATGAATCTAGACACAGACCTTCCACCAAAATGGATCACAGACCTAAATGTAAAATGCCAAACTATGAAACAGGAAGTGATCTGTGTGGCCAGAATGTGTATTTATTAATTTATAATGATGACTATTTATTAAATTGAATGGTATCATAAATCATAAAACAAACATCAGCAGTGTTTTCTCTTTCTACGCAGATCTGCATAATAAACGAATTGGAACAGGAAAGAACAAAGGAAGGAAAGAAGGAAGGGGTGCAGGACTGGGGGGAGGCAGGGAGGAAGGAAGGGGCAAGGAAAGGGGAAGCAGGAGGTGAGGGGTGGACCTGGTATCTGGGAAAAGCTGGAGGCCCTCCTCTTGCTGCCGTCTTGACAAGCCATGCCCAGGCCAGTCTGTAGCTGTTTAGCCCAAACCTAATAAAGTCTAGTGACATGAAAGGGCACAGGTTCCTAGGTCTTATGATAAACCTGAGAGCCCAAAAGTTTCACCTAGAGAGTGGGTGTGAACCAGGAGCAAGATTTTCCCTAATTTGGGGTTTTCTGGCTCTGAGACGCATGTACTCTGAAGTTCACATTGACTGAGGACATGTGAAAAAAATCATTGCAAAACACGGGCCTGTGTGAGTATGCCTTCGTCTGGAGACAGTGTCTGTGGCTCCCTTCAGATTATCACAGGGGTTCTTGACATTCCCACATTTGCCTCTACTTCCTTCTTGGACTTGTAGACAAATGATCCAGTGTCCTCCTCATAGACTATTCTATAATGACAAGAACCCATGGGGACTGCGTGGTGAGCAAGAGCATTTAATGCAATCACAGGAAGGGCTCCAAATTATTTGCAGGGCTTTTTCTGTATGTAAGAAAGAAATTTGGGACCAATTAAATACTTCTTCAGTATAGGAAATGTAGTCGTTTTTGTGTGTTTCCGCTGTGAAGTGCCTGTTCATTACATAACATTCGTCCTTCACCGGCATGCTAGTTGTACCCCATGCATATTATAACACAGACGCCTTTTCCTAGAACCAAGCTTTGGTATTCTGAGCTCACCTTTTCTCGGTTTTAATTCCTGCATAGAATGAAGCCTTTTGAGATGACAGTTCTGATGTTGAAATCAAGTTATTTTTAGGAACTGGGTTACAGGTGTTTTTTTAAATCTGGGATGTTTCATGAAAATTGTAGTGTTTTAATCTTTTTAAAAGATCTTTGGGAAGCCAGCCTTTTCTGAGGACTGTACGCATTTCAGAAAAAGGATGAACCATTTTCTAGACAAAGGTGTACTTAGGATAAAACCACGGCACAGGGAGCGCCTGGGTGGCTCAGTCGGCTGAGTGTCCGACGCTTGATCTCAGCTCACGTCTTGATCTTAGATTCATGAGTTCAAACCCCGCATTGGGCTCCACACTGGGCGTGGAGCCTAGTTTTAAAAAACACACACACACAACACAGAATTGTCCAGATGCCATGAGCCTCTTTCCCTTGCTTGGAGATCTTAAAGAGTCTAACCTGATTTATTTCTTCAGGTTTGCTGACAAACAGGGACTGTGTTGCTTCTCCCCACACTTGGCCCGTAGGGCAGGCTTTCTCCCTTAAACACGTGCCAAGCCTGACTGATTCACAGCGTCATAGCAGGATTTGCTCCTGGTCATATTTTGCAATTGCTCCTAGAACACTGGTATGATAACAAGGTTGTTTGCTCTGAATACTTATTCATATAATCAGTGATTAACTCTATGCTGTATTTAAAAAGTACTTGCTGGAATCAGGCATGGCCTCATATTTTTAAGGTGGAGGGCATCTGGTAATCTTTCCCCAATATATACAGGGAATTCAGGGTTTAGATGCTCTTGTTCAAAGATGGACTAAACCCCTTTGTTTGTTACCCATTACTGCGTAGCAAATTATCATGCATTTAGCAGCCTAAAACCATATGCATTTACTATCTCACGGTCTCTGTAGGTCAGGAGTCTGGGCATGGCTTAGCTGGGTCTTCTGCTTAGCGTCTAACAAGGCTGCCTGGTGTGAGCCAGGGCTGTGGTCTCATCAGAAAGCTCTAGTAGGGAAGGATCTCCTTCTATGCTCACATGATTGTTGGCAGGAATCAATTTCTTGCAGGTTGTTGGACTGAGGGTCTTGGTATCTTGAGCTCCCCAACCCCACTGTCAACACCCTTAACAAGATAGCCTTTGAGAGAGATGTACTCCACACTCTGGGGTAACCTTGGGCATCTCTCTGTCCCAGGTACAATGACTCTGTACCAGGCTCACTCATCTTCAGGTACATAATCTTCAATGGGCCATGAAGAGAGAAAGGGCGAGTCTGAAATAACTGGCATCCTGGCCAGGAGTCAGGGAGGACTCTGGCCAAAGGGCATATCCAAATTTCTGTTCCATTGATGTAGGTCCAGAAGCATTAGACCAGACCTCAGGATGAAAGATCCCTTTACTTGCCCCATCAGGGATAGTAGAGCCCTGGCATGGCATTTGGGTTTTCATTATAAAGGTGACTTTGTACCCCAAGCTTGTGGAAACTAGACATATTGGTTACAATGGCCTTCTTTGGCTTTTGTCTAATAGATAGACCTTCAGGCTTCACAATGGAGTTCATTCTTTTATTTATATTGATCTCTGACCTCATGCTAGAAGGGCACGTGGCCTGTTTCTTTCACGCACCTGCTCGCCATCCTCCCAAAGAAGGAGTATTTGGAAGCTTACGTAGAAGTACTTGGACTGTAGGCTCCGGTTCCAATCTCTGTCTCAGCTTCAGTCCAGATGGGACTTTCAGACTAAGCACCTGAGATACCTGACTTGACACTTTTCGTAACTCTGCTGTCAAAAGTACTGTTTTCAGCCCAACCCAGATTGGAAATAAATGAGAGTTCCTGATAAACCCATGTTTAAGCAACTTGAAAAACAAATTCTGTTCATCCATTACAAAGCAACAGGGAAGAGAAAACCCTTCTAATGAGGCTCATGAGGCATCAGCCCTTCTGTGTTGATTTTACTTATAAGGAATATTAAGTTACCTTATAAAACCCTGGTGATAATTCTGAATATATTCATACGGTCACTCAACACTGTGTTCTAGGTTCTGTTCTAGGTACTGGGGATACAATGGCAGGAAAAGAAACAAGGAGAACAAAAAATCCTAGAATCCTGGAATCATAAGAATTGTAGGAGAGAATTAAAAAGCTCAAGTTATTTTCAGGGACATTGAAAGGACTGGTTAATATACATCAATATTTCCTTAAAAAATCATTCTTAGATCAGCAGTAATACATTTTTGATGATGCAAGAGTCCTCCAAATGCGACATAGATAGGAAGGGCCCATTACACTCATATTCATATTTCCTGTTTAATATTTTAGGCAAAATTACTCTTCCACCTACCTCTCCATTGTATTTCCAAATAAAACAATAAGGCTGAAAATATCAGGATAGCGCTAAGGAATTGCTAACACTGCCTTTTCAGACACAGCCCGAGGTCTTGGGCCCCTCGGCTCTGAGTTCGAACCAGCCAGGGAAATCAGGTGCTCGCTCTGCTGATGACAGCTCAGAGCATCATACATGACGAGGTGGTGGAGGCTATGGGTTGGTTCCCCTGATGTCTGTTCCTGCTTCCTCCTCCTTTACCTGTCTCCCCTGCAGAGGCCATGAGCAGAGCTGGCTTCATGAGCCTGTCATCCCACAAGGATGTGCCCCTCAGAAGGAGGCCCCACCTGGAGTTTAAGTCACTGTGGCCAAAGTCTTAAAATTCTTAGTAGTTTTCTCTTTGAATTGGTGTTTTATGAGTGAAGAGTCATGGGATGATGGAATGTGCACTGGGGTCCTAGAGCCTCGACTCACCGCCCACCCTCTGCTCCACCAACCACCCATTCTCAGCCACCTTTGCCACTGACCCAACAACCGTAACTGGGGACATGGGCATGGGTGGGACAGCAGGTGCCCCTCAGACACTGAGTCTAGGGGCAGGGCTGAGACACCTGGTGAGTGTCCGTCTGCACTTCATGAATATCCCATCTCTGACATCAGACAGCAAATAAAACCCACCACGGCAGCTAGAGAGAAAACCCGCAGAAGAAAGGAAAAGCTTTTCCCTTGCTTTTTGAACAGAGGTCTTGGATGTTCATTTGACGTGGGATCTCGAGAATGATGTGGCCAGCCCTGGCCATTAGTGCCTCAAACTCTATTCCCAGCCTCCCTCGAGGCTCAGAGGTGGCCAGCCCTGCTGACTGGCTGAATGGAGCTCCCCAAGAGCTAGAAACATTTGTCTTAGTCATTGTTAATTTCCCAGTACAGAAAAAAAAGCAGGTGTTCAGCAAAACCTGATGGAAGTAACTAATTAAACCCCATTATGTATTTGTGTGCTTGCTAATTACTGCTAATGTATTACTCAGGTCTTGCATCATTTTTCCTGTTTGATCTGTTGAATCATGAGAACGATATGTATCCTCCAGTATAGCTTCTGTGAGATTCTCCTTTGATTCTCACACACTTTTTGTATTAGACATCTGTTTTTGGTATGTAAAGGTCTCTATGATAATTGCTTTTGGATTGTACCTTTGTTAACGTAATCATTTCTTTCTATGGGAGAATAGCATTCAGCCTTTAAAAAGAAGGAAATTCTAGGGGCGCCTGGGTGGCTCAGTCGTTAAGCGTCTGCCTTCGGCTCAGGGCGTGATCCCGGCATTCTGGGATCGAGCCCCACATCAGGCTCCTCCACTGGGAGCCTGCTTCTTCCTCTCCCACTCCCCCTGCTGTGTTCCCTCTCTTGCTGGTTGTCTCTATCTCTGTGAAATGAATAAAATCTTAAAAAAAAAAAAAAAAAAAGAAGGAAATTCTTAGGGGTGCCTGGGTGTCTCAGTTGGTAAAGCATCTGAATCTTGGTTTGGGCTCAGCTCATGATCTTGGGGTCATGGAATTGAGCCCCGAGTCAGGCTCAGTGCTCAGCACGGAGTCTCCTTGAGATTCTCTCTCTCTCTCTTTCTCTCTCTCTCTCACTCCCTCTGTCCCTCCCCCTACTTGCTCTCTCCTTCTCTCTCTAACATAAATAAGTAAAATCTTAAAAAAAAAAAAGACAGAAATCCTTGGTTAATGGGTTCAAAGTGGCAGTTACGTAGGATGAATGGGTCTAGAGATGTAATGTACAGCATACGGCTGAAGTTGCTAATACTGTATCAAATAATGGAAATTTGCTAAGAGAGTAGATTTCAGATGCTCCCACCACACGGAAAATAGGCAGTAACTCTACGAGGAAATGATGTGTTAATTAGCTTGACCCTAGCAAGTATTTCACTATGTACAGGGATACCGAATCATGTACACTTCAAATGTGTATGATTTCCATTAAAAATATAAAATAAGGAAGTCCTGGCATTTGCAACAACATGGATGACCCCGGAGGACATTATGCTAAGCGAAATAAGCCAAATGCTTTTCAAACGGCCTTCCAGGAGATCAGAGCAAATTGATTGATGCTGGAGCTTGAAACAAATCTATCGTGTGCATTTGGAAAGTATAGATGGTACGGTAAGTTCACTCTACGGGCACCCTCCAGTCAGCATGAACTTTCAGATGCTGATTCTTCCTGGGGTCAACTGTAAGGAGATTGACACCAGGATGGAAGATGGTGATTAAACAGCTCTTGCAGCCCACACGGTGTCTTTCTGCAAGACGTCTGACCGCGCCTGATTGTTGCCGCCCCGGCTGGGAGCATCTGATTCCCGTGGCACCAGCCGCAGCTGCCAAGCTCCGCCGACGCTGCGTGACTTCCAGCCCTTCAGGGATGCTGAGACCAGAGCTACCCGACATCAAAATAACCCATCTGCTTCAAAAAATAATAAGCAAAACAATTATAAACAAAACAGCTGCTTAAACAACTGTGGGGTTTTTTCACCTTCAACTGCTTGTTTTGTCCCCTGACAACTAGGGAAAGAGCCTTCCTAGAAAAGGACAGGTTTTTTGTGCTCAGAGTGACGTCCTGGACAAGGGTGATTGACGCCTCCATGGGTCTTGGATGGGCAAGGGTATAATTAAGGAGCCAGCTGATGCCGGCTGACAAATCCCTCTCCCGCTGCAGAACGCTGATGCACGGACTAAATCTCACTCCTGACGTGTCAGCCAGCCTCCAGATTAAACCATTGCCTTCATTTGTCCTCTTCGTCTGCTTTCCTGTTGCGTTTTTTAATCTGAGTTCCAACAGGCTGCCATGTAGGCCTTCGTAGGTTATCTATGACGGGTTTGTCTAGGACCGTTATCAATCTGGAATTTATATCTATTAATCTGGAATTTTTGTCATTCATTGATTTGTTGTTGAACAAAATGAGACCTGCTCGTGGTCCAAACAAGAGGCATAATTCAGGAAGAGCGTTCGTGAAAGGCAGCAAATCCCGCTCCACTCATTTCTCTATGGCTCTTGCTCCAGAGGCAGCAGCGTTCAACTTTCTGTCCCTCTTGTCCGATGGCTCTTCCATGTGTCTAAGTACTACGTGTCTACCATTCAGTTCTGATTTATCCACCAGTCATAGCCATTGGCGGTCTATTGTGTCTTGTGACATTGACACCCCCACTTCCCTGCATCTGATAGCGTCATGTCCCTGCTTTTAGTCACTTTCATGGATATTGTGTCCCCACGATCCTCTTGCACTCCTGATCTGTCTCAGTGTCTGCTTCCTTAGGACCCGATTCACGCAGTCGTACCCAGGGTATCTGAGTAAGCCGCTGAAAGATGGGGTTAAAGTAGGTGATTCAACCCCAAGACCTCAAATCTCTCCCTACTATTTTATGAATTCATCAAATTTCCCATACAAATATCAACAAGTAGTTTTGTGAAGCTAGAAAAATTGATGTTGATGTCCATGTGAAAAATGAAACACAAAAGAACAGCTAGGGAGTCAGAGGGGGGAAATGTAGGATGGGGTCCAGCTCTTCCAGATAGGAAAACATCCTATAAGGCCTCTGGCAGGTGGAATAGAATAAAAAAAATCCCAAGATAGACCCAAGTACATATGGAAACTTAGTATATGGTAAAGATAGTATTTCCAATCACCAGAGTGGAGACAAATGTTTTAATAAATGACATGAGGCCAACTAGGTAACCATTTGGCAAAAGATAAAATTAGATCCACACCTCCCCCCATATGCAACAATCAAGTCCAAGGGGACCAGTGGTCTGATGAGGAAATGTAAAGGCATGTACACGCTGTATGCAAACAGGGGTGAATTCTCTTTCACCTGAGGGTAGGAAAGGCTTGTGAATATGATCCCAAAGGGAAAAACAATAAAAGTTAGGGGTGATCAACTTGACTCCATAAAGATATATCGAAAACTTTTGTACAGAAAAAAATCATCATAAGTAAAGTTAAAAGACAATGACATTTGGGGAATGTATTCATAACACTTATCAGGGATAAAGGGTAATATCTCCAATAGAAAGGATTCTTTTAAAATGGAGAGGAAAATGTCCAAAAACCTAATAGAAAATTGGGCAAAAGATATGAGCAATTCACAAAAAGATATAAAAATGGCCAACAAACATGAAAATATTTTCCAATTCACTCATAATAAGAGAAATGTAAATTAAAACTACAGAGAGATTCCATTTCTCGCTTATCACATTGGCGAACATTCAGAAGTACGACAACATGTTCTATCAGTGAAGCTATGGAGAAACACGCTCTCTCCTGTGTTGCTGGCGAGAATGCAAGTGAATACACCCCTTTTGGAAAGGAATTTGACAACATCTGGCAAACTACATCTGTGTCTGTCATGCAATCTAACAATCTGACGTATGAAGACAAGGTGATTCACTGCAGCAACAGTTAAAATCAGGGGCGATCAGGTCGCCCACACCTAAGACAGTGGATGAATAACCTTGGCGCATCCCCATGGTGTCCAGGGCACTGTGCAGCTATCCAAAGACGGCAACGGTCGGATGATATGGAGGGATTTCCAAGAGATATTAAGTTAAAAACAGAAAGGCCAAGTGCAAAAGAGGACTAAGGTGTGCTACCTCCTGTGTGGGAAAGAGGGAGGAAGAAAATATATGTGTCTGTTTCTGCTCATTTGTGCAAAAAAGATAAGCCAGAAACTTATGGCATAATAGGTTGAAAGGATGAGGAAGGGCGCGTATCTGGGAGCCTAGTGCGGACTTATGGAAGCACATTAATGTCTCCTAGACTTAAAATCAATAAGAATGAGACCAGTAGTAACACTGAAGTGCACACGGAACTCACCTTACAAATGACCCTTTATTGTGTGATTTCAAATGAATAGCAAAACCACACTGGAGGACTAGGAGGGAGAACAAACCCAAATTAACATTTCAAAACAATATTTTGACTCTGTGTCCTTAGGCCAGAGGCAGAAAAAAGAGTAAACAGAAATTGAACTCTAACGATAGGTTTGGTTTTCTCAGTAGCATAGGTTAGCATTTATGAAACTACTTTGTGTATTCTAGCTTTGAGGAAATAAGGAAGTGTAGTGTGGATCATGGGAGCCATATTTCTCATCCAAGAAAGAAATTAAAAATATGGAAAGAAGGGGCACCTGGGGGCTCAGTCAGGTAAGCATCCGACTCTTGATTTTGGCTCAGGTCATGATCTCAGGGTTGTGAGATAGAGCTCTGCATTGGGCTCCCTGCTCAGTGGGGAGTCTGCTTGAGTTTCTCTCTGTCTCCCTCTCCCTCTGTCCCTCTCCCCACCCCTGCCCTCTCTCTCTCTCTCAAATAAATAGATAAATAAATAAAATCTTTAAAAAATATGGAAAGAAGAAAGATTAGAGTGATCCCAAAGTGATGGGAGATCACAGTATGAACACATGGCTTTAAAGATAAGAAGGAGGGAGGGAAGGAAATAGATGAAAGATAGATGATAGATTAGATAGATAGATAGATAGATAGATAGATAGATAGATATAGATAGATAGATAGATAGATAGATAGATAGATAGAAAGAGGGGCACCTGGGTGGCTCAGTCATTAAGCGTCTGCCTTTGGCCTAGGGCATGATCCCAGGGTCCTGGGATTGAGCCCCGCATCGGGCTCCCTGCTCCACTGGGAGCCTGCTTCTTCCTCTCCCACTCCCCCTGCTTGTGTTCTCTCTCTCACTGGCTGTCTCTCTCTCTGTCAAATAAATAAATAAAATCTTTTTAAAAAAGAAAAAGAAAGAAAGAAGAAAGAAAGAAAGAAAGAAAGAAAGAAAGAAAGAAAGAAAGAAAGGTTATAGATAGATATTGATACATTTCTTTTTCTCTGTCTTCTGCGAGGCCATAGAATCACTGATGTCAAGTGGTAATAAGCACCTATCCCTTCAATCTTGGTTTCTAAAAACCATTCCCCAATAAAGAGAATCAGGGTTTCTTAAAGAAATGGTTGGTTTGGGATCTGAAGATGGAAAAGGTCTTGAAGAAGAGCCTGAAACACTGTTGCATCTGAAGATAAGGATTGCTCCAAGAACGATGGGCACGTGTCAAAGGACACAAGAGCCGTTGAAGGTACACCCACCAGCCAGATCTGGGACAATCTGAGTATTAAAACAAATCATGACAAAATACTGACAGACACAAACAGAGGGAGAAGAAACAAATCCCCTAACAGTACAATGCCGGCTAATACATGCGAACTGGAAAAATCTCCATTCAGAGACCATCATAGTAAATCCTGAGGCGGGATGTGACCAGTGACTTTGACAACCATGTGTCATTGTCAGGACGGGACCAGAGCACTGCCCAACCTGTTAAGAGAGAAGATGACTGACCGAGAGGTACCGATCCAGGAGGCTTATCGCTTGTGAGAATGAGGATTGGGATGGACTTTAGGCCTGACGTCTGATCAGGGAACAAGAGATTTATTTGTTCCCTGGGCGCTCCGTGTCCCTTCAGCCTCATCTCTGTTGGCCACATCAAACAGCATAGGTCTGAGAGAGGCAGGCATGCACTAACTAGGAGCTGCAGACGAGCAGAATTGCTCTGCCGCTGTAAGCCTCCGTAGCAAGTTGATGGGCAGGGAAGTGATGTTCTTCTCCAAGCCAGTGGGTTGGTGGGGCTTAAGCAGTCTCCAGCCGATTCCCTTCCTTGGAGATAGCCGCTGGGATCACCAGCACCAGCAGCCTTGCCTCTTCAAAAAGCATGCAGTCACAATTCTCAGATTGCAGGCTCTGAGCCCCCGCACACAGAGGGTCTCCAAGAGTTGAGGCATTTTTATTACGTTGGATGTTCCTTGTCATCGTTCAGATGAAACATATCAAGACAGTCCTGGGGTGGGCACCATACGGGTATCCTCCCTGTCTCTGAGTGATGCTAAGGAGAATAATGACCTTCTTCCAGATCTGACTCCATCATTTTAATCATGTAAACCATACGCAACCCCACTGCTAATCCCAGCTCTGAACTCAGCCTAGTAGGGAATGGATTAATGAGCCACCCTTGAGGAAGAGCAAACTCCCTTCACCGTAACTGGGAAAACAGAGAAATGGAAAGTGTACGTTCTGCTCAACCATCTTTGTGTCTCACAAGCCGCAGAGCTGTCCCTGCAAGGAAGGGTGCAGGTTTTGTTTTGGTTTGACTGTTGAAATCAAAATTTCTACCTTCTGTCTGTTGGCTGGTTAACATCTGTTTAGCTAGAGGGCTACAAAGATCCTAATCCCATGTTTAGTTTTTGAAATGTTTATGTGCCCACTTATCCATCCAGAGTTTTCTCCGCATCGTTTTCTCCAGGAGAGGGAAAACCGGACACGATGTGTGTGTCTGACAGCAGTGCTTTCTTTCTGGACGGTAGAAAGTCCTCAACACTTAAATTTTATGCTCTTCAATTTTTTAAAAGTTTTTCTCCTTTCTTTAAAAGATTTTATTTATTTATTTGAGAGAGAGAAAGGGAGACAGAGAGAGAGAGAACGAGCAGGGGGAGGGGCACAAGGAGAAGCAGGGTCCCCGCTGAGCTCAGAGCCCAACAGGGGGCTTGATCCCAGGACCCCAAGATCATGACCTGAGCCAAAGTCATGGGCAGGGTTAAGTTTCTACTCTTAACTGACTGAGCCACCCAGGCACCCCTGCGTTCTCTAATTTAACATAAATATATTTCAGAGGTAGTGTCCAAACTGATTTCTAAAGTTCTTTATCTCAATACTTCTTTAAATTGCCTGTTCTGCAAGTGTTATTTATTTCAGAAAAGAGGGGGAAAATGCTGTGTTTCTCTTCCTCTCTTTTTAAGATGAATGTATGGACCTCTCAGAAGGGTTACATAGCCACATTGGAGAAAACACAGAAAACATAAAATATTATCCACAGCCCCAACGTGAGGAAATGAATGTTTGGTATTTGTTAGAACTGTTTGTCTCCAGCCTGCTGTTGGCCTTTTTATTTTAGCATTTTTCTTGCGTTCACAATTTCCCATTTTTATTTATACACATGTGTTGATTGCTTTTATCACTTTTAAGTTTAGAAAGTTATTTCTTCTCTACAGTATCGATTTCAATTTCCTACAGTTTTTTTATAACTGATTTTTTTTAAAACTCTTTAATCCATTTAGAAATTAACTTTAGTGGAAGATGAAATATTTTTTCCTCCAAGGAACCACCCAGAGATGTCTTGGTGAATCACCTGGGTTCCTCACGTGCCCTCCCCTGCCCCCATGTGTCCAGGGTGATGGCTCCTGACAACATAAAGACGCCTCTTGGGGCACCTGGGTGGCTCAGTCAGCTAAGCGTCCAACTCTTGATTTGGGCTCAGGTCATGATCTCAGGGTCGTGCAATCGAGCCCCGCATTGGGCTTTATGCTCAGTGCAGAATCTGCCTGAGATTCTCTTTCCCTCTCCCTCGGCCCCCTGCCCCTCTTCCAGAGAGAGAGAGACTCTCTCTCAAATAAATAAATAAATAAGTAAATCTTTCTTTAAAAAAAAAAGACTCCTCTTGCTTGCTGACCTGTGGATGCAAGGAGTTCAAATTAGGAGGGGCAGCTTGTGGTTCAGTGGGGCTCTTGCTGTGTCCCCTGGCAAGAGCGTGACCCATCTAGGGGCCAGAACAGCTTATCCTATAAAGCTCAGAATTATAGGGACAGGAATCACCAAGTCCCCAGTGGGTCATTGGAAATCAGAGTAAGCAACGGCATTCCTGCTTTGCCCTAGGTTCCAGGACGCATCTTCTTACTACAGGGGCATGGTCTGATTCGGGCTGACTACTGCATCCTGGGGGATGGCACCTGTCTGCAGAGTGTTGTCTCAGCACTCCTCATGGGCTCCTACTCACCTTCCTTCGACCCTTCTGGGCAAATGCTCTGTTGTGTGAGATTCCAGGCTTGTGGATCAGGTGCTCCTCAAAGAGCCAGCTGGTGGAGATTATGGAGGTGGTGGAAGATCCCTGTGCTGACCGCTCTGAGCTCCTCAAAGCCGACAGCCTTCCCTGTCACCAGGCAAACACCAAAGCAATGTTTCTAGGTGTGGAATATGGTGTCCCCAGAACGGAAAGAACGTCAGCAGGTGTTGCCTGCCTGCCTGCCTTCTTACCTACCTTCCTTCCTTCCTTCCTCCCTTCCTTCCTCCTCCCTCACTCCCTCCTCTTTCTTTCTTTCTTTCTTTCTTTCTTTCTTTCTTTCTTTCTTTCTTTCTTTCTTTCTTTCTTTCTTTCTTTCTTTCTTCTTCCTCCCTCCCTCCCTCCCTCCCTCCCTCCCTCCCTCCCTCCCTTCCTCCCTCCCTCCCGAAAAGGATATGAGCTGTAGCAATTTGCCTTCTATTTTGGAGGGCATTCTGAACATGTCCTTGACAACTGAGCCCCTAAACCCTGTCCTGAGTAACAGGTCCTCGACCCTCACAGCGTTTATCGTACACAGCACATGCGCCTTGCCAAGACCTCCGGGATACCAGCCACCTTTTGCTCATCGTGGCATGCTGTCATGGATGAAACGGATGAATGGGAAGTTCTACAGGATGCCCAGATGAAGCCAAAGCTCTCTGACCAATAGAGTTCCTGAAAAATCTAAGAACGTGTGTTATTGTCCATAAAAGGTGAGTATGCATGGTTTCCGATGCTCTTGCTTGAGTGAGATAGAATACACTCACCAAATCAATGGCGTATTCACCGACTCCAGCGTCAACACCACGTCTGGCACTGCAGCTACAGTGGGGTTACTACTTGGCTGAAATTGCAGTGGTCCAGACTTACTCTCCAGGTCCACCTGCTCTCTGCAGGAGCCAAGCTGGCAAATTAAATGTGATTATAGTTGGGACCAAGAGCCTACATTTTAGGCCTTTGATGATACACTACGGTTCCTTATTTCCCTTCATAAACTGTAATCTTATTTTTTTAAAGATTTTATTTATTTATCTGAGAGACAAAGAGAGAGAGAGCACAAGCAGAGGGAGGGGCAGAGGGAGAGAGAGAGAGAAGCAGATTCCCTGCTGAGTGCAGAGCATGACATGGGGCCTGATCCCAGGACCATGAGATCATGACCTGAGCCGAAGTCGTTTGCTTAACCAACTGAGCCACCCAGGCGGCCCTGTAATCTTATTTCTTGTTTACTCTCTTTGGCAGGGGAGGGGACAGTTTCAGGGTTTCCACTTAACCACCCCCACTATGCCAGCTCTCATTTCATGAATCAATGAACCAATATGGGGGTTTTTCCAACTATGAGGTACATTGATCCTAACTGTATAATGGGGAAGTAAGGACATGACCAACAGATGGATTCACCGAATCACTTGACACATTCTAAGGTGTACTTTGACCAGGATACCACTTCCCTGGTCTCCAAATGCCCTCACTCCAACAGGAGACCATGTGATACTTGAGGTCTCAGAGTAACAATGTCAACACAGATTCTTTTAATACTAGTCCTCAAAAAGTCCTGGAATTCTCCTTTCCATGGTGTCTAGGCACTTGAGTAAATGGCCATGGGACCCCTGGGGAGAGACTGAGGGTATTGTTACAGCACATAGTTAGGACAATGTGGGGGGCCTTTGCTTCTGGGAACCCAGGGAGCTCTTCTATCAAATGGGTTTCCAGTCCGAAACCTACTCGGGTCTAGGACCTGGGCAACAATTTGCGACTTTATTTGGAATGACTGCCCTCAGCCTCCTGCTCACCCAGTCTCACTTCCTTTTGAATTTATGTATGAAATACCACTGTTGGAGGCTCACCAGTTTTCCCCCTGGAATACCATGTTTTATTACATTACCGCCACAACTCATACCCCTCACTGCCAATCCGATTTTTCCAGTTGTTTTGATCATTGTGATTGTCTGGTTTCTGGTGGTCAGGTGCTAGCCCATGGTCTCTGTTGCTTTAGGGTCTCCAAAGTCCCTAAACCTCACTGTCAATGAGCCAGATTCTATGATAGTCTCTCCTACTATCAGCCCTGGCCCCAGCGCAGCTCCAAGGAGAAACCAAGAGCCCACATGGAACAAAGAGGACATGCGTGATGGCAGATGGTGGAAGAAGGGATTGAAAGGCGCAGGGGAGTGGGCATACTTGAATGGGGCAAAGTGGGAGATCTTCCTTTAAACTTCTTGGTGATGCTGGTGCCCCTCTTACCAGGACGTCCCCTGATGGCCTTGGTGAACAGTGAGTCCCCAGGCCTTCCCATAGAACACAGAAAACAACAGTTGAGAGAGTTTTCTGGCCTCTGCCAACACAGGAGGGAGCTCTGGAGTGAAGACTGTCCATTAGAAGAGTTATTGAGCAGGAATTACCAGGTTCTAATATTCTGACCATGCTCTTTCACTAGCAAGGCGCTGCCCAAAAAGGACATGGCATCTTCTCCGTTGCTGAGGCACCAACTACTGGAGGCCAGCAGTTAACTACGCTTCTTGTAGCTGAATGGCAAGTTCTTTCTTGAAGGAAAATTAAAACAACATACGTCAACGGTTGCTATATCTCCAATAGGATGAAAGGTGACTTCAGAGTTTTCTGTATTCTTTTTATATTTTTGATATATTTTCAAAGAACCAGATTATGGTTATATTCACAAAAACCATAAACGTGTTGTGTAAAAATTAACTGATCAGTTCGGCACTTTTCCCACCATACCTTGTGGTTATTGGTGACCTTAGAAAAGGCAGAGTTGAAAGAATGGATGACAGATTAAGGGAAATAAGGGAGTAGTTGGGTATAAGGTCCCTGACCAGTAACCCGGCTGTTAAATTATTTCATCATGGGGTCTTCATGATGCCCTTCAGACATCTGCACTGACTTCCTGTGCCATGACAGACACGTGATAGGTGTGTAGTGGGGGTCATGGCATTTGGGCCATTGGGCCACAGAACTGGCGAGACCCAGGAGTTATCTCAGTGATGATTCATCTACCATGACAAGGTACGAAGCTGAAAGGGTGGGTTCTGCCAAAGGCACTGTGTTCATGAGGAATTGAAGTTAGATGAGGGACGATTTCTGCAGGAGATGCCAAAAGATGGAAATAATATAAGCTGCTGAAAACAATCATTCCAAACCTTCCCACCTGCCCTCGCCTCTCTGGAGGGCTCATCTGCACGGCGTTGGGCTAGTGAAGCCTCCTATATTCTCATCACAGTACATCCTGCTTTCTCTGGGAAAGGGGCATCCCCATTACTGCCCTGGTTCTGTAAACAGGTAAACCAAGGTGAAATGCCAAGATATTCACTTGACAACACATGTTAAATAAGCTCCTGTGTTTCTTTTATGGCAAAATGGAATCAATACAAGTTTGTCTTGGGTGCATGAATGAAAATTGAAAGCTATGTTTCCTTTGTGCCTTTGTGACTGGGAATCTTAATGCCAAATTCAATGCTCCATTATAGAAAATAATTCATCTAAGATCCTTTCCCTCCTATTAGATAGATTTTTAAATTCATTTCTAGGTGTTTTGTTTTGCTTTATGAGTTTTAACTCTTAAGACACCTTCAATCTAATGGGAGTAGGAAAAGTGTAATTCTCAAGTAAAAAAAAAATTCTGCCTTGTGAAGCCGATATGAAGATTAATGAGTTGATATTTACACAGACTTTTGAGAATATTGGTGGGTAGTATTTTTTTAATACAAGTCATAACCAGAAGCATTATAATAACCTCTTATGTTCTGAAAGCTGGAGAGCCCTTATTTACTCATTAATTCTCAGTTAAGGAAAGCATGGCTTACAGATGTCACATTTCCCTGAAGCAAATTAAATGTCCGTAAGAACTTAGGATGGAATCTTAACAAAGCACAATAATGGGAGGAGAGCATTCTGGAACTTGTGGTTTCATTCCTCATCCAGGCTTTGCTATCACCTACCCACAGCATCATCACCAAACCCTCCACTCCCAGGCCTCCATCTCTTCATCTGTAATGAGTGGGTTGGATGGTGGATCTTAACCAGTTTGGGGTCACAAGTCCTAGGACAACCTGATGAAAGCTATGGACTTCCTCCCAAGAAAAATGTAATACACAACGTTCATGTACAGCCTCAGGGGGATTGTGGAACAAGGGAAACCCACTCCAGAGTCCTCACTGAAGAACGCTGGATGACCTCTCAGTTCTCGCCAAGCTTACAAGTCTTATAGTTCCAAGATGAAGGTGCCCTTTGGAGGAAGGGAAAGATGGGGATATGCAAAGCTGCCAGCTTCCCCTGAAGAGCAGCCTGCCCTTGTCACACCTCTTCTGGGTCTCATTCAATAGACTTGTGGGAAAGAAAGGCTTTGATGCCAGTAGGGAAAAGGCCACTGGGTACGGTCAGATGCTGGGCATACTTTACATTTTTTTCTGAGACCACAAATATTTCCATGCTTTGAAACTGTTTTTCCTTTTTCCTGATGTGAGCTTGAATTGGCCCCTATAACTCATGCCCACTTAACATTCTTATCACTTCGATCTTCATAGCTAAGGCTTTCAGGTGATCATCAACTCTGGTTCTGTTAATGAGTCATTAACTAACTCCATGAATTCAAAAGGCACTCATTGAAGAAATTTCAGCCCATGGTTTTACATCCATTCTTTACATATGGCAATGTGATTCCTGGTATGTAGACCACACAAGGACATGTTGATTCACCAAGGAATTGTGTCTAATCGGACACTCTTTAACCAAAACAGGAACACTAGAGTCTGAGGGCTGTGCCCCAGGCTGAAGCTCCTCTCACTGGCAAGACTCCCGAGGTAGGATTTTCTAACCACCTTTCCAGGCAAGATGGCAGACCCATTCTTTTTTGTATCCTCTGTGGGACATTTCGTCTCCAATTTTCCTGTCCCACCCTCAATGATTCAGAGGCCTGACCCTCTGCCATGAGCCCTGCCTGAGCAGCATTCCCCTCAGCGGGCGTTATGCCCTGGACAGACCCACCTCTGAATCTCTCGAGATTTCCACAGTGAGAACTCTTTGGGTTGCGAAGAACAGAAACCCAACTCAAAGTAGTATAAGCAAAAAGAGGGGGTGTACTTAAAAAATCTTGGGGGGTCTTAAGAGATCAATAGTAAGAATCCATCAAGACTTCAGAAGCAAATGAATCTGGTGGGGGACAGCAGTCTTGGGGGCCTTTCATCCCCATCTCCCTACTCAGCTTCCTATGCTTCTTTTTTTTATATTACTTTTTAATTATGTTAGTCACCATACAGTACATCCCTAGTTTTTGATGTAAAGTTCCATGATTCATTACTTGCCTATAACACCCAGTGCACCATGCAATACGAGCCCTCAATACCCATCACCAGCCTATCCCAAACAGAAGGCGGAATGAACCACGAGAGACTATGGACTCCGGGAAACAAACTGAGGGCTTCAGAGGAGAGGGGGGTGGGGGAATGGGATCAGCTTCCCATGCTTCTTTAAACCACATGGCAGAAACCACTGCAGCTCTAAACTTTGGGACCCTGAAGGAGGCTTCTTTTTCTTCAATTCAAAGCCCAAAACCTCACAAAGCACTCATGCCTGTGTTGAGTCAGGTGCACACCTTAGACCCTGTCCCCTGCAGCCAGCAGTGGGTCACACAGCACTCCCAGGGCAGCTCTCGTGGGGAGCAAGAAATGGAACTGAAGACAGATGAGCAAAGTTCCCCCAAATTGCTGGGAATTGTGCTGGGTGGACCGAACTCCTCTCTCCTTCCCCTCTCCTGCTCCTCAGGTCCTATATCCACCAAACCAAGTTCCTCCAGCCCCTTAACTATAAGTAGCTATATTTATATAACTAATTTAAAGGAAGCTTAGTTTCTCCAAGGCTCCTCTCATCTAGGGCATCACTGTATGAACTGTGAAGAAGGTACCACGTGGAAAATTGAGGCTCAGATACCTCTTGAAAATAATACCTTCATTGTGAATGACAGCTAGAGGGCCCCAAGGAGCGGGTCCCGCCACCTGGGCCCGTTCCCCTTCCCCGGACTCTTTGCTGTCACCTGGAAACACAAGTCTGGTAGAGGTCGTGAACAATGGAATGAAGGAATTCACAAAATCAGTGAAAGGAGCAACTTCAAAGGATACACTCAGAAATTGGCGCCGGTAGGGCACTCTTGGCGCTGTTCCGCACGGAGCAGACCGCGAGGTTCATAACGTCCCGTGACCGCCCCGATGCGCGTAGCCGCCGTCCGTTCTGCACCTCCGACCCCCACCACTGTCTCTGGGTTGGCAGCCAGGCGGCACATTCCCAAAGTGGAAAAACGTGTTCAATGCTACTCCAAACTCTGTTCTAGCAAATGGAATTGCTTCGAGCTTAACCCAATCCACAGTTTATCTTTGGGAGTTCTGATGGAGAGGTTTCCACACCCTTCTCTTCCAAGCCCTTCTCTTTTCTTGCTGGGGAAGACCTTCTAGGGTGGGAGCTCTTAATCTTAATCTTTGGCCCCCAAGGGACTTCAGGATGGTGATCCTCGGAACCAAGACCCTGCTGCTGTTAGGTATGAAACGTTACGTGGATTTCTCTAGGAAGTTCTTAGCTTTCATCGGATTCTCAAAGTGACCCATAAGCCAAGAGAGATTTCAAACAGCTATTTTCTGGAAAGAGCTAAAACTGATCCTATGTTGAATTTCACACTATTTACTGATACTTTGCTCTGCAAGCCAGGGCCAGAAGCAGGGGACTCACTGACAATGGGCTGTGGAGGCAGCCCACCCTGCATCACATCCTGAAGAGTTGTGAAGGGTGGACCAGGAGCGCAAGAAAAGTTGGAGCCTTTTCCGGTCCATGTCTTCCCTCCCCCAGTGTTCTCATTAACTCCCAGACTCGGCCACTGCCACCAGCTCGATGGGCCTGAAGCCTGGATCCCCACCCTCCACACTGCCTGACCTGCACGTGAACTTGGGCGGTCCATAGCTACCCCAAGGTCGGTGTGAGTTAGGTAGAGTGGAAAGGCTGCCAGCTGGAGAGAGGAGCCCACACTGCGGAAAGCCTGGTTGTATCACCCACTCGCCAAGAAGCTCGGGCACCCCGGGGTCTCTCTGAGCCTCCTTTCCCCGCATAGCAGTGGGGATGATGAGCCCGTCCCTGCTGGCTTGGGTGAGCATTGAAAGCCAAGGCCAACACTTTGTTCAGAGTTGAAATCAGTGTCTTTCCCTTCAAACTAGACTCCACCCAGTGTCCTGCTCTGTAGAAATCCTGTCTCTCTTCAGCTGTTCATTCTATGAATAGCCCCCGATGCCTGCTGAGTGCTGGGCCCTGTGCTCGGCACCACGGACGTGGTAGTGGACCGACAGCCGTGGCTGCCCTGGGAGAGAAAAGGCCCATGACTACAGGGAGAGTGTGGTGAGATGAAGTTGGAGGCCAGGATGGACCTCACGCAAGCTCGTCCTACTGCAGCAGGAAAGCCCCCTGGAGGGGCAGTGACAGGGTCCCTCGGATTTTCAGCTCCCTCCAGCCGCTGCGTGCAAGAGGGCGGCAATGGGTGAATGTGGCAGCAGGGGGCCAGTCACAAGCTGGGGCAGGGGTCTGGCGATAACTGGGGGCATCAGGTCTCGTCCAGGGGTGAGGTCGGGTAGAAAGCCTGGCTTCTGTCCCCTCTCCTCCCCACACCCCATCACTTTTCCTTTAAAACATATGTCCCCATGACACCTTCTCCTTGTCCCACACCTGCTGAGAGAGAGAGAGGGAGAGAGAAAGGGAGGAGAGAGGGAGAGAGAGTGGGAGGAGGGAGAGAAGGAGGAGAGAGAGCACTTGGGAGCAGAATCTGGTTTCGGAGAATCGATCCCACCATACCAGGCTGTCCTGTACATGGCCACCTGCAGCCCCCGGCACGCCATTGCCAAACACCCTTCCTCCAAGATGACAGGCCCGTTCTACAGGGCACCTGTTTCTCGAGCCTGCAGTAACTCAGTTTCTCCCATATCCCATCTCCATACCCCACCCCCCCCAACCCCAACCTCCCTCCCTCTCAACAGTCTGCTGACAGCAAATATGCATGTACTTGAAGACAAGCTACAGAGCTTTTGAAGAGGAGATATTAGTTGTTTTGAATCGTCTACAACAGGTTTCATTTGTTAGCGATAATCGATAAAGCAGACCACATACGCAAGAGGGACTGCTTTTAAAGGATGCTTTATGCATTTATTTTTTTTAAAGATTTTATTTATTTATTTGACAGAGAGAGAGACAGCCAGCGAGAGAGGGAACACAAGCAGGGGGAGTGGGAGAGGAAGAAGCAGGCTCATAGCGGAGGAGCCTGATGTGGGGCTCGATCCCAGAACGCCGGGATCACGCCCTGAGCCGAAGGCAGACGCTTAACCGCTGTGCCACCCAGGCGCCCCTAAAGGATGCTTTATGCATTTAAAATCAACTTAAAAATAGATGAATTTAAGGGAGACCCCAAGCTAAATTTGCATACAATGTCCTTTATCTGTGTGTCATTTGCTATCAACAGCACAACTATGATCTCTAGGGATTTTGTAGGATAAGTGAAGAGGATTTATTACTTTCTCATTATTGTACTATATTATTTTGTTCCAGTCTGAAGCACTGAGATATTATAGCATAGATAAAAAAAGGAACAGGACTACTTGCTCGTTCCTGGCGTGGAAACCTGCTAATAAAACCGTAATCCCTCAGCTCTGCGCTAGTAAACAGGGCAGAGTTCGCTTTATTGGTTGAGATCTTTCCTCAGCCCAGAACTAGGAACTACTGAGCTTTGAGGGTTTTCTGTCTGACGCTAAGCTCTTTCCACAAGCAGCAGAAACACGCAATACTCTGACCCGTTAGTTTAACATGAGGGAGAAATACTGTCTTGTAGCCCAAATACCTTGGTTACCGCAAACAAAATGCTCTTTTATTATAACATTTCTCTGTTAATCTCCAAAAATAATTTCTCAAATTATCCTAAATTTAGGTATTTTTAAAATATCTCCTAATCCAGTTTTCCCCTTCAACCTACATTTTCCTAGAGTTCTAGCAAAACATCGATTTAGACAGTCAACTAATCTAATTAGTCAACTCACGGAACTAAAACGCTATGGTTAAATTTAGGTCGAAGGGGACGTTTTCCAAAATTTGAATTTCCTGCTTTTCTGGGTACGAAAGCCCACCCTCACTTGCAAATGGACATTTGTCGTTAGCTCTATTCGCTGTCCCCCCAAATGCTGGGCTCTGAGCAATGCTCAGAAACTAATTTGGTTTCTGTTAAAGAAGCAAAAGGTGACCCGTGGAGAGTGCGTGTTTGATTATGACGCTCAGGGCAAGTAGTAAAGTGAGGCTTGGTCACCTCCGTGCGGGGGACTGTGTCACCTGCAGGGGCAAATGCAGAACAGTCCGCATGACCAACCTCCCCTTTGGCCCCACAAGGGTCGTCCCTGTGGCTGCGACTCCTGCATTGTTGTCTTTGTTGGTCAGTGACAGGTGTCTTTCCAGCTTTCACGGTGTCCCCTTTCTTGGTTTTCAGAGCTGGCAAGCGTCTGCACGGGGCTGCTGTGAGGGTCTGGTTCCCTGAGCGGAGGGTGTGCGTCAGTCAGTTACCCTCTGGTCCCTGCAGGCAGGGCTGGTCCTCTTCGTGCTGTTGGAGCTGCCAACAGGATTTGCAGAGACTGGCTTTGAACTCCAGGGATCCGGGAGAGGAGTGGTCCTCAGCGGCCCTGGTGAGCCAGAACCAGCTGGTAACAGCTCACAAGAAACAATTAGTAAGGTTTTCGGAATTTTGCAAGCCAGTTGTTCAAGCAGCCGTGGCTTGAAATCAGTCAGCCATGGTCGGGCCATTTACACCACAGAAATGAGCACACGTTAAAAATCCGGGCTTTGGCTCTTTCCCCGCTTAGAGGCGGTGGTTAAACATTCATCAGTGTACCACGGGGCCAGGTTATCCCTTGGCTACCAGGAGACCAGACGTACAGTTCCTAATTGCTTTCTCAGGCTGCTGGAAAGCTCTAGAAGATGGTGCTGCCAAGGGAGCAGACTTCCCAGAAGAAAGTGTGGTTGAAGCCAGAGGTTATAGCAGTTATTCCTCTGCTTAGCCTTGAAAGCATGAGTCACCCCTGTTGCCTTTCACTGAGCCAGATTGCATAATAGATGTCTGGGGCAGCTCGGAAGACTGCATCGTACTTTTCTTCCATTTTCAACATTGCTTCTCTGGGAATCTACAGGATGCCCTTGAAAGAAGAGGTGAGGTGGAAGGCAGTGGCTACTAAGACCAGAAGATTCCATTTCCTGGGAAAGAGGTGAATGTCTGTGTGAAGGCTGCAAAGACGCACAGGGTTCGATGTGGTCCTGGGGGGTGGTGGGGGCGCCTTACAGCTAAGTGTACCATGGGGTGTGTGCGGCCCCTGTAACAGGTGCCGTCTGCGCCTCCCTCCCCAGCCCTGGAGCCTCCCGCTGGCCTCCCACCCGCTTGCTTGGGGCCTTTCTGCTGAGAATTCAAGCCCCCAGGGGACAACTCAGAACAAAAGACTGACAGTACCCAAGGTAGGATGGCAGAGTCAAGTCCACGGGTCGCCCAAACTCCCCGGCAGTTTACATGCCAGGGTTCCACATGGTAAGAATAATGCATTTTTCGTAGGGTCTCCTCCCCTCCCTGACTCGTTTTTCCATTTTCCACCAGTGCTTGCTAGGATTAGCTCCCAAGTAAATGCCTGGGGTTGGAATCCTCACCCCACCTGGAGCCTGCAGCCAGGGAAGATGGAGGAAGGCAGCCCTCACTTTCCCTGAAAGCGAGCTCACCCAGCGGCCGCTCATTTGTGCACCTGCTCTCATAAAGGAACCAGACTTGGACCCAGACTCAGCACCGGCAGATTGCAGCCGGGATGTTCCTTCTACTCCGGAACCTGGGGCAGGACAGTGTGACCTCGTGTTGCTGAGAATTAAACCCAATGGAGGCTCCATCCCATGTTGGAGCCCTTAACCAATTATCGTGAGGGAGCTGAGAACTGAGTAGAGAATGTTTGGTGGACTTTTTTTTTTTTAAGTTTTATTATGGAAATTTTTAAGCATACATAAAGCACAAAACTGATAGATGCTGTTGTATCACTATATTGTCAGGGGACAGAGGTCCCCTTATGGCTGATGGGCCCGCCTGGGTCTAGTGTAGCTGGGACACAGGACAGAGATGACAGACAATCTGGTACATCAAATGGGGTTACTACCATGCCCTCTATTAACAAAACACTGGAAGCAGAGGACTCGCTCTGAAGAATCTTTACGGGAGTGAAGTGGAAGCCAAGGGCTCTTAATGTGGGGGCGAGGGGAAAAAATCTGCCAGCCAGCCCCAGGAAAAGACCCTTGGATAGCTCATTAGACTCTGCATGGGGAGAAATGTCTCCCTTTGCTTCCCGATAGTTTGACGTTTGGTTTCATAGTTGCAGGAATCTCCAAGCTCTGAAGTTAGTAGAAAAACCAAAAACATTGTAGAGGGACAGTAACACAGTTGAGGCACTGGTGAGTTAAAAATCCCTGCGATTCCACGGGCGGTGGGCGGGGGGAACGCTGAAAAGGAGCTTGAAATCCCAAAACTAACAAAGCAATCGACCATGAGGGAAACCTAGCCAGTGAGCATCAAATACCCCGCCTCAGACTGCAGACGCTAACACAGCAAGAAGGTTGGAAATTGCAAGAAAAGAGCAAGAGTCAATACAGAAGGACAGCTTTGTAAAAACGGAATTGGCTAGTACGGTTTTAAAGGTACAGTTACCGAAAATCAAAACTCCACAGAAGGGTTGTAAAAAGAGATTCGATCCAGCAGAGAAGTTTTACTTCAGAGCCAAGAATAACAAGTCAAAGTTAAGAGCTGTCTGACCCTCTCACTGAAATAATCTTACAAATCCAGAGGTGTCCTTCCTGTGGGGCCAACGACCACTATGCAGAAGCAAACCCTTCTTCCACACGGAAGACTGCAGCTTGCATGCTCCCCCGAGCAGCAGGAGGCCCTTGCTGTAGCAATATGTGTTGGTCAATTCATGCGGTGGGGCAACCAATTGTATAAAGCTGTGTATGCTGTGATTTCTTGTCAAGGTTCCCCTCTAGACTTAGTTCCTTGCGTTCCTGTCCCACTTCCTTCTGGAGTCAGCCACATCTTTATGGGACCAGACAGGTGGGGAGGATTTGGTCGCCTTTAAATCAACATCCCTTGTTGGTTTCTAAGAAACTCACCCACCAACATGTATTCACTCCGCAAGTATTTATTGAGTATCTGCCATGTACCATCTATTCTTTCAAGTGTTTAGGACAAACCCATAGGGGAAATACACGGGCCTTAAGGAGCTTGCATTTATGAGAAGAGGAAGAAGAAGAAGGAGGAGGAGGAGCAAGAGGAGGTGGAGGAAGAGAAAGAGGAGGAGGAGGAGGGGAGGAGGAACAGGAGGAGGAGAGAGTGGGAAGGTGAAGGAAGGGGAGGGGAAGAGGAAGAGGAAGAAGAAGAAGGGGAGGAGGGGGAGCAGGAGAAGGAGAAGAAGGAGAAGAAGAGGCGCCTGGCTGGCTCAGTCGCTTAAGGGTCTGCCTTCGGCTCAGGTCATGATCCCAGGGTCCTGGGATGGAGACTCGCATCGGGCTCCCTATTCAGCGGGGAGTCTGCTTCTCCCTCTCCCTGCTGCTCCCCTGCTTGTGCTCTCTCTCTGTCAAATAAATAAAATAAAAAAAAAAAAAGAAGAGGGAGAAGAAGATGGAAGAGGAGGAGGAGAAGTAAATGACTTCGTAAGTTGAGAGTGGTAAGGATTATGAAGAAAAAACATAGATTCTCTTCATGCTGCCCTACCTGTCGGCAAAGGCAACCATGACCTACCCTTTCCTATTACAGATTTCCCCAAAACAAGCATACATCTCCCTGCTTTTCTTGTTGGGTTTCATGCCCACAAAGCTGATAGATTTTGTCATTTCTGGTGTAAACAGTAACCTAGGCATAAGGTAATGTCTCTTGTCGCTGTTTCTATTACACATACAGAGACGATCCTGGGTGAGCAGCCCAGCCTCTGCTGGCCCCCCTCAGGCTGAGCAGGGGATCCTACTGCTCGGCCATTCCCGGGCTCCCCACGGATCAACCACTGGCAGCAGTGTAGCCTGACAATGGATTGAAAGCCCAGATGTTGCTCCACAGCTGAGCGGGCTCCTGGATCTCCGGAAAGCGAAACCCATAACAGGCTGGCTTCTGGGGAAAAAGGATTTGGCATCACAGGAAGCCGGGGGATGGCACAGAGTAAGCGTCTGGGGAGAGTGGGAAGAGACCACCGACATCTCTGTGCAATAATGCAGCGCCTGTCCTCTCCCTCCACCAGGAAACGTCTGGTCAGGATGGGAGGTGGAGAAAGGAGGGAGATGGAGGTGAGGGAACTAACCATATCGTATGAGTGGATTTTAGGGTGACGACAGAAGCAGAGGTCTGATGCTGCTCCTGCTAGAAGGAGGCCACGAGCTGGAAAAGGCAAGGACAGACTCCCATCCTCCAGAATCACAAGAGCCTTGAAATATGGTGGGGGGCAGAGGGAAAGCCCCTAGAAAGCCTAGGGAACTTGCTAAATCGGGGTGTCGTGAGGGCCAGAGAGACATGAACGTGCTCCACGGGGTCCCAGCAACCGGAAGGCTGCCGCGCAGAGCCGGAAGCCCAGCTGTGCCCGGGGCCTGGGAGAAGGGAGCCCACATGTGGCCCGGAGAAGGCAGCCGGGCCTCACTGGGAATCACAGGAGACTTCTGTTGATGCAATGAATAGATTTTTCTATGGACTTCGAGGCACCAGTTCTGTTGGACTCAAATACCCACATGCTTGATTAGTTTGAACTTTATCTAAACTTCATTATGTAGTAAAAAAAAAAAAAAAAAAAACCATGCTCCCCAAATTCCACTTCTAGGAATTTTGTGTAAGTGGTAGGCATCTTGCTACCACCTATAAAGATATTTGTTATATCCTTTTTACAGTGGCAAAGACATAGAAACACAAAATTCACAGATGGGTAAATAATTTATAGAACATTCATGTCGTGTGTTATTATGCAATCATTCAAATGTGTGTTAAAGGAAAAATTGTCATAGTTTGAATTTATTAAGCACCGCCTTGAAATTTCCTTAAAGAACCACCCAGTATATCGTATCAGCTCATCGAATTCCCACAACCTTATGAGGTATATACTAGTATTCTACTTTTCTTTTCAGATGAGAGAATAAGGCACGGAGATGTCAAGTAACAGCCCTAAGGACACATTGCTAGTAATTCTGAGAGGTGGTAAGCAAACAAGAGAAATTAGCAAGCAATTTCCAACACGGATCCAATATCTACAAATTAACCATCACCAAAAGCATTGGAAAGACCACTATTAGTGTTTTGTTTTGGTTTTTTACCATTGCTTTTTGAGAGGAAAAGTACCATGAGTTACAGGTGCGGCTCTGTCCACAGAGGATTATCTGGGGGTCAGCATTCACCCAGTGTAACTCCACACCTCCCCGAGGTGTTACAGTCCCCAGCACAGGTGTCGTATTGCGAGTACTGTCCTTGGCATCGAATTCCAGATGGGCAGCTCTAGACAAAAGTGCTTAACTGGTGTGAAGGGAGAGAAGAGGCAGTGTGTCATCCTTAGGGGCAGACCTCAGTTTCTTTCCCTCAGTGAAACCCGCAGCCCTCTGATGTTTAACTGAGTCACTATGACTTCCTCCCCGGTCTGTTCATTGAAGTTTCCGTCTGAGAATGTCAGCACTGGAAAAAGGTCTTAGAGGGCATCTCATCCAGCCCACACATCCTGCAGAGATTCTAGAATAGCACTCTTTTTCCATGGTGGAATTTTCCTTCCCTGGGAAGAGATATGCCTCAGCCCAGCAAATCATACCTACCAAGTACTGGCATTTGTGGAGATGAAAACAAAGTCAGCCTCAGTTGGGTATCTGTGGTAGATCAAAGATGACCACAGATTCCTGATGCGTAGCCCATTGAGAAGTGGCTCGAGGAGGAGATCTGCATCCCTTCCCTTGAATCTACACAGCTCTGTGACTGCTTGACCAATAGATTTTGACAGAAATAGGGTTGTGTTCTCTTCTGGGCTCAGATCTTAAGAGACTGGCAGCCTCCACTTCCTGTCTCTTACAACACTTGCTGTTGGATTCCAGCCATCTGGCTATAAGAAGCCTGAGCCACAGGGAGAGGCCACATACAGACGCTCTGGTGGAGAGCCCCAGCTGAGCCCGATGCTGACAATCAGCATCAAGACCAGCCATGTGGTGCGCCATCTTGGATATCCAGCTCCAGCCACTCAGGCTGCAACTGCATGAAAGAGCCTGTTTGAGAACTGCCCAGCTGAGCCCAGTCAACCCACAGAGCCACAGTTGATAAAAATGAGTTGGGGTTTAAGCCACTAAGCGTTGGGTGGTTTGCTACCCAGCAACCAAAACAAGGCAAGTTTGCATATCCTCCTTCCTAGAATGTCAGTACTCAAAAAAGTCTTAGAAGTCATTACTTCATTCAACAAATATTTATTGAATATTTTCTATGATCCAAGAAATATCCCAGACACTCAAGATTCAGCAATGAACAGAATAAACAAGGTCCCTGTTCTCATGAAATTTATAGTCTAGCATGGGACAGAGGGGGGAGAGAAAATACCAGGTAATGACAAATGCCATACAGAGAATTAAAATAGAGACATCAATGTGATCTTAAATTGTATATATATACTTTTATATTAATATTGCTACTTTCTAGCTATAAGTACTGGTTTTCTTTCTGTTAATATTTCTCTGGTATATCTTTCTACCTCTTTAATTTCAATCTTTTTGTGTAGGCCCATGTTTTACCTTTGTAAACAGCATATATTTGAATTATACATCTTCTAATGGTTGCACTCATGCGTTCATGTCTGTTGTAATTACTGCTGTCTTTTGGACTTATTTCTTCCATATCATTTCCTTTTTTTTAAACTATGACTTGTTTTCATTCTCAATAACTGAATCTCTTCTACAATGCCTCTTCCGAATTTCTCTCCAAGCCTGGTTTCTGCTTAACCATCTCCAACCTGATGGATCTGGTATACACTATATTGGCGAATACAAAATTCCCTTTAATCCCCGTCCGGTGGTCTCCACGTTGTATCCACACAGAAGGAGTCCCATCCATGTCCAACCAGCCAGAATTGCAAATCTCTAATTTGCACGGCATGCTCTTCCCTTCCTGAATCTCCCAAAACACCCTCATTCCTTCACCTTTGTCCCCAGGACATAGTTTCAAGGACCATTATTCTATTTTGCTGTCACTCCTTTACAGTGTGGTGCCCACGTCGGAAAGAACGAGCCTGAAAGTAATCTGATCAGTCCCAAGAAAGATGAGACTGTCTCCTCCCTCCCTTAGACAAAGTGCTACCCCTGCGGGCTCTGTTTGCACTGGCTCTTGGGAGCTGACCCATGGTTGGTTCATGGCAAACTCACCACCAACCAAAGTCTGTGCGTTACCTGCCTGCTGTGAAGCCATGTCTCCTCCTTGTATGTTTTACCACAGAATCATCCTAATGCAAGTTCCAGACTGCACAATTATCCCCAATCAGACTTCATCTTAGAGTCAGGCCACCACTCCAAGCTGTCAAAGGAATTTTTGGATTTCTCCCAGTACTGTCACCCACAGAAGTGGATGTTTTCTTTGCTCAGATTTTTCTCCCTGTAATTCCCATGACCCTAGTCCAATAACCCCTTATGTTCCTTGTCTTATTTTCTGGAAATACAGTCGTATCTGTTGGCAGTTCAGGGAGGGTGATTGAAGGAGAGGGCAGAAACCCCAAAGAACTTGCACATAAACCGTCTCTTCAAACTCAGGTAGTAAAACTCTCACATGGTGGGTGTGATTAGCCATCTGTAGGAAGAAACTGAGAGGTTGCTAGTGTGAGACAGAAAAGTTTGAGCACATCCAAGAGACCAATCAAGAGAAATCTCAGGAAGACAGGATTGGGTCATGATTGGCATGTAACAAGCAGAAATATACTAATTTGTATCATAGCCTGTTTGTATAAAGAAAGGGTGGGCCAGCAGTGGCAATATTAAAAAACAAAAAAGTGGGATGCTTGTGTGGCTCAGTTCATTAAGCGTCTGACTCTTGGTTTTGGCTCAGGTCATGATCTCAGGGCTGTGAGATCGAGCCCCGCGTTGGGCTCTGTGCCGGGGGTGGAACATACTTGAGATTCTCTTTCTCCCTCTCCCTCTACCCCGCCCCACCCTCTCTCCCTCTCTAAAATAAACAAACAAACAAACAAATAAATAAAAAATAAATACCAAAAACAGAGATTCTAGAAGCAAACACTGTTGGCGTCCTAGATTTGACCATTGGACAGGCTAAATTGTGTTCCTTCAAAATTCATACGCTGAAGTCCTAACTCCCAGTATCTCAGAATGTGACTATATATGGAAACAGGGTCTTTAAGGAGGTAATGAAATTAAAATAAGGTCATTAGGGTGGGCCCTGATCCCATATGACTGGTGTCTTTAGGAGGAGAGGAGATCAGGATGTGGACACACACAGAGGGATGGCCATGTGAGCACACAGGGAGAAGACGGCTGTATACAGGCCAAGGGGAGGAGCCTTAGAGGAAACTGACCCTGCAGACACCTTGATCTCAGACTTCTGGCCTCCCAAACCATGAGAAAATAAATTTCTGTTGTGTAAGCCCCTCGGTCTGTGCCCTTCTCATGGCAGCTGGAACGAAACACTATCCTTGCCAGGCCTAAGCTTGCACTAATGCAGACCATAATGACTAATCTGGCAAGGCCACCCCGGAGTGACAATGATTCAGGCCACCTTCTTGAGATCAACCCGCTTCCTTTGTGTTGACTTTGCATTCCCAGGAAACCACCTTCCCTTGAAGTCGGGTTTCTCAAGCATTTACTCCACAGGCACATTTCTCCTGAAAGGTGACAGACCAGGAAGTGTCTTGACCCCTGTATGCAGGTGTACATGTGTATTAGCACGCACACCTACCAGAATCTGCACCCCATGACCATAGCTGCAGGTAGACATGTGCACAGCCTAGGGGAGACAGGTGGGTCTAGGCCACAGGAAACCTCAGCCTCAGTACACGGGCAAGATGGTTTCTAAAGATGCAGAATTGAGAACCAGACCGTGGACATTACTGAATGGCCAAGGCTATGCCATTTTATGGGACTGTTCAGGTAGCCGTAAGGTGATGTTCAAGTAATACTCCTCTAATTTATCCCCTGTGTTCTTGGGAATGCAACACCACCAATGCAAACTAGAGATTTTGTTTCTTTGCTTTTCAAAAGCAGAAAGCAGTAATGATTTAAAGATTCAGTCAGGCCTCAAGGAAGCTGATAGAGAGGGGCTGTGGTATATGGCCTGTGAGGAGTTAGGTCAGCCTTGACATCTGGGTTCCTACTGAGTCCTGAGGACTGAGCAAAATTGGCCCACCCTGAGAATCTTCTAGTCTCAAGAGTTCTGGGGATGGGGTCTCAGACATGTGGTAGTCTTTGTTTTATACAATGAGTCATTGACACATTGAGACCAGAATGGGGGATCAGTACCTTCCCACTGGCTTCTCTTGGCCTCTGAATGCTAGCAAGGAAGGTCATGTGACTAGGTGCCACCTCCAGCACAGGCCATGGGGTCTCAGGGCCTTCAAGGAATTGAAGGGATTCTTTAAAATGTTGGGGTCCCTAACTGGACTCCCTCTCACCCTTCCTGGCAAAATGCAAATGGAACCCTATCAATCTCACTGCCCGCCATCCCTGGGGAGACTCAGCTAAGACCACTCAAAACCATTCTCCGTGGTCTATAGGGCCCTCCCCGATGTCGCCCTGACACAACCCCCACCTGGCCTCACATCACAGTGCTCTCCCTCAAGCCCAGCATCACGGCCTCCACTCCACCATAGACCCCTCCCCTGACAGAGCCTTGTAGGCAGTTCCCATGGCTACCCCAACCTTCTCTTTAGGTCAATTCCTCCCTCCCCACAGAAGCCCTCCAGGTAAAGTCAGGGTCCTCATTTACATGCTCAGGTCAGACTTGGGCTCCATGCTGTCAGAGCCTATTCCAGAGTGTGTATCAAACACCCAGGCAGCAGGTAAATGACAGGCCCCCACAAGGCAGTGAGAACAAGGACAAAAGCAGAGTGTCCCTCCCTCAGTACACATGAGAGAATGGGCACATTGGCCCTCACTGTGGGCCCTGGAATAAAGGAACTAGAAGCAGCCCTTTCACACTTACTTCACACACAATTCCCACAGGATTATTTCCTTTTTTCTCTTAAAAGATCAAATTAGCCCTCTCACAGAAGGATTAAGACATTTAGAGGCAAGTAGAAGGGACAGCAGCAAGAATCAAAGCTAGTAGCCTGACAGTAAGAAAAAAATAATTAAAACAAGAAAAAAAAGGCAATTTTTTTTCCTTGATTTTCTTGATGGCTTGATATCATCATTGGAAAATGCCCTCAGGGCTCTGAGTGGGGGAAGATGCTCATCCCTCCAGGGAATGGCCAGTGGCTGCCATTTTTCTTGGAAGTCAAATTATTGCCCGTGCGTTCTCATCTTAAAGACAAAGACAACACATGCATTGCATTCTGGGTCAAAGCATCAAAACGTGCGAGTGCCTCAGTCATCTAGGATAGGACTTGGCAGACTTTGTGTGCTGTACGATCTCTACAGCAGTAACAATCTCTATCAGCAACACTGAGCAAATGGGCATGGCTGTGTTCCAATAAAACTTTATTTCTAAAACCTGGTAGCAGTCCAGATTTGGCCCTTGGCTATGGTTTTCCACCACCATCTAAAACATTCATATTGTGAGGCTCTTCACTTCCCACCAGTGTCAGATGAGAGAGTAGAAGGACCTCTGAGTCTTCAATGGCTTAGCTGTCATCTTATCAACTCTGCAGGCTGGCTCCTTTCCCTCCACACCCTGCTGGAGCTGGGGGAGAGATCTGCACATTCCCCTTTGTGCCCTGGATTATATGCCTGGTCTAGCACTGCCAGGCCATTGTGGGGTCTCCACGAGCCATGCAGATGAGAATGCATGCACTGAAAAGTCCATCCCTCTCTCCCTCCCCACAGAGGAAGCCCTAGAACAATGAATGGTGTTATTAGTGGTTCTCGCTGCCTAATGAAGAACACTGCTTGGCTCCTAATAATACTGCTAATTAAAGCCAATACCCTTAGTCAAACAAAAGAAGCTTATTTTGCCACTTTATTCTAACTGTGGGCATTAACTTAAATGAAGCATTCTGGAACAGAAGTAGTGGTATAAAATACTCCTGCATAAATTCTTCATATTTACCCTTGTGAGTCGTCCAGTTATGTTTTTGTCATTTGCCTGGAGAAGCCCTCCTCCTCTTCCGTTTTTTTCCCCTTCTTTAAACTTCAATTGTCATTGCCAAGACTAAGCTTAACACCAAAGTTAATTAACCATAAATTAATTGCCACCCCAAATAGTCACTTCTGGAAATGACTCCAGTGGCCATTAAATTCAGACTTCAGTGAGGCTCATCGAAGTCTGCGTTTATGAGGGGATCAGAGGATCTGGGACCGCTGTGAGCCCACGAGAGTGCTTGGGCAGTGTTCCCCTCTTGCACTCCCAGCTTGAAGATGGAGTGAAGTAATCCATGCTATAACAACAGAGAAAACAGCACACAGAAAATTGCAAGGAGAAGCAGTTTTCTCTTAAAGAACATGGAATTCCAGAGTACCTAGGTCAATGAGGCCTCACTGAATTGTGATTTCTGGGTACTTAACTTTGGTCTAGGTTTCCCTGAATATCTATTTCCAGGACATATTTAGAAAAGAAAAGTAGGACTCTTTTGTATGATATGGGGAACGACAGGTAGGAAGACAATTTCAGATATTTGATAATCAGATCTTGTCACAGTGAGGCAATAAAATAGGTCAGGTTTATGGGTTTAAAAGAAATTTAAGGTTATCCTAAGGCCTTTAATTATAAGGTTAAATGTGCTATAAATTTAAAAATTAAAATTAAATTCAATCATTGGGGCCTCTCTTCACAGTGACTCAGAGGGCCTGCAAAACTAAAGCTGCTTCTGGAAGCTCCATTAGCCCCAAGCATCAACTTTGGGAAGAAATCAAGATTTTTTTCAGAAATATTTAGAGGGAAATCCCAAAAGAAGGCTAAAGTTGAATAGAGAAAGAAGGAAGTGATGTTCTGCTTCCATCTGGGATGCAGAAAGCTGGGAAAAACATCATTCCTACCCTAATGATGAGAGAAAGCAGGACAAATTGCAAAATCATAACATGTTTTGACCTATCAGAGATCTGAAGTTGCAGGGCAACCAAGTGTCCTAAAATCCAAAGAAATGAAGGCAGCTCCAAGGGAGGCTGCAATCACCAGCTCATCTGAAGCACAGCATGAGAGGAGGAGATACTGAGACCTAGAAGCAGCCAAGACAAATCCAGCTACAGTTGTAAGGAACAGCAAAAGCTTGAACATGGGCTTGCACGAGAGTGTTGGACCTCAGCGGACACATGGAGAATTTGCACCCACTGGTAGGCTCTTTTCCACAGACTTGCAGCAAATGTTTACCAAAAAATGGTTAGGGATTGGGGAAGAGATGAGAAATAGCTTCCTTAGTGATGCAGACCTGGAGGAATGGAGTAGTCACAGATGCAGGAAAGACAGGTAACCCTACCTGAACCTTATTCCACCAGAAACAAAAGCCTTAAGCCTCTGGGAGAGGGACAGGAAACCCAGTCTCCTACAGAGCATAAAAGAAGATCCACTGGGGATTAAGAGAGAGTAAAAATAAAAACTCTGTTCTCCCGGGCTGGGAAAGCAAACAGCGCTTGCAATTCCTATACAAATACCACTGAATGCCTTTCCTACCAAAGACACAAGGCAGAGAGTGGCCACCACAGGGATGAGGGACAGCACCACTTAGAAAGCACCAGACTAATGACCCTGGCACAAAGCTGTCCTAAGCCTGTGGCTTGAACATGTCAACGGAGAACCCAATCACCCCAATCACCAGGCTACCAAGCACCAAGAATTAAGAATAAGAGCCTCCCACTGGGAAAGGAGCAAGAATATGAACAGAGACCTCTGTCTGTAATCACATCACACAGAGACAAAACCTAAAGCTAAATATGGAGCTGAGAAATTGAGAAAAATCATCCAGCACCCTGGGTCCCTCTGTAAGTATAAGGGAACACTGGAGGAATTCAGTGGGGATGGTGGTGCAGTGAACATAGCCACAGCAACAAGAAAACTCTCACTGACAAGAGTAACTCACACTGACAATGTACGGGAAAATGTGTGCCCACATCAGACATAATACCATTTACTTCAATCTCTACTCTTTTACACATGAGGTCCAGCATTAACACAAAAATTCTGAGACAAAAAAAAAAAAAGCAAGAAGAAGAAAGCTTATTACAAAAGACAAATCAACAAAATCAGACTCAAAGATGACCACATACGGTACTATCAGACAGAAAATTTAAAATGCATATGATTAGTGAGTCAAAACTCTAGCAGAAAAGGTGAATGATATATATGAACAGATGGGGAATTTCAAGAGAAATATGAAAACTATAAAAGCCAAATGAAAATATTAGGAACAGGAGAGAAAAAGCCATGGTAACAGAAACAAAGAAATTGTCTTCATCAAGCTGATCCGTAGACACAACTTGGCTAAAGTCTACTAAGATCTTATTAATAATAAGGCTAAGGAAAGAATCAGTAAATTTGAAGACAAGTCAATAGAAAATACCCAACTGACATACAGAGGGGAAAAGGAAGAAAATAAAAACAACAGAACATTGAAGAATTGTGGATGATATCAAGTGGCCTTATATACATATAATTGTCATCCTAGAGGAGTAAAGGAAGAAAAACAAGGCAAAAACAATATTTGAGGAGAAAATAGCTGAGAATTTTCCAAAAATAATGAAAGATTCTAAACTACAGATCCAAGAATATTACAGAACCTCAAGCAGTCCCACAGCATCTCAAATAAACCACCAGGTTGTATCTATGGAATAATGCAGAAAGAAGGAAATGATGATGTCCAACCTGTGCAATGTATGGATGAAGACCAGGCTCAAAACTGTGTAGACTGAAGGTCCGCAACTGTTACAAGGAATGCTCGAATATTAAATACGCCTTTTGAGGAAACCTATAAACGTGGGAAAATCAAGTGTCAGAGGCATTGTACTTCAAACCAGTAAGGGCTAGGTCAAAGCTCTGGGAAAAGTTCCCATCTACTCATCATGAAACCTTCATTTGTTCAATAAGTATCTTCTGTATTTTTTCTGTCTTGGGTTTAATAAATTGTCTTTTTCAGTATTTTTCCTGCTTCACCTAAATCTGTCAAATTTGTTATTTATAAAATCCATAGAAACATAGTATCATATCTTATTATCCATTAAATGTCAGGATTGGTATTAATTTTCCCTTTCCATTCCTAATCATGGTAATTATGTTTTTGCTCTTTCTTTCCAAGCTCAATCTTGCCACAAGTATATCAATTTATGAATATTTCCAAGGATCCGACATTTTACTCATCTTCTCCACCATAAGTCTGTCTTCTCTTTTCTCCGTCACTGATTTCTGTCTTTACCCTTATTATTTCTGTTAATTTCTTTCGTTTTTGGTTTTAATATGCTTCTACTTCTAAACTTTCTAGAGATGAATGCTTAAAAATTGATTTTTTAAACTTCCTTTTTCTTTACATCTAAAGCTATATATTTCCCTCTAATCCTTCTCCAGTTACATTCCATAAATTTTGATGTATTGTATTTATATCATTCTTCATTTGAAAATAAGTTTATGTTTTTAATTTCCATAATTTTTTAGCCCATGGGTTATAATAGCGTATTGATGAATTTCCAAATATTTAGGCGAATCTTAGTTATTTTTATTATTAATAGCTAGCTAAATTCCATCTTTATCAGAGAACACATTCTGTCCTACTTCAATCCTTAACTATTTGTGGAAACCTACTTTGTGGTTTAAGTATAGGGTTTGTTTTGGTGAGTGTTGACTTTGTATTTGAAAAGAATAATCATTCTGAAGTTGTCGAAAGTGGCATTCTGTTACTGTCAACCAGGTTAGTTTGCTTAATAGAGTTGTTCAAATCTTTTATATCCACAGTGACTTTTTTCTGCTTCTTCCATCAGTTACTAAGAGTGGTGTTTTAACGTCTTTAACTGTAATTGAAGATTTCTCTGTTTTTCCTTAAAGTTATGGCAATTTTTTAATGTATTTTGTAGCTGTTATTAAGTGAACACACCTTTTTATTAGTATGTCTTTCTAATAAATTGTCCCTTTTATCATTATATGATGTTCTTTATTTCTGGTGATACTATCTTGAAATTGGCTTTAACATTAATGTAGTCACTCTAGCTTTCTTATGCTTAGTGATTATATGGTACATCTTTTCCCATCTTTACTTTTCTGTGTATCTCTGTCCATATCTAAAGTGTGTATCTTGTTTAAAAAATATATATGTATATGTATGTACATACATATATATACATGTATATACATATATATGTACATACATATATATAATGGATCTTGATTTTGCTCCAGTCTGACAATCTCCATCTTTCATTTGAATTGCTTCATTTACATATATTTAGTACAAGTATGGACATGATTGGGTTTATCATCTTCTTATTTGTTTTCTATTTCTCCTATCTATTCTATCCCTTTGTTTTTCTTTTCCTATATTCTTTTGGGTTAATCAAGTATTTTTTCAAAACTTTTCCACCTTCTCTCCCCACTTGGGGAGGTGTTGTTGCTCCTCCCCACCCCCCTCCCACGTCACCTACCCCCTGCTTTAGCTTTCTGCAGACCATGCCCTCAGCAATCCCATGAGAGATAAGAGGTGATCAAAGAGAATTAGCCTGCTGATTTGGGTCTTCTGATTTCCATTCGTGTGACCAGTCCACATGGTTATTAAAATGCCTCTGATTTCTTCTTAGCCCAGAACATTTTCTCGATCTGCTCTTGCCCAGACTTGGCAATTGCCTCAGAAAGGAAGGTGTCTGCTGATCCTGCTTCCCCTAGGAATGACTTGTCTCTGTCTCAAATTTTGTTCCTTTGGACTTCTTTGCATCACAGCTCTTTGATGGTTTTTTAAAATATACTCTTTTATTTTACTTCATTTAGTTTTTTCTAGTTTTAATGGTGCAACCGATGTCCTGTTGTGATCTTTGCATTCTAAGTTGAAAAAGAAACTCCCATTTAACAAATATATGTTGATAAATTAATCTGTACCAGACCCTCTGCCCATTGCTCAGGATACAGTTCAGAACTGTAGACCAGAACATCAGAATGCCACACTAGTGTTTCCAGATCAGCTGAAAACAGTGGGAAGAACTGTTACTTTACAGAGCAAGTTTTTATGAATCTAACGAATCTGATTTGTGCTGGAAGTGAGTGATTTTTCAACATGATTTCAATGCCATTTTTAATGTTTCTTTTCTAATCACCTGTTTTTCTGCAACGTGAATCTTGCCACCTGTACAAGTGTGTAAAACTTTGCATACTTCTTCTCTTATTTCCCCCTATATCTCCTTTGCCCTTACAACCCACAATTAAAGCAGGGGCGCCTGGGTGGCTCAGTTGGTTGAGCATCTGACTCTTGATTTTGACTCAGGTCATGATCTCGGGGTCATGAGATTGATTCTGCATTGGGTTCTGTGTTCAGCTGGGGAGGGGATGTCTGCTTGAGATTCTCCCTCTCCTTCTGCCCCTTCCCATGCTCATGCACACAGTCTCTCTCTTTCTAAAATAAATAAAATCAATCTTTAAAACAAAAACACAAGTAAAGCAACCCAACAATCTCACTCTCCATAAATACAGACCAGCTATTGAAAAGAACAGATGTTAAATATGTAAAAAATATATTAACAACAAGGCCCCGTAACTTTGCCCCTGTAAGCCTATCATTCAATTGGTTTTGCATTTCTTCATTGTTAAATAACGCAGATCAACTGACAGTTAATATTTACATCACTGCCACTAAGCAATTTGTGGGAATATACAAATGCCAGGTGGCTGCATGTTATGTAAAACTCATCAAGGCAGTGCCCACAGGATGCCAAGCAAGCAGCTGCAAATTGAAATTTTCAGTCTGTTTGCTTTGTTGGACCTAACTCTGCAAATGCTCTGACTGGTTCTTCAGGATCAATTGAATGTTCTGCCATGATCAATTAAGCAGGAAAGCCTCCCAGGCCAGTGGTGCTCAATACCACCTTCCGAACTCCTGCAGAGCAAGGAGGAAAACAAAGCGGTCCATTAGGAATTACAACCTAGTTTCCATCTAGGCCTGCCACTAATGAACCCTATGTCCTGGGCAAGTTTCTTCCCCTTGCTCAGGCTCCAGTTCCTCATCTGTAAAATGAGGAGGTTGGACCAAACATCCCGGTACCTGCCATCTGTCCCATCCTACATTCTTGGTACCTGGCCATTAGTTGTTTGGGAAATATGCATGTTGGTTTTGGGTTCACTCAAGAACAGGTAAGGAAACAGGAGAGCTGGTCTTTGGCTTTGAGCTTTGTCTGTGCTTCAGCGACTCCCCTGGTCTCCCCTTAGAACTTCTTTCTCCCTCTCTCTCATCGTAACCCCCGTCAGATCATATGCCCCAAGATTAAAGTGCTGGCAGCAAATGAAAGCTTTATCCAACCTCAGGCTTGAAAAAGAAAGAAGAGGAGACTATTAGTGTGCGTGGGGCTTGGCAAGTTGAGGTCACATCTGCTTCTTCCAGGGCTGTGTCTTAGGCAAGCCACACATGCACTGTGCTTACTTCCCAGGATTTTTATGAGGATTTACTGAGAAAATGTGTACGGAGTCCGCAGAACTATGTTTGACACTTAATAAGGACTCAAAAAATCTTAAATCTTGTTACTGTTATCCCTACTTAGCAGGAAGTGACCAAAATCTTAAGATAGTGAGAATTGTTATTTGGTAGTTTCAACCATTTTTCAGGAAATGTTCATTCTTTCCCTTCACACTGTGGATGAAATATACCGCCCTGCCTCATTGAGATTGAGTTTGTCCAATGGAATTTTAGTGGACATGATGCAAGCAAAGGCTTTAAATGTGCTTCCCTCACCTGGTGTGGTCTCTGGAAGCTTCTGATCTCTACCAGGAGGAGAACGCCCCAGGTAGCCAATACCCATTCAGCCAGGGAGCCAGAATGAGACATGTAGAACTGACCTGAGTCTGAGGCCCAGCCACACTGCAGTGAATGCATGAGCATAAGGGTAAATGATTGTTGTTTGCTTCCTTACACAGCATTATGATAGAAATAGCTGACTGATACACATTGAGGTGATGTCATTGTTGGTCAAAGCCTGGACATAAGGGAAACCTTTCAGGTGTCAATCATGTTTCCTGTCCTGCTTTGTTTCCTTGTATCTGCTTCCTTTCTAGTGCTCTGTGCTTGGGGGGAGGAGGTGTTTCCTGCCAGAAAAATCTTCACTGAATACCGCTCTGCCAGGTTCTAGGGATATAATGCAAACAAAACATTATCCTTGCCCCCTTATTATCTAATGAGAAACATCAATAAATTAACAACAAATAACAACTCTGTAGGTTAGAGACTATGATAGAAAAACATCAGGCTGCTATGGGACACCTGACTCAGGTAATGGGGTGAAAGCATAAAGTGGGACCTAAAAAATGAATAGGCATAATAAGGCAAAGAGTGGGAGGAAGCATCTCATACCAAGAGCAAAGAAACAGGGCACAAGCCAACAAAAGCCCATCTTTCAAGATGGAGTTCTTGCCCCAAATCCCTGCTTCCCTCCCCTAGTGAGCTGGGTTAAACCACAGCAAAACCTCAAGACAGTTTAGTGTTTGTCTCACTCTCCCTTGGGGAGCTGCATGGAAATACCCATGCTGGGACCCACTTCTGGAAATTCTGAGTTAGCACATTTTGGAAATGGACCAGGCACTCTGCTTGGTAAAAAGCTCATCCAGCCTGCCCCCCCCCTTTCCTTTCTACTGACTACCGTGCTGCTCCTGTGACCCAGGAGGCCTGGAGGAGGCTCCCCTTAAGCCTGTCACACCAGCCCAGCTCCAGGGGCAGAAAAAGCCATGGCATGTGGGCGGTGACCTCTCTGCTCTTCCCACTGAAAACTCCCAGCAGCAGCCACTGGAAGTTCCCACAGCTGCCAGATGCCCGTGGCCACAAGAATGATGTGTTGCGGGGGCTTTGCGGCTCCCACGCACACTGGAGCAGCAAAGAGTCTCCACAGGAGAGACCCTGGATTGGGCTGGAGGGTGCAGGAGGGTTCTAAGTGTGGACATCTGATACCAGGCTGCTTCTTAGCCTTTAAACCCAGATTTTCAAAAGGAATGTGGTTGCGGCAATTTACCCAAACATATCCTGGAAAGCAGAGTTTAACTAGATCATTTAGGACGCTGGCTCGACCCAGCTCCCCTCCCACACATGTGAGTCCTGCCTCTCCCCATCCCTGCCGGCGGGCGACGCATTCCCCCCCCACACGCATGTGTACGCACTGTCACTCACACACTCACACACATCCCTCACACACGCATGTGTACACACTCACATGTTCCCACACACAGACGCATGTGTACGCACTCTCACTCACACACTCACACACATCCCTCACACACGCATGCGTACACACTCACATGTTCACACACACGCATGTGTACGCACTCTCACACACTCACACACATCCCTCACACACACGTGTACGCACTCTCACTCACGCACTCACACACATCCCCCCACATGCATGTGTTCACACTCACACGTGTCCCTGCACAAACACACACGTGTACATACTCTCACTCACATTCCCACACAAACACACATGTCCACATGCTTACACACTCATGTGTTCCCACACACATGTGTACACGCTCACATGTGTTCCCGCACAAACACACATGTGTTCACACTGTCACTCGCACACTCACACGGGTTCACACGCAAACACACGCTCACAGCTGCAGAACCTGAGGAAGAAGGGAAGGTCCAGCCGCCATCGGCTCACACTTTTGTCCCGGCACGATGGGTCGTCTAGTTCGGGGGCGCGGGGACGGCTGCGAGGCTCTCACTGCAGCCAGCTCATCCAGCTTCCTCTGCGGCCATCTTCATCTACAAGAGAAAATCATTCACCTCCATATTGAAAATCTAATTTTCTGTCAGGCAGCCTGACTTCAGGGAGAAGGGGGAGGCAGGGAGTGGTGGTTGCTTAAGTGCTGTGTTGTGCGGGGTGTGTGTTATGTGTATGTATCGTGGCGTGAGTGTGCATGGGGCGTGGTGTGTGTGGCATATGGTGTGTGTATATGTGACGAGGTGTGTGAGTAGTGTGGCGTGGTGCGTGTGCGGGGTGTGTTATGGTATGGTGTGCACTGGTGTACACTGGCGTGTGGTGGTGTGTGTGGCGTGTCTGATGTGGTGTAGGGGTGTGTGTGTGCTGGCGTGTGGGGGAGAGTGTGGTGTGGTGTGCGCAGCATGGTGTGTGTGTGTGTGATTGTGTGTGTACACGCGGAGACAGCGTCCCGAGAAGCAGTGCAATGACAGAGAAGCATTTTTCGCCCGAAAACCCTCTTTTCCAGGTTTTCCCACTTCTTTCAAGTTTTCTTTCTGAATGTCATTTTCCCAGACTGGACCTGCCTCCGAGGTGAATATCTTCTCTGGAAATAGAAATTCTCTTATCAGTACACTTCTGAGCAACATCAGCAAATGCAATTTAAGGGCAGATTAAAGTTCAAAATTTTTCATCAATTTTCTAGAAACACATTAGATTTTGAAATATCAGAACAGCGGCCTCCCCACAAGAAGCCCCTCTCCTTTCCTGGAGCGGAAGAATTCCATAACTGGGCCAGGAGAGGCAGGCGCGGGCCGCGCCGTGAACATGACACTCCGCCCGGCAGCCCTTCCTTCATGCGGGTCACACAGCCGACGTGGCCCGTTCTTCTCCCAAACAAGCTTCGGCTTTTCCTGCCAGTTGCGTCTTTTGAGGCTCATATTCACATTTTCCTTTGCAAAGGAAAGTCCAGAAATGAATGTGCTTGATACCCTGGGGCATTAGGCACTTTGCCAGCTTTGCAGACACAGAGGATGGAAGGCCACGCCCTGGGACAGTGGAGCCACCCCCACTGCACTCCTGAGTGTCACCGCCCACCAGCTCCCCTGGGGGCAGAGCAGTGGGACGGGGGCAGGTGCAAGCAGAGCCGATGGCAGCGTGTTTATCTGGGGCTCTTCTGACAAAGAAAAAACAGAGCCGACCCTGAGCAAAATATCCAAGGAGGTGGCCCAAGGTGGCTGATGACGGCCGCCGCAGGACAGCCAGCGGGTACTCAGCCAGCGGAGACCCACTGTGTTCCCCCATCCAGTCTCCTCCTTTCCTTGCCCCACCCTCGGCCCCAGGAGGCTGGCAGGCATGGACCCCCTCTGGGGGGGCCATTGGCATTTGGATTCCGATGGGCTGGGCCAAAGGGGAGCCCAGGCAGGAGGTGGGAAGGAGGAACACAGTGAGGCTGGGCATTCCCCCTGCTCCCTTGGATGGTCAGCACGGGCTGGCTGCCCACCTCACCTGATGACCCAAGAGCTGAGCTCATGGAAGGGCTCCCGTCCCACTCCCATCCTCTGTCCCTCCGGCCTGGGAGCAATTGTGGCCCTCTGACTGGCACCTGTTGCGGAACTGTGCCCCTCCTCCTGGTGCTCTCCCTGCGTCCTTCCCACACCTTTGTAAATGGCCCTTTACCAAACTCCCCTTGCACGACCCAACCTGCATGCACACCTGTCCTGCCGGGACCCCCCTGACACACCCAGGTCATACAAACCTCCTTTCTCATCTCTCCACGTTTAAAGTTCCATCCCATCCAAGCTCCAGGAAAGCATGCTGAGTGGGCCAGTCACGCCTGCACCCCTGCTACCCCCCAAGGCGGCCTGCATGCCACACCTCCCAGCCTGGCCTGCACCACCCCGATGCCAGAGGCTCCAGCCAACTCGACCCCGAGCTCTGCTCCCTTTCTGCCATGTCCTTGCTCCCTCAACCTTCTTCCTCCTTCAGGACCTTTCTGTTCTGCCTCCTAGAACATTCATTCCTTTGAAAACACCCATGCCCTAACCTCACCACACCCTCACAGAATGCTCCGACCACTCCTGGCTCCCCGTCAAGGACACTGCTTGGGTGATAACCCTCTTGGGGGTGTTCCTCATCCCGCAGAGCCCCCAGATGCGGGGGGAGAGTGGCTCTCCCCGATGCCCCCAGTGGCTTCCGGAGCACTGCATCACCACGCGCGGACAGAAGCCGTCAGAAGCGACTCCCAGCCCCACCTGCACACAGCAACCCAAGTCCAAGTGTTCCCCCCCCTTAAGACCTGCCCTACCTTCTAGCATTTTCCCTAATCCTAGTCTTTATCACCAAGTGTCAACCTCTCTCCAACAAATTGTTACTCTTCCCTTCATCTGTTAGGAAACCTTGCAAGTTGTGTTCTCGAAGATGATGAGTCACTGCTCCTTCAAACCTCACCGAGCTCTGTGACTCAGAAACCCAGCCAGGAGGCTCCAAAGCGATGAGCATCCCCCTTCAGAAGGGCCAGCTGAGACCCTGCGTGAAGCATAAACAAGAGAAACCCTCGCGTCGGTGGGATCCAGGCGAGAGTGCAAGGCTTGCTCAAGAACCGGAAATGAGACACACATTACAGTTCGGGAGACAGACTGGCATTTCAGCTACTAGCGTTTCCCCGATTCCAGGCAGTCATTCTGAGTTTGATTTAAAGTCAATGCCTTTCTTTTTATTAGGGATGGTGCTGCATTTAAGAACAAAATAAGATGAACAGAACAATGGCTTCTAGCTTTGTTGCCATGACCACAGCCTGCCTTGATTTATTCTAATATTATTGGTAAACCAATGCCTTGTCTTAGGAGAGCAAACTTGCTTCTTTTTCGTGGAAGGGGACCTCTGGGAAGATAGCGTTGTACTGTAGATGAACACAGAAGAGACCGAAGTCTCCAGAGTTGGCCTGGGCCCCTGGCTATGTGGATCATCAGGAGACCAAATCACATCACATGCAGCAGCGGCCTGCCAGGGCCCTCGGAGAGCAGAGTGGGTGATGGGCTGGTCTGCTCCCCAGTGAGGCACCTGTGTGTGCCCAGCCCAGCCCTGGTGTACCCTCCTCAATTTCAGATACTCCCGATGGGGCTCCAGAGCTCCAGGCCAGGTGAGTACGTGGTCAACCGGGCAAGGACGGGGCACCCTGCAGAGCATGTGCAGGGAGGTCCCTTGGCCAGTAAGGAAAGCTGGCAGATAGCTGGTGTCAGCCTCTTGGCCGTACTTGGTCCTGTGCTCCCCACTGGATGCAGCAGGCCTCAGGGGTCAGTTGCCTTGGACTGTTTTTGTGTTTAGAAGGAAGGACAATATTGTAACATGAGTCCTTACCATTACAGAGCACTTGTCACATGTCAAGTGTTGTGCTAAGACCTTCCTGCCTCAGCTCACGAAAACTCTGTGAGGCAGTGGTTATTTTTAGGGAGCTGATGCTCAGAGAGGTTAAGTACTCTTAGAAGGTCACACAGCTAGTGACACCACTGGTACACTGGTCTAACTGTAAATCTCACGCTCGTAACCACAGCTCTTAGCCACTGCTGGGTCTGAAGATGCAGTCCCCATGGGCGTCAAGCGTCCTACAGCGGTTATGTGAGCGTCGTTCATTCGACAAACCTTTCTTTGCGCCCTGTGCTGTGCAATGAGCCATGCACGTGAAGACAATGAGCTAAGAGGCAGTGGCGGGGCAAAAAGACATGTACATAAACACTTGAACGAACAGAGTGTCCAGTAAGTGTGCAGGTTAGGAAATCATGGGCGAAGTGAGAAGGTGAGCAGAGAACAGGAACGGGGGAGGCAGGGTGGACACACGCCAAGTTAGGACGCCAGGCACCCCCGACAGAGGGGACACAGAGCAACACTGGGGACGTGCAGGGCACAGCTGAGATCCACCAAGCTCCCAGCTCAGCCGGAGGCAGCGTGTGCAGGCCAGGACACCCCGAAAGGACTTCGAAGGAGCAAACCCCCATCAGGTGTCCACCAAACTAGGGTATGTGAGTTTCATTTTACTGCCAAGAAAGTTTGGAACAGAGGAAAGAACATGATCTGAGCTATGATTTGGGGAGGTCAAACAGAAGGCTTGCTGCATGCGTAGGTTGGAGGGGGGCCAGAGCAGGAGCAGGCAGGCCACGTAAAAGAAGACACAACTGCCCGGAAGAGAAGCACTGAAGATGTAAACACAGCCTCGGCAGGAAGGAGGAGAAGGAGGGAAGAACTTCGGCACCGCTGGAATGGACTGGAGAAAACTGGAGGCTAGCCAGATTTGCCAGTTCCAAAGGAAAGAGTAAGTCAATCAGACTTAAGCCCAGGGAAAGAGTTACTGCAAGAAGCACACACATTTTTTCTTCAAAAAGAGTTTACATCCTTAAAATCAAAGCGAGCTATCTTGGAAAAAAAAAACCATCTCAAATCAAAAAGAGACCCACGTGGAGACTAGATGACTGAATATTTTCACTTAGCGGGGGCAGGAAACAGTAGATTGTATGTTGCAGGGAGCAAACAGTAGCCTAACAGAGCAGATGGGAAAATGCTTCCAGAACTATAAGGGAAAAGATAAGACGGAAACTGAGAGAGGGAAAATGAGAAATTAATTCAATCACATATATTCATGTAACAAGCACTTGTTGGCACCTGCTGTATACCGGACTGGGCTGCTGTGACGCATCAGGGGGCAGAAGGCAGCAAGATGCCTGCCATTGAGAGTCTCACATTCTAGGGGCCAGGCGGACCTTGACTAGAGGCTGCATGCACGCTGGGAGGCATTGAATGCTACAGAACAGGGGAAGAAGGGCGGGTACGGGGACTGGGAGTCCCCGGGGTGAGAGCAGGTTTCGGCGCCAGTACGGTGGTCACTCTGGGCCATATTGGGAAGATGCTCTCTGAACAAAGACTGGCAGGGTGGGTCCTAGCGTGGGGTTATCGGGGAAGGAGCATCTCAGGCAGAGGAATGTGTGCAGAGGCCCCAAGGAGAGAAGCCCAGGCATGGCCAAGGAACAGCAGGCACCCAGGATGGCTGTGAGTGATGGGGAAGATGGGGAGGATGGGGCCAACGAGGCCAGGAGGTAATGGGCGGGTCTTGGAGGCCACTGGGAGAGTGTGGGCTTTTATTCTAATCAGATGGGAAACCATCCCAAGGAGATTGCTTTTGAGCAGAGTGACCTGATCATATTTAATTTTAAAAGGATCACTCTGTCCACTGCATTGAGAAAAGAACAGGGGTGAGGGCAGAGATAGGGACACAGGGATGGGAACAGGGAGACCAGTCCAGTAATAGAGGAGAAAGACTGCAACAACATAAAACAGGGCAGTAGCAGAGCGGTGACAGGAGGAAGTCAGGTTCTACAGAAATTCTGAAGCCAACCCAGTGCCAATAGGATTCCTCATGCCTTGATGTGGAGAGCAAAGGAAAGAGAGGAAGGAAGGTTTCCAGTCTTCTGGCAGGCATGCTGGGAGTCTGAAGTTGCCATCGGCTGAGACAGGAGGAAGCTGGAGGAGTGTATCCAGAAGTCAGTTTTAAACGTAAGAGGTTGGAAATGTCTGTCGGACATTCTGGAGTCAAGTTTGAAGGCTGATACTCGGGAGAGAGGTCAACACTGGAGATGTACTCATAGAGTCTCCGTCTCAAGACGAACGTCAGCAGACACACACCTGGCCCAGATCAGCAATGTGCATTCTGCAGTGTTACGTGACCCTGTCCTATTAATACAACGTGGTATAAACTTAGCATACACAAACATAGTATACTCAAAGGAGTCATTCGCAATCTCCTTCGAATCGAATATTACCACATATTTACAGAAAAGAATTCTGCGCTGTGTATAATGCTTTAAATGCCATAGTGTCACCTCACTGCGGGAGTGACAGCTGCAGCCCACCCACCTGAACTGTATCCCCAATTGATACTCAGAGCCGTGGCGCCACGAGGAAAAGGGCGCAGTTGGTACTCAGCAAGGTCATTCCAGCGAGCCCGCCAACCTCCAAACCCAACCATCAGGCAGTCAGTGATTCCAAAGAAACAAAATGGTGGGAACATCTATAAGTGAGAAGGGAAGTCAGCGAGAATGGAACGTTTTTATCAAGTTACATCAAGCTGCTGGGTGATTCCAACCCAAGGGCTCCAGTCCCCTCTGCTCACAATGACGACGGACGCCACCGTGAGTGGTCAGGAGGGACGTCATTGCTGCTGCAGAGCGAAGGCTTCCAGATGGAACTTAGATAACTTCCACTCAAGCTCAGTGGACGAACCAATCACTGAACACCCGCCATGTGCCAGAAACTGTGGGGGCGCTGCAGACATGAGATAAAACATGACCCCCTTTCTTCTCTTTCCATCCGCCACCTCTCCATCCCTGGCTTCACCCTGACTTTTTAGTCCTGGAAGACAAGAGAGCAGCATTGGCCGGTTCCAACTAGGGAGCAAAGGGTAAAGGAGAATTATACCACCCTTCCTCGACCCCTGGTCCCTCCTCCCCACTTCTTCCATGAAAATCCTGCAAAAAGGGAGCCATTGAATTGACCCTACTGACCTTGAAACCTACTTTCTCTCAGAGGAGGGTACCTGAAGGTGTTCTCCAAGAGCATGCGAGTCACGACAGTCCAAAGCGGTGGGTCACGACTCCCCTCCCCCGGCCTGGGACATCTGGCAACATCTGGGACATTTTTGGTTATCTCAATGGGGGTGGGGAGGTGCTACTCACAGGGAGGTCTGGGGGTCGAGTCTGGGGCTGCTGCTAGCCCTCCTTTCATGCACAGGACCACCGCACAACAAGGAAGGACTCCGCACAAAATGTCAACAGTGCCAAAGGAGAGAAACTTTGGTCCAAAGTGAAGAAGCCAGATACTATGGAGAGATCAAAGCAAACCTTCATCACTGTCCTGAGGAAACATTCCCACGAATGCTGCGTTTACCAATGGCGGAGCCAGCAGCACGACGCCCATGTCTTGTCTTCTCTTCTACCTCGACGCCATCACATTGGCACAGCAGACGTTCATGTGAGGAGAAAAATGAGAGGCTGGCAAACCTTAGTTTTTTTTTAACCTCGCCGCACGACGGCACAGAATTTTTATGCAGACCTCTGCCTCTTCGGCCTCCACTTCATCTCATCTCACGGTGGAACCAGAGACAGTTCTGCCACCCGAACACCAACATTTCCCCAGATTGGGACCGTGAGGGTATTGGAAGGAAAAAGGCAATGGAAGCGGGCTAATGAAATTCTTTGAAGCATTAGTAAAAACACAGACTCATGTTTTACATAGAGTAACGGCCAAAGAAATTGGTTGGACGTTCTAATCAGGTGTCAAGCTTGGTTTTTTTGGAGTGTTTTATTACTTCCATAATAAACGGAAACCTAAATTCAAGTAGATACAAAGTCAGAGTTGATTTTTACATTACGACTGCCTTCTGTGTTGAAAGGGTAGCTCTCTTGAAGGCTCCTGCCTCCCCAAACTATAGACAATGTAGTAAAATATTAAGAGGGTCTCTGGCTATAAAAATTGCTTCTCTTTGTTCGTCTCGCTGCGGGTACAGCAGGTAGGCCTCCTGGTGTAGACTCTGAGGGTTATACCCCACATCTGGTGGTTTGAGGGGTTTTTCTTAGGCTCGCCGATTGTGTGTGGCTTTTGTCTTTTGATGATGTCGACCATAGGAAGTAACATGAACAGACACAGAAGCAATTACCTCCTTTGAGCTGTTGGGATGAGTGCCACGTCTCCAGTAAGTTTGATTTAGGTAACTTATTTTCCGTGGCCTTGGTTTTACCAAAGGTGGGCTCTCTCACCAAGAGCTGTAATGAGGTCCCACGAGGAGCCCCCTTGAACAACACCCAGCGCGTAGAACACCAACCAGGCCACAGAGTGGAAGAGTGTGTGCCGGAGACACAACCCACTAGATAACGCACGCGGCACCGAAGCTTCGCGCTTCCTCGCTGAGACTCAGGTGCGGCTGAGTCCCTGACTGATCGACACCTTTCCACTTCCCCTTACGTCAGGCACGTATGATGCGGATGGAGGAAACGGCAGGGCATCGGGAGGGGGAAAAGACTGAATAGGACGCCATCGCTGGTCGCGGGAACGCAGACGAATCTTAAAAAACCAAAGTTCTGCTAGTGAGAGTCCTAATTTTCAAATGCACGAGACCAGTTTACTTCAATTTAATGCTTTTCTGTGGTGCTGCCTTCAAGGGCTTAGAGTGTGTGGGGAAGGGAAGTGTTGAAGGGCTCAGCACTCCCTACGCAGGAGGACGGGGATCCCCAAGGGAAGGAGGAGGGGAGGAGCTGCCGGTGTGTCCATCCTGCGCAGACCCTAGAGAAGGAGCCTCACAGGTGTCCCCCGCCGCTCTCCTTGCCCCCAACAACCCCAGGGGTGACCACTGCCAGCAAATAGTGCTCATGAGGCTCGGAGAGGTAGGCACCCCCGCACAGACAGAGCAGAGATGGGGACGCGGCGGGGAAGGGAGCTGGCCCCAGGCGGGGGCATTTCCAAAGCCCATTCCATGTTGTGGGCGACTTTCTAAAAACAAGTGCCTGTCCCAGTCAGGGAGGGGACGAAAGTGTGCCTCCTGCCCCCGTCTCCCATTGGTTGGATTTGCCCAAGGGGCATAGCCCGCCCTGCTGGCCCTGGGAGGCCCGTGGCACGGCACACGTCAGCCACGGCAGGGAAGCAAAGAGAAAGGCGTGAGTGGGGTCTTGCGTGCCGGCGGCTCGTGGGACCAGGAGCAGCCACCACAGCAGGCCCAGCCGTGGCTCAGAGGCTCTGCAGCAGCACCCGAGCCCCAGCCTGGCCGAGGGGGCGGTTCGGGGGCTCCCGTGGGACACCTTCAACTGTCCTACGGGCACTGCACAGCTCAGCGAAGGGACAGCTTCCAGGCCTGTCTCTCCCGCGTATGGATCAGGGGGCTGGGGAAGTCACAACAGGGTGCTTTGCACACCCACGACCCACTGTGAGCACACTTGGATTTGGAAAGCGCTTGAGGGCGCACTTCCCCGAGTCGCAGCAGACAGCCGTTTTCTGCTGCCAGCTCTTGACTTCGCTTCAGCTTCCTTCAGGTACTAACAAGGGCCAGGAACCGGGTGGCTTGCAACCACAGAGATCTCTTCTCTCACAGCTCTGCAGCCTGGAAGCCCGAAGTCAAGGTGTCGGCTGGGCCATCTCCCTCTGAAGGCTCTGGAGGGAATCCTTCTTTGCCTCTTCCGGCTCCTGGTGGTGATTGGCAGCCCTTGGCTGGTAGCTGCGTCCCTCCGATCTCTGCCCCAGTCATCACGTGACCTTCTTCCCTGGGAGTATATCTCCCCCATGTCCCTGTGTCCAAATCGCTACCTCTTATAAGGACATCAGTCATTGGATTTGGAGTGCCCCCAATTCAGTATTACCTCATCTCAACTTGATTACATCTACAAAGACTCTATTTCCAAATAAGGTCACATTCACAAGTAACCATACAGGGAGTCAGGCCTTGGCCTTCTACTTGTCTTTCTGGAGGACACAAGTCTACCCACAGTGTTTTATCATAGAAATCAAGCACCACTCTAGAAGGCTGTCCATCTCATTCTCCCACAAGAAAGCCATCATCCTTCGAGTCATCATGGACACAGATCCCCCAGGGCCAATGCCTCCCGCTTGCCACAATGACCTTGGTACCCATCACTGAGTTTACCTTCACCTGTCCCTGCTGGTTAAGTGCCCAGGACTCTATCCCACTCTGTTCACTCCACTTCTATGGGAGCCTCTCTGGGTGAACCCCACCTCCAAACTCCTCAGAGATGCCCGTAGACCCTTCCTTGTGCATTTCCTCTCTATTTAACAAGGGGAAGACTCTCTTGGCGCTCTGAACCATCAGATCCGACATTGCAAGTCTATCCTAATACACCAGCCTCCAGGAGCCTTCTGACCCACGCTCAACACTGGCCTTTGCCAGACTGTGCATGCACGGGTACCTAGCATGTCCAGTGGGGTCTCACCTCTCAGGGATATAGGAGAACCACGGGTGGGACACAAGACCCTAGGAGAACAGCTGTCAGGCCACGGCTGCCACCACATGAGGGGTCAGGGTGGGCTGTCATTGTGGGTGCTTCTTACCACCTGGCTCCCAACCACAGCCAGTGCCGGGCCCTGGGGCCAGAAAGCAAGGCAAAGGTAGAAACGTGAAGGGCTCCCGAACTGAGCGGGGTAGGAAGGCACTGACTCCTCCCAACAGTCCTCTCAAGGGGTACATTTTTATGTGAGGAGAGTGAGGTGCAGCGAGGCTTGGTAACTTGTCCGGGGTCACCAGACACCAGCTACAGAGGCGGCTTACCCTTTCGAGAAGCTTCCACCGCGGGCTCACCTCTGCAGGATGGCCCACATGGCCCGTTGGCCCCGACTAGCAGAGAAGCAGAGGCAGGCCTCGAACCCTGCAGCAAACTTAAAGTAGAAAAATGCTCACAATTGAGAAAGTATGGTCCATGGATATCGTGCTTTCTGAAAAGTGGGAGAAGGCTCCCACCATTCCCTTCTGCAACAGAAGCCCTCAGCCCAGCTCGGAAGCAAAGCCGGGGACCCCTTCCCTGGCAGTCCGTATTTGTTGGGAGAGCTGGGTCACCGGAGGCTTCCTCCCCGTGCGGGCAGAACACGAGCCGTGGGAGGTCAAGCGGAGGGCACCTGGGCCAGGATCTGAACTGCTCCCAGTCCCCTTCCCTCCAACACAAGGGATTAAACCAGACACTGCCCGGGAAGCCCCGCTCCTGTTACACCAGCTCATACACTGTGACGGTTAATTTTATGTGGCAACTTGGCTGGGCCACCGGGTACCCAGATATGCAGTCAAACATCATCCGGGATGTTTCCACGAGGGTTTTGGGGTGAGGTTTACATTTAATCGGTGGACTTGGAGCAAAGCGGACTGCCCTCCATAGCCTGGGCAGGCCTCCTCCAATCTGCTGCAGGCCGGGATAGAACAAAAAGCTAACCTCCCGGGAGGAAGAGGGAGTTCTGCACTAGACCGCCTCTGGACTTGAACCTCAAGGTCCACTCTGGGTCTTCAGCCCAACAGCCCACCCTGAGGACTGTGGACCCGTCAGGCTCCATCATCACACGAGCCAATAACTCAAAATATATCTCTCTATAAATACACATCCTACTGGGTCTGTTTCTCCGGAAAACTCTGATACGTAGGGTTGGAGACAATACAAACCCAGAAGGCTCTCCAGTATTGCAGGCTCGGCTTAGCTGGGAACGTGTGTCCCACCACGGAGCCTCATAGAGGCAGAACCTCAGTCCTGGACGACGGGCTTACTGCGGACCTGCACCGCCCCAGCTGCTGTCCTTAGACAATGGAATGCTGGCAGCCAGATTTTACAACATTGGGTCTAAGTAAGCAGCAGTTGGGGCGCCTGGGTGGCTCAGTCAGTTGGGCATCTGACCCTTGATTTTGGCTCAGGTCGTGATCTCAGGGTGGTGGGATCGAGCCCCTCGTGGGACTCCGGGCTCCGGGCTCCATGCTCAGTGCGGAGTCTGCTTCCTCCCTTTCCTTCTGCCCCTCCCCCTGCTCGTGTGTGCACGTTCTCTCTCTCTCTCCCTCTCTCAGGTAAGTAAACAAATGAAATCATTTGTAAATAGATCAGTAAATAAATAAGCTGTCCCAGGCTGGCCGGTCATCTGCATTTCCATCTGGGACCTCGGTGGAAGCACGCTGAGCACGTTCATAGCTACGGAAGTCTGGGTTTCTTTCTTCCAAAGCTTGCAAGACTTGCTCTTGAAATTTCTGCGTTCGACGGAGAGAATCACGTAAAGGCAAAAAGACCGTCTCAAGTGTTCACTGCTTCCTTCTGCATCCGATCCCATCTGTCCATTTCCTTATTCTTAACTCATCGCCGACGACGATTTCCACCCTTAGCTGTGCGTGCACTCAGTTGACCATCCTTTGCGCTTCCTTCACCCACCAATGCCAGAAAGAAACAACATAAAGTGCAAAACAAACAAAGCTGCTCCTTTTAAGCTTGGGGCTGCGATGCTGACCGCCAGGAAGGATCGGACTGCCCAAGGTCACCCTGCTCCCACACACGCACCAAAGGATTTGTTTTAAAGCAAGAGGGCCAATTTGCATGGCGGAAGCACGACGGTGGTCCCTGCAGGCAGGTCAGCTACTGAGCATTGGAATCTGCAGACCGCAGAGAGGAGAGCAGTCTTTCCTTCCTCTCCTCTTTCAATGAGATGCTGCAGATCCCCGTCCCCAGCCCTGGAATCCCCTGCTTCGGTGCTATGTGCTGTGTTTTGTTAACTGGGATTTAGGAATTGTTCATTTGTTGGTTGTTTGAGGCTTTGAGGGGCGAGGGCTGTTTGTGGGGTTTGGGTTAGTTTTATTTAGCTTTGTAGGAGGGTAATGACAAAAAGCAAATAATCAGTTTATTTTCCTGGCCTGTGGCTCATGGCCCCCTTCTCCTAGAAATGATTTCTCGGCATTTCTCAAGTTTCTCTCAGCCCTAAACTTTAGGGGCGGCTGTCCTCATATGTCAACGTGCATCAGAATCACCGAGAACAACCCACTTAGGTGGTTTGAAATTTTCTAGAAGCCAAGCTAAAAATAAAGTAAAAGGAAGCAGGTAAGATTCATTTTAATAATAATATTTTAGTTAACTCCGTATACCTAAAATACTGCTATTTCAACATGTCATCAATATAAAAAAATTTAATGCATGTTCGACGTACCTTTTTCATAGCAGGTGGCAAAGTCAAGGGTCCCTTACCAGCCACGTTTCAAACGTTCACTTGCCACAGCAGCACTAGTGGCTGCCACATGGACAGCGCAGGCCTGGGAGGCTTTATTCAAACACAGGTTACGGGGTGCCAGACCCAGCGTTTCTGGTTTGGTGGGTCTGGGTCTCGGGGCCCGAGAACATGAGTATCTGCAGGGCTGCTGATGCTGCTGCCCGGGGACATTCTCGGAGCTGCTGCTTTAGAGAAACGTCAGAGGCAACAGGTGGGGAGAAACAGTGACGTCAAACCAGCGCATTAACTGCATTAGCTATCATTATTTCTAAGCGAGACGAGGTCCTGGTGTCGCACGCACAGCCTCAGCCGCTTGGACAGAGGTCAGGTGCACAGGCCTGGTGACGCACACGTCCACGTGCAGCGCCGCCCCCACCCCCACCCCAGCTGAGGACACAAGTGACCCGCCCTGCGCCGTCTGCGGTTCCTGGGCGGCATGTGGAGTTGCTCCGATGCCTCGCCACCCTGCGTCCGGTGCGAGACTTCTTTACAGACCAGAGGATCGTTGCTGTGGATCTAGTCTCAGGACACATGTGCTCTGGAGACTGACGCGTCCTCCCTTCACCCCTCGTGCAGGGAATCGGCCTCGTGCACCAGCCCCACCCCTGGGCACCTGCTGTAGACACATGCGCTTCCGTGGGGGTGACACCACAGCTGACCTTTGGGCCAGGAATGTCAGAAGTGCCCCCTGTGCGGTGGGAAGGGGCCGCTGTGCCGGCCTGAGCTCCAGGCACCGTGGCCGTGGGTATCAGCTCTAAGAACTCATGGTGGCCGGCAACCTGTCCTCCCATCGTTTCCTGTCTCCCACCAAATGGAGGAAAGCTATGGCACACGAGCGAAAATGCAAGAAAGGCCTGATAGCGGGTTTCAAACACCCAAGGACTGTCTTTTGCGAGAGGCCACGGCCTGGCCCGTGCGTCCCCGAGGCTGAGCTAAGACAGGAGCAGCCGGAGAGGAGAGGGTTTCAATGTGGCATCTGTCCAGCGTCACACGATGGGGCTGAGGCTCCCCGCAAACCCCCGCTGTCCGCCGGCCGTGTCCCTGGCCTCTAAGCCTCAGTGACTTCGTCTGCAACCTGAGGGGTGGCAGCAATACTCATCTCAGGCCCTGCTGCAGAGGAAACAGAATCGTGCCGCCGGGTGTCAGCACGCTGCCAGGCACGAAGACCCGATGCGCCGAGGCACCGACCTACGGAGGCAGACCGCACACGCTCCGTAGGGACCGGAAGTTAGGTAGAAGGAGGTGACCTGCGAGTTACATGTCATGACCCAGGCTCTGTCGCAACTTCCTTAGAGAGGCGCATTAGCATCGAAGCAGATATGGAAGAAATGGAAGGTTCGGACAGATCAGGGGGCGGGACATGCCCAGGGTCCTAGAACCAGGGCTGAGCCTCCCGGCGGGTGAAGGGAAAGGATGGCCATGGCCCCTTCCACTCTCGGCCCGCAGCCTCCCTCCTGAGTGGCACTGTGGAGTGTGGGCTGAGGCCATGGCGGGGGGGGGGGGGGCTTTGTCAGGAGGGAGAAGCAGGGACCAGGGGCTAAGGAGGGGACTGCCGAGGGTTGGAAGTTCCAGGCTCCAGACCCCAATGTCCAAGGGGCATTTACAGTGTGGTTTCCTTCCGGCTTGTGTGAGCGCTCTCCCCAGCTAGGACAGGAGATCAGATTCTAGGGAGAACCCTGCTCTAACCCCCCCACCTGCACCCCCACTCACAAATGTATCTGTTTCCAGCGACCTCGTGGCAGAGTCTCCAGATCCTCGTGGGACATTAGGCAGATGGGCGAGGGGTGTGCCAACGACCAGTGCAGCATAAACCCTTTTGGCAACAAGCCCCCATCGCTCTCTAACGGGGTCTCACGGAGTCTGCGTGGCCTCTGTAGCTGTTGCATGGGGTGGGAAGCCCGCACTGGGCCAGGACGGGAGCAGAGCTCCACTGCCCAATACGGCAGCCACCAGCGCCATGGGGCTACAGAGCCTCTGAAAGGCGGACAGTCTGCGATGTGCTGCAAGAGTCAAATGCACAACAGACTTTAATGACTTGATGGAAAAATAGGTAAACATCAATACTCTTATATTGATTCTACCTTGAAAGGCTAATACTGTTGCTACGGGTTACATCTGTAATACGTAATTGTGTATGTGCTACAGATCCAAACATAGAGTTTATATAGTTTTAGACATCATTTCGTCTTCTGTAACACAGGATGAAGTAGATTATTAAAATTAATTTCACCCATTTAGTTTTATGTTTTAATTCGACTCCTGGAAAATTAAGATCACAACTGTGGCTTGCCTTTGTGGCTCACATTAGGTTGCTGTTGGACAGCGAAGGCCTGGAAGTTCACTGAGAATCATTCCTTCGGCGGCAACATTTCCCAGAATATGCATCTGAGAACACGAGCCCCAGGGTGTGTTCTCCACCAAGAGATTTCCCCGCCTTGGGCAAGTGAGTTTGAGAGGCGCCCTCTATGTCCTCCCTCCCTCAAAGATGCACGTTCACACAGAGGACCCTGCGTAGTCATGTAATGAGAAGACCTGTCTAACCCAGCATTCCCCCAATAACTGTATTTTTCCATCCTGTCCTTGCCCACCGCACAGAACCAGTGTTGCATGGGACTGACGGTGAGATTGCCTCACCAGCCCACCACGGGGAACACGAGCCCTTAGCAACAAGAGAAGCTGGAGATGTGGTGGGAGCGTGCATGCAGAATTTACGAGGCTCCTGGGAAAGCAGCAGCGATGTGATGTCCCTGTTCCGGGTCAGTAGCACTCAGGATCAGACCTAATGGCTGCAGGAGGATTGGTGGAGGGACGGACGCCCAATCTCATCAGTCACTGACTAAATCATCTTAATATCTTCATCACAGCCTGTTTTCTACCGGCCAGAAAATGACTTAGGGAGGGGGGTGAAAATAATAAGCACTAACTACTCTGTGCTCTCCACCTGTGTGACTATTGTGAATATTTCCACTAAGTTACCAAACTCCTATTTGCCTTTGGAGACCACGGATCTGAGATTTCAATGGTTTGTCTCTGTCAAATTGTCAACCGACGGTAGGAAGTTAGCAATATTCCTCTCTCCACCGTCTTTTCAGGGGGGTCCTGGTCGGGGGAGGGGGCTTGAAATGACCAGCAAGAGGACTGCCATTAACACCAACAGCTGCTTCTCTGGCCTGGGGTCAGCAGCCACCTCGGTCACCTGGAGTGACATCTGTGACCTGGAAGAATCACTTGAGTGGCCTCTCCTATGCCATTAACTTAGCCATCGCCGTGGGGAAGGGGCAGCAGGACCCTCTCTGGTGTCTTAAAAGGTCCCGAGACCTAGGCTTCCTCCTGCCATAGCTGACGGATCTGACCCACCCGAGCAGGCCTTACCACCTCTCGGGAGCGCCCGTCATATCGATGGTGCTCATTGCAGTGAAACGGACCTTTCCTGACATCACGGACAGAAACCAGGGAAAGGATTTTCTCTGCCTGCCATCCCCTATCAAGTACGGCTTCATGCTCTGTCCCGAAGCTGTCGCACCACCCAACGACCGCCTGAAGATAGGGACCTTCAACCTGGGAGAAGCCTGAGACCCAGAGTGTCTCAGAGAGTCACAGAGGGTGTCGCTCTGTGTCTGAGAATGGGGTGAGCCAGGGCCTCATCGGTGACCCACCCACCAGTGAGCCCTGCACAGACCACCAGGGTCCCTTCCAGTAGGTGGGTGGGGAAGGTTCTAAAGCTTTCTACCCAGACCCTGGAACAAAAGCTATAAGGCCAGGATAAAAGTCTGATTTTAACTTCCTTCTTCCCTCTTTGGGAGGCAAAAGATAAGTTTCTTTATCACCTGTCCATGGGGATATACACATAAGAGGAAGAAAGGAAGAAAAGGAGGAAGAGCAGGAAAGAGAAGGGAGGGAGGGCAAGACAGTGGAAGGGAGGGAAGCAGTATTTCTGATAAGTTTTCCTGCTTGAAGCACTCCATTTCTGGAATGACCTTGTTTGACCTTGGTTGGAATCTTTAGCATAAAGCCTGAAAAAGCACAGCAAGCCTGACATCACTTGCCTAAGAAGTTCTTGATGTATTCGTCTCACCTGTCTGTTTAGAAGGTGAAATCTTATACTCCAGGGGTCCCCTAAGGATCTCCCTTACCACCATCTGAGGCTCACTGGCAGGTAAGTTTCCCAGGCCCAAGGAGAGGAGTCACCATGGGGCAGGGGGTCTAGGCCAGCAGGCCACCTTTCAAGGGAAGGGCTACCTGGCAGGAAAGAGCTGATGCTGGAAGATGCCCCCACCCCAGCCCAAGAGCAGAGCATGGAAGTACACACTAAAGCAAGCTGGACCCGTCTGGTGGGGTGGGGAATCGGGACAGCCAAGGGCCTCCTTGCAGCGGGGACAGACACCGCAGGGGAGGCAGGCCCCCTCCTCCAGCTGCACAGGGTGGCAGCAAGCACTGGCAGCCAAAGCCAGGGTCTGCTCCAGGAGCAGGCAGTCTCAGCTTCCCTCTCCAAGAAGCTTTTGAAGCAGGACTGGCCTCTCAGCAAAGGGAGCCCCAAGGCTCAGGGACGACATGGGGAGCGGTGGAGGCCCCTTTTCACTTGGAATAGAAGGGTTTCTCAGCTCTATCTTCAAGGCAATAGGACTGTAATTATTTGCCATTAGCAATGAACCTGGGAAGGTAATAATAGTAGTAGGGTTCTCTTTTGTTCAGGGAAGAGTTCTCCCAGCAGGACGGGGAAAGGATCTCCGGTCTTCCACAAGCATCCCCTTCTCTTGGCGTCCAGCGGCCGTTGACCCGTCCAGCAAGAGCGGTGAGCTCTTGGCTCACCGGAAGCGGTGACATTTTCCTCTTGAACCACAGCCCTGTGGCCCGAGCTACTGAGAATGACGACGTCCAGAGGGGCTTGGTGGTCAGGAGAACACGCTCCTGGCGGGTGCACCTTGCCCTTCACAGCCCCGACACAGAGAAACCACCCCGAGACTGCCTTCAAAACACTGCTTTAAAACCAAATAATGAGTACGTGAAAGTTTAAACCAGCAGCCAAGCTCATCCTTTGGTCATATTAGGAAGTGTTGGCTGGTGTGAAGTGTGAAAGCACCAGGGGAGGGACAAGAATATGCAGAGCGTGTTCACACCGGATTTCCACTGCAACTCCACCCCCCCCACACACGCTGAAGGAGCCTTCCAGATTCCTCCTGTGCTCCAACCACGCCCCAGGCTCTAGCTCCCAATTGTGTGCACCCAGACTATTGGAAGCACCTTCTTGTCCCTGACCTCCTTCCCCTAGAAGGACAACTTCTCAACCACACAGCCAGAAGCAGAACAGCAATGGGGGCCACTCTGTGGCCTGAGGGGGCATCAGCACTTGGGACTGGCAGGCCAGGACCTGGCTTTGCAAACCCGGGGCTCCGTATGACCCCTCCTTGTCACCAGATGTCAGCACTTCCTCAGCTCGGTGCTTGCCTCACGAGACACGTAAATCAGCCATTAAGGGCCACATTAAGGATGAGCTCATTAGCTGGCAAAGCGCTGGGCAAGGGCTCTGCAGTGTTGTTATTTTTAGTCAGGGGGTTTTGAATTGTGACGCAAGGCTTCATTATGGTTGGCTGTGTCAGCTTTAATGAGGTGCCTCATTAAGTCCAAGGATGCACATTAACACCCGTCCTGGGCCGGGCTTCTGCGGGCACCAGCCATTCTGGGGCACTGGAGGGAACAAGCAGCAGGCAGGGCAGGGTCGTGAGCCAAAATGTTAGAAATTGTCCAAATGCACCCAAAGACCTCTCAACCCCACATCCCCCAACCCCATTTTCCTGCTCTTTGCAGCAAAGCTCTTGGAAGGAGCTGTCCATATATGTACCTCTTAGACCTCACCCTCCATGTTCTCTGCACCCCATACCACCACCATCTCCCCACCACTCTACCAAATCCACCATGCTCAAGGTCACTGATGACCTCCCATTGCCAATTCCAATGGCCGGCTGGCTCCTAAGTGTGTTTGTCCTGCCCCAGTCTCATTCGTGGACTTCCTTCTACGTAGACCGAACAGCCCCTCCTCGTCTCTGCGTGGACGTCTCCTACGCACCTGAAGCTCACCGGTCCAGACAGAGCTCTAATTTTGGGGCCTCACACCCGCTGCTCCCCCAGCGAGCCCACAGTCGCGAGGGCCAAACTGTCCACCAGTTGGATCAGGCCAAAGCAACGGCCTCCCCCTTGATTGCTCCTTCCTCCCCCTCCTCTCATCCAATCCACCAGGAGATCGTGTCAACCCACCTTCAAACACATCCAGAATGTGAGCACTGTCACCCCACCGCTAGTACACCGGTCAGAAACACTCTCGCTTCCCCCAGACCTGCGGTGCCTCCATACCTATGTTCTGTCCATGCAAAAGGGTCAGGGGAACACGGGCAGCAGAGGACATACAGAAGGACCTAAGGCTGTCTAAGTCTCAGCTTGGCGTGCTGGTGACAGCACCATGGCAAGGCATGGTCACACGTGGGTGCTTGTCCTTAGGACAGCCGCCGAGGTGTCTCAGTAAGGACGCGCTAGGGGAGGAGACCAGCAAGCCCACCAGGGAACATCCCCTGTTGGCGTATCTGCTGGAAAGTGAGGGAGGCCAAGAGAGCTGACGTGTTCATAATGGAATTCTTGTGTGTTCACCATTTACGAAGTGATTTGGAACAAGGAAAGCACCTAAGGGAAACATGCTTTATCACATGGCAGAGAAAATCTAGAAACACCACAAGGAAAAGCATCTGTCAATATCCATGGCCCTGCTAAAGCAGGAGACAGTGCTTCGATTTCTGGAGCTCAGTAACAGAGGCATGTTTAAGGCTTCCCCATCAGGTTTTTGCAAAGAAAAGGAGCAACGATCCCAATCTGTAAGAATTTGCATTGAAGCAAAAGAGAAAATGAATTTCACTAAAGTAGGTTCTTGCTCATTTCACGAGCAAGGAAGAGAGTGTTATCACGAAGAGTCCAAAATCACAGTTTAAACACATCCTGAGCTCAAATGTGGGCTCCAAGCAAAGCAAATTATCACATTTTCAAGAGTCATCACCAGTGGGAAGTAGAGGGAAGCTGATAAATGTGTGAATAGTTTAGAATGAACAATTTGTCTCTCTGCTCAGAAGTTTATAAATAAAAAAGGGGAAATGAGATCTAGTTGTGTCCTTCCCCGTGTGGGCAGGGCTCAGGAGACCACGTCCACGAGGTCTTGTAATTAGCCTGGTAAAAGTTAGGAAGCATTTGCAAACCTTCCTTTCAAGAGCCTCGTCTTACCAAAGCCCACCTTCACCAGCCTGCCCATCATCCCGTGCCACCATCTTACAAATGGCGGTTCCTTTTCTCATCAGGCTTTGGGCAGAGTCCTTGCCGTCAGAGAGCGCACCTGGGTCCTGGAGTAAAGGCAGGGCAGCCCCTACTCCTCCTGGCAGAGCAGGGTGAGAAAGAGGAACAGACACAATTCCGTGGGGCTTTGGAGGATGGGGAGGTTGTGCTCAGCTCCCGGGATACAGGCCGATGGCTTGGAGGAGCTGACGTTTGGATTGGGCTGTGAAGGGTTGTGAATTCCAGAGAGGACGAGAGGTTCCCAGGGAGCTGGGCCAGCATGTGCAAAGGCCAGGGGTAGAAAAGCACACTTAGGGAACAGGCGTTGTCCGGCCTGGCTGCTGGGGAGTGCAAGACGCAGAGTGAGAGAGAGAGAGAAAGAGGAGGGGGTCTAGAGCAAGGCCAGACCAAGGCAGAGGAGGCCTTGAACGGCATTCTATTAGAGTCTGAACGTGAGTCAGAGTCTACAAGCCTCATCCTTCTGGCAACTTCTCTCTGAGCATCACAGAACTGCTCTCCCCAGGAAGTGAGACCCAAAGGTTCCAGAAAACCCCATCTTCTGGCAAGGCTGCCATTGCCACATTTCTGGGCTCACCCTGACCCCAGCTCAGGGGCGTGCAGCAGTTTCTTGAGCAAGACTCCAACTGAGCAGAAATCAGCCTCTCTCCTCCGAAAACTGTGAGTCATCCTATTTCAAGGCGTGACCAAATCATTTGACCCTTTTATGTCTAGGTGTCAGACTCCAATGAAAGTCACGGTGGGCCCTCACTCTCCCCAGGAATGGCACATCCACAGAGAAGTGTGGGCCCAGCCGTGGACATCCTCTGCTCCTCCTAATACCCCAGGACGCGGGGCTGTGGCACAGCCCGGATGGGAACAGCCACTACCGTAAGCGACTTGTCTTCTGCTGCAACAAATTATTCGATGATACCAGACTAACCTGTGACACCGGATCAACATTTTCAAGTAAAGTAAAACTAATTATTCCAAGACTGTGTTGCAATTGCGGGTAAGCATTGCAATTGCTATACTTAAAATTGTCACTTACATGAAACCCAAAGGCAAAAATCAGTTCTAAAGCACGTTAGGCACGGGCAGTCACCGGGAGGTGGGACGTGTGCGGTGTAACATAAGTGCCAGCAGGCAGATCTTCTGTCTGTTGCCCTGACTCTCAGTCCTGCAGCTTCCAAACAAACCGGTTTCCTCTTGTCTCACTCGAGCTTGTTCGTGAGGATGGATGGACAGACCCCCCATCAACATCTCAGCTGTAGCAGAAATGCCACCTGGCCCCCACAGTCCTGCCTCCTTGGAAACCCTCCTCCTAGAGTCATAGGGCAAGATTAAGCCCCAGGTGAGAATCTCCCAGAAGCTCAACTGTCCCCCTCCTGCAGATCCAAACAGCCACCCAGCGCCCCTGTGAATGCTTGCTTTGACTTCTTCCACCTGCAGCCAGCTCAGCTCGGCACCTGCTCGGCCCAGGGCTTCCCCGAGGCAGCCCTCGACCCTGAACTGGCTTGGAAGCATCACCCATACCTGCACCAGGAGTTTAAAATGCAGATTTCCAGGGCACCTGGGTGGCACAGCGATTAAGCGTCTGCCTTCGGCTCAGGGCGTGATCACGGCGTTGTGGGATTGAGCCCCACGTCAGGCTCCTCCGCTGGGAGCCTGCTTCTTCCTCTCCCACTCCCCCTGCTTGTGTTCCCTCTCTCGCTGGCTGTCTCTGTCTCTGTCGAATAAATAAATAAATAATCTTAAAAAAAATTAAAATAAAATAAAATGCAGATTTCCAGGCCCCCACTGCGTATGGGGTGGAGCTTGGAAATCATTTCTTTCAGAAGCATCCAGCTGATTCTGACCTTGAGTGGAGCCTGTGAACACCGGCCACCCTGTGGATCCTGGCTTCTGTGTTCTGTGCCCTCTGACATTGCTAGAAACCGCAGCACGACCTCCTTCCTTCCTTCTTCAACACTTATGCCCTGAGTACTTTCCTCGGGCCAGGGGCAGTGCTGGGTGCAGAGGGGAGGCGGGAGGGGTTTATGAGAAATTAAGAAGACACGAGCTCTGGAATGAGAAAGCTCATCGTCCACTACAAATAACAGAAATATGAGTAAATCACTGCTGTCCACTGTGAACAGGTCTCCATTAAAATGATTATCCAGGTTCCATCAGAGCAAAGGGGAGGCCAATCCTTCCTGAGAGTCAGAGATGGTTGCCCAGGGCCACATCTTGCAGGACCAGCGGACCGAACAGATAAGAGAGGGGTCGTTCATCACCCCGATCCATTTTCTTCTATACCATCCGTCTCCAGGATTACGAGGGTGGCCATTTTAATTATGGGTGCCCCATAATTTATAAAATCAATCTGCCATTATTACACACTTAGTCCAATATTTTCCTGTTGTAAACCTACTGCAGTCTTGAAGAACTGAAAATATTTCCCTTAGGAAAATTCCACAATACACAATTGCCCTGTCAGAATACTGGGTTTTAACTTTAAAAAAAAAATTGTGTCTATTTTTAAAGGTGAAAATTTGATTAATGTCTATTCCTAAGAATATTAATAAAGAAGTACTTTAAAAAATATTTATTGGCAGGGCACCTGGGGGGCTCAGTCTGTTGGATGTCTGACTCTTGGTTTCAGCTCAGGTCCTGATCTCAGGGTCCTAAGCTCAAGCGCCATGTCGGGCTCTGTTCTCAGCGCGGAGTCTGTTTGAGATTGTCTGCCCCTCCCCCTGCTCACACACGCTCTCTCTTACTCTCTCAAATGAATAAATAATAAAATCTTTATAAAAATACATTTATTGGCAATTTTTAATTCTTCCTTTGAGAATTCTACTTGTCTTTTGTCTATTATAGTGTTTGTCTTTTTCTTACTGATTTCAAAGAATTTTTTAATCTTGTAGAGCTATTGACCCTTTATTACATATAGAAAATATATATATTGAATTCTCTTAATTTGTGGTTCACCTTTTATTTTTGAATATGATGTGTTTTGGGTTACTAAAGTCTTCTTTTGCATGGTAAAGCCTACCAATATTTTGCTTTATGATTCTGCTTTGGATGGTAGTATCTCATTGCTAAATTACATTTGTAAACTGCTATGTATTTAATAACTTCTGCTCCGTGGTCCCATATTTTATGTTCTATCTGTACGTAGTGTAATTACACACTGATTGAATCTGTTCTTAAAGGGCCGTGTCCAGGGCATCAATTTCTCGGGACTGTATAAGAAGCAGTTGGTGCCCAGAGGAACCTCTCCTACAAAATGAGAAACTGGCTCTTACTTTACAGGCAGGCTCAACTCAAACGTCCCTTCCAACAGCTACAACAATTGTCATTAAAGAACACAAGCCTAAGCCAGTCAGTCTAGTAGAATCTTTGGCCTTCTCTCTTTGAAGGCCCTCTTCATCCACTTTCCTTTTTTCTAAGAATTCCAAACTCGGCTTCCTTTGCTCTACCCCAGTTGTTCCCAAAGTGCGGTCCCTGGGGCAATGGCATCAACTGGGAGCCTGTTAGAAATGCGAATTCTCAGGCCCCAACTCAGACCTTTTGAGTCAGAATTTCTGGGGTTGGGGCCCACATGTGCTAAAGTTTGGAGACCATTGTTTTACGTCATCTCATGAAAATGTTCAAATCATTTTCTCCGGGCCAACCATTGCTTGTGAGCTCTAGACCCACACACTAACCCTCCAGAGGACATCCCCTTTTCTGACGCCGAACGGGGACCTTGACTCCACACACGGAAATAATGTCATCTTTGTGTCCCCCAGACCTCCCCTGCCCCCCACCTCCATCACTACCTCACTCCACGATAGCACCCCTGCCTGGCACTTCCTTCCAGGCTCTGCTCACACTTCACCTTCCCATGAGTCCTGCCCATTCCTGTTCCCCAAACTGCCACCTGTCACGCACCTGGCCCCTCTCCTGAATCCCCTTCCCCTGCCGATCGTTTTTCCCATAGCACCTACCACCTTCTACCTGTTCACCTGTTCGCTGTGCTTAGCGTTTGCTGCCTGTCTAGAATGGAATATCCATGAAGGAAGGATCTTTGTTTGGTTCACTGCGTACCCCAAGCATCCAGAATAATGCCTGACCCCGTGGGAAGCAGTCGTTAAATATTTAAATGAACGAATGAATCCGTCTAATTCAGTCCACTCCCCCCACATTTTTGTTGTGTTAAGTCAGACTTAGAAAGATGACTAAGGCACGACTCCATGAGTTTCACAATCCGTTGCTGAGTGGAAAGTAGATGATAGAACACTGTGCTTGGTAAGATCGCCTGTATTTGCAATGCGTGTGCGGAGACGCGATGCACGCAGCAACATCCAGGAGGAAAGTCACCAAGACATCTGAATGAGTGCCATCTGGTGATCTCACTCCCACCTGCACCTCCCGCACCCAGGTTTCAAGCAGCCGCACCGGGCCACCGGTCACGCCCTCCTGCCAGACCCAGATGGAATGCTACGTCCAGAATCTCGGCTGCTGAGTCTCGTCACCTCCTTTTGGGAACTCACTCTCTTGTTTCCTTCCGGTTCTCTTCCTACTCCCTGGCGTGTCCTCCTTGGCCTCCCCCAGCCCTTCCTCTCCAGCCCCCCAGCCTCATCGCCTACTTCTCACCTACCTCTTGAACACCAGCCTTTCCTGGGGCCTCAGCCCACTACTCACGTTCTTCCTGGGAAAGCCCGCTCTGACTGTTCCCGCCGGATTGTTCTTTCCGATGACCTTTATGATCAAATAGTGTAACTCCCGTAAAAGACACAAACCAATAACTGTGGCTATTTTTGCTGGAATTATGTGACCAGTATAAATTAATAGGTAAAATCTTCATTTTCTATTCAAGCCCGTGTGTGTGTGTCCATGTGTTTGAGTTCTGCTCCTGTTTTAGCTCTTACAGCTTTCTCTGGGTGGGTTTGAGGCATTTACGTTTATTTTCTTCCTTGCTGTCATGTTGGATTTTCTCTCCCATCAGATCAATTGCCTTGTTTGTATATAAAGGGATTGATACATATATACATTCATCTCATAAGTGGCTACTTTACTAAGTTCTCTTTTTTATGGCTTTTCCATCAGTTACTTAGTGTTTTCCAGATACATAAGCATATCATTTACAAATAGAGAGCGTTTCAGTCTCTCCTTCCAGTGCTAATCCCTTGTCAAAATGCACAGGCTAAGTCATAGCATTGTTGTGAGATAACAGTGAAAACAGAGGGCATACTTGTCTTATGCCCTTATTTTTCCCTTTAATGGGAAATCCTCAAGTGTTTTTTGATTAAATAAGGTGCTAGTCTGGGGGCTGAGATACAATATTTTTATTAAGAATGTACCCATGAAATCCTATTTTATTACGTGGATATTGCCTTTTGTCAAATGCTCTGTTTTATGGCATCTTTGGAGATGACTTTAAAATTTTTACCCTTATTTCTATTCATATAATGGATTATATTAATGGATATATTAATGGATTATATTATAATTAACAAATTATATTTCTTAATACAGATTCAACCTCACTGTATTAGTTGAATTATTATTGCTGGTAACAAATTTTCCCAAAACTTAATGGCTTAAAATAACAATGAACACTTACTTTTCTCATAGTTTGTTTTTTTTTAAATTTTATTTTGAAAGATTTATTTATTTATTTGAGAGAGAGAAAGAGAGAGAGCGTGTGGGGGGTGGGGGCAGGGAGGGGAGAGAAAGAGAATCTCAAGTAGACTTCTTGCTGAATGTGGATCCCGACAAGGGCTTGATCTCACCACCATGAGATCATGACCTGAGCCGAAACCAAGAGTAGGACGCCCAACCAACCGAGCCACCCAGGTGCCCCTATTTTCTCATACTTTCTGAAGTATGAATTCCTTTCAGGAATTGGGGAGCAGGTTGTCCATATTACCTAGACATTAATAATCAACAGCTGTTAACATCACACACACACACACACACACACACAGGAGAGTATTATGCAACTCCTGATGGAAGCATATATCACCACCTGTTAAAGAATTGAACTTCAATTTGATCAAGAACTACCAATTAATTTATAGGAACTACAGAAGACAGAAGAACATCATAAGGGCATCATAGGGAAACAGAAAAATCCAGACCACAGGAGATGCTATGTGACAAATTATCTAGTTTTTCAAATTGTAAAGAAAATTGTAAAGAAAAGAGAGACAGAGAGTGGGAGAGAGAGAGATGTAGGGAACATCTATAGGTAAAAACAGATGTGAAAGACACAGTATTCAACCACAACATACAGATCTTATGTGGATCCTGACTCAAAGAAAACATAAAATAATAATAATAATAGGCAACACCTGGGTGGCACAATCAGTTGAATGTCTGACTCTTGGTTTTGGCTCAGGTCATGATCTCGGGGTCTGGGGATGGAGCCCCACATCAGGCTCCATGGTCGGGATGGAGTCTGCTTGAGGTTCTCTCTCCCTCCCCCTCTGTCCCTCCCACTCATGCTTTCCCTCTCTCTCTCAAATAAAGAAATCTTAATAAATAAATAAATCCTTAAAAATAAGGAAACAGAGATTTGATCAGTAGCTGACTGTGATCATATTAAGGAATCATTGTTAATTTTTTCTTATAGTAGTCATATTTTGATTTTTTTTAATTTCTCATCTTTTAGAGAGATTTCCTAAACTATTAACGATGGTGGGATATAATGTCTGGGATTTATTTCAAAATAATATGAAAGCGAGAGGGGGATGGAGGTACAGGAAAAGCTATATCGGCCGTGACCGGTCATTGTTGAATTTGGGTGATGGGCACAGGGGTTTCATCACCCTCCTCTGTGTGATTTCGTATGTATGTGACATTTTACCATCTCAAAGCTTTTTAAACATCTTGACACATCATTTTCTTCTATTCTGAGCTGCTCCTTTTCTTGAAAGTCTTATTTCAGTGATGGCGTCCCCTTCCCCCCAAGTACCTAAAGCAGAAAGCTGAGAGACAGCCAGTTCTCTCTCCTCTCCCTCACTGTGCAGGGACATCAAGTTCTGTTTCCTGATGTTTTATGTCTCCCACATTTTTTACGGAGGTGAAATTCACATAACCATTTTGATGCGTACAATTCAGGGGCATTTAGTGCATCCACAGCCTTGTGCGACCACCACCTCCCTCTAGTTCTCCATCATCACACCAGAAAAACACTCTGTCCCCATTAAGTAATCACTCCCCATTCCCCCCTCCTCCCAGCTCCTGGTAACCACTAATCAGCTTCCTGTCCCCATGGATTTGCCTATTCTGAACGGACCATAGCAAAAGAATCATGCAATCGCAGCCTTTTGTGTCTGGCTCCTTTCATTAAGCATCAGGTTTTCAAGATTCATCCCAGCCATAGCATGCGTCAGTCCTTCTCGGTTTTCGTTAATCATTCCATTTCTTTCCATCCCCTACACCAGTGCTTGATTTCAGGGCTTCAATATCTCTTCCCTGGGCTGTCTGAACAGCCTCCGAAGTGACCTCCCTTCCTCCCCAACCCATTTTCCCCACTGCAGCCGCGGTGATGGTATATTTCACAAACACATTCCACTCCACGTGTTAGCCAACGGCCCTCCCTCCAGTCTTCACACCTAGGTCCCCTTCACTCAGACACCTCCTGCATTGTTCTTTCTTCTCTCTTGTTCTTTGATTACATTCGTTCTGATCTGTCTGACATTGAACACACTCCTTGCAGGATTGATTTCTCTAGCCAGACACCGGGAACAACCTAAAAGCCCATCCATGGAGGGAGGGGTGGAGTCATGATGTGACAGCCACAGGAGCGGATGTCATTGGACTAAAGAACCTGGTACCAGGGGCTCCCCAAGGTGAAGCATCACTTACACAGCGCTCCTGCGGGGTTAAACTGCCAGGCCCTCTTGGGGAGGAAGGAACCGAACAAACTCAGCTGGAGGGACTTTCTGCAGAACATCCCGCTTGCACACCTTGCCACATGTGAATGTCGTGAAACACCAAGAAAGGATGAGGGACAGTTCCAGATTCAAGGCTTTAAAGAGTCAGGACAGCCAGGTGAGATGAGTGACCCTGGACCAGACCCTGAATCAGAAAAATAAATTGCATGGAAGGACTTACTGGGACAATTGGTGGAACCCGGATGTGCACTGTACATTAGACAGCAGTGGTAGGTGGACGTGAGGGATTGGCTGTGTACACGATTGTTACGTTGTATCCACTGGTGTTGAGGCCTAATTGTCTGACCACCGCCACCCAACTGCGTAGCGCGCTTGGGAAGAGATCGTTAATGCCTAACTTTGATTTTAATGAGGGCTATTGCGCACTTGATGTGATTGAATGCTATAGCCATCCCGTGCGGGGCACATGTGGTCTCCCCGTACAGTGGGAGTCTCTGAGAGCTTCCGGAACGAGGTCACGCAAACTCCAGGGCCGGCAGAAGCCTGCCCCCATCCCTCCCTACCTTGCTGAGCCCAGCCTGCTGTTCTCTGTCTCAGGGGAGAGGCGAAGGCAAACCAGCCCCCAGCCCAGCTGGTTCGGGCACACAGAGGGCATTTTTGTGCCCTGCTGAGGCCGGACATGACCAGCATGGCAATCAGGGCTTCGACGTGCAGCTCACCCTCTCCCACCTAATTCTCTCGCCTCATCTGGTCCAGCGCCCGCTCTCGCTTCCTTCATTTCCCAGCCATTGTCCCGGGCCTGGCGGAAGAGAGCTTCCCCGAGGCTTCCCGCGGTCCTGGAATGTATAATGAAGTCAGTAGCCTGTGAAAGAAAAGCCCTCTGTTTCCCCGGGTGATGGGGCGCGGTTCCGGGATGTGCATTATGCAGCTCCAACTTCAAAAATAAAGTGGGGACTGTTAGGGGCATGTCATCTGGCCTGGCAGCTCTGAGAGGGGACATTTCATCTCTTGCTCTGTGCGTTCCCTTACGCTCCCCAATTGGCTCCGTGGCTGCGTGACCGAAGGATGGCCCGTTGCTTTTCTGCCAAGATGGTGTGTGTCACGCGCAGGGAGGGGCCCCGATTTGCACTTTCCCCCAGGCCACGCAAACCACGGACGCCAGGCTCTCCCCTGCGGGCAGAGGGACTCCTGGAGGCTGTCGGGGCCCGTGGCAGCTCTTCACCCTAGCCCAGATGACATGCTCTCACCTGTCGTAAGGACAAGAGATGTCACCCTGTCTTGGTTCCTGTGGAGGAGGCCAAGGGAGCTGTGGGCATGAAGTTGGGATGGTGGCCACAATGAAACCAGTGAGACAAGTGGTGGGGAGGGCTAATGCCACACCCGCCAGACAAAGCCAGAGTCAGGGCCAGGCCAGCCCTCGGTAGCACAAAGCGCGCAGCCGATCCCAGCGGAGCAAGGGCAGCTAAGAACCTGCAGGCCAAACCAAAGCCAAACCCCACAGCAGCTGTCAAGGACAGGAAGTGTCTGAACCGGGGAGTGTGAGGTCTGTCTCCCCCAGTTTCTCAGCTTGAGCTGGGGCGTCGCAAAGGGAGTCTGTTCATGCCCAATCCTGGTTCCCAAACCAATGGAAAAAAGAAGCTCCAGAACTCTGGAAGCTGCATCGTGGAAAGAGCTCCAGCGAGGCCACTTGGGCATGTGGCCCTAGAAAATCTTCACCAGCTGCGTTTTCTGGGGAGTAGGGAGAGTAGAACCGCATTCATCATTTTTTAAATTATGTCCTTCTCTCATTTTACTTATTTAATTTGTTCCCTTCACCTTCCTGTTTCAACCACCCCCTCGAGGCAACCATGCCAACGGGTTACCACGCATCTTTTCATTTAAATGTATCTTTGAAAAGTGCGTATTCCTTGGTGCGTACCCCTATGTTGACGTCTATAGACAAGACTGCCTGGAAAGCTGCCTCTTCTGTTGCTCAGGCTGCGCCGAGGGTCTGAGATACCCCGTGTTACTAAGCGAGCATCTCTCCTGTTGGTAAGTACTGCTCGGAGCTCCGCGCATGCGTGTGCCCCTCACGTTCTACGTCATCCCCCCAAGGGATCAGTGCTCCAGATGGTTTCACCCCGCCCACACCCAGCACACACGGACACAGACACACGCACGCACATGTACACATGTACACACGTATACACACACCCAACATACATACATGTAAACATACACACACACACTTTCTTCCCAAGGGTGTGAGTGAGTGTGTGTGTGTGTGTGTGTGTGTGTGTACCCAGAAGCAACATTCCTTGGTCATACTGGGCATAACCCAGCTTCATTAACTGAGGAACCCAGATCTGGTGATGAACCTAGAGGCCCTCAGTTGAACTCTGCCGGATCGCCCCCTCCCCGAGGATATGTTCGTCTACGCTTCCACCACCAACGTGCAAGGGCCCCCATGCCCCATGTTCCAGGATTAGTGTCATCCCTCTTCTATTTTTCCAATTTTTGCCAATCTAATAGATTTAAGGTGAGGTCTCAGTGTGTTTTAATTTGCATTTTTCTTTTACAAAGTAGGCAGAGTATTTCTTCATATGATCACTATTCTTTGAGTTTTCTCTTCTATAAATTGCCAGTTCATACCCTTTACTTGTTGATTTGGGGTATTTCCTTATGTATTCTAAATATTACTTCCTCTTCAGTTGTAGACACTACAAACTTCTATCTCACTTTTATATATTTTTTCTCACTTTATGGTCACTTTTTAAATTACATATTTTTAAATGTTTTTATTGAGGTATAACTGACATATAATATTAATTTCAGGTGTATAACATAGTGATCCAATATTTGTGTATATTGCAAAGTGATCACCACCGTAAGTTTGGCTAACGTCCATCACTATACATAGTTATAAAAAACTCTTTTCCTTTTGATAAGGACTTTTGAGATCTACTCCCTGAGCAACTTTCAAAAATACAATATAGTATCATTAACTATAGTCATTGCATTTCATAACTATGGTACATTACATTTCATGCCATATTTATTTTACAACTGGAAGTTTATACTTTTTGACCTCCTTCACCCCTTCTGCCCATTCCCACCCCTGCCTCTGGCAACCACCAATCTATTCTCAATGGTGTACTTTTCTAACAATTTAATTGAGATGTAAACCACATACTGTACAATTAAAGTGTGCAATTCAATGGTTTTCAGTGTATTCACAGTGTTGTGCAACCATTACCACAATCAATTTTAATAACATTTCCATTGTCCCCAAAAGAAGCCATATATCCACTAGCAGTTGCTCCCCACTACCCGCCCCCCAAGCACCCAACCCTACGCAACCACTGATGTCCTTCTGTCTCAATAGGTTTGCCCATTCTGGATATTTCATGTAAATGGAATCACACAACACATGGTCTTTTGTGTCTGGCTTCTGTCACTTAACATCGTGTTTTCAAGGTTCATTTGTCTTGTACTGTGTGTCAGTACTGTGTTATGACCAAACAGTATGTATTGCTAGACCACATTCTGTTTATCCATCCATCAGTTGATGGGCATTTGGGGTTGTTTTCACTTAGTGGCTACTATGAACAATGCTGTTGTGAACATTTGTGTTTACAGAATTTTGTGTGGACGTAGGGGTTTCCTTCTCTTGGGTGTATATGTTAAGAGTGGAATCATATGGTGGCTCTGTGTTCAACATTTTCAGGAACTGCAAAACTGTTTTCCACAGTAGCTGCGCCATTTTGCATTCCCACCAGCAATGTAGGAATGTCTCCATTTCTTCACATTCTCACCCACACTTGTTATATCTGTCTCTTGTATGACAGCCATCCAATGGGGATGGAGTGCTACCTCCACTGATGATGCTGAGGATCTTTTCATGTGCTACTGGCCATGTGTATATTTGCATTGGAGAAATGTCTATTCAGATCCACTGTCCATTTTCAAGTTGGGTTATTTATCTCTTAATTATCGAGTTGTAGAAGTTCAGTGTACTTTTTGGACCAAAAAGATAAACCGTTATTTTGATGTACACACATCAGGCTTATTTGGTTTGGGTTGTGCCTTACATATAGTCTGTGGTCTGTTTGTGATCCGATCCCTGGAAAGTTTCTTCTCTTCTCGATCTGGGCCTCTGTAATGATTTGCTTTGGAGTTCCTGTAGGACTTGGTTTTAGTGCCCTCCAGTTTTCTAGGCATCCCATAATTTAGCCTAGGATAAACTGCTTTGAGTTTGTGGCTTTTGACTGCGCCAAATCTGTCTTCAAACGGCTGGGTTCCTAAGTCATTGTTTAGGGACTTCCGTTAAGCGTGACTTCAATAACTAGCACCTTGAGATGGCAACTCTGGTTTCATTGTCGCAGAGGTTCATGCCCTCCTCCAGTGAGCCTGACACCACGCTCTTCCTGGGGGTCCTGGGGGTCCCCGCCTGGTGTGGATATCAGAGGACAGGGCTGCATATATACAGTCCGGATAGTGACGGGTCCCCATGTGGTCTAGCATCATCTGTCTTTTTATGGATGGGGTATCCAGGTGCAAGGACGTACCTGGATGGGCAGTTGAGGATAGCACACCACCTAAGCCTCCAGATTTTGAAAATATCATACTTTACAACTGTGTCACTCTGTACAATTTTAAAAGAACATCTACATATTGCACTAGACCCTTAGTGCCTTCTGATGAAGTATTCAAAGCCTTGTATTGTTAGCTCCATTTCAGACGTGGAGAAACTGAGGTACAGAGGTGATATGTGATTGCTCGTGATCCCACAGCTCATGAGGGATGGGCAGAGCTTAGGAAAGACCCCAGCTTTTCTCACCTACACTACATACCTGTCTTGGTCTGCTAGGGCCACCATGACAAAACACTGCAGTCAGGGAGGCTTAAACAACAGACATTGACTTCTCACCGTTCCGGAGGTTGGAAGTCCAAGAGCAAGGTCCAGCAGAGTTTGATTTCTGGTGGGAGCCCTCTTCCTGACCTGCAGTTGGCCACTTTGTCCTCACGTGGTCTTTCCTCTGAAGGTGCATGGGCGGGGAAGGGAGAGAGAGAAAGAGTGCTCCGGTGTCTCTTGTTATAAGGACACATCCTATCAGAGCAGGGTCCCTCTTTCATGAGTTCATTTAATCTAAATTACCTCCTAAAAATTCCTTCTCCAAATACAGCCACATTGGAGGTCTTACTCGTTAACATGTGAATCTGGGGGAGACACGATTCTGTCCGTGGCCCTACTGTAACAAATCGCCACAAACTCCGTGGCTGAAAACAACACAATTGTACTATGTCACGGTTCTGGAGGGCCGAAGTCAAGGCTTCACCAGGTTTCAGCAGAGCCGCATTCCTTCTTGGAGGCTTCCAGGGAGAAGCCATCTCCTGGTCTCTTGTAGCTCCTAGGGGCCACCTGTGCTCCTTGGCTCCTAGCCCTTCCTGTCGTTCCAGCCTCGTGCTCTGTCCTCACAGTGCCTTCTCCTGACTGATCGCCTGCTTCCCTTGTATAAAGACCTCATGATGACCCTGAGCCCACTCGGATGGTCCAGGATAACATTAGCATCCCTAGATCCTTAACTCAATCCTATCTGCAGACGCCTTTTGCCAGGGAAGATGACATTCACAGGTTCCAGGGATTAAGATGTGAGCTCTTTGGGGGGAATTATTCAGCCCCCAATGTTCACTTAACTCCTTTAGACTGCATATCTCTTTCTATAAAATGAGGAAGTAGAACAAAAAGATTCCTAAGACCCTCACAGTCTCTTTCCCGCTGTGGCTTGTGGTTAGGCTGCTCGGAAGAGCAATTTCTGATTTGCTTCACATATACCTGTCATCTGCTGGCCATGCTTCCCTAGCGTGGAGCACAACTGAGGTTATATACCTGTCAGGTCGTGGCATTTCTCCTCTTTCCTAGAACACCCTCTGTGTTAACACTTTGGCTCATCAACATTATTTTCCAAATTTAGGAAAACCAAAATGAATACATTTTGTTCAAGTATTAGACAGCATTGCATCTTTCAGAATTTCTCACTTTTTCTGCAGACATTAATTAGACTGTGTATGCATCCATTAATTCATTCCACAAATGTTTCCTAACATCTGTGTACCAAGCACTGTGCTACTTTGCGTGGATGCCTGTGTAAGTCAACATGTGGAAGCAAGAAAAAAAGCGATGGGGATTCAGGACACCTGTTTCCTGTTACCTGGATACCTCATCTATAAAAAGATAGATGATGATAATGACATTAGATCACTTAAGGACTCGTAACTATTCAGGACACCTTCAATTCTGAAGATGGCTGGAAACACAGTTCAAATGAAGAGACTCCAGTGAAAAGATTCCTGCCTTGCCCGGAGATGTGAGCAGGGCTAGAGGACCACCCAAGGGATGGTGGGGAACCCAGAGCCTTGCCACAATGGGCACCGTTACCACCTCTGGGGCCAAGGGGATAAGGGAGCCAGATGAGACTTGGAACCCCAGGGGCAGGAGCTGTCATCATGAAAGGTCAGAGCTACTGTCAGAGACAAGATGTCAAACAGACAGTGGGTGGGTGGCGAGAAGTACCCCAGCCCCTCTGTCTTCCTGCCCATTCGTCTTATGCCAGCGGTCAAGGCCAACCAGAAGGGACGCCAGGAGATGCAGCTATGGGGGTTAGTCTCTGGGGGCACAGAGAGGGCAGAGAAAAGCAGCAAATGGATCTTGCTAGGGTGGATGGATGCAGAGAACCACGGAGAGCCAACTTTCCAGCAAGTCACTCCCTGGCTCGGGGTTTTTGTTTCCCTCACCTAAAAACAAATCAGAGAACTGGAGTCTACTGGTTGAAGGATGATCTCCCCCGTTCATTTCTTTTTTTTTTTTTTAAGATTTTATTTATTTATTTGACAGAGAGAGAGACAGCCAGCGAGAGAGGGAACACAGGCAGGGGCAGTGGGAGAGGAAGAAGCAGGCTCTTAGCAGAGGAGCCTGATATGGGGCTCGATCCCAGAACGCCGGGATCATGCCCTGAGCTGAAGCAGACGCTTAACAACTGAGCCACCCAGGCGCCCCTCCCCCGTTCATTTCTATTTTAATAATCTATGGTTCAAGATACAGACATAAAGTAGAAATAGAGAGATATGATCTATATTCAACACGCCGCCAAGCCATATGTTTGCTTTCTGTAAATATATAAAATACTGTGAAGCTGTGGCTTTCTAGGCACCACTATGTATAAATATATCAGCTGGGTTCCCTCAGCACACGTAACTCATAGCTGGCTTGCACAGAGTTAAGAGGAAAATCAACAAATAAGAGCATATCTTAGCATTCGGTCTGGTCTGATTTGGGGAGGGGGTGTTCAAACTTCCTTGGGATTTAATTCTTTACATGGACAGCTGTCATAAAAATAATGAAGCTTGGGGAACACAGGGCACTCTCACAGAAGCCTTCTCTCCTTCCGAGCCATAAATTCATCGAGGAGTCAGACAGCAAGCACCGTGCAGGCGTGCACGCGAGGAAGACTCCGCCAAGGCCCCTGGGCTCCCCCACAGCGCAGGCCTCCCCGGGGACAGGGAGTGAGATGAAGCCTCCCAGCTCGTGCCCCAGATACGGCAGTGGCAGCTGACAGTCGCTAGCACAACGCTCTTTCCATCTGGCTGATAGTCTAATAATACCTTTGAACAGAAAGAGCCAGCCACTGGCAACAAATGAAAATACTGTGATGCATCCAGAGAGCAGAACAGAAGTCAGCCTTCCGCTGTGCCCATGGCAGACACTCTGCCATGAACCCGCCACCCTTAGCTCTGGCTTCTCTGCTTGCTAGAAGTCACCCCCTCGACTCACTCCAGTGGGACGGCTCCTTCCTCGTCCTTGCAGTGAGGACAGCCCCGACCCTCTCCTGGTGCCCTGGCCAGGTTTCGAGAGGAGAATAACAAAAATTATCTGAAAGGGGCTGGTTGTTAGTTCAAAATGAATACATGCAAGGAAATTTCTGGAAGAACACACAGGCAACAGTGTATTCCCTGGGAAATAATAGGAGTTCCCCTGGGAAGGAAAATTGAGGTCTTGCGGTAGGAGGAAGAATTCTACCTTCACTATGTATCCTTCAGTTCTGTCTAAACCTTTGACTTACGCACATGTATCTTTTTAAATTAAAAAACACTCTCCTAAGACTTCCAACCATTCTACAAGCCCTGGTGCTCAGTTTGGCAATAAGAAGTTCTTTGCCACAGAATGTTTTGCCGAGAAGTCGTGATGTGTTTGCACGTATCACACAACCGTGGGGAAGGTATGAGGGATGGATTTGCTTAGAATTCATAGAATCGAAGTAAATAAAACCAGAAAGCTCTAAAACATCTGAAGAAAGCCACCTCCGCGTGCACCGACAGGCCCTTGGCCTGCTTAACTCGCAGCGGTGACTGAAGCCATCCAAATGGGGTGGAGAATCCTGCAATCTGCTGATGGGAAAAAGGGATGATTCTCTTTGCAGGAGGGGATGTTGCTGTGGACAGCGTGGCCACCGCCAGCTTGTCCTATTTACAAGAAACCTCCACTGGCGGATTCCTTTTGGTTTCCATCAGCCCTTGTCTGCCCTTTTCCCAGAAATCAGAAAGAGAGCAGAAACAACCTCCGTGAGCCTCAACTGGCCTGGGATTTAGAAGTGGTCAGGCTCTCTCTCCACCACCTTATGACTCAGGGATGCTCCCCATGGGGCAGAAATTAATGTCTCCAAATGCCATGATTTGGGAAAGCCTCCGCCTTGACCATTTAACCTTCAGACACCAGCCTGTGATGACCTGTGCTCTGGGTTCTCCATCTCTACTGTCAGCTCTCAGAGGCCCTCTTGGCGCTTCATTCTCAATCCAGCATTCCAACCCCATCCTCTTTTCCAAGCTCTGGAATTTGTTTTCACCCCAGTTTCAGATGCTACCACCCCTTGGAGCAAAAGGTCAAGATCACTTGTATTCCCCAGCTCCAGATAATCTGGCCAAGAAGAATGCACTGGAAGTGAATTTGAAATGTTAAGTAAATTGAATGAGGAATGAAATGTGGAAAAAATTAACCAAAAAAACTATTGCAAAACCATCTTTGTGGTGCACAAGATTATCAACACTCAAAACATCATGGGCTTTCATTATCAACAAAATCGCTGTCTCGACCAAATGGCCTTGTTGACTCAAACTGCTTCCATGCAAATAGTTTTCAGCTTTATCACGTGCTGCCCTGTCCCTCAGCCAGCTCTTCACCCGACCTGGTCTCCCCGCACTTCTACCCACAACACGGCCTCACCACCCCCACACGTTCTACGCCACGAAGTGCTGTTGTGAGGTCAGACGTGAACCAGAGATCGGGGAGACTCCTTTGTTTTTGGGAGCGCCTGCAGGCCACTTGGCAAGGGGTCAAAGTCATTCATAAACTTTTGGCCAATGAACACCACCATGTGAGCAAAAGACCTGGAATGACTCCCCTTTTGCTCCATCTACACCCACCCTGCCTGAAGCTGGGGTAAGAAGATATCTGAATGCATTCCTCCCCGTGGTCTCCTAGTCCTGTGCCCCTCTTCCAGCCCCTTAATAAAAGCTCTGTTTTCACTCCACTAAGCTCCCCTATAACCAACACCCATCCTACCCTTTGTCCTGTGACTTGATTTCCCTCATTTTGAAACTCTCCAGCCCTACAATTCTGAAGATGGCCATCAGGATACCGCCGCATCTGGGCTAGGTCCTCACGTGCGGTGTCCCACGTGGAACATCGTCATCCTACAGAACCTTGCTCAACTCGGGGGACGAGCCCCAGAATGAGAATTTTCTGGAGTCACATTCGGGGCAACCCAGTAGGTTACCACCATCTGGTAGAGCTTCCTTCCCCTCTAGTTCATGACTTTTATCTAGGTTTGGAATCGATCTTTACGAACTAGAAGCCAGGGAATGGAATTTGGAGAGAAAGGGAGACAGAAAACAACATTATTGGAATATCTTTGTCAGAGGATTTCAGAGACACAGGCAACCTGAGACATCACCGCCCAGATTCTCTCGGCTGGAACCCCAGTTTGCACCCCTTTTACACCCCGAGTCTTTATTTCTACATATAAGTGGTATTACTGAAGATTAGTGTGCTCGTTAGCTGTGCACACCTACGAACTTCGGCCAAAGGGAGAATTTGGGGAAGCGTGATGGTTTGAGTCATCGGACGAGAGGGTTCAGCCCGAGTGTGGGAAAGGCGGGGCACAGCTGAAATCACCAGAACCAAGGCTCAGAAGTCACATGTCTGTCATCTCAGCCTGTCTGCTGCCCAGCCTCATGCCCTCTCACCCTGGGCTGCTTTCCCCACGCAGCTAGAAACACGATGTCAGCGCCTAGCACATTGGGTATCTTGGGTCCCCCACCAGCAGAGACAGACTCCCTCAGGGCCAGTGTGGAAAGTCCCAGGAAGGTGTGCTGGATGGCCTGGCTTGGGTCAGGTTCTCACAGCAGACTGGGTCTGTGAGTCGATGCTCGTTAGCTCTTGACCTTGACTTCTCTAACTCTGAGGACTCAAGTCCACCTTATACTGGAAAGGAAATGGTATCACAAGAGAGAGCTGGACAGACAAAACAGTAGGCATCCCACACAAAAGTGCACTTTCTGTGTACTAATAGCAAACATGGCTATGAGCATCACAGGGAATATTGGGTCAGATTCCTCGGGTAGACAGCAGTGCTTTCCACCTGAATTGTTTGCATCTGGAATTATGTCTGGAGACTTTTATATACTGTGGTGGGCAGAATAACCAACCCCCAAGATGTCCACATCTTATCCCTAGCACCTAGGGTTGTTACATCACACAGCAAAGGAGAATTCAGATTGCTCATCAGCTGACCTTAAAATGGAAAAATTATCCTGGATTATCAGTATGTCCAATATAATCACCATGATCCTTACACGTGAAAGAGGGAGGCAGGAGAGTCCAGGCCAGAGCGATGCCATGTGAGCAACACGTGATCGGACATTGCAGGCTTTGGAGACAGATGAGGACCACGCACGAGGCAAGCGTGCCAGGCCTGCGGGAGCTGGAAAAGGGCAAGAAGATGGATTTCCCCTGGAGCCTTCAGAAGGAACACAGCCCTGCCAACACCTGAGTTTAGCCAGTGAGACCCGTTTTGGATTCCTGACTTCCAGAACTGTAAGATAGAGAATGTGTGTTGCTTTACACCACTGAGCTTGCGATCATTATTACAAGAGCACAGGAAGCTAACACATGCAGTAACGGGGTTGTAGGGAAGATTTTGGCTTGGGGAGAAACAGATAAGAGAGCAGGAAGAGTAATAGGGTCCGTGCTCCTTTCTGCAGCCCGTGCCCCTTGAAGAGGCTTGAGCTTCTATGTTTGGGGGATTTGGACTGGGAGCTGCTGGAATTGCTTTCAAGAAAGAGCCCCATGAACCTCTAGGCATTAAGGGGCCACCTGACAAAGATGGCGCTGATCTGTGGGGAAGGGTCTTCCCCTCACCTTTGTTTTCAACCCCCTTCTACTCTTGGCGCATGAAGAGCCATCTGCTTTGGAAACATCCAAAGTGGAAGCCTGGGCATTGGTATGTCTCTTACCATGATGGAGACGGTCAGCTAAGGGAGCCAGGAGATCTTCCTGGAGGAGCAGCCGATAGGTGGGGGCCTCCGCAGAATGGGAAAAGAATGAGGAGGACGCATGTGCCCAAAATCTTGCAACCAAATTTAAGACATTCCCATAGAGCTCTTCCATGAAGCCAGTGCCTGAGCCCCAGTTAAGAACTATTAGAATTATACCTCCCTTGTATTTTCTCATTGTTCAGCTCGCATAGGACAGAGACACCAGCCAAAAACAGGAAAACTGAGAGCATTCTGAGATGACCCTGACACTCACCCTGACTTACTTTCTTGCTTATTATGATGCAGATCTCATGCTGAACCCCTATACTCTCGACGTCACCACCCCAAGTTCAATACTGTCTCTCAACATTAACGCCTGGAGTTTAAGTACTTGGCCACCCCATCATCTGATTCTTGGCTTTCTGCAGTGTTGCCTCGAGTGAGAATCTCTCTGCTTCCCCAACCCAAAGCCCTCCTCGTGGCTTCACTGGAGTGCCAGTCAGGCAAGCCTGGCCCTCCTGCAAAATGAAGTAACAGATTGGCTTTGATGCAGATATTGGCCATGACCTCTGTTCCTGAAACCCTCAGAAAAATTAAAGAAAAATTTCCCCAAATACAAAATCGTCTACTTTTTTCTCCTTCTCCAATAATGCTTAAAATTATAAAAATGTCTCATTTTAATTTGGTACTTTTATCATTATTCCTAAATTGTCATGAACCAATTCCAACCCTATTCTGAGACATAGATTAAAACGTATCTTTGTAAAATGTATCTCTGTAATTCTCTGTTTCCTGAATCCAGTGCTCCAAGGCTACACCTGGCTTTGTGACCTCAGAATCCATTAATGACAAAGAGCTTATCCTGCCTGAGTACAAATGTTTCGGTTCATTTCTGCAGCCCCACCACTCTCATCTTTATCAGAAACCACCCCCCAAGGATTTTCCATTTTGGTGGTGAGCTGGAAGATACGTGAGTGTCTGCCTTTCGCCAGGCTCTGCCGAGTGTGTTCCCATATGAGTTCTGGTTTATTTCCCACTCTGTTGGCACTAACCCCTCTCACTGGCCTTCCAAAGGGGGAAGTAGACATTCTCTCCTGGTACAGTAACTGTGAACTTTACCCGGGTCATTTCCAATCAGAAGGAAAGAATGTTTTCCTGCCCATGAAAGGAGTATGGCGTTTCTTCCACCCACGGATCACTGCTTGGTAGATTTCTATTAGAAACTTGACGTTCCTTAGCAACTCCCTAGCAACAAAACCTCACCTGAAATTTCATAAAGCTTTCCAGAAATTGTTTTCTAAAAGGACTTATTCCTTCCCAACATTTTTACCCTCAAGGAAATAATTTCTCTTTATTGCTTTTCCTGATCATAAAAGTAATACAAACTTGCTTTAGAAAATTCAAGCAATATACAGATATGAAAGTAAGAATTCCTGGCTGGTACTACTCCTGTCCCTGCCCGCCACCCCCCACCAAGAACATCTCCCAACAAATGTTATTAAACAAGGTTGGTTAGTTATTGTTTTTAAACAGAGTTCAAGTTACTTTCCTCAGCAATAAGTAACAAAACTGTCAAAAATAGAAAATGACTTTCCTTTCTTTTTAAAAAAGTTAGCTCTTGACCTTGACTTCTCTAAGTCTGAGGACCAGTTCTGCAATGTTTCCCTTTCTTTCCTAAATAATAAAAATTCCCTTTATCCTGAATTTCAGCTTTCTAGCCACTGTATTGAATGAGGATAGACTGGGATGAAATTGATGACAGCACAGACTCTATCAAAAGACACTGAGTGAGTTCACCCAATCGGATAAACCAGGTTATACTGTGAGGTATAGACACTGAAATAATTAACGTGAAGGACAAAGATGAGGTGGTATTGACCAGCGATCACGCCAGTAAGATGAGCTGGAAACATCTGTACCTGAAAATAACCAAGGTGCTTTTTAAAGGAAAATAAGTGACGTCGACCTCGCACACATCCTAAAACAGTCCAGTTGTTCTTTCTCTAACTGTGGGAAGTCTGAGCCGGCAGGATTTTATACACACTGGCCCTATGGAAATGTGTATAATATATTGGGGTCTGGCCTCTGTCTTCAGAAAAGCTTAGCATCCTAATTCCAATTTTCTGCATCCAAAATCAGTCGGTATCCTAAAATAAGGTCATTTATCCAATGGCCTAGACAAGACTAAAATAATGCTTCTATGATCGTACATTACTCAAGAGAAAGAAAGAAACCTGCATTTTGACAGTCGTCTATTTATTCAAAAAATTTTATGAAGTGTGAATTTTTATGTCAAACCCGTCACCCAGATGTCTGAGAATAATATGTGCATGAATCTTGCAAAACAAAAGAAAGAATAAATTCTTGACCGGCCCCGTTGCTCGGCTTTAAAGATGCCAGGATTAATAAGAAGAGACAAGGACTCGACTATTAACACCGCAAAATGCACGCCGCGGTCACTGAGAGCACCTGCCAGGGTGAGGAGTATATCCTAAAGGGATATACACCGAGAGAATGTGAAAACCTCAAATATGTCGAGGAACAGTTTCTCATTAGGAACAGCTCAAGCCCCTCTTCAAATTACCCACATAGCAATTTTTCACTTAGGGAAAAAAAAGAAAAGATTGTGTTAGTTTCCCAGAGCTGCTGTGACAAACGACCGCACACTGTGGGACTTAGGCGAGAGGGGTGTAGGCTCTCACAGCTCAGGCGGGGAGAAGCCCAAAGTCAAGGTGTAGCAGGGACATGCGCTCTCCAAAGCCTCTAGCTGGGGCTCCTTCCTCGACGCTTCCGGTTTCGGGTGGTGCTGGCGGTCCTGGCGGTCCCTGGCTCGTACAGGGGTCACTTCAGACTGTGTCCATCTCCGCGTGGCTTTCTGGGTCCGAACAGCCTTGCTCTTACAAGGACATCACTCCTATTGGATGCAGGCCCACACTCACTCTTCCAGTAGAAGCTCACCTTAGCTCAATTACGTCGGCAAAGACTATTTCCGAATCAGGTCACACTCACAGGTTCCATGGACATTAATTTGGGGGAACCCTGTTCTACCGGGTACCATTTTGTAACCGTTAGAAGGGCGCATTTGTTTCAAATTGCCATCTGAACTTCATAGGCAAGCAAGCTTGCGATCTATTTTTGGTCAGTTCTTTGTTTAATTTGAAACATTTCTCACGCACGGAAATACTTCCAGAGTGAGGAGCCACCATGATCCATTTAAAGTCAGCTAATTCTCCGAAAGAACTCGGGCCCTGAAAACTAGGGCCTCAGGAGGGAGGAGGCCTCTGGGCCTGAGCTGTGTTTCTATCACAGGCTGACCAACCAGCCCCATTTGCCCGGATCTTTCTAGCTTCCGTGCTATACCTCTGGTGTTCCAGGAACCGCGCAGCCCCAGGCTCATCGCCTGGAATTGCTCACCGCCTCACCAAGCCTGCGGAAAAGCAACACAGCTTTGAGAACGTCAGGACATGACCAGAATGTCAGAGGCGCGTGGATACGCGACCCTGCAGATCTGCTCTGAACGCTGCTTCTATCCAATCAACCGTTAAAAGGTGGGGTGCAATCCTGGTGTGAGTATCCACACGTGGTCGGCCCGGAATGATATGGTTTAACTGGCCGAGTGGCTGCCCGCGACGACAGCACCGTACGAAGGTAAGTACGGCTGACTCTCTGAGCAACCAAAGGTCCGAGCCCTGTCCCTGCAGGTAACACCACCTGTCTCGGGCCTGGAATGTTACCATCTCTGAGAGTCTTTCCTTTGGATCTTAAACACGAAGTTCAGAACTCTGCTCGGAGCCCTGTGCTATCAACTGCAGTGGCAGGATTGCCCAGGCCTCGCTGCCCCGAGGGAGCAGAGCACAGGTGGGGTGGGTGGGTGGGGATAGTCTGAGACACAGAATATTTAGACCAAGTTTTCAGGTACAGATGCTAAAATACAAAGCATATACAAACACCCCGCTCTCGTGGAAGCAGGTACATGAGTTTGAAAAGCCCCCGTATGGAAGAGAACAGATAGGATTTTATCTCGAATCCTGGCTCTGGCACTCATTTCATATCTGGCGCAGGCAAGTCACTTAATCTCTTTGGGTCTCAGTTTCCTCGACTGTAAAATGAGAAAGATAATCTGAACCTCCTGAAATCACAGGGTTGGTATGAGGTGTGTGAAGTACTCCGTCTCGAAAGCGCAGTTTAAACATGATGCATGATTACGAGAGCGGCGGAGGGGAAGCCTTGGGACAGCCTGGCCAGAACGGGGTATCAGAACAGAACAGAAATCTTGTTGGCCTAAGTCATGACTTCGAAGTTATGCTGAGAGCTCTGGCCAATAACTGTAAGGAAAAGGGCTGTTTGCCCCGGCAATATTTCCAACTACGGAACCTAAAGGATGGGAGGGCTCCTCCGGGGACCCACGAGCCCGGAGGACCAAACAGGGAGGCAGCAGGAACAGAGCGAAGAAAACCAGGAAAGGGAGGGGGGGGGGGCAGGGAGGCTGTCGCCACCTGGGGGTCAGAGGAGTTGGCTGGCCCTGAGCCCGGGGAAAAGGCCCAGCCTCCACTCTCAGCCCAGCCTCCACTCTCAGCCCCTCCATGAGTGCCCGTGGTCAGCTCACAGTTAGGTTTCTTTCTCATAATGAACTAAGCCTCCATTCCTCTCCAGATTGAGGTCACAACCAGAGGGTCACAGATGAGAACTGAGAAGCCCAGCTGCTCTGGTTGCCGAGAGAACACAGTAGTCAAACCGCTAACTAGGGCCTCCAGATCCCAAGTTCCAAGCAGCCCCCTGACACGGAAGGCTGGGAATACTGAGGTCAGTGACACCATTGGGTAAACCCTAAAGTCCTTGAAGAAACTGCTCCCAAGGACTCTTGAGAAGGAAAGGTGGGAGAAGGTGAGGCCAGGGAGCACTGGGGAGCAGGGTTGTGAGGGAGGGTCTTAGGAGATGGGGGGGAGCCAAGGAGCACTTTGTCAGGAGTCCCTTTCCCAAACCACTTGCCCTCTAGCCCAAGCAGACAGGCCCAATGGTCTCCTCCCAGCCTCCCAACCAGGAGGAGACCCTGTAGGAGGCACCATCTATCAAGCCCTCAGAGGAACATAATGCTGGCCCTTTTGGCTTGCGGCCAATGCTCTGAAAACAACTCTGTGGGTGTTGAATTCCTTGAACTTTGAGTAGGAGAAATGACTCTTCTTAGCTTGAGAATGTTGCCCAAGGCCTGGAGTCAACACTGTCATTTCAGAATAAAAGCTCCAATGGCATCTTTCAAAATTCATCTACTTACTTCTGCATATTCTTAATCTTAAAAAGAAATAAAAACAAAAAACAAACCACCCAATTTAAAAATGGGAAAATGTCTTGAGTTGACCTTTCTCCAAAGATATACTAATAGCCAACAAGCACATGGAAAGATACTGAGCATCCCCAACCATTAGGGCAATGCACATCAAAACCACAATGAGACATCCCCTCATAGCCATCAGGAAGGCCGCTATCAACGGCGAGGACGCGGAGAAATCGGAATCCCTGTGCACTGTCACTGGAAATGTAAAATGGTGCCGCCACTACTGAAAAGAATATGATGTCTCCTTCAAGAATTGAACAGAGAATTTCTGTATGAACCAGCAGCCCCACTTCTGGGCATTCACCCAAAAGAATGGAAAGCAGAGTCTCCAAGAGATATCTGCACACCTGTGTTCACAACAGCACTATTCACAATAAGCAAAAGTTCAAAGCAACCCAAGTGTCCACTGACAATGAATGGATAACGTAGCATATCCATAGGATGGAATGCTATTCCATCCCGAACAGGAAGGGAAGCCCATCCCACGCTACAGCATGGGTGACCCTTGAAGACATTATGGTAAGTGAAATAAGCCCATCACACAAAGACAAATTCTGTATGACACCTGTATATGAGGGACCTAGAGGAGCGGCATTTCCAGAGGCAGGAAGTAGAAGAGTGGTTGCAGGGGCTGGAGGACAGGGAATGGGGCATTGTTGCTTCGTGGGGATGGCGTTTCAGTCTGGAGATGAAGCGTTCTGGAGACGTTGTACCATGACGTGAATCTACTCAACACCGTTGGACACTTAAAAATGCTCAAGATGGCATACTTAATGTAATGTGTGTTTTCCTACCATTACAATTCTTTAAATAACAATTTTTTAAAAAGCCAAAGTCTAACCGTCATATAAAGATAAAGACACAATGATTTACAGTAAAAGAGAACACACGTCATCAACAGTTGGTCCTATTTAATAAAGAAGGAAAGGTAGAAACATGAAAGGCTAAGTGGCGCCTAGTGATAAAGAATGAAGGGAATAAACATGAACCAAAGCAAAAAAAGAAGGGGGAGGAAAACAGACCACCGAGAGCGTCCTTGCTAGCTTTTGGAAGATCGAAATATTGCACGCCAGATCGTCGTTCCTACAAGCCATGTTTGCGGTCGCCCGCAGCGGAGATGTTGCCAACTACGCTGTGCTTTCGTGGTCCCCCACACTTTTTCTGGTCACATCTACCAAAGTAAATAAAATGATTCACATCTCTCTCCCCACTACAGTGTCACTGCATCCAAACAGGGGTCACCTCTGTTTCCCTCAGCGTGGTATCCACAGACCGTCCAACACATAAAAGGCAACTCAATAAATACTTTGTTGACTGACTGATGGATTATTTGATTGAGTGAGTGCATGCCTGCATCAATGAATACAGAAATTGCATTGACGTGCCCTTCTCGGGAGTGTAATTGGTGTTATGTTTTAGAAGGACAATTCAGCAAAATCTCTAAGCACTTCTAAAGCACATGCCCTTTGACTCAGAAATTCTCCTCCCAGAAACGTATCCTGTCGATAAAGTCCACAAGGGTGGGAAGACGCCAACGTGAATGTCTACGGCAGCGCTAATTGTAACTGAAAAATTCTGAAAACCATGTGTCTAAGGAAATTAGTCATATGCATTCACCTGATGGGATCTATGTAGTAATTTTTTAAATATATCTTCATGTAACATATTTAAAATCTAGTTTCAAATTTCAAAGGCAGGCTGCTGAAGAATATACCCAGGATAATCCTGATGACGATCTTTTTTTTTTCCCCCCATACTTCTACGTAAAGAGAAGCTCTATAAGGAAAGCTGTCTCAGGAATAGAAGTGTGTTTAAGATGGGGAGAGTGACTTCTCCTTTTCAAGTGATGCCCTTCGTTGCTCTGATTTATTTTATACCACAAAAGGTATTAATTTTAAAATGCGAAAACTAGTATAAAACAATTCTCTAGCCTAGAACATGAAGTCATAGAGATGTATCCACTGAAAGTCAGGACACTGTGCATCCTCTCGATACGCCATGCTTACGCAAAGGATCTCTGTAAGCGAGAAACTACTTTAGTGTTGCCTGAATGCCAGGCTGGCCAACAACGAAAACCGAGCCTCTTGATGGCGGCCATCAGCCTCCGAGGTCACATCAACGACATGTTCTAGGAAGGGTTTAAAGTCTTCGTTTTATCTAATTTTTTCTGTGTTGCTTTTATTTAATGAAAAGGCTAATTTCAAATCTACATTAAGCTAAGCTGAATCCAAAGTCTTAGCGAAGGAGGCCTGGTGGTCTTGTTCATAAAAACACCACTACTGTCCTTTGGCCTTAAACTTCAGGAAGGGGCCCTCAGATGGCTTCATGTTTGCATTTCAGGGACAGAGCAGAGAACCGGACCCTGGCGTCCACTGTTAGATGTTCTTTGGCTATGGGAGTATCGAGTCCCCGCAGCAGGTCCTTCTTTGAGAAGGAGATGACTGCAGTGAATGAATTCTCCACCTGCTGGCTTTGGCTTAGGTCTCCCATTGTCGGCATCATCTCCATGCATACCTCCCGCCGCAGACTATCTGCGACATCACCTTTATAGCCAGTTTCTCTCTCAGGCTCCCAGAGAGCCTTCCTTACCATTGCAGGGACCCCCAGGGACCTCCAGGCAGCAGCCTCCCTTCGGAGGTTGGAGCTGCTTCTCCAGAAGGATGCGTGCACGGTGAGGAGCTCTCTGCAGCCCCGGGACAGGCGTCGTGCCACCTGCCAATGGTCCTGCCTGTGGGACGTTTCACGGTCTCCCAGGTTCTTATGCGAACAGCAGGATCCGTGCGAGCCGTGTCTTCAGGCTTGGCCCGTCTTCCTTCTGGAATTACCTACAGTACTCACCTGAACTGAGAGGAGAGTCTCAGCGCGGACATCAAGCACTGGCCTTTTTCTTCCTATCCTGTCTTTCACGTCGGGCCAGAGCAACCTAAGAATTATCAGCAGATCTCCTCGGAAATAACAGACTGTTGGGCATTCGAAGATGGATCCGCTCGTTCTTGGTTTCTCGTTTTCAAGCTAGGTGGTCTTTATAGTCCTCAGGCAAGAGGTTCACACTCCTGAGCGGTACATGACTTAGAATCCCCCTCTGGACACCTCCAGAATTCCTGTTCTAGAACCCAGAGGCTGTGTGTGTGTGTGTGTGTGTGTGTGTGCGCGCGCGCGTGTGTCCTAGAAGTCGCTCCACGATTCTCCTCTGCTCCCTTTTCTGCTACCACCTCCTTGCCTTTTCTCAAGCATTCATTTTACTGTAGATGATGTCTTGTTTGGGAGAGGGCTTGGGGGTAAGAGATAGGATAAACTTTGAGGAATTTTAAAGCACCTGAGCTCCTCAGGATAATCTCAGCTACGCCTCAGTAACAAACCCTCCATAAAGGCTGATGTTGCCCAAGGCCGATTGGGCAGCCCACTTGCTTCGGTGGCTTCCCAGGTGGTCATGGCTGGGGAAGAGACAGAAGTGGAGAATCTAGAGGGATGTTCTGAACGCCGGGCTTGCAGGTGGCTCCCGTAACTTCGGCCCACATCCTGCAAGCTGGAACCCAGCCACATCCTAACTTCAAGGGAGACCAGGAAAGGCAGAGAAGAGGAATGTGGGGCAGTCACTGATAGTCACAGCCCGGGCACCCTAATGTGTATTGTGACACTGGTACCTGCGAACATCCCTGGGAAGAAAAAAGGGAAGGTCCTCTTTCCCCTTTTACGAGACAACCAGATGAATGGCTTGTTCAGCATCACAGAGAAGCCAACAGGCAGGGTGTTCCCGCTGATTAAGCCTGTACCATGCGCCAAGCGCTCTGTGCCAGGTGCCAGATGTCTGTGACCTTGGGTCTCACAGGTGTTAGTGTTTCTCCCATCTGACAGGTGAGGAAGCATGCTTGGAGGCCGGCCGCTCCTCCAAATCAGAGTGCCCAGGAAAGAGCTGTCCAGAGAGCCCAGGTCTTCAGACCCTGGGTCTGAGTGCTATCTGCCAGTCTGAGTGGCCAGCCCCCGCCCCCACTCACCTTGCATCTACCAGCTCCCTGCAGACCCTCCAGTCCTCTGTTCCTCTACCATAAGCCACCCCAGAAGCCACACAAGTAACCGGCTACCCAGCCTGCAACCAGCTCAGCACCCCCGTGACCCCCATTTCTGAGCCAGTCCCAGTAGGGACCAAGGCAACCTCGGCCCTACCAGGGGGAGGGGGCCAGCGCTGTTGTCACTCTCCCAGGAGACCCCCAGCCCTTCAGCACCCTGGTTTCTTGATTCAGACTCAAGTTCCCTGCTGGGTCCTGGGCCCATATCTGAGTCCCATCTGGTCTCAGGGCCTGAAAGCCTATAAAGATCTGCCAGTCTATTCCCTGCCAGCCCCCTACCACAACTCTCATCTCAGACAGGCTGAAGGCCAAGCTTTGGACTCCCTGGCCCAGCACTCCCTTAACCTCTGGCTGCAGGGGCGACACCTTACCTCTTCAGATGGCCTCACAGGAGAGCACGGTTCCCGATCCCTTGTGGGTGTGGCCTATACCTCATAACCATCTGAGCCCAGGGTTCCAGTACTCCAGCCCCAGTCATGTCAGGAAGCAGTCAATTGTCTCCCTTCTCCGCCCTCTGTCTTACTGACCAAGTATCCCACCCGACTCCTGACTCCAGCATCGATCACCGTGGGAAATGAGGCCAACTTTGGATATTGTCAGCAGTTCTGAGGTCTCAACTCCCACCGTACCCCACCCCTAGCTAGAGCCCTGCACCTCCAGCGTCTCCGTGGAAACTATTTTTCCAAGTGTTGCCTATAAAATAACCCTTATTGCAATGTAAGGATTTATAAATTGCTAGGGAAGCAAAGCACGTTTTTTAAGGACAGAGCTGAGTGGAAAAACACCATTGTGGTTGTAGGAGGCGTTCTGAACGCGGCCAAGGAGGAGCTAGAGCCCTGAGCCCCGTCCCCTTCCGTCTGCTGGGACTACCCGTCCCCACGTTGTCCATCTGCATGGCCCCCTGAGAGCATCCAGGTTCATCAATCATGACCCTGGGAGGCTGACCGGAGGCAGGCTACAGAGCTCTGTGTGGGGAGGAAGACCCTGAGGACCAGGGAGTGCACTTCATTCCTGGTGTTAAAAAGGATTCTTTTAATCCAAAATGCACCAAGATTAAGTCTAATGTAACCCTGATTTGGAAGTGAGGCTTTACACCTCAGCCTGACAATGATCTTTGAGTGGAGGAGCTGAGGCTAACATGGAGCTGTTGGGGGCGCCATTTTGAACTCGCTTGAGTGGGATACAGAGATGGGCCTTCTGCAGCAGAGGAAAGCCTGACACATAAACCAAGAGAAGGAGAAACTGGAGTCCTTGGAGGGGTCTCCTGGAGGGTCACATCCAGCTCCAGGGCCCGATTCCCTCCCACCCTGAAACCAGCAGCCTCCGGGCCTTGGGTTCAGAGAGGCTCCTATGCCTTGTGAGTTTCCTTTGTTGCTTAAGCAGCTCATGTGACTTTCTGGGCTCTGCCGCCAAAATTCTTCAGTAATACAAGGTGTAACTGAGAAAGACCAGCATTGATCAATTAACAATCAGAATTTCCCATCAACACTTACAAGAACTTTTATAGAATGCATCTAAATTATGAACAAATTAATCTGGTGGCCAAGCAGCAGATATTTATTTTCCTTGAAATGGTTACTATTCTGACCCAGCTTTCTCAGAATTGGCACATTGGTAAATTAAATCTATTTTGTTTATTGTACACAAGCCACCACAGACCGATTGCACAAGGTAGGTTGCTATTTTTATGGTAAATTGCCTTTGACTTTTTGACTTTCTGAAATTCTTGCAGAATGTGCCAGTCTTTCTTGGCCCCGGGTGGCCAAGTCTCCAGTTGCCTTAATTTCAAACCTGGTTTTTGTTTTGTTTGTTTTTTCAGCCATAATAGGAACGTGTATATCTGATTGCTGGTCCAAAATGTAATAGGAAGGAGGAAATTGGTTAAAAAGAAATTCAGTGAATTCTTCTTGTGTTTGTGTGGGCATGCGCAGTGCCCCTCCACACACATCAATCCTGTCCCTGCTGTCTGCCAGGCCCCGTGCCAGCTGCCGGGTACTCAGAGACAAACAGGACAGTGTCTCAGTCCTCCAGGAGCCTCACAAGGTCATCAGGAAGACAGACAGGTAGCCAGGAACCACGATGCCACGTGACAGGTCCAAAAGGAGCACAGTCTTTGGGCACTCAGAGAACAGAGTGAGGCAACATGCCAGGCTGATCCAGGAAAAGCACAGAGCAGTGTGGGCGTGGAGGGGCAGGGCCCTGGTGGTGGACTGGATGGTCTGCCAGGCAGGAATGGGAAGAGCACTCCAGGAAGGAGAGAAGGACAGATAGAAACATGGTGTTGACAAGGCACTAGGAGGACTCGAGAAACAGCTAGTAGGCCTGTTCCCTGAATGACCCAGACCCCGTCCGTGCCCTATAAGTACAGGAAGTAGAAATACCCTTTGGTCTTTATTTCTTCCTTACTTCTTTCCTTTTTTGTCGTTGTTTTTTGTGTAATAACAGCTATATATGTGTATTTCACATGCCATACAATTCACCTGTCAAGTGTACGATTCAATGGTTTTAAGTACATGCCCAATGTTGTGCAATCATCTCCACCATTTAATTTTAAAATTCCATCACCCGAAAAAGACATTCTGTGCTCAGCAGTCCCTTCCCCCTCCCCCAACCCCTGGAACCACTAATCTGGTTCCCATCTCTATAGATTTACCCATATTGGACATTTCATGTAAATGGAATAATGCAACGTGGGGTCTTCTGTGACCGACTCGTTTCACCGAGCATCACGTTTTCCAAGGTTACAAGGCAGCAGCACGGATCAGCACTTTGTTCTCTTTTACCACCAAATAACATTCCGGTGCATGGATAGACCACATTTCGTGTATCCACTGAGGGACATTTAGTTTATTTTCACTTTTTGGCTACTATGAATTCAACTTCTGTGAACATTCACATACAAGTTGTGTGTGGACGTCTGTTTCTATTTCTGTTGAGTACATACCTAGGAGCAGAATTGCTGGGTCCCATGGTAACTCTGCGTAACATTTCGAGGAACCCCCAGGCTACTTTCCAAGGTAGATGCACTATTTCACATTCCTTCCAGCAGTGCATGCAGGTTCTAATCTCTCTGTATGTTCGCTAACACTTATTATTTTCTGTGCTTTTGATCAAAGCCGTCCTCGCAGGTGTGACGTCATACCACACGGTGTTTCCGTTTGTATCTCCCTGGTGACGAAAGACACTGATCATCTTTTCATGCACTCTTTCTTTTTTAAAGCTCTTTCTTAAAGCTCAATAAATGCACGACTTCTTGGCTTAAGAAGTGATGTGAAGGAGCCAAGGGACATCACTTCTGATCGGGTACGTAAAAGATTGCTGGACCCAGAAAGGGCACAGACATCGGTGACAGCTATCAAGCTGGGTAAAGACCCACTGCACCGTGTGAAAGAGGGAAGCTCTGAGAACCCATCAATCTATTTAATTCCTGGTAACAGCGAGGATGTTTTCATCTGAGATTTACCATGATTAAATATAGCTGGATCTGTACAATGTGTTGGAAGGCTCTTTAATATACAAAAGACAAAACAAAACAAAAAACATAGAAGTCAGACAAACCTAAACTTGACTTCCTGTGCTGTCACTTAATTGTGTGGCTTTGTGCAATTTGCATAATCTCCATAAGGCTCAGCTTCCTCGACTGTAATATGGGAAAACAAATACCTAATTCATAGGCTTATTGTGAAAATTTAAAAAATATATTAAAAGAAACCTATCCCTTGATGGTCAATAAATTTTGGTTTCTTCCTCTTCCTTCTAATACTTGACGGGGGACAGCTTTGCAATGGCACATCGTCATGAATTTCATAACTGTTAGTGTTCCATAACAACGATAAAATGCCCCTGGATGTAGGAAAGGACTTTCCGACTGCATCGGCTTGGTTGTTTGGCAAAGGCCGAGACCTAGGGCCAGATGCAGTCAGGAAACACGGCTGTGCCTCCCCCAGCCTGGTTCTCCACAGCTGAGCAAGCTCAGAGAAGGATCTGATTATGTTTTCCCCTCACCTTAAAGACCTCAAAATCTCAGTGTGGTTTGGATGGAATTGGCAAGGTGGTTTGGATGGTACGGGGACTACGTGCTGTGTGCTCCGTCAACAGATTCCTGGAAGGCTGAGTTTTCTGGGAAGGTCGTGGAGAAGTTGTTCCCTGAGCCAAGGGTGGGAAGAGGAGGAAGAAGTAGATGGTTAAAGAGGAGCTTTAACTTCTTTCTCTCCAAAGGGAAACTGATATGTGAGGCAGGCCTCGGCTGGCAAAGTATCTGGCGGTTGAGAGGAAGTGAGCAAAACTTTGGTTGAGCAGAATTCACATGGAATGAAGCAGGAAATCTAGCAGTAAGAAACAGCCTCTCCGAATTCCTCCTCTTCTACCATATATGGCTCTTTAAATGTGATTGTCAGAGCTCTCCCAGATGGCTGTCTCATGGTTTGTGTGACCATTCTCGTCCATAGTCAGCTCATGGACAAATGGAAAGAGCATTGTCCTGCCAGTACCATCGACCCCCTGCCTCCCAGATCCCCACGGAGCTGGTCGTGGAGCTGGGGCCTGCCAATTCCCATTACCAGGCCAGAGTAGGCTCCTTGTGGGATCTGTCCCTTCCGTTCCACTCTCCTCTCTGGCAGCCCCCTGGCACTGGCTGGGTATTCCTGACTTTTCTGGCTGCTGGCTAGAAGGCAACAGTCTAAAGATGTCTATCTTTTGAGTAAATATGTGTATGCAAGTCTATATATTTATACCATGAATATCCAAAATATATGTTATGGACTGAATGTTTGTGTCACCCTCCCGAATTCATATACTGAAGCCCTACCCTCCAGTGGGATGGTATTTGGAGAAGGGGTCTGTAGGAGGGTAGGGGGGTAGGGGGGCCCCATGATGCAATGACAGGTACTGGAGTTTTGGATTTCTCCCCACTTCTGCATAGGGAAGAGGTCACATGAACACATAGCAAGATGGCAGCTACCCAGAATGTAATGAAGAGGCTTGCAACCCACCTTGCTGGCACCTTGACCTTGAACTTCCAGCCTACAGAACCGTGAGACATAAATTTCTCTCATTTTAAGCTGCCCTGTCTGTGGTATTCCATTAGGGCGGCCAGGCTAAGAGAACATATACAAATATGTTTACTTCTGGGCAAAGCTCTTGAAGTGCCCCGTCGCAGTTGTACGAAAGCACCTGCTTTTCTCTTTACAGATTATGGGCTTTTAAAGCAACAGTTCCTTTCTTTCAGGTGTTTTCTAAGAACCCCGTGTACCTCACGGTAAAGATGTCTCGTGAGACCACGGCACTCGGTGAGGTGATTTCACACGTCTGTACAGCTCCCTGCTTCTGCAGTCCTCCAGGTGCCCTAAGTGACTAAAGAACACAGATACCTTATAACATTTTTGGAAGCTCTTACCCCGTGAAGCCTTGCGCTTGTCCTTATTCCTGTGTGAGAATATGTCCACACTCAATATATTTCATCACCGTTTTCAACTTCAGACTAACATCCAAAGCACTATACTGATTTTCTAGTTTGGGACATGCATTTTTCCAAAGAGCGCTCACTTTTGGTGAGGGTCTTTAAAACAAGAAAATGTTTTCCATGGTGAGTCTGCTTGCTGCCCAGCAGGTCTGAGGAATGCACGTGTAGCTGGAGACCAGCTCAGCTCACCCCTTGTGGAGAAAACTGGAACATCAGGTGGGAGAGAGGCAGGGTGGAACCAGGTGTCCTCTGTGAGGCTATCCTGAGTCAAAATATTTTCCCACAGGCATTGCGTATCACGTGAGCGTGAATGATCTCATTTGTCCTCATTGAACATACCTTCTGTTCGGCTCCATTCTGGTAACAGGCCACTTCAGTCAGGCCGCTGTCAAGTTTACCTGTTGCTTTTCTGAGGCACGGCTGCATTTGGGACAGGGGCTTAGATGTGAGAAGTGCCATGCCGGACCCCAGGAGGAAAGCCTTTGGCCTAATTGCTCACACCTGCGGAGATGTCCATACATGTCCTCACTATGTTGTGAGAGAACTGGAAAAATTGTACCATCAACCGCTCTGATGGCTTGAGAATTTGAGAGCGCGAGGGGCAGGACAGACCTCCATCCGCGCCTGTGCCCTGGGCCCAGGCAACGTCAGCAGCGCCCACCTGACCTGGGCTGCGGCTGAGCCTCTGCCAGCTCCGCCGAGCCCTAGAGCCTGTGTCCTGCCCCTCGCTGTTCTGCCTCGGAAGCAGAGAAGGTTGGAAATCACAGACTCAAGCGCCTGCCTTTAATGGGTGAGGACACTGAATCGCAAAGATGCAGAGATGTGAAGGGACCGCCATGGTCATTCAGTGAGTCAGAGGCTGAACGCAGGCTGCCTCCTACTCTCTCGACGCCAAGGCCCTTCCCCCATCTCAAGTGGCCTCGTGGTGACCTGCCTCGTCCCCTTCGGGCGTGCACAGGAGAGTGGCCGCCGTCAGACGCCCTCGTGGGAGGCCCTGGTGCTCCCGTTGCGCTCCGACCGCAGCCGAGCGACGGCCCGAAGCTCCATTGAGCCAGTGCTCTTAGTCACCTAATTGAATGGGAAGACCCAGCCACCACCCTGGCCCGTCATTATTTCGAGGCATCCTGTTCCCGTGGTGTTTTAACACCTGGTCCTCCCCCTGCTCCACCCAACACCCACAGCCACCGCCCCAGCAAGGCAGTGTTGTAGGAATTTGAGCTGTTTTCCCCGTAGGAAGGCAAGTTTCAAAGTAGGAGGTGCAGCTATATTTAAAAAAGAGTGGTTTTGGGGCGCCTGGGTGGCTCAGTCATTAAGCGTCTGCCTTTGGCTCAGGGCGTGATCCCGGCTTTATGGGATCGAGCCCCGCATCAGGCTCCTCCGCTGTGAGCCTGCTTCTTCCTCTCCCACTCCCCCTGCTTGTGTTCCCTCTCTCGCTGGCTGTCTCTCTCTCTCTCTCTCTCTCAAATAAATAAATAAAATCTTTTAAAAATAAATAAATAAAATAAATAAAAAAGAGTGGTTTCACTGCATCCAGAAGAGTGGGAGCTAACACGGACTTGCGATCCTGGTGCACGATCCTGGCGTCGGTCTTGAGGGAGATTTCAAGAGAGAACAGAACGGTCCAGTGTGAGACAGAGGGACATCCCACGTTGACCTTCCCGTTCTATTCAACAGCTGTTCAGGTAGCGCCTGCTTCGGGCAGATCCCTGGCGGGGTCGGGACACGAGAGAGAAAGAGGTAACATCTCCGGCCTTGGAGAGCCTACCGTTTTGAAGGAAGAAAACACGTATCCAAATGCAGCGTGGTTGTTCACGGGCGGCGGGAGGTGTTCTCCTCCAAGACCAGTGCAGAGCCCGTGTTCTGTCTGCAGGGTGGAGCCCCGGGTCTGCGGAGAGCGGGATGAGGCCCTGAGGCCCCGAACACGCCGAATCCACAGGGCAGGGCCCACCTGCGTGCCGCGCCCCTCTCCCAACATTCCGTGGCCATTGTTCCGGTGTAACTTGGGGCTCTCCTTTGGGGTCAGATTCAGGGACTCTGGGATGTTCTGAAACCTCGTCTGTGCAGGAGGCTCCGAATACCATGAAGGGGGCCCTGGAGGAGGATTTGGAGCTCAGGTTAGATCGCCTGCATTTAGGCTCAGACGCTCCAAGCCTAAAAAGCAGCAGGAGGAGATGGGCACCTCACAGAGGCCTGGGTAGGATGCTTGGAGGAGGAAGGGAGCTCTGAGCAGACGCAGAGCCCAAGAGGCTCCTCCTGTCCTGCTTCTGACGGGCGGGAGGCCAGAAGGGGGCCCAGAGGACCTCCAGCTCACCTGGCCCACAGCGGCTCTTTCCAGCCGCCCAGTCTGTCCCCACCCGAGGCGTCCAGGCCACACTGCAACAGGTCTCCAATGCGCTCCTTCTGTTCACAGATTCCATCCTGACTCACACATAAACCGTGATTTATTATTACCTAGGACAGTGCGCTCTGATATTTTCTCTAACTTGTTTCATTGTATTAAAATGCAGATCAGGGGCGCCTGGGTAGCGCAGTTGTTATAGCGTCTGCCTTCCGCTCAGGGCGTGATCCTGGCGTTCCGGGATCGAGTCCCGCATCGGGCTCCTCCGCTGGGAGCCTGCTTTTTCCTCTCCCACTCCCCCTGCTGTGTTCCCTCTCTCGCTGGCTGTCTCTCTGTCACATAAATAAATAAAATCTTTAAAAAAAAAAGTCTTAAAAAAAATAAAATAAAATAAAATGCAGATCATTCCAGGGTCCTGGGATGGAGCCTGCTCAGGGGGAAGTCTGTTTCTCCCTCTCCCTCTGCCCCTCCCCACCCTGCTTGTACTCTTGCTCTCACTCTCTCTAATAAAGATATAAAATCTTTAAAAATAAATAAATAAAATGCAGATCATAGCCCTCCAAATTGATTTCATGACCCCCTGGAGGGTCGTGACCCATAACATGAAAAACAGGTCTAGGCATCAGGTGCCTTATGCGGCAGGAGAGCAAATGGTCGGAGACCGGGTGGAGGTGAAGGGCGGGGGATGCGGGCCGGGGCGGGAGCACCGTGTGGGGGCTCTCCGTGGCCAGGAAGGAGGGCCGTTCTAACACCCAAGGGACCCAGGGACTCCGCCAGCCTCTCCACCTGTACAGAAAGCGAGAGAGGAAAGTCAGTATTATTACCAAACACAAGAAGCCTATGTGGTCTGACACAGGACTTTCCAGTATAAACTAACGGCCTAAACTAAAACAGCCGAGACATTTTAGTGCGCTCGCCTTGTGTATTACAAATTACTTTAACATCACAATTTCATGAATACCTGCGGAATGTTACCACGTCTGCCTTAGCAATGGGGGTGGGGTGAGCCCATTTCTTGCAATGCAGGCGTGTTTAAAATTGCTGGAAAACTCAAAAGAAAAACTGAGGAAATGCCTATCAGTGCGCAGAGAGAATCGCCACTCGGCCCACAGCTTGCCAAATGTATTAGGAGAGTGCTTGGATAATTGTAACGTGTAATTTAGAAGTGACAATAGCTGTTATTGCAATGAGAGAATAAATTTCTGAGAAGATCAACAGCCTGGATCCCGAGCACCAGGGGTTGGACACGCCACAGTGCGTACTGGATGGTGCCCTTTCTGTGAAACCCAGAGCAGCAAGAACTAACCTGGGGTGATGGGCATCAGATCAGGGGTCACCGGGAGGCGTGGGGGGTTGGGATGGAGTTCGACTGCAGAGAGGTACAGTGGAACCTTCTGGAATGATGGATGGATCTTATATGGTCCGGGGCGCCTGGGTGGCTCAGTCAGTTAAGTGTCTGCCTTCGACTCAGGTCAGGATCCCACGGTCCTGGGATGGAGCACTGCGTTGGGCTCCCTGCTCAGTGAGGAGTCTGCTTCTCCTTCTTCCTCTTTCCCAGCTTGTGCTCACTCTCTCTCAAATAAATAAATAACATCTTAAAAAAAAAAAGATCTTATATTGTGATTGGGAAGGTGGTTGTGCAGATAATGCACTTGCCAGAAATCATCAAACTGTACAGTAGACAACAGACACATTATGCCAGACATAAATTAGGCTTAAAGCTGCTTAAAAAAAAAAATAACTAAATTAATCACTACGCTCAGCTGAGGGTCACATGGATTATGCACGGATAAGAACATTTTCAGAAGAAAACAAAACGGCTGCCCCCAAAATGAGAATCTTCGTGATCTCCATGTACCCAAGCCTGGTAGAAATTTCTAACACCCCATGGCAGGCAGTTTTCCTAGCAGCCGACAAAATGAATCTCAGCACATGCCAGTGACACATCAGTTTTAGTTGATAAAGACTCATCTTAGAAGCTGCCGATACCTCGTTAGTAAGAGTGGGCAGTCATAAACTAGGAGTCCTTGGATGTGGGTTCCTTAGCCCACGAGACAAACAGTAACTTGCCTGCGGGGACCCATCTAAGGTCCACCAGTTGGACCTGCTCAACATCCGAGGTTCACAATGCACATTTGAGAATCACCGCCGTACCCACGCCTCCTGCCACGTCAGGAACACGAGGGTGGCGTTGCGGGCCCTCACTCACATGGCTGCATCTGTCATGCATGGCAAACCTTGGTCTCTCCTTATGCCTTGCCTGTCTCCCGCCCAGGGAAACAAGCAGACAGTTTGCTTTGAGTTCTCTCCTTGCACCTCCAGGCGTCCCGGGCCGTGATGCCCATTACCTGGCTGTGAGCTCCTCTGGGGAACCTGGCAGGTACCCACCTTCTGTCTCATGCAAGGCTTTCTGCTCTGCCCCACATGCCCCACGGCCCAGGGACCAGCTCTCCAGCGGGACATTCTCTCCCCGGCGGGCTCCTTCCTTCCATCATTCCCCAGAAGGGTGCAGCCCAGCCATGAGACAACCACAGCAGGCCCGTGGCCCTGACTTCTCTGTCTGCACAAAACAACCCCTGGGCCACAGTGAAGGCCGGTGTGGGTGTCCCGAGTCCGTACAGTCAGACAGAGCGTGAGGAGAACCAGGCATCTCTGTATCCAGCAATCCCCTTACGTCTGTGGACACACAGCAGAAAAGGAGGGCCACCCCAAGTCTAAATACTGGCGAGTTGTACCTTATGCTGCATTTACAGTCTGGCCTCCGCCCTCACCCCCCCGAACCTTCAGCTTACTCCCGCAGAATCAGTCTTGTGACCTAGAAGCTAACCCAGCCCTAAGTCAGAGCGTGGATCAGGTGCGCCGAGCCCAGGACTCCTGGGTGATGCCTGGCCTGGTCAGGTCCCCTGGGGACCCCATGGCAGGGGCCTCCTCTAGCATCTCTGGGTCTCCTGGCAGTTGGGGGAGGGGAGAGCACAGCTGTCAGGGAGCCCAGCCTGCCTAGACTCCACTTTAGGGGGCTGGGGGAGCCAGTTCGGAACAAAAGCAGCTCCAATCCTCTGTTTGGTGCCAAGGGCGGGATGTGTGGAGGGCAGAAGCTGTCGGTGCTGGAGAAGGCGGCTACCGCAGTGAGAGTCTCCTGCGAAGGCACAGAAGATGGACCTGCCCTGGTGGCTCGATGCTCAGAAGGAAGTTCTCACCCCAGGGGCAGGAGGGGAACAGGGCAACGGGAGGGTGCGTGCAGGTGCCACGAGGCCCCGTGGTGGGGGCCGGCTTACCTGCCGGGCAAGTGCCTCTGGTCAGCATCGCGGGGCCGGAGCAGGATCGGGAGGCCAGCTGAGGTGGGTCCACAGGACTGTGCAGCGCTAACGTGAGTGACCTTCCCGCAGCTCTATGTAGCTCCCAGATGCAGGAGGTGAAGCGGCCGCAGGAAGATCGGCCCGCAGTTAGATTCTGCCTCCAGGACCACGCAGCGGACTCACACCAACTTGCTTGATTCGGTGAGTTTCGCCTGTGTGTGGTTCCTGTCTCACCGTCGAGGGTGTGTGCTCCCTGAGCCGAGGGACCGTGTCTCCTACTTCTTCATCGGTCCGAGAGTGACTTGCACAGGAGCATAAATAAGGCGATGGTTTCTATTTTTGTTTTGTTGTCATAGTTAGGTAGGTTCTATGCATTGTTTTCAATACTGGCATGAACTCTCTCTCTGCCCAAGGCAGGGCTTGAACTCAAGACCCCGAGATCAAGACCTGAGCTGAGGTCAAAAGTCAGACGCTTAACCAACTAAGCCACCCAGGTGCCCCTGAACGAACCCTCTTAAAAGAAAAAAAAGATAGTTCTGAAAGACTTCAATGGAAATTATGATTTCGATGCACTTGAAAGCAATGCATCTTTTTAAGATTATATTGATTTATTTTAGAGAGAAGGGGGGAGGGACAGAGCAAGCAGGAGAAAGAGCCTCAAGCAGACTCTGTGCTGAGAGCGGAGCCCGACATGGGGCTCGATCCCAGGACCCTGAGATCATGGCCTGAGCCGAAATCCAGAGTCCGCCACATAATGGACTGCTCCACCCAGTGCCCTGAAAGCAATGCATTTTAAAACAGTGAATGCAGAGAGGGTGACCGTTCATGCGTCACTCCCTGACTCAGGGACCCCCACCTGTCCCGGGTAAGAAAGTAGACCCTGGGCAGAAAGGGAAGACGGAATGGGCGTTTGCCCAGCTGGCCCTTGCTGGAGTGGCCATGTGCTGGCCAGAGAGGAAGCAGACATGCAGTGGCTAGCGATGGGAGAGGAGACGGCTAGTGTGCAGGGAGAAAAGCCGTTCCAAGAGTTTGTCTAAAGGAAAGCAGCAAGAAGCCTCCAGGACGCATGTGGCAGGTGACCTTAGGGGCTGTGGAGGGGCAAGGAGTGCCCAGGGTCTCAGGTGGGATGCTTCAAAGCCACGGGTGTGGTCCTACAACCAAGTGGGACTGAGTAGGAAGGAGAATTTCCCCTGATTCTGGAATCTAAAAACATTCAGCCTCTAGTTCAAATGGTGCCGGGACAACAGCCCTCAGTCTCCACGAAGATGGAGATTATGGAAACTCAGAGCAACTTCCAAATGACAATACGAGCTGTCACTGGGTTCTGGGAAGAGTTGGCACTAATCATTAGGCAAGTGAAAATAGATTAGGAAGAGCTTCCCCAGGCTCCAGCTGAACAGACCCCACTTTGCTTCATGAAATACAGACTGGCCCCAGTTTCTGCCCCCAGGTTCAGATTTGGGTGTCCCACCCGGAGAACCAGCCAGCTTCCCCTGCACCCATTAGGTATAATGTCCTGGAAAAGGCAAGGAACTGACTCCACCAGGCCACATCCTGCCAGAGCAGGTGACCAATAAATCTATGAAAATACGCTCAAGCCCTGTAGTAATCACACAAATTCAAATGGAATGAGTAACGAGGTCATCTTTTGCCTATTAAACTAGTAAATTGTTTAAAATGATAATACTGTTAGGAAGGGTGCCAAGAAATTGACATTGATGACTATTTCTAAGAAGGCAAATTGATTCACCATTCTGAAATCATTGGTGTATTGAAAAATTAAAAATATGGACATATGTTTACCTGTCCGGCACGTCCTCTTCTGGGCAGCCATCTCTTCTCTGGGGAATTTCTGTGTGGCTTCAAATCAAGGAGCCATTTCTCCTTGCTGCTAAGGATAGTACGAGACGCAAGCCAGTAAGCAAAGCTTCCCTCAGGATTTTTCCCGGGGCTCTCAGGAAAGGCACGACTGCATACATAGCCTCAGTGCACGCACAGAACTAAATACTCTCCAGACACGGAGAGGGCAGAGCAGGAGCTGTAAACACCAGCGAGAGAAGAGCTTCACATGCAGTGCTGCATGGAAATTAAGAAATGCAAGTTTTCAAGCACACAAGATAATATATGTTTCCCCAAATGACATATATGTGCAAATAAAGGTCTAGAAAACAGATCGGAAGGACACACACACACATAAATTGCTCAGAAGTAGGATCAGTGGGATAAAATTTGGGATGGAATGAAGAAGGAAATGAAATAATACAAAATTTTTCTAATGGATTGATGAAGACAGAGTGCCCTGAGTGGATATCAGGAGCCATTCAGTTCCGTGCACCTAAGACGCAAAACAGCAAGAAAACGACGAGCACGCAGCCCCGTTGCCCAGTAGTTTAAGAGACTAGAAGCTAGCTAGTTATTTGGGAATTCAGACTGATCAAACGAATTACGGTACATCCATATGATGAAATGATACACAGCCATTAAAAAGCACACAGCATTGTGACATCACAATTTCTAAGAGGTGCCTGCTTGGTCTACATCCCCTTCCTGGCACAAAACACCTAAAACCCTTGGAATTTCCTCTAAGGAAAGCCGTAAAGATGTCTTTTATTATGTTAATGAGGTGGCTTTTGGAGAGCACCTAGGATGGGGGCTGGTTGCCAGGGGAACCAACCTTGTGATTAGAGGCTTGGAACACACCATACCCGCTGCCCCCACCCGGCCCCACTCCTAAGAGGAAAGAGGGCTTGCGATTGAGTTCAATCACCAAGAGCCAATGATTTAATCAATAGCGCCCTGTAATGAAGCCTCCCCGGAACCATAAAGGACGGGGTTAGGACAGCTTCCTGGTCAGGGAACTCGCAGAGGTAAAAGGAGAATGGTGCACTCAGAGAGTGCCCTGGGCACGTCTTCCATCTGGCTGTTCCTGGGTTATATCCTTTTACACTAAACCAGTAAACTGGTAAGTGAGATGCTTCCCTGAGTTCTGTGAGCTGCTCTAGCAAATTCATTGAACCTCTCCCTGTCACCAGTCCATCAGAAGCACAGGTAACAATGTGGACTCAGGATCGGCATCTGAAGGGGAGGGGAGGCGGGCAGGCTTGTGGGACTGAGCCATTAACCCGTGGGATCTGAGAGCGGAAGCTATCTCCAGGTGAGCAGTGTCGGAATGGAGTTAAACTGTGGGATACCCAGCTGGTGTCAGAGGGTTGCTTGGATACGTGGAGGAAAAAAAATCCACACACTGGAACTGGAATCAGAATCATAGTTGCAGAAATTAATTAATCGATATAGAAAGTTATTCATGATGCATTGATTAGTAAAAAAGCAGCTTATACAATAGTACATATGATTGATTCATACATAAAATAGAGAACATTCCAGAAGAATGTATACCAAAGAGGGACCCTGGATGGCTCAGTCAGGTAAGCGGCCAACTCTTGAATTTTGGCTCAGGTCATGATCTCAGGGTCATGAGATCAAGCCCCATAGCAGGCTCCACGCTGAGCAAGGAGTGTGCTTGAGAGCCTCTCCCTCTCCCTTCACCTCTCCCCCTGCTCATATGCTTGTGCTCTCTCTCTCTCTCTCAAATGAATGAATAAATTAAAAAAAAAGAATGTATAGTGAATCATTAAATGTTGTTACCATTGAGATAACAAGTCCTTTTCCCCCTTTTTTTCCAGGTTTATCTGTGTCTTCTGATAGTTCAGCAGTGAACATATATTACTTATACGATAAAGGAATGCAAAATTTTCAAAAGGAGCTTTTATTCAGTAGGAAATGATGTGCTAACGAGCCAAATCTCAAATGCAACTCCTCTCCACCCCGTTAGCATATTTCAGTGATTGCAAGTGTCAGACTATTTTTATGCTGTTATAGTCCATCAACCCCTAGATGTGTTGATTTCTGGAGGAAAAAGAGATCAGCACCTTCAGATAGAGCATGAATGACCTGCAGGTGTTTCCCGCAATGAAGGAAGAGCCTAAATATAGAAAATTCAACTGTGAGAATGAATTCACACTGTTCCGTGATGTGAACGTAAGCAGGTTTTCTTCCTGGGCTATTCTTCAAGCCCGCTGCATGTGCAGTGGGGCTGTTCGGGTGGATGTCAGGATGTAAGGTAGTTTTCCGTTCTGTACGCCACTCGCCGCCTGCTTCTGGGTCACTTGGCACCGTGTGCCCACATCATCCTGTTGGAAGGAGCCCGAGGGAAAGACCACGGTGGTTAAGGGCACAAAAGCTGGACTTTGCCAAGAACAACACTCACGCCACTCTGACTTCACAGGATGGGCCTCGATCCAAGGAGGCGGGCTCTCTCCCGAGGAAGCAGGCTCTCTCCCCTGGTAGAGAACACAACTGAGAAAAGTAGAACTTGCCCAGGACCTACTAAGACTTTCCTGTAACTTATGAAATAACTTCCAAAGTTAGAAGGGACATTACTTCAACTGTGTGTCCTACTCGCAGTTGAAAATCAAACCACAACCCAGAACATAATTTCCACCGTGACTTTGAAGTGCTTCCTTGTATATCCGTGACCTTTTGCAGGTTTCAATGTTTATAGGGGAAATAATTGTGTAATTGTCAAAAAAAAAAAAAAAGGTTTAAGTTTAGCCCTAAATAGTCCACCACGATTTAATTAAGAATTCTCACTTTCCAACCCAAGGGGAGCTATTCTAACCTTGCTTTAAACCCTGTTGACTAAGTTAGGCAGGATCTGGAGGCCCCAGGTGTCCCTATAAAGAATCGGGAGCTAATCCGGGGAAGGGAGGAGGCAGAGAGAAGATTGAACACCTGGGACTAACACCCTAAATGGCAGGGAGTGTGGCCTTCAGAGGCTGAGTATGAGTCCATCCTACACCCAAGTCATCCGACATCAAAAGTATGTTACAAAAAAACAAATGTGGCATGAAATATATGAAGGAGCTCGGTGTCCACTGGATGTCTCATTTGGCTAAAAGCAGAACCTCTGAAAGTGCTATTTGAACAACAAGTTCACTGCTAAGGCTGTAGGAAGAGCTGACATGCTAATTACAGGCTAAGCAGCAAAGAAGAGCTAATGAGTGGACACGCTGGAACTTGGGAGACGTCTTGGTGTTCACGATTGCCAAGAAGAGGGCTTTGCGCAAAGCCAGGTCCTTGGCTGATCTCAGCTCAAGAGCTGTGACTGGGACAAGGTCCCTAAAAGAGGAATACATCCCTGCAAATGAGTGAGGGGCTTCGGATTTTTTTTAATGTTGATCAGGACATCTTCAGGACAGCAAACAACTGCATCCTCTCCTCCTTTGTATTTCTGCTCAATGTCACCTCCCAGTGCAGCCTCTTCTGACCACCCCAAACCTTGCACCCTCCCGACCTGGCACTTCTGTCCCAACTTGGCTTTTCTCCAAGACACCTGTCACCTGACAAAGCCGGGTCTTACTTACTTGTTTATTTTCTGTCTCCCCAGTGGAGTGTTCGTTCCATGAGGTTGAGGACTTTGCTCACTGACATTTCCCCAGTGCCTCCATTTGAGTGCAAGTAGCGGGCACTCAATAAATAGTTACTCAATTATTAGGTTAATTAATTGACTAATCAATCCTATTCATATTATTCTGCTTTTTAGTGGAGCCATTTGTCACGTCCTTCATCTCTAGATTATAGCTTCTTAAGGGCAGAGACTCTAAGGGAAACATTTAGATTCCCTAACTACTTAGCGCATTGATAAATGAATGAATGAATGAATGAACCAACTAAGGAACCAACCATCTAGGGCCCAAGGGACAAATGACACATTGGAAGAAGAGGGGGAACCATTAGGAAGCCTTTGAATGGAGGCTTGGAATTTTTTCTTGTAGCAGAACTCAAGCGTGTGTCTATATTGCTTGTAAGGGAGTAGGACCAGGTACAGATGCATTTTTATTTATTCAATACAATTCAGAGCTTTTCAAACTGATGGGAATTTTTTAAGAAAATTCTTCCTAGAGTCGAATAAGTTTGGAAAACTCTTCATGTAACAAAGTTAAACAGACTTCTCTATGGCAACACTCAGACGTAGATGCTTCTAAAATGCTACTATTCATTCTGAATAAATCACCAATATTCACAATTTTTTCCCAATTTTGTTGTTGTTGTCTTACAACCGGGCACTCTGCCCATGGAATAGCCATGAACACCTCCCAGTGTTCCACGAAACAGTGTTTGGGAAATGCCGTTTCAACGTATAGGTCAGAAATTAGCACCAGCACCTCTTTTCCCCCACGGCATTATTGATGGGAAACCCTGATGGGAACTTCTCTGTTTGTGGAAGAACTGACGTGTAAAAGTAAAGACAGAAAGACCCAGAAGAGCTGAGCGTCACCTCTGAGTTTGCCAGGTGGTCAGAAAGGATCCAGCATTATTTTTAAGTAATAATAATAGTAAACTTTTTTAAAGTCTGTAGGGGCCAAGGTAAGGACGCATGAGGAGGGTAGAGAGAGCTTGGGCCCCGGGGGGGAGAAAGAAACCTCTGTTTCCCTTGAGGGCAGAGCATGTCTCGTGTGTTGGGGAATCCCTCTCACTCTCACCCTCTCTCTCGCTCGCTCTTTTTCAGGTTCAGGCCACAGCTAAGGTGGAGAACAAGCTCCCTGCCCAGCAGACCCGGGCCGCACTTCACTCCTCATAGTGCCACTCAGAGCCCCCCCAGATCACGTCCAACGCTCTGCGGCTTCCAGGGCATGGCTGGCTGAGCCCTGAGTCACAAAATGGTGGCAGAAGGGCAAAAAGAAGGTCTTCCCTTCCAACTTGTCCTTAAACAAGCAAACACGAAAGTTCAATGTCATGGGCACCTTTTCTAATTTCCGTGAAGGAAGTTTGTTTGCAGAAAGCTGCTTGGCTGCCGGCACATGGCAGGAGGCTGGAGCCGCCACCGGCCTTTCCCTGAAGGGTTTGAAATATCAGAGTCTGTCACTTCTATTCCTGTTGGCAAAGGAGACTTGGCTGGGTTGTTCTATCAAAAGCTTTCATCAAAATAGCACATCCACATTACATAAGCACATACATGTTATATCTGAGAGAAAGAGAGAGACGTTGAAGTTTGGGGGGAAATGTAAAACACAACGCTCGCTGTATGCTGGTGACAAGTCTATACCCTGCAGGTGGGGAGGGCTGGTCCCAGGCATCCTTCTGCCCAGACTCCAAACCCCCCCGGGGGGGGGGGCAAGAGAGTGTTTCTCAGTGTTGCTGTTTCCATCCGCAGTGATAGGCTTTCTGGGGGAGGTGAGCTCAGAGGGGGGCTCTCCTCTGCCCTGCCCCCCTCCCGGTGAGGACTGCAGTATTCCTTAGTCCTAGAGCCCGGGAGGCGGAGGTCTGTGCTGAGTTGTCCTCTTTCATCCTCAAACTCAGGCAGGCCTTGGGTTCCTGGGTCCCTGGGGGTGCAGCTTCTGTGTGATCTGGCCTATTTTTCCCCTGGAGATTTCTTTTCTTTTCTTTTTTCTCTTTTCTTTCTTTTTTTTTTTTAAGATTTTATTTATTCATTTGTCAGAGAGAGAGAGCACAAGCAGGGGAAGCAGCAGAGGGAGAAGCAGGCTCCCTGCTGAGCAAGGAGCCCGACGCAGGACTCGATTCCAGGACCCTCAAATCATGACCTGAGCTGAAGGCAGACACTCAACCAACCCAGCCACGCAGGTGAACCCACCTCGGAGATTTCTTCTGTTCTGGGCCCAGAAGGGCTTCCTGACCCTCCTCCCAGGCATAGAGGGCTTTTTTCTCCTGTTCCCTTCCTCCAGATACAGTGGGTCTTGGCCAGTGCCCTGGGGAGCAGCAAGGTTTGCTACCCCTACCCGCACAGCTTAAGGCTCCTGTTTCCCACGTGAGCAGGTCCCGGGTGGGCCTCTCGGTGCTGATGCTCTCCCCAGACCTACGCCGTTAGGAAGGTTTTGGCCCGTTGCCCTCCCCGCCGCAGTCTTTCCTGTGTGCCATGCATCGGTGAGGTCCAAGGAGCAGAACCAGGAGTGGGCGCTGACTCCTCTGGTGTCTGCTGCTCCCCGGGGTTCTGTGCTCTCAGAAGCACCCACATTCAGCCTCGACAATTAGTGAGAACTTCGGGTGGAATCTTCCGGCTGCTTGTATGCTGGCCCCATCCTCCGCACGCGCTGTGCCCCACGTAAGCTGGCACTCGTGCCCAGCTCCCCATGGAGCCACCAGAGTCTCTCCAGATTTCAGGCTGGTGGCTGCCTCTCTTGCTCTTAGGGCGCAGCCCTGTTCTCTCCACCTTCCTACATCCTAAGCAGAATCGGATGTCCCCCCTCTCCTTTGTCTGCAAAGGAGAAGAGTGGTTAAAAGGATTAAGTTTATTTTGAGTGTATTTTGTTTTGGTTTGCTTTTGATAAATCTAACAACATTCAGGGGTTGAGTGGTTTGTTATGTATGATACTTTTACGTACATCAAACAAAACCCTGGAATTTCTGAGCAGTGTTTTACAATTTGCAATAGGCATTCTTTTGGGTGCATTACCTAATGATCTTCGCCGTAACCCGAGACTCGCACGCGGTCCCTGGACTCACACACCCGTGCGTGGCGGAGCTAAGGCGTTAACCCAGCTCTTGGGGCCAAATCTATGATTATTTTCTCTATGACATGCTTATCCTTGTAACAGCCCTGAGTTATACACGCCAGATGCTATTGTTCTTATGTCATTTTAATTAAAAAGCAGCTTAGTTTTCAAGCAATTAGGGTCCTTGCTCAAAGAACAGAACTGAGCCTTTCAGCGCAAGGCTGGCTCTTGAACCCCACTCTTCAATCAATAATGATGTGCTGTGCACCCTGTGCCAGGCGTCATATCAGATTCAGGACGAGTAGTCACGAGACCCAGCCTTGAGCCGGGCACAGGCTGCACTTTTTCATTGCCGTCCCATTTAATTCCTAAGACAGTGCCATAAGATAGAGACCATTATATCCATTCTAGACATAATTTGGGGGGGGGGGGCTGGGTGGCCCTGTGAGTTAATCCACTGACTCTTGGTTTCGGCTCAGGTCACAATCTTGGGGTCATGGGATGGAGACCCACATTGGGTTCTGTGGAGTCTGCTTGGGATTAAAAATAAATAGAACATATTTTTTAAAAACCATAAGTTTGTAGTTTTTTAAATTTCTGAAGTAGTACCATGGTTTTGTTTCTTATAATCAAACTTTATTTTTTAAGATTTGATTTATTTATTTGAGGGAGAGCAAGAGAGCCCCAGCAGGAGGAGGGGCAGAGGGAGAGGGAGAAGCAGACACCCTGCTGAGCTGGAAGCTGGTCCCTGGGCTCGATCCCAGGAACCTGAGATCATGACCTGAGCCGAAGGCAGACGCTTAACTGACTGAGCCACCCAGGCACCCCATAAAATCAAACTTTATAGAAGTATATGAAGTGAAAAATAAGGCTTCCGTCCTCCATCCCAACACTTATGCTCCATAAATAACCACAAGTAGGCTATGTGTCTTATATAAGTTTCTTATATACATACAGAAGCAGACCCTACATGATACCTTCATAATATATACCTTTTTCTGTCTATGTGGGCCTACAGTATTTGCCACTTGATTTTTTGCACCAAATATATGTATGTACGATGTATTTATATATAGTATACACATCTATAGAGAGATATATATCTCTATCTATAGAGATGTATGTATCTTAAACATCTTTCCTTCTCAGTAGGTAAATAAGCATCTCTGTTCCTATTCCAAGCATCTGTTCAGTATGCATTGAACGGCTGTTATAAAACTTACTCAGCCAGTTCCCTGATGGTTAGCTATGTAAGTTATGTCTCGGTGCTCTGATTGTATGCAGTGCTGCAATCAATTAACTTTGCGTTTTGTCGGCAAGATAATTAATCTCTATCTCAATATTCTCATCTGTGTAATGGAAATAAAAATAATACCCCTCAATAGGCTGTCGTGAGGATAAAATGAGATCATAATATAAATTACTGAGAAGAGCATCCGGCATGTTGCAGACGTTCAGCAATTGGTGAATATTATTATTATTATAAATTTCTGTGTTCTTTTGCAAGAATAAACAACACATTTCTGTAAGTAAAATTCACGTGTGAAAGAGTTCGGACATTGAGAGTTTTGAGAAACATAGCCAAATTACCTTCCTGCAGTTTACTCTCAAAGCGTTCAGCCTCACTCATCACTAATGCACTTCCATTCCCCACCCACCTAATCACCGAAGACTGAACAGTTGGAAGGTCACCGGTGCTGGTGAGGATTTGGGGGAAGGTGTCCTCAGACTGACTGGAATCATGTTGAAGAGATGCTCTTGCTAATTTTGCCAGGCACTCTTGGAATATCTGCAGTGTTTTTGTTTGTTTTGTTTTGTTTTTTGTTTTTTAACAATTATACAAAGTCTAGTTTGGCCTTCAATGACCAGAAGCTTAGGGGTTGTGGGTAGTGTCCCTCTGGTGAGAAGGCCCCTCCAGGTGCCATGAGTCCACTCCTGGGCCCAGATGGTTCCCAGTAAGAGATTCTTGCTGCATTTCAGCTCCTTTAAGTCATGGGGTTAGCTCTCCAGCTGCTCGTAGGTCCGTGTGCAGCAACCCAAAGGGATAGAATAAATGACACAGGGGCACCTGGGTGGCTCAGTCGTTAGGCATCTGCCTTCAGCTCAGGGTGTGATCCTGGAGTCCTGGGATCGAGCCCCACATCAGGCTCCTCTGCTGGGAAGCTGCTTCTTCCTCTCCCACTCCCCCTGCTTGTGTTCCCTCTCTCACTGGATGTCTCTCTCTCTGTCAAATAAATGAATAAAATCTAAAAAAAAAAAGAATAAATGACACAGCAGGAGGGTGGGGGCCCTTCATTTAGAGTCTCTGGCTAGTGGTCAAGAGCCTAAGCAGACTCCTGCCTCCACCACCTACCACCGTGTGAGCTGGAGCAAGTTACCTGACCTCTCTCAACCTCTCTCTCCTCAGTCAAAGAATGCCAATATCAGCTCCCATCTCCAGGTCTGGTATCTCCATGGCTATTGGCACAAGGAAGGCCATAAACTGCTGAGCCACTCCTGTTCCAGTGGGTGAATAGCCACTGTCCCCATCAGTTTGCCTGAACTCTGCATATCAGCTCTTCCTGCCCGTCCCCCCAGGCTCTCCCCCATTCTCCCACAACTAAAGGGTTCGTGCCTGGCACATCAGCGGGCCTCCCTTTGCTTCATCACCAGAGCCAAGTCCATTTTGATCGCCCATCGCTCACGCCTTAACAAAGTCGAATCACTTCAATGGCACTCTTGTCTGTCTCCTGGAGTCTCTGGGGTTATTTGGAATGATGTGGAGGAATCACCTGGCACCCAGTACAAACCAACCACCAGTAACAACTTATGATCATAACTGTCACTAAACTATCAGTGTAGGATGGAGATAAGCAATCCTACGGCGGGGTCACCCTCAGTCTTCTCCCCATTTCTAGATTCCATGGGGGGAGGGATTCTTGGTTGCAGTGTCTTGCAGAGAAGAACAAAGGAAGACAAAGAGTAGAAGGCGGATCCCATAATGTGGGACTAGCAAAGAGAGAGAGATGGGAAACAGAGGCAGAAAAGCCTTGCTGGCCAAACGTCTGGGAGGGGCTGGTTTGGGAGTGAGGAGTGAAATGTGGGAGAAAGCCATAGTTTCACTTGAGGGGGCCAGCCAGAGGCTGACTCAGCTGAAGTCCATGAGTCTACGCTTTGGGGCCATTGGTTTGCAGGGGCTCCTTCCAAGACCCTGGGAGGGGCCGAGTGATATGTTGACGTGGTCATATATGTTTTTGAAAACTTTGCAAAAGCAAGATGTTTTAACCACAGTGACTTATGATCTCTCTCTGTCTCTTTCTCTCCTTCCCCTCCATCACCTTCTCCCCCTGTAGGTGGTGTTAGGGTGAAGTTGCCTATGATATATTTAGTTGGGGTTTAGTGGATATATTTATCTGGTTTGTGGTTACCTTTGTGCATAGTTATGGTAATTCTAGCCATCCCAGCAAGGGAATGGCTGCCAGGAATAATCCTATCACCCTCTCTGTGACTCCCCTGTTGGACCACCCCGGTGGCCGCTTCCCTACATGAAGGTATCCTTTGGTTCCCAACATCACAAGGGTGTATATAAAGGAGCAACACTAGGTTTAAAATAAGAGCAAGAGCTGGACTGAAATATCCTTCCATCATTATGTATATAAAATGACAAGCTGAGAATTCAGTTCTCATGGATGCCTTGCTCACACAGGAGCCCTCTCCCTCCCCTCGGGGTGTATCTACAATGGCGCACAGATAGCTGTAAATGGACCACAGCTTTTTCTTTACTGCAGAATTGTGTTAATGGAATTTATCAGAGTTTCTATGTAAATTGCACTAACCTGCAGCAGTAGTAGAAATAGTAGGCACATCTGGGTATGAAGATACATATATTATGAACGCCATCTCCTGCATCCTGTTTTCGTGTATCCAATGTATCATGTCCTTATAAAGTCTGACGGTTCTAGGTGAAATGCCAATGCAGAGTTGCTGCCCACACAGCAAAATGGCCTAAGAAAAGGTACTCATTGAAAGCAGTACTTTCCGATAAGTCAGCATTTGTGGGATGAGAGCAGCTCAATTACAAAATTATGTGCAGTCAAAAATCAATTGCACTTTCTCTACTCTTTATAAACACTCATTTTTGTGCCTAATTTTATATTCATAATTTTGTATTCTTCTTCTTAACGAGGCCCTCCAAAATCGTGTAAGCTGCAGGTTCCACAAAATCTGGATCTGCCCCTGCTTGAAGTTATGGGGAGAGAAAATGTTTTCCTTTTGAACTCATTGAGTTCATTCTGGATGTAAAGCAAAGTTGTGAAAGTAGGACACCCTGCTTCCAGCTCCTGTTAACACAACCATGGTTGAATCAACAGCCAGAAATGAACTAAACTGTAGACCTTATGAAAATCTCACTGATTTTTCCTTTAATACCCCCTTTTTTGTTCCAAGGACCCAGCTGGGATTCCACACTGCATTTAGCTGTTGGTTCCGGGTAGTCTTTCCAGTCTAGGACAGTTCCTTAGTCTTCCATCTCTCATGACTCTGTCACTTCCGGAGGATGCTGGTCACTTATTTTGTACAATGTTCCTCAGTTAGGGTTTGGCCAATGTTTCCTCAAGGTTGGAGCGCAGTGGTGCATGTTTAGCAAGAATAAGGCAAAAAGGACATTACATCCTTTCAGTTCAGCCTATCGAGGAGTTCATGACGCCAATACATGTTACTAATTATGACACTTCCCTTGATCATTTTGGTTAAGCTGGTGTCTGCTGGGTTTCTCCATCATAAGTTTAGTAACTTTCCTTTCTTCGTAGTGGATAAGAATCTTGGGGGAGATGCTTTGAGACTCTGCAGACCCTACTTCTCAAACTTTCTCCCTCTAACCTTAGCGTCAGGGACCTTGTCTGCGACAATTATTACTGAGGTGTTTGCTTGATGGTTATTCTTTATTTCTTTCTTCTTTTTTGTCTTTATTTAGCAATTGAAATTCCATTTTGAGGAAGAGCTGTCTCTTCTCCCCCATTTACCTACTTATTCAATCAATTATTTATGTATACCAATATGAGATAATGGTGGCTTTTTGCTTTATCCTATATGCTAGAATTCAATACTATCATCGTTTATTTTGTTGTTTAAAAGTTTCAGCTTTGGTTCCTGCAGGTCAACTCCTATGTTCTTTTGACAGCCTCTCATCCCTTCTTGAGTATTTCCTTACTTTTTGGCACCGCAAGATGTAGGCTCATCTTTATTTCCCCTTCCCCAGCACTGGGATCAACCACTTCCCCTGGTTCCTTTTATTGGAAAACAAGATATGCGCGGCCGGTATGCCCATTGTTACTGGGGTGTCACTGCTCCTAGGCTCTCTCAGAGGACAGAGCTAAGGAATATATGAAAGACAACCTACTGAATGGGAGAAGATATTTGCAAAGGACATATCGGATAAAGGGTTAGTATCCAACATATATAAAGAACTGATACAACTCAACACCCAAAAACCAAATAATCCAACTAAAAAATGGGCAGAAGACATGAACAGACACTTCTCCAAAGACGACATCCAGGTGGCTAACAGACACATGAACAGATGCTCATCATCACTCATCATCAGGGAAATTCAAATCAAAACTATGATGAGATACGACCTCACACCTGTCAGAATGGCTAAACTCAACAACACAAGGAACAACAGGTGCTGGCAAGGACGCAGAGAAAAGGGAACCCTTGTGCACTGTTGGTGGAAATGCAAAGCAGTGCAGCCACTGTGGAAAACAGTATGGAGGGTCCTCAAAAAGTGAAAAATAGAGCTACCTTATGATCCAGCAATCACACAACTGGGTATTTACCCAAAGAACACAAAAACACGAATTCAAAGGGATACATGCACCCTGTGTTTACAGCTGCATTATTTACAAGAGCCAAGATATGGAAGCAGCCAAGTGTCCACCAGTTGATGAAAGGATAAAGATGTGGTACACACACACACACACACACACACACACACACACACACAGAAATATTACTCAGCCATGAAAAGAATGAAATCTTGCCATTTGGAACAATATGTATGGAGCTAGAGGGTATAACGCTAAGTGAAATAAGTCAGTCAGAGAAAGACAAATAAATGATTTCACTCATATGTGGAATTTAAGAAACAGAACAAATAAGCAAAGAGAAAAAAGAGAGAGAAAGAGAAATCAAGAAACAGACTCTTAACTATAGAGCATAAACGGATGGTTACCGGAGGGGAGATGGGTGGGGGGGTGGGGAACTAGGTGATGGCACTAAGGAGGGCACCTGTCGTGGTGAGCACCGGGTGTTGTGTGAAGTGCTGAATCACTATATTGTACACCTGAAACTAATATAACAGTAAATGTTAACTGAATTAAAATAAAAACTTTTTAAAAATTTATGTGAATATAGTAACACATATGTGTATCCATATCTGTATTTCTCTAACTATCTCTGTCTACCTATCTCTAGAAAATAATAGGTTTCTGCTAATACTTCTGATCCCAGTTCAACACTTTCTTTAGGTAAATACATGGAAGAGGCAACCAGTGTCACAAAAGTGACAGCAAAACCAATCCTCTGGAACTCCCAGTCCATCCTATAGCTGTGGGGTCTCACAGATACTTCTCAGGGGTACGCATTATTTGAGCACCCCCCATAGTGCCATAATTTAAAACAGATATAAGGGCTCATCTTCCACTGTGAATAAGCAAATCACCTTTGTCCTTCATAAAACCAAGGACACAAAATAAAATTAAAATGACCTAATTCCAATTGTCAGTTCTCCAAATGCTATGACTGGCAAATATTCAGATAAATTAAGATGCTTGTATTATGCTGCTTTTATCTTTAAAATTACACTCTGTTGACATTGGAGCTCTACCGGCCCCCAGCAGGTCACTGCATTTCAGGTAAAAGAGCTGCATATAATCCGAGTTAACACTTCAGTAAGGGGTGACTGACGTCGCAGCGTTTAGGTGCTCACGTGGCCAGTGATGCCTGCTGTGCTCTGCAAGCTAACACAAGACTGATCGACAATGACCCCAACGTAGCACTAATACTCCCAAAGGCAGTCAAGTCCTCCTCATTAATAATATAATAGGAATAGCATGTGGAAGCTTGTCCCTTGCTACACTGGTTTCCACAAGAGGAATTTCCCCTAAACACTCTGGTTCCTCGTTCTGCCTCCTACTTTTCCCGAGGGAGCTGGGGTCCGAGAGCAGATGAGAAGTCAGGAAAAGAGAACAGGCATGCATAGCCCGCCCAACCTCCTCCTGACCGCAAAGAGAAGATGCTCTGGTCTGCTCCTCCCAGCCCCGAGGGCTCCAGGGCCACAGTCACGTGTGTGGAGGGTTATGGCTCCTTGTCTCTGCCTGTGGTTGAGCAGGGAGGTCTCATCCTGGTGCTGTTCCACAGCCTAAGCCATGATCAGGTCCAGGAGTACCTTTTGGATTGCAAAAGACAGGTCAGTTGAGGTTGTAGAGAGGACAGGCCTTGCAGATTTTGAATATTAACAGTTTCAAGCAGGTCCCAGTGAGATTTGATCTTGGTGAGTCACTGCAGCTTTGGGCAGTTCTGTTTTTCAAAAGGAAGGACAGCAGGCCCTGACCTTGACCAAGCACAAGCTGCCCACACCTGAGCAAATTCTCCCAGCCTTAGCCAACCCAGGTGGGTGGTAGGAGGCCACAGAGCCCAGGCCTCAGCAAAGGCAGGTGCCACTAGGACCAAGAAAGTGCATTAGCCAAATATGAGCTGTGTGGGCGGCTGTAGGGTGCCAGCTGCTACAGCTTGACCTTGAGCTATGCAGACACAGCTGACATTTAAACATGCATGCCAGTATCATAGGTGAGGCTAAGGCTTGACCTTGACCTTGACTTTGGCAGGCAGAACATTTTCTGCTTTTAAACTGGGAGGGAGCTGAATTCTGCAGGGAGTTAGGTCTAGCTTTTACGTGGCTGACAAGCCTGGGGAGATGGGCAGCGAGAGACTGGCCGCCTGATTCCATCCTGTAAGCACGGCTGAGGAGGCAGCTGGAGGGAAGAAGTTTTAATCATGTGATTCCCCACAGGGCCCCGTGTTGGCCCTAGACATGTTTGTTACAAAAGCCCCGCTCCTGGCTTTAGCCTTCAGGGACCAGAGCAGACTCACCTGCACAAGGTGGTGGATTTTTAGTAATAAACAAATAAAAAGAAATAAGAATCTCTCATGAAACCAAAGCTGTCATTTTGGGTTAAGTTCAGTGAAAGCAGCTCAGCGAAACCGTTACAAACCCAAGAGCTAGCAACACCGGTGCCTCTAAGGAACACATTTGCTCAGAAAATCAAGGAGAAGTCAGAGTGACATTAAAAAAAAAGAAAAGCTTTAGGCTTATAGTCAGAACAGTAGCCCTGGAAAAATAAAAATAAAATAAGGCAGACTGGGAGGATTAAACCAGAGAGAGAGCTTTCTTTAAGAGGCAGGAGAAAGGGCAGGATTTTAGCAGACATCCAAAACCGTAGTGAAGGAATAAGTATTGAGATCTAAGGAGAGACAGATACAAACAGGAAAGGTCTACCTGCTCTCACAGGGGAATGGTGATCTTGGTTGTTCACAGATCAGGAACAGTGATGGAGCCCAGTGAAATCTGGCAGATCTGCCCTCTTAGGAGCTATGCCAGGTGGGCCTCCTGGAGGAGGTAAGGGAGAAGATACTTAGAGCATCAGAGTCAATGGTAAAAGCAACTGGGAAACCAGCATGAGTGGTCAGACAGACATTCCAGGTAGTTCGGGAAAATTTGAAAAGATTCAAGAAAAGGTCACTCAGACCAGTATGGAATGCTCAAGTCGGCCTCCTCGGGTGCATTTCAGGGTGACACGGTCGATGGGGTCCCAGTGTGTCCTACCCTGTGAGGACAAGCCTCAGGGACAAGGACACCAAGATGCCCTGAGCCAGGAGGACAGCGAAGGTCGAGTCCAGGCCTGGCTGAGATACTCATCTAAAGGCAGAATGATCTGGCTCAGGAAGGAAGTTGTAAGGAGATGGGCAGCAGGGGGTTTGCCACAGACCTAGAACAGTTTTGGGGTTTTTTCCCCCTTTTTTCTTACTCTGACAGCCTCAGAAGACTGTATGGAGGAATATGTTTGAAAAACAAAAGCCACAAGGAAGTAGAATGAGAAAAGGCACCCAGACTAGTCAACCAGTTCTAACCCAGCACCCGTGAGCCAAGGAGAGGGAGCCATTCAGCAGGTGGCTTAAGCTGCTGGAAACTCAAGGGGCCCTCTAAAGAGTGCGATAGCAGAGGGACTCCCAGGCCACCCGACACTTCATCGTCAGGCCCTGGAAAGGGAGCACTCCCAGTAGAGAAGCTCAGAGTATGAGCTTAAGGTACCAAAACCAGAGGTTTTCTCATGCAGAGAGGGGGTAAGCATCCAACAAGATGGGGAGTGGGTCTCAGACCACGAATGTCTAAGCTCTGCAAGAAGACAGTGTCATGTCGCAAGTGTGCAGGTGGGTTCGTCCCAGATGAGATGAACACAGCACTTATGTAATAATGTCTCAATGGCATATTTCTCCCAACCAAGTTTAACTCAGAGGTCAAGGACTTGAGCCAACACACAGCCTGATGGGCACCTGTGGTGGGAGGAGGTGAAAGCCAGATTGTCTCCATCCACACCATCTGTTCACATGCCCAGGTCACGGCAAGGCTGGGCAGTGGGTGTGACATGGGTGCTCCGTTATTCCTGTCCTCTTAACTCTTGGATTATTTAAAAGAAGCACACACGAGAGACTTGGGCAGCCTCCTGCATGAGCAGCCCTGAGAAAGCACTGAGGCCTGGATTTCACCCCAGAGATTCCAAAGGAACAGGTGTGGGAGCTGTATGTACTCTCCAGGTATGGTGGGACACCCAGAACTCAGAATGTCACCTTATTTGGAAATAGGGTTTTTGTAGATGTCATTAGTTAAAAATGATCAGGGTGTGCCCCAAATCCAATGAGAGTGTCCTTCTAAGAGACAGATGGGACATACAGAGCCCAGAGAAGTCGATGTGAAGACAGAGGCAGAGATGGGATGGAAGGAAGTGTCTACAAGTCAAGGAACGCCAAGGATTTCCAGCAACCACCAGGAGCTAGGAGAAGCATGGGAACGTTTCTCCCTCAGAGTTTCCAGAAGGAACCAACCCTGACGACATCTTGATTTTGAACGTCTAGCCTCGAACACTGTGAGAGAATAGATCTCTGTTGTTTTAAGCCCCTGGATTGTGGCACTTTGTTACAGCAACCCCAGGAAGACCATGCACCAGCTGACTGACCGTCCCACGTGGCGACGCTGGCAACTCCTGCCCTTTCCAATAGAAGAGAGCCCAGCTGCACGAAGAACCCTCCGTCTGCTGCGCAGCCCATCAAGAGTGGGTCTGGCTGAGCCAGAGAGGAATTAGAAACTGGATATTGATTTCTGGTCTTTAACTTCTTTGACTTTTAACTCACAAGGGCAAAAAAAAAAATTAATTCCAAATTTTATTCCTTTGGATTCTCACTTCTTTGAAGTTTCACTTGCAAGGGGACCTAATCTAGTTTTATTTTATCCCCAGAAACTTCTTAATGAAGACAGGATTTGTATTCACATATGAGGAATCTTATTACTGCCTCAATTTTTGGAGACTCTTTAGGATGTCCCTCGGTCACATTGCAGAAGCTCTGACAGGCGATGTCAAACAGCCGGGCTGGATATAATGCGAAAGGGAACCGGAAAATGGAGTGAGTGTGTGGCCTTGGGGAAAACAGTGACCTTGAGCTCATTTAACTCATGGAGCGTTCCCACTGATTTCTGAGCTATTTGGGAGCAGAGTATACTGTGCTCCAAGTTCCTAAGACAATATAGTAAAAAGCAGAGCCTGGTTGCAGGGAGCAGGGTGCAGGCCGGCCCTGATACACTGCTGGTCTCCTCCTCGGAGATGTGGGGCGTGGGTGACCACTGCCCCAGCAGGTAAATTCTGTGGGTAATAAAGATATGAAGCTGGGAGTAGGGAAGCCACCCCTCTGGCCCTTTGAGGAGGGGTTTCTCCAGAACACTTCAGGCCTCCTACCCCACCCCGCTTTCTACTGCCTTCATTGCTGGGTCTGTGCCCCCGAGAGTCCGTCTTTCCCCCTCTCTCCCCACCCAGACCCGTGCAAAGTGTATCAGCTGGGCCTGGGTTTGCTCTCTCCCTCTGCCCGTGCCAGGTCTCACCTGCAGGCAGAACGCTAACAGGCCATATCTCGAACCAGGCCTTGTCAATAATAAAGGTGACATTAAAGTCTCTGCCTGCTGATTGTCTTACTTTATACCATTAGTCAGAAATCAGGAGGGAGGGGAGTGCCATTTGCTGACCCTGAAAGCAAAGGCCAGTGGCCCTTACTGAGGCCTGGCCCTATGCTGGGCTCTATGCCAGGACCCTACAGGAATATTACAATATTGCCGTATGGAGTTTTCAGTACGGCTCTTAAAGGAAGGCAATCTATCACCCCATTTCACAGATGAGTACTCTGAAGCACAGACAGGCTGGGTAAGATGGCACAGAGCAGCAGCGGAAGAGCTGAGATTTGAAGCCAAGCAGGCTGATCCCCAAATCCTAAAGTTAATGACAGAAAAGCAAACCTGGGTAGTACCAAAATCTTTCCTGGCAATATATATCATATATTATCTATTATACGATACATAAATATATAAATACACGTGGGTGTATATATAATACATGTGGATATAATACATTGTGTATGATACTTGTGAATATATATACACGCTCACATATGACCTTGCGAGTATATATATGAGCATATGTAGACATACTTTTTTGATACACATTATCATATATAGTAAATATGCGTATCCAGCAATTTCTCTTACAAGAATTTATTCTAAGAAAGAGTCAATGAGCTGTATAAACATATATATATAAAAGGTAGCTTCTTTGTAATGACAAAATGGAAACAATTTGAATATAAAAAAAAGTTGATTAAATATATTATAATAGAGTCATGCAGGAACGGCTGGGTGGCCCAGTCAGTTAAGTGTCTGACTCTTGATTTTGGCTCAGGTCATGATCTCGGGGTCATGAGATCGAGCCCTGCGTCGGGCTCCCCACTCAGTGTGGCGTCTGTTTGAGATTCTCTCCCTCAGCCTCTGCCCTCCCCCCTCCCACTCATGCCTGCACTCTCTCTCTCTGTCTCTCAAAAATAAATAAATAACATCAATTTTTTTAAGGATGTTTTTTATTTATTTGACAGACAGAGAGACAGCGAGAGAGGAAACACAAGTGGGGGAGTGGGAGGGGGAGAAGCAGGCTCCTCGTGGAGCAGGGAGCCCAACACAGGGCTCAATCCCAGGACCGTGGGATCATGACCTGAGCCGAAGGCAGACATTTAACAGCTGAGCCACCCAGGCGCCCCAGTAAATAAAATCTTAAAAAAACACTAGAGTCATGCAACACTGGAAGGATATTTGAAAGGCGTACAAATAGCACAAAGGGAAGTCTAAGCAATACAGTAAGATTTGGAGGACCCGGTCTGGGGAAGCCGACCGAAGAGTGACCATGACCTAGCAGGGCTGAGACAGCTTAAGCAAGCAGTGAGAGCGAAGACCCAAGAAGCAGAGCCCCCAAAAGGTCTAGGAACTGGGGCACCACGTACATCCAGTAAAGGGGTGAGTGGGGTGGTATAGAGCTACGCCAACGAGGGGAATGCCTCTTCCCCACCCCTGCAAGACCTGGAAGTGGACCCTCTCCAGGGAGTGAGGCAGATGGCCTCTAGACTGGCTGCCCCAGGCTTCCTTGAGGGCAGGGCCACCTCGAAGACAGGAAGGCTAAGGTGCTTACATTCTGGATGCTGACACCCTGAGCCCCCCCCCACCCCCAATAGCTCCAGGCACGGGGCTGTGGCCCCTCCACTTCAGGCAGGATGCTAGCAGCATCTCCTCTGGAAAAGGCCTAAAGATTTCAACATCAGCAATTTCCAACAAAACCTCCCTCCAGTGGAAGAGTTTGGCCAGGTGGGAAGATCGTGACCCAGTTGTGCAAACGGAACGAAGAGGTGACCCTGGAGGGAAGGCTACTGGCTCGTGTGTCTGTCTTGGATGACCACCAGGATTGGCCAGTTTGAAGTTCCCAAACTGAACTCAGTAAGAGCCAGATGGAGAAGGCAGAATCAACGGAATGTTCCATAAATGCGGGTGGAAATTACACCCTATCTGGGGACACAGCCCGGAGTCAGTGCTGCCAGGGAACAAAGATAAGAACAAAGCCTTTGGTCGGTTAGCACAGGAAACAGCATGGGTGTTGGTGACAAAGCCCCAGAAGGACAGTGACCAGAATTCAGAACAAATGTGGCGAGGGTGTGCACTCACAGGGAAATTTTTTTCAGATCTCAGAAGGGGCTAAATACACCCAGGGTCCCAGTACTGTCATTCAATTAGCCCAAAGGCCAGTGGTTAGAAAGAATTGGTGATTTGCGGATAAGAGGCAAAAATAGCTCTTACTAGTTCCATTACCAACGGTGGCCTCCTGCATTTGTTTTTCAGACATCATTTTGGGGGTTTTGTGACCAAGCAAAGAACACTCATTACAACAATTGGTCTGCCATTAGTAGCCCAGAACGCTCTTCAAGAGCGCTGGGGACCATGTAGTTACACACAGGCTGACTGGGTATGACCAGTAAAGCTGGACGAGCCACGCCTAGCACCAGCGATGGTCCTCATGACGCCTACCGTAAATATTCAGACTGGAAGCCAGGGTTAAAGGGTGTTAAGGGTTGAATTGTGCCACCCCACCACCACCACAAAAGATAAGGGTGAAGTCCTAACCCTCAGGTACCTGTGAATGTAACTTTATTTGGAAATAGGGTCTTCACAGATACAATTAAGGCGTAAGGTAGGTTGAGGTCATACTGGAGAAGGGTAGATCCTTTATCCAGTATGACTGGTGTCCTTACAAGAGGACAAGAGACACAGGCACATACACAGGGAGAAGCTCACAGAGGCAGGGAGGGGAGTGGTATGTCCACAAACCAAGGAACACCAAGAATTGCTGGCAGAGCTAGAGAAGGTCATGGAAGGTTTGACCTTTGAGGCTCCAGGAGGAAAGAACCCTGCTGACACCTTTGATTTGGGACTTCTGGCCTCCCTACTGTGAGGGCAAGAATTCCTATTGTCTTACGCCACCCAGTTTGTGGGGCTTTATCTCAGCAGCCGGAGGAAACCAACACAAAAGGGCTCAGAGTTGCACCCAGGACCAGGATCGGAACCCGCATCTCTTAATGCCCTTCCCCCCAACTGCCTCTACTCGTTTGAGAGCTCATTATCAATACTCCTCAGGGGGCGTGAAGGAAACAAAACAATCCCCAACCCCCCCCCCCCCCGGAGAGAGGGGACGCTGAAACACACAAATGTGGAAACGGAGCCGGGCTCAGGCGGCCCAGCACCGACCGCGTGAGCAGCCTGCCCCGTTATGGATTTGTGCTCCTGGTACTCCAACACAAGCCTAAAAGCCCTCCAACCTGATTTTCAAAATTCAATATTGGCAGAGAGGAAAATAAGCCTTTGTTTTTCCTTTGTGAGGACCATTTCTGTTCTCAAGCAGTCGAGGAAAACGAACGTGGAACCAGACGATACCTCTTTCCCAAAGCCCTTTTCTCTGCCTCTCAGCTGTGCTCTACGGTTTTTCAATAAAGGACAATTAGGCCCATGATGGCTGCGTGGTCCCTACATAGCCACAGGTCTGTGGAATTTGTGCACGGTGAAGCACAAACTGGTCTTCTTTAAATTCTTATTAATTAGATACCTCTTCTCTGAACGCAGCATCATTTCTGCCTGCTCCGCGGGGAGACTACAGCAGCGCTAAGCACGATGGCGTGTCTGCCGCCGCACCTGCTCTCCGCAGTTGGTGTCCACCCAGCTGCACCTGCCAGCCAGGTAGCGCTCTGCCAGCGGGGAGCTGGGGTGCCCGGCGTGAAGTCGGCTTCGCCAGCGAGGGAGCAGGCCTCCCAACAACACCCAAACCCAAAAGAACTGCACAGTGGGTTGTAGCACCTGCCACCTTTTTAAATTTCTCTTCTTGCCCCTGACTGTTGTCCTTGTACTTTGTTCTACAAGAAAGATAGGACATGTTAAAGGAAGAAAGGGAGAAGGGAAAGGAAATCAGGAAAGATCCAAAGCAGTGGAAGGATGTGTTCATGTGCCATCATATATGATTCGTTTTTCTCTGTTGTCTTAGAATTTCAGGGAAGGTCCCATTCCTGAGGGCGACTGTAACCTCAGGTTCTAATGTAGACCTTCAAGACATATGGCCAGGGGACTTACCCTGAGTCGACCACATAGGCTCTGCTCCTCAAACCATGAGCAGGCTCTCCAGGCAAAGACTAGAGCGTATTGAAGATAATTGTAGGAACAGAGAACAGTCGAGCTAGGGGGCTTGGGGGTTGGGGGGGAGCTGTTTCACATGACTCCCACCTCCAACCTCAAAAAGCTCCAAGATAATCTTCCTTACAGTGTTGTTGCCTGTGTCTTTCTCCCGCCTGGATGGGGACTGAGCTGCAGAAACTCATGGCCATTCTGCTGCCCTGGGTTGGAGCTTAGATGGCTGGGCCTGGGAGAACTGTAACCTGCTCCCCATGGGAGGGCCCATTGTGGGGTGCTGACTGGAACACCTATAATGGCAGACTAGAAGAGAGGCTACCCTACAGTTGCACAGAACCCCAACATTTGGTGTGGTACAAATTCATCAGTTCTCTTTGGGCCAAGTGGATGCTGAAAAGGTGGCCTGGGAGAGCTGGCTTTGTGGGGACCCACCCAAGAAGGCAGCCTTTGAGGTCATGGGACCTCAGCGGTCAGAGACGGTGGGGTGGACCCCGGGGCAGGAAGTCAGCCAGAGTGCAGGCCCTCAAAAGAGCTGATGTCTTGGGTGCAACAACAGAGCCAGCATTCAGACACTTGTCATGACCAAGAGCTTTGGGAGAGGCTCAAGATGGTGAGGAATGACTGCTGCTGGGGGTGGGAGGACCCACAGATGTAGAGCTGATGATGTGGAAGCTAACCCTCCACCCATCCCCGTTTGCCTTGAGCTGGCTTCCCATGGAAGCTCGGACTATCTGTGTGTGCACTCGGGTGTGCATGTGTACGTGCACTCTAGTTCTTAAAATGGCACGTCACTCCTTCAACTCTTTTGCTATGTTCTCTGCCACACTGTTAGTGTAGCTGTTAGATGTTAAGTATGAAGGTGAAAATCGATGGACATGGGATATAAAAGTGTAGGAAATACCAAGGAATGAGTTGCCATCTGCTGTCTTAAGGCTGGGGAATAGACGCTTCTGTTGAGTGATTCTACTGCTCTGAGATACTGTAATGAGAGAAGCTCTCTGAAAGTTCTTTGTAGATACAGAGGTTCAGTATAATCAATGGAGCCAAGCAGAATGCCCAAAAATAGACTCCAATGCACACAGGAATCCAGCATATGATAATGGTGACACTGCAAATCAAGAGGAAAAGGTAGGTTCAGTAGATGCTATTGGGACAACTGGTTGGGCATTTAGAGGGAGAGGGGAAGGGATCTTTACTGCAATCTTAATACCAAAACAAATTCTAGATGCATGGTTTGTAATACAGTAGCCTCTAGCCATGTGTGACTATTTAAATCTAAATTAATTAAAATTAGGGGTGCCTGGGTGGCTCAGTAGGTTCAGTGTCTGACTCTTAATTTTGGCTCCAGTCATGATTTCAGGGTCCTGGGATTGAGCCCTATGTCGGGCTCGGTGCTCAATGGGGAGTGTGTTTGAGATACTCTCCTTCTCCCTCTGCACCTTCCCCTGCCTGCACACACACACACACACACTCTCTCTCTCTCAAATAAATAAATAAATAAATATTTTAAAAATAATTAAAATTAAATTAAAGTAAGGACTCATTTATTCGATCACATTAGCCACATTTCAAGTGGTGAAGAACCACATGTGGCTAGTGACCACCAGCCTGGACAGCACGGAACACATCTGTCATTGCAGAAAGTCCTGTTGAACAAGGTTGTCTAGATGGTTCAAATGTTTAAATGTTACAACTCACCTTGTTAAAACACTAGAAGAAAAATAAACATAAATTTAAAAATATTGGAGTGAAGGGGGGGTCTCAAAATGATTCAAAAACATAGACACCAGATAAAAATGGTTCAACTCAGTAAGTAAAGATTTAACTTTTTCTCTGTATGAAAAATAACCTAAGTTTCACATATAGTGAAACACCAGGGGAAGATTTATAACCCATAAGCAGATAAAGAGCTAATGTCCTTATTTAAATCATAAGAAAAGTATCAACAGAAAAACGTGCCAGGGGCCAGGCATGTCACAGAACCAAAGATATAAATGGCCAACAAATATATGAAAAGACGTTTAACCTCACTCATAGTCAAGGAATGCAAATTAAATAATGATGATGCTGTCTATCGTTAAATAATGGAAGAGGCCACTTTATGACCATAATTGATAAAAATGTAAAAGTTTGCGAAACCACAACAAGATAACACCTCCCACCTGTCGGAATGGCTAACATAAAAACACAGGAAATAACAGGTGTCAGCGAGGATGTGGAGGAAAAGCAACCTTCGTGTCCTGTTGGTAGAAATGAGCACTGGAGCCGCCACTCTGGAAAACAGTATGGAGGGTCCTCAAAAAATTAAAAACAAAGCTACACTACGATCCAGCAATTCCAGTTCCGAGACTAGGCCCAAAGGAAATGGAAACACTAACTTGGAAAGATAGCTGCACCCCCATGTTCCTTGCAGCATTATTTACAACAGCCAGATGGTGAAACGACCTAAGTGTCCACTGACAGAGGAGTGGGTAAAGAAGTTTTGATCTTATTCAGCCATGAAAGACAAGGAAATCCAGCCATTTGTGACAACACGGATGGACCTCGAGGGCAGTATGCTAAGTAAGTCAGACAGAGAAGGCAAATATTGTATGATCTCACTCACATGTGGAATCTGAAACAACAAAAACAACAACCAAACACATGGAAAAAGAGGTCGTATTTGTGGTTACTGGGGTCAGGGAGGGAGCGAACTGAAGGAAGGTGGTCAAAAGAGGTAAACATCCAGATACAAGATAAATGAGCGCTAGGGATGAAATGCGCACCAGGATGACAGTGGCCAGGGATGCTGTACCATAGACAGGAAAGCTGCGGAGAGAGTAGGTCCTAAGAGCTCTCATCACAAGGAGGATCTTTTTTCGTTCCTTCTTTTTGTTTTCTTTCTTTCTTATTGTATCTATTTGAGATGACACATAGTAACTAAATTTACTGTGGCAGTCATTTCACAATGTATGTGATTCAATCCACTCTGCGGCCCACATTAGACTTATACAGTGATGTGCATCAATTATATCTCAGTAAAAATAAAAAAAAATATTTTTAAAAAGTTTGCATGTGTCGTGAGTTAGAATGTTAAATTTCTGGTCGGTTCATACATGGTCGGTAGAAGAATAAACTAGAACAATCTCTTGGGAGACAGTTTGTCAGCAGAAATCTAAGTTTCAAATGCGCATTACCTGTGGACCCGTATTTCCATCATTAAGAATTTACCCTGCAAATACATTTGGAAAAGCGTCCAAAGCTATGTTCACAAAACGGTCACTTGCAGCATTATTTGTTCCAGCATAACAAATCCGAGTGTCTATCAAATGGTCTATTTCAATAAACCATGTTACAGTCGAATAGCAAGATATCATGCACCCTTTAAAAATATGTGTGCTGATAAGATCCCCGAGATACATAATTAAGTGAAAAATGTAAGACAAGAACAGTGCATGGTATGATCCTAACTTGGTTTTGTTCTGTTTTCAGATAATCAGAATATACATCCAGATTCTGCATACACACAAAGACAGGTGGATATAAGGGGACACAAGACCCTGCTCGTAATTGCTCCCAAAGAATAGAACTGGGCTGGGGGAGGGGCATCATTCTATTTTCATTTTTTTCTCTCTAGATCTTTTTTGTGCTTTGGAGTTTTTTTGTTTTTTGTTTTTTACCTTATGCATTCATTTGTTTATATTAGAAAGGATTTAGTTTCAAAAAATGCTAAAGGCACTGCATAAATGGAAAACAGCCATCACTTCTCGCCTAATTTTCATACCCAAAGGGTGGTATTCCCCCAAGGTAAGGTAGACAAAGGGACTAAGGTGAGTTTGGAGACGCTGAGATCCAACCGCTGCGCATGCGCTGAGTGCGGGTCAGCTGTCAGTCACCATGGAAGCCGAAGCACGCCGTTCCTGATTTCTCAGTGCCAACACGCCAGGCCAGGTATCACCGGATACCTGGTGAGAGGATCCAGCTCTGACTCAGAGAAGGATCTCGTTCCAGGGAATTTTGTCTTCAAGAGCAAGTCATGTGACAAGCCAGTAAGAGAACCAGCCGGCCTGTGGAAAGCCGTGGGAAATGGAGCTGGTCCTGGCTCCGGGCTTCGCGGAAGATTTTGCATTCGCCAGGGGTGAACTCGGCGGCCAGGTTAATGCAGAGGCGCAGAGCAGGCTGTTGGGGACGGCTGTGCCAGTTCACCCCGTGGTGAAGGATGCGGTTCAGGGACAAGCGATCATCACACAGAGCCCCTGGGACCGAGGCTCCGAAGGCCTCTCGCGGGTCTGCAAACGCAGCCTGGAGGAGACAGGCTGGCGGTAGGCGCTGCCGCGGACGTCAGCTGACAAGTAGAAGCCTTGTTTTGTCCTCTGTAGAAACAATGGGGCTTCCATCACGCGGGAAAATGTTTAAATGTCTCACATTCTCTAACATCCCACCACCCTGAGTTCACTCCTTTTATTTGGACATATTTTCTTCCTATCATCCTTCACTGGAATATGTATACTTCACATTTCTAATTAAAACATACCCCCCAAAATAACATTTTGCCATTTTATTTTTTTAAAAATCTTTTCTATTTATTTGAGAAAGAGGGAGAGCCAGCAAGAGAGAGTGAGAGCAAGGGAGTGAGAGCACGAGCAGGGGGTCAGGCAGAGAGAGAGGGAGAAGCAGACTCCCTGTTGAGCAGAAAACCCAACACGGGGCTCGATCCCAGGATCCTGAGATCATGACCTGAGCGGTAGGCAGACGCTTAGCTGACTGGGCCCTCAGGTGCCCCACATTTTGCCATATTAAGCCACATGATATTAAATATATTTTCCACATCTCTGCATAGCACTCCTACTTAACAGTTTCAATGGACTGTAAGTCCGTTACGTCCCCAAGCTGACACCCTGTTCCTGTTTTGGGTGGTTGCACGTTGCCGGACCCTTCTGATTTGGTAACCTGACAGATGATACTCCAATGAGCATCTTCAATGTATCCAGTGTTTTCCTCCTATCAGATTACTTCCTAAAAATACTCAGGACCAAAATCACAAGACAAAAGACATAAACATTTTTGCAACGTGTTGCCACATTGCTTTCCAGAAGGGTTGTGATGGTATTCGTGTGGGACAAGGATGGAACCACAAACCCAGGAAGGCCTTAGCTATCCTAGTCAGCTGGGTTGTTATGACAAAATACCCCGGGTGGGTGGCTTACGAAAATAGAAACTGATTTCTGCCAGTTATGGAGGCTGGAAGCCTGAGACCAGGCTGCACGGTTGGGTTCCAGTGAGAGCTGTCCTATTGGTTCATAGATGGCCACCTCCTTGCTGCGTCCTCACACGGCAGAGAGAGAAAGAGAACTCTCCCTCTTCTCATAAGGCCACCAGTCCTATTGCATGAGGTCCCCATCCTTATGATCTCAGTTCACCTTGATTACCTCCCAAGAACCCAAACTCCAAATACAGTCACGCTGGAGGTTAGGGCTTCAACGTATGAATTTAGGGGGAACACAATTCCATCTGCAGGAGTAGCCTGGACACTAGGGAAGCTGCTGGACCACTGAGCCCAGCTCCATCCACAGATACATAGTCACACCAGCCACTTCTCTGGAGAAAAACCAGAGTGTGGCGTGTGGAAAGGGCACATGAGCTCTGACCTTACAAGAGTCTGGGTAAAGTCAACAGAGCAGGGGAGTGGGGAGGGCTTTCCAATTTTCATATTGAGACCTGGAAAGTCATTCCACCTGGTGTGTTTACAATCTATGATAATCATTGACCATGAGCTCAGCTGCGGTGAATTGGGAACAAGGTCGTTACATTCTAGACCAGAACCTGCCTCAGGTTCTCCCACTGGCCATCTTTTGGGACCTTACTTTGACCGAATACCACCACCAGGACCTCCCCAGCTTCCCTGGCATCCTGGGTCACTTCATGAAGACAGGTTTGTTTGTGTTAGAGGATCTCTGGAAACATTTGTGGCCTCCGGACATCACCAGCGCCTCGGAAACAGGTGGTGCATGAGCTCAGGCTGAGGTCAAAGAGTAAGCATCACACTGCATCGCCTTTCCCCAGCCCCGCCCTCTTCAGCCCCCAACCCCTTCCGTCATCCCACACAAGAGGGCCTGTTCCTTTCAAGGTAAGATGGAGAAACGTGCCCGCAAATGTGCCATTTGCCACATCTTGTCTCTGCTGGACCTTTGATACGTCCTGGGCAGTCAGCACTGGACAGCCCCATGTGGATCAACACTTTGGCCACTTGAAAGGACGTGTGGTGCCCCCAAGACTAGAACTGGTGGCTGAGGCTGCAGAGCGGGGCATGGCAGGACTAGGAACCCCTGCTCTTACCTACCACAGCCTGTACCTGGGGGAGAACCCTCGAGTGTTGCCGCTCGCTTCCCCACCCAGACTCATTGCTCCTTCCATCCAAAATAGAAACTCCATATCTGGGTCCAACACATGTGCAAGTAATGTAGAGTTTACTGATTTTCCATGGAAAGAAAAGAATGCCATACCTTCAAAAAAAATCACGTCATATAATAACATTTAACAAGACTTCCCTATTAGTCATGCTGTTTCTCTAGGGTTTGTTTTTCTTTTTAAGATTTTATTTATTTATTTGACAGAGATAGAGACAGCCAGCAAGAGAGGGAACACAAGCAGGGGGAGTGGGAGCGGAAGAAGCAGGCTCGTAGCGGAAGAGCCTGATGTGGGGCTCGATCCCATAATCCCGGGATCACGCCCTGAGCCAAAGGCAGACACTTAACCTCTGTGCTACCCAGGCGCCCCTGTTTCTCTAGGTTTTTGACCAGACTACCCATCACTGGGACTCTCCCCATCTCCCCATCTCCCCATCTCTTCCCATAGAACCTCAAAAAATTACCTTCTATTGTCTGAGGCTTTTCAACTCTATTCTTGCGCAAACATTTACTCTCTCTCCTTACAACAAACAACCCTATCATTTGCCAAAACTCGACCAGATTGTGCTCAAGCCCATCATCGAGGCTTCGGCTCGCTTTGGCCATTAAGGCCAAGGTCAAAGACCAGTGCAGGTGCTACAGGGTGATAAGCACATGGAGCTGGGAGAAAGGAAAATGGGAATCTGGCCAAACCCTGGGTGCAGAGACACTGAAGCTGAGGCACAGTGTAACTTACCTCAAGTTCACTGGAGCACGCACTTGGAATGAGTCAAGTAGCTACGAGACAATGTTTATTTACCTTCGACCACCCAGACCGCACTGGGAAGGAAGTGACCATTTCGTTTATCACAGTGTCCCAAATCCGTGGCCCAGTGCCTCCCACAGAGTGGGTGCTCAATAAACATTTGTCGACTGGCTGACTGGCCCCATTTTTATGCTACCCCAACCAAGCCTATGAATGTGTATATCCAGAAAAATAAAATAAAATTGCAGAGGGCATGTTTAACCTAAGCTCAGTTAGACACACCGAGTTTGAGGATATCAGAAATTGTTGTTAATTGCACATGTGTACATTAAATCAGTAATTGCTGTTACTAATAAGATTTCGGGTAAAGTCAACTCCCAGTGGTGCCTGGGTGGTTCAGTAGGTTAAGTGTCTGCCTTTGGCTCAGGTAGTGATCTCAGGGTCCTGGGATCAAGCCCCACATCGGGCTCCCTGCTCAGCAGGGAGTCTGCTTGTCCCTCTCTCTCTGCCTGCTGCTCCCCCCTGCTTGTGCTCTCTCTCTCACAAATGAATAAATAAAATCTTTTTTTTTTTTAAGTCAATTCCCAGAAACAGCATCCTAACGTCGTATGTGGTAGGTATTTTCGTAGCTCCATTTTACAGATGAGGGCACCAAGGCCTGAAGATGAAGGTAAGTTCACCTGAGTCACACAATGACTCAACCAAGCGGGCTGACCTATGCAAGGTTCTGTTTGTGGTCGGTTTCGTGGTTCTCCAGAGAGCACGCTGGACCAGACATTTTGTCCTACTGCTGCCTCTGCCATTGACCTTTGGGTGACTGGAGGCTAGCTTTAAGCCACTGTTTTCTCATCCATAAATAAGAGCCATCTGGAGGTGCTGTGCCCAGGTCTGGCCTGCTGAAATCACAAGCACAAGACTGGTGGAGCCAACTGCTACTTCCAGGAAGAGCAGTTTGGCCTAAAGCGAGCCAGGCCGGGATCCGGTCTGCTGGCAAGGTGGAGGCGGGTAACCTGCCCAGGACCAGCATTGCTGCCAGAAGTCAAGGACTGCAAAGTTCTACCCCAGCCCTGGTGGGGGTGGGTCGGGGAAGGGGCAAGAATTGGCTGGAACACCCACCTCATCCCAATTAGGACGTTTTACACTATAAACCTGGGAGTGACTTGGTGCTTTTAATAACCAGGCAGGTGGCTTGGCATAATGACATAAGCAGGACCTCTGGCGTCCCAGAGTAATGCCCTTTGAGTGAAAGACACATGGATTGTGTTCATTTCTAAGAACCTTCTAGAAGCTGCTTTGGTTTTCAAAAATACCACGACTTTCCTAAAACAGAGCTGTAGTCTAAAACATTGAGAGACATTTAATGGCGAGGATTAGAACAGCAGCAACAAAAATGTTCCCACTAATAGCTGTGTATGTTGTAAGACCCCCGTCCCCACACCATGCTGGTTAACCAAAGATTTTTGGTGAACGGGTGCACTACAGCCTGGCTATTCCATGTGAAATGGGCAGGCAAGCCCAGTGGCTTCCCCTGGAATCTGCTGGAAGTGAAGAATCTCAGGGCTTTCCTGAGCCTCCTGAAATAGAACCTGGGATTTTAGGCTCCAGGTGACCTGTGAGCATGTGAAAATCTGAGAAGCACGGACCTGCAGGTCCTCAGGTCCATCCGAGGTTTTTCAAGTTGGGAAACAGAAGGGCAGGTGGGGAAGTCATTTACTCTGGGGACAGGAAGCTGGTGGCTCTGCTCGGGGAGTCCTCCCCAACCCCTCACCCCTGCCTGAGGCAGGATCGCTGCCACTTCCTGTGCCCCCAGCACCTCCTCCCTGGTTGTGAGACTGTCTTCCCCTTCCTGGAGCCCCAGAGATGGGTGGAGGTGGACCAGTGGGGGGCCTCCTAGAGCAGCAGACTGAAAGGAACCCAAAACACCACTGCCAAAGAAACCAAGGTGGGGATTCCCAGAACCCTCACAGGTGTGTGGAGAACATGGCTGGTGCCTTTCCCTGCGCTCTAGGCTCACCGCCCAAACACATAGAAGGCTTTTCCCCATGGGAACCCAAGGGATTTCTGTGATTACAGGAGTGTGCTAAGTTTGAAATGTCAGGGAGCTGAGTCCTCAGAGAACAGCCCTTAATCAGTGGCTTGGTGAACAGCTCCTCATCCTTTGGGGGGACTGCATGCAGTCTCCCAGAGGACCCTGGGGACCGAGCCCCAGTTGCCTGTAGCAGCATCCTATTTGGGGGCCCACTCTACACCGGCTTCCCCTCATTCCCCTTCTCACGTCCCAGCACCCTTTCTGGGGCTTCCTGGGGTCACCTCTCAAATCAACTCTGCGCACTCAAATCTTCATCTCAAGGTCTCTCCTGAAGGAGTCCAGCTGGACTGCAGTGAGAAGCCCCCAAACAGCCAGACAGTTGCCACCCTGCTTTCTACAGAGAGTGATTTCCAGGGCCTTCCAGAGCTGAATTTTTTGCTGAATAAGCGATGCAGGTTTGGGTCAGAACTGAACAGCCACAGAGAACGGAGACAAGGACTGGTTCACAATATCCCCATGGAACCTTTTTCTTTACCCTCCTGGGAAGCCCAGCTTTGCATCTGTATACATTAACTGTTTAGCGAATGTTGGTTTGGACGGATGCCAAGGCCCGCCATCAAGCTTGTCCAGCTTTGCACGATGCTCTCGGTTATGCAACAGCTTCAAAGACCTGGTTGGGACAACATAACTAGTGAAATGTAGAAATGAGCTTCCAAAGTTTGGTGTAAACTGGTAGTATAGTCATGAAACTCCTATGTACTCGATCCCACAGCATCAAGAGGAAAGCTCTGTACTTACATTGCGACCCTCTCCTTATGTATCCATAGGTGCCCCCACAGGGATAACTAAAACTCCAAGCGAGTGCAGATTAATGACTCCCTGACTTCCATTCCAGACCCTTCCTGTGATTGCCTGTGCTCTGTTACCATTAGAGGTTTACTGTTAGGGCAACATCTTCTGAAGACCCCTCTAAAACCAGGCAGAACCCTCCAAAAGTAATGTAAGGGTCAACAAACCCTTTCTGCAGAGGGCCCAACGATAAATAGGCTTTGCAGGCCTTACGGTCTCCGTCATAGCTACTCAAGCCTGGAGTGTGAAAGCAGCCATAGACAGCTCGTGAGCGACTGGATATGGATGTGTCCTAATAAGACTTTATTCAGACACTCGAAATTTAAATTTATACAATTTCTGCATGTTATGAAATAGTCTTCTTTTGACCTTTTAAAAACCATTATCTCGTAAACATGATTCCTACCTTATAGGCTCTATAGAAATAGGCTGTGGCTGGGATCTTGTCCGCAGGCTGTAGTTTGCAGACCCACAGCCTGTGTTCTGTTAGCCCCTCTCTGCTGTCAGTGGAGGGAATGGCGGAAGGAAAGTAGAATCTGGGGGTGGGGTGCTGTCAGAAAGAAAAGCGAAGGGGAGTGCTTCACCGGTTCCCTTCTGCCACAGCATCCCTTTGCTCCCTCCTTCCGTGATGAGCAGAGCAAAAATGCCCCAAGCAGATAACGCCCCCAGATGATAACGAAGAAGTGTCTACCACCTAGAAAATATTTAAGTACTTAGAAAGCATTTTGATGCCCTGTGCTGGTGCCACTTTTGGTGCTCCCAAAAGTGAATCTGGTGGGGAAACTCATATATTAAGATAAAGTGGAGCTTTTATGTAGAAGGAACCAGGATTGGGGAGGAGGGGAGGTAGAATAACCCAGTGCACTCAGACCATCCCCCCACCCCTGCCAGAGGACTTCCTTGGGGTTCCAAGGAACACAGTCTGACAACTGCTGGTCTCCGAAATGGAGGAAGGGAGTTCAAACAAATGGCTGCTGTTCTTTTCCAAAGGCAGTCCTATGATCTTGGGAGGCATATGGAAAGTTGGCTGGCACGCTGCACACCAGGTATACCCTGGATCCCAGCCGGGCACGGACCAGCACTCCCTCTGCTGTGCACACTCCCGCTCTGGGCAGCGTGACGGAGGGCACACAGCGACACAGCGGGGAGGGTCCTTGTGGCCAGCGCGCTGAGCTGGGTGGGTCGCTTGGCAAATCAGCAGCTTAGCAAATCAGCAGCTCCCAGTCCCAGAGCGAGCCTAGTGCGAATGAGAGAGCACGGTTAGGGCAAGAAACTGCTCTTTGATTTCACAGGAAGTGGCACAGTAACCGTGCCCGTCGATCCAGACAGGTTTTGTAATGGGCTCGCCTTCCCTCCTGCAGAAAATGTCTCTGGAATCATACTGATGAAAACTCTGCCGTGTTTTTAAAATCAGGAGAAACGCGGTGGTTAGAAAGGAGGGCCCACGTGCTCACACTCAGAAAACAGAAAATCGGTCTTTAATTCTGGGTGTGTTACCACCCCCTGACCCAGCCCTCAAGGTCTGAGAAGGTTAAATGAGATAACATCCAAAGGTGCCAAGTACCTAGTGGCAATTCGATAAATATTTAAATGGGACCTATATTTGGAAACCAAGTGAAAATCGAAGAACCAAAAAGCAATCCTTTCTTGGTCGATGTCGTTTTACATACATTCAGAGGGTTCGCGGAGAGGAAGAGATTACCCAGTGCATGAGATCCTGAAGTTTAACAAAACCCCCAAAGATACTGTAGCAGGTAATCTATCAAGCAAAGAGCGTGGAGATGCTTTCAAAAATACACAAGTGTGATGAGAGAGATACAGTTGGTAAACATCACAGAAACCGTCCTTTTAGCTGCCTCAGTAGATCCATTCTAAATCATTACTTGGTTTTCACAGGATCTGGGAGACGATTCTATAATTTCAAAAGTGTCTGTAAACTACTCATTTGCATCTGATTTCTCAATGTCTCATTTGTTCATCAGCCAAAGCCATGGGTATAAAACCAGCTATTTAATCTGTGCACAGAATGTGTCTAAGCAAATTAATCTTCCATGTTATGAGAGAAAAATCCATACACTCAGAATTATCATGCGTTCTGCACTTGATACACAGAGGAGATGCTTTACACAATTGTGTGAGCAGGTGTCTCCATAAACACCCACTTTAAAAACCGCTGCAAATGTGAAGTCGGTGTGCAAACGATAGATGCATTTTCACACCCCCGGTAGCTGACAGGAGCACAGACCAGTGTCTTTGGAGCATGCGGAAGATGGCTTGGGGGCGTTGCTAGGAGAATAAGGCATCTTTGCCTTTTACCTTCATTTGGGAAAAGGAAAGAAGTCACAGCAGCTGGGGCCATGGAACCCTTCCAGGACAACAGTTGTCGTGTGGCTGTATGGCCATCAGGGAAGGGGCAGGGGCATTTCTACCGAGCAGTGGATTTCTGCCCTGGGGTCAGCAATCCCTCTGCTACGGGCTCTCGGATGCCACAAGCCTGCTGTGTCTGCAGCTGTGTGGATTCCCATCCCTGTGTGGGGCTGGGACCTGGTGGCTTTCACAGGCTCAGTGCTGCTCCTGGGTCTGCTTCTAACAAGCAGTGCAGGTTGGGGAAGTGACTTCACCCACAGGGCCTTTCTCATGTGCGCATAAAAGGGACTCCAAGGTCCCCCGCACAGCTCGATTCTGTGACACCCTAAGCCGGCAGCCTTCCAATTACTTCTCTGGCGACCCCCGGGAAGCAGGCTTGAGTTTTGCTTCAGCATGCTGTTACAAGGACTTGGCTTGTCCAGCAATCCCACTTCTGGATAAATACACCCAAAGGAGATGAAGGCAGGGTCTCTGGGAGATGTTCACAGCATCGTTATTCACAACAGTCAAGGATGAAAGCAACCCAAGTGTCTGCCAAGGGATGAATGGATAAACAAATGTGATATAAACAGCATTATATATATATGCATATAAAATGGAATGTTACTTAGCCTTAAAAAGGAAGGAAATTCTGCCACACGTGGCCACATGGGTAGACTTGGAGGACATCACGCTCAGTGAAATAAGCCAGATACAGAAAGGCATATACTGCAGGATCCCACTTAGAGGAGTCAAATTCATACAGACAGAAAGTAGAACGGCGGGAGGGGGGGAGGGGGCTGGGGGAGGGGGAGTGGAATGTTGTTTAGTGGGTATGTTATTCCTGTTTACAAGATGAGAAAGTTCTGCAGATTGGTGCACAACTATGTGATTATACTTAAGGTCACTGAACTATACACTTAGAAATGGTTAAGACGGTAAGTTTTTTGTTTTTGTTTTTGGGGGTTTTTTTTGGCCACAATTTAAAAGCAATAAAATAAAGGGGCTCCTGGATGGCTCAGTCGGTTAAGCGACTGACTCTTGATTTTGGGGTCACCCCACATCAGGCTCCACGCTGACCATGGAGTCTGCTTCGGATTCTCTCTCTCCCTGTCCCTCTCCCCCGCCCCTGTCTCAAAAAATAAATTAAAATAATAAAATTAAAACAATAAAATTAAGGACTTGCCTTAGAAGACTTAACCCTCTGCCAAGGCTGGGCACCCTGGCTTGCCCTCTCTGTCCTGTCCTGAAAGTAGGGGGAAGGAAGGTCCGTGAACTTGGACAGGAAAGCACTGACATCTCTAATTTCACTAAGCTCTAAGTGAAATGTAGTATCACCTTCTGTCGTGAACATAAACAAAAAATCACAGAATCAGCAATATCTGAGACTTTGCCACCAAGGGGAATCAGATATTCTCCTATCACGTTCAAATAATACAAATATCTTAAAATATTGTTTAGGTTTTTTCTGTAATCCAAAGTTACAGTAGTTAGTAGACTGGCTGCGCTATCTTGTTAATTAATATGTTTATAAATAAGCACATATGTTCCTATAAACTGTTAAATATCTTGATAACTGTATGTCAATATAACTGATTTCTTTCACAAGTGTATGTATTTTATTGAACGGATTTAAAAACATCAAATTAAGTTTTAGATGAAAATGAGGAAAGCTGACAATGCCTGAGTTTTCCCCAGAGAGGTTGGCTTTTCATTAGTCTGTCACTAATTACGTGTTGATGTCGATACATCCAAGAGACATCCCATGATTATTTCAGTGAAACATGCAAAGCCCATGTCTGTTTCCATGCATTTTCAGCTAAGAGATCATCAGAATAAAGGCCCCAGAGATGCCCGTGCCCCAATGACTGGCACCTGTGAACACTGCCTCACGAGACAAAAGGGATTTTGCAGGTGTGACTAAATTAAGGATCGTGAGCTGGGGATCCTGGATCACCCCAGTGGGCCCAGTGTAACCACATAGTCCTTGGAAGAGGGAGGTGGGAGAGTCAGAGGGAGGTTAGAAGATGCCCCACACTGCTGGCTTTGAAGAGGGAGGAAGGGGCCATGAGCCAAGGAGGGCAGGAGGCCTCTTGCAGCTGGAAAAGGCAAGGAAACAGATCCTCCCCGGGAGCCCTGGGAGGAACACAGCCCTGCTGACAGCTGGGTTTAAGCCAGTGACACCTATTGCAGAGCTCTGTCTTTCGGAACTGTAAGATAACAAGTGGGTGCCGCTCCACACGACCACGTTTGTGGTAATATGTTACAGCAGCCATGGGAAGCCGATACAACATGGGGACTCCAGAACAGTTGTGCTTAGCAAAGACAGCCAGGTGGAAAGCAGGGTGGGCGTTTTGCTTACATGCTTGTCCTCTGAGACACGGTACTTATTCTCTGCAGACGTTCAGAGAATAATCATGACCCTGAAATAGTGCTAACCCCCACTACCTGTGATACGCTGACATTCTGCTCTGTTCTATCCTATTCTCCATTGATAGAACTGATTTCTCAACCTATCGAAGAATCATGACCCATAGAAATCATCTCTGAGTGACAATTACTCCTTAACTTAGGAAAATATAGTGATGTACTTTTTTTGGCCCCCTTGGTCTTTATCCAAAGAGGTAAAGCGAGTACCATAAAGAATCATGGTTTGGGGCAAATTTCTTTCTGGCAGTTCAAGATGGCTGAGAAGAGGAGCAATGGCCCCCAAGACAAGAGAGGGTCCTAAGGGGAAGGTCAAAGGTAAGGGATCCCAATGGCCGTGACCAAAGAACTTTTGAGAAAAGTAATGTCCAGTGTGCAGTTTCAATCTGCCCCTTCACCCTGAACTCTGATTTACTCCTGCCCCACGTCTGTTATCCCTGAAGCTTTCTAAGAGCCCTGAACAACCATACCCTTATTTTAGTGACACGGGAGGAATAAAACTTGGATTTCAAGTAGGAACTATTTGCATTTTCAGTGGGATTTTGAAAATCTAGATAAAATCCATGTATCATTCATTGAATTAATTTTAAGGCTATCCATTACATGTGAAAATCTTCTTAAAATGAGCTTAAGTGAAGTAATACTGCTGCTCACTTTGTTTACTTTTCATAAGAGGAAGATATTCTTCTAAAGCCCTTCTTTAAAAATAATTTCATGTGTTTATTAAGTAGGCTCCATGCCCAGTGTGGGGCTCAAACTCACGACACCAAGATTAAGAGTTCCATGCTCTACTGACTGGCCAAGCCAGGAGCCCCAAGGAAGATATTCTGCTAACCCCATGAATAACCACTCACTGACTAAATGTGTCAGTGTAGGAGCAACAAGGTGTGAGTCTTGGAAAGTGGTATTCATCTGGGGGCTCCTGGATGGCTCAGTCCCAGAGCAGTGGGATCAGGCCCCCGCATCAGGCTCCGTACTCAATGGGGAATCTGCTAGAGAGGCTCTCTTTCCCTCTCCCCCCCCCCCATTCTCTCTCTTTCTTTCTCTAAGATAGATAAATACATCTTTATTTTTATTTTTTTTAAAGATTTTATTTATGTATTTGTCAGAGAGAGAGAGAGAGCACAAGCAGGGGGAGTGGCAGGCAGAGGGAGAAGCCGACTCCCCTAAGAGCAAGGAGCTGGATGTGGGACTTGATCCCAGGACCCCTGAGACCATGACCTGAGCCGAAGGCAGACACTTAACCGGCTGAGCCACTCAGGCATCCCAAATAAATACATCTTTAACAAAATGCTGTGTTCATCTGTGTTTTGTTTTCCATCACCTTGGCTTGGGGGCATGGGGTTCTGTGGTAGGATTCCGAACATGTTAGTGGCAGGTAACTTACAGTTTACACGAATCTCATGAGCTCCGAGAAGATAGCAGGCATTGGGTGGGGTGGTGGGTGCAAGGCTGATTCTGACAGCCCAGGGTTTCTTTTGAACGCTCTTCTGATGATTCGTAGGTGTAGGTTCAAATGCAGCTGCTATTACACGTGACAACGCCAAATAGTAAACGATTCGATACTGGATACTGCATATGGGACCGTGGCAGAGTTTATTATGTGTTGTAGGCAGAATGACGAACCCCCTCACCAAAGACGTCCATGTCCTAAGACCCGGACCCTGTGGATATGTCACCTAAAATATCAGAGAGGTATGAAGATTGCAGGTGGAATGAAGGTTACAAATAAGATGACCTTGACATGGGGAAATTATCCGGGATTATCCAAGTGGGATCAATAGAATCACCAGTGTTCCAAAAACCAAGAGAAAGCAGCATAGGAGGGGGTCAGGGCAATGTGATGAGAACAAAACTCAGCTCACTGTTGCTGGCTGTGAAACACATGGAGGAAGGGGCCACAAGCCAGGGAATGCCAGTGGCCTGGAGAGGCAAGGAAACAATCCCACACGGATCCTACGGACGTCAACGCAGCCACTGACACCTTGGTTTTAGTCTGGTGAGACCGATAGCAGCCTTTGGACATACAGAACTGGAGGATAGCACATTTGTGTTGTTTAAGCCCCTAAGTTTGTGCAGCAATAGAAAGCTAATTATGCTGCTTCAGACGATGAGCCATGGCCGTCGGATAAGGGCTGCCTGGAGCGGATAAGCAGAACCAATGGGGGGACGGGACTCTCCCTCAGGGGTTCCTTTTTCAGGGCAAAGGCTCAATGAATGATAAACCAAGAAAAAAAATGTCTTACACATGTGCTCTTACATATGTGCTACGATTCTCAGACATTTTCACAGGGCTCAGGGATTGTCTATCAGTATCTATTACTACAGTACAAATTACTCCAAAATGTAGTGGCTTGAAACAGCAATCATCATTTATTATCTTTCTGAGTTTCTGTGAGTCAGGGATTCAGACAAGGCACTAAGGGGGCAGGTTTTCTCACTGTACCGTATCTGGGGCCTCAGCAAGGAAGACTTGAAGCTGGGGAGCTGGAATCTTCTGAAGGATCTTTTATTCACATGTGGCCTCTCCATGTGGCTTAGGCTTCCTCCCAACATGGTGGCCAAGGGCAAGTGGAAGGAGCGGGAAGAGGGCTGAAGAGGAAGAACAGACAAGCAGAAGTGGTCTTGCTTTATATGATGCACCCTGAGACATCCTGCTTCACTGATTCTGCTGTTTTGAGGTTGGGAAGTTGCACGTAGAGAAAACGGGGACACCGTCCCTCTAAGCTTCCCTTAGAGAAGTAGAGTGAAATAGACTTGGATTCCATCACTTATAATAGCTATGTGAACTTGGGAAAATTGTGTTTTAGGTGTTATAACCTATCCTTTACAGATAAGGAAACCAAGGCTTAAAGATATCTTTACTGCATTGACAAAGCATTAGACACACCTCTCATCTGATGTTCACGACCACCAGTGACATGTCACTGCTTTCTTCCTGGAGGCAAAGACTGAACAACGACGGCTTGGTTGCATGGTCAAGGATGGCATGATAAATCAGGGTAGGAACTGTGAGTGGGAAGCTCTTCCTCCCCCTTACCCTGGGCTCAGTTTTGTGACTTGCTCTGACCACAGGCTGTCAGCAGGTGTGGAGTACAGATGCTTGAAATACACTCGCCCACTGGGATAGTTCTCTTGAACGTCCACTGTCACTGAGAGATGTACCTGCCTGGTCTAGCCCACGGTGCCAGGTGGAGAATGAGAGCTACGTGGGGTAAAGGTGAATGGCCATGGAGAGCCCAGCCAAGATCAGCCAAGGGCCCAAACTGCAAACACTGTGGGTATGTCTGGTCTCCATCCCAGAGTCATTTCCCCAGAGGGGAAAATCTGTCCAGGGACAAATGCAAGATGAAGAAATTTAATCTTGACACTTTCTGAATTCCTCCTCCTCCTGGTCCCTGCTCTTCTTTCTTACCCCTACGTGACTCTTTCCTACCTCCACCAGGAATCCAAAGCCTTTAGAAGACACTGATTCACCAAAACTACCTACTTCCCTCTGCAGACGACGCCATGAGATGAACTGACCTCTGTCATATTACAGTCCATACACATATCAAACAATAATCTCAGAGCTCTTCAACCATGTGCGTAATCTAATGAGATCAATTCAAACTCAGGCAAATAGATAAATCACACAAAAAATCCAAAGACACATAATGCTTCATGAATTTTCTTTTTTTTTTTTTTAATTTATTCATTTGCGAGAATGAGAGAGAGAGAGAGAAAGCATGTAAGCAAGAGTAGGGGCAGAGGGAGAGGGAGATACGCAGACTCCCCAATGAGTAGGGGGCCCGACATGGGCTCAATCCCAGGACCCTGAGATGATGACCTGAGCTGAAACCAAGAGTCGGTTGTTTACCTGACTGAGCCACCCACGCGCCCCTGCTTCATGAATTTTCTACAACAATTCTTAGAGATAATTTAGGTGGGATAGCTACGTAGCTATGTATAAGGACAGGGCTGTAGGTTTGGGGGGATGGGGAGCATTTTGATGTTTAAGGTTATGGCTGTAAAATTATTCCTACAGACCACATAATTCACACGGACGTGCTGTGGGAGAACATGCATATCCACGCTAGTCACTAGCAGAACTGCCCTTAATTTGCACTTTTAATTAAACATTACCAGAATTATTCACCCAACTCTAACTCAGCCACTGAATGTGTTTGTGTGTGAACCCTGTGTCCATGTGTGTGTAGGGGTGGTCTTCAAGGCTGCCTTCACCCGTAGTTATCCTCACTCACTCTCTGTGATCTTGGACTTGCATTCAGATATTGAGCCCTAAAAGCAGTGCCTCTTCCTCAGTTAGTCCCCTGGAATGACAGCTTGTGAAAGGCAGGTATCATCTTTCTCATCTTTGTGTTCCTAGAACATAGCACACTGCCAGGATATAGTAGGTAAAGAAAAAAAGATTTGTTGAATGAATAAAGGAGAGAATTAATGAATGAACGAATGGTATGATCCTTAGACTTGATACTTCTGGTCACAGGAGAAATTCACTACTTTGAGGGCCAGCTTGCTCTCATAGGGAGGTTTTCACTCATACATTGAAATCCTTGGAAGGACTATCAGATCAAAAGTGGCCAGAATTCTTGGCTGTATTCACATAAGATGAATCTAAAGGAACCTTCTGGAGAGTGCCACTGGGTCTCATGTTGCTAGAACGACTAGCTTTCATTTCAATGCAGCTAACAATTATTGAATACCTACTATGTGCATGGCGTGGCAAGAAAAAAGTCTTATCGTTTGAGAGGTGTTTGTTCATTTATTAATGTATTGAATATTTATTGCCCCTACAATGACCAAGCACTGTGCAGAAGAAAGATGGTCTTGTCTTCATGGAAATTACAATTTAACTGGGAACCCATTCCTTTGACAAGCATTTACTGGGCATCCACGGTGTCAGGCACTTCTTACAGGTGCTACAGGTAGAATAGGGAACAAAACAGACAAAAATCCTGGCCTCTGTGGAGCTTATATTCCAGTGGGGGTCACAGACTATACCTAAGATAAACAAGTAAAGTATGTATTAACTTAGAGAGAAGTGTTAAGAAAAAAACAAAGCAAGTGTATTTTGTCCTATTGCTGGTAGAACAAATGAGCAGGAACTTAGTGGTATAAACACAAATTTATTATTGTATAGTTCTGGAGGTTACAAGTCAGAAAGAGGTCAATAAAGCTGTGTTCCTTCTGGAACCCCTTGAAGACAATCCATTTTCTTGGCCTTTCTAGCTTCTAGAGGCCACCTATGTTCCTTGGCTCATGGTCCTTTCCTCCATCTTCAAAGCCAGCAGTGCAGAGCAACTTCCAGCTTCTCTCTTTCTCTGTCTGACCCCCACATCTCTCCTCCTATCTCCTTCTCTGACACTGACCCCCTTGCCTCTCTCTTATGAGGACCCTTGTGATTACACTGGATGCACACAGATGGTCCAGGAACATTTCCTCATCTGAGTATCCTTAAGTTGATTACATCTGGGAAGACCTTTGTCATGTAAGGGAACATATTTACAGATTTTAGGTGTTAGGATGTGGGCACCTTCTTGCCACAGCAAGGAAGTGAGACATGAGGTACTGGTGAAGAGGGATGCCATTTTATTATTATTATTATTTTTAGAAAGAGGGAGAGAGAGAGAGGGAGAGCGCACACAGGCACACATGAGCACGGGTTGGGGGGCAGGGGCAGAGGGAGAGGGCGAGAGAGAGAATCTTAAGCAGGCTCCATACCCAGTGCAGAGCCCACTCGGGCTTGCTCTTGTGACACTGAGATCGGGACCTGAGCCAAAATCAAGAGTCGAACGCTCAACCGACTGAGCCACCCAGGTGCCCCAGAGGGATGCCGTCTTAGATAAGGTGTCCAGGAAGGCCTTCCTGAGAAGATGGATTTGGAATCACTATGTGAAGGAAGTCGCAGAATTGTTGTGCATGGTTGCTGGGGAAGCACATTCCTGACAGAGGAAGTACCAACTGCAACACCAGGGGGTGTGTGCCTGGCTTATTTAAGTGACAGCACAGGGACCCATAGTGTGGCTGAAGAGGAGAAACCATCTTTCATTGGTCTCTCATCCTTCTGCACATCTGTGGGCAGAGACATGGACTATCTGTGCTCTGAAACATCTTTTTTTTTTTAAGATTTATTTATTTTAGAGAGAGAGTGGATAGTCCGTGCCGCGCGTGGGCACGTGAGTGGGGGGAGGGGCAGAGGGAGAAGAGAATCCCAAGGAGACTCCCCACTGAGCATGGAGCCTGACATGGGGCCCGATGAGATCAAGACCTGAGCCGAAATCGAGAGCCAGCTGCCTAACCGACTGAGACACACAGGCGCCCCACTCTGAACCATCTCTTTAAGACCCTTTGTAGGGCAAACAGCCTTGGGAGATGGAGATAGTGTTTCCTGTTCACAGTTAAGGGCAGATATGCTTACTGTCCAAGATAATTAAGACAGGCTTTCCCTCCTGAGAGAAGAGCAGACATGGTTACTTCCCATATAAAAGGTTGGAGTTCTCTAAGCTCAAGGTTCCTCTCCTATACGGGAACCCACTATGAGTGCATCTGAACCTCATGCCCTGTGGGAATGGGGGCTCAGGGAACTGGTGTGTGAAAATGCTGATACTCTACCCACTGCTATTGCTGTGAATGATAAAGTCCTTTGTTTCTGACCTAGGAGTCTCATGTCTTCTGGCAGCATCCATGAACTTGCAGCAGGCTAACTTGTTAGCTTACAGTTAGGGGGAATGCTCAGACTCTGAACTGGTGCCTCTATGGCTTCAGAGGCCAGAGTAAGGAGCTAGATTTTACTCTGGGTGGGATGGGAGTCACTGGAGGGTTTGAGCACAGGTGTCACATGACCTAACTTAGGTTTATAAAGGTTCACCAAAGCTGCCTTATTGAGAATAGACCGTAAGGGCACAAGGTAAGAAGCAGGGAGATCAATGGCTAGGTCAATCACCTAGCAATCACCCAGAGGCAAGATGATCAGGACTCAGTAGTGGTGGCAGAGCAGTGGTCAGTAGTAGGATTCTGGATCTTTTTTTTTTTTTTTTTAAAGATTTTATTTATTTATTCGACAGAGATAGAGACAGCCAGCGAGAGAGGGAACACAAGCAGGGGGAGTAGGAGAGGAAGAGCAGGCTCATAGCGGAAGAGCCTGACGTGGGGCTCGATCCCATAACGCCAGGATCACGCCCTGAGCCAAAGGCAGACGCTTAACTGCTGTGCCACCCAGGCGCCCCGGATTCTGGATCTTTTGAGGTGGAGTCGACACTATTCGGGGTACGAGATGAGAGGCATCAAATTATTAGCCCAAGCAGACAGAAGCCAGAAGTTGCCCATAACTGGGATGGAGATGATTTCAGGGGGCACAGGGGGAAGGGATAGCAAGAGCTCAGCTTGAGATGTTGGATTTAAATTGCCAGGGGGCAGGTATCCAACAGATGTTGAGGCAGTTGGATATGAATTCGTTATTCAGGGGTGAGGTCTGGGAGGGAGATATACATTTGAGGTTCATTAACCTGTGTATGATATTCAAAGCCTAAAGACAGAGATCACTGCATATAGAAAAGAGAAGAGAAGAGGCCCAAGAATGAACACCCCTCCCCCCACCCTGTCTCCATATTTAAGAGGTTAGGGAAGTAAGCAGGGGTCACAAAAGGAACGGAGAAGCCAGGAAGGTAGTAGGAAAGCCTGATGAGCACGTTATCCTAGCGGCCAGGAGAAGAAGGGGTTTCCAGGAGAGGGAGTGACCAATGCCTGCTGAGAGGTTGAGTAAAATGAGGCCCCATGCCGGTATCTCAGTTATTATAGTTACTTACAATAAGTGTAAAGCCAGAGGCATATCACAGATGGAGCGATGAACTCTAAGTGTGTCAAGAATCCTGCTGGGACTTGGGGATGGGGAGGAGGGCATGAGCAAAGGCTCAGAATGCTGGAGATGGTCCGCACATTTGTCTGGAGGAATTGTGAGCCCAGAGAGGGTAACCCAGCTCAGGGTTACCCTCTAACCCAGGTTAGATATCAGGGTGCAGTATGCAGGCTGCAGGTGAACCCGGTGAAGGCGCAGCGGGTTTTGCTCAGGTACGCCTAGACAACGGATTTCTGTTTCCAAAAGACCACTGGGATGTGTGGGGCCAGGGACTAGGCCGGCGCGCACCAACCAGGCCCTCTGGGGCCGCCGATTGGTCCTGGTGTTCCGCACATCTGCAACAATCCCCTTCGCTTCGAACCTGCGGGGAGAGCCCTCTGCGCTCTGAGGCCGATGCTGCAGTGCGGTCCTGCTCCGCGGGGTACTGGGGCTGAGCTGACGCGGGGGTTGGGCTGGGGGTTGACAGCAAGGGGCTGGGAACCCACTCGGAGAGGGCGGCGTGTGATCCGTATCATCCGTATCTCAACCTCTTTATGTTAAAGGGTAAGGGTGCCTATGAAGCCTCCGTGGTATTTCAACGCCCCTTGTATTCCCGTCTAAACTTCAGTTCACTCGTGGAGTGTGAACTCCACGCCCCCACGGCTAAGGAGGTTTTCGCCTTCGCGAAGAAATTTCATTTAAGAGGAAGCACTCATGTCACTTTCGGAAGAGGCGAAAAGTTAAAAAATGCGCGTTGGGGGAAGCCGACCAAGTGCGGTCGTGAGACACTGGCAACTCGCAGAACCTCCTGGAACCAGCCTCTTGGAAACAAACAAAAACGCGGGGGGGGGGGGCGTGTGTGGCTCCCCGCCTCCCGGTCCGGAGACGCGGGGGCACTGAGGTAGCGCAGGGGCCAGCAGGGTAGGCTGCACAGGATGCGAGATCGTCCCGCGTCCTCTGCCCCACGCCGCGGCCGTGCGCCCCCTCCCCGCGGTCCCGGCGGGGCGGGACGTGAGGCGGCGCGGACTACAAGTCCCAGGAAGCCCAGAGGCGGGCGCGGGGCGGAGCCTGGCGCAATTCCCCGGGATCCGGCGCGCTGGGAAGCGCCGCGGAGGACGCAGCGGCGGCGGCCGGAGGGCGGTGAGCGCGCGGGCGGGCGGGGCGGAGGCGGGGCCGACGTGGGCCGGAGCCCCTGCGTGCCAGGGAGGGGGCCGGCCGGGCAGGCGGCGGGCGGCGCTCGGAGCGGCTCCGCGGCTTGCGCGGCGCCTGCGGCTCGGTCCCGGCTCGGCGGGCGGCGCACGGCAGGCGCGGCGCGGGGGCCCCGGCGCGCCGGGCGGCGCAGCACGCAGCGAGCGGACCCACGCCGCGGCCGGGCGCCCGGAGCGGCGCGGCCACTGCCCGCGGGCCGGCCCTCGGCCCCGGCTCTCGGAGCGCCGCGGCTGCCTGGCTTTAATGGCTGCTCGGCGGGGCAGCGCCTAGGGGTGGAAGGCGGCTGAGGCGCAGGAAGGCGCCCGAGCGAGCCTCCTCCGGGGCCGGCCGCGCCCGCCGCGGCGCGCTCCATGGGGGCCCGCTGACCCGGGGCGCCGGGCCCGCTCGCTTGCCGGCCGCCCGTCCCGGCCATGAACTGAGTCCGCGGGCCGACCCCGCGCCTGCTCCGCCCGCTCCTTTCTTCTCGCGCCTCCTCCGCCCGCCGCCGGCGGGCCCGGCTCCCCGGGGGCTGCGGCGCCCCGGGCTCGGTGGCCCGCGGGCCCCGGGGCACGGGGCGGCGGCGGCGGCGGCGGGGGGCGCGCAGCTCCGGGCGCGGCGCCTGCACCATGAACTACCAGCAGCAGCTGGCCAACTCGGCTGCCATCCGGGCCGAGATCCAGCGCTTCGAGTCGGTCCACCCCAACATCTACTCCATCTACGAGCTGCTGGAGCGTGTGGAGGAGCCGGTGCTGCAGAACCAGATCCGGGAGCACGTCATCGCCATCGAAGGTGAGGGCCGGGCCGCCGCGGGGCTTCTGGAAAGCGCGGGGGAGCGGGCGCCCCCGGCGCGGCGGGGTGCGCGCGCGCGCGTGTGTGCGTGCGTGTATACACACGCGCCGGGCCGTGGCACGCGGCTGCCCCGCGGAGGGAGCTTTGCGGTGCTTCTTGTCCTGCAAGGCCGGGAGACTGCGGAGGAGGAGGCCAAGGGCGCCGCCAGCTCTGCTGTGGAAGATGGGCCGGCAGCGTTAATTTGATAATGGGCAGTAGATTCTCGCCTGTGTGAAGGTGGCTCGATGCTGCCGCGTCCCGGGCCGCCCTAGTGATCCGGTCCAAACGATGCCTGGGGGCAGCTGGAGGGGTTGGTGCCACCGAACCTGTGACAGGTTACCAGGCCAGGGCCGGGCGTATTGCTAGACGTTGAAGACGTTTTGGGAAGTGTAACTGCTGGGCTAGGGGCTCAGGCCAGCGTGTTTAGGCGGGGCAGGGCCGCCCCCTTCGTGTCTTTGCCCAATTCAGGGGGCGCAGTGGAGGCCGCTTTACTGAGCCCATGCAGACAGCCAGCCCCGGGCTGCAGGCTGTGTCGTGTCCACGTGCCTGTCCACCTGCCTCTGTGCAAAGGCTGGTCTCCGTAGAGTGTTTTCTACCAAAAGTCTTGGGCCAAATTAGAAGCAGAGCCTTCCCTACCAGGAGGACAGGGGGGTCCGTCAGCCTCAGGGTCTCACTTTCACAGGTGCAGGGGTCTCACTTTCACAGGTGCAGAGGCCACCTCCCCTTCCAGCTTGTCCCATGAGGCTGTGACCCTGCAGGAGAGGTGCTGCAGACTTCCGCCTCTCTTGGGCTTGTGTTCTCTTGGGATTGAGTGGCTCTTATTTCTCTGCTAGTGGGTTTCGGGATTGTCTCCTTGCTCTGTCCATTTGGCAAGATCCACCTGGGGGACAAGGTGGGATGTCAGTATGGACTGTGGAGTTCTGCCCCAGCCACACTCAGTCGGCAGTGTTTCCTCTCTGTTAGCCAGAGGTGGTACAAGGCCTGCAGGGTGGGCCATGATACAGACTGTCCTAACCAAAGGCCACTGGGGCCGCTGTTGAGGAACATTGAGAATGTTCCAAGGCCTTGCAGGAGTTTGTCCAAAAGCCTGGGTACAGGCAGTCACCCAGCTCCCCTCCATCTGTGACGGCATCGGCCGCAGGAGGGCTTTGCTTTGGCACCATGCAGTCTGAACTACTAACCCCAGAGCGTCTTGGTTTGACACTTGGCCAGTTAGTTGGGGAAGGTGGATGTTGTGGTGCTGATTCTCTTGGCATTTGGCAGCCCCGTGGACTTGAACCACGTCCCGGCCAGGCTGCCGATTGGCCAGCTGCATCCATAGGGCACTTGCTAATTCCCTGGGAGGATCTGAGCAGTGCTGCAGCCTGTGTGGGACCTGGCTGTCGGAGCACATGGCCGCCTTGTTGGCAATTTAAGATGCTTCCAGATTCCCTGAGAGGTAGAGTCCCCGTGTACCTCCAACAAGACTTGTGGGAGGCCATGGGACCTGCGCGCATCTGCCGATGGCTGGGTGATGTTCCACGAAGGTTCCTCCAGAGCCTGAGTGCTGGCTCTGTTGTGGTCAGAGTGAGAGGAGCGCTGTGCCTGTTTCCCTTGTCTCTTTGCAGCTCGCTGGCTGTATCCACAGAAGTCTGATGAAACACTTTGAAAGCTAGTGGCAAGTATTGAATGCGCCTGGCCGAGTGCACCTCGTGGCTGTGCCGAGACCTCTAGCTGAGTGTGATTCATGACCCCTCGTTTTCATTTCTCATTCGTGAAGCCCAGCTCTGGGGTCTCGAGCACTTCCAGCAAAGCAATCTGACTTTCTAGCAAGAGGATGTGGTTACATTTTTCTTTTCTTTTCTTTCTCTCTTAAAAAAAAATATTATGTGGTTCCTAGATGATCGTTTTTGGTAGCTTGATGTCTGCCTTTACCATGTGACAAGTTAAGCCCTTTCTTGGCTGGAATCCTTGTCATTTTTAATAAGACTCAGAATCAGTGAACAAATCCTATTTGGGGCTTTGATGATGTATTATTTTTCTGTTAGAAAAAGGAATGTCTATGTTGTGTTTGGCTGTTAATGAGGCTTAAGAACCATTCGAATATGTTTCTGTTCTTTGCTTTACTGTCAGCAATGATACCACCTTTCATTTGTATGGAACTTTAGCAGAAATACTCTTGGATTCATCATCTCATTGTGTGGCTGTGCCAACCCTGTGAGAATGTGGGCCAGCTTCATTATCTTCCTGTTGTAAAGGATGGCAGTTCAGGGAGGGATAATGACCTCCTGAACATTTGACTGAGGTCATTCAAAGTCTGGTCTGAACCAGAGGATGGTTTGAATAGAGAGCCTAGTCTGTACCATGCAAAGCACCTTACACTGACTCTTCTAACGAAAGGTAAGTTCATTTGTGATAATGAAATGTCCTCTCTCTCTGTGCCAATTTTAAGATATGGTTGTGATTTATGTCTGTACTGTTGATGTTCTGGAAATTGAGAGGATTGCTCAGTTGTGGCAGGGTGACATTTTTTCTGTGAAAAGAACACTGCAGAAACAATTTTGTGTAATTGTGCAGCGTGTGGGTTATTCACTCATACGGAAACCAAGAGAGTGGCCATGGGGTACAGAGACTGCAGACGTTGTTCGGAGGAGCCCAGGGCTGTAGGTGAGCACTGCCCCGAGCGTTTTAGTAATTCAGATGTACACACGTGCCCCGAGGGAGCACCTTGCTGGTCAGGATGACACACTGGCCAAATGTAAGTCTTTCTGAATTTAAAATAGAACCATTTCTAATCAGGAAAGCCTGTGCACATCATAGCAGATAGTTTAAAAATCATTTGTCCCACCAAACGGAAAACAGTCTGCATTTCAGAGGCTATCCAACTAGCCTCTCCCTGCTTCTGTGGGTACATATACAAAGTTGGATTGCTATTTACAGTTTCTTGATTAGCATATCGTGAGTACTTTTCAGTGTTACAAAAAATCTTGGAGATACAATTTCTTATGTTGGCATAATCATCCAGCACTTGGCTGTGCCATAATTTATTTAAAATTTTCCTATATTTTTGGTGTTTTCAGGACTTTTTACTGTTGGCGTGAGGAGTGGCCTTGTCAAAGGATGTTTAGCTAACATCCTTTCAGAGCTCATTTCAGAGTGGTTCTAAGTGGGTCTGGATTGGAAAATCTCTTAGTGATGGGCTCAACTGTGTATATCTTATTTGAAAGAGTTCGCCAAGATTCCCAAGTGAGAGTGGCTCTGTGGACCCTGTTTGCAGGTGTGGGAAATGGGATTTTGTTTTTGTATTAAGATATTATCTCATCCAAAAAAAGTATTTTTTTCAAATTTTTATTTCAGACTTTGAGAGATTTATTTTTTTCTCCTAAACCTCTGGATTTTAAGGAAGCATTACTAGTTGTTTTCAGATTTACCTGATCAGGTTTTTGGGGTGTCCCACAGGGGTGTGGCATGCTCTGAAATATAGCTCTGTAGCATGGATGCTCTCCATACCCAGACACGAGTCTGGGACCCACTGCTTCCAGTGTGCACAACTTGTCTGGTTCTCTTTTAAAAAGTCTGTCTGGGCTTGATGGGTCTGAGGTAAATGAGTCAACTGCCTTTCTTGTTAAATAAAGCTTGTTCTTCTCTCAGGAATAATGCCTCTGTTAGCCGTCGCACATTGTAATTCAGCTTGCCAGTAGCAGAACTGTGCTGGGAATAACAAGGCAGCGGGCTCCTTTGCTGGGGTAGTGGTTGAGCCCCCAACCAGCTTTCATGCCTTCACCCTCACCAGGTGGCAGATTCGGGGAGCCAGGCTCCCCACTGGCCCCACCGGTGGTTTGTGTGGCTTCTTCTGGAGAGGCATGAGAGCCTGGTCTTAGCCAGAGACTGCTGCCTGGCGCCCCTGGAAAGGGCACTTTGATGGGGGGATTCTAGGGCTGAGCCCCCGCAGTGGGGGACCTGGGAAGGTAGGGTGAGGGGCTCCTTAATCCCATGATCCAGCTGCAGTGTTGAGTGTCTGTGGACAGCAGAGTGCTAAGTGCTTCCCCTGCATCATCTCAATTCATCCTGCGGTGATCCATGACATAGATGCCACCTCTGAGGTCCCGGAAGTGTAGGAGACTTGTCCAGGAGAGTTGACCTGCGTTGGTCTGACCTCAGCGCTGGCTCTGTAGCTTCTTATGAGACAGAGTGGAGCTCCTGGTTATTCACGGTTTCCACAGGCAGTATGTGCCAACATCCCAAGCATGTGTTTCCTTTACCCAAGATGAAGTGGGTTTAAGAATGCTGTAGGTAACTGGGAGTATTATGTTTTCTGTAAAGTTGCTTAGCATGGCAGAACTTGTAAGAGTTGCTTTTCATATAGGAAATTATTTAATCTGGTTGTTGCGTGTGTACGTGTCTAGGGAACAAATACCTTCTTCCTGCCGTGGATGAGCATAATTTTTTTTTGCCAGTAGTGACTGAATTCATAATATTTCAGGTTTAATCAAAGGGTGCAGGTATGGGGCCTTTTAGTTATTGATATAAATGTTGCAGTTTCTTCCTTAAAAATAATTCTTAGTTGGCTGTTCCTTGCGTCCAGGTTTAATTTCATACCTTCCCAGCATCCAGCTCCCCCACAGTGCAGATGTCCCTTCTGGTCTGGCTGATGGCAGCATCTTCCCCTACCTCTCCCAGGCAGAATTATGGCCTGCCTGCTCTGTGTCCTTCGGCTCATCTCTGGCCTGAAGGACTGGGAGCTTTTTGAGGGCAGAAATACGGTCCCGTTCAATTTTTATGTCCCTAGTGATTCAGTGTGTCACGTCTGGCCCTTGGAGGATGCCCAGGAATTGTTTGTCGATTGGCTCACTTTCCAGAGGGGCTGACATTTTCTCTAGAGTTTGAGTCTTTTTGCTCCTCGTTGGTAATATAAATAGTGTTTGTCTTCTGGCAGAAGTTGAGGACGTTTTGAAACTTGTCACAAGAGTACAGTCTTAGGGCTGGGCACCTTTTGGATCTGATGGGTTTTAGCTTGGGTAGAAACTGAATACCATGTGATGTTTGGGGTGGAAATCAGATTTCTTTAGTGTGTGTAGGAGAAGGGAAGGATCCGCTTGCTGAATTCTAGAACCTTTTCCAGCCAGGCTATCTGCAAAATGTGGGTGTTTCTTTGTGTTGGGTGACAGACATGATGTATCTTCACTGCAGCATTGAGAGCTGTGGTTCTCAAAGTTGAACGTGCAATCAGATTACATGGTGGGCTTGGGAAAGCAAACTACTGGCCCCCAGCCCCCAGGTTTCTAGTTCTCTAGGTCTGGAGTGGGGCCCAAGAATGTGCTTTTCGAATGAGTTTCCAGAGGCTGCCAGTGCTGCTGGTCCAGGGACCGCACTTTGAGAGGTGTTGCTGTGGGTGGAGGCACTCCGGCGGGAAGGGCGTCTTTGGGCTGGCTCTCTGGCACGCGTTCTTTCCTGCAGGTGACAGGTGAGGGTCACAGAGCTTAAACATCGTGGAGAAGGGATTTAAATCCAGGTCCGAACGGGTTCACGTCTGTGTTCACTCTACGTCCGCAATGCCGAGTGCCCTGTGAGGGAAGGGGTCAGACGGGGGGTAGACATGATGAAGGGGGTCCTGTAGGGAGTGAGGACCAGCTTTAAGTCGCAGTGTGCTGTTCTGTGCGCTTTCCTTCCAGTCTTTGGGAGATAGTTGCTGTTTCGTGGAGTCTCCCGTGTATTTAGATGGGGTTCTTCAATATTCACTTGATACGCTCGTTTGTCCGATGATAGCGTTTTGTCATCACTGGTGTGGAGCTAAAAGAGCCTTTAAGGGAAGGAGGCGAGCTGTGTGTTCTTAGCAGCCTGGGAGGGCTGACAGGGAGCCTGAAGGAAGTGACTCAGAAGGGAGAAGCGGCTCGAGCAGCTGCAGGAACCTTCACAACAAAACCTGTGGCCCTGTTACTACCACCTCTGGGTTTTTTGGTCCAAACCAGACTTTTTATTTGGTTAAGACTAAAATCCCTGAGCTTGCTTCCTTCTTTTTTTCCTGTGTGCCCTGCAGGTGTTTATGGTTTGTGAGTCTCGCTCTGGCTTGTTTTAACTACTGATTTGGTCTTGTCTCGTGTTTCTCAACATTCAGACAAACCCAGCCGCCCTCCCCCTGCACCCCCTCTTCTCAACACTGCCGATCCTTTGAGTCCTTGCTTAAGTGATTGAGTTTGGCAAAGCGGATCAGGCTTAGTTATTTTTAAAATCCAGGGTTCGGGGTTCTGATCTGGTGCTTAGCTACATAATTCCTTCCCTTTGTTAAGTACCTTTCTCCGAGGAGCAGAATGCACTCTGCAGATGTCAATCTGCTATCTGTGCAGCATCTGTTATTTCTGCACAGGGGATGAGGGCGAGGCTTTGTATGTGCCACCCTGGGCCCCCTTCTTGTGGGAGTTCTGTGCTTCTGAGGGGCTGAGAGGGATTTTGGGTTCTTGCTTTATGGTGTGGGAAGCCGGCACGCAGGGCTGCGAGTGGAGTGACTTTCCCAAGATGCAGTGCTGACCCATCCAGGGGCAGGGTGTTTCAGGTCCGATCCCTCCAGCCTCCCTGCGCTCTTGCTCACAACTGCCCAAGGCCAGAAAGGGGGTGTCTTGGTGGCCTCTGGGGGTCGTGAGGGAAGGAGAGCAATACCACCCCCACCAGAAGAGGTTGTTAATGGACCCTTTGAATAACCAGCCAAATAGCTTGTCTGTGTGCGAGGTCGGAACATTTTCCATAAAGAGCAGGCTAAATATAGGCTCGCGGGTGGGGACCCGGGCCCAGGAGGGGGCTGTCATCCCTCAGATATTGTTTCTTCCACTGGTAATCAGAACGTGCCACCAGCCCGGAACAGGTGGCCACCCTGGGCTGTCTGGGAACAGATTGGTGTTTTTGTTTAACCAGGGGCTCATTTGCAAATTTCACACTTCTCCCGCTGTTTGGTGGGGATTGTCTTTTTTGGGCTGCAGTGTTGGAGTATTTGTACGGTGTTGCTACACAGGCAACTGTCTCGTCTTCAAAGCTGCTCATGCCGTCTGCCTGTCGTTAGCGTCGTGGCTTAGAGGCAGCTTTTTGGTTTTTATTTTTCAAGGGTGGGAAACACTTTTCATGGTTCTGGGAGAATTCAAATAATGACCGGCCATGTTCACGAACGATTGGTGTTTGGTCTTAGCAATGTCAACATTCAACAGGCTCTCAAACAGAACCATGTTGATTTCCAGCTTAGGACGCAGCCTCACCGAAGCTCCTGTTCCCGTGTTCTCAGATAATAGTCTTCAAGGGAGAATAGCGTCTTTAGGAGGTCCATTCAGTTGAAGTTCCAAGAGTTTTAGTTGACAGGGACATACCAACAGTATTGAGGAAAGGAAGAAGTTAGAATTTTATTTATTTATTTTTTTATCAATGCCTGCGACAAAACAAGGCCCACCTTAGTTTCCTGGCAGAGTTTTTACGTCTTAAGTAGGAGGCCAGGAGGTGCTCTCTGTGTGAGGGCGGGTGGTGGCCTTCGGCAAGATGGGGTGTTGCAGGTGAGCTAATTACTTGCTAGTTTCTGTAATGAAAATGAAATTGATTTGGAGAGAGCTGATGGCCTGAGAGTCAGCTGTTTGTGTTTCCAGTTGTCCTTTTCTGTGAGGGGTGAGTGGGCATGTTTTCTAGGGAGGGCACTTTCCCAAAGCCTGCCTACCCATCCTTCGTGGGTGTTTTTAAGGATCTGGGGTGCTGCTGTGAGCCGTGATTCCCTCTCCTGTTCCAACACGGCTGCTGGTAGCGCAGGCTGGTAAACCTGATTTCAGACAAACAAGAGTATTGTTTCAGTTTAGGGTCAACAACCAAGTCCAGGTCTCTGATTGTCCACATGTTATTATTTCAAGTTTGGGATTGCTAGGACTGTGACTACTTAAGACTCCTGAATTTTTTTGAGCTCTGTTTTCACCTAGAGCATAAATATAGAAAGATGCCCAAGTCATTAGGGAGGAGGTTTTCACAGACTGAGCCCATGTGTGTAACCAGCATTCAGATCAAGAAACAAGGTGGTCAGCACAGCCAGGACCGTCTGGGGTCTGGGTTGCGTGTAGTGAGAGGAGGTTGCCTCTGTTTGTTTGTGTGTTCTACCATTGATGGGCATTTGCATGGTTTCCTGTTTTCAGCTGGTATGAACAGCGCCGCCGAGCACATTCTCGTCCTGTCTTCTGGTTCCTTTCAGGTGCCTGGGAGTGGAGAGCTGTGTGGCGCTACCTGTGTGGACACAGCGGTCACGAAACCAGTCTCTCTGGTGGGTGGGCAGCCCCTATCTGGAGAGACCTTTCGTTGCTGTTCAAGGTTCAGTTCACGTGGCTCAGGGACTGCCTTCCTCCTTTCATTTTAATTCTCTGCATTGTTTGTTCATAAATAATTAAGTGGCTAATAAATTTCCGGCACTGTCTTAGACTTTAGGATTTTTCTGTGGACTGTTAAATCCTTGTTAGTTGAATAATTACAGCTCTGTAAAGGGAGCTGTGTGAGTGAAATCCTTCACCGGGAAGTACTTTCCTTTAAAACGTGGATGGCACAGTCCCCCAGAGGCCGGAATGGGCCCCTTTGGGCTCTCCCTGGCTCTTGGCAAATCAGTAATCAGTTGGGGTGCTCTTTCCGGAGGATCCCAGCCCGGTCCAGAATCCATCTCGCCACCCCCATCCCGGGTGTTAGATAACCTTTGGATCTGGGTTGGCATTTGAAAGGAAACTCATTTTCTACTCTGGGCCTAAGCTGTTCTGTGGTCTAATAGGTACATATTAGCACTCCTCTGTTTCTGTTGTTTGTAGCAATTATGTGCAAGACAGGAAAGAGAAAAAAAGCTAAGTGTTGCCAAGTCTGTTACTCTCAAGGGGTTATTTTCTTTGTTCCTTCTAATGTGTCCCAGAGCTGCCCATCCTCCCCTACAAAGGCCACACTGACTGAGGCCAAACCTGGGAGCTCATAAGGATGGAAGGGTGTGTGCGTGCCTGACAGCTTGTCCAGTAGCTTCACACAGGCACATGTTTATTTTGAGGGATGGGGGTGGGAGGGCTGTGTTTACCTTCCCTGCCTAGCGTGGGAAGTGGCCAGTGTGAGAATCAATGGGCAAGATTTTATTGAGCACCTACAATGGGGCAAAGGGCAGTTTTTTCATCTGGGGTGGGGGAGGGTAGACAGATGTGCAGGACCTGAGTCCTTTTCCCCGCACACTTTAGATTCAGCTCAGGAGGGCACAGGAATACAAACTGAAATAACCGGCCACAGTAGTTCAAGGCCATGTGGGAGAGCGAGGGCTGCCTAGCAGGGAATGGGACTAACCCAGCCTGGAAGCTGGGTAGGAATCAGGCAGTGGTGGGCTTTCTGGCTGCTGGGTAACGGAACTGACACATCTGGATTGAATCTCAGCCTACAGAGAATTGAGGAGTCCGGGATGATGGAGAAGAACCTTGCAAGCCCCAGAGAGCAGGTCGGGAGCACTTTCATTGGGGAGTGGGACACTAGTGATAATGGATTTCCATTTGGGGAGGGGAGCACCGTGATGCTCAGCTGTGGCCCCGTGGGCTGGGGGGTGTTGGCATCTGCAGTAGTGGGGACTGGCAGGGAGGGCCCAAAATGGGGAGCGACATCCAGGTGTTATAGGGGAAGGCGGGAGTACAGAGACAGGCCCCAAGGGATGCTCAGGGAGGTGCAGGCCTGTGAGCCTCAGGATGGCAGGAGGGGGATGAGAGACTGAGCTTTGATCCTGGGAACACAAGAGTGGGGCCTTGTTGAGGGGATTCCATCTATAGGTGTCCTGAGGTTTGGGTGGAGGGTGCTTGTCCATGCACAACAGTATGTGGGATTTGTGGAAGAGGGCCCTGTCCCTGTGGGGTTGGTTTGCATATGTCTGTGGAACAGGCTGAGACCAGGCATCTAGGATGTATTGTGGCCTCTTCCCCGCTGCAGACTTTAAATGGGTATCTGAGGTGTGCAGACGTGGGTCCCTCAGGGGTATGGCCAGCGTGTGTCCCTGTCCAGGCGCTGAATCCATCCACGGGAGGCTCACCTGATGGAGCTGGTGGCTCACAGACTCGGGATGGGGGTGGCCCCTGAGGTCCTGCTTGTCTCCTGGCTAACTGTGCCTTTTTCAGAGCAGTGCAGAGTGCATACCCCATGATGCTTGGTTGATGTGTCCATCGATAGCTACATCTAAATTTATATCTTTACATCTGTATCTGTACAACAGTCTGTGGCTTTGTCTGTTAGGTGTGTGTAATTTCCACTTAATGGCTTGAATCCATAGACTTGTAGAGCCAGCTGTCAGGAGTACAGAGGTGAATGGGCCATTTGCCCTGGGTAAACAGGACAGGTGTGTGCTTTGGGCCAGGTGTGTAGTGGGCCAGGGAGGTAGCGAGGGTGCCATGAAGAGGCCCCGGGGGCTCCTGGAGGATGCCTTGTTTGAGCCCCAGAAGGCAGGAAGCTAATGACATGGGGCGGGGGGTGTTGTTGACAGGGCAGCCTGTCATCTTGTATCAGGAGGCCTTGGAAAACTCTCATCTTTGCCCAAAGAAATCTCATTGTCTTCACACAAAAAAAGTCAGTTTCTGTTTTTTCACTTAGAAAATTCAGTTTTACTGAGGTTTCTCCATCTGTGTTTGCCTTTCTGGTCATCTCATGCTGGGGAATAAAAAAGTTACTTATCTCTTTTTGTCCACAGTCTAAATCTACAGATCCCCCCCCCCCCGCCCCATTTCAGACTCCCCAAGCCCTACAGTCTTTCCCTAAATTCCCAGCTGGCTAGGAGACTCTGGAGTGGTGCTAAAATCATGGGCAGGTGTGGTTTGTGCTTCACTCTACGAGGCCTCTCGGCCCTGCCTGGATGCCAAGGCAGGTCTGCAGGTGCTGGCAGGGCGGCTTTTCCTGAAGGTGCTTCAGAATTCCAGAGTTCGACATAAGAACCTGTGTTCTTCTAGAATTCCACCTTCTCCTTCTGATGGAACGCAGGTTGCTGTGCACTCAGATTTTTCATTTTGCAGGTTGCCTGCTTAGAGATAGAAGAATCATAGACCGGTACGGCCTTACTCATCTGGGGAGATCAGGCACCCCTCCACTCGTTGGTATTAATATTGGGATGTTTTGTGTTGAGCAGAGTGTGGTAAGAGGCAAATGTTCATCTGAGTGGACAGAGCCCTCATCTGCCACTGGGGTCTTAGGCATCCCCTTCTGTGTCTGCTTAGGGAGGGGGACTATGCCACTAGTCTAGGGCCTGGGAATCATACCAACAAGGCATTTTGTGACTAAGAGATGGAATTTGCAGATTAACCACAACTTGAGGAATCTTTCTTTTCCTCAACATTTTGTGATGAAAATTTTCAGACACACAGAAGAGTAGAAAGAATGTTTGAGGGAACTCTTCTGTCCCCTTTGCCTTGCTTCTCTCTACTCGTTAGTGTTGTGTATCTTCCCGTCCAGGAGGATTGTTATCTAGCTTTTTCTCTAGATTGCAGTTTTCCAAGGCTCATCCACTTTTGGCTTGGAATCCAAAGGATTTCTGGAAACGGTGCCCGTCAGGATGTCCTGACATCCAGGTTCAAGGTGCAGCGCCAGCAGAGAGGGGGCAAGGTGCTGACTGTGGGTCGAAGGTGAGGGGGTCTCATTCTGCAGGGGAGGTGGTTTAATTTGGTCTTTGGAAGGACAGCTTTTTGTTGTGTTAATGTTGATTCAGTTCAGATGTGAACCCAAAAGGAAGCTTTGACTTGAACTCTGACTTGAATTCCCCATTTCAGTGTGTTTGGGAGGGCAGCCCCTCTTCGGGCCTTGGTGGTTTTGGGGGTGGGGTTGCACAAAGGACTTTGTTTTTAGGAGTAGACAAAGTGCTGATATGGAAGACAAGCGTTTTCTTGTTTAATAAGTTACATTGTGATCACTTCCTGGAAGGAGAATGATGTCATGGAAGATCACAGCCGCGGTGACTGCGTGGCCTGTAGCGGACAGACACCTCTTGCCTGGGGATCCAAGACAGGCTCCTGCCTCAGTGACTGGCCATGGAATTCTTGGGACACTCGTGTCCGTTTAGAATCCGTGGGATTGAGCTTTGATCTCAAGGTTCCTCCTGTCTGTGACTGCCACTGCCCCATCCGTTGCTCCTTATTCCACCAAAATGACCAAGTCTGGTGGAGGTGGAGGTGGGGATGGAAGGGTGGGGAGGAGATGGTCAGATGAGGCCAGACTGCCTCAGGGCCTTGTGTTGAATTGTTTCATCCACAGTATTCCTCCTCCAACAAAGTCAGAGAGCGAAATCCCACTCAGTAGAGCAATATCCAGCAGAAGGAAGGAAACGTGTGTGTGTGTGTGTGTGTGTGTGTAACCCGTGTGGTCCATAGAAAAACTAGCTCTGACACGGGTGCGTCTGTTGAAGGCTTCCTTCTAACCCCTGAGCATGTGCAGGGGTGTGCGGAAGAGCCTCGTCGATGATAATCTCCATCGCTCTGCAGTACTCTCGTCCCCCAGACTTAGTCAGAGACAGTAAAGAGCAGGTGTGCAGCTGTCTAACCTGGTGATGGTGTGTCATTGTCATCGTAATGGGCATGTGTTAGAAGCTGCCGGAGTGATGAACACATCTGTTATGTGTGTGATTTATACGGTAGGTTTTAAGGCAGATCCTGGAAGTCTAATTAAGCTCTCAATCACGTTCCTGGTTCATGAGTTTGAGGGAGCAGCCTTCAGAATTGGAGTCATCCTGGCCCTGAATGGGGGCGCTGAATTACAGTGTGGTTCCTGTCTCTGCAGTGTTAATTGCAGTGTTAATTATAGAACCTGATTATCAGCCCCAAATTCCTGTTCTCCCGACTGGGCCCAAATGGGGCATGTCTTCTGGGTTGTCCTCGAGCCAGCAGTGACCTCACAGTGGGCTGGTGGAGTCCCCAGCCTCCTCCTCGTCTGCCCCCTGCAGTGCTCTCCACATCCTGCCCAGAGCTGGCCAGACCGGCGGCCTCCGGGGTACTGAGCCAGCAGATTCCTTCCCAGATCCTCTCTCGAAGTCTTCACCACACAGAGTCATCTCCAGGTGGGCCCAGCTTCTGCTGGCCAGTCAGACTCTCCTCTAGCCTTCCCGGGGCTTCTAGCATCTTTATTCACGGTCCTGCCTTTGTTTCTTCGCCAAATTTCGGTTTGAATGGGCCTGTGTGTCCAAAATCTCTAGCTGGAGCTTGGGCTTTAGTTTCCGTTTTGTCACGGTCCTGTGTTCGGTGCGAGCAGTCTTTGAGCTAAGGGGGAATTGATGGCAGAATGTGTCTAGGTTGTCACGTCTTTGTCACCTCAGCGAGGGGTTGAGTTTCTGAAGAAGAGGTTGGTGGCTCGAGTGCCCTCCCTTTCTCCCTACTCCTTCCTTTCTCACAATGTGGGAAAGCTTAGCTTTAGAATGTGTCATCTGTGGTGGGACAGGGGTACTTTGGTTCTTCCAGCTCCGATTATGAAAGGATGCTCCAGCCTCATTCATGTGTTATCACCGTGGAAGGCGTTTCCAGAAGAGTTGCCTGTACATTTCATCTGGTCATTTCCATAACAGGCAACCCAAATTCTCCTTCCAGCTTGACTCCCTCTGCGTATTGAAAGGCCTCTTGTTTCTGAGGCCTTATCTTAAGTGCTGCTTCTCGGGGACCCAGGGCCGTCTGCCTTGCCGGACTCCCCATCCCTCCCTCCCTCGTCTCCCTCTGTCTCTGGTGTGTGTGCACGTGGATGCGTGAGGGTGTCTTTCCCCTGTTTTATCCTGACAGCAGCCCAGCAGCCTTGGCAGTGGCTTGTTCACAGGAAGGGTGGGCGGTGGAGTCATGCGCGGACTGTCTGCATGGGGGTCTGCACCTTCTCATGCCAGAGAACAGTTCCTCACCCTGCTGCAACCACCTGTTGACTGTGAAGACGGTCCCTGCCTGAGCATTCTGCGGGAAGATACCATGTAAGAGCTAACTGAAGTGGACTTTTCCAGAGACTCGTGTTTGGAAGATCCATTTTCCATGGTTACTGTTACCTTGACTCTTGTTTCATAACTCCTGTTAGATACTGGGGTTTTTGGAGCTTGGGTTCCAATATTTGAAAAACATGATTTAAACTATGGCGACTATGATAATTGCCTTTTTGGGGCTTTCTGGACATGAAAACAGGAATCGTAATCAGAAACTGGAGTTTATTTGACCAAGAGTTTCTTTGATTGCTTGAAAATATGCTGCCGGGAACACTCCTGATGAGGAGCTGTCAGGCTGTGTCCACAGGAGCAGGGCCGCCGAGCCTCACGGCCACTAATGCAACCCTAGCACTGACGCTTGTTTTCCCCAACCCATGTCCATGCCGCTCACTCCTCCCTCCACACTCTGCAGAGATGGGGAGGCAGGGGCTGGTGGACAAGGGGCCGAAGGGACGGCACTTAGACTGAGAGCCCAGCCTTCTGCTTATGGCGTTGGCTAGAGTACGTCTTCCTGATGGTTTCTCTGTGAGCGTTGCGATCTCAGGCTGGTTTCTGCCTTCTTCCTGAGCTTGAGGGAAGCTGGAGCTGGAACAGCCACTTGCTGATTCTTTCTCTGTAAAGCCCCAGGCAGCCAGGTCATACGTGGGCTGGGCCGAGGCTTAGCTGAGCCTGTCCTCAGAACTTCCTGCTCTTTCGTTGGGTAATTAGTTGATCACTCATGGCTTTTTTCCATGCCGAGCTTCTGTACCTGGAAAGCCCCAGATGGAGCAGCTGCTGGGAATCCGTCAGGCTGGTTAGGAGCACTCCTGTGTGCCAGGCCCAGCGCTGCAGCCGACTGGCCCAGAAGCCTCCGTACCCTCCTTCCCAGGCTCTTCCATCCCAGACCTTAGCTAGGAGTTCATTTTTAGGAAGAGAAGACAGAAACAGCTATCTGAGAACGCTGTGTGCCATGCAGGCCTCCAGGGAGAGGCTGGTGCAAGGGTGTCCCCTGCGGGCCTGGGGTGCGGCCCTGCTCCAGAAGCCAGGCAGGGAGCGGGTTTGCCTTGTAAGTGACACCGCTTGTTGCCTGGAGGCATCTCTGACAGCTGCTCCTGCTCCGGATTCCAGAAATTTCTATGAAACATTTCATGACACCCTCCCTCCCAGTTTCTTCCCTTTCTTCACTTGGTTAAACCCGTAACAGCCCCGACTGTTTACTGAGTGTGTGCCATGCATGGGACCCCCTGGTAAGGGCTTGAACATGCTTTGTGTCATTTTATCCAGGTTCCCCCAGCACAGAGATGGTAGAACCCTCATTTTACAGGTTGGGAGCCTGAGACCTAGAGTTTAGAGCCTTGCCTGAATCTACCCATAGCCTGGAGCTGGGTGAGTTAGGATTCAGACTCAGGAGTCACAGTCAGGATGTTTTAATAAAACAGAAAGGAAGCCTGTCAGATCAGAGCAAGGTCTGCGGAGGCACTGGGGGCCTCCCCTCTTGTCTGCACCCCTCCTGCAGGTTCCAGTTTGTGACTGGAAGCTCATACACCCGATGTTTTATTTATCACTGAAGTTATAAAGAAAATAAAAGCTGCTGGACCACGTTGGCTCTGTTGCTGAGGTTTGGTGATGCTGGGATGCTGACTGGTGGTTTGGGTTGCACGAGGAGGAGATGCGGTGGCAGGCTGGCTGCTTGCAGTGACAGGTTCGCGGTCTGGGACAGGGACAATTTCCAGATGGCATGCCTTTGAAAATTCACACAAGTCCAGAAAATCTGCAGCACCTTTAATCTGGGTTGGTTGAAAGCATAGCTCTTCAGTTGAAGCCACACGAATTATGTGACATTTTAATAATGGAGATGCTAGCAAGCAGTTAATTTTTAACACGTATAAATAGAAGTTACTTTTCCTCTGGGCTATAATTAGCATAATAGGGAGAAATTGATACCCTGGGAATCAAAGGGATTTGCCCGAGGTCACGCAAAGTGAGGTGGCTGAGCTGGCATGCCGGAATCCAGGGCACGGTCCTGGTGCTGCCTCACTGGGGGAGTGGAGCCATTTTTCCATTTGGGAAGCTCGGCACAGGATTTGCTTTTTTTCCACAGGTGTGGGTCCGATGGGTCCACTGGCACCATCCCTCTTTCACAGTGGGGCCTGGGCTGGAGAGCAGGCAGTGACTCACCTGGGTTGTCCAGTGGTTGACTTTCCAGGATGAGGTTCTCGGATTCCCGTCCAGTGCTCTGTCCACAGCATTCCTACCATGGGCATTCCGTGATGGTCTGGATTCTTACCCTGTTCTGGGCGTGACTCTCCCCCTGTGCAGGGAGCTGACCGCAGCGCCGTGCCTGGGGCCACAGGCTCAGTGAGGGGTGATTGGAAAGGCCGTGCCCCCCCTTTCCTCCCTAGCAGTGTAGCGGTGTGGGGGTGTGCAGTGCTGCTTCCCAAGAGTTCCCACCCGTGCAGTCCTCATGTGCTTAGGCAGGACCTGTGCCCTCATGTGATGGAATGTTGTGGGCAGTTACTGTTAAAACTGCTGGTGGGGCGCCTGGGTGGCTCAGTCAAGTATCCCACTTTTGACTTCAGCTCTGGTCATGATCTCAGGGTTGTGAGATCAAGCCCCAAATCAGGCTCCACGGTCAGCAGAGAATCTGCTTGTGATTCTCTCTCCCTCTGCCCCTTTCCCCATGCATGTGCTCGCTCCCTCACTCTGTCTTTCTCTCTCACTCTGTCTTACTCTCTCAAATCTTGAAAAAAAATTGCTGGTGAACTTTACAGTAGAGCTCTTTCTGTACACGTTTGATTCAGCAGTTTCAGAGAGTTAAGATTTATCTAAGAGGCACTGCACATATCGAAAGTTTACAATTTGAAGAGTTTCGACAGACACACCCACGAAACCACAGTCGAGATATGGAACTTGCCCATCTTCCCACATATTTCCCCGTGTCCCTTCGTGACCCGGCCTTCCTGCCCCCATCTGCTTGCATCGATGTGCTTTCTGTGACTGTGGGTTAGTTTGTGTTTTCTAGAATTTAGTAGAAATGAAGTCCTGCAACAACAGACCCCTTCTTTGGCTTCCTCCACTCACTCTGGTGATTTGGAGGTTCGTTCGGCTTGTTGGGCGTATCGGCGGCATGTTCTTTTTCATCGCCGACTAGTGTTCTGTCAGGTGGATTTATCCTGTTGATGGATACTGATCACCTTGTTCACGGGTTGGCTTTTACAAATAGCGCCGCTGTGGGCATCCACGTATGGTTCTTCATATGGCCGCGTGCTTTCAGTGTCTCTCGGTAAAACCTAGGAGTGAAGTGCCTGGGAGATGTGATGGTATATACTTAACTTTTAAAGAACTGCACAACTTTTCCCTATCAGTCGTTTGATTTTTTGCTCCCACCAGCAGTGTGAGGGTCTCTGCTTCAGGCTTAGGCTCAGCAGGCTGCTGGCAGTGACGGCTTGGGGGTGGCAGCCATCCTTCAGAAAGAGGATGTGGGGGCGCCTGGGCGGCTCAGTGGTGAAGTGTCTGCCTTCGGCTCAGGTCATGATCCTGGGGTCCTGGGATCGAGCCCCGCATCGGGCTCCCTGCTCAGCGGGGAGCCAGCTTCTCCCTCTGTCCCTCCCCCCACTTGTGAGGGTGTGCCATCTGTGTCTCATGGGCTGTGAGGTGTCTGGTACTAACGGCGGGTGTGGGGGTGAGGCCGAGGTGTGGGTAGAGGTGGAGTGGAACAGGTGAGGATGCCCAGGGGAGAGGAGCTGTGATGATACTCATCCGTGTTTGTAAAAATCAGACCCATTTGGGTGCTTACAAGAGATTAAAAATGAAGACCGTCTGGGTGAAGTCCAGGAGCTGCCTTGCCAGTGCCCCCACAGCAGGCACGGGGCACAGGCATTGAGATGAGGCGGGCAGAGGGCTGTAGGCAGACATCTGGAGTCAGGTCTCCGTCCTCTGCATCGCTTTGTGACCCCTGGCCTCAGTTTCCCTGCCTGTAACTCCAAGTGCTTGGCCAAGATAGGTTGTTTCTAATAGGGGGAGGGGGCAATTTTGCAGTGTTTGGGGAAGTTTTTAATTGTCACAACTCTGGCATCTGTGGGTGGTGACCAGGGATGCTGCCGAGCAGCCCAGCCCGCTACACCTCTGCGGTTCCTCCCAGTCTCTGATCTGCACACAGAGCCCTGTGCTGACCAAGGCTTACCTGGCACAGCTGCAGGTGTGTGTACCTGTGTGCTCACCGGGATCTCACCGGCATCAAGGGCTTCTCGATGAGGAAGGCTGACAGCGGAGGGGGAGGTGAGGGCCTGCCTGAGTCTCTGTTGGCTCCTTCTCGCCAGTGTTTTCTAGGAAACCGGCTCCCCATGGGGATGTGACTTTCTCTCCCATCCCGCCTCCAACTGCTGGAGTAGGCAAATTCCACCCCGCTCTTTATGACTAACTGCCTGGCAGCCTGAGCTCAGGACAGTCTTAACGAACCTCTTTGATTATTAACCTTTGCTTGGCTCAGGGAAATTGCTCCCTTGTTCTCTGGCCAGGAGTAAACCTGGAAACTTTTATTTGTAAGTCCTTTTGACAACTCCACATTCTGGAGAGTTTAGTTCTTTTAGTTCTTACAAGGTGGGGAGAAAACCCTGTGTAATTTCCTCAAAGAGTGGATTTCGCTCCTACAGAGTTTCATGGAAGTGCTCATGGTGGGGTTCAGTGTGTGGGGGGGATGATGGAGTGTCCACATCACTTCCTGCCCTGATGCCACATCAACACAACGTTGGAGAGCCAGCTTTTATCTTGGTTGGGAGTTTGGGGTGTCTGTTTTTTAACTTTTTAACTTTTAATTTGGGAGCATACTAGGGATGAGAAGTGGTTTTCTTGACATAGCAATAAGAAAATAATCCACGCACGTCCTTCCGCATTCCTGCCTTGCTTTCCCCAGTAAGACTTGCCATGGTGCACGCTGCAGGACAGACCTCTGGACTGGACTCCTACGCTGGCCTCGCTGAGGTCCTGCCTGCCACGCTCAGCAGCTCCCATGTCCCTTGAGAGCTGCAAACTTCTGGGCCAGCCAGAGAACTGCCCTTTGCCTCCCTTGCCAGGAAAGGAACGTACATGAGCGAAGATGTTATGAAGTGCTTTTGGATGTTCTAAGAAGAACGTGCTGTCCTGTTAGTAGGAGTGAGGGGTCCTGGCTGGTCTGGGTCCCGGTGCTGAGCTGTGACGTGCCTGTCGGCCACGGTGGTGGAGCTGGGTGCTCACGGTCCTGCTCGGGGACGTTCCTCAGGCCATCGCACGTTGGGTTGGTCACTTCTCTTCAAATCTAGTTTGCAGTTTATTGGGCCGGTCGATGCTTCTCATTCGGATGTGGCTTCACTACTAGCATTTTCTCAATACCAGATAGTCGGAGCTCATGCAGTTTGGAAGTGTGGGTGTCGTTTCCTCTCTCGCCGTGTTCACATGGTCGCATCCAAGGCAGTGCTGTGCTGCCCTGTGCTGGCCCGTGAGGCCCCGCCTCGCCGTCTCTGTGGGCACACACGTGCCTCCGGGAGGGGCCAGTCTTCAGGCCTTTCTTAGTTAAAAAGCCTATAGCCTCCCACATTCAACCTCCTACAGAACGTTGAGCTCTTCCAACTAAAGAATGATCTTACAGCCTTTCCAGGCTTAGCAGTGTGATCAGCCCTGGGATTCTATTGAGATGTTTTATGCTCAGCCCGACAGGTTGTGTGCTTTCCCCTGCATCGTGGACGTGTGTGTGTGTGTGTGTGTGTGTGTGTGTGTGTGTGTGTGATAAATGTGTGTCTGTATTTATGTGATCAAGCACAGGCCATTCCATCACGTCTCCCCTTGGTGCGTGCCAGCTTGTCTGTGCATCTGTGCTCGGATGTCCGAGGATGTTGATGTGGTAATTCGCGTTTGACAGCTTGGCTCACCCATAAATAGATTCCAAAACAAATCTGGCCAGGCTTTGCCCTGCTTAAAAGCCTCTAATGGCTCAGCAGGCTTTCAGAAGGAAGTTGAAATTCCTCGACCTCACCCCTAACCCTTCTGAGAACAAGTCATGGGGTAAATAAAGAAAAAGGGGTTACTTTGTTTTGCACCTACGGCCTGTTGCCACAGGCCTGCCTGGTCTTGCCCCTCAGCAGTTCCCTGGGGGCCACCTCGTCCACCTCCAGGCTCCTGGCAGTCCACGTCCTGCCTCCAGGCATGCTGCTCTTCTCCTAACCCAGCTGATAACCTGCACCCCTTAGTTCAAGTGCCACTGCTCCCTCAGCGTCATTCAGAAGGCCCCTAACACCAGTGCCCGGCGTGTGGCCTCTGCACTTGGTCTAATTGTGGGATCACCCGTCCTTCCCCAGCGTGCGCTCAGAGAGCTCTGGGACTGTGGTCATTGCGACTGGACCTGCTGGGTGGTGGGAGCTCCATGGAGCCTGACCGCCTGCCAGCAGAAGGACCTCAAAGGCCTTATCCCTTGGCCAAGTCCATGGCTAGCAACAAAGCGCACTCCTGACGTGTGATGTGCATATCCCAGGCCCAGATATCCCAGAGAGGCCCACGGTCATAGTGATGAGTTGGCGAGGTGGTGCTTCCAGAATTTGAGGTCACCATGGCTGCCATTTTGGGAATTGCCTTCAGACTTTAGTGCACTAAAAAAAAAAAAAAAAAAAAAAGATGTTCTTAAATTTAGGCAGACTTTGCCCTAAACAATAGTCTTTGCGTTTTAGAACAGAATTTGCTTGCTCTTTAAGCTGGGGAGCATGGTAAGTTGATCCGGTTAGGTCCTTGGTTGAAAACGTCAGAATTCCGTTCTAGCTCATACAGGCAGATGTGGAGTGTACCTGAAGGATGTAGGGGCAAGCCAGTGTGGGAGGCCAGCCTGACACTCAGCCCTGGGGATGGACTGTGCCAGGTCCATGGGTAGGGTCCAGGGAGCAGGCATAAGTCCTGTGTCTTTGAGACACTGCATTTTTTCTCCCTCAGTCCCCACTTGGGCCTCCTGTTCCCAGAGAGCATCAGCCACCTCTTGGCCGCCTTGACGGACAGCCCCTCCAGGATGGTAGCAGAGAGGAGGGGCAGGCCCACGACGGCTTGTGGAGAAGCGGCTCCAGAAGCTGGGAGAATGGGCAGGGGCTGTCCTGTCCGCAGCACGAGTCATGAGCGTGATTTCATGCCTCTGCCGAAGTCCACCCCTTCCTCGTAATTCCGTTTGAGAAATTCTGTTGAGCTGGACACTTTGTGTTTTAAAAGAGAATGTGATGGGTTCACTGATGACTTTTGACACAGATACTAATCTTTAAGATGTACAGACATCACAGGCAAACTCATCGGTGGCTTCAGACGTTTGAGTGACTCCTTGCGAATAGAAAGGACAGACATTAAACCTACAGGGAACTGGGGAAGTGCTGGTGGATGGTGTCGCCTTGGAAGCCGTAGTGGAAGTGAGGTACTTTGTAGATTGAAGGTGGCCCCGGGACACGGCGTCTTGAGGGCCTGCTGGATGTGGGGCGACATTGCTGGGCTGCGTGTGGGCTTCGTGGACCAGGGGTCCTGTGGACTGGGACAGGTGGCGGGGCTTGGTTTTGCTGCTGCTCGGGCAGCAGAGCGCGTGGTCCCCACGGGCGCACACGTGGCCGCGCTTCCTTCCTCTCCAGACTTCACTGTCGTAGCCTCCTGTCTCCCCGTCCCTCGGGGCACCCCATTTCTGTGCGTGCTGGGCAGTACTGAATGCCCTGTGGAAGGAAGGCCTTTCCTGAGTGCTGTTCTCTGCTCGCCTCACAAAACAGAGACGCTGTGCCCTTTCAGCTCTCAAACTCAGGAGTCGTTATTTGAACCTTGCTCTGGCATCGTCTGCTTCCCTGTCTTGTACCTGCTGGTGGAGGGGCACTTGGTGGAGCGTCGAAGGGAGAGTCTTTGAGGGAAGTCTGCTGCTGCTGCTTTCCAGCTGTGCGCCTCGGGGGGGTCTTCCCGCTCTCCTCAGAGGACGTGAGTTAAGGGCTTGGCACCCAGGGCTGACGGTCCATGCTGCGGCTCTTCCTGACCGATCCTCTTCCCCCTGGCCTCCCGTCGCACCAGAGACACTCGGCAGATGTCTGTCTCGTGGACGCGCATTCGTTTGGCTCCCCCAGGAGACTTAAGGTCATCTCCGTATTCCAGGGGTCAGCGGTGTGGATGCTCAGTTGAGGGAGGACACTGAGTAGGGCTGTCCTCCACCAGCTGGGTCCCCACGGTGGGATTCGCCCTCTAGAATGTGACTGACCCAAAAGTCAGCCAGGCAGATGCTGTTGATGGGCCGTTGCTGGCAGACACATCCAGGATCCTGCAGGGCAAGACTTGGTGGCTGCGGACGCTGTCGGTATGGGAAGGGCGTGGTGTCTGCATCAGTCTGCAGGGCGGTCCTGTCACAGACATCGATTGTCTCAGTTCTAGAGGCTGAAGTCTGAGATCGAGGTGGCGGCTGGTTTGGTTTCTCCTGAGGTCTCTCTCCTTGGCTTGTGGACAGACACCTTCTCCCTGTGTCCTCGTGTCCCTGGTGACTCTCCTCTTAGGAGGATCCCAGTCCTATTGGATTAGAGCCCCACACTTAGGACCCTTAGGACCTCGCTTAACCTTCGTTGCTCCGTGAAGGCCCTGCCTGCAGGTACAGCCACGTTGTTGGTTTGGCCTCAACGTAGGAACTGCGGGGAGCGTGGCTTAGTCGGTGACAGTGTCCTTCCCTGCCCCTGCCTTCCCCGGGTCACATGGTGATACAGCCTGACAGCCGCTTCATTATTCACTCAGATCGGAGCTGGGACTGCAGGCCGCGTCCGATCCTGCCCGTGTGGGTGGGTCGTTCGGGCACGGACTTCCACAGTGAATGGAACCAGGGAACAGCGAATTTCTGGACTCGAACCAAACTGTTTACTTTCCATCTTTATTGTAATTTCTTCTTATGATATCTTTATTTCTTTTATAATATCTTTATTTACTTCATATATGTAATTGTACTTATCTGACATCTGTGTTTGCCCGTATTTATTATAATCTTATTTTAATTGAAGTTGTAGAGATTTCATTTTTACTGGGAAAACATAAGAGCCATTAGGGTATTACGTTGTGAAAATTTGAAAGAATGTGTGTTTAGATCAGAGCAGTGTTTTAAAAACATAAAACAGACTGTGAAAAAATTATGAAATTTGGTAAAAAGTTGGCTTAAAGAGAAGTGGAGCAGTCTGGGGTGAGGCGTCCTTTCAGGGCGCCTCTCGCTGTTGTCACAGGAGCGGTACTGCCCCCCCTGGGAGCAGTGGAGACTCGGGCTCAGCCAGGCCTCGGCTCCCAGCTCCAGCGCGGCTCTGACCCTGCAGCCCGGGCCTCGCGCGTGGCCCAGAAACAATACGCAGACACAGAGGGAAGGGCTGACCGTCTCCCTCTCGCCTGAAGACCACTGCCCTGCCACATTGTGTTCACCACGTTCGGTTTCTTCTGTGGCTGTGTTAGGTAATCCAGGCAGGAACAGTGGGAATGTTTATACTGGTTATCAGCTGATTGAAAGAATCCAATCTCGCATCTCCACAGCTTTGGGCGGACGGCGTTGACTCTTCATCTGCGGACGGTGATCTTTGAATGCTTTTACAAAAGGGGTTTTGATCATGAACTTTAAAGATGACAGAAGCGAAATTGGCTCTCAGTCCAAATCCCATGCCCCTTCAGTTATGTCCTAAAGACTCCTTGTGAGTCTGCCCTGCCCCCACTGGCTCCTTTGAATTGACTTTGATCTCTGAGTCCTGACACGGAAGTGAGGGCGGTAGGTGCAGCCGTCTCCACAGTAGCCTTTGGGAGGGACACCGAGCTTCCAGAACGTCTCAAGCTGGCGTTTTCTGCGGATGTGCAAAGAGAAGAAGAACACATAAGGTCTTGAGTATTGAGTAGGAAAACAACCTTCAGCCCACACCAAACCAAGAAAAAAGATGAGTGATTATTCAGTTTTTAAATCCCCAAAATAATAATACTTCAATCTTTTTTTTTTTTTAAAGATTTTATTTATTTATTCGACAGAGATAGAGACAGCCAGCGAGAGAGGGAACACAAGCAGGGGGAGTGGGAGAGGAAGAAGCAGGCTTCCCGTGGAGGAGCCTGATGTGGGGCTCGATCCCATAACGCCGGGATCACGCCCTGAGCCAAAGGCAGACGCTTAACCTCTGTGCCACCCAGGCGCCCCATAATACTTCAGTCTTGATGGACACTGGCAGAGCCAGCAGTAACCATAATCCTTAGGTTAACTTTGTTTCCAAGCTGGTGACTGTGATAGCCCTTCTTTGTGCGTGTTGGTCCTGCAGCTGAAGGGTCCTCTGCCCTGGGCCTTGTTCGGGCCGTGGCCACACGGGGCCCCACCCTGTTCAGGGCGGCAGGATTGTCAGAGCCAACACCCTTGACACGTTTGAAACCCGCACTGTTAATGAGCACAGTTTGCAGATTATGTGACATGAATCATGTTAATCAGCTTATATTTATTAATTGGTTTAATCCTCACAGCAACTCAAAGACAGATATAATTGCCAATTTATAGATGTGGAACCTTGAGACCAAGGGTATGGAATGATAATTCACCACCCCCCCCCGAAGGTGTAATGATATGCATAGAAAATACAGAATTGTGTGTGTGTGTGTGTGTGTGTGTGTGTGTGTGTGTGAGAAGGTAGAAGAAAGTCTAAGTTGAACTTTTTGAGGATTGATTGATTGATTGATTTAAAGTAAGCTCCACTGTGGGGCTTGAATTCATGACCCTGAGATCAAGACCTGAGCTGAAATCAAGAGTCTAACGCTTAACCAGCTGAGCTACTCAGGTGCCCTTGAGATGTTAATTTCTAAAACTTATGAGAAAAATTCGAACACGTGAAGAATACGTAGAATGCCGTAACGACCTCCAGGATGCCGTCAGTGAGCTTCAGTAATGACCAGCCAGGCTGGTCTCATCTCCTCTGTGTACCCTGCCACGGATTAATGCTATTTTCAGGCAAGTCCAAGGCATCGTGTCATTTCACCTGTAAATATTTCAGTACCTGTCTCTGAAGATGAGAACTTAAAACATACACACACATGCGCATGTGTGTGCATACATGACCACATCACCGTTATCACACTTAACAAAGTAGCAGTTCCTGGAGCGCCTGGGTGGCTCAGTCAGTTAAGCATCCGACTCTTGGTGTCAACTCAGGTCATGATCTCAGGGTCCTGGGATCGAGCCCCAAATTGGGCTCTGTGCTCAGTGGGGAGTCTACTTGTCTCCCTCTCTCCCCCCTCAGATAAATAAATAAATCTACAAAAAAAAGTAATATTTCCTTAATATCACCAAATACCCCATTCTTGTCCAATTGGAAAATGGAGTACCATAATTTTTGTCCTTCACCTTGTTTGAATCAGGATCCATTAAATGTCTACACAGTGCAGCCACCTGATCCTTCTAGGTCTCTTTTAACGAGTGGGTCCCACAGCCGTCTTTCCTTTCTTCCCATGTGCTATGTTTGCAAAGCTGGATTGTGTGTCTGGTGGTGTTTCATTAGTCTAGATTTCTTTTCCTTCTTTCTTTTTTTTAAATAACTGCATCCCCTCGGAGTTACTTACATGCTCCCTTGGCCTTTTCTGTTTTCCCATAAATTGGTGGTTTTGGAGGCTTGTTTTGGTTTCACTTCTGGTTTGCTTGGTAGACTATTTCCTGGGTGGTGGCTGGGCTTCATCAGGAGGAACAGACCTCCTCGTTGTCTCACTATTGATGATAGCAGCTGCTGGTGGTCACGGCCTGGATCCAGTTATTACTTAGACGTTGCAGAATGGTGAGTTTGATTCTGTCATTCATTCTGTTGGCTTGTTGGGAAGCTCTCAGGAAGAAAACCTTTCTAATGCTGGTCTAGTGTTTGCCCACCTCTGGGGCATTTCAGGTGAAGGGAGCAGTTTCCTCTAAGCCGGGTGTATCCGTACCGAGGACAAGACCCAGACCTGTGGTGGATATGCTTTGCTGGAGCTGGCTGCTGGGAGAGGTGGCCCAGTTCCTGCTCAAGGATGGGAGCTGTCTGCTGAGCTCCCCCACCCCGTCTCTAGTTCTTCTCACCGTGAAGCCAATTTTGAGAAGTGCTTCATGCCATCCCTGGACGTCCGCAGGGAAAGAGCTAGAAGTCTCTAGTTCTTCTCACCGTGAAGCCAATTTTGAGAAGTGCTTCATGCCATCCCTGGACGTCCGCAGGGAAAGAGCTAGAAGTCTCTAGTTCTTCTCACCGTGAAGCCAATTTTGAGAAGTGCTTCATGCCATCCCTGGAAGTAACAGCAAGTGTTTATCCAGTTGCAGAGCAGGCTGGACTGGACGTCCACAGGGAAAGAGCTACTGTGAGTGTAGATGGGGAGATGGTGGTTTGAATGCCCCACTGGCCACTGTGTGACCTCAGCAAATTGTGGGATCGGGCTCTGCTTCCCCATTAAGCCAACAGGGATGATGCCACCCATTTCCTCTGCATCGTACGCTGAGTGTTGAAAGGGGTGAAAAGCTCTGTGAGGGGTACCACCTCTGAGCACAGAACTTGGCACGGTATAGACACCGTGTTAACTGTGCTTCCGCTTAACATTGTTACCACAGTCATCGTGGGGCACCCTTGTCACGTGATGTCTGGCTGAACTTGTGTCCCTGTAGTGCGTGCAGCGGACCCTGAACCCAGCAATACCCACAGACATTGGCTCTGATTAGAAGTTCTGCTTGGGGGGCACCTGGGTGGCTCAGGCGTTAAGCGTCTGCCTTCGGCCCAGGGTGTGATCCCGCCATTCTGGGATCGAGCCCCGCATCAGGCTTCTCCACTGGGAGCCTGCTCTCTCCTCTCCCACTCCCCCTGCTTGTGTTCCCTCTCTCGCTGGCTATCTCTCTCTGTGTCAAATAAAATAAATAAAATCTTAAAAAAAAAAAAAAAAAAAAAAAAGAAGTTCTGCTTGGAACCAGGAGGTTGCACTGGGATGAGGTGGGGGCTGGCCCAGGCCCCACATGCCCTGCTTGGCTGTCGGGTTTGACAGTACAAGTGCAAGGTGTGAGGAAGCTGCGGTGTTGCATGTTGTGGGAATGAAAGTATACATTTGTAGGAGGCTCTGGCCCGGTGGAAAGTTTTGAGCCTTCCAGCTGCGAATCTAGACAGGAGAGGGTGCAGGTGGACAGTTGCTCGAAACCTGTTTTAGAAGCCAGTGCCACTGTGGTTCTAACCACGTCCCAGTGGACGTGTCCAACCCCCCCTCTGTTCCCAGAGGCCCCTCCCAAGGGACTGGTTGGCAGTACACACCTTACTTTCCCGTAAATGTTCTCGGCACACAGAGTAGGAAAACAGAAGGTTGTAACTGGAGAGGTGCCTGACAATTCCTGTTCCCTGAGCACAGGAGGCGATGTGCATCAGAGGGAACGAGACAGTGGGCTGCATGTCGCCCTTCCCTTTATTTAGCGACCTCCTTGGACCCCACATTATGGGAGGGAGGCATTCTGTAGAGATCAGGGGTCTCATGAGTCCATTCTTGGATACTGCTGGGTAACTAGGTATTAAATTCTAGATAAACTGATGCTGCATACAGATTCTAGGTACAATGTCTCTGTTGCAGAGTAGGATTTTTTCATTAAAAAATAAAAGCTTCCAAATGCATCTTGCATTTCCCCTTAGTCTGCAGAATGTGAGTATCACCTTAAGATGTCAGGGTTAAATTTCTTAAGGTGAGTAGATGGGGCAGGCTTGAGATTTAGCAAAGAAAATTGAGATTGATCACTTACATTTACTTTCCCCCATTTTTGGTAGGCCATTGTTTCATGTTAAATTTGTATTTTATGTCCGTGCCTCCTTTGGAGCTTTGAGATATTGATGTGATCATAAGCAAATGTCTCCAGAACAAGATGGAGAGGACTGGTTTATAAAGTGGGTAGACTGAGTGAGAGCTGATATTTAGATGGCTATTTTTCAGAAGCAGGGCCACTCAGCGAGATGAATCCAGGCACACTTGGGTTCTTGTGGTTGATGCAAACCTGCAGACCGGCTATGATGAGCGTCCCCAGAGCAGCCCTTTGGGAAGGCATTCGCTGTAGCAGGGATGCCGCCCCCCAGGGCAGGCTTGGGCATGGCTGTGCCTTTGCTGATAATCAATCTCTGTTTACTTGGAGACTGTGAATTCGATTTTTATTTTTTCAGCAAGAAAATCATTTGAAAATATGGAACATTCTCCGTGTAATCCTGTTACACAAAATGGTTTACATTAAAAAAAAAAAAGCCTCTTGTGGATAAGTGAGGGTAACAAGGAATGAATTATTGGAAAGAAAAAACACCCTAAAAATAAAATTAAAAAAATAAAAAAGAACCAAACAGTAGGACCTTTTTGAGATTGTTGTGCATAAATTAAAATCAGAAGCAGGTGCAAATGTGGGTGTGAACAGTAGGAATGATGTGTGAAAGGCCGTCACCATCCTGAGGTTGGAAATTTGAGGCACGTGTTGCTTCTTTAGGCTGAGAATAGTTTTGATGCATAATGAGCCTAAAAGTTAAAGGAACACTGTTGTTTTTTTTTTTCTCTCACATCATAGGTGAAAGTGGGTGAGTTCTGGTAGCGTTTGTCCATGAAATTATGCAGGCAGCCTTCTGCCGATGGAATGAGACTGTGGAGCTGCCACGGTGCCTGGCTCCTTTTGGGAGGCATCTCTCTGCAGACTTTTGGGACGGGGGTGGTCTGGTCTTGTTTTCTTCCTGGAATGGAAATACTGTCACACTTGGAGTCTTCCTGAGACTGTATCCGGTGAAAATGAAACAGTAATTCTTCTGTGTCCGCTTCGTGTTTTGTCCCGCGTGCCCCGGCGATGGGTAGGAATGGGCCTCGGCTCAGAGGCTGCACCTTCCCCGTGGAGCGGGACGTGGCGGGCGGCGTGCAGCACGAGGACTCGGCTTGTCTAGCAGCCCACTGGCCGGGCCACGGTCCCGGCGTGGAGGTGAGCTTTGTGTGTCCGAGTGGACCTCAGCGAAGACATTATTAGTAAGTGGGAAAATGCCTGAAAAATAGCCATCCTCTTATTTTTAAACAGACTGTTACCTTAGACATTTATGATTTGTGTTCATTGTGGGATGATTCAAAGTGGAAACAGGAAAAAAAAAAAAAAGCCCCAAACCGAGCAGGTCACGATGTCGTGTACAGGTTTTGCGTTTGTCATTTTGGGTGTGGTTTGCTTGCTTCCATTCACATCTTCGGACTGAGGCTCTCCGGATGTTCAGACGTAGCGATCCTCCGGGAGTGTCTTCGCCGAGCTGCTTCTGTCATCCTTTCAAGTGCGTGGATCATTTTGTTGTTGGCCACTTTGTTGGCCATTTAAGTTCCTTCTGACTTTTCAGTATCCTGAACAATACAATACAGGATGTTTTCATAATAACTGCATTGAGTGCTTCTTTGTGATGTTGTCCTAGATGGGTCACTGTTCTGCCAAAATTTTCTTCAGTAAAAATAATGTATTGTTTCATTGACTCCAGAAAGCTTGCACCAGTTTACCCTCCAGCGAGGACGATGCCCTCCCCTCTCCGCCCGCCAGGCACTGCGTTCATGGGGAGGTGGTGGCTGCTGGGGATGTTAGTCCTTCCACCCTGCAAGCCCCGGGGTCGGGGGTGGACCACCACTGTACACTCAGTTTCCCTCCTCCTGCCTCCTCCTCCCTCTTCCACCCAGCCTTCAGTTTCTTAGGTTTCATAAGAATATTGATTATGAGGGGCGCCCGGGTGGCTCAGTTGGCTAAGTGTCTGACTCTTGGTTTCTGCTCAGGTCATGATCTCACGGTCGTGGTATGGAGCCCCATGTTAGGCTCTGTGCTCAGCGTGGAGTCTGCTTCAGATTCTCTCTCCCTTCCCCAGCTCATGTGTGTGCTCTCTCTCTCAAATAAATGAATGAATAAAATCTTAAAAAAAATAATATTGATTATGGACTTGTGGTTGATTTTTGGTCTGGAATTTGAGAGTGGGGTAGGGAAATGCCCAAAGCTCTGGGGACAGTAGAACCAGGTGTGTGAGATTGCAGAGGAGAGATGGCTGAGATGGTCTGCGGAAGAAGATGGGCTTCTCAACCAATTGGTCCTGGCCAGCTTCCTTCCTGCAGGAGCTTTGGAAGAGTGGGTGTCTCCACCCTTACTTGTGAACTCGGGTGTGTGCAGCATCTTTGGGTGTGATTAATGCTTCCCATCTGTGGCTCCTGGATTGTCCTACTGTGTGTTTTTCTCTCCTTCCGTGTCTGCAGTGCCGGTTTTTGCCGAGGGCTGCAAAACACCTAGTTCTCTTGCCCAGGAATCTTAACTCTGTGTGAGGAGTGGCTCTCAGCCCCCCCTCTGCTGCCTGCTCGGATTTCTAGCTGCACTGCCAGAAAGCCCCTGCGTTGCCTTGTCATAGTTAGAACACTGGTTCTCTGTATTGTGGGGAGTGATTGTTTCAAGTCCTCTCCAGGGAACTGGTATTTCTGTGGTGTGTGCCAGAGGCCGCTCTGTGCTGACGGTTGTAGTAGCTGCAATTAGTGGGCATCGACTGGGTGCCAAGAGTTCTGTGTATGTTGGCCACCTCTTCTGCTAATCCACATTATCGTGTCATTGTAGGGATTAAGAAACTCAGAGAATATGAACCTCATGCGGGGTCCTCCAGGTGGGAAATGGAGAAACCAGGTTTGGTGTCCAAGCCGCCTGACCCCAGAGCCCGTGGGTGGAGAGTGAGCTGGCAAGAGCTGCACATGGTTTGTGTCAGGTGAGGCGAGGGCGAGAGGCGCACAGGCCGCCGTAGACTGGACAGCTCCAGGGGGTTAGCACAGAAGCCAGAGGGCTCGGGCCCGAAGAGTTCAGCTCGCTTCCTGCAGAGCCTGAGAGCGGGAGGGAATGGCGGGCATCTGCATCCAGGGCGTTTTCGTTCCTGTGTTAATCTGTCCCCACCTGGGGGGTGATCCCCAAAGTAAATCGTGAGGCGCACACGTGCACGAGAACCTTTGGGACCATCATGCATTTCACCCCCGCAGCCTGACCTGTGAGATGTTGGCAGCCTCAGGAGCAGGAGGTGGAGCCGTGGAGGAGAGAAGGAAGCAGGGCAGGCAGCGCTCCGGCCCGGGCCTGCCCGCCCTCCTGAGCCTTCGGGGAGGGCACTCGGCTGTGACAGTGCAGCCTCTGGGCGGAGGCTGTGTGCACCTCCCTGGGTGATGGGCACGGGTCGAGGATACTTGTCTTGCAGGGCTTGGAGAGTTGAGGGGAGGCGTTTAGGTCCTTGCTGAGTCTTAAGTCTCAGTGTGGCTTTGGGATCCTGGGGCTGGGGAGGCAAGAATAGGCCCCCAAGCATGGACAAGGCCCAGGGCGGCCCTCCCCCCCACCCCTGCCTCTCCTCTGTGTGCAGATGCTGGTCACGGAAGCCAGCGGAGCTGGAGGTCTGACATTTCTGTTGAAGAAAGGGTGCGAGCTAAATGGATGTGTTACAAAGTCCCCGTGACCGTGGTGCCACGTGGGGCCCACAGGAGGCAGTTACATAAAATTCGGGCCATATTATTGCCAGGTTACTGAACCGAGTGAATGCTGCCAATTCCCGGTCTTGGCGTGTCTGCGCCCCTTAGTGAGGGAGTCCGTGCGCTGTTGGTTTGGCTCCTGCCAAATGAAAGATCCCGTTAGACTGCTTTTATTTCCTGTAGTGAGTAGTTACATGGGCACACACAGGGTCCCTGTGACCTTGGTGTCAGTTCCCTGTTGCTGCTGTGACAAACTACCCCCAACGGGGTGGCATGTGGCACGTGGCATGCATTTATCCTCTTAAATTTCTGGACGGCATGTGTCCTAAGTGAGGGTGTTGGCAGGGCCCTGGTGGTGCCACAGGAGAGCCCACCCCCTTGTCTCTGCTTCCTTTCTCTGGCGCGCGGCCCGTCCTCCGGCCTCGAGGGCAGCAAGCGAGCTCCCTCCAGTCTCTCTCTGACCTCTGCTTCCATGCTCACGTCACCTCTCTCCCCTGCTTCCCCTCGCCACATCATTAGGACCCTCATGGTTACCTTGGGCCCATCTGGACTCTGGAATGAGATCTTTAACTTAATTACATCCGTGTAGACCCCTTTGCCATGTAAGGTAATAGTCACGGGATCTGGGGATTCCGATGTGCACATTTTTGGGGGGGGCATTTTTCTGCCAGTCACAACAGTCCCCTTACTCTGTGTTTCTGAAGTTCCTGCAGGTGATTCTTCCACTGTGCAGAGTCAGGGGCATACCTGTCATCACTGGGACTCAGCTGTCCACTCAGGGTGGTGCGGGGGGCCCTGCTGAGAATCGGGCTCTCTGGCTCCATCTGCTAACTTACACTACAGTTGAGAAAGTACAGTTAGAATATGAGGAACTAGATAATGATTTGGGGCAGTTGGCACAGGCCGACTAATGGATGGGCCCCAGAGATCTAGACTCAGTATGGGGAGGCTGAGTTTGGAATCCCCGCTTATTCTCCTGGTCCGGACTGATGCCTGTTGGCACCCTTCACGGCCGGGCTCCCCTCCCCCTGTGCAGCCAGCCTGCCCCCTGCTCACTGCCACTGAGGAGGCTTGCTTGCTCTCCCCTGCACAGCAGTCCCAACTGCCGACTGCTCCTGTGCCCCTCCTGCTTTCTGGTGGGGATACGACCTGCCTTCTGGCCCCGGTGCAGCCTGTCCTTATACCTCGGACACTCTTTGTGAATCCCATGATTTGTGACTGACCCTGTCCCTGTCATCTGCCATTGTCTGCCTGGAAATGCGGTAGTGACTTCTGCCTTGTTCATGGCCTTGTTCATGTAGCATCCCTCGGGGGATGAGGGGATTGGGAGACTGGTTCTCTGTCCAACTTTGCCGCTACACTGCAAGCAGGAGCCCCAGCCCTGCGGGGTTGGTGCCCCCACTGGCCTGGACACCTGGCAGATGCCTGTTTAGGCTTTAGGCTTTTAAACAGGAAAAAGAGAAGATAGGAGAAAAGGGAGTTGATCCCCAAAAAGTAGAATATGCAGGGAATAAATTCTATTCTTGTTTTGGTTACTGACCTATTACCTGCTCAATATAGAAAAGGTGGGACCCGATAAAGAAGGAGAAAAAATTCACCTGCAATTACTCCATCTGCAGGCGGCCATGGTTACTTGGGGCAGGGAGGTCTGGTTTTCCTACCTTTTCTGTTCTGTGAGCATTCACACATGTTGCATGCTCAGTGGTTGTCCGTTTTTTTGCTACTTCGTCTTTGTCACAGTGACATTCCCTGTCCTCACCTTTTCATTGACGATGTTTCTTATGGCTGTGCGTGATATTTAATCATGGATGGATTGGAATGGACTCGTCCCGAACTAGATTTCTTTTTAGAATTGAGTGCTTTGAATAAAGAAAATGGACAGAAATTAATTTTTTTAAAAAGATTTTATTTATTTATTTGACAGAGAGAGACAGCCAGCGAGAGAGGGAACACAAGCAGGGGGAGTGGGAGAGGAAGAAGCAGGCTCCCAGCGGAGGAGCCTGATGTGGGGCTCGATCCCAGAGCACTGGGATCACGCCCTGAGCCAAAGGCAGACGCTTAACAGCTGCGCCACCCAGGCGCCCCAGAAATTAATATTTTAAAACAGATAAGAAGAAAACCAAATTCCCTTCCCTCAGTGCACCCCTCCTCTCTTACCCTGTTCGGTGTGGCCTGCGTGCTCTCTGCTCCCTCCTGGAGCTGGTGAGTGGTGGCTTTGGGCTCCCTTCCACTCGGCGGCTCTTGTAAGTTGGCAAAACATATGGTTTGTGTCCTTAGTGCTTCTGACTGGGCATGTTGGTGTTTGGAGCAAACAAAAACATGGTTTGCTTTGCTACTGATCTTAGGGAAAAATCGCCCCCAAACCATGTGTGGTGCCAGTCCGGTAAGAGCGAAGGGCTGCAGAGCAAGCCATGACCGGGTTCATGAGCATCCGAGATATGTAGGATTATAGGCCCTACTGTGGATGTTTGTTCCAAAAAAGTTGTTTTTTCACTCTACTGGTAGTCCATTAAAAATCAAAAAATGGTCAAGTTCATTAAAAACCACAGTCAGACACCTTCTGATGAAAGAGGTTTTGACTTTTTTCTTTTTAGAATTAATGAAGATCCAGGTGTTTTCGGTAGGCAGGAAATCAGGCGGATTTTATAGGAAATTATGTAAGAAAGCTTAATGACTAATTTTTTCTGGATTAGACAAGTGGAGAACAGTCTTAGGGAAATGTATATATCCATTACTCATTAGTTTACTATATGATAATTAAAATTGTATAGAAGCATGTCAGATAATGAGAAACTGGGCGGCATTTTGTGCTAAGGATCAGAACAAAGATTTTGCTTGGAATGTTGAGCAAAATTACACTCTGGCTCAGATTAAACACATGGCAAGCATTCTTTTCTAATTTTTAAAATCATCAGCCAGGCTTTATTATGTTGTTTGGGTCTTTGTTCTTTTGTCCTTTGCTCTAATGAGAAGGAATGCTGGGAAAATGGTGTTGGGAGGCCAGCACAGAATCTGCTGGTTTTTTTTTCCCGGGTGGGAACTCTGAGATCTGCCCGTCTGCTCCTTCCCCGCCTCGGCCACTCCTCAGCTCCTTGTTGGGCTGATGTTTTTGTCTCCATAACCCAAGTTTACCTTTTTGGGTACATGTTTGAAGCTTAAATCAGAAGGTTATTTATACACGTGGATCCAAATTAAATTGTGCCTCATGTTCATCGTAATGTAGGACTGCCTCAGCGACACCCCGTGCCTCAGTTTCCTGGTCCAGTGACACTGGGATAGTGGTAGTGTCTCCTGAGAGCACAGTAATCCCTGGGAAGCCTTCGCAGACAAATGCCCAGGAAGGGTGGCAGCTTTCTCTCTCTCTCCAGTTGTTGGGGCATTTGCTTTCAACCCCATTCTGCCCTGTTCAGGGTTCCTTGGATGAGTTGTCAGTGGCAGCCTTGACATTTTCTACAAAATAGTGCAGAGAAATCCAGACAAGGAACAGTGGGAAGCAAACGCCAGCCTTAACGGAGGAACCCAGGCATGCTTTCTTCCTTCAGATGCCTTCTGTCTGGTTCTGCGAGCTCCCCTGGAATTCTGCTGGTGTGTCTGCAGATGGAGAAGGACCCACCACCTGGTGAACACCCCCACCTCCCGGAGCCAAGCCTCCCACTGCGTGCCTGGGTCCCTGCAGGAGCACTCCACAGAGGGGGTAGGCGGTGACCCCAGTGTTGTTCCCTGCCCATAGAGCATGCTTGCCAACTTTCAGGGAGAAGTGCAGTCAGGAAGAGGTGGGACTATGTGTGAGTGGAGGTCACAGGTGCCTGGCCCCGTTCTAGGGAGTCACTACACGTGCAGTCAGAGCTCGGCGGCCTTCCGTGTGGCCCAGCCGCGGAGCAGCCCTGGAGGTCGCCCGTGCAGAGGCTGTCCCTCTCTGGGGCTTGAATGTCTGCAGCCTTTAGCAAAACTTGGTCTGCCTGATCAGTGAGCTTTTGTGCAGAGTGAGCTCTGTGCTCTGACGGTCCAGTGTGAGGCCGGCACGGTGGGAGGGTGTTCCCCTTCCCTCCCCTTGCATGCTCCTGCAGGCAGTAGTCCATTTTTCAGAACTTTCTGAGTGGGGTCACATGTGTTTGGAGCTCAGGGCCCTGGCTGGCTGGCTGGCCTTCGGAGACCTCCAGGGTCTGGCCACAGAGGCCTTTCTGGCTTGTCGTGTAGGACTTAGGCCTTTGCTTCTAACCCTGTTACTTGCTCGTCCCTGAAAGTGGTTCATCTTTTAGAGCTTATATTGCTAAATTGCATTGCATTTCCCCTTGCTTCTGATGGTTTTTTAAATCAAGAACAAAACATTTCCATTTCCATTAGTGGAAGTCCTAGTAATCTTTCAAGGACAGATTGATCAATGGGTCTAAATGTCCAGTTTTCCATGAAAACTGTCTCCCTTTAGCTTCCCACGGGTGTTGGTATCTGCCTTCTTTGTGGCCCGCTCTCATTCCAGCACGATCACATGGAGCCCTGTGTGTGTGTGTGCGTGTGTGTGTGCGTGCTGTGCAGTGTGCCTTCAGGTACGGGCATGTTTGTGCATAGGCGTGTACGTGTGTGAATGTGCACGCATGTGGGCATGGGTGTGTGGGTGCATGTCCCGCAGGTACTGCACTGTGTCTGGTCCTGTTTGTCCCCCTGCGCTGTGTAGCTCGGTACTTAAGGGCTGCATGTACGGACAGCATGGGCGGAGCTCCATCTGGGAGGAGAGCCTCACCTGAATTTCACACATAAATGTATTTTTTTTAAAGATTGATTGATTTATTTTAGAGAGAGCTTGCGCACGAGTTGGGGGAGTGGCAGAGGGAGAGGGAGAGTGAAAAAATCCCAGACGGACTCCCAAGCTGAGCACGGACCTTGATGCAGGGCTCGATCTCCTTGAGATCATGACCTGAGCTGAAATCGAGAGTCCAACGCTTAACCGACTGCACGGCCCAGATGCCCCCACACATACATATTTTTAACTGTGTGCCTGGTTTAGACAGTGTGTCAGCTTTCCTTAGGTTTTAGTGACTTCGTTTTCCTCCCTTGTTGTCCTTCCCCCAACCTCCGAAGAGCTCCTTGCTTCTCTGACAGGTGGGCAGATATGGGAGCCCGAATAGTTCCTTTGTGTATTTGTTCAACTCACTCAACTCCTTCACAGTTTAGCAGGTCCCTGTTGAGTGACTCCCTGTGCTGACCCCATGCCAGGCACTGGGGATTTAGCCGTGAAGTGGGCAGGTACAAACTGGTGTTCCTGGAGCCAGTCCCGTTTGGGCTAGGCGGAAGAGATAGACGAGAGACTGAATTGAGTACAGTATACGGTACAATTTACAGGATAAGGAACGGAACACAGCAGGGAGTAGTGGGGGGTGTATGTGTGCAGGTGGGAGGCGTGAGGGTGCAGTGGAGTCATGGAAGGAGGCATGGCTGAGAGGGGACGTCTGACCACATCCCTTGAGAGGGAGTGAGGAGGGGTGGAGACATCCGGTGGGGGTTGTGGGAGCTCTGGGCAGAGCCCTGAGAAGGAGGGGCCTTGAGGCATTTTAGGAACATTTAGGAGCCAGGGAGAGCTGTCCCTGTTCTGAGGAGCAGTGTGGGTGGATGAAGAGGCCCCATGTAGGGCGAGTGAGCAGCAGGCAGTGGGTGGGTGGCCCTTGGGTGGCTGCAGGTGGGGGCAGTGCAGTTACAGCCACGGCTCCCTGCTGGTCCCCCCCACCCCCACCTACCCATGCCAGGTAGGAGCAGTCTCGGGCTTGCAGCTCTCTGAATGAAAGCTGTCACTTTGATTCTAATGATCACTTTTAAGATGACTGTTGCTGAACCTGTAGGAGCTTTCAAGTTCAGGTGATTGAACTCTGAATCCTGTCCAATAGTTATCTCAACAATTGGGATACATTGGCTGCGGGTCATGAGTGTTTTAAGGCCTGAGTCACTGGGTGATGGGGGGGGGCGGGACTCACGCTGGCAGGCACCTGCATTTTTTTGTTTCTCTCCTACCCTCCTGTTTTTTTGGCACAGCTAAGTCAGCCACGTTTTAAACTTTGTGCCTCTGTCATCAGTAAAGCTGTCATGCTTTTCCCTAAAGACCAGGCTTGAAGCCTTTTTTCTAATGTTTTGTACCAGCCACACTAAGTGGCTTCATGTCAGCTCTCCATTCATATTTTCTGCAGCAGCTAATGTGCCTGGTGTGGTCATAATTGTTGCACGTTCAGAATGCGTGCTCAGTCTCCACTTAATGCCCTGCTTTTCTCAGGATCAATTCAGAGAACAACTGTAAAGTCTAATCCATATTGTCATGTTGTTGAAAAGAAAATAGGGTTAGAGGCTTATTTGGAGGCTTTGAGCGTTTATGGTGGTACAGATGGGTGTTACGTATAAAGTAAAATCTCGAGTTCCGGAGGCAGGGGCAAGATCAGTTTTCGGCTGAGGCGTATTGCATCAATGGTGGTGCTGTTGAAGAAAAAGGAGCATCTTACGTGATTAGCATTATTTGGTCCCAGAGCCCGTTGGATTATATTTGGATTGTTGAGGATGCACTGGCCTTCCCCCTCCTCCCCAGACTTAGGAGGAAGCCTCAGCCATTGTGTGTGTGCGCGCTTGCACGCATCTCTGCGCAGAGGGTGGGGGTGCTCCTGAGCCCAGGGACTGTGTTCTCTGGAATCTTCTCTGTGCACAGGTTTCCTGTGCCTTGTTGTCTCCCTGTCAGGTGCACGGAGCAGGTGATCACTGGAGGCCCCTCCCACAGCAAGGGCCATCCCAGCCTCTGGGTCCACCCTGAGTCATCTCAGGGCCTTCGTCCTCCTCTTAGGGCACCCCTTCCCACCTTCTCAGAGTTCCCTCCTCTGGATGCCTTTTCCTTTTTGAGAACATTTTTGAAGTGTGTTATCCAGCATAGGATTTGGTATTCTGGAGGAGGGTCTGGAATACCAGTGGGGAAGAATTGGATTACCCTGGAAAAAAATAAGGGGGGAGATGTTTTTTAAATTTACTTATTCATTTAATTAATTTTTTAAAAAAGATTTTATTCATTTGAGAGAGAGAGAACGTGTGCGCACAAGAACGAGGTGGGGAGGGGCAGAGTGAGAGAGAGAAGCCGACTCCCTGCTGAGTACAGAGACCAACGTGGGGCTCGATACCAGGACCCTGAGATCATGACCTGAACCAAAATTAAGAGTCAGACGCTGAACCTACTGAGCCACCCAGGCGCTCCTTTTAAATTTATTGTTAGTTGATTATAGTGTTTTAACACCATTAAAAAAGTGGAAAACTATTATTATTACTTTCTTATAGCACTTTAAGCCATTTTTTCCTGGTGGATGGAAGAAAGAAACCTTGTCTTGTCTCATCTACTTTTTAAAGTGCAAGTTTTAAATCGTTTTTGTTCGCAGCAAAGCTTCATCTGTGTTTTTACGTACAAAGTTCTGGATGCTGTAAGAGCACACAGCAAACGGGTGCACGCACCTGCTTTCCCTGGTCCCCAGTGGTGATCTCTGTGGGTCTGGAAGGACACCTGCAGCACTGCACCCTTGATGTGCCAACAGCCAACTGCCATCTGGTAGCTTACTCTGTGTGTACCTTCTCCTGGGATCAGGAATGTTCCCTTCTGTCGCTGAAATTGATGATGCATTGAATCGTCAGTGTGTAAGGAGATGACGGGAGGGGCGTGGAGCAGGAACAGTGCTTTGGAATCTTCTTCAGCTGTGCCAGGAGCTGATTTTTAGGGATTTTTACATGTAACCCCATGCCAACTCTGGAGATGTGGGGCTGGGAAGACGGATCTTGTCCCTCCCCGGGGCTGCTTGTCAAGGGGCTCCCGGCTCAACTGGAGTAAAGGACGCTGGTCTCTCCTGCCTCCTGTTCTTGGGCATTTTAGGTGCCATGCTGCCATGAGTGGTTATTCTCATGTTGCACCTACTTTTGTAGGTTTTCTCTCTACCCTCCTTCCCGCGTTTTCCCCTACTGTGTGGGAGGGAGGAGACCTGGGTGGGAGGTGGCACAGGTCGCTGCAGCAGCCTCCAGGGGCCCACGCTCGGGGAGAGAGGCAGTGGAGCTAGGTCTCATCTTCACTCCTCCCTGAAGACACTCCTCATTCATGGCTGAGGAGAGAAGCTTAAAGACGCTGGAGGGAGGGATTGCGTGGGGCCTCCGCGGGCAAGTGTGTTAGTCCGGGGGCCCGTGTTGCGGCTAGGAAAGACGGTGGGTGTGGAAGGAGAATGAGGAGCCACCGGGGAATGTAGATTTCCTTTCCACCGGGGTTTTGGGCATTGGAAACGAAGCCCTTTTTTTAGTCCGGGGCAAGGAAGCAGCTAGTGCCTGCCCCTGGGGATCCTCTGTGGACCTCCTGGGTCTTCGTTCAGGCAGACAGGACCGGGGCGGGTCCCGCTTCCTCCTGCTGCATCCTTGGGAGCTGGGTGGGCAGGGAGACTGGAGGCTGGGGGGTGGGGACGCTCCAGTTCTCGTCATAGCCCTTCTCTACATCCGTGTTGAGGAGCGAGTGTCATTTTCATTTAATAAGATCAAAAAGAAAAGAGCTTGGTTATCAGGAAAGCAAATGATGTGTTTAAAGACTTTAGAAAGCCTCTGCTGACTCTCCTGGGTGTGCTGTCTTTGGAGGGGAAGAGGAGCCGGGAGAAAAGCTCTACAAAATCTTCTCTCAGTGTCTAAGAGAGTAGACAATAAGCAAATCTGCAATGAATTAGAGTGGGATGCAGAAACCATTATGAAGGGATTAAAAATACAGGAGGAATTGGAGCTGCCCCTAGAGACAGGCGCTTACCTCCTCCTCGTCCTAGGACTGGGACAACGTAAGAAGTGAGGGGCAACTCGGGGTGGCCCCATGAACCTCATGGAGAAATAAACGACCTCGTATTTTGGGGAAATGGAATAAAAAAGTTGCAGACCTGGAGGGATGTTTGCAGCCTTTTTTTTTTTTTTTTAAACCCAGGATGGTTCTTTATGTGATCATACAGTTGCTTGAACAAAGTCTAGATGGACACAGGTTTGAAGAGTATTTATTTAAAAAAATAAAAGTAATATATGCTCTTGTATTTTTTTTAAGGAGTATAAATACCAAAAGTAATTATAGTTAATTTTCTTTGGAATATTCTGGAAATTTTTTCTTCTTATATAAGTATGTATCTCTTACTCAAACAGTTGAGCACAGTTACTGTGTCAGTAACTGTGGGGCAGGGTCGACCTCACGCAAACATGAATGAACACAAAGTACGTCAGTTTGAGGGTTGATAACATGGACACCTGCACTCCCATCCAGTTGAAGAAACACACACCCCCTTCTCCATTGACTGATCGTCCTCCCTCCTCCCCCAGTAACTACTGTCCTCATTGTTCCCTCTCATTCGTTTATAGTGTTACCATTTAATAGATGTGTCCTAAAATCTCATTGCTTGGTGATCCCTGTTCTTGTAAGCTATACATAAATACGATTTCTGTGTACGTGGTGCTCTGACTTGCTTGTTTTTGGAGCTGACCGTCCTGTTTGTTCCCGAGTCGTGGTAGCACGGGCAGCTGTGGTTCCTTCGTTCCCGCTCCATCGTGCAGTAGTCCATTTTGTGCATTAAACAGCGTGACCGCCACAGTGGCTCTGTCTTACTCTTTCTAATGGATGCATCGTTTTTTTTCCTGCTGACACTGGATGCTCTGCGGCATTTTAAATGGATGAAGGACCCAGATTGTGAACGGTCATTCTGTCCAGGGAAGAGGTTGCTGTTCTCTGTGGTAGCAGGGTGACTGCTCTTCAGGCTTCAGCTGTTGGCGAGCTCTGTGTCTGTCACATTCGTACATAACTAGTCTGCAGAGTAGGACCCAGGGAGTGGAGTGCAGTTCAAACAGTGGGGCCCTGTGTGCCACTTGTCAGGGATCCTGAGGTCAGGTGTTTGAAGCCAGAGCACGGGGACCCATCCTGAGCACAAGGGCCAGTGCCAGGCCTGGGTCGCGGCCTTGGCCTTCAGGGAGCCTTCCTTGTGTGGACATGTGGAGCAGAAGTGAGTCCGTAGATGAAAAGGAAGCAATCCACACAGCTCACTTCCTCCTGCGGTTTCAGGCAGCTTCTCTGTCAGATCAGAAGAGACTATCAGTCCCCAGCCTCTATCACTGAAAAGTAAAATCTCATCGTCTTTCACTGTTATAACAATTGCACAACGCCAGGTAAGACCCAAATCCTTAAATCCCTCTCCCCTACCTGATACTAACACATGAGTTTAATGTGTCCATGCAAATTGTTAGAAATGATTATAAAACTATATATGTTTTACATGAGATAATCTTAAAAAAGAAAGTTGATTTTTTTCAGGCTTTAAAAAAACCAGTTTGCTGTATTTGCCTTATCTGCCCATGTCTGTGTAAATAGATCTTTGGTTTGTTTTACTTAACCGTTGGAGGATGCTTTAGGACACTTCAGCACCAGATACGGCCACCTGTGTGTCCTGAGAAATGAGGAAATAATTCTCGGTAACTGCTGGCCATGGAACATTAAGCCAGTACCACCCTCTCCTTTGTGGGCTGTATTTACAGCTCCCAGTTGTCCCACGAATGGCCCTAGTAGCCTTTTCGAAAGTCTCTGAATTTTATTTTTACCTCGGGGAGCTAGACCACCAGAATAGGGGGCACCAAATTGCAGTTGGGATTTTGTCCTTCAGTTCTGGGATTTGGAGCTGTTCGCCTGTTGGCTGAGGGCTGGCTTTTCTTTGGGACCTGATGGGTAAGAGGAGGCATTGTCATTCTCTGGGCATTGTCTGGCCCCTTTCCACATGGAGTAAGCCTGTGGCAGGTCCCGGGGGCAGGCTGGGCCCTCAGGAGGCGGGCTGGCTGTCACTACAGCTAAAGGGGCTCAGTGTGGCCTACAGGTTCCGAGTGGGGAGGTGCCTGAGTTGGGGTAATTACAATGTAGCCATTCTGTAGGATGTAAGGTATCTGCTTCATTGCTATTAAGTTTCCACTCTTGTAGAGCATGCTCAATAGGAGATTGTTAAAACAGCCCGGCCGACTCCGTGTCCCTGAGCATTGGCAGAATTACTAGCTTTGCATCTTTTTTTTTTTTTTTTTTTAACTAGCTATGCATCTTAATCAGGGAATGAAGGTCCCTTAGAGTGTCGAGGTGAGAAGTTGGAGGAAGATTGTTGGGCTGAGCTTCAGGACAGGGGCTGTGGCTGCCTCGGGTTGTTTTTGGGGCCTCACCCAGGCCTGGAGCCATGCCCTGGGGTCTGACAGCCTGAAGGCATGAGCAGCTCTGTCCCTCAGGGATCTTTGTGCCTGCTGGAGCTCTGCCTAGCAGGCTGAGTCTGGGGTGAAGCCACACCCTGTCAGCGGAAAGCTTCTCCAGGGCTGGCCTGGCCCGGGTTGCCCTCCTGTTGGTTTCCCTTTAAAGTTTACCCTCTGTCCTGTCCTTCAAGTCTGAAGTGCCTCCCTGGCTTTGCCTCCCCTGGGAGACTTCCTGGAGCATCCCTGCTTGGAAAGGTCATTCTTTCTGCTTTAGAAACAAAATATCTCTCTTAACTACCAGCCAGCTCCAGAGGTGCAGACCATTTTACAACAGAGAAGGCACAGAACATGGCCACCCTGGGGGAAGGCAAGGTCAGTCTCTTCTCCAGGACTGGGGTCTGGGTGCACCCCCACTCCCGCCCCACCTCCTGCCTTGGAGATTCTCCACCTTCCCGGTCTACCCAGGGATGCACTTCCTCCCGGGTAGGGTCAGTTGGTACAATTTGACATCTTGTTTCCACACAGATTGAGCGAGAGAAGATAGGGACTCCATTTTCTGTGTCTTTTTCTAGGAGTTTCTTGAGCACTTTTCAGCCGGATGGATGCCTCTGGGAAGGGAAAGAACTCTCCTGTGAAGGCAGAAAGTATTTTTCTGATCAGATCCTATTAGGCTCCTCTAGTTCCTTTTCCAGTTCCTGTTAATTCATTTTCCTGCTCGGTACCCCTGACAGAGATGTGACCTCAGCCGGGAGCACCTGCAGTGAGCTCAGGCTTCACGCCTTTGCAGGAGCAGCGGTGGGAGCTAGGTGGTGTGGGGGAGGAGCCACTCTGAGCCCTCCCCTGTGCTAGCAGGTGCACTTTGGGATATCCAGTGGTGGGGTGGTGGCGCGTGCCCTCCGATAAACACAGGCTCAGGAAGAAAATCACAGGATGGATCTAAGATGACATCCCACCAAGGGCTTGGCATCTACTTTTGCCTGCTGCCACAGATGCGACAGTTCGTCTGTCTGCCTTCTGGCTCTGGTCGTGCCCCTTTGCTTGTGTTCAGGCTGCCCTGTTGCTTCCCTCTCCCCCGTTCAAGGAAGAGTGTTTGAATGCAATGTGACTGGGGGTGTCTTTTTATGAGTCTTACCCTTTAGTGCTTACTGAACATTTGGTCTTGAATGGCCATCCATATGAGTGATGACTGATTGCTCAGATGTGGGTTTCGCTCGTTCCAGGAACGTGATGGGAGCGAGTGGTGGAGGTCTGCAGGCCAGTTTTCCATGCGGTGGCCCATCAGGCACCGTGGCAGGACGGAGTGAAGCCGGCGGAGGGACATAGGAAGCTGCAGTTTGCTTTTGTGAAGAATATCCCTGAGCCTGTGGGGGATCTGTGCTCCCCAGCAGTTTACCAGGTGCTGAGTTTTCCCCGGGAACTGTTGCCCCTCTAGATGGATCTGTGTGGAGTTTGTATTATGTAAGCTTAGAAGGAAAGGATGCTCTTTGGGCTTGACCAGCCTCCACGGGGTCGAAATAGGATTCTTCCCAGAGTCATTGTGGCTGGAAATAGACTTTTGTTCACTGGAAGTCAAGCTCTCAAAGCGTGGAGGCTGACTACATGAGCCCTTTCCCTGTGAGTTACGTCCTGTTGGCCACCAGGGTGGCACGGTGTATGTCTGGCCGGTGAAGCGGGGGGGGGGGGGGGGGGGGTCCTGAACCCCACCCCCATTAAGATGCCTGGAGCTCCTTATCACATGAAGCCCTTTGCTTAAGGCCCTTTCGTGGTGACTGTCAAACTTGAATTTCCAGTTGATTAAACGGGAAAATCCATCTTCCTTTTAGAAGGTCGACTTCATAAACCTTCCGTGTCAGGTTTCAGAATTGCTGTGTTTCCTGTGGGTGAGACTGGCCCAGCCAGGGTCATGTCACCTTCTTCTCAGTGGCTCTATATTCTGTGCATGGAAGTTCTTCATAGTTTAGTTCTTAAATTTTGACTTGAGTTGAACGATATTGTAATAAGACAACCAGTCATTTCGACATACGGATGTATCTTTTGCATCCTATGGTGTCAAATCAGACCATTTCCTCTTGTCCCTGGGTTATTGCCATTTTGTTGTGTAGATCACAGTCTGTTTAGGGGGATTAGGATTCTGTGCTTTCAGCGATGTGGGCACTCCCAAAGCTGACCCCAGTGACCCACCCAGCTTCAAAGGGCTTATTGATAACAGTGCTGTTGGTTAAGGTCATTTTGACTCTCGTCCTTCCCATGTGGAGAATAGTGAACGCGTTCCAGAATGGCATCAGTGAACACAGCTTCATTCAGCCACACAGCAAGTCTGAGCATTCTGCTTTTGCAAGGAAGGGACGATGGTTGCAAGGCTGGGAGGTTCCTGAGAAACACTGCCTCCATCCTGGTGACCGTGCTGCAGGGCGAGCGCAGGAAATCCGAGTTAGGGGGTTATTTAGAGGAAACTGGAGACAGTTGAAACCTGTCTGGGTCTCTTGCGACTGCAGATAATGAAGCAGGGGCAAGAGGAGGCGGGGTTTTCTGCTCTCAGCACCTGGTCAGATTTAGTCAGACCCAGTAACTGTGTCCTGAAGCCGTTTACCCCTGAAGACAGTGGGGCGCTGGGCTGTAGCGAGGGGTGCGTCACCATTGTTAGCGGCAGTTTGCCTCCTGCAGCTGCGGATTCTGCTTGGGGAGAGCTCCAGGCCCCCCTAGGACGCTGGCTGTGATGGCTCCTGCAGATACGCTCTTCTGCTGGCCCTGGTGGAGGCAGCTCTAGGAGGGACAGAGCTGAGCTGTTTCTGCTCTACTGCTGTTGAAAGCGCTTGCGGCCGGGGACCATCGTTGACGCACCCCGTTATCTGCCAAAGCACCAAGCATTGTTGGCACTTGCCGCCTCCTTGTTGGACATAGAGCATGGGAGACGTAGGGCTTCTGCTGCAGGTGGGGCAGGCAGGGCCCGGGAGACACCTCCTGACAGTGGAGGACAGGGTGGGCTACAGGTGGCAGGTGTCTGCCAGTCAGTAGAGCAGGTCACCTGCTTGAAGCTGCTGGCAACCCCTTCATACAGGGCCTTCTCAGTGAGGGAGGGAAAAAATCCCAGATGCTGCAATTGTTTGTGGCCCTCAAAGGCCACAGGACACAAACAGGTGTACGGGGTGTCTTTGCTGCTAAAGTTTCACGGGGGAGATGATTAGAAGAATTCCAAAAAGGCTTTTTAGGTTGGTTAATAATGAGAAACAGGTTTAGAAACACTGCTTTATACTAAGTGCGGCTCTTACCTCCAGGCTTTTGTTCCTGGGGTCCTGTCCGCCTGGATGTCCACCCTTCCCCCCACACCAGGGTCTTGGCTGGACCCTCTGCATTCTTGAAGATTCAGCACAGTCTTCACTTTCTCTAGGCGGTGATTTCCACACTGGGCTGTAATGGTCTGTCTGTGACAGAGGGGGTCAGAGAGTGGAAATCTGGGGGCGTGGGGACAACTGTCTCTCATACCTCAGTTGACGTCTTGTCATCGTGTGTGAATGTTGCTCAGAGCCACGCTGGGGGCTGCAGGGAACGCTGAGGCTGAGTGCCCAGCAGGCGCCATGCCCACCCTGATGAGAGCCATCTTGCTTCTTTAGGGCCTCGTTTATCCTGTGAAACGGAAATGAGAAGCTTAAAAATCTTTTTTCAGGGTCAGAGGGGACAAGCGAAGTGGAGGCTGCAGTCTGCAAGCAGCCTGGTTTTCAGTGAGCTAGGTTGAACTCCTGGTGGTGCCTGGCATCCTATCAGGAGAAGGAATAATGGTTCCAGAAGCATGCCTGGCATCTCCGCGTCTGTCCCGGATCTCTGTTGGGAAACAGGGCTGGGGTCATTCCAAGATGACTTTGGTTTCTGTCCAAGACTTGGGTTATTTAGCAGCTGATGGCGACGATGGACTGGGAGCTTATGGGGAAGTTGGAGGGCGATTCTTGGGGGGTGACGGTGATGGCTTGCCCTCTCCCCACTGGTCCTTGGCTCCCACCTCTCGAGAGGGCCCTCGTGGGGACCTGAACAATGCCCTGCTGGCTGGAGACCTCTCAGTGTGCTTCACCTTGCCCAGAAGCTTGCTTCACCCATGTGCTCTTCAGTTTCTTTGACAGAATGAGGAGGTTTTATTTAGATGCTGCTGTGAATCTTGAAACAGATTAAAGAAAGTTAAGGAAAATCCTGCCAGTGGAAGGAAACCAAGCAGTTTGCAGAAGCAGAGTGGGAAGGTGGGCCATCTGTAGTCATCAGCTCAGGATCCACACACTGCTGCCATGTTAGCCATGTGGCTGTGCAGAGGTGAACCCCTGAAGGAAAAAGGACACCTCATGTCTAGGAGGCTTTAGCTGTCTCACAGAAAACATACGTTTTTAGGATTGTTCTGTAAGATGCCACCATGGAGGAATGTTCTCTACCCTCCTGCAGAGAACCGAGAAGTCACAGAAGCAGCAGGCTTGGGAGTCAGACCCCACGTCGTCAGCCCCAGGGAGCTAGCTTAGTCATTTGGTACCCACTGCCAAAGTTAGGTACTTTCGCTTGTGATTCTGGAAGACTTTTAGAACTCTCAGAGCAAATCTTTGCCACGTATCTGTTTTTCCCCTCCCCAGTACTTGAAAAACTCCAGGGAGTTGTATGCTGCTTTCATTGACAACTTGAATGTTTTCCCAAACTCTTGGAAGCTCAGGAGAATGAGCTTGAACTGTCCGTGAGCCTCCTGGTCCTGGTTCTGTGAACATCACTCTGCTGCTTGGAGCATATATGACACAGTAAGAGAAACGAGCCACATTCTTCCAGCATTTTCCATCAGCCACCCTAGGAAAGTTAAATACAGATGAGTGAGACCACAGCCTTATGAGGCCAGATGATCAGCCTGGCAAAGGCAGAACCTGTGGGTGCAGTGAAATCCATTAAGATGAGACTAGCGAACCCCAGAAGCACCTCTGATTGAAGGTGAGTGGGTCTTTGGTGTTCTTGTCTGCTGGGGTTCCCTTTGCTTGTGTTAATATGATTTCTAGATCCTGCCCCCAGTCTCCCACCTCCTTTACAGGACGTGTCTAGTGTGCCTGAGATTCAACACAGGGCTTGTTTGAAGCGATGCCTGGAGAACGTGTATCTTCCGTGTTCGATTTGGAAAGGAGTCCGTTTCTCCTAGGAAATACGCAAATCCCTAGGATGCCAGCCTCCCAGTTAACCTCAGCTTGTGCGAGTCCTTTTAGCCGTGGGGATGGACTTGTTTCACGTGGTTCCTGTGAGAAGCTGGATTTGTGGGTGTGGGTGTGTGCTTGGGAGTGGAGGCAACAGGCAGGTGCTTGGGTGTCCGCGCATCGAAAAGACAAGACTCCGGTAAAATTCTCCGCTTATCTCCATGTAACAGCCTGTTGTTGAAACTGTTTTATGGGAACGCATACACCCCAGCAGCAGGTATGATGAGTACCTGTTAGCCAGGCCTCGGGGGAGGTTAGCCTCTTGTTGCTCTTTCTCTCCAAACATCATGAGAAATAGTTGTATCCATTTTAGTGTGAGAAGACAGAGTGGTTGCTATAAGGTTCCTGCTAATTCTGGGCACCGATTCGGTACTCAAGACAATGGACTTCTGTTTCCCTGGTAATCATGGTGGTGACCCTGGCCTGTTGCCCTGGGTCCGGAGGCACTCACCTGCTCCACATCTGTCTCCGTCTTCCAGTCTGTGGTTCCGGTGGTGAAACACTGCAAGGTGGTGCTTAGTGGGCTCGTCTCCTCGACTTGAAGATTCCTTTCCCTTCTCCTGCAGCTTACTTTCAGAAACACTGGGGTATACAGAAGTTAGGAAGCTCCTAAGTTTGCGGTAAAGCCTGGGCTGTTCAGCTGGGAGGCTGGTTCTGGTCTTTATGCATGGGAAAGTACACACATTTCACTCCCAGATTTTCCATGTGTTTGATTTGGGGTGCTCGAGAGCTGGGGTCAGCAAACTCCATCCCTCAGGCCAAATCCAGCCCACCACCCTGTTTTTGTAAATAAAGTTTTATTGAAGCAGCCACATCCTTCTGTTTGTGCATTGCCTCTGGCTGCTTTTGCATCTGGCCCCCTGCAGGAGTGCCTGGCCCCCTGCCCTAGAGAGAAGCCGTGGAGTCTGCACGGTGGTTCAGTTCAGATGGGGCACACTGCATTCTGGCGCTTGGGCACAAAGCGAGAAACACCTCCAGGTATGTGGAGCTCACCCAGGTGACTGAGTATTTCACAGCTTCCCTGTTCCTCTGGCATTGTGTACCTCACCGTTCTTGGAGGAAGGGATGCTAAAGAAATGAAGTTCTCTAGATCTTTTGTATTTAGGAAATGGGGTCTGGCATAGGCCCCTGTAGACAGTCAAGTGGGCAGGGCTGGAGAAGACCAAGATAGTTGGGGAAAATCTGAGTGCAACCCGGCGGGAGGTCCATTTGCCACCCACCTCCCTCTGGCAGGGCAGCGTCCAGGTTTGCAGAGTGCACAAGCCCCAGGCTTGAGAACAGCCCTCACTCCAGCCACTTGTTTGGAGAGCTGCCGTAGAGGTTTAGAGGAGATGCAGGGTATTCACCAGCCTGCATGAAATGCTCTATTTTTAGCTCTGCCAGCCTGTCTAGCTTTCCTTGTACAAGTTGAGTTTGTCTGTTAATTTTCTGCATGCCTTGTGGGCAGCTTTTGTTCCCTTTAAATTATTATTTTTTTAAAAGCCCTTTTCCACCATCTAATTTTTAAAAATGAGCCTAACACTGCCTACATTCTAGCGCCTGGTGCGTCCTATCAACAGTATTGCTGTTTCTGAGCACTCACGCGAGTCTGTTTTGTGAGTGCCCTGAGCAGTTTGTTCTATGTGGAAGCCCCATTCAAGCCACTCCAAGTTGTTAAATTCAAGAAATAAGGTAGCAAGTATGGACAACACCCGAGTAGCAACTCACAGGGTGATTGGAAGACCCCCGTCCCCTGGGAGCATGTTGGGAATGCAGGATGTGTGCCTGAGTCATTAAGTGCCTTTGGATCCCCACGTGATTGATGGACACATTACGGCAGGGAAGCTCCGGGCTGCCCCATTACTGTCTCCTCCTTCTGCTTTGTACATGGTTCCGCTGCGTGCAGGGAATCAGGAAAGGAAGCGTTCTCTCTGGACCAGTTCTCTCTGGTCCGTGGGGCAGTCACCCCACAGGTGCGGCATCACCTTGCTAGAAGGCAAAGGGGGGCGCCATCCTGCCACCATTCCAGGCAGGAGGGAGGACCTTTGTGGGCTGAGGAATGGGCAGCTCATTTTCTACCTGCAGCCGAGACCCTCCCTTCTGCTGAGCTCCTCATCAGAGGGATTCCTGACCGCACCCTGGGCTGCCACCAGCGAGGGGGACCGTCACCCACCACCCTGTGGTGAGACCCGGACGTGTGCTGGGGCCGCTTCTTAGAGCCTCTATGCAGAGTGCTCTGCAGACACCTTGTATAATACGTTTGTTGTGAGTTCAGTCCTCAAAAAGTCACCTGGGTGTGGTGGCACTTGCAGTGTTACCTCTTGTTAGCTAGCTTCTTTTAGGCTCTTGTGCTGTAGGCAATGCTTGCTTGGGGTTTCCCTGTGCCAGGCTGGGCTCTGGCGGTTCAGTAGCTCCCACCTGCCACGTTAGAGGGAGGGGTGCAAACAGCCGCTGGAGTGAACCCCGGGGGGCCAGCGTTGCCTGGGTGCAGGGTGATGAGAGGCTGTAGGTTTCTCAGGTGACCAGAGGTGACCTGTTCAGGCCTCCGTGGTGCAGGAGGATTGGCCCTCAGCTGTTGCCTCAGCTGACCACATCTGTGTGGAAGTGGGGACAGAACTACGGATTTTCAGGAGTGCCAGCTGGGAGTGGGTGGGGCCTGGGCAGGGCAGGGCAGGGCCAGCATCCTGCCCGCAGGCCTGCACACTCCCAGCCCCTGCCCGTGCTGGCTTTGCTAGTGGATGGTTAGCCCACCACTCTTAGTCTTCACGGTGTTCCAGGCAGCCCCACTCAGTCAAGCCTTCTTGTTCCCATGTTCCTGCTTGAAGTTGGAGTCTCCTATGCAGTTCGTTTCCTGTTTTTCCCTTTGAGCCGTTTGTAAAATTGAAACCCTTTGCTGCTGGCAGCTTCTCACCAGTCATTCATCCTGCAGAGGGCAGCTGAGAGGGTGAAGGGGCTTCTCAGTTCATCAGGCTCTGCCTCTTCATCCCAGATGCCACTGACAGCACCAGTGGGAGCTGCTGGGAATGCTGGTTCACGGGCCCCACCCCACACCCGAGGGCTCGGGAAGCTGGCTAAGTGCTGCATCTGAGAGCCACCGACGGGTGTGTTTGCCTCAGTGGTGCTGAGGACTTCGTAGGACTTTAGGATCAACCATGTTGTGCCCCACACCTGAGAAGTGGGAGCTGTAGACAGGATGCTGGAATGGGATCTAGAACCTTGATCCTTCTTGTGGATATAAAGTGTGAGCTCTTTGAGTCTGCTGATAAAACAGTGTTCCCTAAAAGCGAGTGTATGTCAGAGGAAAGTGGCAGGCCTAGTGGGATGGGACACGGCAGCATGATGCCCCACCGGCCACCTCCAGCGCAGGTGAGACCACTCCGGAAAGGTCGGCCCTGTCCTGGCTTCTCTCTCTCTCTCAGGAACCCTATTTGCTTCTTTGCCTCCCTCCTGGGAATGAAATTTCCAGGCCTCCCATCTCCCCAGTTGATTCTGAGCAGGTGAAGGAAGAGGAGCCAGACAGGTTCTCAGCTCAGGCCCCTTTGTGAGACTGACTTTCTTTCCTAGGCACAGTCTTGGAGGGCATTTGCCAGGGATTCCTGAGTGGGGCACCTCTAGAGAAAGGATAAACCCTGACACCCACTTGAGCAGGACTTTGGAGACACGTTGCACGGATGAGTTTGAGTACTGTCTGCGTGGCTGTTAACCTACCCTCTGGCCACATGCATCTGGAAGGCTCCGCTTAGATCCACTTTAAGTTCTGCATGTTGCTGGCACTAAGAAACACAGTTACTGCAGGGAGAAGAGAGAGGTTGGAGCCAAGAAATTTATCAAGGGACATTTTATAACTGGAAATAGTTTAGGAAACCAGGCTTGGAACGCTTCCCTGGTGTACTTATAATGCAAATGGGATTTCATTGTGTGTTTAATGCTTGCTGTTTTTGGAGGCCAGAAGACCAGTGGAGTCGCCTGGTCAAGTAGAACCATTGGTTCTTTGGGGCAGTGCAGAACCCTGGGGAATGGACTTTCCAGCAAGTGTGGAGTGCTTCCATCGCTCCTTCATTCAGTCAGTCATTCACTCACCAGAAATGTCAGAGGAGCAGCTCGCATTTGCCAGAAGGTAGTGATGTGGGGTGGGAGCAGCTCCTCCACCTGCAGGGATGATGGGTGGGGCAAGCACCTGCCGGAGGTCTGGAGACAGGTGTGGCTGCGGTAGGCAGAGCTGCTGTGGACGCAGAGAGGCTCGGGCCCTGAGAACAGGGGCAGAGAAGACAAGGAGGGTTCATGGAGGTGGGGGAAGACGGAGAGAGCAGTGTCTGCAGTCCAGAAAGCTGAGTCGCAGGAACGCAGCTGCAGAATGTACTGCCCGAAGTGATGGCCACGAGCCAGGTTCTGGCTCTGCAGAGCAGTGACTCAGGTAGTACAGAGCGGCAGGGCCCACTTTGGTCCTAAGTGTGCACGTGCACGCAGACACACACACGCAGTTTATATGGATGTGAGTGTGACATCCCCCTAGATGTGTAGTTTCTGTGAGCCTCAGTGAAATTTTATCAGCAGGTAGCATTCATACTTGTCTTGCAGTGTTGGAGGAGGAGTTAAGAAAAGCAGATCCTAGAACACTAGTACATGGTAAGTTCTTCATAAATGATTACTGCTGTAACGATCACCACCACCATCATCATCATTATCATTGTTGTCTTCATCCGTTTAAAAAAGACTGGTTGAGCTTTGGTGTATGAGCACATCTCCCTGCCCTGTTTGGCAGTGACATTTGGTGGCAGTGGAATCTGTGTGTGAAATGGAGCCTGGTCCCTGGAGATACGAGCTAACAGTTTATGTCTGGAGCCACAGTAGGACTGTTGTTTGGGTGCTCACCTCCCCCAGGGCTTTGGATTTGAAGTCTGCAAAGAGCAGGATGTCTAGCAGGTGTGGGTGGGGCCTGCAGGTGGAGGAGCCATCCAGGGCACCTGTAAGCATGGTTGAGGTTTGTACGTGGATCTCCCTGTGCTCTGCAGTAGAATCGCCCTGAAAATGTCTCCATTGAGGTCACTTGATGTGAGAAAGCCAGTTTAGGGATCAGAGAGCCACCATCCATCCCGCAACCCAACCCCACTTTCCCTTGAGGTCTGTTACTGGGTGGACAAAAAGGCTTTTTTCTCTTGAGTCACCTCTGGCCAGGAATTTGGGGAAGCTTATTGGTGGTAAACATTCAGTCCAGTTGCTGCAGGAGACCCGCAGAAGTGCTCCAGGGAAAGTGATTTTCAAAAGTAGAGAGATGTATTGGAAGGTAGGCTTTGGGGAGGGGGAGGAGAGAGCCAGGAAGACAGTACATTAATCTGGCAGGTAATTAGGAACCCTGATCTTGGCGCATCTCGTTTTAATTAGCAGGGTCTGCCTGTGTTTATGCCAGAGCAGAGTGTGGCCTGCTTAGCGGCTCCTCGTGACTTGTTTAGGTTTCTTATGTGGGAAGTCTGCTTGCGACCGGAGCTCTTGAGTACATCCCCTGGGGTGGGAGAGGGGCAGCATCTCGGGGGTGCCCTGGGAGCACGTGGACCTTCCTGGTAAGGAAAGCAAACCAGGAGGACCAGGCTGCCCTATCATAGCCCACTAACCAGAAGCTAACCTGGCCCTCTGCTCCCTGTGCCTCTCAGGAGACCACCAGGGAGGCCTCCAGCTTCAGGGAGGGAGGAAAGAACGTTCCGTTGACACGCCTGTGGTTGGAGGTTCCCAGGGTCTCATAAAAGTCTTGCCATTTGGAACCATTTTTTGAGTTTGCCAAACAAACTTTCCAGCCAATAAAATTGTAGGGAAGTGCCGGGAGGTGGTTTCCCTTGGTGTGAGCACTTGGTTTCTTAGCATTTCCGAACCCTGGGGTAGCCCTGGGAGAGCCCGGGGCCCTGGTGCCCTTGGGCAGAGCTTCCAGGGCTACGTGGTTCTTTTCTCAGATGGGTCATTTCCTTAGGAATCTGGGTTAATGAGGACAGTATTTCTCCTTAAAGGAGCCAGGGGCTTGTCTGCTTTGTAACATCACCCTTCTGTCTGTCCCCGTCCCTCTGTGATGCAGACTGCCCGCAGGCATGTTGGGTCTCCTCTGCCGAGAATCATTGGTGAGGATTCAGCTTCCTGTCCCCTGGTGCCCATCGGTCTGCATTTCAGTCTCTGAGTAAAAGTGGTCCCCACTTGATTGTCTGGAGCCTGGCCACACGCTCAGGGACTTGGTACCACGAGGAGCTCCTGCGCTGCCCAAGGTCCCCTTGTCCTTGGCCTATACCTGCCTTCTGCATTTGAGGACTCAGCCGCTGCTCCAGGGGCCCCAGATGAGATGGGAAGGGTGCTGCCTCCACAGTCCAAGCCAGGCGGGGCCCAGCCACCCATGCCTGGGCTTTGCAGGATGGGCCGTGGCTCAGGCGGCAACCCCAGGCCCCTCCTGTGGATGGGCCACGTGGGAGTCTGAGATGACATAACCCCAGGAAGGGCTTTCATAGAGAGGCCGTGGATGCCAAAACCTGCACCTTTTCCCTGCTCAGACTGCTCCTTGGGTGCCTGGGCCCTGAGTGACCCCTGCCTGGGGAGGGAGGAAATCTATAGAGTCTCGAGACCTCCAGAGTTCAGTGGGAGGGGGCTTTGTTTTTAATGCTTCTGTGTTCTCTCCCTCCATGTGTGCATATGTGTGCTTAAATGAACTAATATGTATAAATTAATACAGCCAAGTTACGCTAATTGATCCAGCTGCCTTAGAACGTATAGTAAGCTGAATACCAGCATTTTTTTCTGCCAGGCCACAAGACTCTGACTCTAGAAACCGAGTTTGGGCGTGCCGTTGAGCCGTGCCTAGGCCTAGACGTGAACGTGAGACCAGCCTCCCCGTGCACTTGCCCTGTGTAGATGCGTGCTTACCCCCGTCTGAGTGCGTTTCCGGAAGTTTGTTTTGGCTAAATTCCTGACACAAGCTTGTGTGGTCCTCTGCTGGGAATGTAGAAGTCAGATTTGAACCGAGGAGTGTGTGAGTTTGGGTCCGACGACCCTGAGCATTCAGCAGGCACCGTCGTGGCCGCTGGCTTCCTGGAGATTGGACGTGGAGGCCAAAAGGGGGGTCCTGGGTCTCCCAGCTGCCAGGGCCCTGGTGGGAAGGACTCGCCACCAACTGGTCTGCTTCCTGCGGGGTTTCAGAGCGGAGCCCACTGGGTGTAGTGCCCACGGGTCCCCAGATCTGCCACGGGGCTGCCGAGACCCTCCCAGCCCCAACTCCTTCCTTGCGGTTCACAAGCGCCTTTTCCTCTGGGGAGCTGTCCTTCAGTGTGGTGAGTTTCTTCTAGAGCTGCAAAGCCTTGCTCGTCTACTGCGGTGGGGAAGGCCCGTGATGGGCTCCTAGAGCAGGGAACTCGGCAAGACAGCGGCATGGGCAGAGGCACGGGCCCGTTTTCATTCCGTGAAAGGAGTGCAATCTGATCTCATTCCAGAGATACTGGCTTTTGACAGCTAGTGAAAGAACCAAGAAGTGATGGAGCTGGTGGTGAGGTCCTTGAACCCTTCCTTGTTGGCCTTTTCTCTGTGCCAGGAGCTCTAAGGGCTCCACCCGAAGAAACCTATGACACCCCCATGCCAGAACATTCCCTGCTGTCCAGATGAAGAAACCGAGGCGCAGAGGCTTCTCAGCCTCATCCGGGACCACAGTTCCGTGAGGGAGACTGGCGTGCACAGCCCCATCCCCAGAGCAGCTCCGGCCCGCTTGGCCTGACCGCACCGCCGCGTGTGTGGCGTCGGGGCTTCGGTGCAGTTAACCGTCGATGCCGCGGTGAGACTCGAGGTCTGCGTTGGTGCTTCCGCAGGCCCTTTGGGGAGTGAGCTTTCGGGTGTGAACAGGTGAGCTCACCTGTTGGTAAGGTGATGGGTTTGGGGGACAGATGGGGCTCTGTGTGGAGGCGGACCTGCCGGGCCGGGTCCCCAGGTCAGCCGTTTGTCCGTCGTGGGCTCAGTGCTCACGAGCCTCTACGTGGGAGGAGAGCGGTGCACAACGGCTGCCTGGTGGGGGGACGAAGCCTTCCCTGCACAGATCGGGTGCGGCTCTGTCCGTGGAGGACACGCACGAAATGTGCCCAGTGGTGCTTATTCAGGTCCCTGGAGGCCGTGCGGCCTGTGTATGTGTGTGTGTGTGAGAGCCTGTGTGTGTGTGTGGGCCTGTGTGTATCTGTGAGCATGTGTGTGAGCCTGTGTGTATGTGCGTGAGAGTCTGTGTGTGTGTGTGTGTGTGTGTGTCTGTGGGAGTGTGTGTGAGCCTGTATGTGCGTGAGAGTCTGTGTGTGTGTGTGTGAGAGCCTGTGTGTGTGTGTGTGTGCCTGTGTGTATCTGTGAGCATGTGTGTGAGCCTGTGTGTATGTGCGTGAGAGTCTGTGTGTGTGTGTGTGTCTGTGGGAGTGTGTGTGAGCCTGTATGTGCGTGAGAGTCTGTGTGTGTGTGTGTGAGAGCCTGTGTGTGTGTGTGTGGGCCTGTGTGTATCTGTGAGCCTGTGTGTGAGCCTGTGTGTATGTGCGTGAGAGTCTGTGTGTGTGTGTGTGTGTCTGTGGGAGTGTGTGTGAGCCTGTATGTGCGTGAGAGTCTGTGTGTGTGTGTGTGTGAGCCTGTGGGAGTGTGTGTGAGCCTGTGTATGTGAGCCTGTGTGTGTCTGTGAGCGTGTCTGTGAGCCTGTGTCTGTGGGAGTGTGTGTGAGCCTGTGTGTATGTGCGTGAGAGTCTGTGTATGTGTGTGTCTGTGTGTGAGAGCCTGTGTGTGTGTGTGGGCCTGTGTGTATCTGTGAGCGTGTGTGTGAGCCTGTGTGTGTCTGTGAGTGTGTGTGTGAGCCTGTGTCTGTGGGAGTGTGTGTGAGCCTGTGTGTATGTGCGTGAGAGTCTGTGTGTGTGTGTGTGTGTGTGTGAGCCTGTGTGTGTGAGCCTGTGGGAGTGTGTGTGAGCCTGTGTCTGTGGGAGTGTGTGTGAGCCTGTGTCTGTGGGAGTGTGTGTGAGCCTGTGTGTATGTGCGTGAGAGTCTGTGTGTGTGTGTGTGGGCCTGTGTGTATCTGTGAGCGTGTGTGTGAGCCTGTGTGTATGTGCGTGAGAGTCTGTGTGTGTGTGTGTGTGTGTGTGTGAGCCTGTGTGTGTCTGTGAGCGTGTGTGTGAGCCTGTGTGTGTGAGCCTGTGTGTATGTGCGTGAGAGTCTGTGTGTGTGTGTGTGAGCCTGTGTGTGTCTGTGGGAGTATGTGTGAGCCTGTGTGTGTGAGCCTGTGTGTGTCTTTGAGCGTGTCTGCGAGCCTGTGTCTGTGGGAGTGTGTGTGAGCCTGTGTGTATGTGCGTGAGAGTCTGTGTGTGTGTGTGAGCCTGTGTGTGTCTGTGGGAGTGTGTGTGAGCCTGTGTCTGTGGGAGTGTGTGAGCCTGTGTGTGAGCCTGTGTCTGTGGGAGTGTGTGTGAGCCTGTGCGTGTGAGCCTGTGCGTCTGTGACAGAGCCTGTGTATGAGCCTGGGTGTGTATGTGGAGCGATGCCCCCAGGAGATGGCCCCCCCGCCCCGCGCTGTTGCCTCCTCTCAGTGGGAAGCACCGCACTTTTTGTACATGGGCTCTTTCAGACACACGTTGCCTTAGTCCCCATTTCATGACTTCTCTCTGATTTTGTGTCTTTATCAAATGACTTTAGCCACTACTTTTCTCCTTATTTTAAACCACTTTTTCTCCCTGAAATTCCTTCCTATCACCTCTTCCTTGTTAACCATGAAAACAAGGTCTGCCATTTGTCTCTGACAGGATTTTGTTCTCTGTGGGCCTCTGTGTGTCTCTGCCTCAGTTTCCCTCTCCGGGTACTTCCAATGGATGTGACGGATTCTAAGAATGAAGTATGCCCAGGAAAATCATATGTCTTGATGAAATCCAGCCTCTCAAGCCTTTGAAACTACTCAGAGCCCTTCCAGAATGTTCTCATGTCTCCATCAACTTCCTTTGTCTTTCTGCTCTAACCCAGCTACCCTCCAGCCTTTGCCTTCAGGAGAAACAAGAGCACCCCGGAGATTCCAGCCCACTTTCCCTCACACTGAGTTCCAGGAAGCCTCGGCTGGTTTTCCCACAGGAACAATGTGATGATGGGATCGGGACTGCATTCCTCACAGAGGACACAGCCTTGGAGGGTTTGATTGGAAAGATGCAACAACTTTGAACCACTGTAGTTTATAATAATATAATTATGCTCTCGGCCATAAATATACTGTACAAATTGATTTCTTGAGGAGCCCCAAGGTGCTGTGGGTAGAAGTCCAGCGTATATACAGACGGGCTCTGGGAAATCATTACTGTAGCCTCAGATGGGTCTGTTTGTAATTAGAAAAAAGAAGTTTATTACATATTTCATTGATGTTTCTTATAATTATTTGCCAGCTTAGAATTCATGAGAATACGATTATGGGGGTGTTGTGAGTGTCCTAAGGCCGCCTGAAAGGTGTCCAGGGAGGTGAGCACGGATGTCTTACTTTGCGTCTTGACGTGCTTGTCTGCAGCCTGCAAATGCGGGCCTTGCAATGAGCGTGACTGTGGACCGGTGGGCGTGTGCTTGCCTGGTGCTGGGGGCTTGATGAGGATGCTGGGAGTGCCTGTCTTCCATAAGTACTACTTTCTGGGCAGATTTTAAATTAGTTTTTGCGTTACAAGAGTAATGTGTACTCATTGCGGAGAAAACTAGGTAGCACAGAAGAATGGTGAAGGATAGCCCTCATCCCCATCCCCAGAGGGAACCAGTGTGATGTTTCCTGAAGATTGTTCCACGGATTTTCTGTGCAGATGGAATTCATTATATAATTAAAAAAAAATAACAGTTTTATTGAAATATAATTTGCATACTGTAAAATTGAGCCCTTTAAAGTACACACCTCAGTTGTTAGTATATTCACAGGGTTGTGTACATTCACAGAGAGTTTCAACACCACTATCTAATTCCAGAACATTTTTGTCACCCCAAAGAGAGCTCTGTACCCATTAGCAGACACTCTCAATTTCTTCCTCCTTCCAGGCCCTGGCAACCTTTAATTTAATTTATGTCTCTGTGGGTTTGCTTATTCTGGACACTGTATGAATAGAGTCATAGAGTGGGTGGTCTTTTTGGCTGGCTTCTCTCACTTAGTAAAATGCTTCCAGGGTTCATTCATGGTATAGCGTGTGTCAGTCCCTTTTTAAGACCGAATTCACATAGAAAGAGTGGGCGAGGAGGGGGGGGAGAGCTCGCATTTGTTTAAGCCGTCATTCATGGAGGGACGCTGGGTTGTGTCCACATTTTGGCTGTTGTGAATCAGTTCTTACCAGCAGTGTATAAGGGTTCACGTTTCTCTACATCCTTGCTAATACTTGTTATTATCTGTCTTTTTGATTACAGCTGTCTTCCTAGAGGTGAAGTGGTATCTCATTGCGGTTTTGATTTTCATTTCCCTAATGTCTGGTGGTGTTGAGCATTTTTTCATGTATTTAGTGGCCATTTATATACCTTCTCAGGAGAAATGCCTATTCAGATCTTTTGCCCAGATTTTAATTGGACTGTTTGTCTTTTTATTGAGTTGTAAAAGTTCTTTGTATATTCTGGATTACTAGACTCGTAGGAGATAATATGATGTGCAAATATATTCTCCCATTCCATGGCTTGTCTTCTCATCATGGTGTTCTTTGATGTACAGAAGTGTTTAAGGAAGTCCAGTTTACCTACTTTTTATTTGGTTGTGTGGGCTTTTGGTGTCCTGTGGAAGAAATCACACTGCCTAAAGTCGTGAAGATTTACTCCTATGTTATCTTGTAAGCCTCTCCTGGTTACATGTAGGTCTTCAATCTGTTTTAATTTTTGTCTGTGGAGTGAGATAGGGCAGTTCTTCACTTTTCCCCTTCCGAGTGCGTTTGGCTGTCCCTCCATATCAGCGTGTTCAGATCTCTTTCCTTTTTAAGGGACCTGTGTCATTCTCTTGTATGGCTGTGCCATCACTGGTTTACCTGGATGTCTGTTCAGTGCTGCTCCCCATTTTCCCCAATTGTAAGTAGTGCTGTAGGGACCATCTTTGCACATATGTTGAAATGCATTTTTATTTTTTAAAATTTATTCATTAGAGAGAGCACTGTGGGGAGGGACAAGGGGGAGAGGGGGAGAGGGAATCCTAAGCAGATACCCTGTTGAGCTTGGAGCCCCATGTGGGGCTTGATCTCATGACCCCAAGATCATGACCCGAGCCAAAACCAAGAGTTGGGCGCTTAGCTGACCGTGCCACCCAGGCACCCCTGAAATGCATTTTTAAACAAAGGGGTTCATTGGCCTCATCTTTCACTATTGTGGTGGGCAAAATAATGACCTCCAAAGAGGTCCATGGCCTAATTCCCAGAACCTGGGATTATGTTCCCTTATATGGCACGAGGGACTTTGTAGGTGTGATTATGGTTAAGAACTTCAGTTGGGAGGATTATCCTGGATTATCTCATGGGCCCAGTATAATCACAAGGATCCTTAAGCGTAGAAGAGGAGAGTCTGAGAGAGAGACAGATGTACTTTTGGAAGAATGATCACATCAGATGTGACGCTGCTGGCTTTGGTGTTGAAGGGGCTGTGAGCCAAAGAGTATGTGTGGCCTCTAAAAGCTGTTGGGAAAGGCAAGGAATGGATTGGCCCCTGTAACCTTCCGAAGGGAATGCAGCCCCTCCCCCATGTCGGACTTCGACGTCCAGAACTGTAAGAACGTTAAGTTGTTGTTCTAAGCCCCTGAGTTTAGCAGCAGTAGGAAATGAACACAGCTAGCTTTTCAGGTGCTTTCAACTTCTCTACTGGGTGATGCTGCTGGAGTCTCAGGTCACTGCTGGGCACTCTGCCCTCCGTCCGAGGGCCCCTTGTTCTGTCAAGAGGTCGTACGAAAGGCTGACCCCACTGTCCATGCAGACAGGGGCTCGAGTGTTTCGTGGGAGTGCGCCTGCCGCTGCCTTGATGTCTGGGCCACGTGGGGAAGGCTTGCGGGAGGAGATGGCGGGCCCCGGGTGAGAGTGAGCTGAGACCGGAGCCTCTGCGCGCCTGTGTGTTTGGGGCCATCGCCTGGTGGTGGATTTACTGCTCTCGCCGTGGCGCTGCACCTGTGAGCCTGTTTTCTTTGCGTGAGCGTAGAATTTCAGCCTCATCGTGGACCACGGGGGCCTCAGTGGGCTGGCCGTGGACGTCGCCACTGTTTCCAGTGCTGTGTGTCCTGAATTCTAACCCACCAGTAAATGAGTGACCTTTAGGACCTGTGTAGTTGGAGGGCTGCCAGGGTATGTGGAGAGCACGGGGAGGGTTTACAGAGCTGCTGCTTTGGGAGCTGGGGGTGGTGGCGCCTAGAGTTTCCCTCACATGTTGGAATTTTCCTGAATCCCTCCCAGATGGTGTGTAACCAGGTGTGTAAGCAGGTGCCTCCTTTACCTGGTGCTTCCTCTGGCTGCTAACCTGGATGGAGGAAGGAATAATGCTGGGGGCCCGGGGCCTGCCCTGGCCCCACCCTGGTGATGGGCAGACCCCTGTCACAGCCCCAGGCCAGTCTTCTTGAGGCCCCAACCATCTGCCTCTGTGGGGGGGATGTTGAGAGGATTGAATAGCTAATTCAGTATTTGGGAAAAAATATCTGAGTTTAAATAGAGGCTCATTAGATACCTTTTTTGGATTAGAACCGTAATTGACTTAGTGTTTAAGGCAGAAACGAAGGCCTTTGATTTAAAAACTGTTGACAGATTTGAGCCTAAGCTGCTTCTGTTTGAGAGGAAAGCCATGGACTTCCAGTCAAGTTGAAACATAACTTCCTTTATCCCTCCCGAGTTTGACTTTTGTCGTGTTTTGTAACACACAAGGCTTTTAATTTTAGCTCACATTTATGGCTCTTCCACTGGCTAGCTTGAGGGGTTTTCTTTCCTCAACAAACTAGCTAATACCGTGACATTGTCGAAATGGGTGGACACACAGAACTCTCAACGAAAGATGAGAAAGTATCTGAGCTTAGAGATTGGGGTACGTATAGTATATTACGTTTTTGCACGTGAAAGATGATCTCCGGTGATCGTGAAGGGAATGGGTGGTTGACTTTTAAGGCTGTTCCCCGTGAGTGAAAGCGATTCCTTTATTCATCTGTTACATTAGGCGTCACTGAAACGATTCTTTTATTTTCTCATACCATAATAAGCAAGCAGTGTAGTCAAATCATAACATATTATGGCCTGTAATCAAGTGATTATAGTGTACGAGTGTATTTTTTGCTGCTGTGGGATTGAGGAATGAGGAAGGGATGCTAGGGCTTTTGTTATACTGCTGATCACTAACGGGGGTGGGGGGTGGTTGAGGCTGCCTCTTTTTGTGCATTCTGGAGCAGAGCGTGTTGTTCCTGCTGCCCCCCACCCCCAGCATGTCCTCATTTGGGCTTCCAGCCATACCCCACCCCTAAACCCCGAAGTCCACCCTGCAGCTTCCAGCCATCTGCCTTCCCTCTGTGCACCTGGGGCTTTCCCGGGGCCTTCTCATCGTCAGACCCAGGAGCTGCCTTTCAGTCCCTTTTTCCTTGAAACCCTCCTCCTTGTACCTTCAGTTGTGAAGATCCTTAGTCCTTACCTAAGAGCAAGGCCTTTGGAGCCAGACTGCTTGGATTCTCGTCCTGGTTCTGCTCCTTTGCAGCCAGCTGACCTGGGGCAAGTCAGAGTGCATCTGTGTCCCCATCTGTAAAATGGGAACAGCTGCGGTACATGCACTTACCTGCTGGGGTCGCTGTGGGGATACGTAAGTGCATGCGGGTGTGGGGTCTGGCACACATCTCTAGTGTACTTCTGAGCTCTGCAGGCCCCGGGGCCTTCTACCAGCCCTCTGCTACATGCCCTTGGCTGCCAGGCCTTGGCCCCCAGCTTCCCAGCTCTAGAGCCACTCGTCCCAGCTCCGGATGGCCATTCCCACTGTCATGTCCCTTCCCTTCTGTGTCTGGGTCTGTGGCCTCCCCCTACGCACCCTCGTGAATCTGCCTTGGTGCCCATGGCTTTGGGGCTGTAGCTTCAGCCCACACTGGCCTTAACTCCCACTCCGGCGACTGCAGTGCCCCCTGCCCCCACGCCCAGCTTCCTGAGCCCTGCTAATCAGCCCTGATTTCCTCTGCATGGCCATAAACTAAGATGCACTGGCTCCTTCTGTGGAGGAAATTGGTGCATTAATTGGATCCAGGGTTTTTGACAAACACTGCTCTATTTTTACAATCGGACAGGAAGTTGTAGTTTTAGGATTCTCTCTGTATACATTAGAACCCTGCGGACTTGGAATGTTATAGTAAAATTATCCTATTCTTGGTTGAGTGATTTTTTTTTTTGATTTCCGGGTAAATTCTAGGAATTTGTCAGATTCTCTTCATTCTAATGAACTTTGGTGTGGGTTGGGAAGGGAGAGAGAAGGAAAGTAGCATTGAGTATCTGCTACGTGTTAGGCACGGAGCCAGCTGCTTCAAAGTGAGTTAATTGTTTGAGTTAATCGTTATTATAACCCCTGTGAAGGATGTGGTGGGGTCCCTGTCACAGATCAGGAAACTGAGGCTGGGGCCGGTTGGGAAGCTTGCTTAGGTCCTGTGGCCAGAAAGAGAAGCTGGGTGATTGGTATGAGTCTCTGGTTGCCAAGACCACACCCCTTCACGAGAGAGAATGTGTGTTCCTGCTGGTCTGTGGGTCTCTGCTGAAGGGAAATGATCTCCGGAGAAGTCAGTAGGTCTTCCTCTTGGCAATTACCTTTCATCCTGCACGCTTTTTTCAGCCCACACAACCTTTTAAAATCTATTTATGATCTTGACCCTGGCCTGTGTTCATTGAATCTTAAAGTGGTCCAGCTCCTAATGACCAAGATGTGACATCATATGATGCTTTCCTTGGACTGATGAATCAGGTTTCAGTTACAGCCTTGAGCCTTGCTTTTGAGGAGTCAGACTCTGGGGGATGCTGTTACTATTACTGAGCATTATTTCCCACAGAAATTGATCTTGTCTGACATGCAGTAGCCCAGGGAGGCCTCCTGGTGCCTCCGGTGGGGGGAGGATTTTAATCCATTTGCTCGGGCCAAATACCTGAGACCAGCTTTCTGCCAGTTCTGTGGAAGTGCCACTCCTGAACTTCACGTCCTTGCATCGTTCACGCACGTAACACGTCCAGGGCCTGCCTGCTGTGAGCGGCCTTGAGAACAGGTGTCGGCCTGGATCCTCATCCAGGGCCCAGCCCCTTGCCAGCGTTTTAAACCCAGATGGAGGAGCCCTGCTGAGCTTTGTGGGGATTTAGTTGAAGGGAGTTAAGGGGATCCTTTTAAAGGGCTTGTGTGTTTAGCACTCTTCCTTAGTGTTCTGCGTGCGGTCACGGAGCTCCTGCGGCCCAGAGTACTCGGGGGGTGACCGTGGAAGGTGGTTCTTTGAAGGAACTAACCAGGCGTTCGTGTATTTGAATGTTATTACGAAGACACACTTTTCTTAGTTATTTCTGATGAAAATGTACTTAAAAGGCCATCGGGAGCTATAAATACCAAGGTTTTCCATGTTACTGCTATTTATAAACTTTCAAAGGATGTTATATGACTGGACTGTTTATTGCAATGTTTTGTTATTACAATTTTCAAACATGGAGAAGTGGAAAGGATTTTACAGCTAGTGCTTGTGTACCTACTACGTGGATTCTACAGTGAACACCAGACCGTGCGGGCTTTCGTGCTGTGTGCCGTCCCCCGCCGCCCCCGCCCCCCAGCGTTGTTTCATCTTTTGGATGCCTTTCAGAGCCTCTCGCAGACTTCAGTATGGATCCCTCTAAGCACGGCGGTGAGCATTTCATCATTACTAGCTTGAGTTCAGTATTGGTTACCAGCTTTTTCTTTTGAGAGAAACAGTTACAAACGATGAGATGCAGAGATCGTGCGTGTGCCATTCGATGGGTGTTGATAACCTTTTTATTGCAGGTTATAGAGGACGGGGTTGTCGGAGGTATGGCGCGGGGCACTTCATTTCCACGTCTCACGTTTAGGTTGTTGCCCGGCTGGCCACGACTCGCTCTGCATCTGAGTCGCGTGTCTGCAGGGTGGAGGTCTTTGGCCAGCAGACACTCTGGGGGCTCTCAACACCATGTTTGCAAAGATACTCTCAGATACCTGCTTGCCAGCCCAGTACCATATTGTGGGACTGTTTAACTATCTAAACTGTCACCCAGAGATCCAGAGTAGGGTGGGGAGAAGGGAGCTGCAGGCCGGAGCTGAGAAATTTCTGGAAGGTCGGTTTGACGCCAGCATACTTGCTGGTATTTAAGAAGGGCCGGGTAGACACCCCCTGGGACATTGTCTCTAGGTGTGTTGGAGGATGGGGTGGATGACCTCGCCAGTGCCGTTCCTTCTCTGGTGCTCTGACTCTGGGGACTTCCGTATGGACCTTGTTATGATGGCTCTAGTGCCACCAGGGCCCCCGATGGCGTCCTGAGAAGGTTGCCTGCAGGCACCTCGTGGTCATGTTGAGGCCCGTGTGGTGTTCATCCCTGAGTGGGCCTTTGTCAAGCGCGAGGCAAAGCCGTGGTGCAGACCCTCGGGCAGTTCCAGATTTGTGGAATCCGAGCTGGTGTGCTCACCCCGTTCTCCCGGTCAGTGGACTCAGGAAGCCATTGGCGTGGCACTCTCCCTGTTGAGAAGGAGGCCGAGGCACGTTGGCCAGGTTAGGGCGCGTCCCGAAGCCACTGGAACTTGGCAGGTGATGGGCGCCAGTGAGTTTGTGCTGGATGAGTGTTGATTCAGAGGCAGAGCTGCGGCTCACACGCAGGAAGGAGACTGTGTGTGTACTGGGGGAGAGGCTGTGGGTCACCCCGTCACTGCACAGACCGCGAGGGGGAGACCATTGTGCGCGCATTTCCTATGGCTGCTGTAACCAGTCAGGCGCACGGTGACTTAAAACCACACACGTTTATCCTTTAGGGGTTCTTGAGGTTGGAAGTCCTTAAGTGTGTCCACAAGGCTGCATTCCTTCTAGAGGCTCTAAGGGGGAATCTGTTTCCTTGTCTTTCCCAGGAAGCTTCTGGGCCCCTTCCTCCATCTACAGAGCCAGCTGTGTGTGTCTTTGTGCCTTTGCCCTGTGGTCACACTGTCCTTTCTTTGACCCACACTCTACTGCTCCCCTTAGTAGGAACCCTGGTGATAACACTGGGCCCACCTGGATAACCCAGATTGAGTTGAAGATACTTAATCATACCCGCGAAGTCCCTTTGCCATGTGAGACGACATACCCACAGGTTCCGGGGACTAGGAAGTGGACATCTCTGGGGCCCGTTCTTCAGTGCACCTCGCACTGTGAGAAAGGCTCCCAGAGCACTAACACGACCACTTACAGATGCCTGCCTGGGGCCAGGCATGCCGTTATGTAAGCTGCAGAGCCGCCTTCCAACGTAGGCCTCCCTTCCAAGGTAGGGAAACTGAGGCTTGACTATTGGGCCCACATGCAGTAAGGACAGCCTGGAAAGAGAACCTGGTGTCTCAGGCTTCTGGACCCAGAGCTCTGCCTTTCCCCCCACATGGGAACGTCAGGGAGCAACCCTTGTGTGCAGATTCAGGTGATTCAGAGAAGGGAGGGCACTGGAGGGTTGGACCTGAGTAGCAGGTGTGTGCTGTGCTCACCCTTCCACCTGGATGAGGCTCTGCCCGGCGTGTTGGTCTCAGAAGATGCTGGTCTTGGAGCTGGTTCAGAGACTGATTCACGTACAGCATTTATGACTTGCTCTGCCTGTGTCTGGCATTCCCATTGCTAATCAATACCCCCAAATGGACACTATCCTCTTTCAGACTGGTGCCTCCTTAATCAGATAAGTATCAATTTAAGGTGCTTATAGAATTAAACATTCCAACCAGAACTGTATATCTCGGAAAAATGGTGTGCCTGGCCCATGATTAAAGATACATAGAGAACCGGTCCTCTTTCCCCTGCCTCTTTCAGTTTTTTGTCCCTCTCCTTCCTTGTCTCCATGTCTTAAAAGTATTTTCTTTTTGAAGAGAAAGCCAATGGGGAGCTACTTTTCATTTTGTCCAGAACGAGTCTGTAGACTTCCCTTCCATTGAGCCTTTGCTTTATTGCTGGGCCGAGCCTGAGGAGAAGGGTTTTTGGTATTCGTGTTCTTTCTGGAGCTGTTTCTTCCAATGTCCGTCCTGGGGGAGCGATTGGTGCTGTTTGTCCAGTGTTTGTCCTGGGGGGTGATCAGTGCCTTTCATCCGGTGCTTGTCCTGGGGGAGTGATCGGTGCCATTCGTCCAGTGCTCATCCTGGGGGAGTGATCGGTGCCGTTCGTCCAGTGCTCATCCTGGGGGAGCGGTTGGTGCTGTTTGTCCAGTGTTTGTCCTTGGAGGGAGGTCGGTGCTGTTTGTCCTGGTGGAGAAGGTGCATTGGTCTCCCAACAGGCAGCTGTCCTACTTATCAGCCCCATCCCCATTTGAAAGCCATCTATGGATGGGGCCTGGATGGGGATGGGATATTTCTTCCAAGGCAGAGCAGCTTCATTAAGGCTGGTCTTGCTCTTCCTAGCTAAGAGGAATGTCAAAGTCAGACCTTCCTCTTAAGAGTGTCTGAGAAAGCCCCTTCCTGAGGAGGATAAGTCTTACCACACAAACTCAGGTCCCCTTTTTGTGTAAGTAGCACATTATATGTTAGCACACCCTATCATTCCTACTTTGCAAAGGCTTAGAGAAAGAAGTGACTCACTAACTGAAAATTCTTTTGATTATTTTCTAGGTGAGTTTGGTGGTGGTTTTACGGCTGATCTTTGGCCATTATGTTAGACACTAGTTTTCAAAATTAATTTTGTTAGGGTATCCCGTGATTCTTTTAAGTTCAGAGATTGTTTAGATTCGAGCTTCACTGAACCTTGGATTCTTCTTCTGTACAGTGGGGATAAGGGCAACGCTCTGATAACATTTTTATCAGGATTAAGTGTGATGAAGCATGTAGGTGATTAGGACAGTACCTGGCAAAGTAGCATTACTCGGGAAATCTTATGTGTCTTACTATTTACGGTAAAATATTCCAAAATATGTGTCTATATTAACTAGCTCTGCCTGCTCCAGTATGGTTAAGCCACTAGCCACATGGAACTATTTAAATATAAATTAAACGAGAAATTCAGTTCCTCAGTGGCACTAGCCACATTTTTACTGTCCCGTGGCCAAGTGTTGCTGGTGGCTATCATGTTGGACCGTGCAGATAAGGAACATAGCCAACATTGCAGAGCTCTGTTGACCAGTGTTAGTCTGGCGAAGGTTAAAGTATTAGCCACCTGGACTTTCTTTGTATATAAGCCAATTTCCTGGGCTCTTCTCCAGTATTTATTTTACTTGGAAAACTCTTTCTGTGTCACAGGGAAGTTGTGAATTTTTGTTCTAAAGAACTTTTTTAGAAGACAGAAGGATGGATTGGCTTCAAGAGGCCAACAGGGCCCTAGGGTGGTGTCAGCACTTGGTAAAGGATAACTGACCTCCCTGAGGCCTGGCGGCCCAGAGGTGCATGGTCTGCTCTCTGCTCTAACACTGGTGTGGGCTCAGCCTCTCTTTGTATTTGAACTTCATGGCACTTTGTTTGACAGCTGCAGGGAAAAGGCACTAAAGCACATAGCCTCCCCGAGAACCTTTGGGATGGGATGGGGGAGAGGTTGCTCTTGGATGCTTCTCTGCTCTCCCTTTGGGTCTGGGTTCTGCCTCATCTTCCTGGTGTCACCTGGCCCTTCTTCACAGCTGCCTGCAGCTGAGTGTGTGCTGCGTGACTCAGCTTTTCACAGTCATGCAGTTCTAGGAGCAGCATTCGGGACATCGTCTGTAGATGGTGTTGGCTTAGCATCACCAGGTGTGTGCCCCTGACAGTGCTGTCCTGCAGCACCTGTGGAGCAGTGGCCCAGACGCCTCCCCTGCAGGAGTCTCGGTCTCCATCCACAGCGCCACCCGTGTGGCCGTGTGAGCCCAGGACCTGGGCCCTGCTTGCTGCTCGCAGGCTGGGGTAGTTCTCCAGGAGACTGGGGTGATGCCCGTCAGCTAGGTTCTGCAGCACGCCCCTTCCTGCCCTCCGGACTTCCCTCATTGTCCCTGCTTTGCACTGTTCGCCCCACGGGCCCCAACACCCCAGCACATGCTGCTGCGTTCCCTCTCGTGGGTGCCTCCTGCCCCCTTCTCTGCACCTCGCCGCAGCCCAGATCTCCTCTCTCTGGGGGAAATAGCGACTTCCTTCCTCATCCCCTTAGCTAGCAGTCATCTCTCAGCCTCGAAATGCTGCCGCAGCTTTCTCTCCAGAGCCAGACTGTCACATGTATCAGGTCCTTGGCGTCAGCCGTGCTAACAAGGACCTACTGTGTGCTAATATGTGCTAGAGGCTGCGGCCTCAGAAACGCACAAGAGCAGGCTCCCAGACTGGTCCTGAGAGCCATGAGCAGATGTTCTGCCTGACCTCCTTTTGGAACAGGAACAGATACATGAGAATAAGTAAGAAACCACGAGCGGGCTGCTGTTAGACCTTTGCCTTCCCCTCCTCTCGTCCTGAAGGTTGTCATGCATACTTACTTAAACCTTTTTTTTTTAAAGATTTTATTTATTTATTTGACAGAGATAGAGACAGCCAGTGAGAGAGGGAACACAAGCAGGGGGAGTGGGAGAGGAAGAAGCAGGCTCATAGCGGAGGAGCCTGATGTGGGGCTCGATCCCATAACGCCAGGATCACGCCCTGAGCCGAAGGCAGACGCTTAACCGCTGTGCCACCCAGGCGCCCCTACTTAAACCTTTTTTTTTTTTTTTAAAGCAGTTTGTCTTCATCAAGTCTTCCCAAAACATTCAACTTCTTTTTCATAGGAAAAAACCCTCTTACTTAAATTCTTGTTTAATCAATCTGTGTAATGTTTAATCAAATGATGTAATTATACTTACTTTTATTAAAACTTCCATTGAATCGATGTGCGTAATATTTAATTAAGTGATGTAATTACAGTTACAAGTACAGTGGGGATACGGAGGTTTGGAAACAACAGTGAGGCTCTCGAGGACCACGGTCTCCATTGGTGGGTGCGGAAGGGTGTGGGCAGCCCAGCTACCAGCTCTTGGTGTGGGTGGGCTTGGCGGGTGTTTGAGGAGGTAAGGGCCCCAGTGAATCTGGAGAGTCAGGTTGGCATGGTTGGTCGAGATCGCTGTTGACACATGGAGTATGAATTTCTAGATCCAGTTCTCCCCGTGCCTCATCACTGGGATGGGCTGGCTCAGAGGCTGGAGGCTGGGCTCCAGGCAGGGTCATCTGGCCAGCTGGCATTCTTTTTTTTTTTTTTTTAAAGATTTTTATTTATTTATTTGACAGAGAGAGACAGCTAGCAAGAGAGGGAACACAGGCAGGGGAAGTGGGTGAGGAAGAAGCAGGCTCCCAGCAGAGGAGCCAGATGCGGGGCTTGATCCCAGGGCCCTGGGATCACGCCCTGAGCCGAAGGCAGACGCTCCACGACTGAGCCACCCAGGTGCCCCTGGCCAGCTGGCATTCTGTTCAGCTTCCCCCCACTCCTGGCACAACCTCTTCGTCTAGCTCGACCCTTCCTGTGTTGGCCGGGAGCCCCTGGCTTCACCAAGCCCCAGCTGTTTTTTGGCTCCTCATGAAGACAGGGCCCAAGTCTTGGGATCCGCGCTGATTTGCACGTGGCGTGGGGCCTGGCCTCGGAGGTCTGCCGTCTGCAGCTACGGCACTTACAAGTTGCAGTCTGCTTCGTGGCCCTCGGTCCAGGCTGGGCGTCCAGTATTCTCACCAACACACTCTCAGACCTTAAGAATTCAGGGCTGGATAGACTCTTTCCGGTTCTTCTTAAACATGGCTGCTGAGTCTCCTGTTTGGGTTGTCATTCTCAAAACAGCTCTTTAATCTCCATCCCCTGCCGTGGGCATTAAAATCTTCTAAACAGAAAAACCAAACACATTCCTTTACCTTAATGGGAGGACATAAATGGACCGATTTAATTGTATGTGTTGTGCAGTTTTGTCTTGTTTTTGCTTTGCTAAACACATAAACTATTACCCAAAATGTAATTAGTTAAGATGCATTATCTGATAGAGAAAAATTACAGCCTCCTCTAAAGAACCCTTTATGACCGTGTAGTTTCTCGTTCTAATAGTCGTTATCAGATTATACCTTCAGATCTCTTTAGACACTTCCCACCACTGAAGACTTTGGTTTTCTGGATTTGAAAGTTCTCATCAGGCTCTTCAGAAAGTGAAGATTTCTCCTTTTAGGTCTGTGTTGGCGTGACAGTTACCGAATAGCCCGTGCACGTGGATTGAGTAGGGGAAGGTCTTTTGCTTTTTGAAGAGACACGTCCAGAGCCGTGGCGAGCTGAGTCAACCAGGACGGAAAGAACAAGAAGAAGGAATAAAGTGAAATCAAACAGGATCAGATGACTAATTTTGAATGTTTTCTGAGATGTTCGGCTTAGGATCTAAACTTCTGAGAAGTGACCTTAGAGAATGAAGAGCTGGTTGGATTCCGTGCTTTTTCACCTGCTCGGGAGTTGAATAAAATGTAGCGTGGTGTCGTTGTTCCCTAAACTGGTGTTACCATTTGTGTTTGTATTCTAATGCATGTTAGAAAGAAATCAAAAGCTTGCGTTCCTGAGTGATTAGTACGTAGGCTAAATCCCAGGTGTGAAAGACCTCCAGTCACCTGGAAGCTAAGTGCGGAACAGGTGGAACTCGACGGTGGGACGGATCATGAAGGTGGGAGGTGATGCCCGAGGTTTGGGAGCCAGATGCAAGGAGGTGGAGTCAAGGCTGGGCCTTTTCAGGGCCAGTTTTATGGTAAACGATTGAAGTCCCCCTCGTTGTCCCCGTCGCCTCTCTGGTTTGGCGAGCAGCACACTCGGTGTGGTGGCAGCCGAGGCGCTGGACCCTGGTGATCCTCAGGCCCGCCCTTCCGTGCCTCGGCTGTGTCCCTATAACCTGCCGGGTGGAGCCGCCTTCGGGAGGCATGGAAATGTGGAGGCTTGCATCGTTACTATTAGGGAAGTCTTCTTCCTTGCAAAGGTCTTTCTCCGCTTTTTCTTTCCACATGTATGTTTATCTTAAGTGTCTTTTGTTTCTGGTGTCCTTTTCTTTCTATAAAACAACAACTACCTTGTTCCTGAGATTGTGGAAGGAAGTCCATCTCTTTCGAACGCTCTCCTGTTGACCTCAGATAACATTCCCTTCTTTCTCTTCTCTTTGAAACAGAAGCAGCTGTGGAAAAGTGGGATTTTTTATGAGGCACATAGCTTCTTGGGTGCTCTTCCTTTGTCCGAGGGACCCAGACTCCCTGGTTGTTACTGCTGGCCCGTGCTAGTGCCCGCGGTGGCCAAGGCCAGTGGTGGGGGATGTGTCTCCCCAGAGGCAGCTGTCTGGGCGCCACTGGGGCCTCGGGGATCCAGCCTCCCTGCTCTTGCCTTGGGCTGTGGCTCTCGCTGACGGGTGATGCTTCCGCCGGGCCCCGGCAGAGGGGAGCGGCTGGGCAGGTGGCCAACCAGGCACAGTCCTGGGGATCCACAGGAAGTGGCCCTGGAGAGTGGGAGTGTGCTGGCCGACCCTGGCAGTGAGCTGGGTCTCTGGGAAGAGGTTTAGGAGGGGCTCGGCCAGGGCAGAGTTGCAGGCCTCCTTGGAGTGCCCGCTGGGTGCTTAGATGCAAAATGGTTTAGGACAAGGATTTTGTAAAGCAAGGCACGTGGAAAACCTGCCAAGGCTGGCAAAACAGGAAGAGGTTTAAGTAGGCCAGAATGCTTGCTCGCTCCTACTGTGCGCCGTCAGGGTTCGTAGCTCACCCCTGATGGGTCCATAGGATGCGGGAGACATGAGGTTTGGAAAAGTGAGTGTACACAGTGTGGTCCCACCTCGCTGCTCGGGCAGGTGCCGTCAGTGGGGAAGGAAGGACCCTCGTGATGTGCTTCTCCCTTCACCAGACCTCACCTCTTTTTCTGTTTCTTTCATCTCTGGCGTCTGGAGGAACACGTGCAAGCTAACATTTAGGGTTGTACCCCTTGCCACTGTCCCTCCAACCTTCCCTGTAAAGAAGTGTGGTCAGCACTTGTGAGTCTGTGAGTCTGACTGCAATATTGTGATTTGTAAGAGTCTGACTGCAATATTGTGAGTCTGACTGTGAGTCTGACTGCAATATTGTGAGTCTGACTGTGAGTCTGACTGCAATATTGTGATTTGTAAGAAATAGACACGTGGGCATTCAGATGACCAAAAATAGGTTTCTCATTGTGCACAGTTCCTGGCTCACAGTTGCCCAAACCCTTGGAAATTCCGAGGTTTACTTGAGAGTGTTGAGTTGATGGTATCTTTGTTGGGTTCATGAAGTGCCCGCTACCTGTAGGATGGGCTTCCAGGAGAACCAACTATGACTGGAGGGTTGGAGCTCCAGTTCCCTCCACCCCCACCTCTTGAGAAGGGAGCGGGGTTTGGAGCTTGGATCAGTCGCCAGCAGCCAATGATTTCATTAATCATGCTTATGTAACGAACCCTCCGTAAAATCCCAGTAGTGCGGGGTTCAGAGAGCTTCCGTGAATGTAGCTACACTGGGAGGGTGACAGCCTCCCCACCCAGCTCCACTGGGACAGAAGCTCCTATGCTCTAGGCCCTCTGAGACCTTGCCTTGTGTGTCATCTTGCTGTTCACGTGTATCCTTTGTCACATCCTTTAATAAACTTGTAAACTTAGGTGTTTCCCTGAGTGCTTGGAGTCACTCTAGCAAATTAATCAAACCCCCTGAGGAGGGGTGGCAGGAACCTCTGATCTGTAGCTGGTTGGTCAGAAGCACAGATGACAACACGGGCTCATTGCTGGTGTTTGAAATGTGCATATGTGTGTGTGTGTGCGTGCGTGTGTGCACGGGCAGGCAATTGAGGGGGACTGAGCCCTTGGGATCTGACACCGTCTCCAGGTAGATATGTCAGAATTGAGTTAAACTGTAGTTAAACTGTTAAACAGAGAATTGCTTGTTGTTTCCTACACAGAAGGAGGGGAAAATTGAGTTTTTTCCATTTAACTGATACTCCTTTAGAGGACACTCCCATAAGTGACCCTTCTGGCCTGCCCTCTGCACACACTTGCACCACTCAGGCCCGAAGGTCCCGCCACCTCAGCCCGTCCTGGGGGATACCCACCCGCGCAGTGTTCCCGGACTCCCTGTGGGGCTGGGCTGTCCCTGGGCCTCGACCTCTGGTCGGTCCTTCCACCAGCCCCCATCTCCCAACCTTGGCCTGAATGCCGGCCTCTACTTCGACATCTCCCCCAGGGAAAGAATATATTATTGTCAAATTTGGGACTTTCTTGAGGTCAATTAGCACAGCTGTCCAGTGGAAATAGAATGTGAGCCACACGAGCCCTTTAATATTCTCCAGTAGCCACATAAATATGTAAAAGAAACAGGTGAAATTAATTTTACCAGTACATTCTGTTTAATCCAACATACCCAAAGTGTTTGTTACCCTTTTGATCTGCGATTATATGGAATTTAGTAAGGAGGTGTGTTACATTCTTTTTTGGTGCTGAGCCTCTGGAATACAGCGTGTGTGGCTTGCTCCCCGCACATCTATCCCGGTCTGGACCAGCCACACTGTAGGTGCTCAGGAGCCAGCGGTGGCCGGGAGCCTCCGTGTTACACAGCATGGCCTTGGAGTTTGGATTTAATCCCGTTCCCGTGCCCCCCTGCCCATGCCTTCGCCAGAGGAGATGCAGCCTGTTGCTAGGGTCAGCACACTCCTGTGTTAGTGGGAAGTCAGTGGGAAGTCAGTAGGTCAGCACACTCCTGTGTTAGTGGGAAGTCAGTAGGTCAGCACACTCCCGTGTTAGTGGGAAGTCAGTAGGTCAGCACGCTCCCGTGTTAGTGGGAAGTCAGTAGGTCAGCACACTCCCGTGTTAGTAGGGAAGTCAGTGGGTCAGCACACTCCCATGTTAGTGGGAAGTCAGTAGGTCAGCACACTCCTGTGTTAGTAGGAAGTTAGTAGCTCCCACGTCACTTGCTGGGGTCAGTGGTGGCCCTGAGTCCTTGCTGTCCAGAGTCTGACTGCGTGGCTGGTGGGTAGGCAGCTGATTTGCCATCCCCTTACCCCCCACCCCCGGTTGTTTTTTTGTGGCCCGTTAACTCGGAGCATTCTGAACATTCGCGGAGTGGGGAGTCTGTGCGCCACCCTGTGATGGCTCTGCTAATTGAGCCATAAACAAAACGTGCATTCAACACAGACTTGTCGGCTGCCTCCTCCAGGAGGGAGAGTAGGTTGGCTATTCCTGAAATGTAATCTCTCTTTCAGCCCTGCACAAAAGCCTCATGTCTGCGGGCTTGGGACCTGATAGATTGCCTTTGTACTGATTGAAAAAAACAAAACCCAGGCCTGGTGTGACTAGGGCTGTTTAGGGGAGGCTCCCATTGCAGAGCAGGGGGCAGGTAGCGTTTGCAGGGCACCTGGCCTGCACCTGAGATCATCCCAGGTGCTGCCATAGAGGGGACTTCAGGCTGGTCATCTTGTGGTCTGGGCTGGAGCTCCAAGGGCTCCAGCACGAGGATGCCTCTGTCCTGGGACCCACCTCCGCCTGCATCACAAACCCAGGATCACTGGGGCCTGCTCCCTTTACTGCTCCTGGTGTCTTGGTGAGACGTCAGTGATGGGATTGAGACCTGTAAAAGGATCGTGTGCGCACACAGCATGTGACTGTACTAATGCCACTGATCTGTACACTTAAAAACGGTTAGAATGGTAAACTTCATGTTATGTATATTTTTACCCCAGTTTAAGAGATGATAGGCCTGTATTTTTAAAAGTATTTGTATTAAAGCCCAGTCGGTTTTCAGTGTTTCGGGTCAGAATTATACATCTATCATATATTTGTATTTATGTCTCTAACAGATATTTCTCCAATGCCTCTATATGTAGGTACAGATATATAATTTATTTCTGTTTCCTTTGATAGTCAAAGTATTAGAAGGGTTTTATTATTACTGGCTGAAGTTAAAAGGTACTCCGTTTAATAATCTTGGAAAGAAAATCAGGAAGTAAAATTATCACCACGAACCAGCTTTCCTCCTCTCTTGTCACAGTGATGTGCTTCTGTTCCCGGCTTGTTTACGATAATAAAACTTCAGTGGAGGGGCACGCTGTGTCAGTGTGCCCAGTGAGGACCTCAGAAATGAAGGGTGTCCTCTGTTAGGACCAGCTGGCTTCTGGTGAGCCAGTCTGTGTTTTCTCCTTGCAAGAAGCATCTGAAGGTCTTACTGTGAGGTCACACAAGGAGTGTTTTGGGGCAGTCAGGCCACAGTCCTGAAGCAGCCATTGTCCCTACTCAGCGGTTTGCTCCTGGGCTGGTGCTTCCTGGTGAGATGACCTTTCACCCCAGCGCCCGTGGCCACAGACCTCTTCCCGTGAAAAGCCTTCTTCGGGCTCCTGGGACTCGGTCCAGCTCAGGGCAGCTTCCCAGCAGGTGGAGTGGCCCTTTTGTTATTGCCATTTTGTAAATGATGGAAGCAGAATTCGGGTGACACGAAATTGGCCATTTTAAAGTGAGCGCTTCAGGGGCCGTTAGTACATCCAGAGGGCTGTGCACCCACCCACCACCTCTGTCTCGTTCCAGAGCAACTCCAGCCCCCCCCCCCGAAAACCCTGTACCCGTTAGCTGTCACCCCCACCCCCTCCCCCCAGCCCCTGGCCACCGCCAGTCCGCACTCTGTCTCTGTGGCTTTACCCATTCTGGACGTTTCATAGGAACGGAATCCTACAGCACGTGGACGTTTGGGGCTGTCTGCTTTCACTTAGCATGCTGTTTTTGAGGTCCCTCTACATCATAGCTTGTGTCGGGACTGTGTTCATTTTTATGGCTGAGTCCTCATGCCATCCTCTGCCTGCACGTGCTCTGTCTGTCCCCCGATCTGCTGTTGGACATTTGGGCTGTTTCCGCCTTTGGCTGTTAGGAATCGTGCTGCTGTGAACGTGTACGTGTGTATGTCCTCCCGTTCCTCATTTTTATCCCTCTTGAGTGTATACGTAAGAGCTGAGTCATTGGCCGTGTGGTAAGTCTATGTTTAACTCTTCGAGGAGCCACCAAACTTTCCCCATTTTTTTTTATATCAATAGTGAGAATATAGAAATCCGGTCCACTTGCCTGCTGCTGTAGGGTTGAGCTGTTTCCTTATTTTGTTTTGTGTCTGTCGCGGTGGCGGTGGCCTCTGTGTAGGCGCCCGGAGCCGAAGGTTGTACTTTCTCCCTCTTCGGGTGTCTTCCCGAGGCAGCGTCTGATGAACCCGGGGGTCATGGGATGGTGCGTGGAAGTCTCGAATCACTACCTTGTACACCTGAAACCAGTATAACACTGTTTGTGAACTGTGCTGGAACTGAAATGAGACAAAATGAACCCAAGGGTCCTTGACTCTTAGAATTCGTGATATTTTTTTTGTAAAGAGCAGGGACTTGTGTGACCGTGTACGGGCGTCCTCGAGTACGAGCATCGTTTGGGTGGGTCGTTCGTCTAGGATTGCTTTGTTCATTGATAGCTTTTTTTGTCTTTGTGTTCTTCTTCTTCTTTTTTTTTGGCTTCTCTGGCCTCTACTATCTTGCCGGTGGTCCTACAGTAAGTGCCAACAGTGGCAGTAGTGAATAAAACCAAACAGCTCACCTGTGGGGGACAAGGAAAAAAATCAGGAGAGAACCTCTGAATCAGCCTCCGTGTGTGAGATGATGTCTCTCTTTCTGAGCAGTGGGTCCTTTGCTCTGGATGGGCAGCGTAGCCCCATGTGGTTCCGGTGAACAACCCCGCTCACTGTTGTGCCTTTCCAGGTCACACAGCACTTTGCATATACTGTTAAATGACCTGACCCTGATAATAACCCTGTGAGGTTCTTTTTTTTTTTTAAGATTTTATTTATTTATTCAACAGAGACAGCCAGCGAGAGAGGGAACACAAGCAGGGGGAGTGGGAGAGGAAGAAGCAGGCTCATAGCGGAGGAGCCTGATGTGGGGCTCGATCCCAGAACGCTGGGATCACGCCCTGAGCCGAAGGCAGACGCTTAACCACTGTGCCACCCAGGCGCCCCACCCTGTGAGGTTCTTATCAAGGAACTGGTGCTCAGTGAGGTTGGGACTTTGAGTGCACACAGGTGCCGAGATGTAAAGCGTATGCTTTGACCCCAGATTTACACAGAATCTGATCATGAGGTAGGGAGATTATCTATGTTTTTAATGGATTGTGAAATTCATAGAAATACATTAATGGTTGTATGTAAGTTTGGAGGAGGGACCTAAAAAGATGCCACAGAAATGTGAGTCCATTTTTACTAAATATAAATTTTCCTTCCTAGAAACTTGGCATTAAAAGCAACAGCTGTGTTCAGGTCTGTCACATACACAGTTTTTACCCATTGGCGCCCCCCACTGTCTGAATTTCTGCTGCGGGGTCAGCTCGCTGTTTTTGCATACCCCAAAACAAAGCCGATGCCCCACTTTCTGTTTCCTTGGAGAGTGTCTGGAGACTGCAGGCTGCAGCCCCGTGCACACTGGGCGTGGTGGATACCAGAACTGTTTGGAAGGGTCTGTTAAATCCTGAGCTCATCAGATTGCAGCTCGTGCTGGGGTTGTGTTTGGACAGATTCTGAGGACAGATTCGATGTGGGGCTGGAGTGAGGGGAGACTTGTGATCTTAGCTAATCTAACCTGCTAGTCACACACCTGTGGGGCAAGTGGTGGCTGAAGAGAAACACCTGGAAAACAGTAAACCTAAGGATTCTTAGCGGACTTCGGGCTCAGTATGAGTCAGCGTCATGGTGTGGGTACGCTCGCGCAGACACACCACACAAGTTGGAGTGGGGTGGGGTGAGCCCTCCGGCCACCTTTACTACATGCATGTTACCTCACTGCACTGAGCATGGCCCGGGCCACCACACTGACTTGCAAACTCGTGTCGAGAAGGGTGCAAGCAGGTCCCAGATGGCAGGCTTAGCTGATGGGCCCCGTGGGCGTGGCCCCGGGAAGGAGAGGCGAGCCTGGAGGAGAGGCTGTGCGGGGGAACAGGGACCGCCACACGTGTGGAGAGCATCCTGTGGGGAGGCGGTGGAGGGCCGCTGCTGTGTGGTGCCCGGGTCGGGAGCCGCCGTGAGGCGAGTGGCTGATGTGCAGAGGCCGGTGCCCAGGCTGGACCCAGAGGACGCCGCGCACAGGCCCACAGCCCCTTCCAGGCTGAGGCCTCTCTAGGTGAGAATCCGAGTGCCATCCGAGTCCTGTTGCACTGCCGTGAGGATTCGTGTTGTCAGTGTGAGGACCCTGTGCGACACTTTCGTTGCTCTGCAGAGTTCTGTTTTGATAAGTGAATGAGGCCACCAGGAGATGAGGTCGGCTTGTCCTGTCCTCCCCATCCCCAGTAGGAAAGGGGGCGGAGCTTGGCCAGAGGCACAAGTGTCCCCCGGTGGTTTCCTGGGCACGTGCTCCGTTGGCGTGTACGGTGCACAGTGTCACCACGTGCGGCTTGGAGACCTCCCACGAAGGAGCTCACGTGTGTGTGTGGCTGGTGATCGGATCAAGACAAGAGAGTGACCAGTGGCGGGGGGTGGGCAGTCCTGGGAAAACAGGCACATTTACTCGGTTGAGCTCCATCATTAGTTAACTCTCATGCGGTTTAATGAGGAAATGCTCGCCAAATTCTTCTGTGAATGGCTGGATGAGTCAGTGGTTGAACTGAGTGATTTTTGAGCAGTTTGTAGGGAGAAGGTTCTACCCACATGGAAACCTGGTGGTAATAATAGAATCACGTTTTTCGCTTGTTAAGTGAGCAGACACTTCTTGCCTCCTCATGATGCCAGAGTGATCTACGAGGCGCCAGCACGTGGAGAAGGAGGAAGGCTTTTCCAGTCAGAGGACCGAGTCTTGCCCCTTGCAGCAGACGCAGCTGCCAGCAGCCGGAGGGGAGGAAAATGAGGGACAGCAGCTTTCTTTCCGTGCTGCCTCTTTCTCGGAATGATTGTAGGTGTCAACACAGTTGAGGTTCTGAGCTCATCACTGACCGACAGTCTTCAGAGGACTGGAAGGGGGTCATTTCCCTTGTCTGGCAGTACTGACTCACCCAAGAGGGTGTCACCGAAGAGAAGAGGGGACTGGAAGCTGCAGGCGGTGAAGGAACCCGCCCAAGGCCGCGGTGGCCGCGGGGAGCCGGCCGTCGACACCGGTCCTCCTGCTTCCCGCAGCTGCCCAGCCTCCGGAGCCCAGCCTTCTGCTTGGACAATTTTATTCTGCCCTGCTAAATGAAAATTATTATGGGGGGTGGGTAGTGCTCAAAATTCATTGTGGATGAAATACAAACTGAAGGGAAAACCTAGGATATCTTTCCCTAATAGCACTTCTCTACAAGTAAGTCCCCTCCACCCGATCCTTTAGGTAATGCCCTTCCCACCGCCCTTCCCTGTCCTTGAGCCTGTCAAGCAGGAACCTCAGCCTCGGGAGAACCGTGGCTCACTGCTGCCGTCACACCTGGTCATGCCTGGCCTCTGACACTCAACCCCCCCCCCCCCCGGTACTGAAATCCTAGTAAAAATAATCATTGGCTTTAGGAGAGCTACTAACAGTTCTCCAGCAGCCAGGTCATTCGTTCAAATACCTAAATTCCTTCTTGGGAAAATTTCTGGATTTCATTAAATTCACAGAGTGACATAAGGTGTTATTTTTCTGTTTCTTTTTTAATCCACGTTTTCCTCGGCGATTATTAGTGTAAATTATAGGTCAAGCTCACCGTGTCATCACTATATTGACGGGCTCTGTGAATGCAGCCGGGCTCCCTGTACAGAGCATGTTATTACTGATGGGACTCTCAAAAGAATCTTCCAGCAGGAGGGTCCTACGTGGCCCGTTTTCCTAGCTTCTTTCAGAATTTTAGCTAGCCTCTAGGTAATCAGCAGTTTGGATTTCTTGCTGTTCTTCATTGAAATATGGCTGTGTTTCCTTTACCTTGAAATATTTGTCTCAGTTCGTTAAGGTTGCTGTAACAAAAATACCATACTGGGCGGCCTATAGAACATTCCTCACGGTTCTAGAGGCTGAGAGGAAGGCACCAGCAGGTATGGGGTCTGGTGAGGATCTGCTTCCTGGCTCACTGTGCCCTCACATGGCAGAAGAGCTGGGAGCTGTCTGGGGTCTCTGATCTGCTCACGAGGGCTCCCCACGTGGGTTCTGATCGCCCCCTGCAGGCCCCACCTCCTAACACTATTGCCTTGGGGGTTTGGTTTCAGTGTAGGAGTTTTGTGGGTACACGTTCAGTCCACAGTAATATCTCTGCCAGATTTTCCAGGGGCCCCTTTCTCCAAGAGGCCTGGGAAATGCCCTTTACCAATCCCTCTAGAGTCCAGCCCTCAAGGCCTCTGGGAGGCTGGTGGATGCCCTTAGACTTTGAGAGACACCTTTCTTTCAATGGCTGATTTTCGAATTTTCACTCCAGCTAAAGTTTCCCGATGTAACTCCTGGCTCTTCACAGGGAAGAGGACTAGCCAGCTGTCGGTGTCCTGTTCCCTTTGGGAAAGCTGTCTTTATATTTTGTATTTTTCTGGAGTGAAGATGATGGGAGAAAGCGATGGTCGTCTTGGCCGTTGTGCTGCCCGTGTTGCCAGGAAGGAGAGGTCGGACTGGGCGGCACGCTCCTTATGAGGGGACACTGAATTCTGGGGAGTCCAGGTGAAGAAAGAGGTGTGACGACCTTAGGGAGATGTTGGGGGGTGGGGATTAGGAAGTATCTTTTCTTTCTTTCTCTCTAATGTGCCATCCCTCCCCCAAGTTTTACTCAAGGGGAACATTTTTAAGGTTTGAATTTTTTAAACTAATTACTAACATAAATAGAAAGCAACCATAACCTCTCTGCTCAAAGAGGTATATTATTAACCCTCTGCTCTTCATTCTTTACGCTTTCTTGAATGCCGCGTCTCCCGGGGTCTGGCACTTCCTGGGCATTGGCCCATCCTGGCAATGAGGAGGGAGCCCCAAATCCCTGGTGGGTGGGTTGAGTGCTGAAGCCGTTGATGAAGGACCGTGGGCAAGATGGGCAGGAGGCTGCCCGTGGAAAGACAAGACTGGTGAGCAAGGAGAGGACCGTCAGCAAAGCTGAGCCTGGCCAAGGAAGCCAAAAGTGAATTTGGAAAATGCATTTTATCTGTTGTTTCGGGATGAGGTGCAAAGGGGGCAGAGCCCCTGCATGGGCTGTGTGGGCTGTGGAGGCAACAGAGCCCCCCCACCCCCTCCTGCCCCGGACAGTTGTGTCTGCCCCAGCACACTGGGAGGCAGTGTTGGAGAGGCCGTTGGGCCTGAGGGTGGCTTCCGCAGAGGTCACCAGCCAAGCTCCATCCCCAGCCACAGCCTGTCCAGGGGACTCCTTTCTGGTAGGATCAGACGTTTTTCTAGAATTCCGCAAACAGAGATTGAAAGAATTGACTCTGTGGTGGAGCTGAGTAGGAAATAGCTTGTCATCTTGGCTGTATGTCCTACAGGCTGACGGGTCTGGGCTCAGAGAGTCCCTCTTTTTCTTAGAGGATGTGGTTCTGGAGGAGCACGCGCCCCATTTGCTGTGCCACGTATGCTGCCTCAGGTCTGAGGTGGGAGCGAGTGGAGCATCTCCGGTCCCAAGGAGCCCAGGCCAAGCAGGACAGGGAGCTGTGTCCAGGGAGGGTCGTTGAGGGGGCCGGGAGCTGTGCGTGTCATCCTGCCCTGCAGCAAAGGTGCGAACGTTCAGCCTGCACAGCTCTGACTGCTGGGACGTGGCATTTAATCTGCACACCGCACTCCTGAAGACCAGGAGAAACCGTAGCTTCTAGAAGGAGCACGAAACCACGTCACAAAGTGTGGGGCCTTTGCTTTGGAGAAGAACCTGTCTTCCGGTGATTTTGGAGGGCTGGGCTCCAGAAGAGGCTGGTGGTACGTTTCAGAACAAGGACCATGGTGGGTTTATGGCTGCTGGTGCAGGGCTCTCCAAAAGGAATCCGTGCAAGGCCCTCCACCCTGTTGGGTGTGAGTGTTCCCAGCAGGCCTGTACTTCTCAGGTGTTTCTTGCCCAGGAGGGATGCTGAACACCGGTCATCATTGCAGAGCTGAGTCAAGGGCAGGTGAGCATCGACACCTTTTGGGGGTCTGTCGAGAAGGCTGAATTTGGCTGAGGTTGTTCAGGGCGGTAGTGGCTAGAAAGCCATGGCGTCTCAGGGCTGAAGGTACTGGGTGGACTGTTTTCCTGGAGAAGAGGAGACCAGCTGGGAAATAGAAGGGGGTATAACTCTTGCACACTCCCGGGGGTATTGGGATTCCAGGAAGGCACCTGGAGACTCAGTATAAGGAGAGGCAGGCTGTGCATGCCAGTCAGTGATGATCAGATGAACAGGTTTGGGGACTGTGGCCAGGAGGGTGGTCTCGAGGGCCACCGAGCTTCTAGAATGAGCTTCAGGCGCATCCTCACCTGGCCAGGTGTGTGATGGCTGGGAGGCGATGGGGTGCAAGTTGTGGGTCTGTAGTTCTGTACTGATGTCAGCCTCCCTCAGCCTGTGAGGGACTCGGGGTTAATTGTGACTCCTGAGCACGGTCCAGGCCAGGTGTGTTCATAGAGCCTTCTAGAAGATTCTGTTGTGCAGCTGATGGAAGAGGTGGGTGGGTGAACATGGGCCCCCTTGTGCAGGGTTGGATGGTGTTCCCAAGTTCCTCCAAAGACAGAGGTCCTGATAGGAGACTGACCACACAGAGAAACAGATTTCAAAATCTGTTTTAGTTTTAGAATGGAGTGAGATTATTAAACTTCAGAAGTCATGTTAGTTTTTGATCACATTTTTCCTTCTTGGTTTACATTTTAAATGTTTCTGATGAACTTTGCTAAGAAATATTTTGGAGATTTTTCTGTCTCTAAGCAAACGATGTCTCACAAATGCATTTGTAACATTTTTTTTCTGTACATATAGACATATGCTTAAATATATATATTCCCGGTGCTTTGGCTCTGAGCTTTTCAAAAAATGTGTATTGAAATAACATAAGAGAACGCTACAGTTACGTAAGGAAAAGGGCGAGCCACTATCTAGGTCAATTTATATTATAGGTACGTGTGTTATGTTATTATAATTTTAATTGTAGGTGCACGTGCAGTAAGAAATTTTTTTTTTTAAGATTTTATTTATTTATTCGACAGAGATAGAGACAGCCAACGAGAGAGGGAACACAAGCAGGGGGAGTGGGAGAGGAAGAAGCAGGCTCATAGCGGAGGAGCCTGACGTGGGGCTCGATCCCAGAACGCTGGGATCACGCCCTGAGCCGAAGGCAGACGCTTAACCGCTGTGCCACCCAGGCGCCCCAATAAGAGATAATTTTAAGCAGTATAAAGGAAGTGGAGATTTGGAGATTGAGATACTTCAATGCAATCTGGTATATTTTTGGTTCTCAAATGGGCTTTTAATATCTGAGCTTCCTCCTGCAGAGACAGGATAGCAAGCATTTCCATAATCTTTAAGATGCTGCCCCCTTCTGGTGATTAAACTTACTCCGATACTGGCTGTTCTCAGCAAAATTGCATTCTGATTTTTTTCCTATTTAAGTGTTACTTTTATAATTTAACCTGAAAGAGAAAACTGGGATCAGCCATGGTCTCTCTTCCTCTGTCCCTCTCCTGTTGCATGAGACCCGTGAATAACTTTCTGGTCTTTCTACTGTCCCGACTTCTACAATGATTGTATTTTTCTATCCAGCGTGCGTACTTCTTCCTTTACTGACACGGGAAGCATCATTGGCATCTCATGAGATAACAGCACTTTTGTTTTTGTAAAGAATTGGGAATATGGCGTGTAGTTTTCTAGATCATTATTTTTCATGATATAAACACAATTCTAAGAGCATTAAAATAATTTTAAAGAAATTTAGTCTCACTCTGTCCAGAGGAGGCGGCTGGAAGCAGGACCCCGGCTTTGGAGCACTAACGAGGAGGAAGAGGCAGATCTGTTTGCCTGAGGCTCCTGGGGTGTGGGGGGACGGTCCCGGTGAGGTCAGATGGGTGTGGAGCCCAGAGGAGAGCCCAGTGGAATTTCCCCAGAAAAGGGGTCTCAGAGAGTGAGGGGCAGACTTGAAGAAGTGCCTGGAAGAGGGCAAAAGGGCAGCCCAGCACCCAGGTGCAGTGGATGGGAAACCGTGGATTTGTCGGGGATGGGGGTGGCTAGCATGGTGATGGGCTCATCACCAGCTCTTAGAGCTGACCCTTTCCCGGCGAAGCATGTCTTCTGAAGGCCAGGAGTGGTGATATTAACCCGCGGTGCCTCGTGTCCAATGTGAGCCCCAAAATACATTCTCAGAACATATTACCGATGTCTAGAATTCAGCTTGCTCATGGGAACACTGTTGCCTTAATTTGCCTGCTCGTATGGTTTCAGTTTTGTTAAATAAGCAAAGCAGTCCAAATTGTGCTATCAGTTATAACTGAATAGAGCAATGCTATGTGGATTTGTCAGTGCCGATTATTTTAAAACGTAAGCCTGGACTTTTTGGGGACTCATTTTCAGCAGCCGCCAGCAGATGGAGGGAGTGAGACGTGTGAACAGTAGAGAGCCAGTCCTGCTCAGGGGCAGTGAAATCCATTGCTGAATGGCGCTCCACCACGGATAGCGTGGAGACAGAGTTATAGCTGATGATTTATGTGAAATTAACAAAAACTAGCTGTTGATAGCAATGTGAGGTGGCAGAGTTTGTTTTTGGAAGGTTTCTGGGTTTTTTTGAAAATTAAGAAAAATCTATACCTTTATTCACCTTGCTAAGAACCATTTAAGAATAAATCAGCATAAACTAGGGCAGGTTATTAAACTATTATGCAGAAGCACAAGGTCAAAATGTTTTCTTTTCAGAAGGAAGCAGTGGCATGCTGCTTTGTATACATTGCACACTGGGGTCTGGCATTTCTCAGGCTTATGAGGTTGTGTTCTTGGAAGTGTGAGTGCAGTGGTTTGCCCGGATGGGTGCTGTGCTCTCGACAGGGGAGTGATGCCATGATTCCTTGGAAATTACCCACAAGCACAGCCTTTACTCTGATCTCACGTCAAGTGCAGGTCTCACACAGCTATGCATGAACTCTTTGAGCACTTCTACTCTATAGGGGGTTGAACAGGAGGTCAGAGCTCAGGACAGGTGCTCATATGGGAGGCAGCCTTGGAGAGGGGGTTCAGATGGCTGTGGGGCTATGGAATCTTGAAATAGACCCTTTTGTGAGTCCTAAGAGATGGTTTGTGTCTCTAACTGGAAGCCAGGACCTAGGAAGGGGCATCAGGGAGACCAGGAATACAGCTGTTCTAGATGGGATTGTATAAATAGATGTTAATTGTTAAATTGATATTTGGAATTGCAGAATTAGATCTTGGGGGAAACAGGGACTGGCTCCACCTCTTGTCTCCCCATCCCAGTCCTAGAGACAGGAAAACCAGTAATGTCTGCTCAGGTTAGTGCTATACAATGAATTGGATTCCCCCAAATTGATATGTGGGAGCCCTAACCCCACCACGATGGCAGTAGGTCGTGAGGATGGAGCCCATGTGGTGGTAGCAGTGCCCCGCTAAGACGAGGTCGTCAGAGACCTTGTTCTATCCTTCCCTCTCCTCCACATGAGGACGCAGCAGGAAGGTGCGGTCTGCAAGCCACGAGGGACCTCTTCCCAGGAACAGAAGCGGCAGCACCTTGGTCTTGGACTCCCAGCCTCCAGAATTGTGAGACATGAATTTCTGTTGTCACGGCCACCCTGTCTATGGGATTTTATCACAGTGGTTCGAGCGGAGTCGTACAGCAGATAGATGGAACCAGGAGGGAAAAGAATCAGGGTTCCAGACTCAGAGCCAGAGGTCTTCCTTTTAGAATGGTGCTGCTCCCGATACCATGCCTCAAGGCCAGGGGACAGCTCCTGGTCATCATCGCACTGCCAGCCCAGCAGTGGGGTGTAGCATGACTGTGTATCCTGGGACTGCCTGCCCTCTTGGAACGCACGTGGCTCCCAGAGATAAGGGTGAGGCTCACTTCCTCCTCGGGCCGTGGAGCATTTTGTCCAGGGCAGTGACCCCTGGCACCACCCTGTGAACTGTCCATGCACAAGGAAGCACCCTGACCACCCAGCGGGGCCTCCTTGGATGGCTGCTCTTTTGACCTTTCCTCCTTTCCTGCTTGTGGGGTGATTATCCCGTCTCCTGGGACAAGAGCCCCGAACCCCAGAACGGTTGGTGCCGAGCACTGGCTCAGCACTGCAGCAAGTAAGGAAAGCTTGCCAAGGAAATGTGCCCTTGCCCCACCACTGGTCTGTACTTCTGTTTTATGGTTACCTAATGCACTGTGCAAAACGAGATTTTACCTTCGTACACTCATCCCTCTCGGATAATCCAGTGACAGTTTGAAAATGACTAAAGGCAGTAACCGAAGGAACCACTTTAATTTAAATGTGACGGATGATGTGCTTTTGCTGCAACTAAGCCACCCTCTGGTGTGACTGGCGGTAGTCGGCGGGGGGGGGGGGGGGGGCGCGGCTGTGTGTGTTTGGGGTGTCTTAGTTCCCCAGATGCCTCCGCTGCTCTCACAGCACAGTCTTTAGTTCTTTAAGATATTTAATCCAAGTGAAAAAGCACAGGACCCCTGAAGGTTTCTGAGGCGGAGTCTGCTTCAGGTGCTGCAGGTGCTTCTCAGAGAGTATCAATCAGTCTTCACTGCGCATGCATTGCCCATTAAGAGCAAGGCACCATGTTTAAAAAGTAGAGTTGTAGGAAACTCAGATTTGGCAGCCAGGGACCTGCTTTTGCACAGAGAAAACCTCACACAGGTGAATATCAACTAAAGATATTGGAGGCATCCCCTGGTAGTTAAATCAGAGGCCCAGGCAGATAGTGGGGGCTTTGGGATGGTGACACCATTGCAGACATGAGATTGGGAGCCCTCGGCCTCACCCGGAATTATGGGATGCTTCAGGCAGATGGGTCTGGTGGTGCAGGGTGGATGGGAGAGACTTGCCAGAGGACCCTCAGTGTCCCTAGAGGGTTGTTCCTCACTTGTGAGTCCCACACCCCGGGGGAGAGAGGAGTGATTTGGTTATTTCTCATTTGTGAGCAGAGGGATGAGCCAGGGCCCCATTCTCTTCTCACTTGCTGTGTGCACCAGATTAAGTGCCTTTATTTTAAAAGCACGCGGAAAATGAATTCTTGGTTCACTGATCCAAATATTTGGGGCTGTGGATGGGCTCAGCTGCTTTAAATATTTGGCTGGTGCAGTGAGCTGGGAGTGTGTCTTCCTTTTGTTGATATTTCCCCATGCGGTAGTATACACAGATGAGCTCATTGTTTTTCTGTGAGCAGGTAAAAACGCATTTACTTAGATGCCTTTGGATACTTGTCCTAAATCCGTTTGAAATTCTTCCTCTGTTTTTATTTGTGGAAAACTTACTTGAAGCCAAAATGGAAACCTCTAGTTGTTTCTAGAAGACATTCTGGTTTACTGCAGTTGATCCCTTCCTCATATGCTGACAGAGCCCATGCAGGTGTATATTTTTAGCTGCCAAGGGTGTGTGGGCTGGAGTAAGTTACACTGAGTGTGTGTGTGTGTGTGTGTCTGTGTCTGTGTCTGTGTCTGTGTGTGTATGTGTATGTTTTCTTTCTTCCTGTCCTAATTTTGTAGTTGGTGCGGCCACTATGTAAGCCAGTGTGGAGCTTCCTCAAAAAATTAAAAAGCAGAACTACCATATGATCTGGCAATCCCACTTCTGGGTATATACCTAAAGGAAATGGAAGCAGGATCCCCATGTTCACTGCAGCATTATTCACATACGGAAACAACCTGAATGTGCATGGACAGATGAGTGGGTAAAGGAAATGAGGCAGATATAAACACACAACGGAATATTATTCAGCCATAAAAAAATAAGGAAGTTCTGCCTTATGTGAAAACATGGATGGACTTTGAGGGCATTGTGCTAAGTGACATAAGTCAGAGGGAGACAGATATTGATTTCACTTATGTGTGGAATCAAAAACCGGACTTGTAGAAAAAGAAAAGAAAGTGGTGGTTGCCGGTGGTTGGGGGGCGGGGATGGGAGATGTGGATCAAAGGGTACGGACGTTCAGTTACTAGATGAGTAAGTTCTGGGGATCTCATGTGCACCGTGGTGACTATAATTAACAGCACTGTATTGTATACTTGAAAGTTGTTGAGAGTGTAGATCTGAAATATTCCCAGCACAAAAAAGGTAATCATGGGAGGGAGCGAAGCTGTTCTCTAAGCCCATGATGGGACTCATTTCTCGGTGTATGTGTGTGTCAGATCATCAGATTGTAAACCTTAAACTTCTGTTACTTGTCAGTTGTCTCTCAGTGCAGCTGGAATAAAGGAGAAACCCGGGGGTTACTTGTGGACCTCACTCCTACATTGCTCCCTTTAACGACCCCACTGTTCCGCTTGGGCCAGAACGCTTAGGAGCTCTTCCTCTGCGTGGAAAGGGATCGATCTTGAGGATATCACCTGGCCCATGACTGGCGGAGCCTGTGCACTCACACGTGCTTGGGCTCAGGCTGGGAAGATGCGTGGGACATCTCCAGCAAGGCAGTGCCTGTACCCAGGACATGGAGGCTGCAGAGGCCATGGTGGACTGTGATAGTGAGGACGATCGTTGTGTGTAACTGACTCAAGGAAGCTCCTGTTTCCAGGTGGAGGTTAAACTGTCCTTTGAAAATAGGACAGTTTATTTTTTTTTTAATTTTTAAAAAAAGATTTTATTTGTTTATTTGACACAGAGAGAGCGCACAGCATGTGGAGCGGGAGGGAGAGGGAGAGGCAGGCTCCCTCCTGAGCAGGGAGCCCGATGTGGGACTGGATCCCAGGACCCTGAGATCATGACCTGAGCCGAAGGCAGATGGTTTTCTTTAAGGACGGGTAGGGATTAGGTGCAAATTGCAGTTGCAATAAACCAGCCTTCAGGGAGCTCCCCGACCCTTTGTAGTTATTCATGCAGCAATTGTGGAGTCAAGTCCCTTGTCCCACGTGCAAAAAGCGGTGAGAATGGGACTGTTCTGTAGCTCATTTGGCAGCAGAGTCAGCCCAGAAGACCTGATACGGTGGGCGGTTTGTGGCTTCCCTTTATCCCCCCGGAGGTGAACATCCTGAACATCGCCATGCTTCCCTGTGCCCCTGTCAATGTGCCGGATTCCAGGGCCTGCCCCTTCAGGGACCTGTACTGGGTCACCTTTCTCCAGCCTTAATGAGGCTCTGCTGGTGGTGGTCAGCAGCGGCATGTGCTCAGTGTGCCCTGGCCTCAGGCCCTGGTCTCATGCCTCCTGCGCCACCAGCCCCACCAGCCCCACCAGCCCTACCAGCCCCACCTGCCCTACCTTTCCTACCTGCCCCGTCCCTGCCTGCCTCAGCCCTGCCCGCCTTGGCCCTGCCTCAGCCCCGCCTCCGCCCCGCCCCACCCATCTCAGCCTCAATCACTGCATTTTTCCACTTAGGCCCCAAACCTAACACCAAGTCATCCTTAGAGAAAATTGGCTGCTTCTCCAACATGCCAACCTCAGGCTTTTGCTCCAGCTGTGCCCTGTGCCTGGAGTGCCCTTCCTCTGTGGTTTTCACTTTCTTCCAGTGCTCACTAGGCCGCCCCCCTCCCTCTGCACCCCCAGCGCTGAGACATATCTTCCGTCCTTCCCACCGCCTTCGCTTCTCTTCCTCCCTTCCAGAGCAGTAAGCAACATTGAACACGCTTCATTATTGTTTGTTTTTGAGCTGTCCTCCAGTGGACGACTGTATGCTCCCGGGACGGGCTCTTGTGTCTGTGGGCCTGGGTGTGTAGCAAGCCCAGCTTCATGGGGCTCAGTCTGACTGTGTTGGATCATTTCCCATGTAGAGTAAATATCAAGCACTTTGGGTGCTTGGGTTGGTGTATGAGTCATAGATTGAATGCTTCCAAACTGTCTTCATGGTACACACCAGAGAAAGCAGTTTTTGTCCGATACCGCCTCTCGTGTGTAAAAAACGTTAGATTCTATAAATATTAATTTTTTTTTTTAAAGAAGTAAAGTATCTTTTCCTCTCCATAGTGTCTCTGCGTGCGTGTGAAGTATTTTCCTGTATCTGCAAAGTCCTGCTGCGGCTGTGAAGGGTTTTGTCAGAAAGAGAGTCATTGGGCTGGTTTCCCATCTCTAAGTGAGACGTGGCTGTATGCGACCACTGAGTGCGAGTGCACACATACACACACGCACACGCACCCATCCACCCTTTGGAAGACGTTACGCTGGTTTCTTCTGGCATTCATGAGATCAAGGCCCCCTTCCAGTGCTTCTTACCCCTCTTGATTTTTCTGTTGCTTTTGGAAAGTTTACTATTAGTAGATCCCTCATCTAAAAATTTAGAATACAAAACTGTTGCGTGGCAAGTGAATCCTGTTAAAAGCTCTATATCCATACATTTCATTTAGTCTTTTCTCTTAAGATATATAGAATCATTACCCTCAGAATTGAGGCGATCTCGAACAGTATAATTTGACACCTGTAATAGAATTAAAAAATGTTTTTGTTCAGATTTGCCATTCCTAGTTGTATATGTTAAAGGAATATTGCTTGTCACTTTATTCTTTATGCCATTTTTTTGTGTCAGGTTGCACATTTATATTTCCTCTGGCAAATAATATTTAAAACTATGATAACAATAAAACTTAATAGGCAGGGCTAACATCAAGTGCTTTCCGTGTTCTGTGCTATGCATTTCACATACATCACCCTCAATAATATCAGTATTATCAGGGGCACCTGGGTGGCTCAGTCTGTTAAGCGTCTGCCTTCAGCTCAGGTCATGGTCCTGGGGTCCTGGGATCAAGCCCCACGTTGGGCTCCCTGCTAAGTGGGGAGCCCGCTTCTCCCTCTGCCTGCTGCTCCCCCTGCTCGTGCTCTCTCTCTTTCTCTCAAGTAAATAAACAAAATCTTTAAAAAAAATGTCAGTATTATCACAACCCCTGTTTTACAAATGGGGCTGGCCAGGCTCCGGGACTCTGCACCTGTCCCTGGGCTGTACAGCTCATACCCGATGGTGCTGAATTTGGCCACACGTGGTCTTATCCTAGAATCTGTTCTTCACCTTTTAGGAGCACCACGTAGCAGTACGTCGTTTAGCGACCTATCATTTTTATCAGTATCAGCTATTTTCTCCTTGCCGTGTTGTGAAACATGACACCTGACAAGTAAAACAGGACACCCCCAGGGAGAACGTAAGGGGAGCAACCTTTAAGAAATGGAAGCACATTTACAGAAATTTCAAAATTTTCGTCTCTACATCAGAAATTGGAAGTCTCTGAAGACATTGCTTTCCAAAAATGGCCAGCTCTGCCTGGTCGGCATATGTTTGTTGTGCAACATTTCTTCCCAACCAGCAATTAGTTGATGACTCTAGAATTTCTGCCATGGATCTGAAGAGCATAGAGGAAGCAGCGCACACCCTCTGTGCCCCGAGTTGCCATGGCAACGGGCACGCACATCTTCCTCCTGCTGGCACATCTTCCTCCTGCTGCTCGGGCTTGGCCCATCGAGAGCTCAGGTTGCTTCAACACTGCAGACACAAAGATGTGTTTGCCTCCTCGAATTAGATTTTTTTCTTCTTTTGAGAATTTTCTAGACTTTAATAAGCATGTGTTTTATGATGAAAACAAAACAAGCAAATATGTTTATATGTCTGCAGAGAATTCTTTGGACGCTAGTAAATATTGATGAGTGATCACACGATCAGCTGTGGCCAATTGCTTACTTGCTGTCTGTCAGGCTTGGCGTTGCTGTCCAGATGTGTTTACCGCTGCTCTGCCCTTGGCCTTTTTCAGCCTCTTGGTGAATCTGGTGCAGGAGGCAGGAGAGAGCAGGCTGCCGTTCTCCGGCGCAGCGGGAGGCTGAGAACTTGGTAGTGTATTAGTTGTCAATGAAAGCAAAATTGGTTTGCCCAAGACGAACACGATTCACCCTGTAGCTGTCCATCCTCTCTGGGATTTGGGGAGTGACTCTCAATACATGGCTCAGAGACCAAGACCTGCTCCGACTGAGCCGCCAGTGGCTCCAGCTTCCTGATGCCTAGTGTTGCGTCCAGAGTGAGCTGTTTAAAAAAAAAGAGATGGTAATGGGGCATCACCGTGACCCCTGCATATCACCAAAGGATCTGCAGGAACCGTCCTCTGGGAATAACGGCAGAAGTGGTCGTTGGTGCCACGGGGCTTGAACCCTAGGAGCAGCGCTTTTGACCATAGATGATCATTGTTTACAAACCTGTTCACACCCATTGTCTGTCTGCCCACTGAGGCTGGGAGGAAGGAAGGGTGGGTGTGAAATCCTGTTTACATCCTGTGGATGAGAAAATGGGTCAGGTGGGTGAGGGGCTTTCTCAGGTCCCCACGTCTCAGAGTTGGCACCAAAGTGAGTCCCCATGGCTCCAAGCCCAGAACCGTCTCTCCCCGGCCCCCAGGCTGTCCCTAGACCGTGCAGGGGAGGGTCCTAGGTAGGGGAGATGGGAGGCTTTCTGGAAGACCAGTGCATGATGGTTGGCACTTGGCTTCAGTTATTCCAGTAGATCCTGGACGCTGTGCTTCGTCAGCCCCCCTCACGCCATGTGGCTAGCAGGCGTCAGTCTCTCTACTGTCGTGTGCAGTCTCCCTTCAGTGCTCCTGCGGCAATAACATGCAGCGGCCAGGCCAGGAGGAGGGCCTGCTGGGTGTCGGGAGGCTCACTGGGAGCCCGCAGGCCAGGGGAGAATGAGGATGACTGGAGGCCCCTCTCCGCCTTTGCTCCACCTGCCACCTGAAGGGCTGGACTCGGAGGCCTCCTCCAGCCGGCACACTGTTGGGGGTCAGTTTGCCCCCCAAACCCTGATAATTCAGCTCCAGGGAGTCTTCCTGCACATGGGGGAGCAGCAGGCAGAGAAGACGGCTATGCCGCTAGAGGTTTGGGGCCTCAAGCTCTGAGACACTGTGCCGGAACATTCTTTGAGGCTTTATTGGCATTTTAGAGTTTTAAAAAGATAGTATCTGGATGTTGGGTCCCACCAAGATAATTACTGATCTTTTGAAAATATGTTAGACTGAAAGCTCACCCACATCTCAGCCTGATGTAGAAATAAGTTGTGTGAATGCCTGCTGTGTCCCAGACGCAGGGGAGCCGCGAAGAGCTGGCTGGGCCTGTACTCTGAGGGACGCCCTGGCCGACGGTGTGCAGGTGGGGTCGGGGCTGGACTCCCGCACCTGGACTGTGTAGCTCTTAGTTTGCTCGCTTGTACTTTTTAAAAAAGATTGATTTATTTATTTTAGAGAGCACGAGCATAGGGGGGAGGGGGATGGAGAGGGAGAGGGAATCCCAAGCAGACTCCCAGCTGAGTGCAGAGCCTGACTCAGGGCTTGATCTCAGGACCCGGAGATCATGACCTGAGCTGACATCAAAAAGTTGGATGCTTAACCGACTGTGCCCCCCCCCCCCCATGCGCCCCTGCTTGCTTGTACTTTTGACGTCACAGCTGCCTTCTCTGGAACATCCCCTTGTTGAGCCCCAGGGATACCCTTCTGCCTGGTGCACCTCTGGGCTCCGTCTCATTGTCCTAGGGGAACCTGGCCAGCCATGCCGGAGACCTTTGGAATCAGAGCTGGCTGGCTGGCGGTATTCTGTAAAATTCCATGGTGTGTGTTTTTTCCCCCTGTAATCTGGCTCTGGCAACAGAGCTGCTGCTAATCGGAGCTCCCAACTGAGAGGGCCTGGCAAGGCTTGCACTGGGTGTGGTTCTCAGAAGGTGGCACTGTCCCAGGCCAGGGCCCCAGGGATGCTCAGGGATGGGGTGGCAGGCCTGGGTCTGCAGCCTCGCAGCAGTAGCTGAAGCAGATCTCCTGCCCCACCCAGTGGGGCTGGGCCTCCGTCTGTCCTCCCCCAGGGTGGCTGGCCCTGCCCTCTGGATCAGTGGGGAGGACGTGGGGGACCACCACGCTCAGAGAGGTTACATGGTTAGATGGCTCCTTCAAGGTCACAGACCGAGAGCGATTCTCCATGAGCTATCAGAACACCTTGACGTCAGTCTGTTGGAGGTCTCGAGGAAGCCAGGGGCATGACTGAAGGTGATGCTAGAATGTAAGGGAAGGTTTGATCTGGCAGAGCCCACTCTGGGGCATCCAGCCTCTTGGCTTTCTCTTTACTTTCCAGGTCCCCGCCCCCCCGCCCCTGCCCCGGTTACTCACATAGTGGTGGTAGTAGTAGTAGTAGTACTAGAATAGTAAAAATAGAAGAACAGCTTCAGGAGACCCCAGAGACAGGAAGCAGTGGTCACACTGGGCAGAGGTAATGCTGCACAGAGCTTGGTCGTTTTGAGGGATGCTTATTACAGAAGGTTTGGTGGTTTCTTGTCCTTTCTCATCTTATTTTCGGTGGTTTTCTTTCTTGATGTGGGGCAGGGGTGGGGGGTTCAAAGCCAAGACTTACCACGCCTCTCTGCGTGACTGGGGTGCTCAGGCCTGGAATACAGATCAGGAGCAATTCCAGAGAATCCCTGTGTTCTCTGAACCAGGGTCCAAGGCTCATTGGGTCGTCTCGCTGATGAGCATGGTAAAGAGCAGCCGTGTAGACATTACAGCAAGACTGAAAGATACAATCTTGAGTTCCTGCTAAAATCGTGATTTGGTGTGAAGATCTTCATTTTATTTTATTATTTATTTGAGAGAGAGTGCACGAGAGAGCGAGCATAAGCAGGGACAGGGAGAAGTCCCCCGACGGGGGCTCGATCCTAGGATCCTGAGATCATGACCTGAGCCAAAGGCAGAGGCTTAACTGACTGAGCCACCCGGCGTCCCTGTCTTCATTTCTTTAAAGAGCATTCATCAGGGTCCTGGAATGGAGCCCCGAGTTGGGCTCTGTGCTCAGCGGGGAGTCTGCTTCTCCCTCTCCTGCTTCCCCTCCTTGTGCTCTCTCTCTGTCAAATAAAATCTTAAAAAAAAAATAAAGAGCATTCATCAATTATAAATGTGGTTTGAATTTCGTACCTTTGTAGGAGTTTTCACATAAATATGTGCGCATAGTAGACAAAGAAATGCTTCCCTCTTCTGTCCCAGCTTTAGAACACGTGGTCGCTGCTCTGTAACGTGTTTGTGGGTATGTCCTTCAGGGGCTGGGACCACGTCTTAGGCCTTCTGATCAGAAACCCCAGCATGGGGGGCCTCCCTCGCCTTCAGTCAGTGTTGATGTTGATAATTATGTAAAATTATTCTAGTCTGCAGCCTGCCGACTCACTGGAGAACCATCAGACATGCTTGACTTTCTAATTATAATCATAATCCGAGCGTAATTTCAGGATTTTGTTTCCCAAATTGCTTATTGTTTCCTACTTCCCCTTGGCTCAGTGAAGCGCCCCCCCCCCCGTTGCTGGAGCGCGGGCGTTGGGTGGGTTTGCTGTGCTGGGAGGGAGGGTTGGGAGAATTTAATCCCACCACTCGCTTCTCATCTCCGTGGGACTTCAGCGTGCTAGTTAATTGATTGCACCTTTCCCTCCTCGGAGCTGGCGCCTCTGGATGATCGCCTGTTTAAAGTGGAGCCCAGATGCACCTTCTTGCAATGCATGTGCATAATCTCAGGGCCAGGGCTGCAGTAAATAATTCATGTCAGCTGGGGCTCTTGCCTCTAGTAATGAGATCTCAGGGGCAATGCCTTGAGTGCCCAGACCCCTCCAGATGATCTACGAATTGGTCTTTGCCTTTGTGCTTATTCAAACTGACAAATACACACTTAATAGCTAATCACATTCAGGTGCTAAGGGAAAAGAGCATGACTCTGTGTGGGTTTCCCTCTGACTCTTGAGAACCTGCCAAGCGCGGAACCAGTGTAAGAAGAGCTGTGGGCTCCAGTGGACAGAACTTGGGAGTTCTCAGCCACTGTGCCCAGGGGTGGTGTGGCAGGCTGGCCAGAGAGCCCTGCCCCGTGATCCCCCCCCCGGGTGCACATCCGACAGCATGTAGCCACTGCTTCCTTGAGCTCGTCCCGCCAGCCAGCTCTGCGCTCCTGTGGACGTGTAAACCAGCGTCTCTGGATGCCAGATTCTGCCTCCACGCGAGACCGCTAGCTCAGCGCTCCGTGGTGTCTTTCGTTTTTCCGATACGCTTCTCTCCGCGTGGCTGGCGTGGTGTTCTTTTTTGGGGGGTTCTTTGGAGCTGACCCTGTTTCCCAAAGTGAGGTTTATTGAAATAGCTTTACGTTTACTCTTTATGTGAGAGTCTGAGGCAAAGAGTCTCAGGGATACAAGGCCCTTAGTCGTTTGGCAACTTACAAGAAAGTGGGTCCTGCCTTGTAATAGTCTAAACTTGTTTCCATTCAATGCATATGTTGGAAATCCTGTCCCCCAATCCTTTCTGCTTCCTTTAATGAGAAGTGTTACATCTATTTGAATAGAAACTGAGGATTCAGAAACTAACATCACCGCATTCCTCTGAAGGAGAAAAAACGCTAGGGAAAGAATTTTTAGCTAAACCTTAAAGTATTCTTGCCCATGGATGTTCCCTTTTCTCTTGCTCACCCTTCAAAACCACTAGACTAAGGAAAAGGAAAAACGAAAATACATCACAGGTGAAGGGAGCCACTTTATTTCCTATTACTCCAGGTGATCTACCGATAAATTAACAGAAGTATTTAAAATAACCGGCAATCATTTAAAAATATTCCTTTGTGAATGTGTCTAATTGGCACAGCCCTCCCCATAGGACAGGCCCTCCTCAGGCAGTGGTGAGGAGAGGCTGTAATTAACAGCGAATTAGCATATCGCAATGCTGTGCGGTCAGTGGGTGTCCTTGCCCATCTGCTGTGTGGGGAGCTGAGGTGACACCTGGCCAGTGGTGGCCTGCGAGAGTTCTTTGTCATTTAGGAATGTATGGATGAATCAAAATGTGTGCTGTGATTTTCTTCCTATATTAAAAAAAAATACGCATGTAGACATATACTCAGACACACACATATGTGTTCCGGCCAGATGATCGTGAAAGCCCCAGATTTTTTTCGTTGATGTCTTTTCATTTCTTCATTCATCGGGTATTTATTGAATACCTGCAGATGCAGTAGGTAGGCAACCTGCTGGTGCTGGTGAGCAAGCAAGCAAGGTCTTTGGCCTCAGGGTCCTTGGAGTCTAGAAGGGAAGGCAGCATTGGCCATAGTCACCCTAGTAACCATAAAGGGAACAGTGTGGTCAGTGCTGCTCAGATGGGAGGTGGCTAGTGCAGGATACATGTGCCAGAAGTGGGACCGGGATGGGCTTCTACAGAGATGGGAGACCTTAGTGAGATGCCGCTCTTCTCTGAGGTCTTAGTGGGGGGAGGAGTGCATGTCATCCCAAAGAGGGTAGTGTGTGCAAAGGCCCTGTGGTGGGAGGGACATATTTGAGGACATGGAAGGAGGCTGTTGCAGCTGCTCTGGAAATAGAGAGTGCAAGAAACACGGAGTAGGGGTTAGGGACTTTGTTCCTTATAAAGTCTGTGAGCAGGGAGAAGTCACTGATACTGAAGGCTTTCTGGTGTAAGGTCTTCCGCCAGCTTCCCACTGGGAGCGCTGAGGGTCCCTGCAGGAGCCTGGGCCTCCCCACCCCACCCCTGTGCAACCTGGCATAGGATTTGGGACGTGCCAGGCACAGGGGCAAACGCAGGCATCCACGTGGTCGGGAGGAGGCTGGATCTGCTGCCTTACTACTCACCACGAGTTCTTTTGTGCAAAATACAACAAAACATTGGGTACCATGAGGTGCTATCTTTTTCCATTTTCTCTGCCTCTTAGGAATAAATTTGATTTTGTGGCTGTTCATTGTTTAGCCTAGATGTTTTCTCTGCTTAGAGCACATGCCACATGTGATATTCTTACAACACATTCAGTTCCCTCGGCCTCCGTAATCCTAGGGCCAACTTCCAAACAACCAAGGCCAAGTCAGCGTCTGCCCGTGGGTGGTGTGCTCTCATAAAGAATTCTGTGTGAGATGAGTGGTTTTCTGTGGGCTGCTTGTCTAGTAAAATGCAAATGACTGTAGCGTCTTGTGTGAAGATGACGAGAGGGTGACATGGAGCTTCTGGTGCCCCATTTGGTCAGAGGCAGGGGTGGTCCCTCCACAGTCTGGCCGTGGGGAGTGGCATCAGTTTGGGCTTAGTTTGTCCACGGCCACGTGACTGGGAGTCAGAGAACCAGTCTCCGCAGGGCATTGGAGGACAGCATCTAGTCTCTTTCCACTCTGCCTTGTGCTGTCTTTAGCTGACCCCACTGAGGAGCCTGCCAGGATTGTTAAAATTGGAATGATCTAAAGTGACCTAAAATTGGAGGGATCCCATTCTTTACTCACAGCCCAAGATATTTTTTCAAAGGATTATCTCTCTAGTGTTTCTAGGCAGAGAATTTATTACATTTTTCCTAAATTTATCCATAAACATGGATCAGATGTACATTTGGCATTACTCTCTTCCCTGAGCCATTGTGGCCCTATTTTTTATGCCAAGAGAAAGTATTTTAAGGCAGCAGGGTCAGCTGTGCTGTGGTCTCCTGACTTCACAGGATAACTATGCATTCTGTCTCTCTTGGGGAGCCGGGTTATTGTGAAACTAGGTCAAATTATTGTTTTTCTCTTTTTGCCTATTGCTATTCCAAAGACAGAATCCTTTCCTCAAAAACAAATCTTGAAAGTCAGATATTCCTGGGGTGGTCATCAAAGGCAGCGGAAAAAAAAAAAAGAAAGCAGTTTACGTTGATGGCATCCAAACAACTGAATGACACCTGAACATGACACTTCAACCAAAATTAAAAGGCAAATAAGATACAAAATATTCACAGCATATGGTGAGGGTTGTCTTTTATATGTAAAGAGTTCTTATAAAGCAATAAGAAAAAGATATTCCCCAACGAAAGGAATGGGCACAGATTCATCAAAAGAAATAAAGGAGCAAATAGTATGTAAGTATATTTAGCTTTACTAAGGAATAATTAAAATGATGAGGTGATTTTTATTTTTTAAATCTGGTGAAGTAGAATATTGAAACAGGGAAAGACCCTGTGTTCACAAAAGCGTACGGACATGGGTCCCAGTCTGGTCTCAGGCTGCGATGAGAAAACAACACAGGCTGGGTGGTTAAAAACAACAGAAATTCAGCTCTCACGGTTGTGGAGACTGGAAGCTGAGATCAAGGCGCCAGCGTGGTCCGCTGAAGGCCGTCTCCCAGGGAGCAGACTTCTTGCTGTGTCTCACATGGCAGAATGAGGTAAAGGGGTGCTTTTGGACCTGTCTTAGAAGGGTTCATGAGGTTCTGCTGTCATGTCCTAATCACCTCCCAAAGGCCCCACCTCCTAAGAATACCTAATAGGTTAGTTTTTAGCCTACAAATTCTGGGGAGACACATTCAGGCATCAGTGGAAGGATTGTAAATTGGAATAATCCCTTTTATATTACATTTGACACAATGTAGTAAAAGCCTTAAAAATGTATGTAGCCTTTGACCCAGCAGGGTCCACTTTTGCCTGCCCACCCTTAACCCTGGATTAATTCAACCCATTAAATAAAACACGTGTGTTGAGCATATAGCAGACCTCATCAGTTTATGGCCTCCAGCCCCACGTGGGGTCTCATCCTGCCCAGCTGTGGTCAGTGTGGCATCACTCCGTGCCTAGCGTGGACGAGACTTTAATAAATGTATTTGCCCTGAACAGATTTGTAAGATTAACAGTAAAGGCAAAAAAAAATTTTTTTGAATATACAATTAAAAAAAAACCACTTTGCAGTTTAACAAAATCTTGGAAAAGATGCCCTTTTTGTTGTGTCTTTGAAGCGAGGTGGGATATATTGTGTACGTTTTAAATGCCATTAACTTCCCTAGAGATGCTTATAAAATGAACAAATGTGCATGTTTAATTTTTTTTTTTAACTTCGAATGAATTAAAAAGTCAAAGTCACACAGGTTCTCCAGGGATTGGGCAGGGCTCACATTTTATGAATTTGCAGTGCAGAAGGGAAACATTTGCTTTCATTTTTTGGCATGCTGAGGTGGCCTTACCAGGGGACTGCGACTTTAATTTTAAGGATTAATTATAATGTGGGGAAAAATAAAATTCCTAAAACCCAGAACAGATATGTGTGAATAAATGAGCAAGGGCAATCAAAATAATGATTTTTAAACAAGAGGTTCACATGTCCAGAGAATTAGATTTGTTCTGTCCAAAGCACAGAAAGTTACTCTTTGTACAATATTGAGATACTGGAGTTTCGGAGGACAGTAGGATAGTGGTTGAAATAATGAATTCCAAATCTGCGGCCTGCTGCTGCTGCTGCTTTGTTGTTAAGATCCTTCCCTCTTGAGTCACAATCTCCAGTCTGTGACCTGGCTAAAGGTTTTGGGTAGAAATGTCTTTTACCTTCAAGAGGTTTGCTTATTTTTTTAAAGTCTCTCAAATCCGATTTCTTTTATTATCTAAGTGAATACAGTGACTGGTTTTAGGAGATGCATGAACTTCCTTTCGGATTTAAGTACTAAGTACTAAGTACTAAGACAGTGATGTGGGAGCCTGAGTGCCTGGAGGGGGTGTGGGCTGGGAGTGAGGGGAGGGAGTCCAGTTCCCTGGGTTAAGTAACTCACATTTCATGGAGCGTCAACCACATGTGACTTGTCTAATTTTGAGAAAACCAGCATTCGGAAGGCTCACATTTTTGATTGCACATATACATTTTGGAGGATTATATAAATTCAGTCTTCAGGATGCCTGCAGTTCCCCCTCCCCTTCTTTTTTTTTGCTGTTACTGCAGTTTTGATTTGTAAACCCATTATATGTATTAGTAACTGTGGCTTTTGACTGTGTTCTGGTTGGGACCCAGAGCTCCAAATTCATGGGATACTAATGATTTCTTTGTCATTATTACTGAACCGCAGGGGCTGAAAATTTTCAGTAGGTTTTTGTGGGTGATTTTCCAGAGCAGTGGCTTGTGTGGGCCCCACCCCTACTCTGCTGAGCCAATGCATTGTTATTGGGCACCTGGTCTGTCCTTGCAATTTATGCCCCGATCTGTCCAGTTTAATTGGCTTCCCGAAGCTCTTTTCCTTTTTTATCTTTGAATTTCCTATAGACCCATTTTATATTGCTGCAAAAATTTGGGGACACAATTCGGGCACACATTAACAAGCTTCAAGGTAAGGATTTATGGAATAAAAGGGCTTTAATTATTTTTTCTTTGTTTTCATTTTTAAGATCCATCATTAAGCTTATATTTAGACAATATACCATAAGTGTTTAAAATTAGAAGACGTAATTTTAATAGTGTCTATTAATCACTATTACTAATAAGCTCTAGATAGTAATATTTAAATTTTATCAAGCTGTGGTTTAATGGCATGTATGATCTCATTTAATATTCACCAAAAACAAAAAACAAAACCAGAAAAATGGCTCCCAGAGATATCCACATCCTAATCCCTGAATCCCGTGAGTATGTGACCTTACATGGTCAAAAACGACTTTTGCAGGTGTGATTAAATTAAGGCCCTTTGGATGGGAGACTCACCTGTGTTATCGAGGTGGGCCCAGTGTCATCACAAGGGTGATGTAAGAGGGAGGCCTGAGCGTCAGAGTCTCAGGAGGAGATAAGGGGCAGAAGCTGGGCAGCAGTGGGGGAGCCAGGAACGGGGGCTTCTTCCCTAGAAGCTGGAAAAGACAAGGAAATCATCCTCCCCCGAACCTCCAGCAGGAGCACAGTCCCGCAGACACCGCGATTTTAGCCACAGCTGATTTTGGATGTGAGGTATAGGAAGTCTGTGTTGTAAGCTGCTAGTTCGTGGTGACGTGTTACAGCAGCAACAGGAAACTGATGCTGTCCGCACAGGGACTTGTCCCCAGGCATCGTGCTCAGTGTCGCCTTAGCCCCTCTCCACGGTCAGTGTTCAGATGTGGGCGAGTCTTGCTCTCCCGCGCTCTGTGTGGCTCTGTCGGGACGTGTGCCCTGAGTGCTGGCCTCGGTTTTCCTGAGCCTGGGTCCTTCTGATACAGCCTGGCTGCCTTTGGTGACACGTGTCCAGGAGAACCATGGTGTACTCGCTGCTTCTTGCGCCACTGCGGCATCTGCCCGTGGCTGCCTGGAGACCTCCTTCATCCCATCTGAAGCCCAGCCATGCCTCACGCCGAGATCCCTCCCCTTCTGGGAATCCGCTCTTGGTGTCCTGGCCCCGGGCAGCAGTGTTGCCCCAGTGGGTCATTGCTACAGTCTTCTGGCCGCTGCTCCTGCCCTCCTCGACATTTGGCTTCACGCAGCAGCGGGGGGAGCCCTCAGAACCCAAGTCAGGGTGTGATCCCCTCTGAACAGAACCTCCCTCTGGCTTCAAGTCACCCACACAGCGCTCTGGCTCCCCTGCCCCCCCCCCCACCTGCTGCTCTTGACCTTGCTGGTCATCCTGCTGTCCCTTCAACATGCCAGAGTCACTCTTCTGCTCGTTAGTGTTGTGTGCCGCTACTTCTTCCTGGACAGCCTCCACCCAGTACCCTCAGGGTTTAGCCCCCCTCTTTTCTCAGCCTTGACTCAGGTGTCACTGGAGAAGCCTCATGGCCAGCCACCCCTGCTGGAGCCCGTCTCCCTCACCTGTCTCATGTCTCTCCTTGGAGCGTACCCCCAGACACATGCTGCTTGTTGCCCTCTCTGCACAGTGGTTGGAGTCTGAGATCCGCCAGGGCTGTCCAGTGCTGCGTCCCCAGCGCCCAGGTGAGGGGCAGCCCCAGCAGGTGTCTTATCCGTTTGTTAGGTGTGCAGGTGAATGAATTTTGCCTCTGCTCCGCTTTCCTGTCAGTCGTGGTAGATGGTTCTTGAATCATAGCCCTTCGACCTTCACTGGTGACAAGTCGTTGACCCCCTCCTCACTGATGGAGAGGTGATGAGGTCTGGGGGTTACTGTGAGTTCTGGAGCCCCGGGGGCCCCATCTGAATCTCAGCTGTACTTCCTGATTGGCTGGGTGACTTTGGAAAGTTGCTTAATTTCTTTGTGCCTCAGTTTGTTCCTCTGTCAATAAAATGGGCGTGTTCTAGTCCTTCCTTCTCAGAGTGGGGGGAGGGGGGGTTCAGTGACGTGAGCGCGTAGAGCAGTGCCAGGTACGCAGTGAGTGAAAACCACTTCTCAGTCTTACTTGTCATCCTTACTGTGGGCACCCCAGATTCTTCCGTCTGCATCCGGGATCCCATCCAACTCCTTAGGGATCTGTCATGTCTCTGTTGTGGTTTCCCTGGAAACCAGGGATGGCCCCCTGCCCGGATTGTGCCTTTCGAGGTTTCTCTGCCTTCATGCCTGTGACCCCTCTGGTCTCTGTGACAAGAGGACGGCTTGTTTCCTTGGAATTGGAGTGCTTGCTCTTTGCTGTGGGTTTATATCCCAAGTGTTTGAAGATGGAAGCTGTTCCTTTTGAGGTGCTCCCAGTGTAGTAGGAGGGAGCACGGTTGTGACCCCCAGGGACAGCTGGCTCCATGTGGAGAGGGTGCTGCGCAGTGGGCCCCATCCACCCTTAGGAATGGTGGCCCGCTCTGTGCACACTGCCTGGTGCCTCTTACAGACTTTGCCCCTTTCCTTGCAGCAGGTGAAGCAGAATTTAAACTACACATCCTGGGGCACCTGGGTGGCTCCTTCGTTAAGCGTCTGTCTTCAGCTCAGGTCATGATTCTAGGGTCCTGGGATCGAGCCCCGCATTGGTCTCCCTGCTTAGCAGGAAGCCTGCTTCTCCCTCTCCCTCTGGTGCTTCCTCTGCTTGTGTGCCCTCTCTCGCTGTCTCTCTCTGTCAAATAAATAAATAAAATCTTTAAAAAAAAAATAAGCTACCCATCCTGTCGTGTGTTCAGCCTACTGTTGTCCGACATTAAATCCTGTTTACCGGTGCAGAATGCCTTCACCTTCCCTTGGTGTCTGGTGAATAGGTCACACATAGACAGCCATCCAAAATGATTGTACATTCTTGGTTGGTGGGTTTGTTTTTTTTTTTGTTTTGTTTTTTGTTTTTTTGCTGCACAAAATAAGATTTAGTAAAATAGCTCAGGTTAAAAGCTGATGTTTCTCTTCATGGTCTTCCCAGCCTTGAGAAAGGAACTTTGCAGAATGGTTGGTGTCTGCCAGCCACCCTGGCTCTCCTGCTGGCTTTGTAGAGTGTCGGTTGTGGTTTAGACTGTTAGCAGGTTCTGGCAAGAGCTAATAAAGGATCTCATGTCCTTTCTGGCCAGTCAGTGGTCTTTTGCATCCTTCTCCAGGGCCCTCTTCGCTTCGTGAGATGGGCACTCTCCTCTCGTCTGCGTGCCCACACGTGCCTTGTTCCTGGACTCATTCCGCAAAGCCGGGAAAACATGATCTGAAGGCAGTTGCTGGAGAGGACAGTGTTGGTCCTTGCTGTGCTTTCTGTAACAACTCTAGTAGTCTAGTTGCTCTGATTTGTGGACCGGTACCAAAGTCAACTTTGACCCCTTGGTCAATGTCAGTTTTGAAAACCAGACCTGTGACACTGAGAGACCCTGGCCAGGACAGAAGCAAGCCACTCACATGGGTCTGTTATGAGTCATTTGGACCATAGTGTTTACTGAGCACTTACATGAGCCGGCCTCCGTTCTTAGCACTCAGTCCTTTACCCCGGCCCCTGTGGTATGGTGGGCTTTGAGGAAATGCACACATCTCTTGCACATACCCACACTGGTCGGTCCTTGTAAGTAGACTGTGATGCTTCTAGTCTGTTGTGCTGGTCAGGGGGTATAGGATCCGGGAGGGCGTAGGTCTTAGTGGGCTGGGACCCATGCTCCCAGTCCTCCCTACCTGCACCCCAGAGGGATGCGAGGGGGCAATAGGGAGAAAACAGTGATGCTGTTGGTTAGTACTGCATTCTAGGGTTTTGCTCGTTTTCCTGTTGATTGCCCTGTGTTCTCCAGGCTGCCACAGCTCTGATGTTTTTGTGTACGTGGACCTCTCCTTTCCTTTGGAACTTCTAATAGAGCTGCAGACACAGTGCGTCCAAACTGATGGGCCACTCTGGGGGATGGGTGCATGTTCTGTGGGCTGTGCACAGCACAGAAATCTATGGACGGCAGCCTGTGGAGCAAGATTTGCTTTGCCTCATGCCAACTTGTGTAAACATTAGCAAAACATGTTTTAGGGACAGAAAATGAGCTAATACGGAAATGGTGGGTTATTAGACTCCTTTTGTTCTGCACATGGTGGCATGAAAGTTGCTGTTTCAAGGTTTCAGGGTGTGGTGAGCTGTCCTGGGTCAAGACCTTTGTCTTAGCCCCTTGCTCACTGCCCTTTGTGTCCCCATCACTGTGCTGCCAGCTGCCACACTGGTACGTGAGGGCTCCCTGCAAGTACGTGGGCCTCCCAGCACAGCTGCGCACGGACGGAAGGCTAGGGTGCGTGTGGTAGGGCTATGAACTCACACTTCTGGATGCCTCCCAACGACACATTTGGGGTGAATTTTTTGACTTTTGGCTCTTTCCCTCCGCCGCCCCCAACACCTTAAGACATTTTCTCTGAATGAATGACACATCTCTGCTTTCTGACACCCTAGGTCATTCTTTCCTGTGCCAGATTTTTTTTTTTTTGAGTATTGTAGTGTTTCTCAATATTTGTGAAATGCTTAGTATTTGTAATATGACAAAAGGTCATATTTAATAAGGTATAGTACCCAAGAGGAAAATTTTGTTTCCGTTTTAAAGATGATTCCAGTGCAAGCTGCCTCATGGATAAGTTAGATCACACCGAGTGTGTCCATAAGCGGGGCCTCGGGGGGACTCTCTCACCACTAATTACTAACAGAAGAGCGCCGAAATATGGCCAGCCCTCTCTGCAGCCAGTGGCCGAGCATCAACTCTGCAGCCTGCATCCCGAGTGACACTTTGCTGAAAGGAAGCTGTTTAACTGTTGACACAGCCTTATATTGTAGTTTCGGAAAGTGTTAAACGAGGGGTGCCGGGGCGGCTCAGTGGGTTAAGCATCTCCCTTCAGTTGAGGTCATGATCTTGGTGTCCTGGGATCGAGTCCCACGTCAGGCTGTCTGCTCAGCGGGGACCCTACTTCTCCCTCTGCTCCTACTCTTGCTCTCTCTCTCTCCTCTCAAATAAATTAAAAAAAGAAAAAAAAAAAAGAAAGTGTTACATGATTCAAATACTCAAGTCCAGAGAGAAGACCGTGTTGGGTGTTATTATATATCTCCCTGATTTAAAGTTTTACCATATTTGCTTTCTCTGCAGAGGGTGTGTGCGTATGTTTCTAAAAGAGAAAGTTACAGACACACCGGAAGGGCCATCGCTGGTCTTGCACCCTGTTGATGGTGGCTGTGTCCTTACCATCCACATCTCTTTAAACCGTGATGCACGTGTCCTCAGACAGCATCTGGTATTCTGGGCGTGTGAGAGGTTACCTACAGTGGTAGCATGCTGAAGATGCCCTTCTGCCAGTTTGAATGAAAAAAACAAGTGTGTTATTGCATATTCTGTTTTTCATTTTACCTGCTGTAGAGTATTCCGTTTAGAACTTTAATTATTTCATATTTAAATATCTCTTGAAAGAGAATTTTATTTTACATATTCAAAAATACATTCTTGCTGCGTATGCTTGTGCTGTGAAGCGTGTGTGTGCATGCACCTGTGTTAGACTTGTGCTTGCGTAGGCCTGTTGAGAGTTGCCGAGGGGGACCCACATCCCGCCCAGGGAATGGGCAGCTTTGTAGCCCCAGACCATTGTGGGCATATTTGTTGGGAGGGCTCTGAGAATTGCCCCAGGTACTGGGTCCAGACTTGGGGTGCCGCTCTCTTCCTCCATCACCTTGAGATCTCTGAATGTAGCAGTAAACTACTCAGACCTGGGCCACTTCAGGATACCATCCAGACAGCTCAGATCTCAGGCTCTCAGGCTCTGGGATGGATGCCTCTCTTGCAGCAGGGAGCACAGGGTGCGTTGTGGGATAACCTGTGTGCTGCGGGTGGCTGAGAGCCTGTCCGGGGCAGCTGGAGGAAAGTTGCAGGTGTCCCTTGCACCTGGGGTCAGGGCTGGCTCTGTGTATCTGGGACAAAGGTGTATTCTTACCTGTGGGGGGAATCGTAGGCCCAATTGTCCAAAAGAGAGAGAAAACTGTGCTTTGAAAAGGTGCTGTTACTAACCCAGTAGAATAGCTATTTTTGCAGTTCCAAGTCACCAGATATTAATTCGTTAAAAATGTCAACTCGAAAGGGAATTACAAACTGACAACATAAATCAGGGCACTGAGTGTTCAGACCACCTTCACACAACTTTCCCAACACACCGTCGGGTGTGGTGTGTTATGCCAGACGCAGAAAGTGTGATCTGGAAGATGGAGTGGTCGTGTTTACTTTCAGCTAGGACTTTCCGCTGTGGTCGTGGTTTAATGTGGTGTCTAACAGAAGATTAAAATAATTTAGGACACTGTCACACTGTTGGTAGGCATACGCATTGGCCAATCCGTCTGGAAGGCCCAGTGACAACCTGTGACCAGTGTTTCAGAAATGTTCACACATTTGATCCGGAAGCTCTGTGTGGAGAAAGGCACTAAAGCAAAGTAGAACATTAGCTGAGACAGTTGTCAGCAGAATGTACAGGCGTCTGTTGCTGCATTTTGTAAGAGTGAAACCTGGGGAAAGTGTGTGTGGCCAGAGATCACCGGGTACAGTGTGCACGCGCTCCCTTGTAGGTTTGCTTGGTGGCTCAGTGGGGAGACCCAGGTAGGGCCTGCAGTGTCGCATCTGGCACTGACGGGGGTTAATGCCATCTTTTTTTTTTTTTTTTCTTTTTTAAAGATTTTATTCTATTTGAGAGAGAGAGACAGCGAGCCAAGCCTGTGCTCTGGGGAGGGGCAGAGGGAGAGAGAGAATCTCAAGCAGACTCCCCACTGAGCACAGAGCCTGATGCAGGGCTGATCTCAAGACCCCAAGATTGTGACCTGAGCTAAAACCAAGAGTCGGGCGCTTAACCGATTAAGCCACCCAGGCGCCCCATTGCCATCCTTTTTTAAAAGCATGTTGTATATACAGAAATCCAGAAGGACAGACAACAGACTGTGAGTGGTAGTGATGGTAGGTTTTATGGGTCTTTTTTTCCTTTTTTAATTTTTTTAAATCAAATATGTATTCTTTTCCTCAGTGAACAGCTATTACTTATGTAAATGAAGTTACTTAAAAAGAAGTTACTTGAAGGGCACCTGCCTGGCTCTTTTGGTAGAGCATGAAACTCCTGATCTCAGGGTCATGAGTTCGAGCCCCACATGAGGTGTCGCGTTTACTCAAGAGAAGTAACTTGAATGATATTAACAATTTCTTCTCAAGGGGACAAAGGATGGCTGAGGCAACAAGTTCTAGTGCAGAGGTCAGCAGGCACTGTCTGGACAGGACCGGATGGTGACTGCTTCGGGCTTCTCCGGCTGTGTCGTCCTGCCAGGCAGCCTCTGAGCTGCTGTCATAGCACAAAATACAGAGACACATGGGTGTGACTGTGTCTCGGTAAAGCTTTATTTATAAAAACACATGGTGGGTGGGGTTTAGCCCGAGTTTGTGACCGTGTTCTAATAGATTTAATATTTGAAATCCAGCAAGGCTGGGTCAAACCACCCCGTAGACGTACCGGGTTTATTTTCATTGTTCTCATAAAGCAAAACTTCAGACTGCGGTTGAAAAGGAATAATGTGCGTTGTTGTTCCTTAATTTGATGCTGTAGAACCCTTTTTAAGAAAAGTATCCTGCCTTTCTTGTAAGGGGAGCAGTCTTTCTTGTGATGTGTGTACAGCGGCCACAGGGCTGTGTGGGGTTTGTGGGCTGGGTTTGCCGATCTCTGTGGCCTCGGTTGCTCACCATCATGGGACCGAGTCCAGTTCTGCCGGTCATTTTGGGGTGGCAGCAGCACTCTGATAATTCCGGGATGGTCACAGCAGGATGCGCTCTCTCTGATTGAGGCTTTGGCCATGCAGATTGCCGTTCGAGGTGACTCCACATTGAGGCTCACGTTTATTGCTAAGCGTGGATTTTTTTTTTTTCTTTAGTTTTTCTCAGTGGCTTGAATGTTTGTTTTTTGTTTTGTTTTGTTTTGTTTTAATTCTGGCCAAAGGGAGATGAGGATGAGGTCAGTACCCTGGAATCTCCTGGAGTGGAGGAGGGAGAGGGTCGGTGGTAGTGAACTTGGAAAAGGAATGGCATGCTTGCTGGAAAAGCAGGAGGAGGTGAGCCAGGTAGGTACTTCACGTCCCTGCCTGGCTCAGGAAAGTGGCCTAGGCCCGCTGTCGCTTGCAGGTGAGTCTCCTCTGGCACCAGGTGGGGCTGTGTCTGCTGGGAGGAGAGGGGAGCACAAGACCCTTGTGAGTGAGTCAGGCCCCAGACTGTGCTGGCTGAGTTCTTTGGGGCGGATGGAGGAAAGCACTCTGGGAGGAACACTGGATGTGTGTTCAGGGGCCTGGGAGCTGGGGGGTGGGGGGTTGGGGGAGAGGCTGGAAAGGAGGAACGCTGTGCATGGACTCCTGGATGGCCCTGCGGGTGGTCGGGCCCAGCGGCCTTCAAGGGCAGGGCGTCCAAGGGAAGAAGGGACAGAAGTGCTGGAGATGGGCTCTCAGGTGAGGTGCAGTGTGACCTGAATTGGGGAGCCAGGAGGACAGGGCCAGTTCAGATGCTGTGGCCCCGGCCAGACCCTCTAGACCAGGAGGAGGAGGATGGGAGAGACACACAGGTGCAGTGTCTCCAAGCATGGGGAGCAGGTGTCCAGCGAGGTGACCGTTACTGATAGTGGACGTGAGGGGCTTCATGAAAGGCAGAGAGTGACCATCCCTTGGAGGATTGTAATGACACTCTATTGATCAGGGTATCCTCTTCTGACGCAGACATTTGCCATTTCATCACTTTATATGGAATATTTCATTGCATTTTTTGGTCCCATTACGGTAGTAATACATTAGTATAAAACTTTAAAATAGAGAACCATAGAAGGGTTTTGTGCCAAATGAAACATATTGAAAGAAAAGTTATTTCCTTGAACACTCGGGAGTCCTGTCATACACCCTTGTTAACATTTTGCTGAAATTTTTCCTAAACATTTTTCCATACGTTATTTTTTTAAAGGTGTTTGCGAGCCGGTTTTGGAGCCTGCCAGCGTTGTCTTTGCCCGTCACGGTGTGACCGGCAGATCCGCCGTCTCGCGCTCTGTGTCGGATAAAGGAGTGGGGCGCGGCGTGCGCCCGTCTCCGCGTTCGTAGTGGTGCTCGTTCAGTGCTGTCGAGGCTGGAGGCGCACCACTGGCGTAGGTGGGGCACGTTTGTCCTCCATTCCCGCGCGACCACCTTCCCTCGCCACTGCCATGGCAACGCTGTGCCCGCCGCCTCCCTCTCCTTCCTCCTCCCGGTGATTTGAACCGCGGCCCGCGTGCTGCCCCAGCTCGGAGCGGGTCTGCATAATGGATGAACCGAGTGACAGCCAGCGCACAGCCTGATCAAAACAAAGAGCCCGCCTCTGAGAGATGGGCAGATTGGGGAAGCATATTGTGAACACATTCTCTGCTAACTGAGGATTGTGTCATAAAACGCGTCTCTGGCCTGTCAAAAAATATTTTGACAGGGCCTCCAGTCTCGCTCCTTCATATGCTAATGTGCCGGCGGTGCCTCGCTGGGGGGGGGGCGCACTGGAGGAGCGATCCACAGAAGGGGCGACCCACGTCGTCAGGGTTCATCGCTCCTGCAAATAAACACGCTGAAACCCTCGGAGTGTTTTCCCTCTAATGTGTAAACCGCCAACTTGATGATTCCAATGCTGTCAGATCCTGGGGCTACAAAGGGGTTCCCTGAAGGCTTGAAGGGAAAGCCACGCTTGGAGCCTGGCGTGAGGAGGGATGGTGCCTCGGCCAGGCTGTGGGAAATAGCCACACTGATGCTGGGTGAAGGGGGAGCCGGGGTGGGGGGCTACCCCCCCCCCCCGGAACTGTTGGTCAGGAGGGGGCCTGTGCCCCAGGAGCAAGCCATGGGGTCCTGGTTGTTCCTGCCAAAGGCCCGTAGGCTCACGGAGCACCCTTCCTGGGGGATGAGTCTCCCCCATGCCCCTTCTTCCGCGGAAGGGCAGCAGTCCCCGGGCTTACCAGAAACCCCCCAGTGCCAGCCGCCCTGGCAGGGTGACTCAACCTCTCTACCTTGGTGTCCTCCCTGGAGAATGGGGAGCAATATCTGTGACACACAGTTGTCATGAAGACTCGGGTGCAGGGGCAAGTGCGCAGACATGCAGGTGGCAGGTGGAAGATGCCAGAGAGGTGTAGCTGGGCTGTCCAGAGCAAGCCTCTCTTCCTGGTGGGCGCAGTTATTATGTGACGGCTTTTGGTAAATTTCATTACAAAAGAGTGGGTGGGTCCCTTTGCCCCATTCCCCCCCCCCCCCCCCCCCCCCCGCTGCCTTCGTGCATATTGGACCCAGACAGGGACAGTCACATCAGCATTGAGACGGTCTGGGTATTTGGAGCCACCAGCCATGTGGGACAGCCACCTGGAGACTTCCTTAACATGAGAGAGAAATACCTTTCAGCCTTGCTGATGCCACTGTTACTCGAGGGTTTTCCGTCACGTGTGGCCAAATCGAATTAATATGCAAGCTGAGAATGTGTTTTCTACAAGCCTCGAGAGCTCAGCCACCCTGGCAGGTAAATGTCTCAGGTGAATCGGCAAACTGGCTTTCAGGAGTTGGGTCTTCCCTCTGGGGCAGCGTTGCGGGGAGACTGCCGGGCCGCTGCCCAGCTGCCTGCTGGCCGTGCTCTGGCTGAGGGGGCACGGTCAGGGCAGGGCCCTGGGGTCTTGGGGGGCCCCAGGCTTCCCTCTGCCTCTGCTCCCCATGCGGCTGCAGCCGTGTGAGTGCTGGTGCGGCGCAGGCTCTGCAGAGCTGGCCGGTCAGAGGCACCCCGGGGGCTGGTGGCCGCGTTGCACACAGCTGGTTTCCTGAGCTGGAATTGGGCCGGCGTCTGCAGGGTGTGGCTGCAGTCGAGAGCCTTCCTTGCCACCTGCTTCTCTCTGGGGCTCCAGGCTCTGTCCTCCCCTCTGTTTCGGTGGTCGTGTTTCTGCTACAGACCAGCGCCAGCTCGTTCCGTCGGGAGGCATGCAAGCGGACCGTTCATCTGCTCGGTCTTCCTTTGTGGAGCCTGATGGCATGTTGGTGTGTGGTTTATAGAGCGTGCCCTGTCACCTTGCTGTTCCTCTCGAGAGTGACAGTTGCCTTGGCGGAAGGCGCAGGAGCTTAGTGCTGGAAACTGGAGGAAGCCTCCTTGGCAGACCCGGCTGGCCCTGCCTGTGCGGGAGGGGCGTCCCTGTTTCCTGCCAAACCAGAGCCCGGTGTGGAGGTCTAGCCCCTCACTCTGGGGGAGCTTGGTGGGCTTCTGGGTTCTGCTTTGCTGGAGCCCCTTCCCCCGGGAGCTGTAGCCGGGGGCCCTGAGTTTCTGAAATCCTCCAGTGGGGGGACCCTCACGCTTGGGCTGGACGCTGACGGAGAGAAGCAGCTGTGGATTTTCACTGGCTTTTCCCACAATCACGTATCTCTTGAATTTCTTCTTTCGGTTCTGGTAATAATTATTATCTGTGTTTGCAGATCGGTGCCTGAGTTAGCATGGGCGCACGGCTCCATGCCAGCTCTGCGCACGGGCAGGGTCACCGTTTCTGTACGATTCCACGTCACCTTCACCTCTTTACAAGTTTGAACCACAGCAGTGGCAATACCACTGCAGTAATTACAGACCCTGTGTGTGGTTCTGTGGAAAACAATAGAGAGCCCGGCTTTGGGAAGGCCCCCAGGGCATCTCTCAGATGGGTCTCGGTCCCACCAGAAGCAGCGCCTTCCCTGCTTCTCATGGGAACCGGAGCCCAGACGCGGTCCATCAGAAAGTTAGGCCTTGTGTCAAAACTGAGCGTCTCAGCCTGTGAACTCATCCCATCCCTAATCAGCTCCACCACCTTGTGCCGTGACCAGCTGTGTCCGAGACACCGTGGATCATTAGAGGAAGGCTGAACCTTCTGGGGCTGCGGGACATCATTCTGGTGTGTTTGCAAATGTCAGCAAGCCCTTCTTCAGCGTTCCCATTCAGAGTGAGGCTTTCCTCTCCGGTTTCTGCACACTCCCACTTTAGTTGTGCAACAGAAACCAAGGAGGCTGGTTTTTATGTGCATCAAAATAATATCATCTTTCCATAGTGTTGGAATTGTCTGAATTGTCCGTGGTGGTGGTCAGCTGTATGATCTCAGACCTGCGTGGATTTTCCGTGGCACTTCCTCAGCTCTGGGACCAGCTTGCTCTCGGAAGCGTGAACGTTTCTTCCCTGCCAGGGAACCTTGTGCACCCTTCTGCGCCAGGACCTGGTGGTCAAGAGGCACCCGAGGTATAAGTAACAGGTGTCCTGAGTTTGAGTCTTGACCCGGAAGCCCGACTGTAGGGCAGTCAGTGAGTTGTTACACCTTTCTGAGCCTCTGCCTGCTTGTCTGGAAAAGGAATGAGAATGGCCACCCGAATACCTACCCGGCATGATTTCAAGAAGGGACTGATACCCTTCCATGAATGCACTGTGCTCACAACCAGGCTCCCTGAGAATGCAGATACTATTCCTTCCAGTTCTCCTTTTCAAAAAGTCCACTTTGTGGGATTTGCCTTTCCTCATGTTTGGTTATAGACCTGCCTGGAAAAACAGGTTGCCCTGAGTATTTGATAGACCTCAGGGATGTAAGGTGAATTACTTCTTTCATCCATTGTTCAGAAAATTCCATTTTCTGAGATTATTTAAAATGATTCGGCAACAGTGGGTTAAGGCTCTAAGAAACAAGATTGAAGAAAGGATGCACTTTGATTTTAGTTTTGGAAAGAACTTGATCAGTGCCTTTTCTCGTGTAAGTGACAGCGTTGTCCGTGGGGCCTTTTCCAGAACTCCACCCTCCCTCCGCCAGAGCTGTGCCCCTGGACCCACCACTGCGGGGGATGTGGACTTGTGTCAGGTAGGGACAGTTGAACGTCGTACTGGGTAGCACAGTTTTTCCCTTTCCATGCTTTAAAATCTCATCTTACGGAGAACAGGATTCTGAAATTTCCATCCACCTCAGCTGTGGTTTTCTTTCCTTCAGTGAATGCTTTGCATCTTTGGGGCGTCTTTCTAGGACTTTGGCCTCATGCGGAGAACAGGGTAGTGTCCCGTGCGCTGTGCTTTTGGCGGTGACTACTGAAAGATAAACACATCCCTCACCGAGTTGCCGTGGGGCCTCTGGACTCTGAGAAGGAAGAGGAAGGGAGGGCTCGCTGACTGTGGACATGGTCATGGCTGTGGGAAGGGCAGTGGAGGTGCAGTTGTGAGCCCTCTGGGTGGATGTCAGGGACATAAGACGACTTGTCCAGAGCCAGGACACGTGTTCAAATCTTCCCCTTCTGGAGGCCCAGGTGCCCACTCCTCTAGCCTCCAGGAACCTCCATGTCAGTCTTCCCAGAGCTCTGCTGGCTTAGCGGTGAGTCAGCCTCACTGAATCCTTTAGCACTACTCGTTATGGGCTGAGTGGTGTCCCCGCAGAATCCATATGTTGCACCCCTGACCCCACTGCCTCAGAATGTGATCTTATTTGGAAGAGACTTCGTTGCAGATGTCCTTAGTTAAGATGAAGTCATACTGGGGTAGGGTGGGTCCTAATCCAGTATGACTGGTGTTCTCACAAAAAGGGGAAATTTGGAGACAGACATGCCCACAGGGAGAACACCATGTGACGATGAAGGCAGAGGAACCCCAGAGATGGCCAGCAGGCCACCAGAGTCTCCCTCACAGCTTCAAAAGGAACCGACCCTGCCCACGCCTTGATCTGGGACCTCCAGCCTCTAGGACTAAGACCGTACATTTCCGTTGCTTAGGCTACCGGTCTGGGACTTCCACACAGCAGCCCCGGGGAACTAAAACACCACCTGACTCAGCTGTGATTCAGCTCGTGTTATATGGCAGTCGTCCTTGATCTCCGTTCCTTTATCTGTACATTGAGGGTTAGACCTGCCCGATAGGGCTGTAAGGTTCCCAGCACCTCGTGGTATCTCAGAATGTCATTATTTTTAGAAGGAACGGGAAGCTAGGCACTCTGGGCCAGAAGGCAGCATTTTCAGACCTTTCCAGATGGGAAGGTGAAGTAGTACCGTGTTGTAGAGGTGTGGCCAGGAAGTACAGAAGCTAGTTGGTTGTGTCACACTCTGGCCAGATGGCCTGGTGTGCCCCTCCTGTTTCTCTGGGCCAAGTGTGCTTGGCCATAAAATGGGAAGTTAGACTAGATGACCATGTTCAGCCCCAAGATGTTAGGACCGTGGCAGGTGAGTGGGACACTGGTGCAGCTGTAGCTCGGGGAATGGGAGCCCTTGGAGGTGCCTGTCTTAGTCCTGTCTGGTTCCCTGCACTTGGTAGGTGTGCCTTAAACATTGGCTCAGACCGTGGAGAAAGTTGGAATGTGCTGCCAGAAAAGATTGTGAAGAGCCTAAAGATAAACGTCAGAATGATGTGGGAAAATGCTTATGTCACTTCATTAAATTAAAAACAAGTTATAAAATGGTAGGTTAATTCTTCTCAGTTTGGTTAAAAAATTTAAAAAATTGTGCATACACAGATAAAAGATCAAAAAGAAAAACACAGTATTAATAGTAGCTATCAGTGAGTGGGGAGATCACAGGTCATTGGCTTTGCTTTCCAGGATTGGGGGAAAAATAACCTTGTGATTATCTGTGTCTTGGAGTCGAATGTTTATCTGGGCTCCCCTGCAGAGCATGGGCTAGGGGGAAGGAGAGACTGGAAGGGGAGACCAGCCAGGAAGCTCATAATAATCCAAGAAAGGGATGATGTTGGCCCTAAACAGGATTTCTCAACTTCGCACAATAGACATTTTGAGCAGGACAGTTCTTTGTTGAGGAGGCTGTCCTGTGTCTTGCGGGATGTGTAGCAGTACCCCTGTCCTCTGGACCCGTTAGATGCCAGTAGGAACCCCTCCTCAGTGGTGACAACCAAAAACGTCTCTAGGCAGTCCAGTCCAGTGTCCCCTGTGGGGCAGAATGGCTTGTTAGGAAACCATTGTCCTAAGAACAACAGTGGAGATGAAGGAAGGGGGCCAATCTGGAGAGATTCGAGAGGGAGGCTGGAGGAACAGCACCTTCCCTCCTAGCCTGGGGACATAGTGGTTGGTGGGATTTGGCACAGGCAGAGCTGCAGGCTGGGAGTGAGGCTCGGGGCTGGATGACCGTGGGTAGCTCTCAGGTTTGGGGAGGGCCCGGGACGTGTTCCGCTTTGGCCACGCCATTGTTGAGCGTGAAGTGCCTGTGGGGGTGGCTGAGTGGGGTTGTTCCGGAAGGCTGCTTGGCCAGGGGCCCTCCAAAGCTCAGATCCGAGCAGGAGCAGTCTAAGGTTATCTAGGGTTGGAGAGCAAGCCTTGGGGGTGGATGAACTCATCCAGGAGGATTGTGTAGCATGAGAAGTGGGCCTGAGATTGAGCCCCGGGGAACCCCAGTGTTTCCAGGGTGGGCAGGGGACGAGGAGGCTGAGGAAAGAATTTGTTTCCTTGGCTGGACCTGTTGCTTAGCGACCGCTGGGCAGTGAGGGCGAGGCCCGCAGGCAGCTGTGGAAGCCTGGTGGGATGACTTCCTGTGCAGTGGGATGTGCTCCCCCATCCACCTAGTGCTCCCTGCCTAGGTTAAGCTGTCTGTGTGTCTGGGCGGATAGGAGGTGTGTTTCGTTGGAGGAGCAATCAGAGACTCTCTCTCACTTTTGGAGAATGGCAGAGCTTGGCCTATGCACAGCACTGTCTGTCAAACCAAAAATAGTGTGTTTTGCCCCATGTTGCCGGGCCATTCATTGCTGCTGCTCAGAGCTGTGAAAAAAAGAAAAATAAATTCTTTAAGGGCAGGTTAAACTGTTCTAGGGGTTTCTTTTTGGATTATTTGTCAGGTGTTGAACCAGGACTTGGTAATGTCCTCAGGAATAGACAGTTTCCCTTTGTAGCGGCGATTGGTCCCTTATGAGGTTCAGGGACCCAGTGTTGCTCCTTGACATGAGGACCTCCTTGGGTTTTTGGTGTCCCCGTGGGAGGTGGTTATCAGCCTCCAGGGCCACCTACTTCCAGTTCCCTGTTCACAGGCACTTCACCTCTTCCCTCCCGAGGTGTGCCAACACCATCACCGGTACCATCAGCCCTGACCACGGGGGCCGACTGTGGGCAGCCACGCCACTCAGGGATCGGCTGTTTTCTGCTGGGTTCCCAGGTGAAACGTGGACACTGTGCTCTGCGAGCCCGAGATGGCCGTCACATTTCCTGCCCTCTGTCTGGTTCAAGCTGGCCCATCTCCCAGGATTCTGACTGGTTTACTGTGCAGTTAAGAAAGAAAAATGGTGCCTAATGGGCATGATGGCCCCAGGCCAGAAGGGAAGGTGGTGTTCCTCCCCTCAGAAGTTCAAGGGTCGGGGGAGGCCGGCCCTACACAGGCAGAAGGATTATCTTCCAGAAAAGGAATGCGCCGTGAGTTACCTCCCAGATCACGAGTCCCCGTCTCAGCCCCCAGAAGCAAAGAAATCCTAAAACTCCAAAGTACCACTTTCCCCACCGATGGACGGACCGGCTCAGCCTAATTAGAGGCTAGCAAGGAGTCGTGTTTCCCGGTCGTCTGCTGGCTGCTCTAGTCCATAAACAGTGCGGGTCTGTAATTAAGCTGTCTAATTGGGGAGGACTGCAGAGGAAGCCGGAGCAGGCAGGCTCTGGTACCTGCCACCATTTCTGTCCCCGGCACCTTTAGCGAATGGCTTGGGGGCACATTCTAAAGACCTGGGCAGGCAAGGCCTTTGAACTTCCCTTTGGTCAGTTTGACTGAGAGGGGGAGGCCGGAGGTGGGTTCTTTCCTTCTCTGCAGGAAGGAGAACTGGCGGGGCATTTGATGCGCTGGGAGATGAGAGAAGTCCTGGCTGTTGGGCTGGGGGTCGAGGCAGGTGGTGAAGCCGCCCTGTCTACCTCTGCGTGTTCTCGGGTCTAATCACACGTTCTCGAGCCTGGCGTTGGTGTAATGACCAGCCTGATGCCTGCGCCTACAATTGGGCTTTTTCTCCCTCTGGGAGTTTAATTTGGATTATGATTGGAGGGCATTTCCCATAAATCACCCAAAGCACATGTCCTTGCCCACCAACCAATTACAGAAATGCAGTCGGGCAGACCTACACATTACCCGAAACAATGTATAATGGCACTTTTGAACTTTAAAAAAATACTCTCTAATCTTACTGTCAAATGCAGACAAGTCAAACTATACACAAGTATGTGTATGTCCCCAAAATGTGGATTTTTTTTTTAAATGTGTGCTGGTTGTATTTTAGGGAAACTTTCAATTTGACAAGAATCACCATGTGCGTGTGTGTGCATGTTCCTGCGTGTGCGTGTGTCCACGTGTGTTTGTGTGCGTGCGCACGTGTGTTTGTGTGTGCTTGTGTGCGTGCGTGTGCACGTGTGCGCGCTTGTGTACGTGCATGTGCACGTGTTTGTGTGCGTGTGCTTGTGTGCGTGCGTGTGCACGTGTTTGTGTCCGTGTGCTTGTGTGCGTGCGTGTGCACGCGTGTTTCTGTGTGTGCACATGTGTGTTTGTGTGCATGTGTGTGCACGTGTGTTTGTGTGTGCACGTGTGTGCGCGTGTTTGCGTGTGTGCGTGTGTGTATGTGTGCGCATGTTTGTGTTTGCGTGCACGTGTGTTTGTGTGTGTGTGCGTTTGCGTGTGCACGCTTGTGCGTATGTGTGCGCGTGTGTTTGTGTGTGCATGTGTGCACGCATGTGTGCTCGTGTGCACCCACGCAAAGAATGCCTTCCTTTTCATTCTGGGGCTGTCGTGCAACAGCACTTGGGTAAATGTCAGAAAGTTGGAGGCGCTGAGCTGGGTGCGTCAATGTTTCTCTGGGTGCATCAGTGTTTCTCTGGGTGCGTCGTGGGCTACCCCCCCCACAGGGCTGCCTGCTGGGGGGCGTCCCTCAGACAACCGCTTGTCCTCTGTCCGTCCAGAGGCTTCACTTTTCTCCCTCAGCCTTCGAGTGACATTGTCTTCTCAGTGTAAAAAATACACATTTTATTTCGCAAGCAGCATTATTGCTACAGCGTGAGCGGAGTATCGGAAATCATCACTAAAGTAGACCCCCCAACCCCAGTCTGATTTCACCAGTCCCACAGGTTACCTGTGTTCTTTTCTTCCCTAACCCACGTCCTGCTCTGACCTTGTTCTTCTGTGTGCGGAGATGACCTCACGTAACGCTGCTTAGAAACGATGGCTAGCGTGTTCTGCAGGGCAACTTAACCTTCAGGCACAGCATCTCCATGGTGGCCCAGGGTCCTCCCAGCCGTGCTTCCACCTGCATTTCTGTCTTCCCTTCCGTTCCACGAGCAGTAGGTCGTTCATCACTGATTGGCTGTTTCTGCCGTCATCCGGTGCCCTGTGTTTCCACGTCGCTTCCCAAAGGGTCCCAGAGCATCCCTGTTGGTGGTGTGCGCCTCCCCGCCCAGCTCAGGTGCCCCAGCACCAAGGACTTATGTTCCAGAACCTTCTGGCTGCTTGCTGCAGTGGGGTCTCTTTCTCAGGTGTGCATTTCTTTCTTCTCTGAGGTTCGGGGCATTTGGTGGGGAGGATTTACGAAGAAACGTGGCTGGGCCCTTTCTGCATGCACCCTCCTAGGGCTGTGACCACTGGCATCGAGTGGAACAGACTTCTGACCAAGGAGGGAAAGCCTGCCTTGAGATCGTGAGAGCCTTCTGCGTTTATGTGGAGAGACCTTCCCCGGGGTTCTCTGTGAGAGCCTTGGTGCACAGCAGGGGGCATCTGTGTGGGGATTCGGGCCTTGGTTTTGCCAGGACTGCAGTGCACAGTCATGCTTGAACTTGTCTTCCCTGCCCTCCATGTGTCCCAGCAGCTGTCGGCAAAGGCGTCCACGGGGGCCAGCTGTCCAAAGGCAGGCCCACCAGTGAGGGCAGGAGTGCCCCGGCCTCCGCTCGGCTGATTCACTGGGAGGTGAATCATTGCTGGTCCGGCAGCCAAGGTCCTTTGGCTTCAAAAGTCACACAGCGGTGGAGGGCTGTGTTTATGAGGGAGCACAGACGTAATTCTTGATTTTAGAAGGAAGAAAATGTGACTCGAGGATCAGTTTGGCTTTGCAGCAGATTCTCTCGGGAGGGCTGGGGAAAGATCTTAGTAACCGTCTTCTTCCTGTGCCTTCCGGCTGCAGGGGAGGGAACTGAGGCCCAGGGAGAGGATGACTGTGAACACACGGGTTCTTAAGGTATAAAGGACGTTCACAATTTTTTCTGAATTGTCTTTTAATTCAGTGAAGAGTGATCATAGTGACATGGAAGAAATGGGACTCCGTGTGTGACATAAGGGAAACCTGCATCTTTGGTGCTACCGAGTAAGATCTTTACTGGGGAAGCACTGGGACTTGACATTCTCCATCTGCAGGGGCCCCAGGAGATCAGGTTATGTTGCAGATCCGTCTGAGTGCAATCCTGTTTCCCTGACTTTGGATAGGAAGCCAGAAACTGAGAAGCACACTGTTGAAGCATGTCTTAGACATAGACTTTGTTAAACACGGCTTCTCTTCCCAGTAGGTCCCCGGTCTGAGCCAGCATGCATATGTGGCCCTTCTGCGCCCTGTGATCATCCCCTGAGGGAGAACTGATCATCTAATCAAAGCAAGCAGAGGACAGGGCTTCAGGGTGCCTTGGTTTTGTGCTGTGTTACAGGAGGTCTGGAAAGGGCAGGAAGGCGGCTCCCCCAGCCATGACATCGGAGTGCCGGGCTGCAGAGCAGGGTTCACATTCTGGAAATGGGGAGCTTGTTAAGCCGTGCGGAGTCAGCCTTGCAGGTGTCACGGGGCTCTTTGGGCTGCTCCCACTGCAGGTGGTTGGGGAGTACTGGATGGAATCCTCGGAGGCAAGATGAGAGGCTGGGAGAAGAAATCCTGGAGCACAGTTAGATTTCTTCCAGATGAGATAATACGGAGGAGGAGTGGGAAGGAGGACACAGCACGCTGCCAGTGCGTTCTCTTTCCCTCTTCACGGTCATGTGGCATGTTCACTCATACGTGTGTGTCCCTGGGGACTTCTCCTGAGCATTCATTGTTGTTTGCCTCTCGGACATGCTGATGCTTACACAGGCGTTTCCAAGGAGTCTACACCCTGCAGCCACAGAGGAGTGCCCCGTTAATCGGAGAGGAGCTCATGATTGTGTTCGGCTCTGGAATAAATGGTCTGCTCACAGAGCCTGAATCCCCCAAGCTGGAGATCAGCTGTAGTCTCTCCACTGGGAGGGAATCATTCAGTCCGTGTTGAATAAGCAGGAGGCGAAGTGGGGTCAGACACTCAGTGCACAAGGTGATCTCAGAGAAGAGGTTGGCTGAAGGGGCTCTGGGATTTGACCCATGACCCGAAATGCAGCACAGTGGACTGTGGTGGCGAGGTCCTGCCACGTGGTATCACATCCATCAGTACATTGTGACCTGTCGATTGAGATTTCTGATAGATTGGCTTATATGGAGATATTTTTTTGATAGTGTGTCATCGTTCTCTCTTTGCAGAGGGACTTCTGCAGAGCACACCAACCTGTAGTGGGACACCGCTGATCGGGGTGCAAGGCCCCCAATCTTAGCCGTGTGCACTGCCACGAGGCCCACACGGTGGTGTGAAGGGTGAAATATCGTGAGCTGTGCATGAAATAAAAGGTGGGCGCACGAAACTGTGCTGAGGTGCTCACTGAGATAGACTCAGCCAACATGAGAGGAGGTGAGGGAGCGAGTTCGTCCTGTCCTGGAACGTCAGCCCCGGCTTGGCATCCGACAGTGAGTCGTCCAGCAGCACAAAGGGGCGTGGCTTGTTTGTGTTTTCAGGTGCCAGCTAAGGGTTTGGTCACAAGTGCATGCAGATGAGTTTTGTAATTATTGTCTTGACAGCCCATTGCAGCCTGCCTGCCATTAAAGTATTTAAGTGACTTGCTGAGCAGGGAGAAAATACTTACCCCAGGGCACCTGAGTGACGTGAATGTCTCCACCCAGATGGGAGGCCTTTGAACCTGCTTTATAGAGCTTTTTAGTTGAGGAATCACATTGTAGTGGTCTGCAGAAGAAATCCTGGTGTTAACAGCGGAATCTTACATCTGGAATGAAGTTCTGCCATGGTTTAGTCTGATCTCATCATTGTTTTATTGTCCAGGACCTGACAGTGTGGTGGTGGGTGGCTGGCATCTCTCCCCTGCCCCATCGTGGACCACACAGCCAGCCACGCATTCCCCCCACCCCCTCAGTCTGGATGAGAGCAGATTGTTGTCATTTCAGAAGAACTCAGTCCTTCAGTTAATGCCCCCCCTTCCCCCCATATGATCAAAAAAGGAGGTCAGTACCAGGGTGACTGAGATTGACACAGATGACTTCCTATCTTGAGGACAACCCCTCCCACATTATTCTTCGAAAGCCCCACACAGTCGTGGGCCGGCGTTGAGAAGGCTTTGGCTCTGTGTTCGTGGTGTCTGCCACTTCCATCTATTGCTGTCTTCCTGCAACATCCAGTCACCCCCGGCCACCCGCCCCTCCCCCTTCTCTTCACAGGGAGAGCTGCAGAGGAAGGACCGCGAAGAGTCTGCAGATGACGGTTTCGAACTTGCCTGAGTTAAAGTGCCTTAAGGCAGGCTCTGAAAGGTCGGTGGACGCGGTTACTTCTCCCTCCCTTGGTGGCATGGTTCCTCCCAAGGAAAGAGGGTTTTCCATGTGCGCCGTGAATTCAGCCAGGGCCTGAGAAGCGCACCCTCCCCTCGCCCCGTGCTGCAGCTGAAATGGGGAGGGACATGTTGGCCCGTGCCCGTAGCCCTCCTCAGAACAGCCTCCCCTCCTCCTCTGTGTTCGCCATCTCTTAGGTCCGGAGCCCGGGTTTTGGAGCCAGTCTGACCTGAGTTCAGACCCTCCTGCTCTGCTCTGTGACTTGAGTGACTCCTGCTAAGCCTCTAGCCTGTTGTTCGGAAAGGTCGGAGGGTAGCGGTGCCTGCTCCGGAAGCTGCCGGGACCGAATGCCAGCGTGTGTAACATGCACACGGCCTGTGCCCGCGGTGCTCTGAGCGCCCGAGCTGCATCGACTCTCCTCGTGTTACTGTTGGTCCCAGCTCTGGTCGCTGGTGTTGACACCAGCTCAGTACAGTGGCTCCTCTGATGGGATCTTGGAGGGCACAGGACAGCGTGACTTTTGTGAGAGTCCCAAAGGAGGGTAGTTAAACATTTTTGAGAACGTTTATTTAAAACCCCTGAGCTAGATATGTACTGGAATTTCGTTGTATTGTTGTTTAGGGAGATGGGCAGAGGGCTCCCTGGAGGACTTGGTGGGGCGGAGGGGAACGTCAGTTTTTCCTAACCCAGAGAGTGAGTCTAGCAGAGAGGTTTTATTTTTCTATGACAAACTAAGTCCCAGTGACCTTTTGGGTGCAGCTCTGTGTCTGCTTCCAAAGATTATAATTTTTCCATTATTCCATCCTTGACTTTGTCACACTTTAAAAGCCTCTCATACTTTTATATGTCTTTGTAAAACGTGTTACTTTAATGATCCTTTGTATGGTGTACCGTTCTTCCAAAAATGAGGGAAATGAGGGAGGGTGGGGAAAAAGAACATTTGGCTTTTTACTAAATCAGTCATTTTAAGACATTTGAGTCAATTGTTTATCTAAAATGTAATCTGTTACATCTGAAATGTCAGAAAAGATATCAACACTCTGTGCTTTGGAGTGGTGCTTTGTACACGTGTGGAGAGATGCGTAAGGAGTATCTGGAGGCTTCTTGAAGCAGATTCCTGGGGCCCGAGACTCTGCATTTCTTTTAAAAAATTTTTTAAATTATTTTTTTAAGACTTATTTATTTGAGAGAAAGCGTACCTGTGCACAAGAGTGGGGGAGAGGCAGAGGGAGAGAATCTTCGAGCAGACTCCCCGCTGAGCTCAGAGTGCAATGCAGGGGCTCAGTCTCAGGACCCTGAGATCATGACCTGAGCCAAAACCAACAGCCGGACACTCAACTGACTGAGCCACCCGGGCGCCCTGAGACTGCATTTCTAACCCCCATGCCATGTACTCTGTAGATGCTGCTGGTCCGGGGACCACATGCCAAGGAGCACTGCCTGGAAGTTCCATGATTTCAGAGAGTACTATGCAGTGCATCATGTGTCATTCATTTAGGGATCTGGGGTGTGCCTAGGCATCATGGGTGATGAAAAGGAAATCAATTAGAAATACTTCAGCTCTTCCATTAGCTCATAGGCTAGCTTCCCTTGTTATTTATTCTGGAGTGCCTCTTATATCAAAGTAGTGGCTTTTTAATTTCGAGCTTGGGTTAATTTATGGAGTTTTCTGAAGCAACAGAATTCAGTAAATCAAACTGGATGACCATGGTGGTAGGCAATCAGAAAAATGTCTTTTTGATTGGAGCATGATCTTTGGATGAAAAAGATGAAAATAAGCATGGATCAGATCTTGGGGGAGTGAGGATGTTGGCAGGGAGTCCCTTGCTGCTCTGGGAGCTGGGTTGGTTTGTGGGTTCATTCATTCACTCATCCCCCTCCCTCCCCTACTCCTTCCCCCATCTCTCATTGTCCCATCTGTCTGTCCATCCATCCACTCATCTCTCCATCCATCCGTCCGTCCGTCCGTCCATCCATCATATTTTGTTGTTCTCCACGGCAGCTCCAGGCACTGGGGGTACAACAGAGGAGAAAGAACATAAACTCTGCATGTTAACGCTGAGGCATGCAGTGGTGCCTTCTGGGGTCCTGGGGGTTCTTGAACATGTGCTTGCCCTCCACCCTTCCCACCCTGCTGCTCTGAGGAGCACCTGGCATATAGCACACAGAATACTCAACGTGAAAACAAGTACCAATTTTCAAAGTAGAAAAAGAGTGTGATTTCTGCAAATTACAAATCTGTGACCTTAGCTTCAAATGCATCTAAAAGTCTAGAAAAACTTTATTCTAGCCTGTGCCCCAGCCAACACAAGATGGAAATGAAACCACTGGATGGGTAATGCCAACAGGAGAGAGTTTTGCTACTGCTAAGGATACTGTGCCCTGATTCTTCACATCAGCAATATTCTTAAAATTCTTTATTTTTGATGGACTCTGATCCCCATTTTGACAAGTTAAGGAAAACATATTTGCAGGGAATGTTAAAAATGGAATGGACAGAACCCAGCTAATCTGAGATGTCGTTATTTGAGCAAATAAGCAAACGTTAACACCACTGATGACAATGACATAGAAATACCCATTTCTATGGCCTTATTGTGGGGGTGGGATGGGCTGTTACCAGTAGAAGCTTGTGTGTTTGTAGGCAAGGGTACAGGGGTAGGCAACATTGAGCCCCCCCACCCTCCCAGGGATGGAGTTGAAATCGTTCACCTTTTTTAGAAAGCAGTTTGGAAATGTTGAATCAATGAAAGATTCCTACACTGGGACCTGGGAATTATGTTTCTAGGAATCCAAGCTAAAGAAATAGAGACTTTCACAGTGATTGATGGGTCGGTTTATATTTTTACCCTGTCTTGTTCCAGAAAGGATATAAAACAGCCTACAGGGATGGGCGGGTATTTAAAGGCAAGATACCATCTCTGAAAATGTCTTCTTTTGATGACAATTAGTCTTACATCGCACCGACTGTCTTCTAGTATGAAATGCTTAAGGTTTAGAGCACCCTGTCTTTTTGAACTTGATTTTTTAATGGTTATTTAATTGGGAAAGAAATACAGAATGATGCTAACCGTACGCCATACCGAAGGGGGTTGGCTGACCTTCATTTTACAACATACCTTGGCTGGGCAAGAGACTCACTGACCCGCTCTCTAGATGGCGGAGGAAAGGGTCTTGGTGAGTTCCCTGGTTGACATGCTTCAAGCTCGCCCCCACCCTGGGAGCTGCCCACCTGACCCCTGTGGCTGGGCCCTGCTTCCACGTTTATCAAGGACACTCCCCGGGCCATCTGGTCACTCTCCAGCCTCTGTCTACCACAGGCTGAGGTTCTGCCCTCCCAGCCTGAGGCCCTCCCCTGAGTCCCTGTGTCCCTGAGACTCCCTGCCTCTTACACTCACCCAACCTTGAGGAACTGCCCTAAGTAAGTGAGCTGGTCACGTATCTGTGGGGTGACGACACTGATCACACCTGAAGAGAACAACGCTCTACTGGGGGTTGTGGGAGGGGCGCACATAGCAATGCCAGAGATCCCCAATGTCATTTCATAGAGCTCGCTGAACTCCAGGAACGAATAAGAGCAGGAAAGATCCCAGTTCCTCCACCCATGACAAGCATGGAATGGCAGCACAGCACCGAGAAGGAACAGAGCCTGGCTTTGGAGGCGGCTGACCTGGCTCCACATCCCTCACTGTCCCCTTACTAGCTCTCTGGCCCTGAGAGAAGTCTTGACCTCTCAAAGCCTTTTCCTCCTCTGCAAAAAGGAAATTGGACCCAGCTGCTGCACGGGTCACCCTCTAGCTTTGTTACTTAAGGAAAAGGGGTGTGGATTCACTGGTTTCTTCTATGTGATCCCTTCCAACTTTTCATGTTATTGGATGGATTCAGTAGTAAAGGGGAAGCTTTCCAAGAAGGGTTTTAAAGGTGGTCAGCAAGAGCAGACTACAGAGATGGCTTTTTAAATCAGTTATATTAGAGCATAAACAGAATTGTTGAAAAGCCAGCCTAAATCCAAGTTTAAAAATTAAAAATAACCTTTCCTTTAAAAAACAATGCAAGTCAATTTTTTAAAAATAATTTTATTGATTTATTTGACAGAGAGAGAGCACACATAGGGGGAGCAGCAGACAGAGTGAGGGGGAGAAGCAGGCTCCTTGCTGAGCAGGGATCCCACGTGGGGCTTGATCCCAGGACCCCGGGATCAGGACCTGAGCCGAAGGCAGACGCTTAATGACTGAGCCACCCAGGCTCCCCGAAGTCAATTTTCTTTTAAAATTTTTATCAAGGAGCCCAGTGCAAGGCTTGAACTCACGACCCCAGGGATCAAGACCTGAGCTGAGATCAAGAGTCGGATGCTTAACTGACTGGGCCACCCAGGCGCCCCAACGATACAGTCGAATTTAGAAAATACAGAGGAAGAACCAGAAGAGAAGTCTTAACAGTTACTGGGAGGAGATTAGAATCCCTGTTCTCTAGCTGCATATTTCAATCTGGACTGAAAGGAGGGCTTTTGAATAAATGTCATGCGGGCTCTTTTTCCTTCTGCTGCTGCTGCTTCTCCTCCTCCTCCTTCTTCTCCTTCTCCTTCTTCTTCTTCCCTGGGCCTCCGTGTATAGCATGTGAAGTGGTTGACAGGAGCCCCAATTGATTCTTCTCTGCCCAATAATGTGTTCATTGCGGTGGCATTTCCTGGACAGCTGGGGTTGCTTAACTGTGTAGCTACAATGCTAAGATGAAGGAAACAGATTTTCCAGTTGAATGTTTTAATACATGACGGGAAAAGGGACACCATAAACCACATCACGTACACTGCTGATGGTGTGAAGAGAAGAACGATTTTAATAGGTACGTCACTGTCCCAATGTGGAGACCAGAATAAAGAGTGGTTCACCCAACTGAAGGTCGTCCTCAGACCTCCGTGCGTGGGTTTAGCAGAGAGGAAGTGATCTCAGGACAGTGATACATGACAAGTGACAGGAGCTGGATATTTGTGGTCAGTCGTGCCCCTGGGCCAGGTCCTGAAGGTGAACCGCTCTCGTCTTAACCCCCAGGGCTTTCTGAGGACCTTCCCCTCTCTTTCCTTCCCGCGGGACAGTGCTTGTTGGTAATTTCCTCTGAAAAGTCTCCGTCATGCGTCTCCACTGTATTTTCATGGAGGCAAATGGTCTCAAGAAAATTAGAATAAAAATATCCAAACCTATTCTGTCAGAATCTCTGGGCTGCTTCTCAGGGCTATCTCGGGAGCAAGTTGAAACATTTATAAGGAGTAAGCAGTGCATTTTCAGTTCTAATGTTCTGTCTTTGTCACTGGGATTTGCATTCCTATAGAAAGCCCAGCAAACTTGGAAAGAAAATGACTTTCTGATGGAATCATATAATTTCAAACAAAGCTATTTCACGAGTAAGGAATATTAATTACTGTACCCAGAGTGATCCCCAGGTTTTGTGTTTGTGTTTGTTTTTTTTTTTAGTTTTGTGTTCACAGAAACATTGGTGCATTCCATACAAGGTCAACATAGATTTAAAAGCAGACATACACTTTGAAAATTTATTCATGCTGGAATCGTGAACATGGAATTAATTAAGTGTGCAGAAGCTGGAAGATAGAAGGGTCACTGCCTCCATTTTTGTTCCGTAAAGCACTTTATTCCACTGGGACGTCATACGTGGCTGTGGTGCGTGGTATATGCTTTCTTCATGGTGTGTATTAATAACCTGAGGAGGTGGAAGCCGGGACAGATATAAAGCCGGAAAATGACGTGTCCTGAATTTGTTTCTAGGAACGGTAATCCTAACGATGCCCGGAGATCTCTTCGGAAGTCATGGCATCATATCTCCTCCCAGCCTTGATGGCCTCACTTCTCTGTTATTTTTGTCCTTTTCCCTTTATTTCACCACTATTAAACTCCCCACCCCCAGTTTCCAAAGTGAAAGCTGATGGAGATAATGGAACAGTGCTGAGTGCTTTTAGCTGATGAACTGGTAACAATTAAAATGTTGTTCAGGTGGGGCTGTGTGTGAGTCTGGTCCCCAGCAAAGCAGCTACATTTCACAGTCACAGAGCAGGTGGTTTTCATGTTGCTCTCCTGGTCTCCTTGGAGCCAGATTCCTTACTTTGTGGGGAAGTGATCTCCAGTATCATATATATGTTTGTGTGTGTGTGTGTGTGTGTGTATTTGTGAAACATTTCAAAAAAGTATAATTTATTCATGCTTGAGTTTGTTCGGTGGAGATTTCTAAGCTCCTGTTTTTCCTGCCCTAGTGAGGCTCTGTGCTGCAGGCTCTGGGGGAATCTCTGGTGGGAAAAGATTCTGGTCTTGGATCTGGACCAGCAAGGCTGGACAAACTTTGCCGGGCATGTCTTTTCCTTCTCTGCAAGGAGGTTCTCGTTCTTTAAGACCCCAGCATGACCCAAGACTGCGGCCCCTGTTCCCACTGGCCGGGGGGGGGGGGGGGGGTTTGGGGCGCTCCTGCTGATGATTGCTAATGAGGATATCACGCAGGAGAGGATATTGCTTTCATTTATCTTGGTGTCTAATTACCACCATGGAAACGGATATTCAGGTCTGAAGGAGACACATCTCTGTAGAGCTGTCATCATATCCTTGTTTCTAGAGCTACATTAAAAAAAAAAAAAAAACAAGAGAGTTTCAAGCTTGAAATCTTGATTTGTATATGTTAATAATGCAGTTTAACATATTGGCGTAAAGGAAGCAGAGCCTTGGGTTCAGCTTTGGGCTAGAGCTCTGGGGTTGACATTGCTGACCACACACGCGGACGATGGTTTAGTAGTTGAGCAAGACACGCCTGGTTTAGGTGAATGCAGTGAAGTATTCCTGTGAAAGACAGAAACGCAAACTGATCCCGGCTCACAGGCGTGCGGTTAATTCTTGGTTTCTGCGAGAGGATGGCAGGGAGACTGAGTGGTAGGGTCCCTACTTTCATTCGGAGGGGGCTCTACTTTCTCATCGTCATCCTCGAGGGAGAGCTGGTCTCCCAGTCCTGAGCTTCTCACCGACTAGTAATCGTTCTTGCAGTTGGGGCTCTGGGCAGCCCGGGAGCTAAGCTGCACATTGCAAGGCCTGTTAATGATGGGGTTGCTTTGAGATTTTACTGAAAAAAAAAAAAAAAATGCCTTTTCTAACTCCAAATATGACTGTTACACACCAAATGCTCCCCTTACTTTAAGAATTGGTATTTGCTAATCTTGATGGCGCAGTCATGAGCTGAATGGTGTTCTCCCAGAATTCGTATGTCTGAGCCCTAACCCCCTCCCCCGCAGCATGTCAGAATATGACTGTGGAGACAGCCTTTAAAGAAGGCATTAAGTTAAAATGAAGTCACTAGGGTGGACCCTAATCTAGTGTGACAGGTGTCCGTAGGGCACGGACATGGAGGCACTACCATGAGAAGACTAGGGGGAGACACCATCTACAAGCCGGAGGGAGGGAAATCAGCTCTGCTGATACCTTGACTTCAGATTCTACCCCCTAGAACTCTGAGAGCATAAATCCCTGTTGCTTAAACCCCCCAGTCTGTGAGACTTTGTGATGGAGCCAGAGCAGACTATGAACTTTGAAATGGTTGTCTTGGTAGTCAAGGGCATTAAAACCTTGGTGGCCAATGAAATATTTATGGAAAATTTTCCTGTACACTTTTACCCCTTTTGTAAAGGGTTTTTGCTTGTTTGTGCAACCTCTTCTATTAGCAGACCATCTTTGGTTACTAGAAATGACGAGGTTTTGCTTTAGAAATTAACGCTGCTGACGCTACGTGTGGAGGCACTGAGTTGACGGACCTTGAAAGGTCTGCATGTCTTCTGAGAAATGCTCAGTTTTCCAAGCGCCCGGGCCTTTGGACTGATCTAATTATATCCGGAATGTGTCTGATGGTAAGAATTTATGGCTTATTTATAAGTGAGTATTTCCGTTTTAGGGAAGAGAGGTGGAAAATTGGCAGACTTTCCTGTGACCTTCCAGGGTCACGGTCAAGGGCAGGAGGGGGAGGGGTAGGAGGGCACTGGGGGCACTGGGTGGAGAGCCCAGAGAGGGCTCCCAGGTGGGGGTGGGCCCAGCAGATGGACTGGGCAGTGATTTGGGGCCACACTGCTGTTTCTGCCAGCCGGGGCTGCCCTGGAGTCTTGGGGGGAAGCAGAAACCAGCTTCTGCTGGCGTTAGCTGAGGATTTACTCATCTTTCCAGGAACTCTGGAAGGAAAGCAGAGTCTTGACGGTGGGATTTGGGGATAATACTAATCTCAGGACTGGTACCTGATCCAAATAAAAAAGGAGCCTGTCTTACCCCAGTTTGGTCTGCCTTGATCTTTCAGTGCTCCATCCCTCCGAAGTAGGACGAGGAGCGTGTGTGTGTGTGTGTGTGTGTGTGTGTGTGTGTGTGTTTTAACCACCATTTCTGCCTGCCTGCTCCCAAAGCATTTTACACTTTGCTCTCCTTTCCCTTCCCCCCTTCTCTCCCTCCCTCCTCACCCCCACCCCTCAAGCAGAGCGGAAGGACGTGCTCTGACTTTCTCCAGCAAAGCCGTTTCACAGTTTTATTCATGGCACTCTGCCTTTGTGGCCTCCCTCTGCGGATCCGGAGACCTGGCTGGGCTGTCCCTAGAGGCAGGCTGCATGCAGGGGCTGCAGGCCGGGGGGGCTGGTATCAGCCATCCCCCTTGGGTGGAGTTTGAGATTCTCTGAGAGGCTCTGGGCAGTGCTGGGTTCCAGTGCAGCTCCACCTCTTACCATGAGATCCAAGGGCACCTTTTCTACCTGTCTGTGATGAAAACTTTCTACATCTGTAAAAGAGGTATAATAATAATACCTACCTCATAGGAACATTGGAGGAATAAACTGAATTAACTGAATTAATATCTCTGAAGTGCCTCCAGCTGAGCCTGGCCTTGGCATGCCCTCCTTAGGCCTGGTCTAGGCCAGGTTAGAAAGGGGAGCTGAGAGTTGGACTGGCTGAGCCTTGAGGCCCATTGATAGGGGCCAGGACTGCAGAGGGAGGGTCGGGGCAAGCAGGCTCCTGGGGAGTCTAGGCAGAAGTGCCAGAAGGTCTAGGTTCATGGTGGGGCTGCTGATGACCTGGTGCCCTTTAAGCCCAGGCTAACCCTCTCCCGTAGGTGGTAGCCTCACACAGCTAGGCTTTTTTGGGCCTGTGAATTCTCAGTCAGTGTAAAACACTTTTTCTCTCTCTCGCCTGTAAGCCAGTAGGTGAGCTGAAGGTGTGCTATGTGCCTGGCCTGTAAAGCGTGGCCACACCAGTGCTGTGCGTTCCTTCTCAGGAGTGAGGCTGCCTCTGGCCAGGCTGGCAGAGTGTGGACCCAGGTGACCTGTGTGTTGCACAAGTGGTGTGAGCAGGCGGAGGCCCCATGTTTATCCCCTTGTCTTGGCATTCCGTGGCATCCTGTGAATGCTGGGCCGTTCTGGAGCAGTGGTGTGCGACGGTGGGGAGTCTCGGTAGGCTTGCTTGGGTAAATGGCCATCTCAAGTGTTACATTTCCTTGCATACAAACTCCTGATTTCCTGGAGCATTCTTCCGGAGAAAAAGTCCTTTTGTGTGAACATCCTGTTGCCCAGTGTCACTTCTTCCTGCCCAGAAACGTCCAGTACCAGCTGTTACTTCTCTGGAAATTCTTTGACAGTCCGGCCACAGTGCGGTGGCATTTGCACACCCGAGCGCAGCCCTTCTTGTGGGTGACTTCCCAGGGTGCGTGCCATGTGCAGGGTTCCCCCCGCAGCTCCGGACAGCTTCCCTGAAGGTGCCATTTGAAAAAGGAAAACCAGGATTTTGAGAACTTCTAACTGCCAGCTGCCAAGGGCCAGGCCATTAGATGCTGGCATTAACTCTGGGGTAGCCCCATTATTAGCCTTCCTTTTAAATAGTTCTAAGTTATTTCAAGTGTTCTGGCTCTTTTTTTTTTCTCTTTTAAAGATTATTTATTAGAGAGAGGGAGCTCACATGAACAAGGGGAGGGACAGAGGAAGAGGGAGAAGCAGGATCCCAGCTGAGCAGGGAACCCGATGCGGGACTCGATCCCAGGACCCTGGGATCATACCTGAGCCGAAGGCAGATGCCTAACCCACGGAGCCACCCAGGCGCCCCTCAAGTGTTCTGGTTCTTAATGAGTATCCTGAGCCCCGGAATCAATGGCATGCATTTCCTTCTATGTCAGTGAAGGCTCAGTGCCCTGCAGGTAGCCCTTGCTAGTGGAATCTTGGCCACCCACTGACCACCCCCATCCTGGGATGGCGGCTGCTTTTGCATAGTCAGCATGGCCCAGGTTAGAGGGTGGGCAGGGCAGGAGCCTTCCTCGGAGGGCTTGCTCGAGGCTCCAGAGCTCTCCCTCCTGACCAGCTCTGAGGTGAAGCCACTGCTTCCCTAGGCAGTCACACTCTGGAAACTCCCCACCCCCAAGCAAGGCTGCAAGGCCACTGAAGGAGGGGTGCACTCTCACAGGGGCGGCCACCCAAAATCAGCCGCGGTGAGGATTTTTGTGGCCAGGGGAAGAAGTGAATCACCCTCCTCTCCAGGCCTTTCCCTAACCGCTGGAGACTGCGTACATAAACTTCTGGGGAGTGGGGGGCTAGCAGTGTAAACAGGGCCGTCAGCCGACCTCTGCTGCTACTTTCAACATGAGAGAGAAGCTGCTGCTCCTTTCCAGAACTGATCTTGAATCAGCTGCCTGGTTGGTAAAGTTAACCACCAGGCAGCATTTATTAAGGAGAGGCAGGGAAGGAGCATGATAAGGCCTATGGTTGAGAAAGATGCTGATCCCGTGTCAAGGACCCTGGTCTTCTGGGGGAGCTGGTTACGTAAAGGGCAAGTGTCAGGTCAGAGCTGAGGGACTGTTACTGAGAAGGGGTGGCCCAGGTGTGCCCTGGTGGGAGAGAGGGAGGCCCAGGCCCCAGCCATGAGTAGGACTTTACCGATCCTGCCAGCCCCAGCAGGAGGCTGTGGGGAAACGGGCTACGGTGCCATCGGGACTGGGCAGGAGTTGGCTGTGTTGGAATGAACGATCTTGGGAGGCAGCAGGCAGCACACATTTGTCCTAAGCACTGGGACAGAAGCTTCATATACATCATCTCATTTGATTGTCAGGTCTCCTCTGTCATCACAGCCTTACTGCCAAGTGAAACTGGCTCAGAGACTCAAGGTCACTTTCCCGAAGTCACATGGGGTTTGCATCATTCTGGCCTTCGAGCTCAGCCCCTTAGCCACTCTGCACAGCAGGGGTGGCTGGGGCCGTCTGGGGCCTAGCATGCCAGTTAAGGAGTGGGCATTCTGTTCTGCAGGTGACAGGGAGGCTCTGAGTGGAATTGTGGCCTCCAGCTTCCGTCACGGCGCAGAGGCTGGCTGTCCGCTAGCTCTGGGAATCCAGTGAAGGATGAAGAGGATGGACTGTGAAGGGAGGAAGGGGAGTGCATGCTCTGGGAGGCCAGGGAGCTTGGGAGGGGGCCAGAGGGCACACAGAGGGAGGAGAGGCTTTTGTTTCTGTTTTTTATTAAGTGGGAGATAATTGAGTATTTTCCGTGCTGGCTGAAGGACAGCAGATGACTGTGATGGATGGTACATGGTCGGTTTGCCAACCCTGAGCGGGTGAGGCGAGTATGGCTGGGAGGCCCAGAGCGCAGCATCTTTAGGTGTGTGGTACCCCCATGTTTTCAGGGCAGGCTACAGGCTTGGAGAGTTGGGATGGGAGTGTGGGGGACCAGCGCTGCAGGGAGGGCCTGTAGGGTGCTGGCACCCAACCCCCCAGCTGTGTGAGCATCTGCACTGGGGCCCCGTGTTGTAGACTCAGGACTCCCACACTTGAGCACTGGTCTGGTGGGCTGGAGTTTGGTTGGAGCCACCTTTGTGGGGGGGCAGGTGGGGGTCTCAGGGGCATCAGGCCCCAGAGCAGTGGGTGGAGAAGACAAGGGGTGTGCCTTGACCTTTGCTGGATAGAGAAGGGCCTGGCCTGCAGATTGGAAAGGACAGGGTGTGTTAAGCGAGCCTCCTGACAGCAGGAGTGGACGTGCTAGAAAGAGGACAGCTGTTGTGGAGGGTTTTGGCCCAGGAGGGGACAGTTGGAGGCCAGGATTGTGGGGCAGCACAGTCCTAGGTAATTCAAGGGCGTGACCTTGGGAGGAGGCCCCAGGAGCTAGTGAAGGGAAAGACCACCTGCGTGCAGGAGACAGTGTGGCCTAGCTCTCCACATGGATGCCGCACCCCTAGGCACCTCCTTTGGGGTGTTTGTGAGGCAGTGATGGGAGGACGCGTGCCCCGGGGCCTGGCACGTACATCCCCATTCTGTGCATCCGCTCACTGCCAAGCCCCCTGGCAATGTCTTAGAAGGTTCTAGGACTTTGTAATTCGGAGTCTTTTTGGGCTGCCTTCGATCCACTGACACTGGTGTCTGTAGCTGGGTGGATCGGGCCACGAACCTCCTTTTCCAGACTTGACAGCTTTTGTGTTGGTCCCTGACCAGCCACATCGCTGTCATCAGCAACACTCCTAGGAACAGAGATGATGCTGGAGGGGCGGGTCAGTGACGGTGTCGGAGCCCTACAAATCTTTTGACTGTGGCAGTGTTGTTTGTCGTCCCTCCACTCTCCCTTGTGGAAGATTCTGGAGCAGGCGGTGGTGTTTTCAAGGAGGCCCGCCTAGCACAGCATACATCCTACCTCGGGGAGGCGGCCCGGGAGCTGCCTTGGCTCTCTGGCCCCCACCCCTGCTCCCTGTAGGCAGGTGGCTGATGAGCCTTGCGTGGCAAGCAGATGAGAAGACACGGATGTTTCATTTCATCTTACTGTGTCAGAACCAGTCCCCGTGACCCACTTCTCCTCTTTCTCAGGAGCTCTTATGCAAATTGTTAACAAGCAAGGGGGTGGCTGCTGCTGCCAGCGGCCTGTGGTGTGTGTGTCCTGCGCCCTGGGGAATGCGGAGCTGCTGACACATTGGCTAATAAAGGCAGGAGGTGGTCACGTGTCTCCCACTGCTGACGGGGGGGGGGTGCGTGTGTCTGCGCTTTGAACAGGCATCTTAGTCATGTTGTTTTCACCATTTAGAGAGAAATATATCAAACCTTCCAGTCCCCTGGGCACAGATAAAAGATTTCCAGATATCTCGGCGGCCAAGTCCCAAATGGGATGCAGAAGTGATAACTCTGCCAGAAATAGGCTTTTCCTGAGCTTTCCAATGGTATGGACAGAAGTTCCCAGGGCATTATTTGTGGCCGAGATTTTTTATTTTCGGAGAAGTCCTGGGCTTCACGAATCTTGTGGGGGGGGTCGTCAGTGCATCTGAAGACAAACTTGGTAAACACCCGGGAGTTGTCAGACATGCTGAGGTGGCTGGACTTCGACAGCTCGTGGTGTTTGTTTCCACCCGAGAGGCTATCGGGGGGCGGGGAGCGGGGGCATCCGTATCACACTGCCCCTGTGTGTTGGCTGTAAGGCCTGCAGGAAGATGCTCCGGCAGATGGTATCATTCGAAGAATCTCTTCCGGTCGATCCTGCGGAGGAAAACGCTGCCAGACAGGCCCGGTCCTGTGTGCCCTCGAAGACTGGGAAGATTAGGTAATCGGTAGGAATTTCTTGGTTTTTCTCCACACAGATTCCAGAGCTTCTTTGCAGCTGTCCTAGGGACAGGTGCACAGTTGTGTGTTACCCTTGATTAAATCCTTCTGATTCCTCAGCTGCGTCTCCCCAGAGCGCCGAAGGCTGGGGAGGAAAGCGAAAGCATTCCCGGGGGGGCTCGGGCCTCAGCCCACGCCCAGCACCTCAAGAGCGACGGTCAGTGGCGGAGGCCGTGGTTGTCACACAGACCACAAAGTGCGGCGTTTGCATTTGTTTCTACAAAGTAATGCTAAATATGTTTGGCTTTAATTTTATCTGAAGTCACCTTTGCCTGGCATTTAGCAAGAAAGACCACCAAGAAATGTCAGACCTTTTCCTTTGTTAGGGAGTCAGAACCCACTCCCAAGGGATTCTTACTGGCATATTTTTAAAATCAAGACTTTTCCTCCTTGGCCTATGTAAGTGGACGTGAGTTTTCAACTTGGTTTTATATGCTCCCTGTTGGCTCACGGTACCAGAGTGTGTGGAGGAGTCTCTCTCCTGTTCCCCATGGAGTAGACGTCTTCATCTGAAAAGTGGGTTGGATCAAGGTTTCTTCTAGCACTGGCTTGTGGTAATATGAATGAGTTCTCATTCTCCGAAGGTGTGGTGTCTGTGTGTAATGCCAGGCTGACCTGGTGCGGACGGAACAAAGGAGGGGACAGTGTCTTAAGGCAGCTCCAGCCCCACGCACATGTCCCAGCAGGGGCTCATGGTGGGAGCTCCCTGGAGGGCCAGCCGGTCAGCTTACCTGAGATCACAAGTGCCCAGGTGCTCTGTGGAGTCCAGGTCGGTGCTGGCCTGTCTCCTCTGCACGCGGCTCACAGCCCAAAGTCTTCAAGCACCATACTTCGGATATTTTATGATGAAAAACAACGCAGCACTGTTTTGAATTTTAAATACTTAATGTTGGCAAAACTGAGTTTTTTTGTCCCTTTCTAGCATTTTAATCACATCCATGGTACTTACTGATTTAAACTAATTGTAATTGATGGCTTATCTTTCACAGAATGAGGGCTGGTAGTGGCCTCTCTGGAACTACTGCCGTTCTCCCAGTTTTGGGAAGGATTACTGGAAATAATTGCTGCTTCTTTTTCTTTTTCTTTTTTTATATAGAGGGACCATCTAGAGGTTTTTAGTATTACATACAGAGGCAAGAGAGGATGGTTGCATCAATAAAGTAATAAAATGAAAAGTTGGAAGGACACAGGAGCCACTCCTTCCTTTTTCATGTGCGCCTGCCTTGCCTGTCCCTCCACCGGTGACATTTTGCTTCCCAGGAGACCTGTGGCAATATTTGCGCACATTTTTGGTGGTCATGACTTGGGGAGGGGTAGTGTGGCACAGGTAGGGAGAGGCCAGGGATGCTGTTCCACGTCCTCCGATATGCAGGACGGACCCTCAGTGAAGGAGGACGTGGCTCAGAGTGTCCGTGGCACTGAGGTTGACCCTGCCTGGACGAATGCCAAAACCCACCTCCTTCTTGAAGCCTTTTTTAAATCTTTCAGCTAGAAATAATCATTTTCTGCTGCCTTCTTACCTGACTCCTTCCTCTCACATGTAACTCTTTCTGCTAGATGGTGCGTTATTTAGGACACTTGTCAGGCCCCTCACCACCTCCCAGCTCCCTGAGCAGAGTGCTCTGGGCACAGTCGGGGTGCTCTGTGCTGCTGTGTACCTGCTGGAGAGCAGAAAATGGATGAGCAGGTGGGTTTCTTGCTGTCCTATTGGAGGCCGCCGAGTGCCAGGGCCCACGTTTCTGATGCGCCTCGCAGAATCCTCGGCAAGCAAAACGGCCCCGCACAGGTGTGCTCGCGAGCATCAGCACCTTGTCTGTTCCTCTGTCGTCCAGCATCGGGGGAGGGCTGCCCAGAGAAGCCCTTTGTTTGCGGGACACTGAGCTGGGCTTGGGGCACTGTGGATCAGGGTTGGGGGGGCATTCTCTCATGCCTCCTCCGCCTGCCCCCTTCCTACAGAGGCACCCGGCTCCTGGCCTCCTTGTACAAAACTGCCTGATTCTCTGATCCACAGATACCTTCAGATGGGGTGTGGACTAAAAAAGCCCCTTCCTTCCTGTAAAGTCTCACCAGAGTTGGTTTTGATAAGTAGTTGCGGACCTTTTCCTCTGATTCCTTCTGTCTGGGGCCTGGTGGTGTTGCCCACTGAGAGGACACTGTGGGGCCTTCTGTTAAAATTGGAGAGTATGGGGCAGGTGCTGCCCTGCGACGTCCGTGTGTCCGTACACGTGGGGCCGTGAAAGGTTCTGTGGGCAGTGGAGGCATTGTTGGTCCTTGAGGAAGAATGTAGGTAGGGCCTGCATCAGGTGCTCAGGGGACCTCTTTCTTCCTGCTGGTCAGAAACATCCCGGCCTTAGGGACCCAGCGCACTGGCGGCCCTGTGACTTTTCAAGTCCTTATCTCTTTCATGGCTCTTCTTTTAATTTTCAGCTTATAAAATGAGAGAAACGGGGCCCCTAATGAGTTCAGCCCAGGCAGGGCTGATGGCAGAGTCGCTGGTCTGCAGAGGCTGAACGTCATGGTAGGTCTGAGATCAGAAAGCATTCCTCCCGTAGTGATCAGTCCGGACTGGAGTCTTGTGCCAAAAGGTAAATCCGGAAGGTGTTGCTTTAGCACACGTGCCTTTCTTTTTGCTTTTATCTGTATCTTTCAGTCAGTCCACTGTCAGAAAACAGTCTTTAAAGTACCCCATGAACTGGGGGAGGTGCTTTGTTGCCCCTGGGGTAGGCATGTAGAGCCTGGCAGGGTCAGTGGTTGGCCCATGGCAGTGGTCCACACACGTGGTTCTGCTAAGATACTGTAAATGCGATCACTGGCTGGCAAGTTCTGTTACTTGGAAAGTCAGCTTGTGCACCAGATGGCTCTGCTGACTACCAGAGATTTCCTTTAAATAAGGCTTATCAGCTCTACTAACACTTGAGAAATAATATTCTCATGGAGGTGGTTTATAGATAGCTAGAAATGGCCCAGGACAGGGAAGTCATGGGAGGGTGGCCGGAAGATCCCATAAACCCAGACTGGGTGAGGAGAGCCAGCTGCAGGAGGCGATGAAATGGGGGTAGGTAAGGCTGTCTCCCATTCCTGGCTCCCCTGCAGTGTTGACGCTTTACCTGCCTCCCTGCTATTTGGTTTTGATGGAGTAGTGAGATCAACCACAGGCTTTTTTTTTTTTTTTTTTTAATAAGCCAAAATGGTGATATAGTCAGAGGCACAGAAAATTTTAAGAAATGATTGTCTAGAGGGGTCAGTTTCAAAAGCAGAAAAAGCATAGTGCCACCTGAACATATATAGTATAACTTTCTATTTTTAAAAGGCAGGTCTGGCTGCATAAAAGGGGATTTAGATTTTGGAGTGACAAGATCTGTCTGAGCCTCTTGATTCTTTGCATTGGAAGAGCCCATGTATCCAGGGCAGTGGGGAGAGGTGACTCTCCCTGTTTTTCAACCTAGACTGTCAGGCCTGGGGTGGAATCATTGTGATTGGTGTGGAAAAGAAATGCTTTCTCGGGAGGGGAAAGCACTGAGGGGTAGTGAACCTCTTGACTGTGGCTGGAAGAGTTTCCCTCATTCAACACCATCTGAGATTCGGAGTCATCTAAGGTGGATCAAATGGAATCTTCTACTCTGCAGACTGCGTCCTCCCACGGCAAAGTGCAAACTCTGGGCTGGATTCTAGACAACCCAACCGGCAGGAGTGGGAAGACACAAGCAGCAGTTCAAGATTCCAGCTCTTAAGGAATGCTATGTTACTTTTTACCTTTGGCTCAGATAACAAGCAAGACCTATGTCTTAATTATGAGCCAATTTCGTAATAAAATTCATCTCAATATTTGAAAGTTACCTTGGTCTTAAAAAGTGAGAGTGGATCCCAGGCTAAGTTATGAGCCCTGGGTTCTGATCCCAGCATGGCCCCTAGCAGAGAGGTCCCTGCCACTCCTCGTGGCCTGACCGAGTTCTGTTGTCTCCACTTAAAGCCAACTTGACCTTTCCACACAGCTACAGCAATGAAACGGTAGAGCCCACCCAGTGCTACTTGTGCTCACCCTGTAGATGGGCAGGCAGGCAGGGCACTGCTCTGTCCCCATCCTCTCATCTCCCTCCCAGTCTTCATGTTAAATCACATGGCCTTGAAAACACCATTGTTTCACAACTTTGTGAGTTCTTTGAGGACAGGGACTCTGCCTTCTCACTGAACCCTGTTGCAGTAGGTGTCCAACATATATTTGAAGAATAAATGAACAAATAGAAAAGTGAATGAGTAAATGGAAACTGGCTAGATGTTGATATCATTAACATTTGATTAGTGCCAGGCTCAGTAGTATTCACACGTTTCTCTCTCTCCATGGTCATCAAAGCAAATGATGCTTACGAAGACAAAAAACGCTACTGTGGCATTGGGATGGGCACTGGCAGTGTGGCCCCAGGTTCAGCAGTGAGCTGTGTAGCCTTGGGGAAAGCACCTACCCTCTCTGAGCCCTCGGCATCCACGTAACCTGATAGGCTCTAGGAACCTCATTCTGATAGCTGATTACTATCTCTTCCACTCTGGAAGTTGCTGGTTCTTGGGTCTTACCCAAGAGGGCTTTTTATCCAAACTGAAGGTAAGACTGATCTGTCCTGGGGTTCCCTAACTTTGCACTTGAGGACGTGTTAGAGGCACTGCTCTTGAACACTTGAGGGCCAGGAGTAGGTGGACAGAGCTTGCGATGACCACGCGATGGTGGCAGTGATGTCCAGGTGCAGCCACTGGGGATGGTCAAATGTGTTTTAAACTTTTTTTTTTTTAAATGACTTTATTTTTTAGGGCAGTTTTAGGTGAACATCAATATTGAGCAGAAGGTACAGAGGGTTCCCCTAAACCTCCTGCCCCTACACACGCATAGCCTCCTCCACTACCCACATTCCCGCCAGAGTGGTACATTTGTTATGATCGATGAACGGATGTTATCATGTTGTTACCACCCAGAGTTCATAGTTTCCCTTAGGGTTCACTCTTGGTGTTGTGCTTTCTGCGTATTTGGGCAAATGTATAATGACATATGTCCACTATTATGGTGCCATATAGAGTGTTTTCCCTGCTCTAAAAATCCTTTGCTCTGAAGTATCTTCTTAAAAAGAAATGGAATCACCTAGCAAGTTTTCTGATCAATCTCATTAAATCTGAATATTTAATTTCCCTCCGAGGTAAAATCCAGATTTCCTAAGCTATAACGTCCTTCATAAGAGAGATTGCCATTCATCTTTGTATCCCCTTCCGTGCTGTGAACACGGTATTTGGTGAAAGGAGGGGAAAGCAGGACTTGCAAACAGTCATGGAATCCCAGAATGATGCTTTGGTGCAAGCACTTTCCCTCAAAACAGCTTCTCCTGCGTCTTTGGCATTTCCAGGCCTAGAGAATCCTGTACAAGCATCCAGCTTGATTAGTGGACATTTTATGACATTTATGACATTTTCCTATGGAAACGTCTAAGCCAGCAAACGGAAACCCCTATGTTCAGGACATCATTAAGAACTAATAGATTGATCAACTACGTGAGAATATTGAGCCGTTAACAGGTCATATCAAGAACCAGGATCTAGAGATCCAAGAGAGGTAGTGGGTGGGGGAAATGTGATGGAAGAGAAATTCAGTGTGCAATATTTAGCACTTACACAGAATGCCTGGCACATAGTGTCTTCACTATTTCAGTCCTCTATTCAGAGTTTGGGTCCAATTTTCTCCATCCCTACCCTCCAGGTGTAAAATCTGAGATGGAAGTGGACAGGCTTGGGCAGTCAAGTCTTCTTTCCTCCTGCTCTGAACCACTGTGTTCTCCTACCTGTTACTGTCAGGGACCGTTTCCCACATCTAGGGAAAATGCCCCCAAACTATTTTAGGAGTGAAACTGCACAGTCCTTCGCTGGAGGACAGTTGTGTGAGCAGCACGTCACAGGGAAGCTGCCATCCTCGTCTCTCCCTTGCTCTCTCCATCCGGGCGTGCACTTGTACCTCCCAAGTACACGTGTAGTAACCAGTACACTTGAGAGGGGATAACAAGTACCTGAGATACCTTGCTTTTTAAAGAAGTCATTGTTTGAGCTGCATCCTCTTCAGAGCTCCAAATAAACAGGTAAGAGATGGCCCATGTCTGATTTTGCAGGTCAACCCCGGGAGTGTAGGGGCAGTGCAGGGGTAAGGGTTCAGGCGAGGTGCCAGGCCCGCCCCCGGAGGCTCCGGTCCGCGCGGCGGCGATCCAGCCCGGCGCTTCTGCCTGCCCGCCGGGCCGCGCTCCCGCCGCCGCCGCCGCGCTCCCGGGACTCGGCCGCCGGCCTGGGCGCGCGGCCCGCGGTCGCTGCACGTCGGCCCCCGCCCGCCCCGCCCCGGCGCGCATTTCCATTTTAAACCGCCGCCCGCCCGCCCCTCGGCCGCGGCCGGCGCAGCTGCCCGCGAGTCCCCGCGCAGGGAGTGGCGGAGGCTGTGGAGCTGCCGAACTGTGCAGAAAAGGCCTGAAGATGCGAGCGGGCCCCGCGCCGTAGACAATGAAGCCGCGGGCGCCGCCGCCCGCCCCGGGCCCCGCGCGCCGCGGCCGCACCTGCCGGCGAGACCTTCCCCGCGCCTGACCGCTCGCTCCCTGCCGCTCCGCCCACCCTCCCCGCCGGCCCATGGCTCGGCGCCCCGGGCCCGGACCCCCTCACTCGGGCCGCACGGCGCACGGGCCGGCGGGCGCCAGGGGTGCCGTCGTCGCAGCCTGAGCGCAGCCCTCGCGGCCAGCGGGGGGCGTGGGCCCACTCCGGGCGTGCCCGTTCTGCCGCCTCGCCCCGCGCGACCGCCCGACCGCGCGTCCCGGCCCGCGGCGCGCTGGATGCGGCGGGGCCCCGGCGGGCGGCGCGGCGGCCGCGGCCCCGGGCGACATGTACCTGCTGGACGGCGGCGGCGAGCCCGCGTCTCCGCCCGCGGACGCGATGCCGCGCGGGACGCCCCCCAGGAAGACGGTCTACCGCATCTCCGTGACCATGGTCAGGAAGGACCAGCTGGCCGCGCCGGGCCCTGGCGGCCCGGACCCGCTCCCGACTTGGAGGCCCCGGCCCACGCGCTCCCCGGACGCACCCGGGCGGCTGGTGGAGGAGGCCGAGGAGGAGGCCGCGGGCGCTGAGGACCCTGAAGGCCGCCGGCCGCGCGCCTGGGACTTCCGCACCTTCCGCACCCGCAGCACCGGGCAGCTTGAGCTCGGGCGGCTCCGGCCTTGCGCACGCGGCCTCGAGCCCACGGACCTGGCCGGCAGTCCCCCGGGCGTGGAGGAGGGGCCCGGCTCACCCGCTCCCGGCAGCCCCGACGTGGAGGGGGTCCGGGCCGCGCCTCTGCGGCGGAGCCTCAGCTTCAGGCACTGGAGCGGGCCCGAGGCGTCGCGGAGTCGGGCCCTGAGCCGCGGGAGGCGCCACAGCAGCTCCGGGAGTCTGGCCTGGGCGCCGGGTGGCGAGGCCGAGGCGGACCCCGGAGCCGCGGTGGAGCCCGCGGCTCCGGTTCAACCCGCCTCGGAGAAGCGCAACACCCTGGACGTGGGCGAGGTGCTCAGCAAGAACGATGCGCTCTCGGACTTGGAGCGCTGGGAGCGCAGCAAGAGCAAAAACCGCACGCTGGACAACAGCGACCTGCAGCGGCTGGAGCGCGCGCGGGCGGCGGCCGCGGGCCCCGGCGCCGCTTCGGAGCACCGGCTGCTGCGCTTCTTCAGCGGCATCTTCGCGCGCAGGGATGGCGCGCCGGGCGGCGGCCCCTCTCCCCGGAGCGGCGCCTCGCGGTCCCGCGGCTACTTCAGCAGCCTGCGGCGAGCCCCAGCCGACGCGCACTCGTCCAGCGCCGAGAGCATCGACGGGTCTCCGCACAGAGGTGGGCAGCGCGGCCAGGGAGGTGAGGGCAGTGGTGGGAATTGCCTGGTTCCGCAGCGGCCTGCTTAGCAGAGTACGCTGGGATTGGGGAGTAGCCAAGGGACCGGCCTGCCCGGGACTCCAGCCGGCAGGTGACCGCGCCAGATGTGAGCTCTCGCTTACTGCGTGTTTGCCCCAGTAACACCGCTGCTGCGGTAGGGAATTTCTGGGTTGCCCCTGCCTCCAGCTGTATCTGGTGGTGCCATTCAGAGTCTCTCTCCTCAGCCACTGTGAGTGAGCCAGTCTGGGGAGAGATCCCGTTGCCCAGCAGCGCGTTTCTATGGCGGGCGCTGGCACAGCCTTCTCCTTAAGCAGAGCCATGAGTTCGCTGTCCCGTTGTGCGCTTGCAGACTGGGATACCTGTGGGCTGCCGCACAGGTGGTGCTGCCTGGCCAGAAGCAGCGGCGTTCATCGTGGTTCATTTCTTCCTCCACCCCGAGCCTGGTCTCCCTGTAGGCGCTGCCATCTGGGAGTGCTGTGGTGTGGCCTCCCTGATTTGGCAGCTCTCACCTATTGCGTTCCTGCTAAAGATGCTTCATCCCAGTGGTCAGGGAGACAGGCCTCTCCCCCACATTGTTTGGAATTGCAACAGGCGAGCAAATCTGGGACAGGATTCTGTTTGCTAGTGATGTATTCTATAGGGGAAGGAAAATCACAACCCCACAGCCTATTCTGAAACTTCCCTTCTCTGTTGTCTTGTGCCCTCCAACAGGGACCTCACAGGGAAGGTTTTGGAGGCAGATGTGACAATATTCTCTTGCAAGAATTAGGTAATCTGGTGGTGGTTGGAGGTGAGACTCCTCCAGAAGTTGCAAAACACAGATCCCCTTCTCTCCCTGTGCGGGGTCATCACCATAAAGGGAAGAGGCGGGGGGGGGGGAGTGGAGGGGCTGGATTGTTACACCCTACTCGTGTTGGGGTGGAGGGGATGGCTAAAGATACTGTCCCCATGCATTTCACCACTGAGAAATCATTAGTAACATCCTTTTTCCGGATTATCCAACCCTGCTGCTGGTAGAGCTGAAGTAGTTGAGGCACCGCAGTGTGGGCTTTTAATTAGAGGTTTTCAGCTGGTAACTCAGCGGCCCTGGAGAGAGTACTCCTCCCTAGTGGACTTCACGGGTCAGCAGAGTGCCTAGGGTATGTGTGCTAACAGCCAGTGCGCAGACCTCACCGTCCTCCCCGAAGTATTTTTAAGGGAAACTGAAGCTCGTGCTGTCCTGTTGAAACGTGCTTCTAATGATCCTCAGAATGAGATCTCGTTTTTTTTTGTTTTTTTTTGTGAGGTTGTAATATAAAGTTACCTGTTGCCAGGTTTGCATTAGTTGAACTCGCTGTGCACATCTTCTAGCTAACCTGCCCTGGAATGTTTTAGAAGGGACTGTGTTTGACTCCAGCCATTATCCCATCCCTTCCTGCATGCTCTTAAGATACTAAAAAAATGATGTGAGTTATTTTGTTAAAGTTGGTTGGTGTAAAGTTGCTTTGCCCTTACTTATGTTCTGTGGAGGTTCAAATCGGCAGGGTCCAGTTCTACCTATAATAGCAGGCTTGAATCTTTGTTTCCCTGGTTTTGGTGAAAATAGTAATTAGCTGCCTGGGTTCCAGACAAGTAAGTACCCATAGTTGGGGGGGAGGGGAGTAGAAATGCACACACATGTTTAGAATGAACGCATTTCATTGTGGTACCTATTGATAGAGTTAAAAGTATTGGGGTTTGGGTACTGGTGATCCGGTCAGATGGATTGATGCGTTTGAAAAGTAGAGGTGTAAAGTGTGTTGCATTGTTTCCCCTCTGGGGCAGTGTAAGATTATAACAGTAATAATTATGATAATGCTTGGTTGGTTGGTTTGTTTCTCGTGGCCAACCCTTCTCAGGGTGAAATTACTTTGTTCGGAGACATAACACTAGCTAGCATTGTGGGTTGTTTGGAAAACGGACTGTGAATGAGCTAGGTTACAGCACACACAGTCCCAATTCCAGGATCTCACTCGACTCTCAAGTTCAAAGTAATCACAGAAAAAGCCACAGTTCTCACCTGCCTTTGGCTAAAAGGCCTGAAGCAGTGTCTGTGTTCTCCAGATTTGGTAAGGTCAGTGGCTCTTACGGTAAACGTGCAGCCCCTTTATTATGCTGTTCTACTTTCTACGTATTTGCTTCCTCCGATGTAAATTGTTCAGAATTAGGTGTTATTTAAATGAGGTTTTGAATTTAAGGTAAAATGCTCTGAGGTAACATTCTGTTGCGGTGGAACCCAGGCTCAATTTCCCTGTAAGTGTCCATAGCGCACAGGTCCACAAAGCCTTGCCTAAACCATGGGGCCAGGGAGGCTTGCAAGACTTAGAAAGTTTGGATTTTAGGAAGGTGAAATGCTGTGTGTTACAGAACACTGCATGCACAGTGGGGCAGCGTCCTGCATTCGGACACTCACAACGTGCAGCAGAGCCTGAGATACTCCCATTCAGTGTGATAAACGTTTTGCCATTAAGAGTCTGCTAAGCATTTGTGAATAAAGCTTCCATCTTCAGCCCTTTTTGGATTTCAGAGCTATGGATAAACTATCCTGGAACTGAAATGCAGTATGCATCACGAACACCATCTCTAGCTTTCTTTGAATCTTGGACCACAGTGGTTTAAAATTCGAAGTTCTTTCAAGTAGAAAGGAAAGTAGAGGATCCTTGTTATCAGGCTGGTTTTCCTTTTGTTAGACTCTTTCAGCTATTAAATTGTCAGTTCGCTCCGGGAAAATAACTTTAAAAGACTAAGTATTATATTAGATCGTTTACTTAGCTTCTTAGAATGACAGGCTTCGTCGTAGACAAGGTACCCGTGCTAGGGAAGGAAGATCGTCTGCTTTGGAAACACACACAGTCTCACACATGATGTGCGTATGGTTTTCCTGTGTTCTTAAGGCATTAGGATGGGAGGATCGAAGCACCTGCTTCTGCAGGATGGTTCTCGTGTACTTTGTAATCCCTATTAAGGCTTTTCCTCTTCCTCCGACTGTTACACACTCGCCTCCCAGAGACCCATGGCCAATTCCTCTCTCTCGGGGTCATAACCATCAGGAGCCCAGACGTTTCAGGGCGGCCCTGTGTCAGGTCAAGGGCAGTTTCCTATTACCTGACACCCACCTACCAGGGTAGAGTCTGTCGACACAGTATAATTTAATGCAAAAAAAGATTGCATAATAAGTGACGAATTACACTGTAGGGTGTCCCTTCCTGGCACGTGCTGTCTGCGTCCCAGTGCTCCCTGGAGCCAGCTGTAGGCAGTGCCCACGCAGGGCTGCAGGTGTCTTTGGGGTGTTCTGTCGCTGTCTGCGAGGATTGATGACAGCAATACAGTGATTCATGGATAGGCCTGAGCTCAGCTTTTCAAATTAGTAATTTACAGCTGATTTTTGACAGCGCGTTTTTATGTGCGGCTTTGTTCTTTAATTTCTGATTCCCTTGATTTGTATCACTCAACTTGTGCAGCTTGGTAGACTGTTTTATAGTTTAAAAAAAAAAACACAACCTTTAGCGGAGAAAGAGGAAGCAGTAATTAAATGAAATAAAATTATTGAAATAACTTGGTACATTTTTATTTTTAAACTTGATTTGTTACTGAAAAGACGGGGTTTTAAAGAAACAGTATAATTCAGAGTTTCTCATTTGAAACATTTTAAACTAATTATGTACTCCCTATTTGTGAAATCACATGCTTTTTATAAATGACTCTAGATAGTAATTTAGGAAAACCTTCGTTGTTTTGTTACAAGGTTGAATTGCTTTCCTGGAGAACAGAGCATTCCAGTTGGGCTCTGGGCAGAGCTGCCCCAACGAAGGTCAGCCAGGGACGCTTTAGGCAGGCACTGGAGGCTTGGACTGTGTTTTGCTGCATGAACTTTCTCAATGTGGAGCCCCCCCTGTATCAGCATACTCACCTGTTAGCGCCTGCCTTTATGTCAGCCTGGGCCTGGAATGTTCGAAAGTCCATCTGCCAAAGAGGTCTTGACAGTTTAACATCAGTCGGCCCGTTGCAGCAAAATCTGGTTGGTTATACAATTAACAGATACGTTTTGTTTGGAAGCATAAGACTCAACTATAAAGTACTGAGAGTACTTAGTTGGCTGGTTTTCTGTTGCATGAGCAGGTATTTGTTGAGTTTCTGTGGTGTCTTCTGAGCAGGAGCAGGGAGCTAGAGCTAGCTAAGGCATCGTTCTGTCTTTGGAGGCCCACTAGTTTGTGGGGGGATGGAGAAGTTCCAAGGAATCACAGCTTCATGGGATACTTAGGGGGAGGCACGAGTGTACTTCTCTGCACAGCATACCTCCGTTAGAGCGCTGCTGATCCCAGTGTGTAACAATAACCTTGTTTACATACTTGCCACTTCTTCCTCCTGGGCGCGAAGCCTGTCTTATTCCTCTTTGTACTACAGAGTTATGAGTACTGTGCTTGGCTCTTGGACTTTTAGTAAATAAATGTTCATGGAAGGAATTCATGAGAGGACTGGGGGACACAAAAAAGGGAGCAAATGTCCTTGAGGAAGAGGAGGAGTTAGTGAAGACCCTACAGAGGGATAAAATGATTTGGGTGCTGCAGGATCACAAGGAGTTTAACAACAGGAAAGGATCCTACACCAGCAAGCTGGTTGGGATTTCTGTAGTTAACGTCTAAGGAGTCATTCCTGTTCCTCAAATCTGTATGATTAGCCCCAATGTCAAACATAAGAATGGACGTTACAGCTTCCACAATGAGTTGGGTTGTTGGGTTGTGTTTTGTTTTTAGCGCAAGTTACTTGTTTTTGATTGGAAATCTCCTTTAGGCTGTTATTTTTCTCTGTAATGATTTGAAACAATCATTAATTTAAAATGATGTCACAATGAGTAATTAATGAAGAAGAGTAAAGGTTTTATTTATTAAGGACCGTGGTTGAGAGAAAGTACTTACAGCTGCAGTTCTGTCCCAGGTGATGAACACAATTGGGATTAAGGTCAACAGATTAGCAAGAAGAAGGGAGATTATTGTCTTTGCATCATTTTGAGAGAAGTCCCATCTGCCTGCCATAGTTTTGCTCTGGGTTTTGTTCAGCTCAAATCCGAGGCAGCTGTGGTGTTGATGTTTACTTGTGTGTAGGTGGCGGCTCTCGAAATTCTGTTTCTTTTTAGGTTTTTCCGTTGACAGAGGCATTCAGATCGGTTCTCTTTTCTCCTGTTAAGTGAGAATTAACGTAGATGCCTCTATAATTAAACATATGTTAGTCCCTGTGCATTCTTTTGGTTGGTTTCCTCATAATCCCTTGTTATTTACGTTTTCGTAGTTGGTTTTTCATCCTAACATCACTGATGAATCTAAAGACTGAGAGCTTATGGAGAAACCAGCTTTCCTGGGTTTCTGCTCACTGTTCCTTACCACACTGCCCCAGCGGGAGCCTTGCAAAGGGATCCTTTGGCTTGTCCTTATCTAAAAATGCAGATAATTTTAAGAGGTGCGTTTCGGTTGGCAGGAGTGAAAGGGAAAGTGAGGGTCACTTCCCTACACAGTCCTTTGTTGGGGACCATACCAAGTGCTGAATCTATTTCTGGTGTGATAGTAGGTCCAAGACTTTGCATGACGCAGTGAGCCCGGCGTTTCGGGGTGCATGCAGGACTGCTCCCTTTATTCAGTGGATTGTCTTTGAGTACCAGGGGGACACACATTCGCTTGAGTGGATGCTCACTTGTTGGAGATGGTCGTCAAAGGGGGTCTTGTGCTTCCTCTGTGCCTGCCATCGCCTGGGCTGTTTCAGAGGCCCTGCTGACTGACTCCAGAGAGGGGAGTCCGTGGACAATGCCACGAGCCTTTCTGGGGCAGCTCGCGCTGTCTCCGGTTCCCACCCCGGATCAGAATCGCTCACACCCCACTTCTTCAGTTGAAGGGGGTGGGGAACAGTGGGTATTTATGCAGTCTGTACCTTCCCGCTCGCTTAGCAAGGGCTGTAGAACAACCAAACACCAGCTGATCTGTGAAGTCGGTGAAACAGGATTCTGGACTTCGAGATGCTTACCTGTGACTTGCTTTCCTGCGGCTTACGTTCCGCTTCCTGTGGTGTGGGAGACCCAGGGCAAGGCTGTTTCTGTCTGCTTCCACGCCTTGCAGCGAGCTCTTCGATAGCTCCCAGGTACCTGGAGTTTGTTCTTCTGATTCCTTTAGTTCCCAAACTAGAGTCCCCGCCTCCTGGGAGTCTCATCGCTCTTGCATTCAAGAGTAGGTGCCAGTCCGCTTTCTTGATCTGGTTCGTGGAAGATTCTGGAAAGTGAGTTCATTGAAGACGCTGGAGATTTTTAGTTTGAAAGAGAAGCCCGGGAGTGTGGAGACTTGTCTGCCAGTATTTGAGAAGCAGACATAAGAAGGACCCAGCAGTTAGCACCGATGAGGGAAACTCCTAGGGAAAGGGATTTTGCCTCAAAAATAGGCAGTCACTTCTCAGAAGCCCTCACACTGTGCAACAGGCCTTCTTCTTATGTGGAAAGTTCCCGTCACTGGAGGTGTCCAAGCCTAGGCCAGTCAGGGAGTGCTGGAAGGGGTGCTGTGTTGTCTGGGGGCTTAGAATTGATGCTCTTAAAGCCTCCTCCCAGTTTTAAGGTCAAAAGTTCCCTTCAGGATCTAGGATTTTGATCATTTTGTACCTGGTGTTCTCTCAGAAAGTGGCTTTCTCCCAAACTCAAAGGGAGATTTGTCTGCATTTTCTTTGTCCTCTTGCCTGGCCCCTACCTGGCCCCCAGTGTGGCTCCCGCTTTGTTCTGCTGGCTCGTCTGAGTCAGGGTAAGAGTTCTGCCTGCCAATCAGAAATAGTCTGCCCCCCGCAACTCTGCTGTCTCCCCAGCAGCTGCCCCCCCCCCCAACTAGTGCTTCCCGGGCTCCTGTTCCGCCCATTGAGCTGCTGGAGGGTACGGATGCCATTTGTCTTTTGGCACCGGGGTGGTGGGGGTCGTCTGTGCATGACGTCACGGCGTTCCCTTCTCGCTCGCATCCTCTTGGTGCCCTGACTCAGGTGTGTGAGTGTACCATGATGGGTGGCAGGAAGGGACGTTCTGTGTATCGTGGGAGATTTTAAGTTGCCATGTAGAGGAAGCGGAGTGTCGAGTCGGTGGGCTAGGTTTTGTCTTGGCTGCAATGCTCAGGCTAGCGCCATACCCCGACGCGTCAGCGTTACTGCCCTGAGCGCCGTCTGCCTCATGCATATAAGGAAGGGGTTCACTCCCCACCTGGCTGGTCTCAGGAAGGCCAGGCGTGAGTGTGAAAGCACGCAGTAAGCCATGTAGCTCAATGGTTTGGCTTCGCTTTATAGTTATTGCATCTGAGAAATTTTGCAGAAGACCCGGGGATAGAAAATATTGAATACATGGATATGCCTGGATTTATGTGTGCTGCGAGATGGGCATTTGCCCAGGTGGGACAAATGCCCTCCCCAAGCTACGGCAAGTATAAATCGACCTTGTAGTTTGTTTTCGGTATGTCACCCTATATTTCTCATGATCTGCAGTTTTAACTGCTGCTTTTTAAATTACTGACCATTGTATCTTCAAATTATAAGCCAGGAGAGCAGTCCTCTTCTCTTTGCTGTCTTCTTCCCCTCCCCCTCTCTTTATTCATGTCACTAGAAGATGAACTGTTCTTTGCAGCATATGGATTCACGTCTTTCCTGATCCAAGCCGAGGATGTGTTGATTGCAGAAAGCTGTTCCTAGCAGTGCCTTTCCTGATCCCTGCTCCTGCTTCCTCCTGGAGGGACGGCAGCCAGAGAGCCTCAGCTGCAGAGCAGAGGACCCTGCGTCCCTGAAGGAGAAGCCCCCTTCCCATGTTAGTGACTGATCGTCCTCTTGGCAGTGACTTGCAGCCTTCGCAGTAATAAGCACTGGTGTGATGTATTTAGTAATTTGTTCGGTGAAGTATTTTGTAATAAAGATCATTTGGAGCATCCCATGTTATGATGTTTAGGTTTTCCCACGTAATGACCCGCCCAAGTGGTGTCATTGGACCCGTGTTGCTCTCATGCCGACGTTCTGACCCTCTTTATGGACAGATCCTCCATGGGCTTAACGATGGGGTCAGGTGCTGATAAACCCATCGTAAGTTGAAAACACTGTAAGTCGAAAATGCATTCATAGATCTAACTTACTGAACGTGGTAGCTTAGCCTATCCCACCTTCATTGCGCTCAGAACACTTCCATTAGGCTGCAGTTGGGCAGAATCGCCAGACACAAAGCCTATTTTGTGATACAGTGCCTTCTCATGTAATGTGTCGATCACTGTACTGAAGCGACAGGCACAACGTCCGCGGACACAGAATGGTTGTGAGCGTATCGGTTGTTGACCCCATGATCGCTGGCTGCCTGGGAGCCGCTGCTGGCCTGCATCTGAGAGGGTATTGGACTGCACATTGCTAGCGAGCACGGTCTCTACTGAACACATTCGTTTTTGCAGCCTCGTGCATCACGGACCGTCAGTACGGCATTATTGCTTCGGATAAAAGTACCGAGCTTGACCGTTCACTATAATATAAAACACGCTCATCACTAGGGTCCGCAAGAAACTCTTGTGAGAGGCCCTTTGGGTTGAAACGTAAGAGATGAGAGCACAGGGAGCGGACTCCATGGCTGGGCTTCCTTGTAGGGACCCTCACCCTTTAAGACTGAAGGGTGGTAAAGAGGTACGTGCATAGGATTGAGAATATGTGCAACACGTGCGTTGTCAGTGGACAGGGGCTCAAGTATTAAGGAACTGGGCAGCTTTGGGCAGGAGTTCAGGCTTTGGTGTGGCTGTGGGGGTAGTGTGGGGCCTGAGCCCGGAGGTGGTGTGATAGAGCGGGAGTCTGAGTGTGAATGCCAGTGTGCAGAGCATTAGGGGTCCGGGAGCCACTCTGGAAGCTGCAGCTTACGAGGTGCCCTTGGGCCTGTTCATGGGGACCAGTCTTGGGTAGTGATGGCTGCCCATCCTCATGCCTGTTTCCTGGCCCTCCGTGGGCTGGGGCAGGGAGACCCAGGTGACCTCTTCAGGTCCTCAGAGAGGCGCTGAGGGCAGAAGTCTGGCCTTTCCAAGGCCTTGTCTTCGTGTGGCAGCAGGTGACGTATATTTTGACTGGTTCTGATGCTCGCAGTGTGGCTTCGGTAGCGTGCTGGCACCTGTCCTCACCTCATCGGGAGGGTTTGTTCTGACAGTTCTTCTGCAGAGTGTCCCCCCTTCAGGCCTTGCCAGGAAAGGATGGGCTAGTGGGAAGAGAGGCTGCGGGCCCCCAGAGGCTCTGCTCGGAGTCCTACTCCATCACTGACTGCGTCACCCTGGTTGCACTGCCCATTCGTATGCCAGGCTGACTTGGGGCCGTGGCATCAGATGATGTGACCAGCACCCACGGCTGGGGCTCAGGACTCGCTGGCCACGGTTACCTTCTCCTCTCAGCTGTTCAGTCCACTGTCTGAGAGTTTCTGCTCCTTTTACACTGACCACGACTGTTTGTGGGTCTCCCCACAGGTGGAGGGAGGGAGCTGTTTCCAGTTCAGCGCTTTGGGCCTGAGCTCATTTCTGCCCCACTGCAGCTAACTGCCTTGTCCGCCCCCCTTCCCCCGAGACAGTCGGACGCATGGACACACAGACACAGAGCCACTCAGGAAGGTATTTGTCTTTTTACAGACCTATTCAAGTTTGAAGGCTTCGCCTACCCATTCTTAAACTAAGATCTTGAGTTTTTGACACGAGCGAATAATAAGGGGCACCTGGGTGGCCTGGTCGGTTGAGCATCGGACTCTTGGTGTCGGCTCAGGTCACGATCTCAGGATCGTGAGATCGAGCCCCGTGCTAGCGTCTGTGCTCAGTGCAGAGTTTGCATGAGAGCCTCTGTGGCATTTCCTTCTCCTCCAAGTCTTAAGGTGCATATCGATCCCGCGGCAAGAGATTCTAGTCTCCGTTTCCATCAGGCAGCAGTTCGGGTTAGCATTCCTGGGGGGCGTGCACCAACGGGTACCTTCCGTGCTCTGGAGCACCCTCTCTGTGCCGGACTTTGAAGCCTGACCCTAGTTTGGAGTACGCCTAACTTGGGGTGACAGCATGACTTGGGTCGAGAATGCCACATAAATCCCATGTAAATCCCAGAAGGGTCATTGGTGCCTGTGTGTTTGGTGTCTGTTCCTGGGTGTGCCTGTTGGAGTCTGGGGTCGTGTGTGTGTGTGTGTGTGTGTGTGTGAAGCATGTTCCTGTCCCGGGAGTCAGTGAGGGTCCCATCAGCTCAGGTGCCTTTCATGTTGCCAGCCCCTCGGCTTCAGACACATTTCTGGAACTTTCTGCCTCCCCCAGGTCTTCAGTGTGCTCTGCTGGCTCAGGCTGCTTTCAGGAAACTCTCATCCCACCTGCTCAGACCCCAGGTGTGCTGGGCTCTGCTGTCGAGCATTCCCAGTGTCAGGTGGGGCTGGCGGTGGGGATGGAAGTTTTCCCTTCTATGGATGTGTGTCGTGACTATGCCTGTGACGGCTCAGGCCCCCATGACCAGCACAGGGAGTTGTTGCCACCGAAAGGAAAACTGTCCTTCATTCAGTGGACGCAGCCCTCCAGGGGGCCCGGCGGTGCGTTGCCGCGTTGGGCGATGCATGGAATGACCTCTGGATTGCTCCGGTGACAGCTCAGGGGAGCAGAGACTGGCCACGGCCGGGCCAGGCCTGGGTCCCGTGCTCTACCCTGCAGTCTGGTGCTCCCTCCACCAAACTGCCAATTGAGGGATAGAACTGGCTCTTGCTATGTTTAGCTGGTTTTGCTGCTCTGTCATGGAAAGCAGGGACAGCACCGTAGCAGCAGCCGCACCGTCTGGATGTTTGTGGACTGGGCGCAGTTGTTGTTGATTGCAGCAACAACCCTGGGAAGTGGAGTGTTATCATAGGTCAGGAGGGTGAGCTGGTTATCTACAGAGAGGAGCAGATCAGCCCACTGTGCAGCCTTCACACACACACACACACACACACACACACACTGTCCTGCTTACCGCCCACCCCACACTCCTCTTCATTCCCTGTCACCCCCGGGGGCCCTGGGGCCGGAGTGACCTGTGGAGTGAGCTCTGTGTTCTAACCGTATGCCTGTCAGGTGGCACCACGCGAACTTGCCACCCTCCATAGGCTCCCCGAGTCTCCGACGCGGTATCGACGCCTTTGCGTATGTGCACAGACGAGCACACCGCAGTGTGTCTCCAGGACCTCTCCATCTGGGACCTCAGAGACTAGCAGGTGGAGAGGCGTGTGCGGGGAAATGGGGGTGTGTTTGTAAGCCACGGGGAGTCCAGTGTGGGGGCGCTGGCCCCACCCTGTGCAGGTTCCAGAGCGCTCAGGTCTGTTTCGCCGCTGCCCTCCCCACCTTCGATTGTCATTTCCGACCAGTAATTTCTGATGGACCTCATCTTGGCAGGCCGCAATTAGGGTCTTCCCCAACCCGCCGCCCCCATCTCAAACCCAGTGAAAGATCGGTCACGTTTCCACTGTGCCGGGATTTGTGCCTTTCAGAGCAGTCCTGGAGCGCAGGTGAGCTGGTGGTAGATTCTCCCGCGTGGCCGGCAGCTGGGCCGTGAGCTCGTGCGTCGCCCTCCCTACCGGGGAGTTACCGGAGCTGAGATGTCAGGCTGGATACTTTCTGGACTGTTACCAGGCACTTAAGGACATGACGTGGTATTTACAATGTTTTAGTTTTTAAAAATTTTTATTAAAGTAGGGTTGACGTACAGTGCTGCGTTAGTTTCAGGAGTACGACATAGTGGTTGGAGAAGTCTGTACGTTACTCAACTCGCCGTGATGAGTGTAGTTACCATGTCAGCATACGACGTTATCACAGTATTACTGACTGTATTCCCTGTGCTGTACGCTTCATCCCCGGGACTTACTTTATACCTGAAGTCTGTACCTCTTAATCCCCTTCGCTTCATCCAGCCCACTACCTCCCTCCCCTCTGGCACCCACCAGTTCTCTGTACTAAGGAGTCTGTTTTTGCTTTTTTCTTTTTTTTAAAGATTTTATTTGAGAGAGAGCGTGAGCAAACAGGTGTGTGCACATGGGTGGGGAGGAGCAGAGAGAGAGGGAGAGAGAATTGCAGCCCAGAGCCCAACACAGGGCTCGATCTCACGACCCTGAGATCATGACCTGAGCTGGAATCAAGAGTCAGATGCTCAACTGACTGAGTCACCCAGAAGCCCCTGTTTTGTTTTTTTTTTTAGATTCCACACAAAGTCCTATAGTATTTGTCTATGATTTATTTAACATAGTAGTTCCTGGGTCCATCCATATTGTGGCAGACAGCAGTGTCTCATTCTTTTTTATGGTTAATATTCCTCTGTGTGTGTGTGTGTGTGTGTGTGTGAGAGAGAGAGAGAGTACATTTATCACATGTGTGTGGACTCAGGTTGTATCCATGTCTTGGCTCTTGTAAACAGTGCTGCAGTAACCATGGGGTGCATGTGTCCTTTTGAGTTAGCGTTTTTGTTTTCTTTGGGGAAATAACCCAGTAGTGGAATTAGTGGATCATATGGTATTTCTGTTTTTAATTTTTTGAGAACCTTCATATTGTTACCACAGTGGCTGCACCAGTTTGCATTCCCACCATCAGTGCACAACGGTTGCTTTTTGTCCACGTGCTCACCAACACTTGTTTCTTGTGGTGTTGAGTCTAGCTGTTCTGACAGGTGTGAGATGATACCTCATTGTGGCTTTGCTTTGCATTTCCCTGATGAGTGATGTCGAACATCTTTTCATGTGTCTGTTGGTCATTTCTGTATGTCTTCTTTGGGGAAATATCTATTCAGGTCCTCTGCCTGTTTTTAATCAGGCTGTTTATTTTCCTGATGTTGAGTTGTGTAAGTTCTTCGTATATTCTGGACACTAACCCCTTATTGGATGTGTCATTTGCAAATACCTTCTCCCTTTCCCTAGGTTGCCTTTTTGTTTTGTTGTTGGTTTCCTTCCCTGTGCAAAGCTTTTTATGTTGGTGTAGTCCCAGTAGTTTATTTTTGTTTTTGTTTCCCTTGCCTGAGGAGACATATCCATAAATTACCTTGCTAAGGTCAATGTCCAAAGAGATCACTGCCTGTGTTTTCTTTTAAGATTTTTACAGTTTTAGGTCTCACAGTTAGGTCTGTAATCCATTTTGAGTTTATTTTTGTGTGTGGTGTAAGAAAAGCAGTCCGGTTTCATTCTTCTGCACGTAGCTGTCCAGTTTTCCCAGCACCATTTATTGAAGAGAGCCCATCTTTTCTCCACTGTATAGTCATGTCTTTGTGTTGTATATTAATTGACCATATAAGCATGGGTTTATTTCTGGGCTCTGTTCTGTTCCATTGATCTGTGTGTCTGCGTTTGTGCCAGTACATACCGTTTTGATTACTGTAGCTTTGTAGTACACCTTGGACTTGAGGATTGTGATACTTCTAGCTTTGTTCTTCCTTCTCAGGATTGGTTTGGCTATTTGGAATGTTTGCTGTTGTTAAATTTTAGGGTTATTGTTCTATGTCTGTGAAAAATGCTATTGGTATTTTGATAGAATTGCATTAAATCTATAGATTGCTTTGGTAGCATGGACATTTTAACAGTATTAATTCTTCCAGTCTGTGAGCATGGAATATCTTTCCATTTATTTGTTTTGTCTTCAGTTTCTTTCATCACTGTCTTGATTCCATCTCCTTGGTGAATTTATGTGTAGGCATTTTATTTGGTGTACAGTGTTTTCTAAAATGCTTCTTCTTGTTTCCCTTGGACTAATTTTATGTGATGGTGGATGGATCTCATGCTGGCATGTGTTGGATAAGGATGATGTGATTGTAAATGGGTGACTGGAGACCCCTTGGTCTCCCCCTCACTGGCTTTCCTGCAGTGCTGACGTGTGTCCCTTCTCCCGTCACTGATGGGCCCCCAGGTGCCTCTGTTACCGCGTCCCCGGCTGAGGAGGCATCCTGCCGCCTGACCCACACCTGGGGCCAGTGCAGTGGCTTCACTTTTTGTGCTCACGGGGCTTCAGTGCACATTTCAAAAACAAACAGCCTGGAAAGTTAAAGCTAGGAGGCGCCTTGACCCTCCCACTTCTCAACCTTAATCCCTACCCTTTTGAAGGTAAAAGCAGCACCTGGCTTTTTAAAGGCCGCATCCAGGTGGGCTCCTGAGGCTGCAGGCCTCCTGAGGGGCCTGTTCCGCACGTCCTCACCTCCCTCTTGGCCTGCAGGCTTGTTTTCCAGAGGCAGAGCCCAAATCGGAGCATTTGATGTTACACTCTTGGGACATTTAGGCGCAGGCTTAGTGGAAAATAAAAGTGATAACCAAGAAGCAAAGTGTGGTGTATTCTTAGCCCCTGACTGAAGCTCTTCCCTTCAGTCCAGTAGTGAGATTGGTTTGAGAAGTCCAAACCGATGGTTTTATTTTGAGAGTTCTAAATTCAGCCTTGTAAACACTTCTGAGTCTGAGCCCGAGGGTTTGGCATGGAGTCGCGGCTGCTATTTTAAATATGCCAGAAGCCTTTTGAGAAATCACTTGCTGCTGGTTTTGCTCTGATTAGGCTGTGAGCTTGGGGTCTCAGAGGGCTCAGATTCGAGAGCTGGAGCCCTGGGGTGGGAGCTGTTTATTAGTTTCTCTCCCTCCCCCCAGGTCCGATTCCCCAGGAAAGTGTCCCCCTTTCTGGGGGCCTGGGCCGTGGGATATGCTGCTGCCCTGGAGGAGAGACCAGTGTCTTGGCCGATGTATACCGCTGCTGCTTGTTCAGGGAGGGGGCAGGTGGGCCTTTTCAGAGGCTGTGATGGCTGGTGACAGACTCTCCTAGGCAAGAATTTCCAGCCATTTCCATTATAGTAAAAGTCAGTTGAACACATCTTGAAAATCTGCTTTCAACCTCAAATTAAAGATTGTCATTAGAGATGTGCTAGCATCCTGTGGAGACATCGAGCAGTCTGCGGCTGGCTTTGGTTCATGTCTTTCTCCTCCCTCCCCCACCACAGAGCGGCACTGGGTCTAAAATGGCCGGATCACCACGGTCAGTTGTGGCAGGTGCTACACGGTGGACGCCAAGGGAAGACTCAGGAACAGTTACCGTTGCTTTGGGTTCCCCTGTTCAGAGGCCCCTTCTTTCCCCTTCTCTGTGCGGCCTCCATGCGGCCCCTTCCCCCCCCCCCCCAGACCCTTTTCACCCATGGGGTGAAGCACTCACCAAGCTTGGGGACAGTGACGGATGACCTCCAGGAGGCTCCAGGCAAAGCGGGGATGCAGAAATAAATTTCCCAGCACAAACCTGCCGCGTATCGGGAACCTTTTTGGAGACTTGAGCCATCATGATAGCTAGTTGCAAGACAGACCAAATTACCAAAAACCATAAAGCTTTGTTCAGAGGATGTAAATCAATTAAACAGAATGAGTTCAGACACCAAATATGCATATTGGGTTTCATTTTGTATATCTATCCACAAGGGGCTTTGTATTCTAAGCTAAAAACTGAGGGGGCCTCCTTGGCAGGCTCCATGGGAAGCAGCCCCTGCATGGCCAGTGACCATGATGGGTAGGTGTAGACACCCCCAGGGAGGTTCCCTCAGCCCCACCCCTGCACCTCTAACCTCTCCCCGTATCAGAGCTTGGTGTCCACCACCTCTGTTCCATCAGCTGGACACCTGCCCTTCTCTCTCATCTGGCCCCTCAGTGGCCTCCCCTACGGTTCTGGGAGAGCTGATCTCCTACCCCTTCCCCTCCCCTGCCCCCCACTCTCTCCACCTCCACACCTGTCCCCTCTGCTTCCCTCCTTCCACACCGCCACGGCCTGCGTCCGCAGGAGCCGGAGGAGCCTTCCAGCCTGCCCTCTACAGCCGGGTCTCGCACATCACCAGAATGTGTGGCTTTTGTCGTCTTCTCACCTTAAAGCCACCAGGTGACTTCCACTGCCACGGTGATAAAATTTAAACTCTCTACTCCAACCACATAATGTCAAGCCACACTTCATCCTGTTCCCCTCTGTCCCCCTCCTCACTGCCCTCCTGCCGGGCTCTGCCCCTCCTCCTCCTCCCTGTGCCAGTGTGTAGATGCCCAGCACCTCGGAGAAGCCTTTCTGACTAGCCCTCCCCCACCCAGCCTCTCCCGCGTACCCTTTACCAAGGTCTCTTGTATTCCTGCCTAGCATCCTCGTGGTCTGTCCTTACATATGTCTTAGTCGGCATGTTGGTCATCCACTCTAGATGGACGCTCCCCGAGGATGGCATCAGGTGGGAGCTGGGCTTGGGTATCTCACAAATTCTTGGCGTGGGGCTGGCTGCAGGAATCCCGGGTGAATGAATGAGTCAGTAAGTGAATAGTACGTGCTGTGGGCGGCTACATCAGGAAGCTGGCAGGGTGCTGTGAACGGGGGAGGTGCTGTTACCTGTGTCAGACTCGAATCCTCCCTTTATGGTGTGAGGACCTTCCTGGTGGGAGCTCTGTGTATGTTCTGCAGCATTTCCCACGCAGTACAGCCGTTGTGGGAGGTCAGCTCCTCTGGAAGCCAGCTCTGGAAGGAGACCGGCAGCAGGACGTTTCCTGGAGGCCTGCTCTTGGGGGAGAGGTGGCGTTGGGCTGCAGTGCAGCCACCAAAGGGTTTCGGGCACCCTGAGGAGGTGGGCAGAGTGGGACTCTGGAACTGGGACAATTCTCAGAGTTGTCCCAAGTTAGGTAAGGGGGCCAGGCCTTTATACCCATAACTAATCTGTGTGCCCTTCGGGGGTCATGCCCTTGGGCTGCACCACTCTCTTCACTCCTAGGGCAGTCACTGGAGGGGTCTCAGCGTGGAGTGGTTGGCCACCAGCACTCCACAGCCAGGCACTGAGGGCTGGAAGGAAGGATATGGCCACGCCCGTACAGTCATGCAAAGATATTGCTAAAAACTCCTTGAAAGCTCATTAGAAGTAGTACTTGCTGTCCTACTGAGCTGAGAATCGATTTTAGTTAGCCTTTTTTTTTTTTTTTTAATTTTATTTATTTGACAGAGAGAGTGACACTGCGAGAGAGAGAACTTGAGCAGGGATGGGGCAGAGGGAGAAGCAGACTCCCTCCTGATCAGGGAGCCTGATGCGGGGCTCGACCCCAGGACCCTGAGATCACAGCCTGAGCCGAAGGCAGACACTTAACCAACTGAACCACCCAGGTGTCCCTTAATTAGCTTTTTTACTCATAGATAGAAAATCATCTGTTTACCAGAAATATTCTCGGCTCCTCTACTGTAAGAGCAGGTCCTGTGAGTTGCTCCCTAGCAGGTGATAATTAATGGCTTTTCCATTTGGAAATGTGAGAGTTTGGATGTCTACTAATTCTGCAAAAACAGATTATGAACATTTCATAAAAGTAGAAGAGATCAGATCGCTGTCTGATATTGAAGTATAGGTAACGGTCTATTTAGCTTTAAGGTTAGTAGTGTAAAGAAAAAGGAATACAAAGATTAGGAAGCCCGTTTCTGTGCACCTGCTTGGTTCCTGGTGCGATGAGACAGTAGACACACCTCAGACCTAGGACACATTATTAGGAGTGAGTCGGCACCAGGAAGCATCGGAACGCCCGTTCCTTCTTCCCGGTTCAGCCTGGTTTCTCCTGTGCAGTGTTAACGGATGCCCAGCAGGGCCTCCTGATGCAGTGTTTCCCAAAGTCGCAGTGAGCTGTGCCAGGTGGGCAGAGAGCCTTGATGGGTGGGGGAGAGAGTGAAGCAGCACCCGGGGGTTGGGGAATAGATACATTAAAAGAACTCATGTCTGTTATTTTACTATTAAATGGACCTTGTAACTTCATAACCAGGTAAGAATCTCTGACAGTCGTAGTCGAGTACCAAGAATCACAGAAACAATGGGGACCTTCTCCGTGTGTTTCCTTCTCAATTATGCTTTGTGATGCCTGGACACTGAGGCTGACCTTTTGAAGCCTCCATGGTTTGCCTCCTTGATCACCACGAGGATGAGGCGTCTGACACTATAGTTGTTAGAGGCATACAAAGGAGCTACTCCGGAGAGGGTGTTACTGCCTTTTCTTATTACAGAAATAATACGTGCCCTCGGCAGAGAATTAAAACAAGTGTGCCAACTCGTTGAGAGCGATAAAGACCCCCCCCCATCCTGCCCCTCAGAGAAGCCCCTGCTGTAAGATCAGTTGGATAGAACCCCAGGCAGCCTTCTTTGCAGCTGTTTGTATGCTGTCGAGCTCGTTAAGGACCTGGTGTACGTCCGTGGGCTCAGGTGATGTGTTCTGCAACCCAGTTTTTATGCTCAATGTGTTACACCTGACCTATCATGGGACTTTTCATGCACCGCTGGGTTTTGTCCAGGGCGTAGTAGTTTGAGGGGGGGTGGTGAGATCTGCTCCCGGGCCTCTGTGCCATTAGAACAGTGACTGGTGAGCTGAGCAGGGCACCGGGTCAGCTGCACTAGGGCACCATGCTGGGGAAGGAGGTAAGAGGTGGGCTGTGAGTCGAACAGGTGGCACCAGGAGAGTACGTGCGCACAGGACCGTGTGAGCGCCAAGCCCGGGGAACAAAGCAGACAAGCAGGGTGGCGACTGTCCATCCCAGGGGGCTTCCTGAGCGGACTGACGTGAATGCTCATAGACGCCACGTGGCACTGTCAGGCTGAGATGTTGATGATGCCCGTGACCATCGCCAGCCCCTCCATGTGGACTTTGTGCTCTTGTCGCTTTCTGTGTCATTCTTTTGTGCTGAGAACAGAGGAGGGTTGAGAAGGAGTATGTCAGGGGGCCAGGACTGGCAGTGCGGTGGTGGGCACTCCCCTGATGATGGGGAGGGAGTTGGCACACTTGTTTTGTTTTCCAGTTTGTAATTCTGTCCTACGACCCATACTGACCCCGGATGTCTGTAGCAGAGGGGGACCCAGGAGTCCCACGGAGTCCTGGAGTGCTCAGTGGGCATTAAGCATGATGAGGGAGCTGACCCTCCGGCTTCCGTGCTGTGTGGCTGCCAGCATGGTCCTGGATTTGAGGCTGGGACCGAGCCCATAGAAGGAGGGGCGGATCCATGTTTGTCGGCTGGCATAGCCCACCCGCTGCCAGGACCACGATAACACCGGCCGGGCATCACGAGCTCACAGGCAGTGCCTTAATCATGTAACGCGGCCACAGAATGGGCTGTGGCACCGTGAAATCACTGCCTGTTTCCTGTGCGTGGTGGGCTGCGATGTGTTCCGTGTGGGAGGAGAATCGTTCAAGCTGACTCTCAAGATGAACCCCGTCCCACCCTGTGAGGGTTACCCCCCCCTTTTTTTTCCAGTTTGTTTTGACTTGGTTTTATCAACATTAAGTCGAGGGTTATTTTAGCCATGATGAGGCCACAGGAAAGATTGGGGTCTCTGAAGCCTCCTTGGGGGTCAGGGTGGGCCCTTGTCAGTGAAGGAGTTGGGGACTGCCCCAAGTGCTCGCAGCTCTGCGTCTGTGTGGAAGGACGTTCCCAGAAGAGAACACTCCAGGATGTGGCATCCAGAAGGACCCCCGACAACGGGATTAAAGCCCAAAAAACTGAAATGACTTGCTGAAATTGCCTGGCTGTTGGGTGCAGAGTGTCCCTGCCTCAGCTCAGCTGTCCTGTGTTTCAGGGAGTTCGTCCCCACGGAGCTCCTGCAGAAGTGGGCTGACCCACGGGGCTCCTCGCAGCCCAGAGCAAGGGTGTTTCTCTGCAGGTGATGGTGACAGAGTGGCCTTTCTGTGCCTTTCTCCCTGCCCTGGGGCACGGGACCCAGGCCTCCCACTATGCTGCTGCCAGTCCCTGGCTGGTGAAGTCCGATCACTCATCCTCTATCATCAAGCCATCCTTTATCATAAACATCCATTGCACTGTGAATAAAAATGTTACTGACTGTACAATTCTTTGTAGAATTCAGACTGCCTGGCCAGCGTATCTCCAGCACAGCACTGATGAAGTCTGCATGTGAACTGTAAATCTCAGGGCCTGTCCTGTTTTCTTCAGCATTTGACTTCACCGGGGAGGGGGGGGGGGCTTTGCTTATTTCAGCTTTGTCTTAACTTCCACAAACACGTGGCCGTTGCCGACCGGTAGCATCTAAGCCACGCGGTAGAAATTCCCTCGGAATCTTGGGTCCACGCAAACCTCCGTAAGAGAAACACTTGTAAACGGTCTCAGATAAACAGCTGTGCGTTTAACCTGCTGAATCTGTTTTCTCTCGAAATTTCTGACTCCTACCTTTTCATAAAATGTCCTTAGTTCAACATCTTCCTTTTCAAGGATCCTGCAGTTGCATTTTAGGTGTTAAAATGTTTTAAAGAATCCTTAAAAGGCCTGTTCACAGTTTTAAGTCTTGTAAAATCTGAGCTCCTGACTGATCTGAGAGACAAGGTTCTGCTGCTTCTTAGACGTGCCAGGAGCCCCCTGGCAGGAGACCGTGTGCCCTTGGCTGAGACAGCTGGCGTGTTTGCCGTGGGCCGTGGCCCGGGTGTTGCTCGGGTTACTGTGTCAGGGACGCTTCGTGTGGCAACCCTATGCAGTGGGTGTCATGACTGTCTGAACTGTTAATTACAACAGCCATACATTTGAAGTTCTTGTTAACTTTAGAAGTTAACAGTCCCACGTTACAGAAGGTGTTCCCCATGGTCCACTCGGCCACCAGTCCTCCTGAAGTCCAGTTTGGAGCCTCCTCTGTGCTGAGACCCTGGGGTGGCAGGGCCCTGGCCGTAGAGAGGAGTTGGAGGGAGGCCTGTCCCTCTCTCCAGAGGCTGGTCTGAGGGCTGCGCGGTGGGTTTTGGCAGCCTGGACCGCTGTGCGCATCCGACAGGCTCTGACCCCTGGCTCATGTGGGAATGAAAGAAGGAAAGAAGTTGGTTAGGCAGGTGTCCCAGAGAGCCCCACACTCAGACCGGCCGCTCTCTTTGCCCCATAGTTTTACTGCCCGTGAGTGGGACAGGCCGAGTCTAGCTGGTTGGGGGCCTAGGGCGTGGGAGACCTCCTACAGACTTGGGCCGCATCTTTGGTTTGAGGTTGCCTCAGTGTAGAAAGCCTGAAACAGAAGATAAGGTTTTGATTGGCAGCAGTTGGTTTATCTGGGGAGGTTGGGCTGGCTTTTCGTAACATTTTGGCTTGCCACCCTGATAGATACTTGAAGTTGGATGTATTTTTTTTTTTTCCTTAAAGTTTCATGACCTCTTGGAATTCCCACTGGTTAGATGGGATCCCCAAACACTTGGTTGAGTCTCTCCCTCTTTCTAAAATCCCTGGAGCATTTCATGGCCAGAATTTACTCTTTACAGCTGTGAAATATGCTCCGAAAAGTGGACAGCCACGTCCACATTGCATCTGCTACCATAAGGGTTAGCATAATTCAAAACCCAACTCTGGAGGCAGGTTCTGTTTTCTGGATGGTGCTTTAACCACGTGGAAGGTATGCCCTTCTTTCTCCACAGACAGGGTAATAGACAAGGCCTTATGAGGACTGCTCGTCCTGCAAACATCTCGCTCCCAGCGATGGTGTCTAAATTTGCCCCCACTCCGTCAGGGTTTGGGAGTTAAAACTGGGCGTGAGACCCTGGGGAAGTAAGCAAACACAGGGTTTGGTTTTGCCAGAAGAGACAAGGGAGCAGCAGCAAGTATTTTGGGGGCCCGCGCACGGGCGGTTCTTCTGGGGACCTCGGTGTTGAGAAAAGCCTTGGGGACAGACCTGTTCTCTGTGTATGTGGCAATCTCGTGTTCTGTGTCTCAGGTTAACAAGAGGTGGGGACCCAAAGCTGCCCCAGAAAGACTTCTGCCAGGAGAACGGTCACCACCCTGGTTTTGTAACAACGAAACGGGAATCCGATGGAGTCAGGGCATGGGCTTTAGGATTGTTGAGTTCTTGTTCATGAATAAACCGTCGGAAGCGGCATCAGCAGGAAAATGCGTGTCTTTCTGAAGGAAACGCAGGTCTTCGAAGGCCCAGAGCTGCACAGAAGAGCCCTGCATAGCTGGTTCTCCTGCTCTCCTTGAGGCTCTGGGTGGCCGTCTCTTTTCCTATTTGAAGAAGGAAAGAAGACTTCTTCCTTTCCTTTCTCATCCCCAGATCCTCACAGCCTCTCCCTTTCTTACCCTCAGACACCAGTCTTCTGAGCTGTTTACACTCCAGACAGGATGGTGGTGTTCTCAGGGTTTGGGAGACAAGGTGCGGTGCCAATCACTGAGCAACACTGTTGAGCACAGTGTGGGGAAGGGAGTCAGCATCCTCTGGAAAGTTAAAACTTAGCAAATTCCCCAGAGTTCATCTGGGCAGGCAGCATTTTGCCTTGGGGGCTCCTTCGTGGAGAGAAGAAGGGGTATGACTCACCGCAAATAGCATCGCAAAGGGTTCTGGGTCACATCAGGGCTCATCAGGGGGAGATGCTTGGGGTTGCATTGCTGGTGTGAGTCTGGTGGTCACCTTGCATTGGGAGGGGCGTATGCATGGGGACGGGGCAGGGTGGGGGGGGGTGGACTGTCTTGTGTGTGGATCTTGGAGGCCACTGAAAAACAATCTGAACTTCCAGGGAACCCTGACATGAATCGGGAATCCCAGCAGTTTATGCTTTATTCCATTTACTATAGAGATTCAAAGATTTCCAAATGAGAAATGAAATCATACTATGGCAGATGGTGCCAGCGAGCTTCTCTTAAGTCCTCCTTTTGCGAGTCATCACGTATTACCCAGTTTGCAGTGTCGCTCTTTCCTGCTGCATTGAAATTGATTTCTTTATTTTATTAAGGACGTGCATTTCCTTTCTCAGCACAGAAATGAGGCCACAGTGGGAGCCAGGGTCCCCACCAGTGCTCCTGTTCCGTGTGGATGTGCTTGCTTTTTCCCATTGTTTCGGTTTATATTTTGGGATTATGCGTGCTTTAAAGTAAAAATAAATGCTCCTTCACTTCTCTCTTGCTAAAAAAAAAAAATTTTTTTTTAATAAAATCCTTGTGAAATTTAAGGTTTTTAAATGAGCATCTCAGTCCCTGAGATTATGCATTGTCTTAAAAATTTCACCTGCAATTTCAGATTCCTTTTTTTACCCTTGTGTATAATTTCATGAGTTTTGCTTGGAACGTACATTTGTAGTCAGTGGAGCCAAATGGGATCGCAGAGGGGAGGAGAGACCATAAAGTCCTTCTAATTGTGGCTGCATGCTGTGCTTCTGGTTGATAATTCGGAAGAAGAAATCAGAGCCCATAGCTCTGCTGGGGATTGAGCCCACCAGCCAAAGGATGGCGAGTTTAATGTAGTGAGAGATGAGGGGGTGAGATGAGGCTGTCTAATGAGATCGCTGGTGAGCCTTTAGCTGCCGCTCTGAGCCCCGAGGAAGGCTCAGGGCCAGAAGAGGAATTGGAGCCAGGTGGAAGCTGGGCTGGCCTCCCTGGCCCTTGGGTAGCCAGATTCTCACGGGCTGGGGAGGTGAGGACCCGGGAGTGGGGCTTTGTTGTGGTTCAGGTCCTTTGGAAAAGCTCTTGGTTTAAGCTTCTTAGTCCTCTTGCTCTGTTTCTTTGACTGGAGGTATTTTCAGGATTTTAGGATTCTGCAGCATTCCCGATCTGTATTAGTAATCGTGCCGTGTAGATATGATTTTTGCCTTTGCATTCTCATGTGCTATAGGTTGAACCATAGAAAATTGCCGTTTTTCAACCACCTCTGACCTACAGAACAGCGGTTACACCTGGGTCAATATAATATAAATTGGGCTGAGATTGAAACCAACCAACGATACCTTTTAGCTGGTTTTACTCACTTGAGCCTTACGGGTTGCTTTGCACTACGATAGCTGTGGTGTGATTGCTTGACTGGTGCTTTTTTAGGTACATGTCACTTCAGGCTCCCCTGTGGCTCACTGTCCCTTGCAGGCCCAGTGCAGGTAGTGTGTCCACCCCAGAAATGGGGCACCGGAAGCCTTGTTCTCTATCCCACCCCTAAAGGCAGCCAGAGGGCTTCTGCCGTGGGTCGTCAGACCCGTCGCTAGGCACAGGCTCCCTCATGGCTTCAGGTCCTCGTGGCGTCCGTAGAAGGAAATTCTCCCGTTTTACCAGTGAGGACACTGAGGGTCGGACTCAGAAAGTCACCCAAGGTCGAGGCCACCACCAACCAGGACTCCGGGCCCTGAGGCTCTGGCCCTGAGTTCCCTCTGCTGCGGGGCCCTGGACATCAGCATGGAGGGCCAGGTGGGAGAAGCGGGGCTCCCGTCTGCCCAGGTTGCAATTTCACATTTGCAACGTCTGCTCAGCAAATTTTGAACAGCTGAAGAGCTGGAGTTAACTGGGTAAAGAGCTCCTGTGGGGAGCTTGTTGGAAATGCAGATTCTGAAGTTCTTTCATTTAAATGCAAGTGTATCGGTGCCGCGTGATGTTACGTTACCTTCAGGTGTACAAACAGCACCTGGACAGGTGTGCACCTTGCTCAGTGCTCCCAGGATCAGTGTGCCCTCCCCCCCCCGCCCCGCTCTGTCCCCAGACAGCGTTATTACAGTGCCGTTGACTGTATTCCCTTGGCTGCAGTTTTCATCCCCATGACGTGTGTACTTTATACCTGGAAGTCTGTACGGCCTCACTGCTTCACCTGCTCCACCCATCCCCTGCCGCTGTCCCGTCTGCCATCCACCGGTCTGTTCTCTGTATTTATGATCCCTGTTTCTGTTTTGTTTTTGTTTTTTCGGAGTCCACATAAAAGTGAAATGATGTGGTATTTGTCTTTCTCTGACTTATTTAGCATAATACTTTCTGGTCCATCTATGTTGTTGCAAATGGCAAGATCTCATTCTTTTCTGTGGTTATTAATATTCCTTTGTGTATACACCCCATCTTCATCCATTCACCTGTCTGTGGACACTTGGGTTGTGTCCCTGTCTTGGCTCTTGTAAATAATGCTACACTAACCATGGGGTGCATGTGTCCTTTTGCATTAGTGTTTTCGTTTTCTTTGGGGAAATAACCCAGTAGTGGAATTACTGGATCATATGGTATTTTTATTTTTAATTTTTCGAGGAAGCGTCCTACTGTTTTCCAGAGTGGCCGCATCAGTTTGCATTCCTACCAGTGGTTCACAAGGGCTCCCCTTTCTCCACACCCTGGCCAACTTGTATTTCTTGTCAAGATCCTGAAGGACTTGTTAGGATGTCTGGGCTGGTGGGTCTGAGGCCAAGTGGGGTGGGGAGTGGACTTCGAGGAACACGGAAAGTAAAGAGGGAGGGATTTAAAATCTGCTACTGCGCATGTGACCTTTGCACCGGGCGCCCGGAGCAGTGAGAACCTGGCCAGGCACCGCTGCGGGGTTTGCTGAGCCCGGGGCTTGGTGCGCGCACTGTCTTCAGTGTCACGTGTTCAGTCAGAAACCAAGTCTTGACAAGTGCAGCCCTTTCTTTTGTTCTGTGTGCCTCATTCGGTGCGTCTGTACCGGATTGCCGTTACTCATTAAATAGATAGTGCTTAAGTCACGTGTACTCTGGGCAATTTTCTTCTAATTTTTTTTTTAATTACCGAAATCATTTGTCTCCAAACCAAATTAGTTGTGATGGAAAAACTGCATTGTTTGCCTGGATGGCAAAGAAATTTAATTGCATTTTGTAAAGAAGACATGTGCTTGTACTCATAATTTCTGTGCTCCTAAGAAGTCTTCCACTGGTGCTCCGGGCGAGAGGATATCCGTGTCCGTGGGAGAGGTGTGGGGGGCAAGAGGACCAGGAGAAAACCAAATGCATCCCTTTTTAACCGTAGCCTCCCCTCTGGATATGCTAATAAGATTATGCGTAATTATTTTAATTGAGATTTACTGTTATGCCAGTGGAGTCACGTGTTTATTCTTGGCGTGCTCGTTTTCAGCACTAGGAAGTCACATTCCAGCTGCGTGCTTTTCTGGTGGCAAAGCATCCCTGCTTGGTGCAGGTGCAGCAGAAATGGGACATCAGGAAGAGGTCCGTGCACTGGTCAGTCTTGCTCCCAGCGTTCCTGGGTCTTGCTGGAGCCAAGAGGTCAGTGTGGTCTGGCCATCTGCACTCATGCCCTGCGTTTAAGTGAACTCGGAGGTGTCACAGGAAAATGCTGAAGGACAAGGCGTAATTTTCAGCTAGTTTGCAAAATTCTGTCCGTTTCAGGACTTGAATTTCTGCCTTTAATGCGTCAAGTCAAGAGCGTGGAGGAGTCGGTGCTGGAACGGTACAGAGTGCAACAGCACAAGGACCGAAACAGGCTTTCTCACGTTTCACCGGGAATTCCTGCGCTCGCTCCTGGTGTTTGCCGGCCTGTCTTCACGTGTGTCCCACCACCAGGAGGTGGGGTCGCTGTGCCTCACTGTGTCTCTGCTTCTGCGCTTGGGGGGGGGGGGGGTTCCAAGGAGGAGCATTTCTGGCTTTCAAGTTGTAGCATATATTTTGTGTGTTGTGTAATAAGGGCCTTAAATTTCCTGCTTACATTTGTGGTTCGCATGTGAATATTTCTGAGGGCAAACCTAGAGCCGAGTTCCTCAATTAGTGTTAGTAGCAAGCAGAGAATGAAGGGAATTAGGAGTCAAGATGAATTTCAAGAAAATCCGGGCAAGGGAAACAATACCATTCTTTTTGGAGTGAAAATAAAATTAAACAACTAGATAGCTTTGGTTTTGGTTTTGGTTTTTTTTCTTGTTTCTTGCTGGGACTCCCTGGCCCTGATGCTTTTAGGTCTGTTCTCCTACCTGTCAGCATTGGTGGGTATTTGCATTCCTTGGGGTCCCGTCTTGTCTCAGTGTGTGGCTGGAGGTGTCCCTGGAAGGGAAGGGTCTGGAAAGACAGCCTCCCTGCCCCTTTGCTTTTCTCTAGTACTTTTCTTGAAAAGCAGCTTGTACTCTGGGGAGAGGAGCTTTTCTCTGAAATTGACTTTCTGTAGCTGTGTCTCCTTTAAAAGAACAAGGAGGGACTTTGGGATGCCAGGGCTGAGGATGCTTTCCTGAGACCCGCCGAGGGTTCGGTCTGTGTGTGTCCTCCGGACAGGGTCCGTCTGGTCTGTTTGTTTCAGAGCGGAGCAGGGTGCATGCTGTTGTGCTGTAATACAGGGGTGCGGCCAGGGACATTGAGGCGGGCTGGTACTGGGGTCGGGAGAGCTGGGCAGCTCAGAATGGGACGCTCCTTTCTCTGACGTGGATGGAGGCTTTTGTTTACATTTCCATGTTGTTTGAGCTGGATGAGGACTCAGCCTACAGATCAGCAGACCCCGCGGGGCCAGCCCTGCGCCGCGGGAGGAGGAAGCCAGATTGACACAGGTCCAGGGGCACCTTTGGCCTCTGTGCACTTTCCTTAAAGGAGGGGGGGCTTCCCTGGAGGAAGGGAGGCAGGGGGCTTTCTCCTCGGTGTCTCTGTAATCCCCACACTCCTCCACGCCAGCAGCAGTTTAGGTTCAGAGCTGGGAAGTCCGGAGTCCCACTCGCTCGTTGGAAGGACGAGCAGGAGTTTAGGGGTGCTTAGTAGAGCTGACCACAGCGCAGCAGCAACGGTCCCCCCGACCCCCTGAGGGCGCCGAGTGGATCGCATGCCACCTGGGCAGCGCCAGGACCGGCGGTCTCCGCGCTGCAGCCCTGAAGCCGCTGTCCACAGACGTGTGATGTGTGGATGTGCTGACCGGTGACCCCTTTACTCAGGAGTGCAGGAGACCAGATGGGAATAAAACATGGTCGCAGACTATGCTCATATCTCAGGCTGCCTACCCACACTTGGAAGAAGAGTTTGGGCACGGACCCACTTTTATTTTATTGCGTGTTTAAACAGACTGTTAAAACTAATTACAGTTGACTGTAAAGAATACAGGTTAGGAGCGCCTGGGTGGCTCAGGGAAGCATCTGCCTTCAGCTCAGGTCATGATCTCAGGGTCCTGGGATCCAGCCCCGTATCAGGCTCCCTGCTCAGCGGGGAGTCTGCTTCTCCCTCTCCCTCTGCCATTCCCCCTGCTTGAGCGTGCTCTCTCTCTCTCTGACATAATAAATAAAATCTTAAAAAAAAAATACAGGTAAGCCAAAAACCAAAAGCCCTGCTGAAGTCACCCCTAAGTGACCACCCCGATATTTTGAATTGCAGCCTTCTTGTGGGTGCTGATCCCCCACACCCTGGGGCCCGCACCTGTGGGTGTGGCTGTGGGAGCACTCCACTCGGCCTCGGGGTCACTGCACGTGCACCTGTGCTTACGGGGCAATTTCACATTCTGAGGCCTATTGGACTTTCTGTTTCCTGATGCAGGGTTAATTTCAGGAGGAACCACACTGGCCTCTGCGTTTTGTTATTTAGATCTTTCTTGAGCCTAAAACTGTGTTACCCATGGCACTGTGACAGTGGGGATTTGCTGTGTTTTCCCTCATCTTCACATACTATAGCTTTCGATTCAAGAATAATGAGGGCCGGGGCGCCTGGGTGGCGCAGTCGTTAAGCGTCTGCCTTCGGCTCAGGGCGTGATCCCGGCATTCTGGGATCGAGCCCCACATCAGGCTCCTCTACTGGGAGCCTGCTTCTTCCTCTCCCACTCCCCCTGCTTGTGTTCCCTCTCTCGCTGGCTGTCTCTCTCTAATAAATAAATAAAATCTTAAAAAAAAAAAAAAAGAATAATGAGGGCCAAGAACTTGTTTAATTGATAATGTTGTTTCCCCCTGGTGTTCAGTTAACTCTGGTTTTCTGCCCCTTCAGGTGACTACCCTGTGTGCTCAGGGCCCCACCCCTACGAATCTGCTTTAACCATCCTGATAGGGCTGCATCTTCTAACGGCCTTCAGATTTCTCTCTCAGAGAAGCTAATAGTTTGGGTTTTTCACTCCTGATAAAAGTTCCTTATTACTTCATGGTCCCTCATCTTGGAGTTCTTGGAGATTTTCTTCCTAATGTCGTGATTTAAATTTAAGTAATGTAATTTAGACCGGTGCCTTGTTAACGGTAAGAAGTGATTACATGTGTTATTTTCCTCGACTGTGTTGGGATTACCCATGGCACCAAAGCAGAACCCTGAGATCATGACCTGAAGTGAAACCAAGAGTCAGACTTAACCAAGTGAGCCACCCAGCAGTCCTGAGAATGCATTTTCTTTTTTTAAGATTTTATTTGTTTATTTGAAAGAACATGAGCAAGGGTAGGGGCAGAGGGAGAGGGAGAAGCAGACTCCCCGCTGAGCAGGGAGCCTGATGCGGGGCTCAATCCCAGGACCTCGGGATCATGACCTGAGCCAAGGGCAGACGCTTAACCAACAGGGCCACCCAGGCACTCCAAGAATGCATTTTCTTAATAATATTCTATCTAAGTGGGGGAGTTGAGTGGAGCACAGAATGGTCTCTTCTGAAAATGAGACACATCTTCTGTGACTTTTGATGCTAGGTGGTTTGAGAACACGTATGCACGTGTGCATACACGTGCACAGACACACACACTCCCAGGTGTGTGCCCCCGAAGCACGTTCCTCCTTCCAGTGGAGCTGCCCTGGGAACATAAATGGAAATAGGGCAGTTGGTCTGGCCTTGGGCTGCTCGCCCTGAGATGGGCCTGCTCCCCCAGGTAGAGGCCGCAGCCTCCAGCCCTCAGAACGTTCTCGACAGAGAAGGATCCAGGCACATCCTGGGATGTCCATCTCTGCAAATCTGTGGTTATTTTTCATTGATCCTTGTCTGAGGCGGCGTTATGTTCTGACCAGTGATGCAAGTTTGTAAAATGTTTCTTTTTAATGAAAGATGAGCTTTTTTTGGGGGGGGGGGGTCAGCGAAGCATTTATTTTATTAATCCCATCGCCACGAACACAAACATGCCATTGGAGTGAGGATGTATTTGCAAGTAAAAGGCACCACACATGTATTGCAGTGTTCAGATAGCCCTGTGTCTTTGTTTAACGGGCCCTGCTTCATTTCTAAGGAATATTTCATGTTGTGATAAACAGAATCGGTGGTGGTGGGTGTTTAAGAATCAGCAGTGCATTCATGAATTGAGCAAGTTTTAATTCTCACTTTACCCTCTGTTTTATTGTTATGGTTCATATTAAAAACTGTATTACATAATTTTTTACATGTCAGATGGGATAAAGTTTAGAAGGTATCAACAGGTAACAGGGGAAGGACAGTCACTTCATTGCCTTTGTCCCTAAGCCACCTGGTTCCCAAACCTCAGGTCAGGAGCTCTTGACTGGAAACCTGCTCAGCCTGGACAGGCCCATATGTGTATTTTGTTCCTGCAGGGCCCCCTTACACACACGTGCCCCACTGACCAGAGCTTGGGGACGGTTGTGTTTCTGTGCATTGAGGCTTCAGGTGATTTTTCGGCTGCTTAGTATTCCATCACTAACTAAATCTAGCTAACCTGCATTGGGCCGGTTATGTGGACAGCCACAGGGTGACTTCCTGGGACACTCTGTATGTACAATTCATGGTGGGAGCATCATGGTCACTGACTGCCCTGGATCGTTGGGGTCACTCTGAAGATCCTATAAGGCCACATTGCTGTTTTTTTCAAGAGAGCCGTTGGTGACAGAAAATAAGTGTTGCAACTTAATTAGCAATGCTGTTCACTAGGAAGGATGTTCATTACCATTTGCCCCATGCCAACCGGGGGTCAGGCCCTGTCCTGACAGTGTCCTTGTTTATCTGTTTGTGGGCGATGTCTTATCTGTGGCCCATCAGGGGCTGTTGGGCTCACCGAAGAGTGGGTGCACCCCGACAGCCCCCAGCGTGCTTGCTTCAGTGGGGGGCAGAAGATGCTCGTGGTCTTTGCTTTCACGAATGTCTTTCCTCCTGAGTTCCTGCCGACGTGCCTCTGCCCACCCACTCTGCCTGCTGGCCAGCCACTGGGTCCCCCGAGGCCAGTGTGTCTGACATGGAACACCAGTCCCTTTTCCAGCTAAGGTTTCGAGGTGACTGGACGTGTCTGCATCAGCCCTGCGCCTGCCCCAGCCGCTAAGGGCCTCCTGTCTTCTCCCAACCCCCTGACCCGCCCTGAGCCGCTGAGTCCTCTGTGATGGGCCGTCCCACCTCGCGCGAACCCCTGCAGGGCCCGAGTCTGGTTTGTTGGCTGGCCGCCTACCTCCTTTTGGTGTCCCCGTGGATCGTGTTTGCCTTGCTTCCTTCAGACACGTTTCTCGTCCTTCTGTGTGATAGCCCCGGGGAACCGCACGGTTACGCCCTTTGCTTCCATTCCTGCACCCATGGTATTAGAATGTCATGTTTTTGAAAATGATGGGCATTCCTTGACTTTTAGGTATTTTGTGAATCGCTTTACTTCTTAGACGTAACGTGGAGTGATGAAATTTCTGAATTTGTGGAAAATAGAAAGGGAATCCCATTTCGAATGAGAGGTGTTTGCCCTCAGCTGGTTGTGGTGGGAACAGCTGGTACCTCTTTCTGTCTGCTCGTAAGTGCTCAGTGTGGGGGGTGGTGTGGGGTCTCCCTGATAAGAAGGGGTGATCGGGAGATGTGGGGAATCAGGATTGGGTGGGCCCACCTGACCTGCACATGTGAGGTGAGGGGCAGAGACCGCCGGCTGGGGGTGGGGGCACCACAAGCATGCTGGGGTGGAGGCTGGGCTCTGCAGAGCGCCACACAGTAGCTGGGCACCCCCCACCCCCGTCTTTTTGACATCTCTTACAGCCCTGACTGCAAATCCTGTGTATTATTTGTGCGTGAGCGTCAGAATTCCACAGTCTCCTAAACCATAAACGGCTGTTGTGTTGTGAACATTCGGATTTGCAAAACTTAGTCATTCCCTCCATGACTTTGTCGGTGGGATTTCCGACGAGCCTCTCATAGGGACAAACCGAGAGACGAGAAGTTGACTGCCGGCTTCGGGGTCAGTTCCTGGAAAGCCAGGGGCCTCCCTGATCCCCCGCCTGCGACTGTGCAGGAGCCCAAGGGTCGAAACTCGCCCCTGGACAGCGTGGGCCTGTGGGGCTCAGGCGGGGACGTGTGAAGTGGGGAAGAGCTAGGTTCCGGAGGCCCGTGGGGGTTCTTGGACGGAGTGTACGTCCTGGTTTAGGAGACAGACACAGACCGGGGATAGGAGTGGGGTGGAGGAGCGTGATGAGGTGGGTCCCCACCACCCTCGGTGTTTTCCTGGTAGGGAGGTGGCACGCTGGGGGCATTTTGACAGCACTGAAGTGAGCTGTGCATCTCACTTTGCTTTACCTCCTGTTTTACAGATGCCTTTGTGAATAGCCAGGAATGGACATTAAGTCGATCTGTCCCGGAGCTCAAAGTGGTGAGTGGTTCTCCTGGCCCCCGTGGCCGTGGTTCCTCATTGGCAGGAGGCGGGGCTCTGTGAGGGGCGGGAGGTGGCCTGCCAGCATGCCCAGGCCTGCATCCCGAGGGGGCCTGGCTGTCCCTGGGGCCCCGATGTGGAGCATACCTCTGGGTGTATCCCTGGGAAGGACCAGGTGTAGCTGACAGATTGGGACCAGAGCCTTGAGTGTGCCTGGAACGGCCACGTCAGCCAGGCTGCCGGAGTGGCCCTGTGCGTGCCGGGCAGGGTCCATCCACCATCGTCTCTCTCGTGTCCGTGTGTGTGTGGGAGAGAGACAGAGTCACACACACATGCACACATGTGGATTGTTTTATCCTTTGCCAGGATGTCATGGGAGTTTTCTTTGATGAACTGTCAAGTTTTGGAATTCATCATTTAAAAAATGTGACTGGTTGCTTACCATGGTACAAAGTTATAACATAAAAGATTTTGTTTTTATTAAAAAGTTTAAATATTTTTCCAGTGAGATTATTTAAAGCTTCAAATTGCCTTATATAAAAAATGACCTGGGTCTGTTGCAACCACACCCTCGAGCACCTCTCCACTGCATGTTCCCTGCCTTAGGTTAGAAGGAAGGGACCAGTATAAATTTTAAATAATCATGTTCTTTGTCATGGTATAGGTGGCATTTGGGAGAAGTGTGTGTGTGTGTGTGTTTACATGTATATGTATGTATATATATATTTATATGCACATGTATATATTTGTGTGATGTGTGTATTTGTATGTATATGTGCATGTGTGTCCTGTGTGTATATGCAAACATATGTATTTGTGATATGTATGTTTACACGTATATGTGTGTTCACATGAACATTTGTGGTGTGTGCACATGTATATGTACATGTATGTATGCATACATTTATATGCACACATGGATGTGTATCTGTGGTATGCATGTGTGTTTACATATGTGTATATATGCTTATAGATGTGTGTGTACTTATATATTTGTGCATATGTGTATGGTATATGTACATGTATGTGTATGGTGTATATATACATGTGTGATATGTGTATATATGCATGTATATACGTATATACACTTCTGTGTGGTGTGTATATGTACATTTATGTGTGTGGCGTGTGTGTACATACGCGTGTGTATACTTGTGTGTACATGTGTGTGTGTACTTGTGTGTGGCATGTGTGTATACATGTGTGTATACTTGTGTGTGGCATGTGTGTACATACGCGTGTGTATACTTGTGTGTGGTGTGTGTACATACGCGTGTGTATACTTGTGTGTGCCGTGTGTGTACATACGCGTGTGTATATTTGTGTGGCGTGTGTGTACATATGCGTGTGTGTACTTGTGTGTGGCGTGTGTGTATACATGTGTGTATACTTGTGTGTGGTGTGTGTACATATGCGTGTGTATACTTGTGTGTGGCGTGTGTGTACATATGCGTGTGTATACTTGTGTGTGGCGTGTGTGTACATATGCGTGTGTATACTTGTGTGTGGCGTGTGTGTACATATGTGTGTGTATACTTGTGTGTGGCATGTGTGTACATATGTGTGTGTATACTTTGTGGCTTGTGTGTATACATGTGTGTATACTTGTGTGTGGCGTGTGTGTACTTGTGTGCAGCGTGTGTGTATACATGTGTGTATACTTGTGTGTGGCATGTGTGTACATATGTGTGTATACTTTGTGGCGTGTGTGTATACATGTATGTATACTTGTGTGTGGCGTGTGTGTACATGTGTGTGTGTACTTGTGTGTGGCGTGTGTGTACATATGCGTGTGTATACTTGTGTGTTGCATGTGTGTATATATGCGTGTGTATACTTGTGTGTGGCGTGTGTGTACATATGCGTGTGTATACTTGTGTGTGGCGTGTGTGTACATATGCGTGTGTATACTTGTGTGTGGCGTGTGTGTACATATGCGTGTGTATACTTGTGTGTGGCGTGTGTGTACATATGTGTGTATACTTGTGTGTGGCGTGTGTACATATGCATGTGTGTACTTGTGTGTGGCATGTGTGTATACATATGTGTATACTTGTGTGTGGCATGTGTGTACATATGCGTGTGTATACTGTGTGTGGCGTGTGTGTGTAATTTGAACTGCTGCAGTGGTGGGCCCTGACCGTAGGATGCAGGCAGACAGGTCGTCCTTGTTTTGTGCCTCCAGTGACGTGTGGCTTGGACACAGTCCTGCTCGGTTCTCCCGGCCCCTCACGTATACCTGTGCATGTACGGCCTTTCGCCTGCGTGTGCCCTCTCTCCCCAGGTCCATCTTGCTGTTAGCCACTCCAGCCTGTCTGTCAGTAGCCACCCCCCCACCCCCACCCTGAGGACCTTGGACGCCCCCACTGGGCCCAGCCTCAGTGGTGCTTTGTGGGTGACCCAGGCAAGGCAGGACCCTTCAGGTTTCTCTCCCCTGAGATGAGGAAATGGAGCCACAAGGAACGTCCAGACTTTGAAGAGAGCGTTATGTGACTTCAGTCACCAGGAAAAACATGTTTTTAACCTAAGAAGTAAGGGATGACATGGGAAGGGACACCAGGATCTGCAGGTGTGGTCCTCAGGGCCTCCTGTCCCATCTGACATGCCCGTCCCGGTGCCATGGCCGGGTGTGCTCGTCGGGGCCACCGCCTTCCCGTTTCTCCTCGCCCTTCCTGCCAGAGCTCTGACTTTCTCCGCAGCGTTGCCAGAGACTGCTTTCCTTGTGGGAGACGCAGGGTCGTCGGTCCCGTGGCCCTTCCCGAAGCCGGGGTTCTGCACGACTGGCCCCGAGACAGCCGCTTCATTCTCTCTCGTGTTCTGTAAGCGCTGTGCCTGACACAGGATTGATCGTCGGGCGGTGCCTCCAGGAAACGCCTGCGAGGGAGTGCTACAGATTTGGCTCTGCTGCTACGAGGAGCTTTCCGGGAAGATTTACCGGGTGCAGATGCGGCCTCACGCTCCTGAAACAGCCCAAGTGCCTTTCTGTCCTGCAGTCGGAGCGGAACAGCGGTAGCGGTGTTGTGATGTGGACGCGGGCCACGGCCTCGTGCAGGGCATGTTGTGAGTGCGTCACACAAGCCCCTCGCTTCCGCCTGCCCGCGAGCCACGTCCTGTCGTGACCCCGTTTCAAGAGGAGGAGGGGGTGCCCTCAGCGTCCTGGGAACTCCCCCTCAAGCCATAGTCAGCAAGCGGCGGAGCTGGGATTTGAATCTGCGCTTTGCGCTCCCGCATCAGCACGGCCCACTCAGTTTCTGCACCTGTGGGAACCTCCTGTGTCCTGCTGCCTGGGGCGCTAGCTGCTGGCCCCCTGTGGCCGCCGAGTGCTTGAAGGGTGGCCAGTGCGACCGAGGAGCCGAATTTAAAATTTTCATTTAAGTTTAATGAATCGAGATTGAACGAGCCACTGGAGGCCAGGGACTCCCATTTTGACGGTCTGACTGTGATCGTTGAGTACCGAACCCTCTGATTTGGACCCGATTTTGGTGGTTTGTCGGGGGTTCTCCTAGAGCCCACATGTTCATACCAGCCCATAACTGAGGATGCTCACTACTGTAAACGGGTTTTCTGCTGATGTTTCGAAAGCGTGTAATTTCCCGGCGCGAATGCCCAGAGGTGTGGGAGGTGATTACATTAAGAGGCAACGTGGATTCGTGTTCCCAGAACGTAACTGTCTTGAGGTTTGGGCACATGTGCCGAAGGGTCGGCCACATCCGGTGGACAAGGAAACATGGTTCTGCATTCGTGTGGAGGAAATTCTGTATGTCCTGCCCCTGACCTGCGTGTGGATGGATGGACCCACGCAGGACAGCCAGCTCTGCTCGGATCAGGGCGTCCTCCGGCCGTGGAAGGGCAGGCCACACCAGCGGGTCCCCCTCTGCGCCGAGGACTTCTCAGCCTCTGCAGAAAGTGCTCCTTTGTTTGGAGGCATTCTCTGTGGCGTCCATAGGGCTGCCATTGTTTGACACCGCCCCCCAAGACAGGTGGCCCCTTAGGTCAGCGCCTTCAGAATCCCTGATTCTGTCACAAATGCAGCAAGTACATGACATAATCACAAGTCTCAAGTGGACTCTTTATGTGAAATTTTGCAGTAGATTTTCTGGAATCTGTCAGAGGAAAAATTTCAGCGTTTGCTTTCTTTCAAGAGTGGTGGTATCATGCCTCGTGTTTTCTGAAGTTGTGTTGTGGCGAGATCGTCAGTGACCGGCTGCTCTTGGATCCGGACGCCGCTCAGGGGCAGTGGGCGCTCAGTGCTGCTGTCTGGGCAGAGTAGAGCCACCCTGCACATCCCACCTGCAGGGGGAGCCTCTGGTCACAGCCCGTCTGTGGGTTTTCACTGAATTCCCAACTGAGATTTTTACTGACAGCCTTGACTTCCTTTTCAGCAAACTGCACGTTTAGCAGGTAAGCGGTGAGGTGTGGACAACAGAGAAATCAGTCTTAGAGGAGAGGGCACTCCTTTCCCCTGTGTGACGTGAGGACGCATGCAGGGGCCCTGACGATTTGCGGCCTCACCCAGAGGTCGCGGGGCCCGTGGCCCGGTCATGGTGACAGCCTCTGGCTACCGGACATAGGTGGGCCTGTGTGTGATTTTCCGGACGCCGCCCCCACGCGTCTCCCCACGAAGCCTGTAGACGATGGACAGGCTGGTTCCATCCTCTCCTTTTTACACCGGGTAGCAGTCATGGATCCAGTGGAGCTTTACAGCCTGAAGAGCATTTCCGTCCCTTATTTTATTCCTCCTTACAGCTGGGCTGTTAGTTCCTGCCAGTGTTTCAAATTAGCATAAGGCCCATGGGGCGTGAATGTAAGAAGGTCTGTGAGATGGCCATTCAGACTGTAGCACATGCCTTCCCCCACCGCCCCCAAGACTGACTGATTTTCTCCTCCTGAAGGGTAAGCTCATTCTTTGCAGAGCACTGGTGTGGAAGGGAAGGAATGCTGCCACACGCAGAAAGCAGAGACTGCGCAGTGTTGATTCTGAGCATTTTCCTCCTCAGGAAAGAGAAACTCTAATCTTAATTAAAAATTTAATTCTGTGGCATACTGGTTTGGATTTTCTCAGCATGAAGCTGACAAGCAGCAGGTGCCCTTGAGCAAAAGAATAATTAATAGGTAGACATTTTCAGATGATAGAGGCCCCAGGTAAAAAGAAGACATGAGTCACTTCGGGAGGGGAAACATCTTTATTTAGGATCTGCCCACGTCGCCTGGCCTTGTGCCTCAGCAACAAAGCCTCTCTGTTTGTACTCACGCTGGATCATTCACTTGTTGGCTCGTTCACGGGGCCAGTACTGGTGGGAGTCTGCCCAGGCTTGGTGTGACGCTGGGACCCAGAGACAGGGTGACCCCGACCCTGCCCTTTGGGAATCGTCAGCATCCCCAGTCAGACCCGTGGAGTGACGGTGCTAAATAAAGGTCATGAGACAATGTCGTGAGGAGGGCGTGAAGGGGGCTTGGAGGAGAGGTGCCCAGTTGAGGCTGTGCATTAGGAAGGCTTCTCAGAGGAGGTGGCGTCTGAACTGCTTGCTGACCGGTGAGAAGGAATAGTATTTTAGGAAGTGATTGATGAGGAAAGGTCCAGGCGTCCGGAGACAGACAGCAAGGCCTATCAGGATGAGGCAGTTTCCAGGAATCTCTCTGGTACTCTAGGGGTGAGAGGAAAGCCCGTAAGCAGAGAGACCACCTGACATCTGCTCCCGTGATCCAGTGGATAGCAGGCCTGCCCCAGAGTGCCTGGGAAGGTGCTTCTGAGTGCAGGGGCTCCATGACTGGGAAGGCTGGGAATCTGGGATGGCGTCCACGTTTCTGGTTTGAGAGGCCGGGTGGGGAGTGGCCATAGAGATGGAGGAGCAAATTGAGGAGAGTGATGAGATCTGGACGTGCTGGGGTTTGAGTACCAGCATGGATGGTGTGGGGTGCATGCGGGGAACTTACATAGTTCTCCTGGGGGGTGTGGGGAATGAGATTTGGGATCAGTAGCTTACTGGGGGCATGAGAGTCAAGGATCTAGGAGAAACTAGGAGATCTGGAAGGGGGCCCATGTGGGCTGAGAGGAAGTTCGAGGAGGAAGCCCAGGGCAGAAAGTTTGAAGAAAGTGTGGCTTGTCTGCAGCGTCTGGTGATGGGCTGGGTCAGGAGCAAGAGAAAGGCTAGTGCTTTGAGAAATGAAGTCCTTGCCGGCCTCCGGGCAGCGTTCTTGTAGCTCTTGGATCAACACTTGAGATTGTAAGGATGGAGGGCGGGACCAGGAGGGCGCGAATGTGGCCCAGAAACTGGCTCCGGTGGAAAGGGGAGGTAGGCTCTTTTTTTCTTTTTCCCTTTTTTCTTAATTGATTGATTTGGGCATGCTTAAATGCAGAGAGGAAAGTTCTGGTGGGAAAGGGAAAGGGAAAAATATGCAGGGGAGTTCTTGATGGGCAGCTTGCAGAGAGGGTAGAGGGAGTGAGGTCCCGGCACAGGAGAAGGGCAGGCTTCCCGGGGCCGGCGTCCCTCAAGTCCAGGTGTCTTGGCTGTGCTAACAGAGAGCTTTTCCAGAGGAAGGTGCCACACAGGCAGCACTGCGGGCCAGGTGACTGCTGTTTCACTCCATTTCACCCTGCTCTCTCTTGCTAGAGCAGTGGCCCCCCGGGCTCTTGATGGGCATTCTTAACCCAGTCCAAGCACCTTTGCCGCCTCCACCACAGGCCTCTGCTCTGTGTCCCTGTCCTGCAGCAGGGATCCTTGTTCCAGAGAAGCAGGCTTCCTCTTCTCCCTGCCCGGGTCTGAACCCCTGCGGCCCCTCCCCCACTGTTCTTCCTCCGTGTGGCTCTTTTTAACTGGTCTCTCACCTGGCTCCGGGACCAACGCCGTAGTCTTGGTGGAATGTACCAGAATACCATTCTCATTCCTGTATGAGTCTGTACTGCACTGGGCCCCATTTAACACCGCGTACCTCGCTCGGGGTGTGAGAGTGCACATTCTGTGTCGTGGGCTGACCGACTGTGTGCTCTGCTGATGGCACCACCACACGTGGTATCAGGAAGAAGGCTGCTGTGGGTGTGTGCCCAGACGGTGTTGACGCTCTCAGAGCCCAGGAGACCCATGAGAACAGGAGGTGGAAGGAGAGGGCTCAGGAACCCCTTTGACTTCAGGAGGATAGTTGAACGAGCCAGGTTTGGGCCTTCTAGCCGATGCTCAGTTATGATCGTGCTTGGACTTACTGTACTTGTTAACCTCTCTCTGTTTGCAGATTGACGAGTAGAGTGATGGTAATGAACGGTCATCCGATTCTGTGTTTCAGGGGATCGTGGGTAACTTGGCCAGCGGCAAGTCGGCCCTGGTGCACCGGTATCTCACCGGCACGTACGTCCAGGAGGAGTCTCCCGAAGGTATGCTGTCTGGCAGGCTGTCTCAAGCTCGAGAGCGTTTAGTGTATTAACTTTTTCTGTAGCATATTCTAAATCATGACGATGATGCATCACATTTCAAAAAAGAGTAAAATACCAAGCAGTAAAAATCCTTAGGTATGTCATTTCTTCCATAGTAGTTTTAGCTAACTGACCATGTTTACACTGGCATTTAGAACAGCAGAGTAGAGCCTTGAAATGCTGTTGAATTTATTTCTTTTGCAATAGTCCTGGCGTTTCAAATGTCAATCCAGAGTCACCCCCTTTAAGTATTACTCGTCCATTGCTCTGATCTGGACATTGAGTTTATCCGTATCTTGCACGTACTGTTACCTGGTCATGGATCGGAGCCTCTCAGATGACCACCCCTGTACGTTTGAGTATGTTTCCCCGTATATTGTATTACAGACACGTAAGAGTCATTCTGCAGGAGAGTTAGAGATTTCTTTTGCCATTAGGCTTTCGCTTCTTCAGTTAACATATTCATGTTTTATTTTTTTGCTTTAAGTGAAATTACGGTAATGGCAGGAAGCCGTACAGTCCCTGTGTCTTTAATCAATGTCAAGTTCACAGGCGGCTTTCTGAATGATATTTTCTCTCCGTGTAACCTTGTAAGATCCAATTCTGAGACACTGAATTTCTGGTTCCTTCTCTTTCTTACTGGCTGTTCCATTCTTTGCAGATATGGACGCAGGTAACTATACGTTTTCTTCATGGCAGCGCTTGTCTTGTTTGAAGAGAGAGGACAGGCTCAACTTCGCACTGTAGTGTTCCCTCCCTCCTTGTTCTGTGTGCCATCGATTCTGTTTCATTTTATCCTTTTATTTAAGTTACACATTTCACCCTGTTTTGTCCCTTAGATGTGTTCTTAGCAGTAGTCCTGAGTAGCTTCTCATGCTCCCTGTAACACCTGTTCTAGTATTTAACTCTCGTCCTGGAGACTGTGTAACCATTCAGGAGGGTACGGAAGGCTGGCGTTTTGGGGCTCTGCCATCATTCTGCAGAGTTCTGGAGCCCTGTCATCAAAGCCTCGTGGTGGTCACCTCAGGGGAAGGCCGTTTTTTCATTATCCACGTGGAGATGAGGGCATAGGGAGATCAGACATGGAGGCTCCTAGCTGGGAATTGAAGAGAAGCCGCCGCAGCTGTCCAACGGAGAGTATACACACATGCTAGGAAAGGCACGATCTGGAGATGGGCGGGGGGAGAGAATGTTCCGGGTCTTTCTGGCTGCTTCCGTGCGGCTGTGCTGGTGTTGCGTTTGTTCCTTGGTGTCTAAGTGTGGATTGTAGCCGTAGTCGTTTTAATTCCACCGACGGAGTCGGAGCTTTTCTCTTGGGCTTTCTGGGTCTTTGTTGGGGTAGGCGTTGATGACACGACATGCTGAGGGCCGGGCTCGCCTGGCCTCACGTGATCAGCTCTTCGAGTGAATCTGCCCGCACCCTCCTTCCACGCTCTGATTCCGTTCTGGGGTCGCCGGTGACAGGGTCTGGGCCCCTGGTTTTGCTGCCAGTGCTCCGGCTTCTCCCATGTTCAGTTCAGTGCGGAAGCCCCTGCATCACAGACGCCGATCCCTTCCCTACGTAGTGCTGTTTTGTTGTTACCGTGGCTTTTTGCTCTTTTCCCATGTGCTATTTTTGTTCTATTCCATCACATTCGGGGCTGTGGTTTCTCTGCAAGGGGCCCTTATATTTTGATGAGCCTGAAGGCATTTTTCTCTAATGTTCATACTTCAGGTAAAAATTATACACAGAGGGGTGACTTAAACTGTGATCTCTGATGAACCCCCTTCTTTGATTAACACATTTTACTCTACTGAAATTTCATGGCATTGCCTACAGTTTTAAAAATACACTATTTTAAGGGGTAGAAGCATGCGCCTGTACACCAGAGGACATCCCTCTCCTCGTCTACAAAGTCTCATCCCCTGCAGTGGGGCCTGTGCCCAGGGTGTCCTGGATCAGGGGAAAGACACTTCACTGTCTTTTCTCTCGACTTCCAGGGACTCAGCCCGCCCACCTGTCCTCTCACGTGTAACTCAGGTCAAGGGTGGGGCCCCCAGGTGCCCGAGTGGACGTACATCAAGGCGTGCGGCTGCAGAAAGAACTGTGGGTGGGTGCTGCCATGTGCCTGGAAACCCCTTAACTCCCCTGAATCTTTATTTCCCAGGGGCTGTCCACTTGTGCCTTCCTGGAACCAGGCAGGTGGCTGCATCCTTGCCTCGTAGGGAAGCTGGGGAACTGACTCCCACTTCCTGTCCCCTGGCCTGGGCGAGTCTCGTAAAAGCAGGAGAATCAGGTTGTTTCTGAAAGGACGTGAATGAGGAAAGCCTCGATTTCTCACTGTCTGGCCACAGTGGAGTTCTTTCTGGAACTAGAATTCTACCAGGAAGCCTGTAGCTGGAAAGTGATCTCGGTTGTTGTCGAATGTGTTAACATCAACCAGTAACGTGTGCTGACTTGATTGAGAACCTTTCCGTTCTGAATGTTCTGGAGTCGGAATGTCCCAAATCATTGCCAAGGTTTGTGGAGCGCATCGGAGCCATGGAGTCCGCTCCACGCACGCGGACGGCAGGTGAAGCCGGTCATAGCTCAGCCCACCTGTGACTACTCGCAGAGACAGAGGGGGCAGCGAGCTGATGACAGGCATCTCCAGTGCCACCCTGGGGGGAGGGCACGTCCAGTGAGCTGTGGGACCTCTCCACCTCTGACTTGTTCTCTTTTCCTCCTACAATTGCTGGAGAGACCGGCTGCCCCCGGCCGCACGTGGCAGTGACTTGAGGCGCTAGCTTGCTGCTGCAAGTGCCGGTGAGACCGGCCAGTGCATACGGCTCGCTGCAGCTCTCCTGCCCACACAGGTTGTTCCTCGATTTCCTTAACGTGTGAATGTCCCTTAGCGCCACTCACCCGCTGCGGGATCTTCGCATTGCTGGCCGTTTACGGTGGGGAGGGCTTTCTGTTTCCAGAAGAGTTCTCTCTCTGTTGGAAACTGGTGTGGGACGACCCGGACTTTTGCCGGAATGTACTTTTCATCAGATGGATTGTGGCTGGGTCTCCGAGGAGAACAGCTGTTGTGTTTGAACTGGGTGATAAATTCTCATGGATTTTCTTGTAGCAAAGAGAGTTGACAAACACGATTTCAGTAATTTTTAGAGATGCGGTTTAAATCAGGGATGGATTTAAATATTATGTATGTTTTTTAATGAGTAAACTAGCAATGCAAAAGTGGGTAACTCAGCGGGGAGCCAGTGATTCCATCAAAGTCATCCAAGGAGTGACATTTTCATGCAGGCAAATATCCGTTCGGTCGCATGTGTGCATGTGTATCTGAGTCCTAGGGCCGTCATAACAAATACCACAGACTGTGTGGCTTCAGTCCCCAGAACCTTACTGTCCCTGCGCTATGGACCCGAACTCTGAGATGACGGTGTTGACGGGGTTCGTTCTTCCTGGCTCCAAGCACGGGTCTGTTCCCAGCCTCAGTCCTCACGCAGTGTTTTCCGGTGGCCTTGTTTCCATGTCTGGATCGCCCTCTTCTGGGCATGGCAGTCACTGGGCTTAGGGTCCACCCTGCCCTCGTCTAACCTCATCTTTGTCACATCTGCAAAGACCCTGTTTCCAGAAGAGGTCACGTCACGTGTATGAGGGGCTAGGACTCGAACATCTCTGTTACGTGAGGGAATCCCCCCACCAGCGACCCTGCGTGTGTTACGCACACGTGGTGTTTAAGCAGAAACTGCGCTTATCACGGTTGACGTTGTCCTGCTCCCCGTGGGGGCGGGAGGAGTCATGAGCTGCCCCCGCTGTCCCGGGAGGTGCTCCCTGCTGGTGTCCTGGGACTTCACAGAGAGGAGAGGAGCTTGCCTGTGACCGTCACACCTCTAATGGGGATTTCACAGCTGTCACTCACTCTCAGTAACGATACGCAGTGAAAATGACTCCTTTGCGATCAGTGCCCTGTTAATGGCACTAATTAGAATTGTGAATGGTGTTTTGGGCGTGTGATCTGAGCGTCCGCCTCATGTGCGTGCTTAATATTCACTGAGCGCCGCGCCTTCCCCACCACAGACCCCGTGGGACTGCCGCCCGGGTTTTCACTCTCTCCCCTCAAAATTAAGAAAAAGAGAAAGGAAAGGAAACTTAGCTGTCCAGTGTCCGTGGGAACTTGGCAGACACCTGCCCTGAGCCGCTGAACCCCTGGCGGACTGGGAGGTTGTGGCTTATGGTGTCCTCGAGAGACGTTAAGCTGTAGAATGGAGTCACTGCTCTGAGACCTTGTCTCTGTGACATCCCCACGTTACTCCTCTTGTCTCTCATGCCGTGGGCCCTGCTCAGCGGTGCAGACAGCTCGTGCAGGAGGGTGTGGAGCCCGGAGAAGCTCACACCGAGAAGCCGCCTTGTCGGTGGTACAGGGGAAGGGCCCACGGGTTCTCCAAGACGAGACTCAGCTGTCCTGTGGATTGAGTGGAAGATGCTAAGGTCGGTAGAGACAAGCTTAAGAATGTCCACCAACCCTCCCTCCTGTGATTGTACAATTAACTGCTCTTAGCTCATTTTTCAAGCCACTGTGGGAACTAAACGGGGTGAAGGTGTCAGGGTGCCCCGTTCCTGGCTGCCGCTGTCCCATGTGGGTGGAGAGCTCTGTGGTCACTGCTCCTGGCAGAAGCCAGGGCCTGCTGACCGTAAGGTCCCAGCAAGCAGGCTGTCCCTCCCCTATTCCTGCCCTCAGCACTCTGCCTGCAACTGTTTCCCAGCAGATGTGTCTGTCTCGGGCGGGAGATGGGAGATACGTTCTCAGGAGCACATGGATCTGAAATTTTTTTTAATGAATGTTTACTTAGTTGCTTAGAAACAAACCATGTGGTAAACACTTAGCCATATTTTCTGGGACACATGAAATGCATTTAAGCTGTCAGTCCCTAAAACCCTTTCCAAATCAAATAAACTTAAAAAAAATTTTGTCAGCTACCACTGCTCAACAGATGTTAGGGCTTATTTCTAAACACGTCCTCTTGTGCTGTTTAAAGTCCCAATGAAAAAAATCTGTAAACTCTAATAAAAGTTGAGTAGTTTCGAAATCCAGCCATTTAATGTTTTAACATAATTTTGCCGTGTTACTTGTAACCAAGTGATTATGAGTACATGATAATTTTTTAATGAGGATTATCTGTAAACCTTGAGATTATGAGCAGCTTGCTGGTAGGTTGGTTTAATAGATCAGGCACAAGTCAGGTCTTCTTCACATTCTTGAATCATTTCGAACCCGCCTCTGGGTTCATTGGCTCTTGCTTTCTTCCACCTGCTCTTAACTCTGTCCTCTCACACGTAAGCCATGTTGAGGGCCAGGTGATGTTGTCCAGAATAAGTGAGGGACCCTGAAATTACCCCTAAAGCTAGAAAGAAACAATAAAAGAGAAGCACATTCTACTTGTTTTGAACAAGAAAAAGAAAGCTAAGGCTGTAAAATAAGAATGAGAAGGTCGTCATGTTTTTGGCATTGACCAAGCTGGCAGGACAAAATGTGTTTTCGAGTTGGTCGTTTGGAACTCAGAACACATCTTCCCATGTTGTTATAATTAAGTCAACAAGAAACCAAGGGCGTCCTGAGAGCGGGTACCTTCCAGAGAGGAGAAGAGCCTTCTGTTTAGAGAACTCTAATTCAAGGCAGCGACTTACACCTGGCTGAAGGAGAGTCTGAGCACTCAGAAGAGGGCCTGCTGGCTTCTGCCGGGAAGAGCTCCAGCTTCCCCTGCGGCCCACAAATGCTCACTTAGGCCATGTGACACAGAGACCCCAAATAGCACGGTGCATGCTGTTGACACAGCTGTAGCTTTCCCAAGACCTCTCAGGACATCACACATTGCTACAAAACCATTTCTTTACTAGGAAGAGGAGGTGAGGGTCCAGGAAGTTTCATCTTCGCAATTATAGATCATTTTTTACTAGGGAAATCTTAATACTGAAGGTGGTTTTTAGAGCTTTAAATGCATGAGCTCTGTATTGCAAGTGAAAAAGTAGTCATTGGATCCCTCAACGCTGAACCCCATCCAGGTGAAAGCACCCTGGTCCATTGCTACATCCGTCCCTGTCTCTGGCCTTGATTCTGTCATCTTGCTGGCAGCTGGCTCCTGTCCCAGGCAGTCTGAATGGTAGCAGAGCCATCCACCACTGGCCCAGGCAGCGGCCTGCTCTGATCTGGAAAACACAGGGTGCGTGTTAATTGTGTCAGCCTAGACCACCTTCAAGGAGCTTACGTAGAAGAGCAGGGATTTATTAACTCGTGTACTGGGAGCAGCTAAGGGGACGGATTTCGCTCTAGAAAGACCCTGTTGATCCACGTAAGCTCATGAGGAACGGTCTGTCCCACTTCTTGCCCTGGTGGGCTTCGTGCTCAGCTAGGTCTCTCCACTTGGTGGCAGGCATTTCATTGGTGGCCTCATGACCGTGTGGTCCTTAGTGTTCCCAGGAGCTGGGGAGGAGACTTGGCTGTGTCTCTCACTCGCTGCAGCAGCAGATCAGACACCCCTCTGGTTGCCTGGCTGGAGTCTCGCGCCGTTCTGTATCGTCCCCAGTGGGGCTTGTAATGCAGAGCTCGTCCCTGGCTCGCAGATCTGCTGTCTGGCTTTGTGCTCTGAAGGCCTGCCCTGGCAGCGCCCGGGCACTGTTTGAACTCACCCCTGTGCACCACTACCAGGTCTCTCTGGCTTCTACCGTCCCACTTTGACTGTGGACCTTGGGCTCTTCAGGCATGTTTTCCTTCTTGATTTTCAGGGGCTGCAACCTTTGGAATGTCGTGCATTTATTTGGATCTTAAAGTATCAGCTCACAGGGCTGTTTTTCTGCATCCCCCTCCCCACTGTTGTCTTAACTCACCACCCCTCATCCCCCTCAGTCTGTTTTACTGGTCCTGGGAAGTGGGAGAGATCAGACACTTGTAACCATGCCTTCGCTAAGGCGATCTGACCACTGGGGTTGAGAGGTTTTCTGTGGAAGGTAGCACAGAAAGGGAGAAATACTGAGCTGAGGCCAGCCTTGGGGTGAGAGAGGAGAGGGTGAGGGGCACGCCACGTCTGGTGCAGGGGAGGAAGGCTCAGGTAAGGAGAAGCTCCCTGTGTGGCTGCGGGGTCAGGGTGGAGAGACTGACATTCCAGAGGAGGCTGGGTGTTAAGTTGACTGGATAAAGCTCACGCTTCAGTGATGACTGATGAGAGATGGAGCGGTGGACATTGAAGAAAATGTTACATCCCACGAGACCATGCTTGCTTGACCTCAGCACTCCAAGTGCAAGCTCCCCTTTGGGGTCATGGCCAGCTCCAAGGACCAGGACATGGTGATGAGGGAGGTAAAAGTTTGCAGCAGTGAAATAGGCCAAGTGCCAAAACTGTGGGAGAATCTATGGTAAAATGAAAGGGCCCTTGCACATCCTTCCAGGTCATGTGACCCTGCAGGAGTCCCTGCCTCCAGCCTGAGGGCAGAGGTCATGTGACCCTGCAGGAGGCCGGTGCCTCCGGCCTGAGGGCGGGGTGTCCGCAGGAACCAGCCACATGCGGTGGGAAGGATCGTTCTGATCGTGTGTGTGCAGAGCTACCAGTGATCCTCTACAGGTGACAGTTCCATCTGGTTCACATGGATTCGCTGATGGCTGACCCAGGCCAGAAGTGGAAACCAGAGTCCACTTCAGTGTCGTGTTTTGTGCATCCTGGGCGGCTTCCTGGAGGACGCGTGTTGGGAGACTCTGAGGCAGGATTTAGTCCAGGCAGAATACAAAGTGTCCTGAGCAGGTGGTGGCTGCCGTGGGCCCGGAAGCAGCTTGTGTTCTGTTCACGCGGCCCCAAGGAGCAGCGTGTGTGGCTGGCGTTTGTTACCCTTTCCGAGCCCCATTTTTTTAAAGCTTTTTTGCTTATTTTGAAAAGTAACATCACAGACAAAAGAAGCAAACAGCACTTGCTGTTTGAGGGCCACTTGACTGGTGGACGGTGTGGAGAGAGCGGAGGAGGGGGGCTTGGCTCACAGACCGTCTCGCAGCGTGTTCTTGCCTCTGCACTCCATGGGGTGGGGAGCGGGTTCAGGCTGAACGAAGAGGGGCGATTTGGCGCCCGGACAAGCATGGGGGAACATGTGGAAGAACCGTCTGAACCCAGGTGCCCGGTAACCGCATAGCCTGGCAGGGGGTCAAGCCCGCTGCTCTGTGCGTCTTCCCTTACAGCCCAGGGAAGAAAGAGGCCCTCAGGGGGCAGGGATGGGGGGATGGCTAATGTAGATGTGTTCTGAAGGGAGTCGGGGGTCCGGCCTCTGACAGGCCCTTACAGGAGCTGGCTTTGGAGAGGAATGTGGGAATGGGGGAGGAGTCCTCAGACAACCTTTGGGGGTTGGAACAGATTCACATCCCGATGGAAGGAACTGCGGGAACCCGTTGACCTCTGAGCCCTCCGCAGCCCTGTCGGGTGCTGGCTGCTCCTTAGTTCTGAGAAACACCGGCCGCAGGGTGTGTTTGTGCTGTCCCGGCCCTGTGCCCTGGCGTGCTCTCCAGCTTGGGCAGACGCCTCCTGTGCACCAGGGACTGGTGCAAGCTGATCTTGTTCCAGAACGTTCCAGATGCAAGAGCTTCCTGGGCCTTGTGCAGGGTCAGGTTCAGCTGGAGAGGCAGTGACACTGACACACACACACACACACACACACACACACACCGTGAGGACGCCCCAGTGCTTTGCAGGCTCAGGGCTGTCCAGTTCACACTCCGCGCTGGCCTCAGGCATTCTCGCCAACCAAGGCTCCCTCTAGGATGGGGACACAGGCTTGGAGACAAATCCTGGATTCCTTCCATTAAAGCAAATACACTGTTTCCATTGGGCTGGAACAGTTAGAGCGAGTCTCCAGAGAGAAGGTGGAAAATACCCATCTGAGCAGTCATGTGCCGGCATCGGCATGAGAAATGTCACAGGGGAGACTGGCTCTAGCAGCGTCACCCTGCTTGGGCTCTGACTGCCCAGGAGCTGAAGAGTCACTGCACTTTTAAACGTTTGTAAAAATAAATAAACCAACAAACAGAAACCCAGCAGAAAAGAAGAATACGGCCCACAGTGCCTAAACTTTATTTTCTGGCCCTTTACTGACCATTTGCAGACCCCTACCCTACAGTGTGTGGAAATGACAGCTCAGTACAATGTATAGGATTTCTTGTTTTCTCTGTAGGGTTGAATCTAACAGTGTGAGCAGCCTTTTTTAATTTCTTGACGTGGATACCTGATTGATATTCAGGGTGTAGTGAGTGAGCCGTTATTTTATTGTTATTATTATTTTTAATGAGAGAGTGAGTGAGAGCGAGTTGGGGCTGAGAAGTAGACAGAGAGGAAGAGAGAATCTCAAGCAGGCTCCACGCTTAGCATGGAGCCCCACGTGGGGCTCGAGCCCATGACCCGGGATCGTGACCTAGGCTAAAATCAAGAGTTGGACACGTAACCTGACCGAGCCACCCAGGTGCTCCGTGAGTGAGGAATTCTGAAAACCGTTACTTTTCCATATTTAATTCTAGGATTGTGTATTTAAAAACAGTTCATGCACAGATTATTTTTTTAACGGAAAGTTATTTTCACATGGATAGCACTAGTTGAGAACAATAAATCCGAGGGACTAAGAGACCGTTTGCCAGCGTGCTAGTACCTGAATAACCCAGCCTCCAGCTACTGTTCGGTGCGTGCCGATGCGCTCCCGCTCACGTTCTGACCCTCTGGCCTCCAGCAACCGTGTCAGGCCACAGGTAGTGTCACTGATCAAGGAAGCCTTGTTAAAATATTCTCGGTGAGGGCCCTGATTTGCAAAGCTCTTTGTAAGTTTACCTTTTTTGATGCTTAAAATAAATGTGCAGAATATTAAAAATAAAACATCCAGAAATGTATTTTCCCCCAAAGAAACAAATGTCAAAGACTAAATATATTTCATTAAGTTCACCAGGCAAGCTATTTCAGGGGCGGCAGTAGACGCTGGAATGTTCAAGTGCAACCACAGTGGTGGGCATTGGAACATTTTCAATAAACAGTTTACTAATTTGGTTATAAATCAGATTTTACTGAGCAGGGGCCATCACTGTGTATGACTGTTTCCTCTAGAATGCAGATTCAGGACTGCCCCCCCACCCCATCCACTCAGTGGGTTCTGGGGGCAGGGTCTGCACCTGCTCATGGTGCCCAGCACCCCCACCCCCAATCCAACTCCAGGCCTGGCTCTTCTTGTCCGCTTCCTGTCCTGCCTGCTGCCCTTGAAAACGAGCTGCCTTAGGGCACCGCTTCTGCCTCGTTCCCTCTGTTTCCCGCACCAGCACTGTGCTTGCTGACCACATGAGTGGTGGTTCAGAAGACCACGATGGGGTGGATCTGAGTGGATCCCCGTTGCTGAATTGGCAGGAAGCGCTTGGGAAAGGCTCACACATAGCAACACTCTTGCCTGCTTCTAGGAAGAACCGGATAGTATCAGTGGCGTGCAAATCAGATACGTTCTATCCCTTTGCTCTGGAAGCCTGGCTGGAGATTAGGAACACAGCTTGGGTTTAGGTAGGTATGGAGAGGCTGTTAGCAGAGACATGGAGAATCTTCTGCGCGGAGCAGTTTAGGACGCACTGTCGAAGACTTGCTGTTTCATACGCTGTTTTGACTTGTTGTTCTCCTGGATTTTCCGGAACGTGTGGAATTAGGACCGAGTATTAGGCAAAGCCTTGGTTTTCATGTGGGAACGGGAGCACTGTCTTTTGCTGTCTGGTTGCGTCCTCCTGGGTGTGCTCCCGTGTCACCGCATTTGCAGTTGGAGACTCTCCCTCTAAATGTGAGTTTGCATTTGGAAATCGCAAAGTCGTCGTTGTAACATAGCAATTACTAGCTCATTTCTGTGAGGCGCTTGTGACATTTAAGGACCCGACAGGGAGCTGACGGGGACTAGCTCCTGCCCTCTCACCTTGGCCGCTTGAGTCAGGTGCTGTGATTACCTGAGTTTTCACGAGGAAATGAAGGCACCAGGAGGCACGGGCACCATTCGAGGTTTGGGCCCAGGGTTGACCTTGGTGGGCGGTACTGCATCTCTTCCCCTTCACTGCTGCCTGGAAGCACTACCACCCAGCATCGCAACTTGATCATCAGCTGGGCTCCGGGCGCTTGGAAGGGCCTTGGGCCACCATGCGTACTGAGTGCTGGGCTCTGCCATCCACTACAGGGGGCTTGACCCCGGAGCAGCCGCCGAGTTACTGGGGAAAATACTGAGTTCTGTGGAGGAGTGTTAAGTGAGCTTTGAGCTTTGGGTTCTAGCTTCCAAAACAGCGTTGCAGGGAAATCCCAGGTGTGTGGGACCAGAGCAGACCGAGTAGATCTGGGGGCCGGGGGAGGCCTTGGCTCATGATCCATGGTGGGTCCCACTGCGAGTGGCCTGGGTGGTCAGCATTTCACCTGCAGCATGAGGTGAGGCCAGGCAGGTAGGAAGCTGTTCGCCCACAGAGCTGTCTTTCCAGATGGGGTTGCCCTTATTTCAGGTGGAGCCCTGGCCACCTCTGGGCTCTGTGGCCTCCGTGCCTGCCTGCCTTCTGGAATTGATGATGGCACAGAGCATATGCTCCTCTTTGCAGTAGCTGAGCTTCTGTGGCTCTGATTACAGATGACTTTTGGGGGGATAATAGTATTTAACAGCAATTTTAGATAGTGTTTTTTGGGGGGTGGGGGAAACTCATAAAACGTAATGAGAGTGATATTGGGTCTGTCAGTGGATGTTGAAAATTGGAGATTGGTCTGGATAAACCAACCTACACACCTGCCCAGAGTTGCTGTGTTTATTTTAGTCTTAGAAAGAGGTGATTTGGCGGAGAGAACTTTCAATAGGTTTTGTGTATTAAACTGCTGGTTTGCATATTCCTCAAAGCTCTTGGAAGCTCAGATGTGAAGAAATCCTAACTGTTGAGCAACAAACCACTTCCTCAAACGTTCGTTTTCCACCTTCTGTTTGAGCGGTAGTCCTCCGGGCAGGCCTCTGGGGCACTGCGGTGCTCCGCGGGAGGTGCTCCTGAGGGGCCGCAGCGAAGCTCTTCTTGGAAGCACAGAATAGGGCCTGAGGCTCTCGGGTTCCAGTGCTGTGTCCGCCTTTCTGTCCAGCTGGTTTCGGTTTTGTTGGCTTGATGTCAAGAAAACGTGAGCTGCATGAGTGACACTTAAAAAAAAAAAAGTATCAACCGGTTTGCTATTTCAAGGTATCCTTCCACTAAATGGACACACAAGTATCGAAGTAAAAGGAGTGGCTGGACTTTTTTAACTCCCGTGTTGACTTAAAGAAAGGAGCTGTTCTCCTTCCGTGGAATTGTTCAGTTAGGGGCCCCCTAAGTCATGGTGAGCACTAAACGCACCATGACGTACCCCCGAGTCAGCTAGTGAACTAATCATTATTGCTCCCTGACTGACATCCACAGAAAGCTGTCCCCACACACGTGCCTGGCTTGTCGGTCGTGACAACGTGGGACACACCCCGTAGCAAGGTGCTTGTCTGGATAGATTCCTGGTGCAGACACTTGCAGGACACGGGTTTTAAAAGGCCAGGTTCAAAGCCGCCACTCTGCTAACATGCCAGAAGGTGGGTTTCTGCATTTACGTAGGAGTTTACCCAGCACAGCCAACTCCACACGCTCTCGGTCTCCTTCACTGCATCACATGCTTGGTTCCTTGTTAACTACGATTCACTTCCAAAACCACTTACCCATAGTTAAAAGGCTTACATCAACCATGTTTAAAAGCCTGCAGCCTTGCTGGAGAAGTTCTTTTGAGGAGCTTCGAAACGCTGCTGCTTGATAAGAACCCCACCTTTGCTGGCAGGCGCAGTTTCCACCAGTGCCTCTGTTTTCTCTTCTTGATAGTGATGTTGAGAGTCCGTGTCACTGTTTCCTGGAACATCGTGAGGTCTTTTGATCTGCAGATGCAGATCTCTGCATTTCTGGAAAATTCCTTTGTATTCCATCTCTCAAGACTCTTGTCGTTTTTGGGGGGACCTTGTTGTCAGCGACCCCGTGTACACTTTTGTCAGGTTGGTCTGTCGTCCTGTCCGCTAACTTCTGCCTCAGGGGCTTATCTCCTTCTCATCTCACCAGCTGTTTATTTCAAGCCATCCCTCTGTGTCTGACTCTCAGCTTGGAGCACTGTCTCTTCTGTTCCTGGTTTTTCAAATTTTACTCATTTGTTCCAACATGTCGCTCTGGTTCTCCTTTCTAGAGGTTTCCACTTCATTTCCTATTTGAGATTCTCATCCCTGGCATTCTTGTTGTTTGGAAAGCCTGTTCTTAAATTGCATTAGAGAGGGAGGCGATTGTAAGGGATTTCCTTCTGCTTTTTGAGTTTTGTTTTCTTCTCCGTTGGCTCCGTTGGCTCCTGTGTTTTGCATGCTCCCTTCCTGTCTCCCTTCTTGCTTCCTCCCGAAGCATCGGTGCATGGCCTGCATACCATTTCCTCATACTGGTGCTGTCCTGGCTGTGCTCTGGGGCCCTGCAGGGTCAGCCACTGATACTGGCTGGGGCCACCGAGAAGCCTCCTCTCGCCCGTCCCAAGTCAGGTACGGGGTGTGGAGAGCCCCCTGCCATCTGGTTTCCCGTGGTAGGTGATAACCCAGGTCTTGAGTGTCCTGGAGCAGAGGGCTGGACCGCTCTGCTCGCATTGCTGTTCTGCAGACCTCAGTCACGCATGCAGATCCCCCACAGGCAAGCGCTTGGGCCACGGGACTGGAGGCTGGATGTTATTTTCCTGGAGAATTACAGTATAAATGCATCATCATGCCCTACCCATCCCTCTCCTCCACCCTCTGAGGGAACCACCCCCAAACCACAGGGATCTGCTCTTTGTCACAGGCTGGGGCTCTGCTTTTCCTGTGAATTTACGAATGTCCAAGTATGGGGTTCCCTTTATTTATGGGGCAGGGGATGGAATACATAGTGTCATTCCCCAGGCTCCCCACCCCTGCATTCTGGCATTCTCTTTGCCGCCAGAGGGTTGAGGATAAGGCTGTGCTGCCTCTACCATTTTTCCCTCTGCCCTCTGGGGGCTGTTGTTAACCCCGGGAGTGCGATTCAGGGCCCTGCCCAGTCCTTGAGTCTTCTTTTTCTCTAAGGCCCACTGTTTTTGAGGTTTCAGTCTGCGGAGCTTCACCCCTTTTCTCAGTGTATGATGAATTTTCTTCCTCCTGCTGTTTACTTTCCCCCCTTTGTTTTATTAGGAATAAAGGAAAGGAAATTCAATTACAGTGAAGTTCAAATCTGCCATCTTAACCTGGAACTTTGACTTCTCTCCCGATCTTCCTTTGTTATTTTACTTAGATCTGGGTGAAGTGAACTCATTAGAGACCACGGCCTGCCCAAGGAAGTAACATGTTGAACCCTCATCTTACCCGAGTCATAACCCCGAGTGCTTCACCCATGGAAGCACTTAGCGGTCACCGCACATTAATCTGCACTGCTGGTACATTTTTATAGTTGTTACTGTTTTGTTTTTTTTTAAACAATGTAAGTTTAAAAAAAAATTGGCAGAGGAAATGAAATTTGACTCCATTAAATTTTGTAAACTAATACATTACTGATGAGACTTTTTTCGCAGTGAAAAAATAATACGTGGTCCAAAATTCCTTTTAAATGTCACAATACAAAACTTCTCCAAAACCTCCTTATTAATAAGTTACTGACTTCGGTATTTTCGTCAAACTTAAAAGGGCAAAATTCAAAAGTTTTTGGCACATTCATGAGTAATTTTTTTATATTCTCTTAGGGAGAAATAAATTCATAGTCTTTTTCAATGTATCCCTCTCATTCCACTTGTCTTACATAATTAGGGAACAATAACATTTACAGATACTCTGTTTTATCTTGGGGCTATATGGAGAACATTTTAGGCAAATGTCAGAAAGGTCTCCATGGCCAAGAATGTGTGCGCTGGGAGCGTAGGAGACCCAGTCCCTGATGTGTGTCCTCGCCTGAGCCACGACTCGTGATCGCTGACCGGTCGCAAGGCCAGCTTGCCCCCACGTGAGCACCGGGGACCAGCCACAGCTCCGTCAGACACTAGGATGATGCCCCTGCCCTTCCTTATGGGAAAGGGAAATGACATGCTGTGAAATGCAAACTGAAACTCAAAAATAATTTTCATCCTTTGCCAAAGCATGAAAAAGTAAAGATGAAAATCCACAGTTAAAAAAAAGGTGGGGGGGACAACGTGATAAGTAGGTTTCTTTTTGGTGATGATTTCGGAGTTGTGAGCAGAGCAAGAAGAGGCCGGCCCCCTGTGTTCTTGATCGGCCCTGTGGGTGCTGGGAACTTCCACGAAGGCTGTGAGGCTCATCTGTGGACAGGGTGGTGTGGCGTGGACCTTGTCCCAACAGAGTCCCTCATGGAAGAGAGGGGGCAGGGATCCGTGGGCCATCTGGGTTTGGGTCTCCTTCCTGCAGCATGCTGGCGTGGGGGTCTCAGCGCCTGACCTTCCTTTCCTCCCCAGGAGATGGGGGTGTTGGTAACGATATTCGCCTCACCAGGTGTCGTGAGTAATGGCGGAGAGCATGTGGGAAGAAAAGCGCTTTGTGGACTCTCGAGTGTTCTGGGTCTCTGTTATTAGTGTCACTTTCTCTTGCTCAGAGAACTGTTAACCATACATTAATAGCTTTCATTCCAATTAGCCAAAATGATAGAAACAGAAATGTCAAACATCTGTTGCAGTATTCACTCCCAAGAAAGCTTTTTTTAATAGGAAAATTTAGTTTGCTTTTTCTTCCCCCTTCAACAGAATGACCGTGCATTTGAGCACTTACCCCTCTGCGGACCGCTCTCCGCGGCAGATCGACCCCACCGACTGTGTGCTGAATATTAGAAGGAACCCAGTTGTTTTACTTACTCCAGCATCCCAAATTTAAAGCTGGTTCCCAGGAATGAGACCAGGACTCAGGATAGTAACCTCGAAACTTTTAGAGTGTTTCATTACAGTTGGATGGTAAGAGATGTCCTCAAGTCTTCCTGAAAGATGGAGACCAGAATTGTGTTGTTCATGACCCCTACACGTCAGCATCCCTATTCTCGGTAGGCGAGTCCAGGTCCGCCTCTCCTCCATTTTGGGGAGAAATGAAGACCTTGGCTCACTTCAGAATGCAAGCTCAAGGGCACACAAAGGTCAACATGGAAGTTTCCTGGGAAGCCTGAAAACTTGCTTTTGGGTGAACCAGAAATTGCACGTGACGTTGAGTTCAGGCAAGCAGGGCAGCCTGTCTGTCTGCTGTATGCCGAGTGTGGTGCTGTTTCCCTCTGCTGGCCCCACCACGTCTTGGGAAGCAATCGACATAAGGAAAGAGGGACATCCGTTTTCCATTCCCACAGGCATGGCATCCCAGGTTCGGGGCCCTGGTGCTGGGGTCGAGCTGGTGGGTTGGCACATCCCCGCCTGCCACGCCCACTGCACACCTGTACACAGATGTGCTGGGCCAGCCCATGTTGACGGTTTCCAAGATGAGGTCAGGTTTGGGGACACTTTCTAAAAGTAAAATCATCCCAGAAGTAATTTAATATTATGTAATACTATCTGGCAGAGAAGGTTGAACCATTCATGTCACAAATGTATAGTATCGGCCACGGGGAAGGCTGGGCGTCGTGTGCTGGGGAGCACAAAGTTGGGTAGAAGAGACCTGCAGGAAAATAATTGGAAATTGGATTATAAAATAGGCATCAAAAAACCCTTCATGAAAAGTGCAGCTGCATGTAGAGTTTGGTGGTGACCTCTTAAATTTAAGGTAGGCAAAGATGTAATGCTTGGGATGGGACGGAGTGTTTGCATTGAAGTAACAAGAGCCGTGGCCCCTGCTGAGGCCAGACCAGCTCTGTGCATCACAAGCTTTCCTCCTGAGGCTCTCATTTTTGTGTTTCTAAACTGTAGAAAACGAGTTCTTAAAGTCTTATTTTATGGACGTGCCAGACGACATTTCTCCAGTGCCCGGCGACCATGTTCCCGTGAGCCTGCTGGCGGGCAATAGGAGTTTATTTATATGTAACTTTTATTAATCACGTTCTTCTCACTTTCTGGGTGCTTCAGCACCTGGCTGAATTTTATCTAATTATTAAATCTGTGGTCTCATGGCAACTGCATAGGAATATTTAATTCTTTTTCCGATGTATGTATAGTACCAGAAAAATCTCGTAAGCCAGTTATAGGTGTCTAATATTTGTAATTGTAAGATGTTGAAAAGACATGCTAATTATATACCTTGAGGGGAAACATAAAGTGATTTTAGAATTGGGAGGGGCCTTTAGAGATGGAAGAAAGGATCGCCCCTCCTTTTAGAGGTGCTGTAAATTAGGTCTGGAGTCCTTTGCTGGTTACAAAGCCTGAGATTGGAGAGGAACAAAGAGAGGTCATTGCAAACCTTCTTGACTTGAATACTGTGATTGAAGCATCTGGAAACATAAGTTGCAAACAAGATTCCACAAACACACTTTAAAGGAAGAAAACGAAAGAATGGATGTGAAATTCATCCAAGAGTGCCGTGGGTAGGACATGCGAGGAGGAGGTGCTCAGCTCCATGCCTTTCTATTCCTGGCGAGCTGGGTGCCGATGCCTGCTCCCCGAGTAGGGAAGAGTCAGGGAGGGGTGCTGGTAGTTTGGGAACGGGGGTGGTCCCAGGGACAGGCTCTGCTGCTCGCCCCCTGCTTGGAGGCCACCTGGACTGGTGAGGAGTCAGGTGTGTGTGGCCAGTGTGCCCAGGGCAGGCCTCTGTGTGCCCTCAGATACTGGCGCAGCAGGCAGCTGCCAGGGGTGCAGGGCCAGCGGGGGGTGGGGGGAGGCAGGGTCCCAGGATGACGAGGAGCGTTGGTCAGGGTCGGAACTGCGGCGTTGTGCGGATCCCGCAGATTGTGGAGTGCTGTGGGGGTGGGCGTGCAGCAGAGGGCGCGCGTGAGGCAGGCAGGAAACTCCTACAGGAACCTCGCCGAGAAGCGGGGATGATTTCAACAAATACAGACAGCTGGGATGGAGAGAATAAAGGGGGTTTTGAAATTTTCTAGGGATAAGCTAGGTGGAGAGAGAGAGCGTGTGAGTGTGAGTGCATGTGAGCTCGCGGTAGGTGAAGGCGGAGCGTGAGGACAGACGGTACCAGAGCTTGTATTAGTTTGCTTAGGCTGCTGTAACAAAGGGCCACCGGCCGGGGGCGCTCCAAACAGCGAGATTGAGTCTCCCACCGTTCTGGAGGCCGGAAGTCCGCGGTCTCGGCCTCCACAGGGTTGTTTCCCCTTGAGCCTGTGAGGGAGGATCTGCTCCAGGCCTGTCTTTGGGCTTCTCGTGGTTTGGGCGCGTCTCTGGTGCTTCTTGGCTTATAAAGCTCCTGCATGCGTCTCCACTAGAGTTTCCCTTGTCTAGGACTCTAGTCACGGGATAAGGAGCCCATCCTACCCTAGTATGAGCTCATCCTAACTAAGCACATCTGCAATGAATTTATTTGCAAATAAGATCCTACTCCGATGTATTGAGCATTAGGACCTCAGCAAATGAATTTGGGGTGGGGCGACACAGTTCCATCCATAACAGAGATAATGGTGGGACACTGCCTGAAGTTAATCTTACTCTTTTAGGACGTGATAATTAGCAACTTCATGGATTGAAGAAAGCTTAATGATAACTGGGGTTTTTTAAATACCTGCTGGAACAGCAAGGCTCCCACACCTTCTTGAAGGCCCCAGAGCTCAGCCCTTTCCTCAGCTTCTCCTGAGCGCAGGCAGGACTGTGTTGCTGAAAGGACATTTGCCAAGTTGCTGCCCAGACCAGTCCCTGCCACCGGAGGGCCCAGCCTATGTGACATGTGAGCTGCCTTGAAATCCCTTCTCTCGGAGCACAGTATTTTCCTGTGATGTGACAGCTTGAAATTCTGCATGGGCTCCGCTCTCGGCAGACTTGATCTGAAGTGCTCTGCTCCCCCGGGCTTTCTCTGTAGTGGCTGCTGCCCTCATTCAGGCGCTGAGATCGGCCCACCGGGAATCGGAGGGAAGATTTGTGAGCGTGTACACAAATTCCCGCCGCTTTTCCCTTGTCCCCCTCAGTGTGACCCGTCAGATCGCTGCGAACAAGATGTGAAGGAAAAGGATTTTCCCAAAGTAAAGAATAGGTTTCCCACCTGACATTGTTTTTTCACGAAAGGTTGGATTCGATTCATTCTCGCCAAGAGATAGCAGATTTCCAGCATCTCTTTTTTTAAAGGTTTTAAAAAAATACAGAAATGATACTGATTACTGTTGCAACTTATGTAAATTTTTTCTATTGTAAATAGGTTTATTAAATGTTAATTAAGTGTATCTTTTATAAAAGCAAGTGGTAACTCTTGCAGAAATTTTGAATGACGCTAGTAATCCTTGCCAGGGGCGCTGCCCTTCGGGTGGCGTGGGCGTCCCATTTTACAGCTGGAGACACCAAGGCAGAGAGAGGTGAATAAGGAAGGCGAAGTCCCTGTGGTGGCGTGTGGTGGCCCTGGGATCCGCACAGAGAGCTGGCTGGGCGTCGGCGTCTTGTGGCTGCGTCACACCAGGGGTGTGGGGGCTCCCCTGGTGCCCGAGGTTTCCTAGCTCATTTTAGAATCACGGCAGCCCAGTTGGGAGAGGATGTTGTACTTTTCTACCTCCACAGAGTCTGTGATTCGGGGCCCATGAGTCATCTGCCAGTCTTCCTGCAAGTGCAGGGGTGGGCCTGGCTTGTCTGGATCCAGTGAGCAAACACGCCCGTCACCTTCCCCCATGTGGCCGTTCCCTGCTCTGCCCGCGGTCTTCGGTGGAGGCTGTGCAGGGGAGCAGAATGAGCATTTATCTGTTTTGTTTGAATGCTGGGAAGTTGTCTTCAGTTTTTGTCATTGAGCAGACTGAACACCAAGTAGAGCAGGTGTGTTTTGCGGGCCCAGGAAGGGGAGGAGAGAGGAGTGTGCATCTGTGTGTGCATGCTTCTGCGCCTGTGCAGACGTGGGCCCGCTTTGAAAGGTTCGTCCCTGGCCGGCCCGCTGCAGTGCATGTAGCGGCCGCCCATCGGAGCCGTGGGGGTGGCCCCGGGAGGCAGAGGGTGCACCCGCAGCCTCTGGGGCGGGCAGGGACGCTCTGCCAGTGAGGTTCTCCAGGGCGCGGTCGTCCGGGGTTTAGACGGTGTTTCTGGAAAGCATCCGTGCCATGGACGGAGAATGAGAGCGGGCGTTGATGCATTCCTCTCTCGGAAACAGTTCAGAACCCTGGTGAGGGTTAGCTGGAGTGGACTCAGAGCCCGGAATCTCGAGAGTGCTTTGTCTTTGGAGATGGCAGAGGGACCCAGAAGTGGGCGTTCCTCCCATGTCTGGGAGAGGTCTGGCAGTGTGGCCCGGGGCGCGGCGAGGAGATGCACAGGACCGTTGCGTGTCCCTCCCCAGCTGGGCGTGCGTGGGGCCGAGATGAAGAGGGCCAGCCCCCTTCCCACAAATGTGCACGCACACACACGCACGCACACGCACACACGCAGGCACACACGGCGCCCGGGCAGGGTCCCTGGTGGTCTCTGGCTAACACAGCGCGCTCTCTAACCCCCTCGCCAGCCGGCTGCCCGCTCTGTCTCGGCCTGTGCGGAGACGCCATCGTAGTTCTGTCTAACACGTGTGTGGTAGTTGAGCATTTTCCCGTGCTGTGCCCCGTGAATACGGAAACACCATTCCCATGATGTTCTGTGTTTTCCTTTCAAAAACTGGGTTTCTCTTGAGGAGAATACAGGTTCTCAGCCCTTGAATTGATCAAAATGTGGTAGACCTGTTCAAGAGAATGATAATTTCAGTGCTCTCGGTTTCTGAACTCTGCATCAACGTGTTCCCAGTGAGAGAGAATTCCTGAATTCGTTAAAATTCTTCCCTTCTCAGCCACGGGTGACCCTGGCATTGCCTGGGAAGCTGTGTACTCTAACCAGAAGTGAACACGGGTCCTTAAAGACAAATGCTTAAATCTGAGTTCAGTACTTCCTTTAAAATCCAGTGGTTGCTGGTCCTAATTACTGAGAGTTGCCTCCAGGGCGACAGCCTAGGGTGTATTTTTCCACAAGCGAAGCCCACGTCTGTTTGCCCTCCTCACACCCTGTCTTTCCTGTGTAACAAGATGTTTTGTGTGTGGCAGGTGGCAGATTCAAGAAGGAGATTGTCGTTGATGGACAGAGCTACCTGCTGCTGATTAGAGATGAAGGGGGCCCCCCAGAGGCGCAGGTGAGTACTACAAGCAAAAAAGGGTAAGCAGCCTTTCGCCTTTGCTTCCTTGTTAAGGTTCTGGGTCATCAGGCGGCCCTAGAATCAGGTGTGTGCAAGGACGGTGACTAGAGGCCCACGAACATGTTTTCTCTCATAAGCTAATTCTGCTGCTCCTTCAGACAAAATCCGAGAGGGAAGTTAGGTCTCCGTGGCTGGTTTTCACTTTGTATTTTTAAGATGGATTTGTCACCTCCGTTGATGTGACAACTGGAAATGTCCGTAGCCCTCGCCGGTTCCCTGTAAGCGGTTTGTTACCTGGAGCAGCAGGATGATTCAGACAGTTGCTGGTCTGAAGTCTGGAAATCCCATGGGGGCTGCCATGCTGCTCGCCGGGCTTCTCGGTCGAGTCAGCCCTACTGAAAACCAGTGTGCGCACAGTGTGGTTTCCTTGGAAGCTTCCCGAAGGCCGGGCATCCTGGAAATAAAAGAGCTTGGGTGTGGAAAACCTTTCTTTAGTTTACTTAATGTCCAGGTTATCATTTTACTTATGTAATAATTTACTAGTGAAGTGTGTATTATGAGCTGCACCCAGTCAGCAGTGGGTGAATGCCTGCCCTGTGTGGGTCCACTCGTGTCATCCTCCAGACGCCCCTGGGCAGGATGCTCTTCGGAGTCCCGTCGTCACGGAGGACACTGATGCCATGACCTCTTGCCCAGGGTTGCATGTGGTGGAGGGGCGCAGACCCAGGTGCTCCGCCTGCCGATGGGACCAACCTGGGGATGGAATCAGGAGCCCCGGAGATCTCTGTCTTGGCCTCTGGCCGTGAGAACATGTTTACTCAGTTCACTGAGGACCAATCAGTCCTTTATTCTAGCTGTACTTCGTTGAGGAGCCTTACTTAGCCCAAAGCATACCCTGGTTAAAGATTTCTGCTGGGAGGGGGATATCAGCCTCCAGCCTTTCAAAATTATGGACAGGATTTTGTACAAAATTAGGCAGAGCATGCTTGAATATTCAAGGGGGAGAAAACCCCGTTTTCCAGGTGCCCTTCTCAGGCATGTGGAAGCCTGATCGTTGTTTTCATTGTTCCAGAATATTTCATGTAACTCACCCTAAGATAATGGCTTCACGAATGAGATTGTAAGACTCTTTTGTGATGACTAGTGTCCTCTTAGGTTTGTGTAAAAACTGCCGATTAACTGGTTTTTTTGCGTGTGGCAGTAGGTGGGAGCAGCCATTGGGGTGAGTAGGGCTGTTTACTGAGGCTCGCCACGTGCTGGTGCAGCCAGAACACTCCCGTGGGACAGTGCGGTGTGGCTTGCTTTTCCTCTGCATGGGGGTTCACACAGGCTCGCTCTGGTCCCGGGGACCAGGAGCGCTCTCCGGGTGCCCGTGCACGTGGGGAAGCTTCACTGCACTCTCGGAAGAGAGAGGGAAAACGGACCTCGAGATAGAGAAAGGGGAAAGGAGATGCCCCTGTCTGCCTGGGTCTTGGGCTGTTTGCAGGGGCATCAGGCCTGTCCCAGGATTCATTCTTAACAAGATCTTGATCTCATTTAATTCTGTTATCATTTGGACTTCGTGTTTATTTAAATTTTATCACGTAAAATTTTCACTTATAACTGAATACACTTTTCCGTCATATGTGAAGTCATAGCTTAACCCACAGAAAATTCCCCCAAATGTACCAGAGCTGATGCCTAGGCTGATAAACTTATCTAGGGACTGTGGCTTCTCAAAGAGAGTAAATAGGATTTTTTTTTTTTTCATTTTCACGTGGAAAGAGGAGGGTGTTTGGTGACAGACTGACCCGCTCTCAACTCTGCTGTTGGAACCACGTGTGACTCTGGGAGGCTGCTGGGCTTCCAGGGCCTCCCGCTCACTAGGCTCCAACCTTACAAATGGTTATAAGTATTGAATGAGATAGTACTTGCCCCAAAGTAGATGTGATGGAGGGTTCACCTGGATGCAGGTAAAACAAGATTAAAATGGCAAGAGTCAGGTTGTTGTGGGTTTTTAATGTTTTTCCCTGAGTTTTGCTCATTTTGCTAATTGGCTTTGTGTATTTCTCTAACGATAAGTAATCATATCCTCAGAGGGGGCTTTAAGAATTCACTGGCAGGGGTGCCTGGCTGGCTGACTTGGTGGAACACACAACTCTTGATCTCGGGGTTCTGAGTTCGAGCCCACGTTGGGTGTAGAGATTACTTAAAAAAAAAAAAAAAGAATTCATTGGCAGCTGATCTTTCCAGTACAAAGTGCTCTTATGAAAAGGAGCGGGCCACAGCCTGGGTGCAGGATTTCTGAGAGACCGCGGGACCCCAGAGGAGGAGGCCCCCCCCATCTCAGAGGGGTCCAGCCAGGCCCTGGGGGTACTTACTGTGGAAGGGTGTTAGTGCGAAACAGAAACCTCCAGGGTCACTGTCAGCGCCTGTCTTCCGATTTTCGGAGGCTCTTCTTCGAGGCTGGGTTTGCCTTGTGTTTGTAGGACTGTGGCTGGCCGGCTCGGGACAGAGGTAGACAGTCCCACGGGAAGCACGTGCAGGCTGCTGCGTTCCTAGGAGACCGGGGTGGCCTGGGTGGGAAGGGGTTGAAGGTCCCGTTGCAGGTGTGTTACGAGGAGGATGTTAGTGATGCCGCGGCCACATGTTACAGCCGAAGTCAGGCATCCGTCGGACTTGGCCTGAGCGAGAGCTCTGCTGGCCACGCGTCCTGTGCTCACAAGGACGCCGTGCCCGCCCTTCGTCTCCGACAGCCTTGTCACTCACTCCTTCTCTTCACCCTCTTTTCTCCCTAGTTTGCCATGTGGGTGGATGCTGTGATATTTGTCTTCAGCTTAGAGGATGAGCTGAGCTTCCAGACCGTTTACCACTACTACAGTCGGATGGCCAACTATCGGAACACGAGTGAGATCCCTCTGGTTCTGGTGGGGACGCAGGGTGAGTGCCGTCTGCGTGGAGCTTGGGTGTGAAGGGCCCCAGCAGTTGAGCAGTAAGTGGACTCGGCTCATAGTTTTGGCATGGAGGAATTTGAAAACGGTACAAAGAAGAAATAATTTCCCCCTGAAGGCTTTTTCCAGTGAGAATCCAGGAAACAGAAATTGTCCCATTTCCTGATTTGATTCTATGGAGAAATCAGTCGGTCTGCATCCTCAGAAGAAAGCCCTCCCCAAGCGCTCTTGAGAAAACAAAATGTATTTTCTTTTTCTGTAGTAGGATCTCTTAATTTTTTCTGTTATGTCAAATAATTTATAAGCAATTTAAAAGGTGGCTGATTTTAACTTTCGGTACATGATTTCTTACACGCAGCAGTTTTGTTTTACTTCGCTCTGTTCGTCATGTGTTATGCTCTGTGTTGTATTTTTCATCTAGCGGGTACCTCAGAGTCTGGAATCATCCTGTATGAGTGCAAAGTGACATCCCTGAAGTGTCCTTGTTCTCGATCAGATTCCCTAATGCCCTGGTGTCCACCGTCTGGGTCTTCAGTAGAGCCATGTAGAATGTTTTTAAAAACCAGATGCAGGTTAACTTTAAAACTGCTTGTCAGCAGTATGGCTGACTTAAAAATAATCATGTCAAGGAAAGCTGGGTCATGTCTTCATTTTGTTGTTGTCGTTCATATGCTGTATTTAGTTCCTTTAGAACGTCCACATCTGGACTGCATTTCCGTGCCCTGATGTGAGGCTCTTCTAAACGAGAGACTGGCTGTGCTGAAGAAGTAGAAACGGCTAGCTGTGTACTGTGTCTAGTGTGTGGAAAGTGAGCTCAGGCAGAGAACCAGCTGCCCTGCCACGGATCTGTGTGGATAAGCCACAGCATGGGGCGGGTGTGTGTCTTGTGAGAACAGAAGTAGCATGGAATTAACTGAAAGCATTCGTGTGCAGGTATAAATGTTGGAGTCGGGTTCTGGTCGGGAGCACCCCCCCCCCCCCCTTTTAGCGAGCATGTAATGGCCAGTGGTGTCAGAACTGAAGCCTGGGAACGGCAGGTGGATTCCACCTGCAACTGGATGGGAAAGAGGTTCTTTATGCCCAGAGCGCCCTCTAGTGGCTGCCGGGAAACAAGGCACGCCAGTACAAAGTGCTTGGTTCTTGTTCTAATACACGGAACTGGCATATTTGAGTTGGCATCCTGAAAATTCTAAGTAATGTTTTATGGTGGGTGGCAGGATCTACAGCAGACCTGCCTAGAGCTGCCCTGCAGCTGGAGCGAGTCCTTTCTAGCAAGCACCTCTCCCTGCGGGCCAGCCCAGGGCATTTCTGAGCAAAGTCAGAGACTGAAAGAGGGCATCCCCTCGCCCTCTGTCTGAGTTCAGGGCTTTGTATTTCAGACTCAGAACGCCTTTTTTCTGTGCACTATGATAGGGCACAGGGACTTCTGTCTAGGCCAGAAGGCTCTATGTGATCCATTTGGTGTCTTCTTACACAGCGTGGTTTTGGTGGTAGAGCGTGGAGTGTCTGGTCCCGGGTGCTGGAGCCACGCAGCCCCAGCATCAGGGCATCCTGGATGTGTGACCTGGACTGCCACCCCCCAGGGCTCCGGCCGGGGCTCCGTGGAGGCACTCCCGTAAGGCACTTGACACACCCTTGGCACATAAATGTGATGTAAACAGTTGCTGCTGTTACTGTTGTTATATCTCGACAGACAGTTTTATTGAGGTCCTGGTTGGGGTGTCAGAAGCATGCCTCTCTGTTCCCTTCCTTGGACATAAGTGTGGCTGTCCGTGTCCCACCACAGCTGAAGGAAGGCAGAGCCGTGCCTTCCCCCAGGATGGCCCATGTGTTTGTAGAGGAGGCCTGTGGAAGGCTCCATACAGACTCTGGGGAAGCCCTGGTGTGTTCCCCGAGTGGAAGCACCTACCCCTTTTTATTCCTGCTGATCTTCTAAGCATTTGTCTGGACAGGCCACAGGCGAGTGAGCTCCTGCGCCAGGGAAGCTGGGTGGAAGATGGGTGCTGGCAGTCTTCTCACGTTCTTCTGTGGGACTTTGTTCATACTTCAGCATAGCCTCGTTCCAAATGAACAGGACGTGAGTGTTATCAGTTAGGGACGTTCCTTACGTGAGGGGTCCTCTTAACCCTTAATCGGACCTCTCATTTCCACAGAAGCCCCAGTGGCAAGAGGGTGGAGTGAGCGTGGGCTTCTGGAAGGTTCCACTCCTAGGCTTCTGGAAGGTTCCACTTCTAGTTACTTGTTCAATGCTTGCAGACTTGCTTTATGTGAAGCCTGCATGTGTGTTGTGCTTTTGCATGGGCTTTGTGGGATACTGGAGGTAAAAGGTGGGTCAGGTTACAGATGAGGGACTCTGAGCTTTCCTCCCAAGTGTTAGGGGTCGGTGGCCTCGAGGCAGGAGTTTCTGGAATGGGAAAGACGAACAAGTTAAGCTCATTCTTTAAGGATGCCCAGCATGTGGTGCGGCCTCATCCAAGGGTGGGAGGAGCGTCTCTTCGAGAGTGTGTGTTCTCTCCGGGTGTAGTCAGGGAGCTGTGCAAGGCTCCGTAAGTGGACAGGACACTTCTGAATGACCTATTATGTAATGTTTGTTAAGCTGGTTCTGTTTTAAGGCTTGCAGATGACATCGATTTGAGGGGGGGCACAAGCTGTGAACAGGTACAGAGTTACAGGTGGGATGAGAGAGCAGGCGGTGTAGCCCTGCCTGACGCGTGGTGCAGGTGCAACACGGCCACAGAGGGGACGTATCGCTGTACCTGGGAAGTCGAGATGGGACAGCGCTGTGGGTGGGCCTCCGCTGAGGAAGGGGGCTGTGGGACTGTCGGGGACCTCAGGTCAGGGATAAGCTGGATTGATGCTATGGTGTGTGTTTTCCACATTACACCAGAGTATTGAAAAATGACAGATTTCAACCTTCTACCGTTTTCTTGAAAGCTGTTTGCACCTTTAAAAAATACTTCTTTTCCTTAAGTGTTGTGAAATCCAAGTCAAATTTGTTAGTCTGAAAGACAAGACAGGACAAGATGCTCTTTGAAGAAATCCCTATAAGGGACCTTGCCAGGGAATGTTCTAGAACATCTTTTGAGGTGGCACAGGCCATTGTCAGAGAAAGAGGCCTGAATCGGAGTTAGTCTTGATTTCTCTACGGGAAACTGTCAGGTCAGGCCTATTGCATGAGCTAAAAATAAAACAGGAAGCAAGAGAAAGGGGGGAAAATGAAAAAACTATTCCCTCAAGATGCTGCTTTTTTATAGTTAGAAAATTAAATGTCTCATGTACTTCCTGAACCCAAAAATAAACACAATTTAGAAGGTTGTTGCTCTCTTGTGTGGCTTCTCTTGTGCTGCTGCTCTTCCTTTGACTGGTGGAGAAAACCCTGTTGGTGGATTTTTATTTCAAGAGCAGTTGGCATTTTCCATGGTACAGGACCCTCAAGCCCACGGAGAAAACTTCCCAGGAGAAAGAGTCCCTGAAAAGTGCCTGTTGTCTCAGCCTCGCTCCTAACGTCTTGGCCTTTGTCTGTTGGTGTGTGCCAGGCACGAGAGCGCAGGGTGGGATGGGATAGAGGCATCGTGGACACTGAGCTTAAAGAACACTGGTTTTTCTTTGTTTAGGGACCTAATGGCAAGTACCGCACATCTCTTTTGCTGCTCAAACGTCCCCATCTGTACACAGATCCTGTGGGAAGTGGGTGCGTCCAGGACTGGGCTCTAGTAAGACCTAAGCGGTTTGCACCCCGGTACCTAGGGCCCTTCACCGCCCCCCTCACTTCCGCTCCTGCCTCAGTCTCCTGGACTACACTGGGTGCTTGGCTGCCCTCTGCCCCAGGTAGAGGCTGGTTGGCCTTTACCTCCTTCCTGCGGGTGGGGCTGCCCTGCGAATCCACACTGAGCACACTGACCATTGAACATCCTTCCCTGCCTGACGTGGCTCTCGTGGCCACACTACATTCCTAGTTGTCCCACGTTTCTGTCTTGGTCTCTGCCTCCCTCCCCGGCCAGTCTGAAAGCCCCTCCGTGAGAGCGCCGAGTTTTGTCTGTTTTGTTCACTGGGGCATTCCTGTGCCCAGAACAGGACCAGAGGGCGGCTCTGCGGACACAGACTGACAGGTGTGTGGCTGCACCTGGGGAGTAATGGGGCTAGGACGCAGCGAGCAGGGCACTCTGTGCACCAGAAGTCACCTGCAAATCATGAGCGTGGGTATGTTTTCCTCCTTTTAAAGGGTTCTCCGGAGCCGCATTTAACTCTTAGGCAGCGTTTATCTCCGGTTCAGGAGAAGGACGCTCTGGAACAGTTTTCTAAACGATGACTATTCTAAATGTGTGAGATTGTTACTTGGAGGGTGAACTAGGTTTGAAAAACTCCAGGCTCTGAGACACATTACATCCCCAGGAGCAGGGCGCCAGTTTTGAGCTCCTTGGAGACTTGAGGTGGTGGAAAGTCAGCGGAGCTGCTGTAGTCACCGTGTCGCTATCCGTTGCAGATGCCATAAGTTCCACTAACCCGCGGGTCATCGACGACGCCAGGGCGCGGAAGCTCTCCAGCGACTTGAAGCGGTGTACCTACTACGAGACATGCGCCACGTACGGGCTGAACGTGGAGCGGGTCTTCCAGGATGGTAAGTGCTCCCTGCCACGCGCCCATGTCCCCTTCCCATGGTGCTGGGCCCCGCTGGGGACACGCGGGCCTCAGCGTGAATCCGAGCGCCCCCTTCATGCAGAGGGGGTGCTCCGCTGCGTGCGTGTTCAGACTCGGGTCCGCGGGGAGTCCCGTGTGGCACGCACAAGGTGACCTGGGCACGGGGTGCGATGTCGCCCACACTTATTTCTGCACCTGATGGGTCACGCTCATTGGCCATTTCTTCTCCACTGTAGCTGCTCATTCTTAATTCAAGCCCGTCTCTAAAAACAGTCTAAATATTTGCTGTTAAGCTTTGGGGAGAATAAACCGAAAGAGGAAAGAGAGTCAAGTTTGGACCAAAAAAAAAAACCAATCCCACATTCAGGCTCATGGCTGAGAGCCAGCACCACAATTTAGGAATTGTTTCTTTGTTGCTGAATTAATTAGTGATCACCCACCCCCGGAACAGCCATGCACCAGACAGGAAACTCTCCTGGAAAAATGCAGGGTTGCACGGGGGGCGGAGACAGTCACGTACATGATCTTGGTGCCAAGTGTCGGTTTGGGCAGAGGGAGAGGGATGGATGAAGACTTGGGAGGTGGTGGGAGGGAAGGCTGGTCTCTGGTCTGGAGGGGTCAGGAAAGTCTGGGGGAAAGTGACTCTTTTAGCCTGGAAGGCCTGAAGGAACAGTGCTCCCCGCAGAGGGTCCTGATGTCCACAGGGAGTCAAGGGGAGTAACTCCCAGGCCACCTCCCATCTGGCTGACATCCGAGCAGACCACCCGAGCTGCCTGTCATCCTGGCCTTGCCTGGCCCCAACCCCGAGGAAAACATGTTTCCACCAGTGCAAGTAGTAATTACACACCTGCATTTGGGACCTCCCCAAACCGGACAGTATATGCTCTTCTTCTAAATGTCCAGATGAGTTTTCAGATGGAATTGGAGGAATTCCACACTTTGACCATTTTTATGACATTTCATATATTGGGTCCCTTTCCAAACTTCGTATTTTCTTCCCTTTTCCATAAGAGCCGGTCCCATTCTCAACTTGGAGCCTCCTTCCCCGCACAGAGGCCCACCCTTCCTGTTTCTCAGCCCGTGTGTCCTGCGGAGAGCTTTGTGCCTCTGGGTCCTCACTGCCTCCCGTTCTGAAGCAGCAGCATTCTGTTGAGGGACAGCGTGGGGGCCCTTCCTCCTGCACATTTACAGCCCCCCCATCCCTGCTGGAGCCCACAGTGGTCCATGCACGCCCATGCTTACGGCACCCTGAATCTTCACCCTGAAGAGCCGTGCACAGAGGCACGTGGGCTTCCTGGAGGGCACCCAGTGGGGCAGGCAGCCCGGACCCTGTGGGGCCCTTACAGATGAAGGTCCCCAGGCTTGTGCGCACGGTCCACATCTGGCCAACCACCTGTTTCTGTGTTTTCTCGGTTTCTCGGGCACACGGGCAGCTGCTCTTGTTATCGCTGCAGAGTTCAGTGGTTGATGTGGAAACGTGACGCCCCGCCTGGCCTGAAATAGTTTCTCTCTGGCCCTTTGCAGAAGGTTTGCCAGCCCCCGGTGGAGATTTTTGGGATTTCATCCTATGGATGAGCTTATCCTCCACGATGATTGCTTTACTTGTGCATTTATCGCAAACATGAACTTTCCATAAATAAATGAGCTCAGACATACTAATCGTACGAGCGGGTTAACACTAGGGGATGCCCACGTTACTGTGCTTCCCTGCATCCGGAGTGCGCGCGGCGGTCAGGTGCCGGCTCGGGTGCTGGAAGCACTTTTGTCTGCGAGCTGGAGCGCTAGCCAGGGAGAACAGGAAGGACCTTCCCAAACGTCGTGACCTTATTCTATTAAAGGGTTTCCATTGCTGCAGCTTGACAAAGCACTTGACGCTTGTGGCGTGAGTTTTCACAGGCTTAGGAGATTTTCGATACATTTTGTTACTTCTTATTTTAGAAATAATGCATTCCCATTAAATATTTGGATTGTCGTACAGGGTCAGAAAAGGAAATAATACCCATGATACTAGAGTTTTTGTGACTGTTGTGATTTTGTCTTTAAAATATTTCTGCGTATATGAAGATAACTTTTAAAAGTAAAATCAGGGATTACTCTGCATATTTTGTAGGGTAATTATAGGGTATGCCTTTTTATGAAGTCATGAACTCTGTAATCGTTAGTGATAGAAGTAGTTGCTGACCGAGTGGGGACTGTGCCCAGTACTTAGAAATCCGGAATGGTAACAATCCATGTTAATCCTTAAGGGGGGGAGAAAACCAAAAAACTTCCTAAGATTTAGAGTTAAAGAAATCAAGCCTCAGAAAAATTATGTAGCTTGGCCAGATACATCGGGCCTGGATGGGACACCTGTCTTGGGACCAGGGGCCCAGAGCCTTGACCATTCTGTCATTAAAACCGCAGTGATGTGGGTCCTGCCCGCTCCCCTGGGGGAGGCTGGACGGAGGGCACACGCAGCAGGCTCACCGCCCACTCACGGACTCAAGTCGTTCAGATTTCTCTTCAGACATTCTGGCTTCCTTTACGCCTTTAGGACTTGCTTTTTTATGTGCTTTTTATACCTTTGCGTTGTAGGAAGAGAAAGAAAGAGTGTGTAGTTTCTATGTAACATTTTACTTACCCCTGAAAGAAGGAAACAGGCCTGGCTCTTACACTAGCCAGACCCCACTTGCACCTGCCCCCCGCCAGCCAGGCTTTCTGGTCAACTGGCTCCCTGGGTTTATTTTTTAAAATACTAGACACTGTAGTCTTTGCTTCTTTAACTCAGTTCTTAGTATCCTGAAACTGAAGGCAAATTGTAAAATAAATGAAGAAACAGAATGTCTGTTTTCTTTGGTCTCGGATGTGTAGTTTTCACATGGCTTTTAGAAAGCAGTCCAGGACGGAGGGTCTCCGTCAGCACCAGGGGTGTCCGGAGACAGGGAAGCAGGTTGATGCCCTCACCCGAGCAGCAGCCTTGCACACGCCGAGCCCCTGGTTGGGGGTCGAGAAGGGGGGATAGTACGGGGAGGCCCTGCCTCGGCGAGGTGGGGGCCAGCACCCAGCGACGGGGCTGCATCTTCACTGAGGGTGCAGGACAGGGTTACGGAAAAATAAAGTTCATTCTCTGCAGACATTGTTTCTCTGGTGCTATGATGTTTATTCCAGAGAAGTTTCTCTCTAAAGGAACCCACCACGGGGCCCCTGGGTGGCGCAGTCGTTAAGCGGCTCAGGGCGTGATCCCGGCGTTCTGGGATCGAGCCCCGCACCAGGCTCCTCTGCTGGGAGCCTGCTTCTTCCTCTCCCACTCCCCCGCCTGTCTTCCCTTTCTCGCTGGCTGTCTCTATCTCTGTCAAATAAATAAATAAAATCTTTTTAAAAAATAAATAAATAAAGGAACCAACCGAGTGGGAGAAGCCCTTGCAGCGAGCACGTCTTTCTTGCCATTTCAGCTGAGTCTCTGGGCAGGGAAAGGAGGGTAGTTTCGGTGATGGGATTTATTGACCTAGATATTCAGGGACAACTTAAAATGGTTATAACTTGGTGACAAAAATAAATCCTTCCCCTAGAAGACCAAGCAGTGCTGAAAGGTAGTGAACAGCCACGTGTGTGAGCGGTCGAAGGACCCCTTGGACCCCTTGTGTGCCATCTGGGGAGGGGGAAAGTGGACTTGCGGCCTCACGTTCATGACGGGGTATTGGGGATTCCAGTTCCCCGAAGCTGAATTTTGGAAATGATGAATTCTCTCTCTCCAGACACTTTCAGATTTCTGAGCCCACGTTGAATGCCCTTGTTTACGGCGTGTTTTGTTTTGACGACTGTGATTGTAACGGATGTATCACGAGCTCGGTGATTTGTGTCAGGGTGTAGTTCTTTCTTTCAAACGAAGCACAACATGGAATCAGCTTTTTGTTTTGATGTTTTGTGGAATAGGGCCAATAGATCCCCTAAGTTTTTTGGGGGGTATATTTTATTTTTAAATTATGGTATCTGACTGGTTTGTGATATTTTAAAGATCCCTGATAATATAAAGAAAAGTGGTTTCCCTTCCATGTAGAATGAGTAAAACTTGATGGTGTTACCAAATATGTAGTTTTCCCTTATCCAAGCTACTTTATGCCCTTTTCCTCCCTCCCTCTCCTAAAATGAGCTGATAGAGATTTGTCTGTATTGTAAAACAGTATTATTTTATATATGGTCGTTCCTGTTATGCATCCTGACACCAGCTGTTTTGTGTACAGAATTTAATATTCTCGCACGAATACTCTAAAATTGCAGTCACTTGTTCAATCCCAACTGAAGGCATCGTATTAGACAATGCATACTCCCCTGTAAAGCTTTAACTTCTTACCTTCTTAAGCTTGTCTTCATAGGACAGTAGGAAAACCTGTGTGCAACATTTTGCTCTGACAGTACTTGTTTAGACCTGGTCAAGATCCACATAAGCCAAGATCTAGATAAATTACAAATTACCATCTGTCTGCTTGACCCTCCCCAAGACTGCTGGGTTCTGTCACTGTGTTGTCAGGAGTAACTGGGTAGTTCAGTGATCTCACGTGGAAGACCACTCGCTCTAGGAGAGATGTTCTACGTTACTTATCGTAAAGAGACTGTTTAGTTTGAGGTACATGTGGGTGGAGAGGCTGAACGGTAGCCTCAGAAGGGGTCTGTCCTCTGGTGGCTGGTGCTCGGGCTTCGTGTAACCACATGCTTCATGCAGCGTCCTGTGGACAGGCATCCCTCTGACGGCATGGGCCCGTTCTAGGAGGATCCACTCCCGTCTCCCAGCACGGTCACGCCAGCTCTTTACATGCATGCTGTAGTTCACATTCTGGAAAACACCTTCATAGAAGCTGTTCCCTAGGAACCCCGCCCCCGCGCCTGCCTGCGGATGGCTCGCCCGCGCGTGGACGCCCCGTGCTGTCAGGGCTGAGCCAGGAGAGGCTGCACGACTGGCCCCGGGGTTTGCAGTAAGTCAGGGAGCCTCAGTTTGCTTTCTGCCCTTTGCTTCCAAAGACTGATATCCTGATGTATAAAGAATCCCGTTTCACATTAAATTCTGCAGCTGCTCGTCCTAATTACGGGAGTGTCCAGCACAAGAGTTGCTGTATTAATGAGCCCGGTTTGTACAACCTAATTGCATATGTTAGAGCATCATTAAGTGGGAGCAGTCTGGAGGGGTTTTGCTCCCGAGTGCTGCATCATCCTAGGCCGTTTTGTTTTGCTGACACCGCACTCCTTTGTGCTCGTAAAGGCTATGTCAGTTAGGCCTCTTCCGTGCTTGCTTGGAAGCGGCTCAATTCTCATTGTCGGGGTGGCCTATCTTATTATTTGTTTTGTTGCTGCTCTTTTTCTCTTTATTGTGTCAGGGAGTAGACTGGAGTCCATTTCTTTTTATGTTTGTGTAATTCTTTTTCCAAAGGAGTTCTTTCAAAAATGAGATTTTTCCACGTTGAAAAGCAAACCATGTATATGTGTACATTGGGCGTTTCATACATACAGTGAAAAGGCCGATGGAGTCATTTAGTGTCTGTTAATTTGTATTTCTTTTATCATTTGTAATAACGGCTAATATTTATTTATGGCACAGTTTAAGGTTTCTAATGTAAGACCGTAGATCTTAATAGGACTTCTTGACAGCCAGTGTCCAGCCCGCATGTCCTTTCCGCCCACGGTTTTCTCTGTGCATCTGTGCCTGTCACTGTCCCCGTGTCCCCACGCCCCCCCTATCCTGGGCGCACACTCACCGTGCCCTCCTCGTTGCATTGAAAGGTTGTACATTCAAGATTTCATGGGACTGGTGGGCAGTTTATGTTATGACGGGGCAAACATAAACTTTAATATGCTTAAATTACATTTTATTCGGGGGGGTTAATAGTTTAAAACCTTCTAAGAACAAGGATGGCATGAGTAAGTTGCCTACATGTGGCAGAAATAGGAGGAGGGCAGAGAAGGGAAAACACTCACCAGGCTCCTCTGATGGAATTTGGTTGAGTCGTATGACACAGGCGTGGCCCCGGTTTCGCAGCCGGCTCTGCTGTCGTCCTTAAACACCCGTGTCATTGGCTGACACTGCCTGGCAGCTTCTAACCTGGTCGAATCCCACGGAAATTAGAATCTGCAAGTTTCCTCCAAAAGAACGACGTCTGGCCCATTGTTTGTAGTCTCTCATCAAATTGGAAAGATACCTACGTCTGGTATCTTTGGGGTGGACTTTGGGTCGAGCCTCTGGGTGGGGAGGGAGCATGTACAATGAGCAAGAAGGCCTGGGTTTGGGTGGGTCTTTCTGTTTGCTGTGGGTGGGAAAGCGCATGAATAATTTACATTGGTTATTTTTATAAAACATGATATTGTCAGGACCCTTTGGATGTGCATCTTTAAATTCAGTGTATTTCTTAACCTGAGAAACTTTCTCTATTAACAGGGTTAAATCACAAAGTGAAATAATGAATTAAGACCAAAGCTAAAATATCAGCATTAGCTGTTGTAAGCTGTATTTTCAGAGGCTAAGAAACAAAAATAAAACCAAAAGAAAAAAAAAAAACAAAAAAACCTTTTGAATGAGTATTTTTAGAAGAAAAAAAAAAAAGAGTTAAAAGCTTCTTACAGACGAACTGGACGTGTGGCAGCTGGTCTGCAGACAAGTGTTCAAGCACATTTGAGAAATGGGGACTGTGTTATGGTGGGACTAATGGCCAGGCTATAAGTGAACATTGTCAGGATTCATTTGAGCATTTGTTGAAAGTGATGACCCTGGAATAATCCAAATGTTTAAGATATTATTATGAATTGCACAAGGGTATGAAGTCAGCTTGTTTCTTGTTTGGAGTCTCTCTGTCTAGAAATTCCCCCTTTTGAGAGTTTCTTTCTCATCCATTGAACTGATCAGTGTGCCCAGAGGCTGGACGCTTATAGAGGGATTAACTCCTTTGAATATCTGTTGATTTGCTTAGAATGACCTGTGCAGAGTGAAAGTGTTCATGTAGGGGGGATTTCTCGGTGGGTGCGATTCATACGTTGCAGACTGCAGCTCCTGGCCATAACAACTCGGAATCAAGTGTGAAACTCGGTAATTCTTAAATGGGTTTCGGTGGGCTGTAGAGGACCGTGACATTTTAACTCTTTTGAAAATAATATCCGACGAAGTGATCTTAAAGTCCTGATAGCAAGGTTGATATTACTACAAACGAGAGACAACGAGTAGTCTCCCGTTTCATAGTTTTGTAGACCATTGTGTTAGGAGAGGCTGTGGTCGTCTCTGGCAGTTTCTTACCCTGAGTCGGGAATGTTCTCCCGCTGCGCTTCTCTTTCTGCGACCTTGGGCGGCACCACAGCTCGCGCGTGCCCATAGACGCTGCTTTAACTCTCACCCTGCCAACGCGAGATCAGTAAACGCGCTGTTAGTAAGTGTGCTCTGTTCTGATTCTCATGTTAAGACTTCTGTCTTCTGCTCATAGAATTAGTTTTATCAATGACACCGAAGACGGCTGTGTTCACACGTTTCTGCACTGTGGCATCGTAGCCGGGGCTTGCCCCAGGATTCTGTTAATGACTTGAGCCAGCTTGAATTAGCTTGATGTATCATTAATGCATACAAAAGGCTTTTATTTTTGTTCATAATCTGTTCACTATGCCACTGCTCTTCCTAATGTTTTTAAAATGATTAAACGGTGATGTACTTTTTGACCTACTTAACCCTCCCCAGCCTCTGATCAACACAATATGAAAATATTACTTAAATAGGATAGTCAGAAATTGTTACACTTCATGGCTGGTGTTTCCAACTTACTTTGATGTCTTCTGTTTATAACATTTTCCTGTAGAGAATACAGGCATAGCCAGATTCTTGGTGGCCTCCGTTCACTGAGGAACTGTCCTCCAGTGATGGGGGTTGCAGTACCAGTAAGTTCGGTTCATGGAAGAGAAGGAAGAGTAACCCTCCGAGGAGGGAAGTTGTGAAAGTCTCTGACACCAGAAAGCATAGCTTTGCCCTATGGACGCTGATGTTGCTGCACGCTGCTCAGCACCGGGCGGCTGGCCAGGAGCACGTGAGGGTCCAGCTCGGAGCAGATGCTGGGCGTCCCCCAAGGCAGGCTCTGGGATCCGGCGTCAGCTTGTGTAGTTAGTGCAGAGTCATCGAAGTTCTGTGAAGAGAAGAAGACGTCCAGACAGCTGGATGGATCGCCCCTGATTTAGGGAGAAGGCAGCTGTGAAGGCTGGATTGCACACATGTTTGTCTAAAGAAAAAGAAACTGTGGAAACTTTGATGACTAAATTGGATTGTGCGAGATTTGCTAAAGAAAGTTTTTTAGAAGATTACTTATTTGAGAGAGAGAGAGCGTGCGTGGGGGTGGGAAGGGCAGAGAGAGAGGGAGAGAGAATCCCAGGCCGAGTCCCCACTGAGCGCGGAGCCTGATGCAGGGCTCGATCTCAGGACCCTGAGATCACGACCTGCGCTGAAACCAGGAGTTGGACACTTAACCAACTGAGCCACCCAGGCGCCCCTAAAGAAATGATTTTTAAAGGATGTGAAATATAGAGATAAAAATCACCCATCACACCACCCCCCAGTGGCTGTGGGGTGTGCAGCTGTGTGCCTGCCCATGTGTTTTGAAAAAGTGGATGATCAAGCCTTATGACCTGGCACAACCCGCTTTTTCACATCAGCACTTTCTCTACAATATATTTTCTCATTTTTGCATAGCATTCTGTTGAGTGACTAGAAGTACTTTTTTGGCCCAATCCACTATTAGACATTGAGGGGTCCCCTCCCCCAGACCCCCCTGCAGTTGTGTGTTTGTTTTAGGACCAGTGCCTGAGTGGTTGGCTCCTTACCTAAATCTTTGTCTCCATCCTTAATTCTTTCTTTAGGAGACAGCCCTGGAGGGGAGACTGCAGGCTCCATGGCCTGCATGGCCTTGTGGCTTTTGGTCCTCTGCCCGTAGGCGTTCCATGGAGTCAGTTCCTGCCCCCAGGTCTCCTCCAGTGGGTGTCCTTCTTCTATACCCTGACCACAATGGATATTTTCATTTTAAAAACTTTTATCATCTATAAATAGAAAATAATCACAATTTTTAAAAATTTGTCTCAAATATCATTTTCAGTACGTTATTGTGAAAATTAGCTCATCTTCCGCAGTCAGGCATTTTGTTAAGAGATGGCAGTCAGTCCCTTGGGCGGCCAAAGGTCTGGCGTGTTGGGTGACACGTGGGAGCAGGTGGGTCTTGCTGCTCTTGCAGGTGTAGCCCCGGTGTTTCTGATGGGTTCTCCCGGCTGGAGCACCCCAGCTCCCCAGAGGGCAGATGGCCCAGAGACCGTCCCCAGTTCCGCGTGTGGCCATGACCTTCAGCTGGGGTGTCCTCGCACTACATCCGTCCTTCTGACCCGCGGTGCTACCAGTACGTTGCCTTGTGTTGCCTTAGAGACAGACACCTGGGGGTGGGAAGCGGCTCCTGGCGTTTGGACCTCCCCTGAGCTTTGTCATGTTAGTGCTCTGGAGGGCTTGAGGGACCCTGGAAACCCACCCTCGTTTCCACCCAGAAGCGGTTCCAGAGGGGGCTGTGCCCCCTGCCCTGGTTAACTGGGCAGGTCCACGCGGCTGCAGCCCTGGCACAGCTCTGCTGCTGCTGGGGACCATCCCTCTGCAGTGTAGTCCCAGACGCTCAACGCACATCTCCCCTTTGGTGAACATGAAAATCATATTGCACTATTTCCTGTTTGAAATGTCAAAATCTGGGAAGCCCACAGAAGTCTCTGTGCAAATGAAAGAATTAAAACATAAGCATGCATATTCCCCCTTGTGTCCCCCCCGCCGCCGCCGCCGGCATGTCCTGAGTGGGCTCGCTGGCACAGGTGTTTCTGCCCTGGGAGGTGGAGCCCCAATGTCAGTAATGACATGGTGGTGGCCTTGTTTTTCCAGGCTGCGCATTCACCTGCCACCCACTTTCAGCCACAGTCCTGTCTAAAAGAAAAGAGAACCTGAAAAGAGTTCGTTTGGGGGGAGTGTCTGGCTAGCTGTTGCATTATGAGGCCATGAGCAAAGCCTAGCGGCGGGCATCTCAAGCTTCCCTTCCTCGGGCTGGGAGGTGGCGCCCCCTGGAGGCGCTCTGCAGCTCTTTCCCTCGTACACACGGCTGCGCCTGCAGGGGGCTCTGTAATTGGTCTTCCCACAGGTGCTGCAGGATCAGCCACTGTTCATGGAGAATTTTTGTGTGTGATTTTTTAGAATTTCAGGATCTCCCTCACATTTTTCCCCCTGCCATTTTACTTTGCGTGTAAACCCTAAGAAAAAACACTGAACGCTGTCGCAGTCATCTGGGTGCTCGGAAGTAACTCCCGTCCCAGCACTGAGATTTCATTATTAAATGAAATACCAGGGTGTCTCTTGCATTTAAATTCCTTTCTTGCCTAAACTGCAGAGCTGTAGAATGTCGCATCTGCAAGGGTGTGAGGCCCTGGCTAGCTCGGCCCTTTGCTGTACAGATGAGCAGGCAGGGCCCTCCAGGCCATCCCGCCAGAGAGCACCCTTAGTCACAGAGCAGAAACTAGAGATCTAGAGATCACGTCTGTCTCTCAGCCGTATGGTCTTACGTTTGTGCTGGAAACGTTAAAAGCCACAGATTGCATTTTAAAACCCGGAAGTGGGTGAAAATGCTCGTTTAAGTTAGAATTATTTTAAATAAAATTAAGCCATGTCACCACTGGGAGGCTTGGGGTTTAACGTCACACTATATTCAACATGTGAATTATTTCCCATGAGCTGTGTGCTAAACGCTCATCGCGCACATGGTCGTGTTCACATGGTAGAATATGTGGGCATTAGAATGTTGGATCCCTAACGAGGTCTCTGAGATTCAGTGGAAATACGGCATAAAGGAAACGTTTGCTTTCAAGCACTTGATTTCGTAATTTAGTGATAAGCCACTAGGGGGCATCAAAAGCGCTCGTAAGGATGGTTCTGGCGGGCGTATTTTTTCCTTCTGCTGTCACTGTGGAGAATACAGACATAATAAAACTAACACAGTGGTTTAAGATCATTTAGACCTGTAATAAGACACACGCCATAAAGCGTGTGAAGTTACTGGATCAGCAGCACGGGGACACAGAAGTAAAGTTTCATTCACTGGGATGGGGAGGGGGACAAAATAAAGAGGAAATGATATATTCTGTGGTTACAGGGACTGAGATCCCTTCTCGCTCTTTGCCTTGTGTGTAACTTTAGAGAAGATTCAAAGAAAAATTGACAGAAGATACACTTTTTTTTTTTTTACTGGCGTATAATAAACACTTATTATTTAGTCCATCATACTCTTTTCATAGAACTCACCAAGAATTTTGTTTAGCCCGATGACACCCCAGGTGCCTTGCTTTAGTGTGTGCAGCCCTGGTCCGACCCTGGGGCCGAGCGGGTGGCCATGCAGGGCTAGGGCGGAGCCTTCGCCATCAGCCTCTCTGCCTGGCTCTCGCTCTCCCTGCGGGGACACCGTGGGTTCTTCGTGCAGCCTGGTGTTGATGAAGAGGTCAGTGGCAGAATCAGGCTGATACTCCTGGGCAGAGCGAAGGGAGTCGATCAGTTTTGGGAAATGTCGATATTCTCACAGAGGTGAGCCGTGGTACTGGAAGTGCTGAGTTGTGGAATGACTGTGATCACTGAAGGAGCGGAGGACCCTTCAGAGGGCTCATACGTGCTGCTTCTCCAGGCGCCCAGCAGTAGGCTGGGGGCACATAGAAGAGTGTTGTTTTTTGAGTTTTGGGTTTTTCCCCCCTCCTGTATTTTCCCAAGGTTGAGGGCTTTTCCCTGTTATTTTCATTTATTTATTTTTTGCTTTTACCCTTTATTTTCTCCCACTACATAAATTCCAGTAGAGATTGTAGCATTCAGATCATGTTTTTGGGTTTTTTTTTTTAAGATTTTAAGTAATTTCTACACCCAGTGCGGGGCTCAGACTTATATCCCCGAGATCGAGAGTCGCACGCTCCACGGACTGAGCCTTAGATCGTGACATTCTCAGTTTCTTGATGTGGACAGTGGGACTTACTACACTTTTGGTGCCTCAGATGGGAAGCCTGTCAAATCCCAGCCTGTTCTATACAGATGGTGTCTTTTATCAGATTACTTACAAACGGAGTGTTGAGACTCCACAAGGAAGTAACATCTAGTTCGGAGAGCTCTGCAGTGTTCGGCCCCGGGAATGGTGTCAACACGGGCAGAACACCGAGCAACGAGAGAAGTGAGGGACGCGGGGCGGTTTCATCAGAGCGAAGAGCAGTGTCCGCCGTGGGAGGGCGGCTTTCACAGACTGGGCTGCGAGGGCCAGAGAGGGCTGTTTGACCAGCCCCTGAAATTGAGAATGTTGAGGGACGTGGAGGTGAAGTCCTGGCCCGGGTTCTGGATGCCTTCAGCCGTTTGCTGGGCACTGAGGTGGGTGCTCAGGGCCCGCGGGAGGGGAGCGCAGCTCCGAAGTGAGGCAGTTGTGCACCGCTGTGGAGGAATCCTTACTCCGCAGGGCTGCGGGATGGTGTTTTTTGTTTTTTTTTTTTATGGAGAAAGGAAAGGAAAGCTTGCTGCTACAGTCCAGTTTGAAAAGCATTGATCTCCTAGTCTACGGCCATGCCACCCTGAACGTGCCCGGTCTCGTCTGAAAAGCATTGATCTCCTAAACATGTCCCTGACTCTAGACCTATAAATATATCCCTGATGGAATCCGGTCGTTCTGAAGCGTGAGCGAGAACTCCCAGGAAGTAGGACTTGCTCGTGCTGGGTCTGTGGCTGGGCAGTCCCCTCGCCCGGCTCCTTGGGCCACTCTGGCGGTGTTAGGGTTGGTGTTAGGGGGAGAGTGGTGGGCTCCATGTCTTTGTTTGCTTTGTGCTCTTTTTCCTGGACACGCCCTGTCCCCAAATGGTGATTAAAGAAACGCAAGCAGGTAGTTCTCCCAGCTCACCTGCTGTGCGGTGTGAAAACAGTGAGGAAGCCTTTGAAATGAAGTGCTATGCAAAAGAAATCTTTAGGGTAATACACAATGAACGTAAGCTATAAAATCCCATGGCTCACGGACGGAGGGACCGTTGAAAAACCCCAGTCAAATGAGTACGGACAGCTCCGTGTGCCGCTGCTCCCCCAGTTCGGTGACAGTGCGGAAGCACAAGCAGAAGGTCCTTGCTAGTGCTTTCCGGTCCGTGGCTTCTAGAACTGGTCGGGGCTGAGGCGGGAGGTAGCTTGGTTGCTGCTCCAGTGAGTCAGCCCCAGGAGGCAGAAGGGCATTGCCCTCGGCCGCTAAAATAGCATCACATTCTTTGCATGGATTTTGCTTTTCAGAGTTATGCTTTGTGTCTGTTTCTGTTAAAATACACATTGATGCATATTTTATATGTTATCTATTTACATATACTTAAAGGAGTTTAGTTTTTCTCATTAGAATAACACTTATTTATAAAAATACAGAAAACCAGGGGCACCTGGGTGGCACAGTGGGTTAAGCATCCAACTCTTGATTTCGGCTCAGGTCGTGATCTCAGGGTCCTGAGATGGAGCCCCGCGTCAGGCTCTGTGCGCTCAGTGGGGAATCTGCTCAGGGTTCTCTCTCCCTCTGCCCCTCCCTCCACTCGCACACATGCGTGTGCTCTTTTTCTCTTTAAAATAAATAAAATCTTTTAAAGAAAATACCGAAAACTATAAAGGAGCCAATTAAAATCAACTGTGATCCCGCCATCTAGTAATAAACATTTTATTGAATGCCTGTTGAGTTGCCTTTCAATACTTTCAACACAAAATTGGGACTTCGTTGGGTGTCCTTTGAAATAGCTTGCTTTAAAAAGACCTAAGAGTAGTTACTGTTTTATTTCATTTCTTCTAAAGCCTGTGTTTTTACGACCTCACAGCATTCCTTTCAGAAACTTGCGTATACCAGCATGGGTTGACCAGCCCTGCAGACAGAGGCTGGTCTTGAGACTCACCTTCCCCAGATCTGCTCCGTACCTAACTCTTGAGTGCGTGGCAGAAATGCCCACTTCCTGCTTAGAGCGTCTTAGATCTGTACCTTTTAGGTCAGGTGTGGTCAGCTGTGACCTCCTCGGGCCCACCCAGAGCCCCTGGTGCACGGGGTTGCACCGCTTCTCCCTGTTGGATGCACGGGCCACCTCTCCTGTATCCCTGGTCACCAGTCAACTTGGGGCTACAAGCTGGCTCCGGGTAGACTTTGCCACCAGAAGCCACTGGCCTGAAAACCTAGGGGGTCCTTCTCTTTAGTGTACATTTCTCATGGGAAATGAAGACTTGATATCATTAAATATGTATATTAGACAAAAATTACAAAGGACCAGATAGGCCTTTTTTCCCCCACTCCCTTTTCTGGCAAATGAACAAAACTAGGCCAGTTTCTATAAAAATCCATTTCTAAATCTCATGTATTCATTTGTCCAAATATAAAGTCGTCTAAAATACAAGATTTAAAAACAAAATTGAGGCTTAAATTGAAGGGCGAATCTTAAAACTCAGAATCATTTCAGAATTTTATGAAAACTACTTAGAAAAGCTAGTAGATTTGGTTTAAAAAAAAAGTCTTTGGTGGGTTATCAGTCAGTGCGAGGATATTAGCGTTGAAGTAACAGATTCCAGAGCCGGAAGTGTCCGAGCCGTGGCCTGAGGTGGTGTGGGTGGGCTGAACATGCCGTGGTCCCCCCCCCCCCCCCCAGTAGCACAGCCTCGTCCCTGGAGCCTGTGAACGGCGCCTGCAGCACGAACCAGGGACTGGTAGATGTGGTTAAGGGTCTTCAGATGAAGGGGTGGTCCTGGATGATGGGGCTGGGCCCAGACGGCAAGTGCACGAACCCTTGGAGGAGGAAGGCAGAGATGGGGCCGCCCACGGAGAGAGGACCCCTGAAGGTGGGGGTGTGAAGATGGGGCTGACAGGGACCAAGTGAAGCAAGCAGTAGATCTCCGCTCGAGCGTCTGGAGCAAGCACAGCCCGGCCAGCACCTCGATTTCGGCCAGCAAGGCAGGTCTGGACTCGGTCCCCAGAGCCGGGCGAGAATGTCTCCTGCAGCCTGCCGGGCCTTGCTTGAGCAGCCCTGGGAAGCTGCTACAGATGGGAAGAGGCAAGGTGACTCGAGAGGGAAGGGATGAGATCTCGGGGAGAAACGTGTCTCAGCTGTGCCCGAGGTGTGGCTGCCCTGGGCTCCTGGGAGCTGACCCCCACCGCACCTGTGCACACCTGGAGCCGGTGCATCTCCAGGAGCCCGTGGGCCAGCCACGTAACTGCAGCCCGGTGACCGCAATCACAGGACCGCAGAAGCGGCTTTCTGCAGGCGAGAAGCAGCCGCTCTCTACCCCAGGGAGCGGATGGCTGTGTGCTGACAACAGGGAGGTGGGGGGAGAGCCCGCATCTGGGCCCAGCCCAGGGAGCTCAGTCCAGGGACGCGGGCGGCCCACCCGCTGGCTGTTTTCCACAGTCCCGGTACCCTCATCTGGGACCGTCAGCCCTCGTGTGACCAGGGGTCTCCGTGGTTCCTGCTTCCCGCTCCTCACCCAGCTCCACCCTCCCGTCTCGTCATCCTCATCAGTGACCTTTCTCCCTGAATCCAGGGGCCATGTTCAGTCCCCATGCTGCCTTCACCTAGTGGCCTGGACACATGCACCCTTCTGTCCTGTGACACCTGACCCCCACACCTGTTTTTGTTTTAGCTCAGTGCACCTGCTATTCCCTGGGTTTCTACTGTGTGCAGCCTTCCATCGATGACCTTCAGTGAGAGCTGGTCCCAGGCCGCCACATGTCCCTCTGCAGTGGCTCCAGACGGGTCCAGATCCACGTCAGTGCCACCGGAGATGTAGTTAAGGGGCAAGAAACTGTGAGGTTTCTGCCATGCAGCAGTGAGGAAAAGGGGAGTCAGGCTGAGCCCCCACGGCAGGGGTTTGCCGAGAACTGTGTGTGTCCATCAGCCTGCTCGCCACGTGATACTGGGCCCCTGGGCGGCACTGACCAGCTGGAGTGGAGGCCGGCCATACGCTGCCCATCGGCCTCGCCAGTGCCTCGCAGCCCCAGGTAGCCTTTTCAGAACACAAAAAACGTGTTCGAAGTAGTACAGCTGGCACGGGATGCTTTGTGGACGGGTAGGAAGGTATTCTCAGATGAGGCTATAGGAATCAAAACACGTTCTCATTTTAGCTTTACTGTATTTTGTATTTTATCCTTCGGCCTTTCCTGTTTCAAAACCAGCACTGTGGAAGAAGGAAGCCGTGTCCGAGGTGTCAGAGACAAACCTCAGAGTTCAGGTGGAATTATTTAGCTGTTCTGTTGAGAAGGTAGTTGAAGTAAATGAATGTCCCAAGGCCCAGATGTTTTTGTGACTTTGCGAATGACAAGACAAGCTAAGCCGTCGCTATGACGTGACTCACAGAAACTTCAGTGTCTCTTGAACTTCCTACTTGATTCTGTGGAGACAGCTGTTACTGAGTAGCTGCTCGCCCGTCGGCACGTGAGGCCGGTGACATGGGATCCAAGTCTCGTCCTTGCTGAGTCGGTCGCCGAGAAAGCATCGCCTCTGGGTGCCCGTGGATAAAGGCGGACGCAGCCGTCAGAGCTGGGCCCCATCTTTTATCTCCGTATGCGTGACGGTGCAGCAGCTCGCTTCCTCAGTTTGCCCAGCTGTGAAATGGGGAAGCCTCCCCCTTTGCACTTCTTTCTAGGGATGCCCATGATAACTGAAAAACAGCTATCTCTTGCTTCAAGGACTTGGAGAGAAACTACCTGCCTGTTTCAAAGTAATGGAAGTTCTGGGAAGGTGGCAGGGTTCTGAGCAGAAGCGTCTGTCGTCAGATTCATTCGCTCGGCATAGACTGAAGGAAGAGCCAGGAGCAGACAGGCAGAGGCCGCCCTCGGTCCAGATGGAGGACAAAAAGCACTCAGTGTTTGGTACCCAGCCTTTCCCCTCCTGTTCCAGAAGCAGGTTACCTTGAAATAGACTCTAACCTGACTGACTCACTCGGAATGGCTCCCCAGGACCTGTAAAGTGGGTGCTGAATCACATCCTTCCCAGGTACAGCTCCCGGAGATGGCCCGGCACTAATTAACTGAGTACTGACGTTGGTTTCCTTTCTTGGATCTGCACCTAAAAAATTAAAAAAAAAGTCTTGAAAATACTACCAAAATTTATCAGGTTTTTTCCCCCTGCTTGAAGATAAATATTTATCTCATCTGCTGGTCAGTTCCACCCAGTTCTTTTTCTGGGGCCTTTAGCAAATATAAGCAGCATTGACAGACTAGTTAGTTACTAGTTAGGACTTGAGCAAAAGCTGAATTCCTTAGCCTGGCTCACGCTGATAGGTGACCCTGCCATTAAAAAGCCAGGTCCGTGAACTTACTGTATTAAGTCTTAAAGAGAAAATTTACACAATAGCTAGCTTTTCTCTGGAAAAGTTTGCACGTTTCCCTGCCCCAGAATGTGGCACATGTCTAAGAAGGAACCCACGTCTGGAAAACCCATAGAATGGAAATGCAGCCATCCTAAGTCTGTGGTGTTATCCGGTCCCCTCTCTGGAGTAGAGGACAGGTGTGCTTGTGGAGATGGGGCCTGGCCGATCCACTGTGAGCAGTGCTGCGGACAAGTGGCCGCGTGTGCGGGGTGGGCGCCCCTCCAGCGCCCCCGCCCAGTCCGTGCAGACGTGGGCACCACAAGTAGACCAGTGGGAACATAAGAACCAAAACCCAGACCTTTCAAGTGTACAGCCTGAGAACTGCTGATGGTAAAGCGATCAAGGATTGAGAAATGAAGCATTTAAAATGGAAATAACGCCAGTGCTCTGAAGTCGAGCGTGGTTTAAATGCAGTAATTAACATAGTTGCCAGGCTGCTCCCAATTACCTTCGCTACGGCGGGCCGCCGTCATCTTTATGGCTTTGATTCCAATCAGAGCTTTCCAATGAACTTATGTTGGTGTTTTCAGTGAAGTTTCACCGTAGAAAACAGATGTAGTTCGAAAGTCATTATAACCGTTTTTCATCCTGTGGAAGAAAATCAAGATGCGCGAGATGTGTGCGCCACAGGAGGGAAATCCGGAAGGTGACAGAGAGGTGGGACAGTCCTGCCTCGTCCCTTCCCTCATGTCTCCTGGCCGGTGCCTGGGCCCCGGGAGCGAGGCCGCCCGCACCCCGAGGAGGCCACGGTTCACGTGTGACAGCATCAACCTGGGAACATTGAGAGCTTCCGAGAGCCAGATTTGTTTTTTCGTGGAAAAGATTCCTTTCGTTAAAATTCTGGGAAAGCTGTAGGGGGAGGTTCGCGTAGTCGGGATGCAGATGGTCGTGTGTTAGTGCTGCGGGGGTGGAAGAGGCTGTCTCATCTGCCAGCAGCCTCGTGGGACAAACGAGGGAGGTCAGAGGGGTGCGGGAGCCCACGGGTCCTGCCACGGGCACCGGCCACTGATGAACCATGACCTTGCACAAATACCGCCCCCCCCCGGCTGTCCTCGTCCACCACGAGGCACAGAGCTGTGGGGTCACCCTCAGTGGGGGGAGATCTGTATCCTTTTTGCCTTCTTGTGGTGCCCTGATGACTGACGTTAACGGTCATGAGTGCATCTTAAAACAACGAAGATCTGTTTTTATTGGGACCGTTCTCTAAAAACCGTGGTTGTAATGACATTCTTTCCGTTGGAACAAGAAAAACAGCATCTTCAGGACAGAACGAGTCACCACAGAAAGTTCGGGAAGGCTGCACTCCGTCTGCCATCACTGCCTGCCTTCCTCCATCCTCCAAGCGGCAAGCGCTTCCTAGTTCCCGGGCCAGCCGACCTTCCTCTCCCTCCTCCCCAAGAGCGAGAGTTAAAGGCAGTCTGTTCAGGCCTGACCTCCAACCCACTAGCTGCCCTGGCGCACCCGGGTTTTCCCCGGGGACCTGGGACAATGGACAAGCCATGGTTTTGGCCGAAATTGTACGTTGGTGAGATCAGTCAAGAAATTAGTCTCCTGGAAGTATTTCAAAGATAGAAAAGTGTTGGAAACGAATTTCAGGAATTTGGGACATAATTTCTTTCAAGGGGGTGCTGTCTGTCCTTCAGTGTCATACAGACGTACAGCTCAAAGACAGCCCGTTGATTCTTCCTAGGTGTTTCAGTTTCCCAGCACCTGGGATTGCCGCGTATGTCTGCTAACTCCGGTCCTTAAAAGGTTCTCCTACAGTGTTTTCTGAGTTTCTTAGAAAAAACAGACACGGGGCGTTGGACTCCTCGGGAGACTGGGTTTCATTTTGTTTTGAGGACATGCTTGGACTCGAGATCCTCTGTAGAGTTCGTTTTACTTTAATGAGTTCTACAGGAATAGGAAGTGGGTCTGTTTCAAAATCTTGGTCACAGAGGCTGACATATGGTGACTTCTCCATAAAGTTCAGTGAAGAAGGGGAATAACAAAGAAGGGGGCTGGTTTGTAAACCCCGTGGGGGAAGTGGTCTTGCCTCCAGCCCACCTTCCGAATCCAGGCGGGCGATCCTACTCTGGGTCCCCCTGTGGCCTAGACTAGAGCTCAGATAATGATTCTTTCCTGTCAGAGGCCTTGGCGAGTTCTTGGCACCTCCCACAGTGGTCTCCATGCTTGGTTGGGACTGTGAGCTGCTCTCTGGGGGGGGGGGGGGGGGTTCCTTTTTTTTTTTTTTAAAGATTTTATTTACTTATTTGAGAGTGAGAGAGAGAGCACAAGAGGAGAGAGGGTCAGAGGGAGACGCAGACTCCCCGCTAAGTGAGGAGCCCAATGCGGGACTCGATCCTGGGACTCCAGGATCATGACCCAACCCGAAGGCAGTCGCCCAACCAACTGAGCCACCCAAGCGCCCGGGAGGGTTTCCTAAGTCGAAGGCTGTTACGCAGGGTTGACGGCAGTGAGGGGAGCCGGGATTCCTGACTGCAGCACCTTGTATCCCCACGAGATTCACGCACTGGTCCGGTGGCTCCGTGTGGACTGTGGAGCACCAGCTGTGTGCCAGCCCGTGCCCCCAGGGGCAGTCCAGTGGGAGTGAGACACTGAGGGCCCTTCCTGTCCCGTCGCTCCTCTGCACAGCTGTGCTCCTACCTAGAAGGGTAAGCTTCGGGGGCGTGCCTTACTGGTGAGTTCTCACACACTTTATCCTGTGAGCGTCTGCTCTCTGGGGAGAACGGCCTGGACCCTGCAGAGAAATGTGCAAGTGAAGACAGATTTCCTGAGTTATTCATACTGGAGAGGGCAGATGTGGAACAAACCAGAAAAACAGCTGTGAAGAGTTCTGCCCACGGTTGAGCCCTCAGCCCCCTCCTCCTCATCAGCAGATACCCTTGCGCCCATCTTTGGGGACACACAGAAGCCACTGTTTCAGATGGGAAGCTCCCCAGTCTCCTCCAGCTCCACCGTGCCCTGTGCTGCTGGTGCCCCCGCCGCCGGCCCAGTACCCTGCCGTGGCTGTTCTGCCGCGGGTCGCCTCGCGTGCCCGAGCCGCTCCTGCGCGCAGGTGCAGACATGCAGACCCTTCCCCAGTGTCGCCCGGGGCGTAGTGGCTGTGTATGTCCTTATTTTGAGAAGGTACATGTTGGAATATTTAGGGCTGAGGGCAGTGACGTCTGTGACTTACTTCGTTCCGTTAGCAAATGTGGCAAAGTATTTGCATATGTCGGATGTCGATAGTGGGTTTGTAGTTTAGCTGTTCATTTGTATTATTACATTTTACGATATGCTTGAAAATGTTCCTAACACAGCGGGGGTGTGGGGGGCGGGGCTTTCCATGACCCCTGCTGGCTCCATCCTGGGCTCCTCTCCTCTTTCCTCTGACCCAGCCAGCTTCGTGTGGGCGTGTAACGGAGGCTGCTGGGTCTCTGCCAGCTGAGCTTGAGACCGACTCATCCGCTGCCCACTTGGTGTCTCGTGGGCATCTTGGAGGCACTTCTGGCTCAGCACATGCCCCTTCCATCTCGGGGTCCTGTGCATCTACCCCGATATTCAGCTGGGGCACGGTCTGGCTCCCCTCTCTGCCTTCCTCCCCGTGTCCACCGGTCATCAGGGTGTGTTGGTTTAACTGCATGGCTGTCTGGTCACATGTCTCGTATGGCCGCCACCAGTGCCCTTGCCCCATCTTCCCCCCCACCAGGGATCCTGTCACTTTGTACACTTTGTAGGTGTCCTTCCCCCAGTCCTCCCAGTGTGGCCAGAGGGGCTTTTTAAATTCATGTGAAATCAGAGTCGCCTCCTGATGTCTTTTCAGACTCCCCACTGTGCTGGCTATGGAGACCCCAGTCTGAGTGGAGTCTGCATCCGGGCTCCTCTCCTTTCCTGGGACCCTTGCTTTCCCTCAGCTCCAGTGCCACTTTCTCAGGAAAGGTCTCTTTCCTCCCACATTCAGCTCTTAGCTAGGAACCCGAACACAGGCTGGCCTGCCCACTGCCCGCCTTGCTGCCCCGGACCTGGGCGAGGTGCAGTGTCCTCAGTGAACGGAGGTGACGACAGGGCACCTGCCGTGAGTTAGTTATGGCACAATGCCTAGAGCAGACCTTGACAACGGGCTTAGGGGCTCAGCAAGCTTAGTTACGATCATGATCCGAGTGATGTCCCTACAGGAGCGGGGACCATGTCCAGACTCGAATCCATGTCCCCAGCTCCATGGTGGTCCTTCAGATGTGGCATATACAGATAAGGAAACTGAGTCACAGAATGGCTCCGTCCGTCTCCAGCTGTCCAGGTCATCAGTTGCAGATGGGGGCCAAGGTGTCTGGCTTGGACACTCACGTCTCTCCCTGTTGCACTCACCACCTTTGTTAGGGGGATCAGTAAATTCAAGAATCCAAATGGAGTCATTAGCAAAGAGTCCTCGGGAGCTTGGTGAATTGTCACAAGAGAACTTGGGAGAGGAAATCCTTACAGAAACATTGAGGACCGGGCTTTTTAAATAGCAGCTTTACCGAAATGTAATTCACCTGCCTGCACCATTGCCTGTCAGAGTTGGGTTTTCACTTTTGTCTTGGCTTTTTGCCACAGCTTCCCTCGGGGTGTTTGTAATCCGAAAACAGTTTGTGATTAGTGCAGTTTACTTTTTGTGCCATATGAGGTAGATATTTCTCATCCTAGCTTGTTCTCCTGAAGCTCTTCAAATAGCATTATCGGCTGCCCTAGACCATGTCAGAACTCAGCGGCTTCCTGTGGTCTCAAGCACGTGAGCCCCCGGCTGCTCGCGGGGCCGCTAGGTGGCAGCACCAGCCCGGCCGGAGCACCCACCGGGGCTTCCTTCAGGTGAGGTCATCATCCTGGGAGCCTTGCAGGCCAGAGGTGGTGAGTGAATGTGCCACATCAATTTTCATTTGAAAGACACAATTAATGAGATTAGGCATAAAGTGGATGTGAGAGGATGCCGGAAGCTCAGGGCAGACGCCTGGTCGGCTGCTGGAGCGCCCACCTCGCGAGCTGCTTTGCACCACAGGCGAAATCCTCACCAGCTCTGCTCTGAGCGTGCAGTTCATAAAGTCTCCACCTTTACAGAAAAACACTGACGTAGTCCGTAGTTCGTGAAAGGGCCGGACCGCGCAGGCTCAGTAGGGAGAACTTGATAAGGCTGCTCCCGGGAGGCTCAGAATGAAGGTGTTGAGAGAAAGAAGGTAGTGGGTGCCCCTGGGGGGCTGTCCCTCCCAACCCCCACGCCTGCCGTTTCTTGACACAGTCGTGCTCGATTTTATTTCAAGAAGATAGTTGGGTTTTTTTTTTTTTTCCTTTTTTAACAGCTTTCAGAGTAAGTTGAAGAATTTAGGTCTACAAAAATTAATAGCTACAGGTAACCGCAAAAGATACTATTGGCAGATGCAGCAAAAAATATATTTCCACAAAAAATTGGATTTTGCACATAAAACTTAGTAATACTAATAAAGACAGGTCATTACCAGTTTTAAGCCAAATAAGCAAACTCAAAGAGATCCGCTGTCAGTGTGAATCTCGGTGGTTTTTTATTTTTTTGAGAAGTGTAAATCAGCACCGCGGATTTGCTCCAATCATCCTGCCCCTTCCGACGGCGGGTAGAGTTGCTCGCGCCGAATAATTTACAGTCCCGTGGCAAGGTGTGTTTATATTTAAGCTGTGCAACGGTGTAGCTAATGAGAAAGATAAGAAATTTATAGTCCTTGGTGATTGATAGGATTACTGCCTCGGCATTAATTGGAATCTGAGGGATCACAGCTGTGGGTTTAAGTTAGGGGGGAAAATTACCTTCAGGTAAAGGAAAACTTTTAGATGTGCTTCCGAACATTTTAAAGATAATTTTCCTGCTGACAGTATGGTTGGTGGTAGAAACAGTTGCTCCTTGCCAGGGCGTGGGTAATTACACAGAGATAATGATGGCGTTTCCTTCGTGACCTCCCTATGGTAGGTGGTTATAAGTGTGGGGGAAAAAATTAAATACTGTGGAGTTTTTTAAATGGCTTTAAAATTTTACATGTATAATAATAAAATTCTCTATGGCTAACTCTTTGCTAAATATTCTCTGAAATATTTAAGATGGTAGGGAAAAAAAAAAGCCCATACTAATAATGGTAGAGGCAAGTCTGTGCTATTAGTCATTGCCTTAAAATTTCCTCGGATTGTATTAAATCTGGGGATGTCCAAAGTAATCTCACAGCTTTCCCTGCCTGCCACTTTTAAATGCACCATTCTTGTTTAAGCTCAGTCTTGTGAAAATGTCTAAATTTCCCCATTAAGTGCTTAAAAAGTAATAAAACTAAAGTCATTAGCCTTCACTCATCAGAGCTGTATCAGGAGAAATATTCTTTGGCGCAATAAATCTGACCAAGGGTTCGACATTCATATCCCTTGGATTCATTCCCTGGAAATGGCCGTTTGAAGGTAAATTGCTTAAGTAGGGCAGTTTAAATTTTTAATACAATCTTATTGTAACTGTTAGCAAATGATTAAAGTGCAAAGGGGCCTTATATGTTCTGTAAGATTTATAATAAACGCTCTATGATGCCTTTTCTGGGCTGAGTTATAGAGGTTATGACAGCTAAATGCTTATAAAGGCCACAAAGTCTCAAATGCAGAGTTGAGTCTTTATAGGAGACTAAATCATGCTTTCCGGATGCAGATATCTTTCCAGGGGACTCTTGTTAGTTCCTGCGTGAATGGTCTTCAGACACCTGCCAGCTTTCTCAGGACAGGTAGTACCCAGTGCTCCTTGGAGCCCACTGCACAGCCCACGGAAGTGGCTTTGAAAAATACAAAAACAGCAAATTACTGTTCTCATCACCAGTTTGCTCATGGGATGAAAATTAATCTTCTCATCAGATGTCTCTTTCCCGGATGGAATGCTTTAAATTTATGATGTGTTCTGGCCTTCCTCTTGTACCATCAGGAGGCTCCAAGCTACCTGCTTGTGAATCGTGGCCCCTGCGATGCTCTCCTTACTTTCTAGACCCAGGGATACAGTGAGATTCCTTGGGCTGTCTGCTGTCCAGCTGTTGATGTGTGTGGATTTGATGTTTGAAGGCACGTGACTGGACAGCAGGACTGGCTCTTCCCTGAGGGCCCACCTGCAGTCCAGGAGAGCCCCAGGGGTGGGCGGGGTGGCCTCGTGGACAGACACCAGGACAAGGTGCAGAGCCTTGTCCTCTTCTGTTCCATATGCACTTGAATCAAAGCCGCAGTTGGGTGCACCTATAATCCATTTGAAGGATAGCTTTAGCTCCTGTACACTTGTATTTTCCCTCTTCTTTTTGGTGTGTTTTTGTGCATCAAAAGAGAAATCCGTTTTAAAGATAAAGACAAGGCTAGCATCTTTTTTCATTTACATTGTATCTTTTTGGGAGGAAGGTCCTAAATACCCAGATTTTCTAAACTTCCTTTCACATGTTTTTTAACATATTAAATTTCCTGGGCTGAAATTTGTCTTTTACTTAGACGTCTCATTCATAGGTATTTTGAGTGTCTGCAGTGAAGAGAGAGCATTCCTTTTAAATTAATTTCCTTAATTCCTGAGATAGATATTAATGATTTGAGTTATTAACAAGCACGCATTTGAGTTGTTTTTATCTATCCATGTTGGGTTTTTTTTTCCCCTTAAAATGAATTCCCAAAAGCTTCACTCGGAAAGCTTGTCTGTAAACATATTTCTTGTTATTAGATGAGATGGGATGTGTAGCAGGATCAGTGGAGGAACCTCAGACCCCAGGAGGAGAATCTACCTTCTTTAATAAATAAAAGTCACAGTCACTTCCTTTCTCTTTAAATGGTGTGGAAGCAGCAGTATTGCAGATTTAGTTTTCATAGTTTTTCGACCCTAAGATAAACCTGGTGATGGGTTGCAGTTCAGGTGTGTCTTCTGCTTACGGTCTTCCGAGTAGGATCTGTGCCCTCCTGCAGCAGTAAGACAGGATCAGATAGGAGGTGACTGTCTTCAGCCAGGAGTGCCGTCACTCATGTGCAACTTTGAGTTGTTAACGTCTCTCTTAAACTATTGGGATACAGATGATAACTTTTTGTGACCTGCTAGTTGCTGTCTGACAGCTGAGTCTGTGATTCTCTGACTTGTCTTCCAATGTGTCCACCATGGGTTTTTCTGACGCCATTTTCCTTGGTGGGTTGGAACTGTGATGTCGTCCAGGACAGCGCTCCTCAGTTTTTTGTTAGTGAAAGATGGCGTGTCCCGAGGGTGGGCTAACCCAGCACTGTTGAGTAAAGAAGAAAGGCGTTGAACCTTATGATCTAGTGGGTCATTTTATAACCTTTTATCTACAGCTAACGCATGTACCCCAGGTCAAATAAATTTAGAAATAGATTTACTCTTCTAAAAATAGAGGTATTTAAGTCCCTTTCTCATCCCTGGCAGGACCAGAGAAGTTGACGATAATCAGGTGTCATGTTCCTTGTGGTAGGAAATCACCATCTTCTCTAGGAACCTATGAGGAAGACAGTGAAGGACTATCGTGTTTCACTAGGATGAGAAAAAGACTTGGTAATGTCCCTCCCATAGGACTCTAGTATCTTGGTGTGCCGGTGATGCAGTCAGTTTGCAAACTTGTGATGGTAGACGTATCTACAAGACAAGACTCTGAGTGAAGAGCCGTGAAGTGGAAGATTCCATTGACGTCAAGGTCTACAAAAGGCAAAACCAGTTGATGGCCAAAAAACCCAGAATGGTGGGTTCAGGGAAGAGTGAAGGACTGCTTGAGGTGGGGGGCACAAGGGAGGTCCCCCTGGGGACGGAAACTTTTGAATCTTCATGGCGATACAAGTTCCGTGACTTGTCAAAACTCCCAGTGGCACGGTACAGCTAGGGTTTTTGCATTTTATGGTATGTACATTTAATCTGCAAAAGAACCTTGAACAGTTAATGAGTTAATTATGCGCGTGCTGAAATGTATCGGGTGAAGGGAACTGATGTCTGCAGCAGATTAGAAATGCATCAAAAAATAAGATGGATGGGTCGGTGGGTGGGTGTGGGATAAAGAGCCATACCAACAGCACGCTACGGTTAGGAGACCTAGGTTGTGTGTCAGTGGGCGTTGACTCATTCTGTCAACTTTCTGTGCAGGTTTAAAATTTTTCATTATAGAAATTTAGGAGGAAAAATCAAAACAGTTGTTCCATTTAAAATATTATTGTGGGTATTTTACATTAAACTGGGTCCAGAGAAACTAAATCTCACATGAACGACTTTCCCACTCCCAGGTGGAAGGGGTGTAATATTATCATGAGCTCTTAATTTTTTTAAGATGAGGCTTTCTGGAATTAAAATGCATGCACGATTCTTTTAAGAATTTCCATAATTCATAGAAACTGGCGGTAACAGATCGGGAGAGCTCAACTTCCCCACTGTCACTAAATCACAGCAGATTACAAATTCAAAATCAATCCGTATTCTCCACTGGACTCTAATTAACACTTAAACATTATTAGTCACAAACGTGAAATCTTGATCGGCGGTGACCTCCGGTATTCTAAATGTAAATAAAATTAGATTTAGATCCTTTTTAATTACCTGAGGTGCTGTGAGTAATTACAATGGCAATTGATAAACTTAATTTCTTGTTAAAGAAAAAAAAAAACTTACAGAAAGTTTCTCTACGCGATATACTTAACTCTTCAGTAACCACGATCTATGGAAAAGAATTCTCCAGAATTGTGTGTTAATGAAATAAAATTATTACATCATTTCTTTACTCAGGCCCTCGAGTGCGTGTAACTTCAGTGCCTCATATCGCCGTAAGACCACAGAAGGCAACACTTGCCCAAAGGAAGCTTGCGCGTTTGAGAGGGTGGGTTTCTGGGTGGTGGTGCCGGTTACATAATAATAATTGATGGGCGGCGGGGAGAGCGTTACAATGACTTAATGCACGGAGCCCCGTTGAAGACCAAGTGGAAATCTGTTTTGTCATGTCATCCTTCTTCCTAATTGCATCACACTACATTGTATAATTCAGCCTGTGTGTCATTGTCACTTGTTCAAAGGCCTCGCGCGCGGGGGCCACCACCACTGGCTCATTATTAACGGAGCCGGGGGAGAGGAATAATTTTCTCCGGTTCCAACCAAGACATCTTCTCTCCCACTTTAAGAGGGAAATGTCTTTTTTATGGAGATTGTTGTAAGGATAATTATTTCTGGAAATAGGAAAACAGCTTCAGTTGTGATAGATAAGTCCATTTTTCTTGAAAGTTAGAAGATCTCTGAAGGAGAATGTGCTTGTGGCAAGCGGGGAGATTAGAGAAATTCCTAAGCTCCTTTTTCCCTTAAACATGTATCTTCAAGTAAGAAGCAAATTAGACCCGATGAATTGGGCTAAACCAATATTAATCAAAGGCTGTTAACTTTTTAAAGACAAGGAAACCTGGGGACTGCGCCTCACTGTACCCGGGTCCAGTTCTCTGGTTTCAGAACCTGACGGCTCATCCATCCTCTCGTTTTGGGCCCTTTCTGTCTGTTCCTCGCTGATCCTCGACTCATCTCACTTTAAATTTTTGTGCAATTTCTTTGGCCCGAGTAACTTAGCATAATCAGTTTTGAGCGTCTGTCATTTTTTTGAGGCACCTTCCCCGTTTCCATGTTTGAAGATCCTTCCGTCAGTTCTATGTTTATGGGACCGTGTGTCCTGTGGTGACCCCGCGTGTCTGTCCCTTCCCCCGTGAACTGGGTTAGAATGTTCCGTGGTCCAGGACTTCACCTTCTCAGCAGGAGCAATGTACGCGGCGAGTCGCCGGGTGCGGTGGGAAGGGCGCGGAGCCTCGCCAGGCTCGAGGAAGAATCCTGGGACGAGCTTTCACCTTCGGGGTGTCAGAGACAGTTCTGCTCTGGAATCATCAACTTCCTCCACAAGACAGCTTGATGAGTTGAGAAGTGACAGGCTCGTTTTTCCCCTCTTTGTTTAAGCCATTTATCTTTCAGACCCTGCCTGCCATCTAAGTTGTATTGCCAATTTATTGGGATATTCACGTGCCTCGTCTTGAAAGACACTGATTTGCATCCAACTTGAGAATAAGTGAGAGAGAAAGTTAATCATGTCGTGGCCTTTTGAACGGGTGTGCGCGGGGGTGAATTGTAGCATTTGGAACGCTTGCTACTCAGCGTCTGTGCCCAGCGCCGTGATAACCAGCTCTCGGTGGGAATAGCCTGTGACCCAGTCCCGAAAGTGTCCCTCTTTGCAAGGTCTTTAATTTATGCTTTCTGCACATCTTTCTCCATTTCAGATTAACCTCACCCACATTAGCTACTTTCTAGCTCTGCCGACTTAATGATTATTTATTCAATACAGTGGAATAATCCTACTGAATGCTGCATGGCCGCTGAGTGAAACGCTGCCCAGTCCTGTCATCGTACGGCAGCCTATTAAGACAAGAGCGAAGGGCTCTGACGTCTGAGCTGGCGAGTCCTGAAGGAGAAGTCCTCTGTGCATAGGTCCGGGGGACCAGCCAGCATCTCAGCCCCTGTCCGGGTCTCCACACCTGCCAGAGGGACCAGCTCCTGCCACCCAGCATCTCCCCCTGCCCCCCGGCCTGTAAGTGCTCAGACTGCCACCTTCTCCTGGTTCAGAGCCTAGCGGAGGCCTCACGCCAGACTCGCGTGCGCTGGAAGGTGTGTGCACCGTGTGCTGTGGACTGCCCACTCCGTGGGCATGACACTTCTTGTGGTTCGTGCCTCCCTGGCCATCTTTGCCAGTGCTTCCTGCTTTTAAGTGTTCTTCAGTGTTCCCGCAAGATATATAGTTTTTCAGTGTTTCCCTTTTGAGAATTACCCCGACTTTGTTTCCACCATAAACATGTGCCTGTCTTTAAAGCTGTTCCTGCTGCCACAGCCGGTCATGGATCTGCCACACTGGTGCCCAGAACATCGTGTCGAATTCTGTGACGAGTGAGGGGCTCGAGGGTTCTAGGCCAAGGCCGATGAGCACTCTGTTTCTTGATGCCCCCGTAAAACGTCATGGAAAAAGCTGTGCTGGGCGTCCTGGCTACTCGGTCACTCTTTGCAGTGGTGGGGACGGCAGCTTCTCACGATCTCCGCTTGTCCAGTGGGCTGCCTGGCACATGCGGCCGCTCCATGACGTCATGAAAGAATAAACAGGGAGTGGGTGGGATGCCGTGAAGCCTGGTGAGGATGCCTCCCCAACACACAGAAGGTAAAAGCAGCCAGCCCCACGTAGTGGACATAGAATGAGTAGCACTCAGACATGACCTGGAGTGTTCGGGGGGCCTTCTGGGGTCACTGGTGTCAGTGCCGCACCCTCTGGGCCATGCATACCTCGTGGATTTTATCCTAACCTCACCTGTGGCGGGGCAGAGCTGGGATGCCTCCTTCCTTCCCTCTGTTTCCTCCTGGGAGTCACCACTCAAGTCCTTGGTGCCCCTTCCTGTTTGGAGAGCCAGGGGGCCTTTAGTTGCTAAGCAGCACGGTGGGCACAAGTATACTTTGGGTGGCTGGGGCTTTCTGGAGCCCAAGCCTGTCCCAGCCTGGTACCCTGCTTCTCTGGGCCTGCTCCGAGCATCACATTTACGCCGGATGCTGGGTGTGATGGTGTCCCTTCCGAACCTCCTGTCCTGGACAGCCAGCCAGAGACACAGAAGAGGTCATTCCAGCTGGAGTGGGACTTGGATGAATACCCCTCCTACTCCCTGAGCATAGAGTAGACCTGGAGAATATTTAAACTGGGGAAGTGTGCAGAGAGGATAGACCAGCCAGGAGCCTGCCCAGTAAGGAGGGATGACGTGGTGAAGGTCTCAGACAGGGTGCTGGTGGGGTCCATCAGCTGGACAGATGTGGCTGCGAGTGTGGAGCCCCGGGAAGACCAGACGGCACGTGACGAGGGGAGGGCAGAGCAGCTGGAGGACCCCCCAGAAGGTCCAGAACTGACCGTCCTGTCCCGTTGGCACATGGGGCAGGCCAGAGCCGGAGATGCAGTCCTGCGGGGGACGCCAGGCTGTGCCATTCGCAGTGCCTTCCTTTTCTCCTGGGGGAGAGATGCTGACTGAAGCAAATTTGAGCCCCAGCAGCCTGCGCTCAGACTGGCTGTGGGCAGCACCAGCTGAAGGACACTCGACAGTATGGTGTTGGGGTATGTTGACCCTTAACTTTTCAAACATGTGAATTGTTCTGTGAATCTGGGGACCTTGTGTCCTTCAGAGCCTAGAACCCAGCAAGCGGTCAGCGTCGTGGTTCCCGCCACCTGCCAGCCCAGTGTCCGCAGCAACTGTGGGACCCACGTTCCCGTTGGCAGCTGCACTTTCGACTCAACTTTCAGGGCAGTTGTGTTGTGGCCAGACGCGTGAAAGAGAGGTGTGCGTTTCCTGCAGGAGGATTTGACCTCCCCCCTTGGCCACAGATAATAACTTCATGTGAAAATTAGGTATGTGTATAAAAAATATTGGATAGACCATATTTATTTCAGCGTGGGTTTCTCTTAATTTTATGTTCTTTCACTTTCTGTGAAATGGGAAATCCAGCTGCCTTGGACATGGCAGAAATTTCCCCTCGTTCTGAAATTAATGTCGGCAGCCATGACTTTGCTCCGTCCTGAAGGTAACTGTTTATTACAGTCGGCATTTAAATCCCCCGATTAATAGGAGCAATTAAACAATAGCTTCATTTCCAGCAAATTAACAGCCCTAATAGGTAACTGCGACATAAATGAAGATAAATTTGTTTTAATACAACGAGATAAAAAATACAGACAAGAACTGCATCTCAGATTAAGGATTCAGACTTCATTAGTTCGTGGAAAACTTGAGAGCGTCCCCAGAAGAGACGAGAGCGAGCTTGGCTTTTTAACCAGGGCCTGTTTTGGATTTGAGGGGTTTTTTGTTTAGTATAATAGAAATATCGTCATGGTTTGTGCTTAGGTACATGGAAGCTACGTCATCAAAGGATCTCCCCGCCCCCCACCCCTCTCTCCTGAGGACTCACTTGATTCTTGTCCAAAGCCTGTCTGGTTTTCACTGACGAGGAAGCAGATGCAGAGAAGAACATTGCCTTTGTACCCACCCCTAAATTATCTTTACGACCTGTTCGGTTACATGGTGCCTTTCCTTTTTATTAATATTTGTCATAATTAGGAAACTGTTCTGGTGGTTTATGGTTTGTTTTGTAGAAACATGGAAATGAGCAAGCCTGTTCAGGGAATGAAAAATGTCGTGTCGATGCGAACGACGGGGTTGGGATGAGAGCAGTGGGCTGAGGTCACAGGTGGTGGCAGAGAAGGTGAGGGCCCTGCTTCATCCAGGGTGAGGAGCTTCTCCTTGCGGGTCACCGTGCTGCCGGAAGATCTAACGTACGTCAGAGAACAGCCTGTGTTTCTCCAGAGGGTCAACATACTCAGATTTTGGGAACCGTAGCTTAGACTCGTCCAAGTGTCCAACTCTGCTTGGAACGTTTTTGAACTGTGGAGGTTTACCTAAATCCCATCACCGAGGTTCCATCACTGTAGGAGAATGCCTTCTGGTAGCTTTGAATCATAGACCGATGCACGGTCAGCCTAGAGTTCTACACCCCGTGGAAGTATGAGTCAAGAAGCAAGGAAGAGCGGCAGCAGTTCTGGAGATGAGTCTCAAAACAAAAGGTCCGTGTGCTTCTCCGAGCTCTGGTCCGGCGTCCACGCCATGGCGGCTCTGGTACAGCCCCTCGCCCCCTCCCCCCCCCCACGCCCCCCATGCTCCCCCACATCCAGATGGGGAGGACCCACAGCTCCCCTTCCACACCAGGTGTCCTTCCGAAGCCTAGGTCTTGGCACACCAGTCTGTGGGTAGTTTTGCTGGCCCAGGATCAAGCCCATGCTGCCCAGTCCTCTTTGCATCCTGAAAAACGTGTTTCCAGTTGCCCCTTTTAAGCTGCTTCTCCCGCTGCCTTCTCTCCTGACCCCCCCCCCCCCCCGCATCCGCACCGCAGATTCATCTGTTCACTCGTGTGCCTGGCTGGCCAGGACTTGGAGCGTCAGGTACATGTCGGTCCTAGGAAGGTAAATAAAGCTTGGTATCTAGTATTTCCAGAACGGTTTGGAGCTCCACGGAATTGACCCATCGTCTTAGAAGATGAGCAAACTGTATTTTCCGGTTGGCGGGATCTCCATGGGTGTGTAGGTGCCAGGCTGTGGGTCCCTCTGGTTCACTAATGTCATCAAGCCTCAGACAGTCCGAGAGACCATCATGGCTGCACCTCTCCTCACTGCCCTCCTCTCTCTCCCTATCTCTTTTATTTTAGTTGTTTTTTTGGCATAGCTCCCTCTATACTCAAAACTTAGATAATACGAAAACAAATCTGGAGGCACCTGAGTGGATCTGCCTTTGGGTCCTAGGATCCTGGGATCAAGCCCCACATCCGGCTCTCTGCTCAGCAGGGAGTCTGCTTCTCCCTCTCCCTCTGCTGCTCTCTGTCAGATAAGTAAGTAAAATCTTAAAAAAAAAATAAAACAAATCTAAGAGAAGGGGGTAGGGGGTACCAGCAGTACCGAATACGCCTCCTTTCACATTGGCTCACTCAGATCCTCACGGTGAGAAGAATCCCACCTCAGATTTCTTTCCGTTCCTAACGAAGTTACAAATTCAGAACTACATAGATAATTTGGTAATTAATTTCTTCTTAATTAATAAGATAGTTTAATGATCGCTGAACTGTAATTTAAAACTGAGTTGAGACATTAGAGGATCTTTTATTTGTTACTGGAAGATTTACAACCCCTGGTGGCTTCCGTTATTTATGGGAGTTCTCCCCGTGGTTCCAGGGAGGAGCCGTTCAGTGAGAGGCGCGCCGGACGGTACCTTTGGGGACAGAGGTGACGCGTGCCATGGCCTCATCCTCAGTTCCTGCTTTAAAGATATTTCTGTGGAGTAAAATTAGAGTCTCATGCTGCTTGATATTTACAAGTGTGTGTGTTATAAACATTTTAAATACTATTTTTCTTAGATTCATTTATACTTAAAGTCCCATCTCTCGTTGCTTACTCGGGCTGGGCTTTCCATCTTTTCATCTCCCTTCCCCCCCATTATTGGCCTCAACGTGCTGCATACAGCTTTCCACAGCAGCTAAAGAATCATCTTCCTCAAATTTGGCTCAATTTACACCAAATGTCCACTTGGCATCTAATTGGGGCTCTTCAGTGTTAGATCGATGTGCTTTCGGAGTGCTGTCCGTGGCTTCTCCCCGCTCCCTGCCACTCCTCTGCTTCCCAGCGCAGCCCGAGTGCACTGGGGGTGAGCCCCCAGAGCCCCACTTACTCCAGAAGAGGCTGTGGCGTGTACACAGTCGTGCCAACATAGAGGAAGTTGACATTGTAAAGGATGTAATAATGTGGAATATTGAATAGTGAAACATTGCAAAATCTGTTGGCTAGTTACCTCTCTTGCACTGTGCAGCGAATTGGGATGAGGTGAGGTGAAGGGACAGGTCATCTCGGAGCCTGGCCACCCAGGACGTCTGTGCAGGGCGTCTGAGCAAATCACCAGTGAAGGAGAGACTGGGGAGGAGGGCTGCCCAGGGGAGCATTTGAGCAGATCCATCAGTGGCCCGGTGATCTCTGGTGGAAACATTGGAGCCCCTGGTGTGAGGTGAAGAGGATCCCGCTCCTGGGTTGGGAGCTCGATGACCAGGTCATCCTCTCTTCTCCCCCTGCCTCTGTCCCTGTCTTTGCTGCCTCACAGGTGCACCACGTCAAAAGTTCTTGTTAATTGATTAATTCAAGCAAATCATTTAAACCAGAGAAGATACCTCGCTGATTAAATATACTAATATTTATTGGATTATGCCAAAAATGTCATAATCCTTAATGAAACATAAAAGCTTAATTTTGGATGTTGCCTAAGCCAGGCGGTGCCATGCAAACAGCAGCTCAAAGGCAGCCCCTGGCCCCTGGCATCTTTTGCAAGAGAGCAGGAGGCCAGACTTGCTGTGCACCGTCACACATCGGGCTTGGGGGTATTTATTACATCGTCGTCTGTTGAGTGATTTCTGTACGCCAGGCGCTCGGGATCCAGGGAGAAAGTAGAGCTGAGCCCTTCAGCACGGCCCTGACCATGTGCGTGCCTGTGCGTGCCCCTGCACGTGCAACAGTGCCACCTCACAGCGTGGGGAGACTCCGAGGGAGCCACGCTGGCACCTGAGGGTACTGGGGGTGCGGGGCCTCCACTGAGGATCTGGACGGTGAGGGGAGGTGGGGCTTCTGAGAAGGGATGGGAGGTGGAGAGGGGCGTGCTTGAAGCTTTTCTAGGCTTCCTTCTGTGGAAACCAGAGGCAGACGGTCTTGCCCAGCAGGTTCCAGGCAGCGCGGGAGCCCCCGGCTCCCCCCCTTAGCTCCAAGCATGCTGGCCCCCAGATTGCAGAGTTGAGAAGGGACAGCCTATTGCCAGACAGAAGTCGCTTCTCACAGTGGGGTCTGGCGCCTTTGCAGGGGGGGCTTGTAAAGAGGCCAGGAGTGTTGGGGCGGTGGGAGTCTCTTTGTGGAAGGAAACAAAAGGAGGGGACAGGCCATCTCGCTCGGGAGTTTCAGGTGTAAAGTCTGACTGCCAGGAGCTGTTGAAGAATGGTGAGCGGAATGGTGCCGTGGTAGGGTTGGCCTGCAGTGGACTGTGTTTTGGGGGCTGCAGGGAACAAGTCGGCTTTGGAAGCTGTTTCCGTAACCAGCCATGGAAGAATGACGCCTTGGACCGAGGCAGTGGCAGTGCAGAACTTGAGATTCTGGTGGTAGGATCAGTCATCTGTCATGTCCCTTCTGGCCATCCCTGGTGGGGGTCCAGTCATGGAGTTTGTTGGCAGAAAGGTGAGGCTCAGCATGGGCCACGTGGACTCTGAGGTCCATCCCAGGGAAGACACGTGGTTCTCGAATGCAAGAAGGGTTCAAAACAAGGCTGTCCTCCAGATCTGGGGGCCACTGGCCGTGAGGTGGAGCAAACTGGCCAGCTGGAGGACATGGAGGTAAAGGGAGGCTGAGGAAGGCAGCCTGGGAGCACCCACACGTAAAGAGCAGTGAAGGAGGCTGGCGTTCCAGCAAGAGGAGGCAAGCCAGAAGTCAGTGTCATGGAAGGATGAGTGAATCAGGACAGGAGGGAACCATCAGCCATGCCAGGTGCTGCACAGAGGTCAAGTTAGATGGTGGCCTCTAGTTGGTCACCAGTGGCCTTGGCAGTGACAGGCTCTGTCCCAGGGGTGGAGATGGAGCCAGGCTGCAGTGGTCAGGAGAACAGAGGAACAGTCCGGAGAGTCCCTTTCTGGAAACAAGAGGTTGGCCAACAGCTTGACCAAACCAGCATCGGCTGAGCATCTCCTGGGTGCTGGTCACCAAGCTGGCTCTCTTACCTGTTATCCAAGTAAAACATGAAGATCGTGGAGAAAGTGAGGGCTCAAAGCAAAAGGATACATAGTCCCTGTTCTGGAAGAGGTAGAATCTCGTGGGGAGGCTGGTGGGGAAGTCTGTTCCGTTGCCACGTGGCAATGCCCCCGCGACAGAGCCACACCAACAGCACCCAAATCCCAGTGCCCTGTCTGCTTTATCAGCCTCGCCCGTGGCGCTGGGAGCTGTGCGGGTGAAGCGAGTTAGTAGACGGGACTGCGTGGCCCGTGGTCCAGGTATAAGCCACAACGACAGGATACAGCGTGGGGGGAGAGGCAGGCCTGACTCCCACTGTCACCAGACCTTGTTCTTTCTTTATTCAGCGCAAATGATTTAAAAAATAAAGTCAGAGCAGAAATTGGGCATCATGCCAGGGTTTAATGAAGTCTTATTTGGGAACGATCAGTGAATCTTATTTTTATCACTAATTAAAGGGGCCCATTTACAATAGGAAATTTTACATTTGTGGAGAAAGGAAATGTGCAACTCACTTTTCTTGTTGCTGAAGTTCTTGCATAAACTTTTTAGTGGAAGAATGGAAATATGTATATGAAAGTATAATTAAGTGTGGTTTAAAAAATGATCTCAAACTCATCACTCACATCAAGTAGGGGCCACTGCCAGCCCCCAGAAGCCCCTTATGCCCTGATTATAGATAGATCTTTTATCTGTTATCCAAATAAAATTTCCAAATTATGGAGGAAGTGACTTTTAAAACAACATGGAGCATAGCATTAGTATGAAATATCTGGATGCTAATGAAATTGGATTAGCAGTGTTGGGTAAAAGAGCAAGCATTTCACTATATAGGTGATGATACTGTTTAGGACTTAGGTGTAGCTTACATTACCAAAATTGGTAAAATATGTCACCAAAATTGAGAAAACAGCACCTCCTTAATGATAACGATTCCAGATTCTCAGCTCAAGTGATTGTGTTACTCATTTATTCACATCTATGTATTTATTTAAAACATGGAAGATACTTCATTTGTTGAATGAGCAAATTTAGAAGAAAACTTGGTAGTTAAAAATCGCCCAGCCATTATAATCTGGGGTAATATTCATGTTTTAAATCTTGTTAACATTTCAATGTTATAAACCTCATGAGTTGTTAATGATTATAGTATGTTCAGGAGAGCATTGCCTCCCTCTGGCATCCCACTGCCTGTGAGTTGTTGTGGGGGAGGGAGACTCATCCATCCATCCGTGCATCCATCCATCTGTGCCTCCATCCCTCTGTCCGTCCATCCCTCCATCCCAGCTACCCTGGGGCTGGCTCCTATGGGTTCACCCTGGCTTTAGCAATGGCATCTGAGGGATGGACCATGGCACCATCTTGGCAGGCAGTGGTCACCGTAGCCTTTGCACAGCTGAACGGTTCATCTTGGAAGGTGTTGAAGTGAGACACACAGAGACACCACCCCTCAGTTTCACATCCTTGGGGCATTCAGCAAGGAACAGCAGCAGCAGTTAACCAGAGGGGAGATTTTGTTTTTCACTCTGGCGGGGAGGATGGCCCACCTTATAAGACAGTCACGTGGTCTTCTCCATCCTCTCTTGCTGTTCTTACTCTGGAGTCACATGCTTGCATTGCTTGTCATTACGTGTCCCCTACTTGCATGGGTTATCCTACGGCTCTAAAGCGGTCTGTGTTTGTTTTTTAGATTTATTTATTAGAGAGAACGTGAGCAGAGGGAGGGGCAAAGGGAGAGGGAGAGAGCCTTAAGCAGACTCCATGCCCGGCACAGAGCCCAGCAGTCTTTATATTTTAGGACAAATATTTGTAAATCATTTCCCTTTGCCAATTGTTTATCGAGACAGGAAGACAAAAATTATGGGGGAGGTAGGAAAATAGAACAAACATGAATAAAAGTTCTAGTAAAGTAAAAACAGGACGCTACAGTTCTTGGAAGTTGTCGCTTCGATTTATGTGATTAATGTGGTAGAACAATGAAACAGAAGAATCTTAGTACTTAACGTGTGGCTCATGTTCATACAGCTGTCTGTCACTCGGGGAGAAGCCTCAGTGTAAAAACGTTCTCTTTGGCCACGAGCTCACTCCTTCCAGCCTCCAACCAGGAGAGGTGGAATGCTCATTTGCACTTAGAATTTCATAAAATGAGGATTTTATAACACATTTGACTTGTCCTAGAAAGTTTCTCACATCTCCCTTTCACACAGAAAACATCTACAGAAAATACCTACAGAGCTCTCCGAACAGCCTAGCTGCGTTCCATTCTGGCTCTGTGTGCTCTCCGCGAGCTGGAAGATTCTAGCGCGTGCGGTCACCCAGCAGAATAGCAGCTCTGAGGCTGGGGGTAGAACAGAAACGCCTCTGTGTTGGTCATCAGAACCCCCTTTCTCTCCCTCCTCAAAATAAAAGTCTGTTGGCGATCACCCCGATAGTCGTGACTTTTGGGCTTGGGAGTTCACTTTGCCTGCGTGACCCATGTTTTGCAGCTGTTGGAATCTGAGCTTAGATTTTATTTCTGAGTTCACATAATGATTTTTAAAATGTTTTTTAAAATGTTATACGTCTTCAAAGACCCCAGATCGATACGCCAATGGTTTTGAAATGACAGAAGGCTGCGATATTCCTCTGTAATTTAAACATGATTAGCTGACGAAGCTTGTAATCAATACACTGCGGGAAGATAAATTAATTGATATCATCCTTTCGGAGTAAGAGGCCCGTTGGAGGCGGGGTGTAACTAATGAAGCTGCTGCTTCGTCTCCGAGAGCCATTTTTTACATCTTGCATTTTCGCTTCATCATATTTGCACGATCATTCATTTATAGGAAAGCCATAAGCTGTGGACAAACGCGTTCCCTATTAAAATTTTGTTCATTTCGAAAAGAGACTGCGGACACTGTGGCGCTCCTTCAATGTTAGAGCCTGTCGCCGGGGACGACGGTGTGTTCCTTTGCACGGGCGTCTTTAAAAATAGCGGCTTTCGGGACCAAGACAAGGATTGAACACCATCGAACTTCATTACAGCCGGTCCCCAAAGACACACATCTATTCAGACAAAAGCTGTAGTTATTCTGCAGTGACACCTATTGGTGTGGGGAGAGTTTTCTTCTTGTGGACTTCCTTTCCAATTAAATCCAGCATGCTTTATCAGCGAGCCCATTTGCCAAGAGAAGTTATGGCTGGTTGAATTTAGATTTGTACTGATTAAGATAAACTTCCGATGTGTGTAGTAATGTATTTAAATAAAGTCTTTGATATAATTACATGTCTTATGCAGTAGCTTATAAAGTTAAGAGTGATTCTTGAGGCTGTGCAAAAAATAGATTTTTGATTTTCAATGGGGAGGGGGTTGGTTAAATTACCCTGTTTTATTTAGGATTATTTTTGCTGCAAGTAACTGGAAAAAATCATAACGTTAGAATAATTTGAACAGGACAGGCGTGTATTTTTGTTTGTTTTGTTTGATGGTCAGGGCTTCTGAGGTGGTCAGGGCAGGGCTCCCGAGGCCATTGGTGGAGCCGGAAGGCCAGCTCCTTCTGTCTTGTGCCCTACCACGCGTGGCTTCTGTCCCCATCACGCGTGGCTTCTGTCCCCACCATGGCTGCAGAGGCTGCAGCTCTCATCTGTGCATTTTCAGCAGCAAAAAAGGGAAAGATGGAAGGAAGAAACGGGCCAAGGGTAGCCCTCTCAAGGAAGCTTCCTGGAAGCTGCCACATGACCCCTCGACTGTCATCCTACCAGCCAGCGCTTGCCTGAGTGGCCGCACTTAGCCGGGGTGCAGGAGAACAAGGTGGAGGAGGCTCTGCGAAATGCCATATGTATTCTGGCGGTCCCGTGCCCAGCCCAGAGTCAGGAGCTCGGTTACTGCGGAGGAAGGGAGTAGTGGATCGTGGGGACAGCTAGCGGTCTCTGCCACATTCCCTGTATTTGGAAACCAGCCTCACATGGATCCCTTTTGTCTCCCATCCACTAGTTGCCCAGAAGATTGTGGCCACAAGGAAGAAGCAGCAGCTGTCCATCGGGCCCTGCAAGTCGCTGCCCAACTCCCCCAGCCACTCGTCTGTCTGTTCGGCACAGGTGTCCGCCGTGCACATAAGCCAGGTACGTGGGGCGGAAAGGCACGGCAGAACCAGGGAGCCAGCCGGTCCAAGGGTGCCCTCAGCCAGTTCTGAGCTGGATCGCTCTCTCTTTTTTTTTTGGTCTTTTCAATTTTATAAATAACAGCATGTTGGTAATTGACTTCACATTTCCTTGAGAAACTGCTGTGGCCAAGTGGATTTTATGGGAATCATTCTTCAATGTTTCCGTCTTCATGCTGCCTGTGTTATGAGGCATGCTGGCTTGGGCGGAGGCTCGAGGTGTGCACTGCTGTCTTTGCTGTTGATTTAAATTACCCTCCTTCGGTCCTGGTTCAGGTCCACTCGTGGGTTGAACAGTTGCGGATAAACCTCAGCGGTAATCCCACTATGTGCTTAAATTCGGTAGCAGCCCTCAACTCCATCTCCCTTAGGTTACATCTTTCCAGAGTAACATTTTGGCAAATTATGTATTTGGAAGCAAGCAAAATAATTGTCACTTTAAAGAACCAGACTCATGGCCTGCTAAGGAAACCATTGACTTGGTTTTGTTTGCGTGTGTGTTTTAACATTTCTCCGGCAGGTGTTATATTGGACTTTTTAAAAGGCTACAGCAAGAGGGTTTGGTATGGTGCTTCCATTTTCCTTGGGGAAGTCAGTAAGTGATGGCATTTACAGTAGGGGCCTGTGAAGGTGGACTGGAGGATGGTAGCTGTCTCCGCTGTAGGCATCTCATTTTCTGTGAATCTTTAAGTGTCTTCAAAAGTATTCAGATTTTCAGAGTGTGCATTGGGTTCTGTTGAGCCAAACAGCGCTCTTTCCACGTCTGATTTCAGCCGTGAGGGAGCACTGGAGCCCATTTAGTTCAGCCGACCCCTTCATCTTTCAGAGGAAATAGGACATAATTACATTTTAATCCCCCCCCCAATTTTTAAATCAAATGACAGAGACTTCTCTTTCTCAAGTCACTTTCGTAGATAAAAAGGCATGCCTTTATGAAATGACTGGTATGTTCTAGAACGAGGCCATGTTTTACTTGATGCTAATCAACTAGCCAAGTCCGACCTGTCATGCAGGCCTCCCTTCAGTGTGACTTGCTCCCCTGTCACTTATGACCCCGCAAAGGTGGTGGCGTGAGGGTCCTGGAGTGTATTGTTAGTAAAACCTTGGTTTTCCATTGTTTCAGACCAGTAACGGAGGTGGGAGCTTAAGCGACTACTCCTCCTCTGTCCCGTCGACGCCAAGCACCAGCCAGAAGGAACTGCGAATCGACGTCCCTCCCACTGCCAACACGCCGACGCCTGTCCGGAAGCAGTCCAAGCGCCGCTCCAATCTCTTCACCGTGAGTGTCTTCCCCGGGGAAGAAATTTGAGTGATTTGGAGAACGTCAACCACTGTCCATCTATTAGTTCCAGATGGTTTAGTGTTATTTGTAGAATGCAGACTAAATGAACGAGAATAGCACTGATTTTTGTGTAAGTCTAACAAAATGATGAGAAGCAACGGTTTGGGTACTGAGGAAAATGTGAATTTCTCCGTGTGCGGGGAGTTCAGATGCATGTGTCAAAATGAAGAGTGAGGGGCTGTATGAAGGTACTTATTATCTCGTGATTGTCCCGGTCTCTAGCGAGAGACTTGTCACTCTGTGTACAAGATGACAAAACTGTGCCAGAATTCCCAGACATGTGCCTCTAACCTTCCCCATGGGATGCATCAGCTCCTGTGATGCACGGACCCCCCTCTCTCGGGCTGGGGCGTCTGAGGATTTACCCCGGGGGGAGGGGGGTGACTTCGGCACCAGGACCCTTCAGTGCTTCTCAGAGGCTCCTTGACATGAGGCTCTCCATTTGGACTTTTCTTCAGAGTCATTCGTGGAGCGTTTGAAGCCTGCAGCTCATCTCTCTGGGCTTAGGGTTATGAGCTCAGGATCTGCACATGGGCCCCAGGCATTGGCAGTTTTTAAAAGCTCTCTAGGGCAATGGGGATGCAGAGAACCCCTGAACTAGCGAGGAGGGAAAAGTGCTCCGACCGCATCCCTTCCCTTGCACCCAGCAGACATTACCAATCAATCATGAGAAGCTCTGTGGCTGAGCCCAGAGCTGCAGGCAAAACTGCTGGCCTGTGACTGGAGTCATTTGACTTCAGAAGAACGTTTTCCCTCCTGGGACCAGACCGTGCATTACAAGTATATGCTTTTCAACCAGTGCTTTTGCTCCCTGTGGACACCTGGCAGTTTCCGGAGAAATTTTGAGTTGTTACAACTGGGAGCCAGGTTGAGTCACGGGTAGCAGCTGGGGTTGCCGCTGAATATCCTGCAAGCCCGGGTCAGCAATGCAGCACAGTCATCTGGCCCCTGATGGCAGTAGTACCCTGTTTTAAACCATTGGACTTCTCCTTTTGGGTGATTGCTGCTGACTTAGTTGCAGATGAGTCCAGGATTTCCTGTGTTGAACTAAGGGAGGGCTCTGCAGGGGTGGCTGGGAGCCCCTGCTGACCAGCCACCTTATTTAGAGATGGCATCTGTGCTCTTGTATGTGGCTGCCAAGCACAGTAGACCCCCATGCCTTTCCTACCGTGTTCGAGGCAATTTTCCCATTGGAGAATCATAATTGCCAAGATCTGCTGCCGATGGACCCTCCCCTTTCCTTTGCTGACTGCCCTTGGCCACATCGGTTCTGACGGACGCTGTTGCTGGGGTTGCAGAGCGAGGACCAGACAGACCAGACCCAGACCCCAGCCTTCAAGTTCCTTAGCCTCTCTGAGCTGGAAACCACAGCATTCTCCGTGAGTGGTGCTGCTGGAAGAATCCCCCATGGGGGTGAAGTGTCTTTGTGGCATGGATTTCAATTCTGTGTCTTCACCGTTGCAGCTGTGGAAAGGACTTCTGACAGTGTGAATAAGCAAAGGCACTTGTAGGACTGTGTGGCCCACAGGGAGGGAGGTATTCAGCTTTCTACAGCACGGGGAATGCGTGATCTTGTTCTAAACTCGTGCATGATGCAAGAGGCTTTCCCGTGAAATGATTCACACACCGGGAGTAACAGCAGTTCCCAGCTTGCCCAACACTGGCCGCACTTCTCTGCCCCCAGGCCGGGCCTTCCGCCTGCTGAGGTGTCACCCGTCCAATGGGCTGCCAGCTCACTCATGACTCACGGACCTGGGAATCCAATTTCCAAAGGCGTGGAGACGGTTAGCGGTGAGCGGGACGCCAGTGTACCTGGGCGGAGGGAGGGCTCCAGACACGGACCAGGGGGGCTTCTTTATCTTTGCCACACCTCTTAGGGCCTGTCAGGGAGAAAACACACAGGCTCACCACACCTTCCAGGGGCCGTGTGTACTGGCCATCGGCTTTGGTTTCTATTCTAAGGAAAGAGGTGAGTGGCCAGGAAGTCTCTTTAAAAGGAGGGCTGTTTAGAGAGAGAGCTGCAGCACATACCCATTTCTACTCTTCAGAAGGTGGCTCTGGAGTTGGAATGTGCCAGAAAACATTATCCTGGACCCTGCCCACTAGGTAACCATGACAACCCAGGTTGCATACAAAGGAGAAACTTTAAGGCAAAGAGGAATCAAAAATAATAACTCCGTTAATGAATACCTTCTTCCCCACTGCTGTCTTCAGAGATGGGTTTTCCTGTCTGTCAGGAGTAGTTCTTACCAAAGTCAACCCGCATCCCAGACAAAGTATTTTTGGAGAAGGAGGGGCAAGAGGAGAACAAAGTGAAGCTTAAGTGCCCCCCCCCCCCCCCCGCCCTGCTTCTCCAGGCCGAGTTTGAGTGCGCGTGCAGCGCCCAGGCATCCAAAAAGAGGCCAGGACCCCCAGCTGCCCAGGCCGGGCGGGAGATGTACAGAGCCAATAAAAACCCATCCTTATGGTTATTGAAAATCCCCATTAATTATATCGTAATTAACGTGTGTGATGATGCCAGAGCCTGCCTGTAAACCTGTGCGTTGTCACTGCTTACTCTCTTTCAGTGTTGAGAGTAAACCGTCTCAGAAATTGAGTCCAGCCATGCAGCTGTTCTTAAAGGGAATACAAATTTGGGGTTATGAAAGAAGCAAACACTACAGTGGGTTTGCATCATGGCATTTAAGGAAAAAGGCTAAAATCCCGGGGCGGGACCCAAATGTGGGTCATTACTAGGATTGACGTTAAACAAAACTGTGACGGTGAGGTTGATGGTGATGCGTGGGCATTTTTAAGTTCAAGATCTTAGAAATAGGAACTCCACTAGATGTCAGTGTCATCCAAGGAATGAGAAGAGGCAAATTAGTTTTGAAATTGTAGCAATTAAGAAACTAAATTTTCATTATTACAAGTTTGCACCTATTCTTAAATATGTAAAATTCATAGACTCTTCATCCCTGGCAGTTGTTGGTAATTATTGGCTTAAATTGGGGAAATGTGTATTTATTAAAAAACGTCTGGTAGGAGGACAGATATGCCCTAGGCCGAATAATCTTAGTAAAAATCCGTGCAGACTGGGACTAACACCCAGAGGAAGGAGCACTCCCCACCTTATTTATTAGACCGTCATAAAGAGGCCAGAGTTAATTAAGTAGTACACACATCATTTTTCAAATACTGCGCTTATAAATTTTATAAACTAGACCTGTAACGTACCACTCTGGGCTCACGTTTTGCAGTCCCAGATGTTTATTTGCATATATGCACATTTTTACACAAAAATCACATGCACTTTTCACAAATTAGAATAAACTTCAAATTGCTCCCGTAGTAGCAAATTATGTTATATTTGCAGTAGGAATTAATCAAAAGCTAAATTATATCTTGTTTTGCTGATTTCTTTGGAAAAAATCACTGTTTTGAGAAAGAAATATTAAAAGGCTATGTCCATTCAATTTTTGGTTTTGTAATGTAGGCTCTTAGAGCAGTTAATTTAGTGTAGTTGCCCTAATGTACACGTGGTTAAAATGTTTTATTACAAAACATTTTCATGCAGAGACAGGAATAAAAAACACAGGCACATACTTACATGGGACTCATCAAATGCACTCATTTTGCCGCGGCTGCTGCTACTTTCAGAAATCACACATCTTGGGTAAAAGTTGAAGGCTTCCAGGTGTGCCTCCTAAATATATGCACCCTCCCCCCCCCCCCCCCCCCCCCCCCCCCGCCCCTAGCCCGGCCGGCTCCCTGCCTGAGGGTCAGCATCACCTTGAATTTGGTGTTTATCATCCATATGCATATCTTAAACTTACTCTAGTACAAGCCCATCCCTGGGCACTGCCTTGCTGCTTTTCAGAATTTAAAATAACACTGTCATTTACATGATCCTTTTAAAAGCTCCCGGTCACGCCCACCGATACCATTAAACAGCCAAGCATACCTGGTAAGCACAGTGTGAAAAGATCCCCAGAAACCCGCTGTAAAAGTAAGACAGCAAAGTTGATGGTATGAACAGCGCCATTTGTGTTCTGTCTGTGGTGGAGGAGAGCGTGGGTCCTGTCACGCTGTGTCCTAGTCGAAGGCTCGCTGTGGGGTGAAGGGGGAAAGCAGGCTTCTGTGTGATAGTGCGGGCTCCTGGCAGCGTTGCTTCCTGTCCCCGTACCCAGGTAGTTGATGGCGTGTCCCTCCGTGGCTTCTTGCATCACGTGGGGAAAGGTAAACATTTGTGCAAAGAAGGAGGTGATAACGAGACTATCTTTAACCTTTCTTTCTTCCATATTCGGGGCTGGCGAGGGTCGCGGTCTCTCCCCGGGCTCGCCGCTGACCCCCGCGCTGAGCGCGGTCAACTCTTGTTAGTTTCCAGTTGCGGGCGTCTGGCTGGTCCCCGTGCACCGTCACTCGTGACACACGCAGCTGGTGCCCAGAGCCGCTTTGTACCGGAGGATTTCACGGAGCGGTTTCAGCACGAGCAGAAGGCTGTGCTGTGGGCAATGTGGTCTCCGGGCTAGCGGAAGACTCGGGAGGTCTCACTGCAGATTTACGTGCGCCACGGTGTAGGGTTTGTCTCCGTGCAGTTGGGTGTCCGTTGCACTGGCAGGCACCGCAGCCTGGGGCGGGGGTGCGGCAGACCCTTCTGCCAGCCCCTCAGCACGGCACCCGCCCTGAAACGTCCGTGTCCTGGCTTTCCCCGCCAGAACCTTATAGTCGTCAGGGAATTTCTGTGCCATTTTAGTGGTGAAGTCTTCCTAACTTTCAGGGTCATTCACGTCAGTGCGTGTGATCAGACAGTTTGGTCCTCCGGCAGCCTGCTTCCCTGGAATCTGGGAGTCCTGCTCGGAGAACTAGAGAGATTGGGGGGGGCAGATGTGCTGCCCTGAGGTTAATTTTTTTTATGTTTGTTTTGTTAATTATTCTGGTTAACAGAGAATAATGAACGTGGATTTTCAAAATTTGGAAATTTGGAATTCATCATATTTCCAGAGTCCCATTAATGACCTCTGTTGATTTAAAAAACAAAACAAAACAGTTTTTTTGTATTATCATTGGGAGCTTGAATCTTCTTTTACAAATAGAAACCTGAAGTTCCAACTTGCCCGTGCATTAAGATAAGGCAAAAGGAGATTTGAGGGGGGTATTTCGTAGCTCTAACTGAACATTATTAATTAAAGAATTAATTAAAGAGAAAAGGGAGCCCCTACCCTGTAGCTAAAATTCATGACAAGGAATCATTTCCCATTTTCTCCCAGCCCAAACGGACAAACTCTGTCTTACATTTTTCTGCAACTTTCTGTTTGTGGCTTTTTCATTTCCCATTACCTCGTTCCAGGCTTTTCTACTACCCTAAAGAACAAAAACGGACAGTGCCTTGCACGTAGTAGGTGTTCAGTAAATGTTGGCTCTCACACGCATCAAAGTGGGCTGTTTCCTAATGAGCACACGTGCTCCCTGAAGTGCCACGTCAGAGTTCACATCGTGGGGACTTTCTTACACCCCGTGACACTGCCCCTTTTAATATTTAAAAAAAAAAAAATCAACTGCTCTGTCTCACACCCTTTGAAACTGGATTCCATTAGCTCCTCGCTGCAGCACTGGACACCACGAAGTCTGTTCATTTCATATATCATCTCAGATTTGAAAAGCACATGAAAATATTTCTCCATTTTCAATATTGCGTGAGTAATGTTCCCATTGAAAAGTAATGGAGTGAAGTTGTCACTTGTCAGCACAGTTATTAAGGAGGACGAGTTTCAGATCTTTCTCTCATAATAAAATAAATCTGTCAGAAAATCATTGTGCTCACACTTCCTCATGCCATCCGGAGATGGAGACTGAGCTGTGGTGCTCCTTCCGCTTCCCGAAGTCGCCGTGCACTCGGGGTCGTGGCTTCCCTGGGCGGCACGTGGCCACCTGCCCGCTCCCGGGCGGGTCACACAATGTCAACAACGCCGCCAAGAAGACTGTTCTGCGAACTGGCAGACGGAGCTGCTCATTTTTCCCCAAGTACTGATGTGTTGTCGAAAAAGAGATTTTCAACTTTTTTCCCCCCTTTGTTATTTTTTGTGGTGTAGTAACGCTAGTTTGACTTTGAATGTGCTGCTTTCTAACCGTCCAGAAGCAATGAAGAAAAAAAAGTTCACGGCACCTTGATACGAATGAAGGGTGCACCGTTAAATTGCTCCACGCCGCCGTTCGTAGAATGTAAAAATCCTTCAGACGTTAACTCCACATACACGTTTGTGTGGAAGGTTTCCCCAGCCAGCCGCGAGGAGACCCGTTCTCCTCGGCTGGGTTAGCTGCAGCTGAGACTGCGCTTTCCTGTTGGGCGTTACTTCCCTATACGGTCCATCGGTTTCTAGTGATTGAATTTTGAGCTCTGTAAGAAGGAATTAAAAGGTTATTTTGTGGAGGAAAAGTAGGGGGACAAGTTTAGAAAATTCTCCGTAAAACGATGGGTCGGTGGGAACGAAGTACTCGACAGCTTGCTTCTTGGATGTGTGTGCCCGCGCCTGCGTCGTCCGTGGGTTCTGGACAGGGATTCGCGGTAACTGTCCGGAGAAGGGCAGGCCTGCAGATCCGTGAGCCACAGCAGCCCTTACCCAAATGCTAACTTTATTTTTGCTTTGCAGTCTCGGAAAGGGAGTGACCCAGACAAAGAGAAGAAAGGCCTGGAGAGCCGCGCGGACAGCATCGGGAGCGGTCGAGCCATCCCAATTAAACAGGTACGCAGCTTCCCCCTTTTCTCCCTTCCCGGAGCTGGAGATGCACCTCGGGTCTCCTTGCTGTGATGCCGGCTCGTGCGCCAAGGTTTGTTTGATGTGCTCTGTTGATGAATGTAGAAGTCACTCACTTGACATCAATTAGAAGAGGTTCCTGTGTGTATTAAAATAGGATCATTAGAATAAGAAGAGGGAAAAATGTGACAACAGATCTAATGAAGTGCAGTCTGCCCGCTGCATATGGAGTGTGTTTCGAGGCTGAGCTGGCTTCAAAGGCTGCCTTTGTAGCTCGGCTTTGATTGGGCCACTGGCCGCCAGTCGACAGGGGTAAATCAGATCGCCGTACAAGAGCCCCTTGTGATCACAGGAATAGCCCGATGTGGCCCTAATTTGCTCTCGCAGACGGACATCTGAACACTGTTTCAGGCTGGTTTGTAACAACGAGGCAATTAGTTGTGATAATCATAGCCGGTGTGTCAGCTGCGCGCTCTTGTTTGTAATTTGCTAATGAAGGAATTGTAACTTTGATTACGTTCAGTTTCATTTAGACCTTATTATATAAAGGAACATTTACAGCTGTAATGTGGGGCCTTAATTAAACTTCCTCATTACACAACAGGACTTGAATTCAAGCATTTGTTTTGGCCTATGTCGCTAGCCTGGAATAGGTTTTCATTAGCCCAGAAACCGGGTACCAAATTACTTTATGTCTCAAGTAAAATGGGAATTCACGTGACATATTTTGCTATTATAGTTCCAAGGAAAATAAAAATAAAGACTTCGACCCAGCACTGTGGCTCCTGGAAATAGCATCTTTTACTTTGTGGAAGAAGTCCAATTGATTTAGAGTGCATTCTGCTTGAGAGAGGGAAAAAAAAATCTGCGGGCAGGATAATAGCTCTGCCTGTTAAGAACATGGCTGTGACCATTTTGTCCCTCTGGGTGATTCCCATTTGCCGGCTTCTTTCGTGGGCACCCAGACAGTTTTCTGGACCTTTCCGGGACTCCGGTTGGCACCGGCCGCCCTTCCAGGGCTGGAGTCAGTGTACAAATACGGCCTCAGCCACCTGAACCAAGCAGGAACGCAGCGATGGCTGGGGCCGGGTGGTTTCAGCGTGGACGGATGGGAACAGCTTGGTCAGGGCCTGAGCGGGGACTCCGGAAACATTCAGATCCTGGACCACAAATGTGCGGACTGGCTCCGGGCGCCATGGAGAAAAAACCTTCTCCCTCCGCTTGGCTGGGGGGTGATGTCCTCACTCTAAAATGGTTTTCTTACTGTCGAGGTCCACACACATCATTGCTTATTCTTCTCTTTGTGTGCCTTTACTTGTACACCAAGCTGTCTACAGGAGCTGATTTTAACGTGTGATTTTTCTATTGATTCTGTTTCAGCTGGAATTATGAAAATCATTTAACTCCTTTTCTCTCATTTAAAACATGGGTCCTGGGACATTTCCTGTTGGGAATATTAAAACTTAATTCTAGATACCGTTTCCTTGATTCACACCTATTGTTAGGTGGGGGTGCCGCCCTCCACGCGGGCGGGGCAGGCCCCTGGCGTAATTGGAGCCTTCCCTCAGTTCATACCCTGCTCATCTGCAGAGGGGGCCGCTGTACAGGCTAGGTTTTCAATATGTGCGCCGACTGGAGTTGACCATCAAGCGTAAAATGAGTATTATCCAGTCTTTGGAAGCCTTTCAATTGTGAATGTTCAGAATAATCTTGTTGAAATCTAAATCATGGTCTGATTTCCCAAGGAGTCGTGGTTCAGGAGCACGCTCAGATCCTTGTCCTTCGTGGCTTCCCCCACGTGCAGCCACGGGCAGATTCCCTTCTAGAAGTGCACACCTGTCAGATCAGAGTCTCCTGTGGAAGAACCTTCCAGGCCTCAGATTCCTCATCTGTGAAATGGGCCCTGGATGATAATCAGAGTCCCTTGAAACACCGGGATGTGGAGATTCCAGAGAGATTTTTTTTAAGTTCCAGCAAAACTGGGTTTTCCAATTAGTCATGCTCGGGGCACCTTTGTTGGAGCCTTTCTGTGGGTCGCAGGGATTGATGTGGGTTTATAGATGGTCCTACAGATTTATCTCACATGCCCATGTGTGCCCGGTTTGTAAAGGATCGAGATCGTTAGAGACCGTCTGAATTCCTAACCCTCCCCGAGTGGTGACTTCAACCAGCGGAAATGAGAAGCAGGAGTGCAGAGGAAGGAGCCAGTGGCCGGCATGTTCTTTCTAGACACTGGCCAGACCTGTTGTCGAGGAAACGAACAGTTAGATGAGTGCTTAATATTGGTTAAGTGCTTTTCATATAGCGACCCCATGAACCCTCCACACTGCCACAGGTGAGGTAGCTGTGGTGTCCTTGCTTTAAATGGACAGGGAGAGCACTCCAGACCAGGCCACTTAGGGAAGCGATGGGGCCAGGGTCTGGACCCTAGCCCCTCGCCCCAGCACCTGTGCTCTCTCCATAGCCAGTTGGGAAAAGCCTTCAGAAAGCTTAGAAAGCGGAGTTACGTGTTTTAAATTAAACAAGTGAGCCCTGACCTCAGACAGATACATTACGCCTATGTAGAGAAGAAACTTCCAAGATGGCCAGCCACGACATATTTCTCGGGGGACCATGGCGTCCCGCTCATGTGCTCCAGGCCTGGGAGGGCTCGCTTTGCCCCACCTTGGTTTCCTTTGCTACCATGTCCTTCTCCCCAGCATGGGCCCTTGGCCTTCCCGCACAGCCACGTTCAGGACTTGTTCTGCGCATGGGAGCCCCATATCCCGGCTCATGGGTCCGTTGCCCCTCGGCAGAGAAACTGTCCTGGATCCTCAGCGACCCCCCAGGGGCTGGTGATGGTGATGGGTCTGGGACCGGCCAGTGTTTTTGATCATCACAGACTCTTTCTTCCCCCTCCTCACAGGAATCTTGTAGCAGCTGGTTTAGGACACAAACAAGGCGGCCGGCAACACGCTCTGCCCCCAGACTCATGTTTGTCCAGCTTGAATGTGTTCCAGCAGATTATTTTAACCACGCTTTGCTCACGTTCCGCAGCTCGTTCATTTTGAGAACGGAGGCCTCTTCCCCCAGTGTGGGACCTGGCTGGAGCGTGCAAGGCGGGAATTCCACCTCTCCCCCTTTGCCCCCGTTAAAGATTCCTCATCAAGAATATGACTGCTTTTCTGCAAAATAACTTCGTTTTTGAGGATCGGGGCCCACCTCTCCTTTTTTGTCCTTTCTGGGGCCTTGGAGGAGAATTGGTTCAATGAGTTCTATTTTTCCTTCTTTTTTTTTTTTTTAAACTAATAAGATAAGGTCTGTTCGAATAAAAATTAAAAAGCAAAGCAAGAAAAATAAAAAAAGCCAGAGGCCCAGCTCAGCGGCGAGTGGGCTTGTCACGTATTAATTTTTCATTGCTGTGGAGAGTTGTACATACATAATCACTTGATTGCAGTGGGAGTTAGGGAGCTCCTATGGTGTCATTTGCATAAATCTTGTTAAGTCAATGGCAGTTAATGAAGTACAAATGAGCCCGGAGAAGGTGACATGCAAATCGTGGGTGGCAGATGGGAGGTCTGTTTGGGGGACGGCAGCTGTGTGCTCTCCTTTCTTTCTTTCCCTTTGGCATTTTTTAATCTCTATATTATAGTACAGATCCGCAGCCTCAGCCCTGGCCTCTCCCCTTCTCGGCGGACTCCCGGCCAGAGCCCGGCCTCCTCCTGCCCCCGCCGCACTCGCTCCGCGGAAACAGACGTGACGGCCTCACCTCGCCTCCCGCTTCCTAACATACACTGGGGTGTATTTGAATCTTTTAGACTCTTGGTCCACTTGTCTTGTCATGCTTACACAACTGAGAATACATATTTCACTTGGTGAGACAAACACACCAGCTTCTCACTAAATACTTGGAGAGAGTGTGTTGTCTCCTGGAAGACTTTGAAGAATGAAAAAGAGTAAGAAATACTGTCTTTGCCTCATTATGCTTCCTTGTGGGAGTCTGGTCTTCCCCCTTGACACAGGCCAACAGTGTTTACCCAGCATGACCCCCTTCGCACATGGGCTGTGGGCCCTAAGGGGGGCAGGCATCCCAGGGTTGGTCAGAAACGAGAGGTTCTGGAAGTGGACAGGCGCCCTCTGAGTCAGGCTGCGGCAGAGACCCCTGCCCATCGGTGCAGACCCCTCAGGCCTGTCTCAGTCATCACTAGGGGTCCCTCACCTGCTGGTTTGTGTTTACAGCTCCAAGTGCCAGCAGGCCTCACTGTGAACTTTGAGAGATTGATGGGCAAAACATCTGCTTCCTGCTTTCAGAAGTTTTTTTTTTTTTTTTTTTAATCTGTTTCATCAACTGGGTGATATCTGAGAGAAACTAGTCTCTGTGGACTTTGAAGAGAGGCAGGCAGAGAGGCGTGTGGGGGCAGCCTCTGCTTGGTGGCCACTGTGGCGGTCCCTCGGGAGCCACCGGGGCGTCGGTGCTCGCGCTGCGTATCCAGCTGGGCACTCTCCCGGTCTCGGGCTTGCGAGGGGGCGCTGCAGGCCGAGGTCAGCACACTTAGGTTTGGGAAGGATGCCCCAGGGATGCATCAAAGGCATGAAATGTCCTCCGAACACCTGTCTTTAAGTCTTCACTTTGACCTTGAACCTGGATGTCATGGTCCCCTCTGGAGGAGGGTGGACACTTTTCAACAGCCACCTGAAGTTACCAGAAAACCCTCCCCAAAGCCCTCAGCCAGGCCCACCTGCATGGAACTTTCTGGTAGCACTCTGCCACTGGGCAGAAGCAGTGCTTGATTTTGATTCTCAGCCGAGTAGAAAGAAGCAATTGTCAAGTAAGTGAAAGGCACCTCTGGAGTTAATCCCCTTGGCCAGCCTACCGCAGGCCACTGACCCATGTTGTCTGGTACCTGGGATCAGCCCCGGGGGGCGGTGGGGGGGTGGCTTGTGTGGTGCTGGCAGAATAAAAACTGCCTAATGACGCTCACTTTAACCTCTCATAGTTTGACACTGGTCACGGTCAAGTGCCAGCCAGTGCTTTTGCAGAGGAGATAAAATTGAGGAGCGGGCTGAAAGTTCTGGGGGGTTTGGAAGAGGGGAGGGCGCCCTGTTCTCCCCCCCAGGAGCACAGCAGGAGCTCCCTCCTGGGGTCCGTCCTGCCCTCTGAGCGCAGTGTCTACAAGGTGTCGGCATCACGGCTCCTGTCTGTCAGGCCTGACCACAGAGGAGCCAAGGTGAGCGAAAGGCGCCCTGAGAATACGCTGTTCACCCATGTGGCAAATCAGCTCTGCCCGGGCATCGGGGGCCCATTTAGTTCCCCAGAAGCAGATAATTTACTGGCGTGGACCCCAGTGCCCTGAAAGCTAATTTACCTCACTTGGGTGAACAACTCCCTGAGAGTATTGCATCTGGCCTGGCTCACGACAGACTCAGCCAATTACGATTATTAATTTAATGGGTCAGGTGGGTGCATCACATGCTTTTAATTTGACTCCTCAAATATCAGACTGTCATTGGAAAAACAGTTCAGACTCTCTGGATGCCTGGGTAGGAATTGACAATCGTCTGTCTTGGACTAAAGAGGACACACCCCCCACCACCCCGGACCCCTTTGGCAGCGTGGGTGGGTGACAGGGCGGTCCAAACAGAATGCCTGAAGAAACTACATTAACCAAAACACAGAATCCGTCATTTAAATATAAATCTGCAAAGCAATTTAAAACGCAACTCCCCTTAATCCCGCAGGCTGTAGGAGGGGGACACAGAGCGGAGTGCTTGCAAGTGCTTTGTATGCCATGAACTGCCACGCAGACATAATGTTCTTCCCAGTAAGGCTCAATGTGTCCTCTGTGGATCCGTAATCCAGGAGCTGGGATAATATCTGACTAAGTGATTCATTCAGCAAAATGTTGTTTATTTTCTTTAAAAGTTCAACAGTGATGGTGAAGCCCAATTCCCCACGAGCTCAGCAACGCAAGCTCACACACAAATAGAGGAAAGTTCCCCAAAGCCAGCGCTGGCATGAATCACTGGAGTTTATTTTTGTCCGGATGAATCAATAAGGTATTTGTTCCAGGAGTTATTTCTCATCAGACACAGTCAGCTTGGAACAGTCGCGTGCTCATCCCATGTAGACGTGTTCTGGTACCCTGCTAGGGGCTCAGGGAAGCGCAGGAGTCTACCAGCCAGCCTGGGCTCACACACAGTGAAGACCCCACCCCAGGACTGGCAGATGAGCGTTGGAATGGAGCTGTGTGGCAGGGACCCTGGGAGCCCCAGGAGCTGAGGAAAGATGGATTCTCCTGAGCTGGAAAGGTGTGGGGCTAAGGAGGGAGGGTGACATGGAGGTGGGGGGCAGGCAGAGGCCGTTGTCAGAGGCAGGAGGGGCACAGAATGAGCGAAGTGGCGGGAAGGAGGGGTGCTGGGAGAGGCTGTGACGAAGGCAACCTGGAAAGCCTGGGGTGTCCCGTGGCCAGAGGCTCTGGCTGGCCTTGAGGGGATGTTGGAAGGAGTGTTGGTTTCCCCGTGTCTGCCAGGGGCGCCATGCCATGTCTCCACAACATGGCAACGTGGGGGTGTGAGACTGAGGACAGTATAAAGCTCAGGGCTCCAGGCCCCCCCCCACGCCCCCCATCCCGGGGACAGCACCTGCAGGGCAGTGTCGCCGAGGACCAGAGCAGCCTTTCCTTTGTAGAGCAACCCTTGGCCACTGTTCTCCCTCGTCAGAGGGTTTCTTCCCTCCGGCTACTTTATCCCCTAGGGTTTATGATGATGGGTAAATGTAATCCGTCAGGGTATTAGCAGTCGCCAGCACTTAGTATTTCTGAGTGCCAGAGACCGTCTCCATTTGACAGATGAGGAAGGAAGGTTCGAAGAAAAAGTAACTTGCCCAGCGTCACATGGTGTGTCCGTCTGCGAGGACCGCCCTGACAAAGAACCCAGACGAGGGGCTTCAGCCACACTGATTTCTAGAGACTGCAAGTCCAGGGTCAGGGCGCTAGCAGCATCGGTTTCCGGTGAGGACTCTCCCGGGCTTGTGTGTGGCTCCATTCCGCTCTGTCTTCACATGGCCTCTCCTCTGTCCATCGAGTCCTGGTGTCTGTTCCTCTCCTCCAGGCCACCAGTCGGCCTGGAGGAGGGCCCCGCCCTTAATGACCTCAGTTAACCTTAATTACCTCTCTAAGGACCCTGTCTCCAAGTACGGTCACACTGGGAGTTAGAGCTCCAGCGTCTGGACTTGGGGGGCGCCTAATTCAGCCCATAACGTGGGGCTGATTAATAACAGAGCCGGGGTAGGAGCTCGGGTGTGTGTGACCGCAAGGAACACTTGCAGTCATCTCTCCTATAATAGTCTTCGGCCTTAGGCCTTCCTAATATTACAAGGGAAGGCCGCTGTGTTCCTGTCCATACGTTTGAGAATCGAAAGAACCTACTCTATGAGGCTCCATGTACAGAATGATAAACATACAGTAGTCAGAATATTCTGATTGGAGGGTTGTAGCATGCATCCTCCGAAGTGGCAGTAAAGCAAGAATCTGAAATAAACCTTGTGGGAACACACCCTTTCATGAAGCGTGTGCAGTACCTTTTAGAAATTCAGGCAGTGGAGACCCTTCTGGTTGGTTTTAAAAAGAAAAGCTGCAATAATCCGTGATTTCGTTGGGGCCTTCCCTGTGCAGGGTGGCTCCTAGGGACCGTGGGCACATTCAGGCCTGGAGCCAGGGATGGCCAGGAAAAGCATGTTTATTCAGCAAGTGCCTGCCGTCCTGGAGTTCATCTTACACACGGCTTCCCTTCCAAAAAAACCAAAAAAATCCATCATGTCCACAAGTTACCTAACCTGTCACAGTGCTGTGTGTTTTGTTAGTTTATCGCAGGTACAAGAGAAAGCGCTCAGAGAACATGTCATTATTGAAGGAAAGGTGTGGCGGGAGCACGGTGACCTCACCGCGAAGGTGGTGAGGGGCTGTAAACCCTCAACCATGGGCCACAGGTTTGCGCGTACACCCTGCAGACCGACGTCTGCCGAGACGCCGGAGAAAATCATAGCATCACAATCTCATTTCAGCTTGGCTTCGTTGAGCAGCTCCCACTGGAGGACTCTCGTTCTCCACATGTAAGAATGCAGAACGTGGACTAGGACTTCTCACAAGCTGGCTTTTGTCCTTTGTGAGTAGAAAGTGCGGAAAACAAGTGAGCGCCTCCCCTCCTGGCAGGAAGAATCACACTGGCCATCAGAAATCCGTGTTCTGTATAAAAACAGCAGCAGTGAAACTCCGTGGGCCGTTTGGCTGCTGGACTGAACACTTCCCCAAAAACCATTGGTGGGCCTCCGGCTGTATCAGCTGGTGCCCCAGGCACTCCCCGGGGGCTCCTGGCCCCTGCGCATGCTCCCTGCCCACAGTCCGAAGTCCTAGAGAAGGTGACCTTGTAAGTCTTCCCACCCCCTGTCTCAGGAAAGACATCCGACCGTGATGCTTTGGTGTTTTTTGTTTTTTTTTTTTTTTTTTTAAGATTTTATTTATTTGAAGGAGAGAACACGAGCAGGGGGAGGGGTAGAGGGAGAATCAGACTCCCCACTGAGCCGGAGGCCCGATGCAGAACTCCATCCCAGGACCCTGGGATCATGACCTGAGCCGAAGGCAGACGCTTAGCCGACTGAGCCGCCCAGCCGTCCCCAGGCAGTGATGGTTTTATCAGAGTTTTGAGTAGCAAAAACACCCTTTCCTTTCTTGCATCTCACAAGGGGACTTAGGTCCAACTGACTTACCAATGGCCAGATCTTCAAACCCTTGGTATGAAAGCTGACACTGTAATTAAATATGTAGCCATTTGGTGGAATAGTATAAAATGGGCATGGGAAGGGCTTAGGCATGGGAAATATATTTGTAGTTAGATGCTTTTATAAAGTACCTAATATCATAAGTATGTTTGTAGATTGGCAAAAAAAGGATACATTTTTTTTTTAAAGATTTTATTTATTTGACAGAGACAGCCAGCGAGAGAGGGAACACAAGCAGGGGGAGTGGGAGAGGAAGAAGCAGGCTCCCAGCAGAGGAGCCTGATGTGGGGCTCGATCCCAGAACGCTGGGATCACGCCCTGAGCCAAAGGCAGACGCTTAATGACTGCGCCACCCAGGCGTCCCAAAAAGGATACATTTTTTTTAAAAATGTACTACTAACACCTCAGGGCCTTCCCAAACCTTGTCTTCCCCCAATTCAGGGAGACCTACACACCGCTGTGCTTCAGTGCTCACATTTCCACCTGCTTCAGACGTCCACACGATGAACCAGACAGACGATAATTGTTAGGTTATCATAGCAGCGCTGGCCCCCCTTCCTTGGTGCCTGTTGTGCGTCGGTGACTGTTAGATGCTTCAGTCGTATGCCCTTATTTAATTCTCTGTCAGGCTAGGGCACAGCTTTTGCCAACAGGAGACGGGAAGTCCAAGGCTCAGTGGGGTTAAGTCCTACAGCAGATGAGGTTCCCGCACTAACCAGTGTCAGAGCTGGGATTCAAATCGAAGAGTGTTGTAGAGTATGTTTCTAGAAGGGTCTTCCGTGCCCCACCCCCCACCCCCCAATTTAATCCGTGCTTACAAGAGCCGTCTTTTCTAAACCAGATCAAAAATCAGGTAAATGGTATCCACTCCTCATGGGGTTCCATGTGTCATGTGGGGCCATCCTCAAAAGCGTGTGCTGTCTGGCACCCGGACTGACCGTGATACCCACGTGGCAGCATGTCTCATGGCCCGGAGGTTGACCAGTTGGTCAGGGCTGGCTCATGAGAGAGTTTGACCTGATCTAGGCACGTGGGGCATACGTGGCTCCTAGCTTTGGCTGGTACTGGTCCCTTTAGTCTGTGCTTGTCACTGTCTTCCTGTCTTTGGGACCCAAGTCAAATGCCTACTGTTCCAGAAAAACTTAAGCCTTCAAGGATTGTGGCGTCTTTCCCCCTCCTCCCTCCCAAGACACTCCATCAGGTCTTGGGATCCTGCTGCCATCTTGTCTGATGCTCATCGGTGTGTGCATTCGTCATGCGTCCGCTCCCCCTTCCCCCCACCCGGTGTGCTCCCACGCTTCCAGAGGGGTGCTCACTGGCAGAGCGCCTCCCCTGCTGTGTCGAGTAGGGAGGCAAGCATGGTCACAGGAGCTCACTAGTGTATAATTTCATGTTTGTTGTAAAGAGTATGTTCCATTGGAGAAGCTGCACCCAGCGTTGTTATATTTTAAAAAATGGAATAAATTTTAATTCAGTGTTCTTTACACTTAACTGTTTCATGTGCATTGAAACTATATTTAGGTAAAACACAAAAGGTACATTTTTTAACCACCCAAGAATCAAACCATTGTCAGTGACCAAAATCATTTGTGAAAACCAGTTTCTTATAAAACTTCTCTGCTCATTTTCAATATTCATACAGAAGAAATTCCATCTAAGTAAATATCTTCATTATGTAATTTTGTTTATAAGAATTGTTTTATGTCAAACTTGCAAATTTTAGTAACTGGACTGTGTCTGTAATTGCCAGATTTTTACCCCATTCTTCATTCCGCATTAACCAGAGCCTTCGTGATTGTAATTAGTGCTAAAAACAAGAATATGTTTATCCACATGAAGTTATTCTGTAGAAAAATAATTCACATTATTCTTAATATACATTAACTTTTATGGAAATATATAAATATATCTGCTGTACAGACATACTACTGGGGCTATAAGTAACTTGCAAGAGATGATTTGGAAATGAAAAACCACAGGAAGCAAATAAACATGGATGGATATTTGGTCTTTCTTTGTGGATATCTAAAGTATCGGAAACTTAAAACAATGAGAAATCATTTTATACTTAGGTTTATAACTAACAAAGCATGACAAATTCCTTTTAGCAAAAGTTAGTTTAAAAATAAAGTTCTAGAAATGGATTGCTATGTCACTAAAAGTTGGCCTGGTCTTCTTGGAGGGTATAAAAAATTTTATTCACTTTTTCCCATTAATCTCTCTGCTAGAAATTTATCCCCAAGGAATAATTCACCAAGAGAAAGGGGGAAAAAATCTTAAGTGTACAAAAATGTTCATAGCAGAATTATTTATAATATCCAAATCCTGGGAACTACTGGTGGTCCAACAAGTGAGGAATTAGATTAGCGAAGGTCACTAAGTAGTGCTACGATTGGCAGCCGCTAGAACTTTCACTTTGGGGATTGTGGAGAGGTGTGACAAGTGTTTATAAAACAGTAAGTAAAGCCATAAAACTGTATAATAATCAGAACATGAAAATAATTGTGTATTTGGTTTAAAGTTGGATGAATAGGAACACGAGACATGAGCTGGGGATTAAAGGACAGCTTTAATATTTTAAACTCTCTCTTGTGAAATAGTTTTGCAAACGCTGCAGAGCCAGTGCAGGGTTCCACATGCCCTGCGCCCAGCTCCCCCCGACGCCAGCCGTTCCCACGAGCACAGCACAGCCGTGGCAGCCAGGACGCCCACGGCGGCGCCCAGCCTCAAACCTCATTCCGCTTCCATCTCTGGGTGCAGCCCAGGGTCCCCGCGTGCATGGGGTCGCTTCATCCCTTTGGTCACCTCCACCCTGAGACTGCTCTGCACTCTGTCTTAAATTCCGTGACCTTGATGCTGTTTGAGGAATGCTGCAGGAAGACTGCAGGATGCCCCTCAATGTGCACTGCCTGCTGCTCGTGACCCGGTTGAGGGGATGCATTTGGGGCTGGAGGACCACAGCGGTGTTCTGTCCTTCTTGGTGCCCTCAGCAGGGGGCACATGGTAGCCGCGGATGTATTTTACTGTTGGTAGCATTAACCATGGCCATTTGGTTCAAGTGGGGTCTGCCGGGTTTCTCTATCAGAAGTGATTATTTTTCCCTTTGATGACAATGAATTGATGAATATCTTGGGGAAATACTTAGAGACCGTGCTGATAGTCTGTAAAAATATTTTTAATGATATAAGTTGTATTCAATAAGTAGGTTTTAAAAAATGAAGACAATTTTCTTCTGATAAATGTGCATTGTCTTGAATAAAATGCCCTGGGTGCTGCGTGTGTGTGTGTGTATAGAGCAAAGCTAAATTTTCCTCTATACCGAGTGAGTTAGAAGTCTAAATACCACGAAATGCCTCTTCTAATCAAGGAAATTTCAAGAGCAGAAGTTATAAGTACACTGGTACTTTTTTTTATTAATAATATTTTTTTATTATATTATGTTAGTCACCATACAGTATATCCCTGGTTTTTGATGTAAAGATCCATGATTGATTAATTGCGTATAACACCCAGTGCACCGTGCAATACGTGCCCTCCTTACTACCCATCACTGGTCTATCCCATTCCCCCACCCCCACTGAAGCCCTCAGTTTGTTTCTCAGAGTCCATAGTCTCTCATGCTTCATTCCCCCTTCTGATTACCCCCCCTTTCTTTATCCCTTTCTTCCCCTACCGATCTTCCTAGTTCTTGTGTTCCATAGATGAGAGAAACCATATGATAATTGTCTTTCTCTGCTTGACTTATTTCACTTAGCATTATCTCCTGCAGTGTCGTCCATGTTGCAGCAAATGTTGAGAAATCGTTCTTTTTGATAGCTGAGTAATATTCCATTGTATATATGGACACTAGTACTTTAAAATACTTACTGGCCTTTTAGTAGTAAATACAATGCAAAAATATTTCACAGCCTGAAAGGACCACTAAGATCGTCCCAATGTTCTTTTTTCTTTCTTCAGTTCTTTTTTTAAATTTTTATTTAAATTGAATTTAGTTAACATATAGTGTATTACTAGTTTCAAAGGTAGAATTCCGTGATTCATCAGCTGCATGTAACACCCAGCGCTCATTCCATCACGTGCCCAACTTAGTGTCCATCACCCCGTCACCGCATCCCCCTGCCCCCCTCCCTCCAGCAATTGTCTTTCTTTTTTTAATCTTCCATTGATTTACCATCTAAGAACGGTCAAGTAAGTGCTTCTCTCCTCCCTCCTATCTTGGGCAAGGGAGGATAATTTTGAAACTTCTTGGGCCTTTGAAGAGCTGGAGGAGCCTGAGGGGATGGGGGGTGGAGGAGGTGAAGAGGAGCTTGAGGGGGTGGGGAGGAGCCCTGAGGTGGGGTGGGGAGGGGTGAGGAGGAGCTGGAGCATTGGGAGTGTGAGTGGACCTGGTGAGAATGGAGAGGCAGTTTGCAAACTGAGGGGAACCTGAGGCTGTAGGTCTTGAAGGGTGGGCACATGGTAGCTTCTTGGGTGACCCTAAGAGCACTGAATGCTCAGAGCACCGCCGTGGCCCGGGTGCTGTGTCAGGTTGGTGTAAAGCAGGAAGGAAGCATCACAACAGTTCTCTTGAAAACCAAGGTCTGTTGGGTTTGGTCTCAGATTTGTTTTCTGGTGTTTTTTTGTTTTGTTTTGTCATGAGAACTGAAGTTCTACTTGAGATTTCACCTATTTTTCTAAGGTAATTTATCTCAGAGAATGGAGAGTATACATGGGTACATGTGTATGTATGTATTTATACAAGTGTGTGTGTATGTGATGTATTAATATATACAAATTACATGTATTAACCCTAAGAGGGTTTGTTTTGTTTTCCCGCCAAGCGTCCCATTTTTGCCCACACCACTACATGTTCTGCTGGTGCTCAGACGGGACTGCAGCGGCCCTGGCATAGCAAACGTGCTGTTTCTAAAGCTGCAGGAGGTCCACGTTTTGCACGTGGGGAAACTGAATCCTGGGAAGGTGATGTCACTTTCCCAGGGTTACACCTTATGGGGCGGGATCCAGGTCCCATCTTCTCTGATGCTCATTCCAGTGCTCCTTCCACTATTAACACCGACATCCTGGGCATTTTCTTCTCCCTTGGGCTTAAAAAATATATAGAAATAAATAATGTGTGCACCTATCTTGATTGTAATGTGACTGGCCATTTTTTTTTCTGAGTGGGACCCTTACACTCCATACTGTTTGATCCAGCTATTGTAAAAATGAGGAAGAGAATAAATAAAAATTACTGCATTTGGAAAGATCTGGTTCCTAAGGGTGGATGAATCCCTTCTTGGGGGCATTTCCTTATCCAGCGGCCTCACCGAGGCCCCAGCAACCCCCCGAGACTCTGTGGTGCTCTCTTTTACATTTTACAGATGAGAAATCATGAGGTGCATGATTTCATAAAGCCGGGAAGAGGCAAAGACAGGATTCAAACCCACGTCTGCCTCTTTTCAAAACACACAGTCTTGGCATTTAATGGCCTCGTCTACCGCCGAGCCTCCAGCATGACTTCCGCGGTTATAGTAAAAATTCAGGCACAGGGCAGCACCCAGACGCTGCTCTAAGCGACACCCGTGCCTAGCGGTCTTCGGTTGGCGGCACCCGTGCTCCACGGCACAGCCAGGCCTCCCATCAGAGCGCCTTCCCCGGTTTCAGAAGCCCTCTGAGTGTATTCCACAGCGGCTGTTGGTAATTGGAGTATCTGGGATTCACTGTGGTTTTAATTAGTTGATTACTAGTTCTTTAAAATGTACTGTACTCACTGTGGGTCTTGCAAATTGGTAACTGGTAGCTACCAGTATAATTAAATATTTCAAAGCACTTGGCTACAGTAGCATTGAACTGTGAAGAAATAATGTTGTATAGCCAATCAAAAAGAGATCCTTGTAAACTCATTTACAGCGGCAGTGTGTGTTAGGACCATCATAGAGATGCTTATTGCAGGAGAAATTAAAGATACAATTTTGTGCTAAGAGGCAATATAGAAATTAGTTCCTGAATTACTTGTTAATTGATTTGGTAATTCCCTTGGGTCTGCATGCTCTTTTTTCCCCCAGTTTTTGTTGTTGCATTCAGTTAACAGTGACTGTTCCCAGAGCAATAAAAATATTTTTCACACTTAGATTAGATCCGTCCTTACATCAGACTGCTGACATTCATATTTGCAGAACCAAAAAATATCTGCCTTAACTACACCCAGCATATTGTTGTTTTATGTGTGCTCATCAAGGTAACCAGTGCGTGCATTCGTGGCCCTGGATAATTTCAGCAGAAAGGAAGTGTGTTTTTATGTCTTGTGTCTGAGGAGGTTTCTCTGATTTTTCCCCTAATGGAAGCCCTCATTTTATTATCAACAGTGGTGGAGATTTGGCAGGCTTGATTTATGAAAGTCTTATTGTTTGCAATTCAGCAAGAATAACCATACAAAAGACCATTTGTGGAAAAGTGCAGATTGCTCCTAGAAATGATATTGGAAGAGAATGAGACCTGTTTCTCCTGTCGAGATTAAGTGTGGGTCAGACAGGAGCACTGTGAACCCCAGGCTGGCAGGGGGAGCCTCTGGGGCCCACTCCCTGCGTGGGGGCGGACCCTCCCCTCCTGCTGGCTGACGGACGGGAAATGACATTGGGATCCACGCACATATTTCTGCTGCTTCTGTGCAGGAGGCAGAAACTGTGGTCCTTTTGGGTTTTTGAAAGAAGAAACTGACCCCCCTTTGGACAGCTGCCAGCATGCTGGCCCCATCTTCATGGTGAAGAACACATTTCTCATCTTTTGGCTGTGCCTGTGGCCCAAAAGGGAACATCGAAGACTTTTTGGAAAATATCATGACCTCAGTTTTAGGCCAGTCTGTTACATTTTCTGTTGCCCTCCCCCCCCATCCCCTACCTGTATAAATATTATTACGCTTTTGTTAAATTCAAGGCAGTCGATGTTCATTTCAGTGTCTGTTCTTAAAAATGTATAGTAATGATTTATATTCAGTTAGGAAAAGCAGAAAATGTTTGCATTTAGCCTTGTCTCTATTAAAAAGTACAAAGTTGTGGCAGCAAAAAGTCATGTTTATCCTGAAATGTGAAAGCCATCCCAAATTTAGCCTCACCCGGGACCAGAAGATACATGCTAAGTCGGGCTACTGTCGAGCATGCCCTTTGAGGAAAGAGCTGCCTGGCTAGTTGTTGGCTTCAGTGGACAGAAGAGGAATACTCTGTGTGCTCCGTGCTCTAGACACGTTCCTTCTCGCTGCCCAGAAATGGGGTGGCTGGCATTTTCCTCATTCTCATGGTTTATTTGGGGCACATAAGACACAGCTCAGTCCTGCGGGAGATGCTGCTTGGGTCGACGTGGTACCTGACCAGGGTAACAGGTGCACTTCCAGCCTCATCATCATACACTGCGATTTTATTTATTTCTAATTCCATAACCATTGCTTCACTCCCCTCTACCTTATTTTAAAGGTTTTCTCATAGAACAGCTCTCTCAAAAGTTACTTCGTGAAGGCACCTGTGTCACTTTCCTCTGCCGATTATTTCAAAATGACCCAAATTTAGCTTAACAACCCCAGAAACAGTGGTTTTATAACCCTCTTCCCCCAATGCCACCAGCCTTGATGGAGTTAGATCAACCTGCTTTCAGTTGTCAGGTGGTGTAGATGGTTGTGGGTTCCCTTGTTAGAGGATTCAGCATCCAGTCCCATCACTGACCCTAAAGCGGGCCATCGGGGGCTTTCACAACCCCAGGCAGTTGTGTAGTCTTGAGCTGTGCTTCTCCCCAAACCGCAGAGGAGAGGAAATGCATCCCTTGAGAGGTCGGAAGGACACAGCTCTAAACATTTTATTTTGTTTATCTCTGACTTTTATTTTCTGCTTCATAAGTGTGTCTAATGCTGGAATATGTTTTCTGTTATTAGTTAAATTGCTGACTGTCTCCAAATATTTGAGCCAAGTTGGTATTCCACGGAAGCTCGCCTTGCTTGTTTACCAGGACCCTGACCCAAGAGCCCTAGGTTTACCGGGTCTCTGACCTGAGCGCCCCGGGTGTAGACCATAGGCTGCATCTCCTGCTGTGCAGGCCTGAGAGATTGGGAGCTGGCAGCGAGGGCTGGCAGTGAAGCTCCAAGGTGATGACTATTTCTCCATGATATTTCTCATGATATTTCTGCACTTTAATGACTATTTCTACTAATACTTGTACTAATAATTTTTAATGGTTCACACTGAGTAGGTGACATTTTGATACATTAATGAGCCTTATCAATGACTTTTAAAAGTTCTCTAGTCTGCCATGATGCTTTGCCACTGCCCCCCCAAAGGAAGGGTGAGAACGGCATATCCAGAGTTGTGACCCCCCTCTCTGCTCTCTGTGAGCTGTAAATGGTGGGGTCACACCAGCTGCCAGCTTTGAGAATAAGTCCATCACTGTCAGAGGTGTTGAATTACCCTTCCAAGGTTTGTCATGGAGGATTTCCCTTAAAAATCATTTGCCTGTACTAAAAGATCTGTCCGAATCCTTGAGAAGCACAAGCCTTGGAACGGTAGGGCGGTCTTCTGCGGTGGCCGTGTCCCTGACCAGGAGGCAGAGGGACAGCTGGGGAATTGCTAGTGTGTATGGGAGGAGAGGCCATAAGGAGAAGCTTCAGGAGTTGAAAATGCTGGAGGTTTGAAACAGGTAGGCTCTGTGAGATTCCTGCTGGGGGCAGGAGGCCTCCCCGGGCTGACGCTTGCCTGGGCCACTGTGGGTCCCGATGACTGGGTGTGGGCCATTTTGGCAGGATGATGACAAGTGTCCCAAAGAAAGGTCATTGCAGATAACCACCCTGAATTTTGCCTTTTGGGGGACAAGTGTTTTCTGGTTTGTTCTTGGGTTTCTAGGAAGTAATGGGTGTAACTCGGGTACCTTCTTGGGCACAAGATTTTCCGAAGGTGGAAACACTTGGAGAATGATGAAATGAGAGCCAACGGATGGTGTTCCGCACGCCAGGCCCTGGGGCTTCCCCGCCCATGGGTTGGCCTGTCGGGGCATCAACATCACATGGTTACGAATGGTTTCTAGTTTTTACTCTTTTTGGCAACCGGTGTCTCCCAAGCCTCCAGAACAGGAGGCGCTTAGTAAATATTTATTGAGCGGGAAAAAATCTCAATTCTTCCCACCACCGTATGTGGATGAGTGTGTAATTCCCGCTTTACAAACAGAACGAGTGCTCGGAGAAAGTAAGCCACTTACTCAATGTCACATGTCTTAGAAATGGTATTGCTGGGGCTTAGGCATTGTGTGACTTCAAGAGTCATGTTTGTTCTGGAAGGACCTGGGGAGGCTCAGTGGAGTGTGTGCCTTAGCTGATACACGTCTGGAGCTGGAGGGTTAGGGGATAGTCCCAGGTAGGATTTGAACATGAGTTTCCGTTGGCATGTGTTGCCCTCAGAGTGGTGGAAGGTCAAGGAGAGACTTCTGGGAGCATCTGCTCACCTAAGCAAGTTTCCCAAAGGGCATCCCAGGACTGTCGAGTCCACGTGTTACGCGGGTGTCACTGGGTGACGAACAGCTGAGCAGGCTGGGCCAGGCCACGATAACAGGTACCTTTTTTCAGGACTCATAATACCTTTGCTGTTCTTCCTGGCACTGGAGCCTCCAAGAAAGGGCGGAGCATGTGTCCTCATTTGCAAGAACCATGCTTTGGTACCTTATTACTCTGAGGCCCCGATCCTCAGTTTTGGGGACCCTATTACTCTGAGGCCCCGATCCACAGTGTAAGGCGATCTTTCTTTTGTTCCCATAGTGTTTCAACCTCCGGGACAGGGATGGGGGAGGAGGGTGGCGTCAGGACATTCTCTGCAGCCTGGGTTTTCAAGGGTTCATTGTGCCACGGGGCTTGCCCCCCAGAGCCTGGCCATCCTTGGCTAGTATTGTCTGCAGAGCCTGCAGGAGACTGCCTTCTGTTGCCCCTGTTCCTAGCCTGGCTGATACTCATGGTGCATTTTATTTCCTGAAGAGGGGGAGCTGGGCCACTCATGACCTTCGTCAGAATTCCATTTTATTGGTCAAGGATTAATTTTCTTCGTGTCCTTTATATCACAGAGGCAGCATGGGCAGTCTGTCACCTTGATTTCCAAAGGCAGAAATCTTTTTAGGATGGAAATACTGTGCGGTGTTAACCAAGTTCTAACTTGAATAGGAACCCTGAGCAAGAAAGGGCCACGATTGGACATCTGAGTTAATGTTGGCCCAACAGGTACTTGATGGCCTGAGAGAATTCATGAACGTTCTGGGTGGGGCCAGTTTGGTGGTTTTCTTACCCTTCTTGAAGATGAATCATGACATTAGCTTTTTCTGTACCGTAAAGAGATTTTTTTTTATGTTGATGATAAATGTTTTTTAATTTTTCAGACCCTGTATGTAATTTCTGCATCCTTTTCTTTGGGGGAGATCCAGCCACATGCAGGTTTGGTGTTGGAGCACGGCGATGACTTCTGTCTTTGTCTTGATGCGGGGCAGCTTTCTGCTGGGCTGTGCGACACATGCAGGATGGAGACTCCCTTGGGCCCCAAGAGTTTGCAGTGTGGTGGGGAGGAAGACCTGAGTGTGGGGGACGTGTGACAGATGGCTGGGACCCGCTCTGCCAGGAGGGGAGAGGCAGAAGGGGCAGCGTCAACAGCGTGCTGTGGAGAGGGAATGTGTGCTGGGGGAGGAAGAAGGGACTGCGGGAAATGACAAGTTTATGGTGACAGACTGCTGCCTGGACACTCTCTGGAAACAGCAGGAAGGGCTCGGAGTGGGTCAAGTAGAGCCTGGATGGCAGGCAGAGTGCCGTTGCTGAAGACAGGGGCAGGGAGCTGAGGCAGGAGTTTCCAGAGAAAGGACATCATGGCCCCACCCAGGAGAGAGCAGGGAGAATCAACTGGGGAGGCCCACGGAAGACGCGGACAGGAGAGACCTTGGCTCTGGAGCTTTCCGTGATGACATCAGGTGGGTGGGACTGGACTGAGCCATTTTGGTGGGCAGGGTGGATTGGTTTGTTCAGTAAGTGAGTGGTATCGAACCAGGCCACGTAGTTATGTAGCAGGTTGACTTTTTCTCTGCACGTTAGTAACCCTGTGACGAAATGTGTGTCGTCAGGCCCAGTGAGAGCTAGCCCGGGGAGTCCTCTGGCTGGAAAGGCATCGAGGCAGCAGACACGCTCATTGTTTTCCTCTCAAAGGATTCCTTTCAGTGGAGGTCCCATAATTCGGAAAGCCTCCAACAAAGAGGCCCTTCTCCTCAGGTTGGCATAGACCGGGGAAGTTGACTGTTCGGAAAGATGAACGTTCTTCCCCAGATGCTTTGGAGGTCAGGGGACTTGGGCTTCCTTCTGGGGGGCGCTGTGCTGGGCCGGGGTCAGGTCCCAGGCAAGCCCGAGGGTGTGCTGGTGCAGGCGGGCGTCGCTCCCGCGTTCACAAGCTGCCCCGCACCGCTCACCTCACAGCAGGTCAGCAAGGCGCCTATAGGTCATTTCTTCCTTGGGAGTTTTCATCGTTTGTCCTACGTTGGATGCTGATAACAGTCCCGTCCTTGTCAGACACACCCCTCAGTGAGTCCAGCGGGTGGCTCTTAACTCTCAGTCACTGTCCACAACCAGATAGGCCTGGGGACTCGATGAAATGTCAGTGAGAAGTGATATTGTCACCTAGGGTGCCCAGGAGGTGAGCTCCGAGGCGTTCGTGTGAGGCTGGCTTAGCGTCCATTTACAGGATGTCTCAAGGCCCAGGAGCCTGCTGCAGGACTCAGGGGGTGCTGGCACCTCTTGGACGCTCTTTGTGGTGATTAGAGCTGGTGGGGCTCACAGCCCGGCTTTAACTTGATGGGTCCTGAGCATGTCACTCTTCTCCTCCTCCTCCTGCTAGTCTTCATCATCACCAATAAATCTTCACTTTTAAGGACAGTTTTAGATTCACAGCAAAATCAAGCAGAAAGGACGAAAGTTCCACCGTGCCCCCTCCCCAAACACACACAGCCTCCTCCAGCACCCCAAGCCACAGCGGTACACGCCTGCACTGGGCCGTCGTTACCACCCAGAATGCACGGTTTCTGTCAGGGTCTGTCTCGGCGTGTGCACTCTGTGAGTTTGGACAAGTGTGCCATGACCTGTGTCCGTCGTTACGGGGGCCTACGGAATGGTTTCACTGCCCTGAGAATCCTCTGTGCTCTCTCTGCTCACGCCTCCTTCCCCACCGCTGGAAACCGCTGACCTTTTTATTGTGACTGTACTTTTGCCTTTTCCAGAACTATGTGTCGTATAGTTGGAATCGTAAAGCATGTTGTTTTTTCAAAGTTGCTTCTTTCCCTTAGTGATACGCATTTAAGGTTCCTCCGTGTCATTTTATGGCTTGATAGCTCATTTCTTTTTAGTGCCGAATAATGTCACATTGCCTGGACATAACACAGTCTGTGTGTCCGTTCACCTATTGAAGGGCATCTCGGTTACTTCCAGCTTTGGACACTTTGAGTAAAGCTGCTCTGACAAGCATCTGTGTGCGGATTTGGGTGTGGATAGAAGTTGTCACTCATTTGTGTAAGTACCAGGTGTGGTTGCTCGATTGCAAGGTAAGAATATTTTTAGTTTAGTGAGAAACTGCCAGCCTGTCTTCCCACGTGTGCACCGTGCTGCGTCCCCACCAGCGGTCAGTGAGCATTCCTGTTCTCCACATCCTCGCCAGCTTTTGGTGTTGTCAGTGTTTCAGATTTTGGCCATTCGGTTAGGTGTGGAGCGGTGTCTCATTGCTTTCATTTGCAATTCCTTAGTGACCCATGATGCCGGGCACGCTTTCTTAGGCTTGTTTGCCATCTGTGTATCTTTCTTGGTGAGGTCTCTGTTCAGATCCACTCACTTTTCAGTGGGGTTGTTTTCTTATTGCTGATTTTAAGAATTCTTTGTGCGTTTTGGATGACAGTCCTTTCCCAGATGTGTCGGACGCGGGTACCTTCTCCCAGCCTGTGGCTTGCCTTCTCATTCCCTTGATCCAAGCTTCTACTCTCCCTTCTAATAATTACCCTGTAGTGTTCTCTGCCATCAGTATTGATGTGCCCCTTTCACTGGGATGTTGGGCTTGTTTGGTTTGCCTGTAATGTTTTGTTAGTCTTCTCTTTAGAGGTTGGAATTCTTGCATACATTTCAGCCAGTATACACTGTATGTAAATGCATCCTCAAAATCAGCATCTCTTGATTACATAATTGCTCAGAAGCATGTGTAATTCTTACAAGTGCTTTATATGTCGTGTTACGTTTAGAATGAGTGCGACATTTTATAAGTTACATATTCTAGGCATTCTAAACTTAATGCTAATTAATAAGCATTCACAGATGTGGAAAGTTCCTGTGAGTAATAATTCTCTCTGTCTCATGTCACTGTTGACGTCTGCAGTTAACGGCTGGGGGAATAACCAGTTGCCTCTTGGCTTCTGTGTTCATTGTCTGGAGTAACCATGCGCAGACCAAGCCTAGCTGAGCCGTGGGGGAAGCTGGCTCTCCCAGCTTTTTCACGGGTGTATTATGGGAAGTTGTCCCTCCCCAAAAGGCAGGCTTTTCCTTGGCTGAGACGATGTCCCATCTGATTCTTGAGGCACAGACATGGTCACAAGGTAGTGAGCCTGGGGGTGCCAGTGGGCTGGGGGACTGAGTGAAAGGGAACAAGAAAGCTAAGGGCAGGTGTCTTTGGAGAGGGGGAGGAAGGATTGCTGCGCTCAGCAGGCAGGCTGCTGGGTGCAGGGGGTCTCAGCTGGGGCAGCGCTGCAGAAGGACCCTTGGCCTGCAGCCAGGTCGAGGGTGTCAGCAGAAGCACCATGTGAGCCTCGAAGACTGAGGGAGGCAGGAAGAGTGGGGGGTTGCTGGGCAGGACTTGGAGCTACAAGGAGGACGATGCCTAGGGAGGGGGGCAGAGAAGAGGCTCCCCTGAGCATGGGGAGGAGCCACAGATGGCCAGGATGGGGTAGTTCAGGAGGGGTTGGATGGAATTGTTTTGCAAACTACAAAAAACGCCAAAAGTAATACATGCTCGTTGTATCAAAATTAGAAAATATACATGGACAAAAAGAAAAAAAGAAAAGTCACCCACGATGCTAACTCTTGAGGAACAGTGGTTACCACATTTTTTCAGACTCCTGTTCAAGTTCACGATCTCTGGAACCTTTTCCTATCCCACCCACTGGAATCCCCAGAGTTCCCCTTGTTCCCCATCCCCTGTGCATGTGCAGACTGACTCCTGTCACCCCGGCCCCCACAGAACACCTGTGTCACCCTGGTTGGTCCCATCTGCTCTGGGCCCCATGAGGGAAGGAATCTTGACTCTTGGTTATGTTTAATACCATAATAGATGCTCGATAAACGTTTCTTGAATGAATGATGAAATAGTAACTGATGTGTCTTGAAGTATATTTATAAAATGGGAGCGTGCTGTATAGGCCATTTGGAACCTGCTTCCGGTTTCCGGCCTTTGAGCCTCGGGGGGGTCTTTGAGGCACATTCTCCATAGATCCCTTCGCACCCCTGGTTCCTGTTACGGGACAGCAAAAGGAACGCAGGGACATCCAGGCACCCAGATCACGTTCATGCTTACTCTCTCCGACTTCCCTAGCATAAGTCTCCAGCAACAGTCTTGCTTAGTCAAAGGGCGTAGGAATTTTCAGTGTTTAGATGCATTTCCAAATTGTTCTCCAGGAAAAAAAAAATTAACTCTTCTACAAGCGATATTTCTACATACTTTCTTCTACATTTGGGTATTTTATGTATGTGTTTTTAATCTTAATGAGTTTTATAGAACTTTTTAGAATTACATTTTCCTGTTTGAAAAATACAAGCTTCCTTTATTACCAATTTTAAAAATTATTTTTATTGGCTACCTATATTTTGTGTGTGTGAAGTACCTGTTTAGTTGTTAGCTCATTTTTCTACTGGTTTCTCATCATTGGCCTGTTAACTCAATATCCAGTAGGCATGTTAGCCATTCGCTCTTCTATACATTACACATTTTCCTCGTTTACCTTTTGGCTTCAATTTTATCTGCAGTCATTTTTGGCATGGACAAGTTTTCCCAAAATTTTGGAGTCAAACCTTCTTAATCCTGTGTTTCTTCCTTTATTAATTATGCTTTAAAGATCTTCTCTTCCCCCGTTTTTCTGGAACTGCATCCTTTTACCGTTGAGCTGTTTGATGCTTTCAGCTAGTTAAGCTTTCATTGATGGAGAAGTTTAGCCATTTTCTGCTGATCCAAATGCCACCTTTTTCATGTTCTGTAAACTTAAAGTGTCTTGGGAACTTTGTCTTCTGTTCCGTTGGTGGGATTCGTGCCATACTCCATCAGGTTACATCTACAGGTTTTGAAATAAAGCTTTAAAATCTGGCAGGAGAGGGGCTTTCATAGGGGAGTGGGGAGGAATGGTTTGCGGGTGACCTGGGGGAGTGAAGCCGGTGCTGCCCCACCCCTTCTGTCCCCAGGGAATGGGAGGTGCAGTGATCAGGAAGGCGGTCAGTTTCCAAGGGGGTAAAATGGGGAGAACATGAGACAGCTAGAGGTTAACACTCATCACCGGCGGTGCTCGTGGAGAGCTTGCTCTAGGCCAGGTGCTGGGGCCAGTTTACTTCTGTGTGTGGTCTTGCAGAGCCCTGAGGCGCCTGTACGAGGCGAGGTCACTTGCCCAAAGTCCCCCAGCTCGTAAGTGCCCCGAGGCCAGCATTGTGAGCTCGTGCTGTGGGAAGTGGCCAAGATGACAGGGGTGTATGAAGGGGGGGTCTTCTGGGCCCCTCTTGGGGTCATGGTCTGGACACAGTCCCTGTGGCCTTGGTCTTCCGGAGTCTCTACACCTTGGCTGAAATGCTATTTGGGCAGGGGCCCCAGAAACCTGGTCTGTAGGAGTCTGGTGGCTGAACGCTAAGGGGTGTCTAGGCAGAGAGGGGAGAGTGGCCTTGTGTAGGGAGGTGGCCGCCTCTGCCCCATGGACCTGTGAAGCGCTCGTCCCGGGGGCCAGGCAGAAAGTGCTGAGAGCCGCCTGGTCTCGAGAGCTAGGGCAGCAGCCCTGAGGGCCGAGCACCGCGGTGCACGAGGTGGAGTGATGGCTGGCTTTCCTGGGGAGCCAGGTGCTGGCGGAGCTACGGAAGGGGCCCTGCTGGTGACGCGTCCCTTTGCCTTTTCAAGTAAGTTCCCTCTCGGAGGGAATCAGTGACTTGATTCTCACATTGCATTTTTATGTACATTCACCATTCCAGAATATTATCAGAGCAAGTAATTGTATAAGCTCATTGGGCCATGTTCCTGTGTTGTAATAGCTACAGACGTCCTCACAAAGCTACCCCTCTTCTTAGCCGATGTTTCAGAGTTTGCTGACCACACCTGCTAGGAAGTCCATCTTCTGTGCGACTGTATCAGTGTGCATATATGCCCCAAGTATGTGTGATTGGAAGTTCTGTGAAATAATACTTACTAGGTGCACTGTACTGCAGTCTGTTCCCTTCTGTCCTGTTTTTTAAAAAGGGCTGGTTGCAGCTCACGATGGTAGTTTCAGGGCCTGCTGTTGGCATGACTCACACTTTTTGCCGACACCGTCCTAATGGCCTGGGTAAGCGTGGTGAGGTCTTTCCGTGTTGGATCCACACTCGACCTTGACTTCTGATTTCACCTCATTGGAACAGCTGCAGGCTGGTTGGGCCTGGTTGGCCTGGTTGACCTAGCTGAGCCCCACCGAGTCAGTGGGGGGCGGGGCGGGCGGCGTTCCCGTATTTCTCCGAGGCCACACCATCACCACAGCTCTTAATTCCGCATCTACTTTATCTGGAGTGTCAGTTTTGGGGGGCACTGTCTGCGGAGTTGGAATTCGTTTTCACCAATTACGGGTTTAGCAGACTGTTGTGAAGGAGGTCTCCACGAGAGGATAGGGAAATACTATTTAAAGGAAAGGTCACCTGAGAAGGAAAGGCTCTGAAATCAGGCACTGGCTGGGCGAGCAGGCTGGTAGGGGAGGCTTCACTCTCGGGGACTTGGCAGGAGTGGAGGTTCTGCTGCGGGACAAAGGGTGCCGTGTCTCCATCGGGGGCCCCATGGAAATCACTTGAACAAGCAGGACAGACTCTGAGGCATGACACTTTCAAAACCGTTTACATAATTGCTTGAGAGTCTTTGATTCATTCATTGTGGCCAAACTCTGAGAAGGTCCATGGAGAAGAGACTCACCTAGGATCTTGGTATCACCCAGCCCCACACCCCCCCTGCCCCCGCTCCAGCCAGCCATGACCATTCTTCACACCTCAGCAGGGAATGCGTCGCACGGCCTCCCCACCTTCTCCCCATTCGCTCTGCTCTACCCTCCCGGCTTGCAGGACAGACTCCCTGGGGGACAGCCTGCCCCCATGTTCCCCCTGCACTGGATCCCACACTGAGGCCAAGGCTTGCTTTCAGAAAATGTCCATTTGATACTGTCATCACTTAGCTTATTATCTTCAGAGGCTCCTCCCTGCCTGCCCCAAGGTGTCCAGAGCCCTCCTGCAGCACCCAGCCCTGATCTGGTTGCAGACAGGCCTCCCACCTTCCACGGAGTGGGTCTTGAGGCGGTGGTGTGTTGCCTCCTTCAACGTTATCCCTTGCCTAAACTTCACGTCCGTAAGATGCCACCCGTAAAGCCCATCTTCTTTGAAGCCTTCCATATTTATCTGAGGCATGGATACCCCCGCCCCCGCCCCTCCCTGTTCCTCTTAGCACTTTGTCTGTTCCTTTGTTAAGTTACCTGGCACACTGGATCCGTTTCCTCTTGGGGAGACCGTGGGGAGTGCGTGTCGGGCTCTCCCGACGGACAGGGAGTTCCCGGAGGACTCTGGGTTCTTGGCTTGTGCTGCTGCAGGCACATCACATCGAAAATGCAGACAGTTTACACCACATACAACGTTTGTGTGGTTTACTAATCAGCGGGTATAGAGTATTAAGGTCGAAAGGAATGACCAAGCCTTCACATCTCAGGGAGACAAAGGAAGAGTCGCTGAGAAGAGCCAGCCGGTGACTGCAGAGGCCCTGGCTGTCACCGCGATTATTAATACATTGTAAAGACATTTTGGGGATTCCGCCATATTTTGTATGGTTGCCAACAAAATGTTGACAGTTGTATTGTGGTTAATAAATTCATTTAGATTTATAAGCATTGTTTACAGAACCTGTTCGCCTGCTGAAACTCTAACAGCATCTGTTCCTTCTTACTAATTAACTGCTAATTACGAATGAGCTTTGTGTGTTTGTCAGGATAACTGGCTCATGCATTTTGTAAGGAACATTAACAAATTGATTTACATAGCGGCAGAGCAATCAAAAGAGTAAACTGAACAGCAAGCATCTAAAGCCCTTCAGCCGCTTTCCGAACGAAGCAAACTTTTGATGCTACAAATTTTGTTGTAAATTTCCTGTTACCTTAATTCTTTGGGAAAGGGACAGTGACCAAAAGTGATACTCATTGAGTAATTGTCAAATTGGAGCCCCGCCGCAGGGGGCCCCAAGTGGCAGTGACCCGGCGGAACCCAGTGGGGATGCCACAGGGGAGAAGTCCCACGGAAGCGGTCCCACGGGAAGGGCATTCTGGTCCCTCCGAATACTCACATCAAAACTCTGTCGCTTAATACTTCGTGTCAAAGTAGCAAAGTAGACGTTTAGCCCACATGCAGCAAGGCCCCTGGCCAGAAATTTGAAATCTGTTGTCCATCACATTTTTTTTTCCTATTCTTGGATTCTCCCGGTTTCAGACTACATGGAAGCACAGCATGTTTTTAAGAGCAGGCATTTAAAATTAACCAGTTTAGATGGCTGATTCCAGCAGTTCAGGGCTCATCGACTTTACAGGGAGAGGATGAAGGCAGCCCCCTGCCTCGCTGGTGCGACAGGCCTGTTTGCATCCTAACAGCTCCAGAAGAATCTAGCCCCTTGGGGTTTTCTCTGCAGTTGCCTTCTTGGGTAGAGCTAAGGGACAGAAAAATAGAACCAAGGCAAGAGAAGTGTGAGCATAAAAACAAGGGAAGAAATGTGTTGCACTGGTGACCATTTATTTTCACAGTTACCTCTACAAATATTTCAGAATGCTGGTACAAAGCTGGAGGTCATGAACCAGGCAGACGGATGGATAGTGGGTTCAAGGGTTTTGAGAATACTGTGCAGGTTAAATATGATAATAGCATTACATTAAAAAAAAGAAGAAGAAGAGGGAGCAGCAGCCCTAATAAGTGTTTACAGAGTTAGAACATTCAGTATAAAGCATTGAAACACGATGCTGGCCTGAGCCTTGCCACTGTCCTCCAGGAGGTGCAAAGATCCAAGCTTGCAGGGAGATCCCCCCACACCAGCTGTGCATCTCGGACAAACGCCCACCACCCTCTCTGAACCTACAGAGTTAACTCCTCTGTAGAATGGGAATGACAGGATACCTCCCTTGCGGGGTTGTTGGGAGCGTCAGAGCATAGGTTCCCTCTGTGCAGCAGGTGGCCCAGAGCGATAGAGCTGGAAAGAGCAGTTACCATCCTCCTCATCTCTGCATCCATGTAAAAGTAAATACGTGTAAACACCGTATACTCGACTTCATTCGATGGTAGTAATTACCTGTGGGAGGAGAGTCTTCTTTCTTATCAATAAATTTATTACTTTTAATTTCAGATAAATGAAAAAAGGTTTAAGTGAGCATAAAAATGGAAGATGAGGCGTACAAGCTTCAGGGGGGTGGTAGGACGGAGGGGCAAAGTTATCTTACAAAGCTGTAAACGTGCTTAATGGACAGCTGAGACATCTGATGAGTGTCTTTAAATGGTACCAAGAATGGGTCGCCACTGGTCACGATGATGCCTTCAAAATAATTTTGTTAAAAGTGAAAAAGAAATCATTTGCTGCAACATTTTATATATTAGGAGAATATATTTCATATATTAGAAGAATAGGAGCCATGCTTTCTGATGTATTCATTCTTGCATTTTTTCCCATGGACAAGTTAAGTTTAGAAAACTTAATTAATTCAGGGGCGCCTGGGTGGCACAGCGGTTAAGCGTCTGCCTTCGGCTCAGGGCGTGATCCCGGCGTCATGGGATCGAGCCCCACATTAGGCTCTTCTGCTATGAGCCTGCTTCTTTCTCTCCCACTCCCCCTGCTTGTGTTCCCTCTCTCGCTGGCTGTCTCTATCTCTGTCGAATAAATAAATAAAATATTTTTAAAAAAATAAAGATGCCTACTTTAAAAAAAAAAAGAAAACTTAATTAATTCAAAATAGTTGGCTCCAAAATATTATGAAATGATTAAGTTAACTACAGATAATTTCGGGTGGCATTTGCTGGCTGTGTGTATGTTAGCTACCATCACCGGTTACCAGAAAAGGGACTCGAATGAGAGATAGCCCAAGAACTGACAACCTAGCAAGAAAGGCAGCTCGTCTCGGTCACTATGATATGTATCAGACTTTCCCAGCTGCTACAACAGGAAGTGCTGGGAGAACCCAGAAGGAAGCATTCTCTCTGGTTCTTTGTTTTGTACTCACTGGCCTTAGCCTTCGAGTGTTTCCTGCAGATGACAGTTCATGAACAGAAAGCCTTTTCTCTTGGAACTTCATTGATTAAAGACTTGATTTTTAAAGTGTAATTTAGAAATACTGTTTTTTGGATTTATAGTAGAAATCCAGTTTCTAAGACTTTCTGGGTAAATTTTGCCACCCAGGAGTGTTAGTTTGGAATATAAAGGCATCTTTAAACTACCTCTAGTGAACGTGGCATTTATTCAGGAGACACACTGTTGACGGTTCAGTATTGAACGAATTCCCCGTGCTGGGTATTTAATGTGATACAGGTCTAGATGCCAGAAGATGAGTATTTCTCTCCCCTGGGACCTTAATCTACACTTAGCATGAAGCAATCTTTTGTAGAAAAAGCTTACAAACAACAGGATGAGTTTGGAGTAAAGTGTCTGAGAACACAAGGTAGTTCTTTTCCATTTAAATATTGCACAAGGGACTCAGAAAAGCCCTTGGACCAGTTGTTTTCGATCTTGGAGATGTATGTGTGCGCGGCTCTGTGCACACACAGACACATGGTACACTCCATCAGTGTGATGTTGGAGGAGCCAGAGCCCGGGCTTTGTGAGGGGGCTTGTGGGGAGGGAGGTTTGCTGCTAATCAGTTTTCGCAGCCGTCCTACCCCATTAAGAACCACCGCTTTAGGGAAACCTAGAGGCTGCTTGGTGCCTCCTATCTGGGATTCCTAGCAAAAGGGGTATTTGCGCTTTCACACATGAAATCGTTCCTTATTTGCAGATTATCATCATTTGAAAGATATTTTTGTAGCTTGATTTCCACTCAGAAATAGATGTCACCAACACAGGATGAGAGAAACTTAGAAAGAATTATGAACTTCTTTTTAAAATGAGAAAGTCAATGAAGGGAGGCGGCATAACCAGAAAAGGGGAAAATTAAAATCTGAAATAATTTATGAGCAAAATAATTTTCCAGCTAAGAGTATATTAGCTGTTTACTCAAAACATTTGAGAGGAATGTGTGTAATCAGACCACAGTGTGATCTTTGGGGAATTCATGATCTCCCTGCAGCCTGCAGTGTCAGTCTTTCTTCTTATGGACTTACAGGTAGGGAAGCATCAAGCAGACTCCCCAGGGTGTGTTGATGGCCAGTCTTTTATGCCGATAAGGCCTGTCCACTGGCAACCCTTCTGAAGGCTTCAGCCATTGTGCATCCATTTAAGAAAAGAAGTGGCTTAGAGACATAAGCACAGTGACATACATGCAGGGAGAGAGATAACACTGCTGGTCCTCTACCCTCCTTTCCCCTTGGCCCAGAAAGAGTTGGAATCTTCCCTTTTCTCTTCTGGCTTCCCTCTTGGCTCCTTTTCTAATTCTTCCGTTTGGAAGCCTTGCAAACGATGGGTCAGAGCTCAGCATTCATCGGCCCAGGTTTCACTAGCAGTATTCCAGCATGATGTACTTCAGCTTGCCCTTCTGGGTGTGGGGTGGAGGCTGATCAGAAGGAGCAGGAGCTCAGGTAGAAGGCGGGCAGAGCAGTGACCCAGGTGAGTCTGGTGGAGCCTGCAGAGGGCTCGTGAAGGCCGTGACTGCAGGAGTGGAGGGAGGGGGGCAAATCTGGGAGGTTTTATGGCAGCTGTTGATAAGTGTGCAGGATGCTGGAGAATGAGGAGGAAGGATGGTGTTGAGATTTCTGGCTAGGTCAGCATCACAGAGGATGGTCCAGTCACGGGATGAGAGAAGATAGGAGGAGCAGAAGAAGCGGCGAGTGTCACGTGGTTTAGACATCCTGAGTTTGAGGTGCCCATGGAACAGCCCAGCAAGCCATCTGGTGGATGTTTTTACAGCCCGGGGAATCCTGGGCTGGAGGTGCACTTTTGGGGACCGTTGGTGTAGAACTGGCAGTCGTAGACTTGAGAGGACACGATTTGGAGGGATCTCACAGAACTAGAGCAGAGGGCTAGGGTGGCATCAGAGGAACACAAGGGTTGTAGGAACGGGTACGTGAGGGAGAGCCCAAACTGGGAAATTGGAGTAGAGAAGTGGGAGAAAATCTAAGAGGCTGTGCCATCAGAGGGAAAACAGAGCTTGGCTTTTGCAGACAGGGAGAAGGTTGGGGGGACGCAGAGCTGTTGGGTGGGGGGTGACGAGGTCATCGGTGCTGTCAGTGGTGCAATGGAGAGGGAGCTGGCTTCCAGGCTGTTGAATAATGAGCAGAAGAGAAGATGTGAGCGTAGACGACACTTACAAGCAGCCTGACGGGTGAAGAAGAGAAAAATAAGTCTGTAAGTTCTCGATGAGCACGTGACAATAACGCAGCAACAAAGCGTCTCGAGTTTCTGTTCAGAAGAGTTACCAGCAGTCTCATTCCGAATCTCTTGAATAGACATCCATGTATTTTTAAATAGTTACTTGCTTACCACTTAGCAGTTGATGAATAATTACTAGTGTTTATGAAGCACTCACCATGTGCGAGGCATCGGGATACGGCGGGCCCGTGTCTCCCCGACAGCTGTGAATTTCTGCTGACTTCTGTCGTTGCTGAAAGAGTGAATTATTTCAGGCATGCCTCCCTTCTCACAGGCTCACCCTGGTCCTTCCTCGCCCCTCTCTGTGTCCCCGCCCATCTGTGTTTGCGCCGCCCTGTTCCTTCCCCCAGGGCCCCAGGCGCTGTTACCTGTGGTCTCACCTGTGCTCCCGTCAGTGAGGTGAAGAACTCCGAGCCCTGTGTTAGGAAGTGTCTCTGTATATAAAAGAAATTTTGTGAACCCTGTTCCATGATGATGGCGGATAAGACGTACCTACTTCCACAAGGTGCCGCTCGCGGGGAGGGGACCCTCTCTGGAGGCAGGAGCTTGCCCGGTGGTTGGCCCCCAGCCACGTTCCTCTGGTGTTGGCTTCCCTTCTGCTATTTTGTTTTGTTAAGTATTTGTTTATTTATTTATTTATTTAGAGAGTGCACACGTGGGCGGGGGAAGGGGCAGAAGGAGAGAGAGAATGTCAAGCAGACTGTGTTCTGAGCATGGACCCCGACAGGAGCCCCAGTCCCACAACCCCAGGATCATGACCCGAGCAGAAACCCAAGAGTCGAACGCGTAGCCGACTGAGCTGCCCAGGCGGCCTTTCCCTTCTGTTCTGCATGTCAGAGTTCAAGAGCAAAGACTCCCTGCGGGAGAGCGAGGGAGTCCTGCCGCCTCGCTCGCGGCTGCAGCTGGAAAGCGCTTGGAGCGATTGCTGGCTGCAGAGCACACGCTAGGTGCTTAACGCTCGGTGCTCGGGAGCCAGAGTCCTTCATGAGAACTCTGCAGATGGCTTTCAGGGGTCTGAGAATGGGATGGGGGGCGGGGGGGTTCATCGTTCTACCAGCCTCTAAGGAAATTCGCGTTTCCTTCCATGTCGGCACCGACCCCCAGTAGCGATCCAGAGCCTGTGGCTTTGTCCCCACGGACGTGGAGAACATTTCACCTCACGTGGTGGTGTCATAGTTTGAGTGGGTCCCGCGTACTCTCAGTGTTTGGAGGAATGGCAGGTCTGCCCCTGGATCTTACTTGAAATGTTAATGAAGGGGCGTGCTGTGTACCTACCACAGGTATGTTTTTTATATTTGGGCTACTGTGTTTCAGTTTAGTTGGTTCTTTTGTATTTCAGTGAATTTGAAGATACTCTTCTTAGAAGAGGTCCTTTGGGAAGAACTTACACAGACTCAGCCATCTGGGAGCAAGCCTCCCAGTGGATCAGTGTTTTCCTACCCTGTCAATCCAGGAAACTGAAAGTGTCTCATCTTATATGTAAAGCTTCATGTAAAATTAGGGATACGGGTGCTCGAAGCGAAATGGAGATGTTCGTTGTCCTGTTCTGCCCCTTCTCACTTTTCCTCCGTGGAGCCCTTCAAAGCCGAAGGGGTGGGTCCTGCCCCTTGGCTCCAGGGCCTGCCCACCCCTCCCAGCCTCTCCCTGCCCTGTATCTCCCATCCCTCCCCAGACTGTCTCTCCCGACCTCTCCTCCTGGACCTTTCAGAATTGCCACCCACGCCCCACTCTTGCAGGAGGAAGTGTCCTTGCTGGGCCAGTGGGCGACAGTCCCATTTCTAGCAAAGTATGGTCCTTCCCCTTCCTCTTGAATCCCGACCTCTCCAGCAGGTGACTAGCATGGGATCTCCCCACATGACTCTCTGCCCTGGGGGTTGCTACCCCTCCCCCTTCACATCCTCCCAGAGCCAGTGCTGCCCGTCTCTGGGGCAGCCTTCTCCTGCCCCGTCTCACCCAGTGTACCCCATCATCTCTGACTCCCAGCCCTCGGCGCCTCTGCCCTGAATCTGAGACCTCTGTTTTAAGCCTGCCCGCTCCAGGAGCCGCAGCCTTTGGAGCTCTTCCTGATCCCGTGAGTCCTGTTTCCTGCACGACTTTTGCACTTGACCCCAGGATAGCAGTGGACAGCTTAGACTTGGGTTGTCTGTGGTTGAATGAATAAAAATACTTAATGCAGGAGTTGTGAACACAATGCATTATAGGTAGACAGATGCACTTTGGATGAATGCATTCTGGGGATGGGGTTTAAGGGTTTGGTTCACGGGGAGGGCAGCAGTCACTCCCACACCCCTTACTTTATGACCCATGTTTCCAGATGGTCCTAATATTTAAGGGAAGCCAGGAATCTGGGTTGGCATATCAAATCTTGTCCTTTTCAGATGTTGGCAACTGATTCCGAAAAATGGTAAGCACCTGTAGGGGTTACTGGAAGCACCAGTGTAGAGTGGGAACAGCCTCAAAGCTACCAGGACTGGATCTCGGCTACAAGTCCTCCCCGCCTTCCCGAGGATCTCGTGCCTCTAACACAGCGTGAGGCCGGCTTGCCCTGTCTCTGCCCTCCGGCTCCGGCTCCGTCCCAGCCTGCGTGCTGCCTTACCGCTGACCACCACTCCACCTGGCCTGCCTCTCCGTGGCCCAAGGAGATGCTCTTTTTTGTGCCCCATCCCTTAATTCCCTAAATGGCCCTCTGTGCGCAGACACCATAGCACTTGTCGCGCTGCGTGATGACGACTCCTGATCTTTCCTGCTCCCCCACCAGACTGTGTTTCTTGTTTGGCACCAATTATAGCGTAGTGTTTGGGGTGTCCCCGGGACCTAGTGGGGGCCGGGCCTGGCAGCATCAGGACCTTTCGCACCATGGGCCCCACTTCAGGCCAGGCAGGTTACCTGACCAGGAACAGAAACGTGCACAGGCTGAAGCTTCAGCCCAAGGACCAGGCGTGTAGGGGATTAAGAGCGAGGCTGTCCCCAGATCTCAGGAAGGGGGCCAGCATGGAGCAGAGGGTGACCTGCAGACCCCAGCCACGTCCTGAGTCAGACCAGGCCACGAGGCTAATTCTGTCGTCAGTATAGCTCAGACCACATTTAGGACGTGTTCACCTGGCACCAAAACAGGCTGGGTGCCCACCTCTCAGAATTCAGGTGTTTGCAGACAGGACGCAGAAAATCAGGCTGTCCCCAACGCTCGCGAACAGGATGGTGGCACGCGGGAGAAGCTGAGGGCGCTGGGCAAACCCCGGCCTGGGCTTGCCGAGGACGCCTGTTCTTAGCTGCGGGTCACCACTAGCCCTGCAGATCTACCGTGGACCTTTCTCCTCATGCCTGTGTTCCTGAGCCGCTGGGTCAGCTTTCTTGGCATCTCTGTCAGCGACATCCGTGGAGTCACCCAAGTCAGAAACCAGGGTCTTCTTGGTTTTTCATATTGTCCTTCCCCCCTCATTCCTGGACATTCACCATGTCCAGCCCACTTTTCGACCTGACTGCTAATCCTTGGGAAAGCCTGCTTGGGAGGTGGCCCGTGGCCGGTGTCTGGGAGCTTTGGGGGCTCCCCAGCATCCCCAGGACTGACGACAGAGGCTTACTGTGCCCACACTGGGTGCACACGGCACGGTTCAGGCTGAACACCTGCTCGCCTCCCGGGAGGCTGGAATTCGGGTACGTGGCAGGCAGAGGGTGCCTGCGGGAGCGGCCCCCCGTGAAGTCCCCCGGCGCTGAGTGTCTGATGAGTGTCCCTGGTACAGATTTCACACACGCTGTCACAACCCGTTGCTGGAGGAATTCGGGGTGTTCCAGGACTCCTGGAAGCTTGCGCCTGGTTCCCCTCGGATGTCACCCCGTGCTTCTTCTCCCCTGGCTGACTGCTCTGCGTCTTTGTGCCATAACAAACCACAGCCACAGTCCTGGCAGTCCTCCTAGCGAGCCGTTGACCCCTTGGGAAAACCCCAGCACACCAACTCTGTCAAGACTAGATGTTCCCTCTTTTCTAGAAACCTTTATTTCACTGTATGTTCAAACTCACTTTCCTTCACACTTAACTGTATTTTATTGAGCACATACAGATAGGTGAGTTTCTGTCTGAGTTTAAAGAGGCAGCCTATTCAACACTTTACTGGGTGGTTGGAGATGTGGGTCTAGGACTCAGGAAAAAGGCTTTGAAGGTGGCCATTTGTGGGTTCTTAGCCTGAAGTGCACAGACCCCCTGAAACCCGGACGGAACGTAGGAGTTGGCGTGTCTCTTCTCAGAAGGAATCCCACAGCTTCCCTGCAGGCCATGGCCTCCCCAGAACCCGAGAACCACAGACCGGTTGGCACTGCCCAGGCCGAACATGTTGAGCCAAATGAGAGGGTTCTGTGGCGCAGGCAGCAAACCCATCCGGGCCGCCAGCGCCCAGGAGCCCAGCGGCATCGTGAGTCTCGTGTTGAAATGGGAGCATCTCCCGAGACCAGGTGCCCGTAAGGTCGTGGTTCTGTTCACAGAATTGGAAACCAAGGAAGAAGGGAGCGTTCACATAGTTTCTCAGCCTTTAGGTTTTGGCAGAGATCAAGTGAAATGAGGATTCCATTCAGAAAAAAATAACTGCTTTCAAAAGGAAGCTGGAACCAAAAAACATATGATCATCTTTTGTTTGCTCTCAGGGCTGCCGTTCTGGTTTTTTACACGATCCCAAAATTCAGAGCCCTCTTTCCATTCACACAACTCAGGCTTTCAGTTTTGTCCAGAAGGACAATGGGTCGCAGCGGAGATGCTCGTGCTGCACTGTGTGCGTTGCTGTATTAAGTTCACACGTAACACGAACCTCTTAGCCGTTAGCTTAAAGTCCGCTCTCTGTAGCGCTTCGCATCTGTGAAAAGGCGGCGGGGTTAAGATGATTCCGATTTACCATCAAACCGTTCTAACCATAGCAGTTTAATTTGTCATTTTGTCAAACAAGAAACATTCTCAGTATTTTTGAGTACTCCTAACTGAAGTCACACAGCCAGCGCATTGAAGCGATCGTTTCACCGTAGCAGTTCTGTTTGCAGATCCTGAGACGCGCCCTCCTGGGTTTGTTGGCCAGGACGGTGACCCTTGAACACTACGCCTGACGCGTGGCGTCTCGTCTCAGGGGGCAGCCTGAGTCGTACCTCCCTGGGGCTCTGCCTTTGTTTCTTCTACCAAGTAGGGCAAAATCCTGCGAAGTCACTTTGTTCCCAGTATACATTCTGCACGGTCAGTATGAGAGGTTGGACTTCCCCGGGTGCCTTTAAAGTTAGCTCCCATCCCAGGATAGTACGGTCTCACAGTTTCACAGTATGGTCAGTGCAGTGGGAAGGGAGTGTTAAAACCTTAGACTTAAAACAATTTCTAGTCAGTCCCGTAAGATCTGCACCGTGTGTTCACCTCTCAGAGTGGCTGTCGCCGTGTGTCCAACCCCACCCCCAGCACAGCACCTGGGACAGAGTCTGCCCCTGGTAGGTGCATGCTGGGCAAAGTCCTACTCTAGGCCCATAGTTGCATTCTTATCCTGGAGCTGGTACCCTGTCTGTGCTGTATCAGAACGTGGTTAAAAAAAGGAAAGAAACAGTCATTGTCTCAGCGAAGATTTGGATTTAGCAAAAGGGAACAATCATTCATAGTGAACGTAATAGTCCACTGATTGTGATGGCCACGATGAGCTCGTTGCTCATGACCGTGATACTGGTAATGTAGTCCACTTATAAGGTGCTCTTCTCAAAGCTCTTACACTCCCCCCCACCAAACTGCGTGCACAGACGTGAGATCACACACCGTGAACAGAAAAGTTTTACTGGTCTTCTAACAAACGGAGTGGGAACTCAGAGTTGCATCTTGGTAATTCATTGAACTTTTGTCCCTTTTTTGTAAGTATTTGGAGGCATTTCTCTCACTTGGGCTCTTAATGCTTTTCCTGTATTGGAGAGGGTTTTGAGTTGTGTGCATGGCTGATTTCTCCCCGCCCTCACCTGCCCCTCAGGACTTGGGGTCTTCAGTGGACAGTGAATCACCCCCCCATTCACGTGTATGTTTTGGGGGTACCCTAGCCCTGTTGTTCCTTAAAGCTCTAAGTAAAAATGACTTTGTTCCATGGCGCTATGTTAAATTGGCTGGTTAATTCTGGTGTTATTTACCCTGTAATTCATTAGTTTCACCCCACCATTGGCAGCTGACAGGCTGTAATTTCACGCCTTGCAGTAAAAGATGTCTCATAATCTGCTTCATTTAGCAGCAAGAGAATTTAATGAAATTAACTGCAGTCCTAATTATGCCAGTGAATACTAAAGACTGCCATCAAGTTTTCTCAGAAAAAGGACGAGGTCCACCTCGTGAAGGATTTAGAATATAATTTCCTGGGAAAAGTTGCAAATGTCGTCCTTCTATTGGCCAACAAGGGCCAATTATGACCACACATATGACTATAATTAACTGGTTTTTTTTCTGAATGTCTCTCCAAGTATTCATCGTTTCCAATCAGATTTAAAAGTGATTCCTGCCCTGGAGTGGCGTCGATGATGTAAACAAGCTGACGTCACGTTTTGCATTAGCGGGCTTTCTTCCCCTGGCGTATGTCTGCATATACCGTCACCCGTGGGCGGCAGGTTTCCGGCGTGTGACGGTGGAAGTTTCCCTGAATACACCGCAACGAGGCCCTTCTTTGCCCCGTCTGTTCCAGGCTTGGGGGAAACCGACCGCTGAAACTTATTACCTGTCGGGCTTGGCTCTCCCGCCCGTACCTGGTCCCTCGCCCTACCCTCCTCCACGACACATGGTCTTTCCTGCCTCTGGTTCCAGCCCACTCCCTGCTCCTGGGGTGAGGGGAGATGTGTTCTTGGCACCCAGTGTACCCAGTCACCTGCTCACGTGCACCTTTCCTACTCTGCCTTCACTTCTCCCTTCGGTCCCCTTCAGTAGAGGACTCGGAGGAGAAGGGAAGACGAGCTTAAGGCTCTGAGAATACCCAGGCTTCCTGCCACCGCAGTCCTGGCCTTCAGGGGCCCCTGTCCCCACCCCTGGGCTGCTGCCATCGGCTGCACCTCGTCAGGACGCAGAGAACACGAGCATGACGGGAGTGAGTACCGTGACCACGGAGAAAGCACAGGTGGCTGCATGTGAGCCAAAGAAGCGGAGACTCAGCGGAGGAAGAGCCACCTCATCTCACCTGTACAGAAAGCAATTCGGTTATGGACGTGAGAAATTCTGTGTTTTCTTTAAGTACAATAGAAACATCAACAGCCACGAGTTATTCGCTGCTGCCTGTCTTGTAATCCCACTTACAAATGAGTGACATTTCTCACGTTCTAAAAGTAATCACCTGCCTGGGGGCGGTGACCTGCTTCCGTGGGCCCCCAGCACCTGTGCGTCGTGGGCTCCGTGCACAGCTCCCCACGTCACACATCAGCACGCTGGCAGGGGAGTCATTCCAGGCAGCTTTCATCCCAGACACTGCATTTGAAAAATGATGGTGAGGTTTTCCTCTACTGGAGGCTGCTGGCGGGGAGGGCTTTGCAAAGAAGCACTTCGGGGCAACTCGGGATAGCTGCCGTGTATTCGTGACACCGTGGCTGAGTCTGCCTGTCCCTGGCCACCCTCTTCTTCTCGCTTTCCCTGCACAGTGGGCCCCACACCATCCTGCACGGTTCAGATTCTGATATACTGCAGAGTCGGGCCTGCCCCAGCCACTCCTGTCCATCCCATTCCTGAGGATATGTGGCCTTGCAGGTCTGCGTCCACGTGGGGGCCCGTGGTCTGCTGTGGGCAGGGGGTGACCGACCGCGTTTAGCGGCTCCCTGGCGGTGCTGGGCCCTGACCCAGAGTCTTCTGCCTCACACAGCCTCCATCACTGGGCACTGTGTCCCTCTTCTCCCCGACACAGCCGACCACGGGGCTCCCGGGCAGCATTGGCTGGATCGGCCCTGATTCTTCTCCGTGTGTGGGGCTCTGAACCCGGGTGGTCCACGTCCATGCCGGTGCCAGGAGCCACCTGGGAGGCCGCCCCGGGAAGTGCGAGTGCAGGAGCACGTGACCAGGGGAAGGAGGGGATGGGAGGCGCTTCCCGAGTGCTCCATAAAAATAATGGTGCTGAGATGCAAGCCCCGTCCCGGCGGCCTCCTGGTGGGACGAGGAAGAAGCCGCGTGTTTGGAGGTGCACCCAGCGCAGCCCGCCTGCAGTACGCCAGACGCAGTTTTGGCGACAAGCAGTAAGGAAACCTGGAGTATTTCTCTCCCGGGCCCTCCCAGCTTATTAAAAGAACTTATAGACATGAAAATACATTAAAGGGGCAAAGCGGAGAGGGCGAGAGAGATTAACAGCCTTCGCTGAATAGAGCCCATTGATGAGACAGGCCTGTGGGCTGCCGCCGGCTCTGAGACAAGGTGCTAGGAACTGAAAAAGGAGGTCAGGCCTGTCCAGAATTTCCAGGGGAAATGGAAATTTGTATTTAAAAATGTTACCTGCCCGCGGGCTCCTTCCTTCCCTCCTGCTGAGCTGGACCCCTGGTCAGGAAGAGGAGCGCCCCTGCGGCCCATTCCCTGGCGTTCGCCTCCGAACCCAGAGATCCGCTCAAAAGGCCACTGAGCCGGCAGGAGCCGGGGCAGGGGGTGCACGTCGTGGCCACTGTGTCGTGTCTGGGGGCCGCTGCGTCCTGCCGTGCTGCGGCAGGGGAGGGGGGCCCAGCACAGCGAGGGACCCCCCCCCCCGACATTGGCCGGGCGCCTCTAGAGGTGCTGGTAGGCAGTGGGGCGCTGGCGGGGCTGCGGGGTGCGGCCGTGGGCAAGCAAAAGTTAGCCGTCAGTCAAGTTTTATCTCTTAATGAGTAGAGACTGCTGAAGTAAGGGTTAGGTAATTGAGTTTATAATTAATTAGCCATAACCCTCATCAGATAAAGCAGTTGTGAGGAATTTTTTTTTTTTATCTCCTTTCTCTCCCCAGGGCCTGCCCTTCTTTGTCCTTGCGCTGACAGCCTGCACTTATCTCGGGCCGCGGCCGCCCGCACCGCCCGCCCTCCCCCGGCCAGGGCCGCGGGTGGCCAGCGGGCCGCATTGTGCTGGCGGGGCGGCAATCAGCCCAGCTGTCCCGGCCGTGATGAATTAGCGGGGGGAGGCGACAGAGGTGCACGCCAGATCGGCCGATAGCTCGCAGGCGGCCGCCGTCGGGCCCACTTGGGCGCATCTCTGATAGACCTTTGACACCTCCCAACAAAGAGGTTCAACAAGGTAGAGCTGGAAGAATGGAGCGCTCGCCAGAAAGTTGGGCAACTTACAAAAGCCCCCTTAATTTCTATAGCCCGGCAATTCACTCCACAAAGGAAGGAAATCAATGAGAATTTGCCCTCTTTCTTTGAGGAGCCCCTTTTTTTTTTAATCGCATTTATTGGAGCTTTGCGCGTTTGGGGTACGAGCAGCAGTAAACACGGAAGGCATTGAAATCAGAGACTGTGTAAGGGGACCCGTCTTCCCTGCGCTTTGCAGACTGCGCGGGGAAGGATACCTCTGCCTTCTCTGTTTGAAGGTTAGAAATCTTGTGTTTGGACAAGTGAAGTGAGGAATTTTTCGCGGAACAAGCCTGTCACCCTCTTAGTGCTGATGATACTGAGTGGGAAAAACTTGGGGCTTACAATAACAACTTCCTTGTGATTTTAGTTGTTTTTTCTGATTAATCCCCAGGCAGGTACAGATAAGTCCCCTGACACGCCGGGCAGGTGAGAAGGTGTGACCCTTCTTTCCATGGGCACTTGCTGTCCCTTGTAGGCAGTGCTGGCAACGGCCTTGTTTTGCCCTTTTAGCAGAACCAGGTATCTCTTCTCGAGACCCTGTGGCAATTATTTGGGAACTGAGAAGCCAGAATGTTTTACCAGACAATATGACTGAGTAATGATTTTGAATGTTAATGAAAATTTAATCAGACTGAATATATTATTCAACCTCATTTAGGGAGTAAAGTGTGATAAGTGCATTTACAAGTGCTGAAATTTATAGAACAAACGAGTTCACTTTTGTGGGGAGGAAGACGAAAAACCCACAGACTAACGCACGGTTAATTCAATGGGGAGAGGACGGTAGGTGGTTCGTGTTGGGTTTGGTTAGAAATACACACTCCTCAGAATTCGTTTGGGAAAGACTGTTCTCAGCAAACACGTCCTGGTAAATGCAGACTCTCTTCATCAGCTCCCAGTATAGACATGCTGGACGCTATCATTGAGCCACCGTTGCTGACTCCAGTTTGCAAGTGAAGCAGCTACAGTGCATCGGCCAGTTCTGGGCGTTCTGTGGAAGAAGCAAAAGGAGTTAGATGCGTGGGCTCGTGGAATGATCCACACCAAGATGAGGAATCCAGGTTATTTAGCTGGAGAAAGTGGCACTGCCCTATTGAGCAGAGTTCTTGGGGCCCCCTCCAGGACACCCAGTGTGAAAACCAGTGATCAAGCCCTGCCCGCTCCTGTCCCAGCTGGGACAGTGCAGACCCAGTTGCTTGTTCCGGTCCAACAGATGGAGAGCACTGCGTACAGGAGCCCATCCATGGTCCTTCTCGTGGCCCCGTGCAGACCCCACGGTACAAAGCAGAGAGCTCTTGCCCATCCTGCCCCGCTCTCATCCCCCTGTGGTACGTGACGTCTGTTCTCAGTGGGGTCAGCTGGGCCACCCTGGATGTCACCTCCCAGCTGACTGCTCAGCTCTTCCTCACAGAGACGGGCCAACCAGCTCCTTATTCTGCCTTCACCTGCTGTAGTCAGTGCGAGGTGACCAGCCGCTTGGGGTGCAGCAAGGCCCAGAGACTGGCGGGAACAAGGGCTTTGAACCCGCCAGCCTGGTGCCCAGTTCTGCCACTTCCACATGTTAGCCATGATTTAGGGAAGTCCCATCCCCTGTCCAAGCTTCACCTGCATCCTCCGTGGACCCGGGGAATGATGGGCAGTCTCATGGTAGGGTCTCAAAAATGGCTGGTTTCACCCCTGCTTTTCTTTCCTATCATTTTTCCCCCTTTCTTTCCCATCTACAAGTTAATTGTACAAATGACAAGAAACAATTCTTTAGACATCCTTATTTTTGGAGCCAGTATTCTGTGCAGCCTTCCCAAGAGTGTAGGTCACTTCCAAAGCTGAAGCCCCGGTGGTCAGCTCTCCCCTTGGGATCTTGCTCAGTGGATCGGGTGGCTCAGAGGAGGTCCTGCCTTTCAGTCTTGCTTTCTGTGGTCGTCACTTCCAAAATCCCAACCTTCCTTATTTTAAACGAGGGTGACTAATGGACAGTTTCCAACCATGTGAAGGTAAAGCAGAGAAGGTTAGGAAGAAAAGATGAAGGTGGTCCTTTGTGATGTTCTGAGGCCGGCCATGTGGAAAGTTGACGTTGCTTAATGCTCCTGCTGCTGTTCGTGGGGCGGTACAGGGGAGGGGCAGTGGGAGGTATGGCCAGCTCCGGGATGGGATGTGAAAGTCTACCTGCAAAACAGTGGCTTGGATGTGTCAAGGAATTAATGGTAGTGTGGTAGCATTTCAAATTCAATCATTAATATGTTTGACTCAAAAGTAGATGTCACCTGGAATTCTAAGTTCTCTTTGTTACTCTTTCTTTAAATAGTGCCAATATTTTTTAGACATAGTTATTAAATCAGTTACAGATTTATCACTTTTCGAACCTAATTCTAGGCTTATTTTATCTTAGATATATTTTTGAAGCCTTAAAGTTGAGTTATACTAAATTAAAAATAGAGTGATTCCAGATTTAGATATAAATGGAGTCTCAGTCTTCTTTTCCTTTAGATTCATTGCCCTGAACTTTGGGTTTCTGTATTGTGAGTACATGTCTACTCGTACCCATTCTCTTGCCTCCATGACTCTGGGGCCACCGGGAGGCTGAGCCTCCTCTCTCAGTTCAGGTCTGAGGATGTCCAGTTGAGCTGGAGATGTGGGGTTGTAAATGGACAATCGGGCATCTGGGTGGGGAGGAGACTTCCTTGACTATCACACTGTAGAGACACAGGGGTCTTTACCTTTTGGGGGTCTTGATGACTAGAGGCTGCTGCATTTCCAGCAAGTCATCTTTGTCTCAGAAGTAACAAAGGCATTGAAATTTTTTGTCATAATTTAGCATTCCTAAGGCTGTAGCTCCTTCTCTTAGGTTTGTTGGGATCCCCATTGGCTCCCCCCAGAATTTATCTGGGTTGTGTGTATAAGAGATGCAGCTTACCTGGTGTCATCAAGGAAGGCGTTTATTGGCTCAGTGAAGTGGAAGGGCGACCCCAAATAATGGCAGCAGGAGGCACCTCTTGGCTCTGATCTTTTTGGGTTTGGGCCCTGCACATTCTCTGTGTGTGAAACCCGGGCACCCGTGGTTCTATACCCTTTCCACATCTAAGCCAGCAGTAAACCCAAACAGAAATCCCAGAAATGACTCTAGTTGTGAGTAGCCTCACGTGGACTACCTTGCAGTCTAATGCTGACCCAGTCCCTGTGACTTTGGGGATGAAATGTGCAGTGGCAAGGCGATGACCTTGATGTGAGGCCTCGTGTTGGCCCAGAGTACACAGGCCAAGATGGGAAAGGGTTAACTTCCCATGCAAAGTCGGATACTATAGCCATGTGAATTTGGGGTAGGGTGCAGGACAGCCACCAAAAATTGTCCCCGGCCCAGAGTTACCATTAAAACGTCATGACATCAGGTAGTGCTGCCTGCTGGAGCCTGAATCCTGAAGACCATTTGCTAAGGGTCGGCTCACGCCGTGAGCTCTGGCATCTGAGAATCCACTCGGTTTCTGCAGTCCGGTTGGGTGTCATCAGTGTGAGAGCAGTGCCTGAAAGGGCATGGCTGTAGGTGAGCAGAGAGATACACAAGCTCAGTTGTACCTTATTTAATGGGCCCAGATTTATGTGGGAGCCAGGCATTCCTGGTGGCATGCCCTCGTTGGGAGCCCCCTAGATTCTGACTCAGCAGTCAGTAGCTCACTGGAGAGGCAGTACATTCCCGGGATGCTGCTCTTTGGAGCCCTCCTGAGCATCGCAAGGAGACCTCAAGACACGTTGTCCTTCCCCCACCTGTCCCCCACCCTCCTAGGCTGCCCAGAGCACATCCATTGAGGAGCACGCACCCTTTCTGCAGACCTTTCTTTTAAAATAGAAATGAGCAGATACACACAGAAACTTGAGTGTGTTATCATCACATACAGAGCTTGTGCTTCTCCACGCAGGTGCCACGCACGAAAGATGCAGAAGAGCACCATGTCGGTTTGCTTCAGATAGTAGCAAACGCAAGGTCAATTAGTGATAAGGGAAGACAAATAGACAAGCATTTTCTGTGTATGTCTGTAGCTGATTTCCAGGAATTCAGCACAGAAGTCATTTGGGAATCAACTGAGTATAAAGACAGGTTTTCCAGTTAAAAGCACTGAAAAACCCAGAAGTCTGCTGAAGTTCCTCCTGAAATACGCCTTTTGATCTGTTCCGCTGTGCATGTTTTTTGTTAGACCGTTTGAATGCATTAGATGAGTGTAGCTGCGGTCGCCACTGCTGCCTGGGTGATCTCAGGGAATTTTCACTGACAAGGCACCGTGGCTGTCCAGGCATTTACTTCAGCTTTGCCATTTGGGGCAAGTGTGTCTCCTAATTGTTAGACCTTTAACTTTGTATAAATTAAACGGAATATAACTCAGGCTCTATAGCGATCTTTAACAAATTCTGTCGTCAACATGACTACAGAAAGGAAACTTAGCAGGGCAAAAAAGATTATAATTAATTTACTCTTTCTTCATTGGCTCCGACGCACATTATCGAGTGTTTTGGTAGCAGTTCAAAAATGGGAAGACACTGCTATAGAATATGAACATAACATTTTTGGGGAAACCTATTTATCTAACTTTATAGCTGCAAAGGTCTAGATGGCTTTTCACCAACAAAAAGCATTTTTCCTTATAAAAGAAAAGGTTTCTTATTTCTTTTCAAAAGACATCAAGCCCTCAAATTGGTAGATTGACACTCAGAGTATATCTATCTACTTGATTTTATTTAAGATAGAGTGATTTAGGAGAAATTGTGTTAAAACTATACAAAATTTAGAAAGCAGACCCTTTAAAGAGTTCTTAAGACTCCTACCCCAGAGATGCTACAAAGTAATGAATAGGAATTATTTCACAATGAATTATATTTTGTGTTCACAATTATATGTGCTCATTACGTGATGTGTACTTCCCCTTTGTCAAACATTATAATGTATCCATCTACCATGAAAGGTCCATATAACATGAAAGGTGGTTTCCTTCCATGCCTATGAAATTGATGAGCTGATGAGCCGGGAGAGCCTTACTCATATTTTAATGCCAACAGTAACAGTCCTCACACCCAGAGAACAGGGGCATCAAAGTTGGTGGTAGCAAAGGAATATTTGCTGCTGTAATTGACAAATAATACCCCTCATAAATACTGCCAGTCTTTTCAATTAGTTTTCATCTAAAATTCGGGCTACAAAATGATGGCCTGTCAACTGACAATGAATGGCAAAAATTAATAAATTGTCTTCTAAATAGAATGGACACTTAAGAAAAATTGGGCAGCCAATTTAGCACAGCATGAAGCGAGGGGAACCTTTTGTACTGATGCCGGGCACTAATGTCGTCTCTGTCTTTATTAATGGTGCTCGGCGGCTGCTGACAGTTTTGTTGCTACTGGCAACTTTCTTCATTAAAATTAAAGCCAGCATCAAATTCCATTAGCCGTACTCTGGGCACCTTGCATTTTCTTATACATATTGTTTCTTTTATTAACTCCCTGTCCACCCATGAGAAGTTTTAAAAGAAGTTAAATGGGAGGAATTATTTGCCAAGGCCAGGGAACCATTCTGTGTTCCCAGGGAAGAATGGCGGTTACCTTTCCTATTAGAGCCTGCATCCTGAAATCTATAAACGCCTTCTTTTTTGATTCCCCCTCTTTTAAAATGGGAGCACATGACCTCTAAATACAGACTTCTTGGGGTCTGCCAAGCTTTCAGATAGGAACAGCCTAGTCTAGTTTCTGATTTTTTTTTTTTGGAGGTTTGTTTTTTTTTTTTTTTTTTTTTTTTTTTTAAGTTCTGGCTTCCCATTTCCACTATATTTCCATAGCTGACTGTACCTTGACACAATAGTAGGTTGATGCTTGGAGAGACTTGCATTTGTCACAAATGCCTTAGAGTTATTTTCCCCAAAGGCATTACTTTTATCTGTAGAACAAATTTCAACCTTTGAAGGAAAAAAAAACCAAGCTTTGCTGAACAAGTTCTCAACTATTGTCTGAAAAACTGTTGCCTGCCCTTCACAGCACTGCAAGCAGTTCAAAAGCCTGGAATGCCTCCGCCCCGGAGCGCTGCCTCTTTGGGCAGCAAGAAGTCACAAACAGCTGAGGTTCTAGGACAGCGCGGGTCTGCCTGCGCACTGACGCCGTCCACCACCACCGAGCAGAGGTCGCGTGGCTGCTGTGGACGGCTTTCGGGAAGGCACTGGGCTGGGATCACCATCCACACAGGTCAACTTCCCCTCTCCAACCAGCGTCCTAATTGCTTTCTTAGGCCCTGAGTCACGCTAAGCTGAGGGGCTCAGCCTGCCTCTGCATTGTTTTTATTCTCCTCCTCCCCCTCCTCTCCACTTGTACCTTACACTGAAAGACACTCAGATACTCATTAAAACAATAGAGAGTTAAGTGCCAGGCAACAGAGGAAAAGGCATTATGCCAGAAAACCTGCACTCAGGAAGACAGCTCATCTCTGAGCATCCTGGCACTGGAGGCAAAAAGGAAGCCATAGCTCCCAGTTCTGCTGGAAGTCATTGCCTCCATAGAGCTTTTTGCATTCCCATAACCGCGTCTTAACTGACTGGAATCCATGGGTTTCTACCTCAAGGAGAAATATATAAGAGTAGCATTTTCTGATTGCACAGGTGTCCAGTCGCTACTGTCTCCTTGTACCTTCTCCTCTCCCATCATAGATAGATATTCGCAATATCTAGGGTAGTGTCAAATAAACAAGAATCCCAACAGGCGAAGTATCCTATCTGTCTTATTCTCGATTTTGGATATTCTTTTTTAACATAAGAAGTGACTGAGTCTCCAGACAGTTTAAAATTAAAGGCTGGTTGCGTTTTTGCTTTGCAGAGAGGTGGTAGTTATTGCAGTCTGTTTTTTTTTCTAGTAAATATTTCCGACATTTTAATAGTGAAGCGAATCAATCAGATAATTGCAGGAAGGCTCTAGTCTCCTTTTTGAATAATCTTAAAAATTAAATGAAGAGCAACATGTCAGATAGTGTTCAATTATTGCATTTTAAAAAAAAACAAGTATTCACTAAAGATTTATTATTTGCTAAAATGTAGATGTGCGATTATTTAATATTGTTGATAGGCCTATGAAACGAGCAGTACCAAATCTCTGTACATGCATACAGCCATCTGCAACTCCAGGGGCTGTTCTCCCACTGTAGACCCCCCTCCCCAATATCTGAACCCCGCAAGGAAACAATTTTTACTTGATGACTGAACCCACTAATATGTTACAGTAAATGGGGCATGAAATACAACACTTTATATATAGTATATACTAAGTGATTCTTATATTGAAACAACAAGGCCATTTTTAACTTGCTGACACAATGTTTGCCGTGTTATCATCATTAAATTGTCCTGATTAACAATCAACTTCTATAGTGGGACCAGTAGAGTAATTTTTTTTAATGTGATGAATCAGATTTGTTGAACACAACTTCATCCTCTTTTATATTTTAAATTTTGATGTTTGAGGACTTGGGAGTGAAATAAGGTATCGCTTGTTTTATGTGGTCATTTCCGTAGTTGCATTTTTGACCACTGCTGAGAAATTTTATCCAGAATTTTTATATTGATAAGCTGTCCTAGGCATCATTTGGTTTTACTCCGTAATTTGGGAATGTGTTCCTTGTTGATGGCAACAACAGTTCCATCTTTCTCAGGGCCTCTAAGTTGGAACAGAGAAGATAATCATAGAGGATGTTTAGTAGAAAAGAAGCACATCCAGGCTGTCTCAATACAGCATCACCTCTGTCACCCACATACACTGCATATCATCAGCCTGGTGGCCTCTGCCTGTGACTCGGGGTGTGCGTGCTGACAGCTGTCTTCCCTCCCCTTGGTTCCAGGTATATGCAGACACCCCAGCTTGTTGTTGTCTGTGAAAAGACCGACTGGTGTCCCTTTGGGCATCTGGCGGACTGGTAGGAACACCGATTCTTACTCACCAAGGGAAGGATTCTAGGGATGACCCTTTACCTTCTTTATGTATATCTGTATTCATAAGCTTGTGTATCCATATCCATTTTATCACAGTTTCCAGCAACCTGACATTTCCTCAAGTGAAAATGGTGGGAAAGACATTGGAATCTGTAGAAAAGCTCTACCTGACATCTTTGCTGTAACAAAACTTGAAATGGTCCTTTTGCAGTGAAGAGGACTATTTTGAACCCTGCCGCAACTTAGCCCTTCAGACAAAAGACCAAGAGCATGGGTGTCCCCTTCAGCTCGGACTACAGGGCACCTGGGTGGCTCAGTCAGTTAAGCGTCCGACTCTTGATTTTGGCTCAGGTCGTGATCTCAGGGTCCTGGGATCGAGCCCCGCGTTGGGCTCTGCTCTCAGCAGGGAGTCTGCTTGAGTCCTCTGTCCCTCTTCCTCTGACCCTCCCTACCACTTGCACACTCTATCTCCGAAAAAAATAAAATCTTTTAAAAAAGAATATTAAAGAAACGAACACTGTAGCATCTTTAGACCACCATGGACCCTGCCGTCCTGGGTGTTCAGTGATAGCTCCACGCACACAAGCCCCAGAACAGGTTGCTGATTAGATCTGCTTTGTTTTTCCAGAAGCACAATCTCATTTTTTTTTTTTTATTTCTCATAAGTTTGTGATGCTATTCAGTTTCCAAGAAATTAAGCAGCAGTAGCAGTGGTGGTCATCATTGGGTCAGTAGCAGCAGAAAGAAGGATTTGTGCTGCTCAGATGCCTGTGGGATGTTTCTGCAGGTCAGGGGCCGCTGTGGAACTCATTCTCTGTGCTGGCTCTCATGGATAGTAGAGGCTAGCTGGCGGGCTGTGTTGAGAAAGCTTCTGAGGCTCTTCAGGGCAAGTGCTGCCTGCTGTCTGTTCAGGGGAGGGAAGTAGGAGCCCATTTGCCAAGTAGATGCCATGCCTCTTTAAGTGGTGGCCTCAAATTGAAACTTGGCTGTTTGCACCAACCTTTTTCTTGTCCTAGCCAAGGAGAGAGTGAGTAATCGTTCGCTCTTTGGATTTCTCTAGTAGAAACTCTATTCCAGGCTTGAACTGCCTTCCTCTGCCCACACCGTCATTTCCATGATAGACAGGTGAATCCTGAAGTCCAGGTCCCACATAGCGTTTCTCTGTATATGGCCCCCCATATCCAGAGTAGCGGTTTGTATTTCCAGTATGTGCAATAAGACTGTGTTGATTTGGTCTCTGCTGAGATCTCTGTATGAGCATGCTATTTCAAATCAATTTTTCCATGTAGCACGAGGCGTATGCGTGTGGTTCCAACAACAGGACCAGAGCTCTTCAGATGACACGGATTCAGACTTGGGTTTTACTCCTCACTGGTCTTGCTGCCCTGCTCACTTACTTGCTCTCCATGGAAGCTTTTATCATCCGTGGCAGTGGTTAGAACCGTTCAGCTGTTTTGTTCATTCACTCAATAGGCATTTTTGGATCATTTGTTCTTTGCCAGGTTATAGGAAACAGAAATGGGCACGATAAGGACGGTCTCTGCCATTGTTCAGCCAGTGAAGCAGAATCTGGTACGGGGCAGAAGCTGGCATCGCCAGCACGACATCGTCAGGCAGAAACAGGATGGGAACCCCCGGTCCAGTTTCAACTCTTAATTTTCTTTTGGTGGCCACATTAGAAGGGGGGGGGAGTGAAATTAATTTTAATTTGTTATTTCAGCAAGTGTACCTAAAATGTATTCATTTCAACATGTAATCAACATAACAAGTTATCTTCTTCTCTTCCTAAGCTTTCGGAAGTGTTTACACTTAGAGTGGCACATTTCAGAACTGACCCTGGGTGGACTCTGCACTTATCACGTGGGGCGCATGGGGGCACCCCCCCCAGAGCAAGGGGGCACGGAAGTGCACGGGGCGGCACCAGCTGAGGGAGGGGGTGGGGAGATACCGCAAGGTGGGTGCTCTGGGCTGGGGGCACTCAGGCACGTGGGGGAGCCCGCGGGTGAGGAGCTCCGATCTCAAGATTTCAGCTGCTTGACATTGCTCTACCTGTGGGACACAAGCTAGTGCTGTCCTCAGGGTGGTGGGATTTTCTAGGGCAAGAGTGGAACTGGTAGAGAAACGAGCTCCAAGTGTGGCAGCCCTAAAGAGTCAAGCAGGTGAGCAAGGGTCAGAAACGCAGGAAAGAAACTTGGAGCGAGAACAGGTGCATTCCCAAGGAGAACATATTTCCAGGTGTTGGTGCGGGGAGGAAAGACAGGTCTCCCATGCAGAAGACTTCCAAACAGCTTCTGTAGACATGAAATCTTCTCCGTAGCTTACCAAGCTTTGCACTCTCACTCGATCCAGCTTCAGCGCTCAAGCCTGGCGCTCGGAGGCACTTTAATGAACAGTTGCCGGGACCCGTGCGGTGTCTGCAGTGACGATGGCCTCAGGGATCATTTACCCGAACAAAGAAGCAGCCGCAGGTTTCTTATTGTTGCTTGTACAGGAGTTCCTCTCTAACGCGTCCCTGTGTCACCGTGCAAGTGCACGGACCCAGTTTTGTGCAGTGCCCGCCCTGACAGGAAGGGATGGGGTGTCGCCGTCCCTGGCCTCACTCTGACCGCCTGGACGCGCTGGCTTCCTGGGCAGGCGGATTGGGGTCAGGTTCATTTCGTGTCGCTAAAGGAGGACCCTCCGGGCTGCACGGAGCCCTTTGCAGACGGGGGCGTGCAGGCCCATAGGGCTGGCCGGGGTGGGACGAGAGGCCGCCGCCGAGCAGGAGCCCCGTGGAGCCCCACACCCCGGTGCATGCCGGGGCCCGCCCGCAGGGGTGTCACCCACAGCCGTTAAGTACAGATGTTGTCACCCCTGCTGCTGAAGGGAAGGGGCAGGAAGAAAGGCAAGAAAAACGAGGTGATCAAGAGATAATATTAACTGGAAGAATCAAGAAGGGATCTGTCAGTCCGGGTGGGAAAACATTTTTTTCTTAGTGACCTCTGCTTGTCTTTGGCGGAGGGAGGTGTTTTTCCGTAAGTGGCCCAACATGGAGCGGCTTTGGTGGGTTTTTTCCACGCGTGTTTAGAATCCTTTCAGTTCCCGTTGGGACTTAATAATGCCAGCCAGACCCACCGTAAAGCGTCAGTCTCCGCGGCCTTCCTCACTGCCAACATGGTGCCGGAAGGGGAGAAACCCAACAAACTTTTCTCCCTTCGCCATCATTGTTCTTGGGCTTGTTACTCAGTGGACACGGTATTAAATCGGCTTCTGTGTCCATCATTATTAAAATGTGAAGTGTGTCGGTCACAAAGCATACATTTCGGGGCAGTTAGCTGAATAATTCCTGTCTTTATTATCCCAAATTACTGCTGAGCTCTGGAGAGGGGACCGGTTTAGCCAATTATTGCCATTTGAGCTGGATTTGTGGGTGATTAGCTCCTGGTCGAATCCAGTCCCGGCCGGTGCTTTGAAGCCCGCGCCGTGTGATTTTCTCAGCAGTGAGGTAGGAATAGACGCGGCTAATGACAGCAAGGTCGCGCGGGTGAGCTGACCTGTGTGTGGCGCGGGTTTGGGTTTCGCAAATAGGGCATCCACAATAACAAGTGTGGCACTAACCCTGCCGTGCATAATCGGGGCTTTCTAGGATTGTCGGAGATGCTGACAGCTCAATTAAAGTGTAACCCTTTGTACCCTACAGCCTGGCAGAATAACAGAAATATTACTAACCAGCGAGGGGAGGGGGCCACGAGGGAGCTGGTTAAAGATCCAGGATCGGCTCCTCGGCCCCCTCCCCCACTCCCTCCCGGCACAGAACAAGCTGGGAGAAAAAGCCTCCATTTGTGGTATAATAGATCCTCTGGAGGAGGGAGAGGGAGACAAATATTACTTTAAAAAAAAAAAAAAGAATTCAGTTAAGGGGGAGGGGGGCTCCCTGTTGTTTCTATGGAAACACTTTAAACTGGGAAGAAAGTTAAGATGGTATAATTGCGGCCAAGCTCACATGTGCTGAGCTCAAATTGGTCCGGTTCCTTCCGCCAAAGCTTACATTCAAGCGTCACGTTGGTGAATTTGCCGCAAGTTTTCCATTTGTGGAGGATCTGGGGAAACCAGTTAATTGGGATTATTTTCTTGCACACAGTGAATGATTATGTTATTGATCTCCTGCTTTCACTTAAGAGCGTTTTCTACACCTTGAATGACACGCCGTTCTGACCCACAGTCTTATCATTTTTGTCACACTTGGTGTTTTTTTTCTCTGAAACCCTGTAACATGGGGCTCACTCACCCAGATTTGACTCGATGGCATTTTCACTGAGTGGGAATATTACCCCTCCCCCGTGTTTTAATGTTCGGTTCTAGGTGTGTGATGGATCGCTTGCAGATTAGGAGACACTTTAGATTTTTGGAGACATTTTAGAATGAGGAATGGCTCTAAATTAAGGTAATTATTGTCGGGACTAACCATGCACCGGGTACTGATAAGGAAATCTGGGAGCCCAAGCCAGCCCGGACAGCCCAGCCCCCCACAGAATTCCCGGTCACGGAGGGAGATGACCCGTGCGTCCACTCACGGACTGGGCATTCGAGGTGCCTCATGGACACTCGGGGAAGGACATCCAGTTGGGACTGAGAAGCAAGAGTCCCATGAGTGGGAGGGACAGGTGTGACCAGGGACCTGCGCGGCACTGCGCCTTCTGCCGTGGGGGTGTGCTCACAGGGAGGAGCGCTTCTCTGTCCGGCCGCAGCTCCCGGCCCAGGCGCACTCTCCCACTCCCCCAGATTCATCTTCTGGGGCCGCCAACACGGGGTGCCACGGACCGGGTGCCTCAGACGACAAACGTATTTACTCACAGTTCTGGAGACCAGCATCTGAGATCAGGGTGTCCTCAGGGTGGTTTTCTTCGGAGGTGTCTCCTTGGGGTGTGGATGGTGCCTTCTCTTTGTCTCCCCGTGGCCTCGTCTCTTTGTCTCCCCATGGCCTCGTCTCTTTGCTTGTGTCCTCATTCCCTCTTCTCACAAGAACACCCTGTCAGATTGGGTGAGGGCCCGTCTCACGGCCACTTACTTACTCTTTAAAGACCTGTCTGCAGATGCGGTCGTATTGTGAAGCATGGGGGGTTAGGACTCCCACATACAAGTTTCAGGAGGACATAATTCAGTTCCTGACAGCCAGTATCTAAAGGTCTGGATGTTGCTTGTTTCAGTAGAGGTTATGGAAGTCTGGAGCCCACGACCCTGCGGCTCAGGGCTGAAGGGTAGGGGTTGTTCACTAGGATGGCAGGGGGGAAGGGGAGGATGGGAGGAGGGCATTCAAGGGAGAAAGAATAGAATTTGCACTTTTAAATAAAATTGATAGCTGCTGGCTGCTTTTGGAAAGCTTCATATCCTGGAGCTGGGCTCCAGCCTGCTTTCAGTAAAGGGCCAGATAGCATGTACTTTGGGCTTTCTTGTAGCTACTGAGCTCAGCCAGTGCAGGGGGAAGGCAGCCGTGCTTATGAGCAAGAGTAGCTGTGTGCCAATTAGACTTTATTTACAACAGGAGGCAGAAGGTTAGATTTGGCCCCTAGGCCAGACTTGGCCGGCCCCCGTCCTGTGGGAACCAGCACCAATGGTCCATATTCAAGTGCACTGGACAGGAGATCCTGTGTAACAGCAGTGGAACGAGTGCTGAGGGTCAGATATCGTGTGTCAGCGATGGAGGGCCGTGGGGGCGAGGCCTGTGCGGACTTGACCCCCACAAGGGGTGTTGTGGTGTGCCACTTGCCACTCGTTAGAGTCCAGGCATGCTTTTGGGAAGTGTGCGTTTGTTATTTGCGAGGGAGAGCTTAGCCTAAGGGGAGAGCGGAACAAGACGGGTAAGTTTTCATTTTGGAAGAGCACGATATTGGGAAGGACAGCAGGAAGCTTGTGATGTGGGAAAAGACTGTCGCTGCTCCTGGTACCACCCCTTTGCGTTCCCCAATTTCTAATGATGAGATTCTGTCACCTTCCACCTACATAAACGTGCTTTTCTAGGTGCTTTTTTGTTTTGGGGTGTTTTTTTCTGTTTTGTTTTTGTCCATGAGCTCCACACCAACGTGGGGCTCGATCTCACGACCCCAAGATCAGTAGTTGCATGCTCTACCAACTGAGCCAGCCAGGCGCCCCTCTAGGTGGTTTGGTTTGTTCTGTTTTAAGTAAACCACAAGTTTAATACATGTCACAGGAAAAATCGTGATGAGAATGAAAGTAATAAACACAAAGGTGAAGACTGATTGGAGTTCATACTCTTTGGATCTCTGTTAAAGATGCCAGCATTTCTCTGCAACGTTTTCAAAATACATGGAAACCTTTAACTGCTATAATGAGAATTTATTCTAAACTGTGAAGATTGTGAATCAGGAAACACAGAGGAACTGTAACAGGTGTTTATTACAGAACCAAAGAAGTACTCAAATATCAATTTTTTTTTTTTTAACAAGTATAGACACACTGAACCTTTCTGAACTTGGTGGATGTGTTTAGCCCATGGAGAAACTTGTGTACTTGTGTTTTTAAGCTTGGTAACGAGGAAGCTGCCGGCACGGCCTGCAGTGAGTACAGCAGGGTAATTCAGTTTATGTCCCTGCAAGGTCGGGCGTGTGCTCCCCTTATGTTCAGTCCTGTGCGCGCACGGCCTCCAGCCGCTGTCCGAGCCCGTGAGACGTGCTCCCGGGAGAAGAGGGGGTCCGATCTTTGCATGGCGCAGCCTGCGGCCGGCTGATGTGCCCTTGCTGCGGAGGACCCTGGCCATTAAATGTCCCGTGTCTCGACGAACCCCGTGCTGGCAGACGCCAGCACCGCTCTGTCCCAAACTCAACACAAAGACTGATTTGCCTGGTTAAGACCCCCAGTCTCTAATGCAGTCAGTAAATCTTTGTTGGTAAATAATTGCTATCGAGCAGAGTTTTAATATAAATTTATGAGTGGTGTTTTACCACAGCTCGGGGCTGCAGCGAGCACTGAGTGATGAATTTCAGATAGACTTACATTCGTTACATTAACTCTGTGAGTTTTTTAAAGCTTGTACACTTAACATTGCTTTTGGCTTTCCGTGACCTCTTGGGACGAGGCAGAGAATACACACGACTAATAAAGAGATTGCAGCCAAAAGACAGTTCTACCCTTTGCTCCACCACAGGAAAAGTTCCTTGAGCAAAAAAGTGGGAAGTACCTGCTTGAAATCCTGGTCTTCTGGTTGAAGATCATTAAAATCGCCGTCCTTCTGATGCAGCAGTAAATTAACTAGGTGATAGCAGTTACATCAACATGGACCGTTTCCGAGTACGATCAGAGGAACATTGGAGAGGTCACAAAGCCCTTCTGTTTACTATGCAAGCAAGGTAAAGATATCAAAGCATAAAATCGGTCTGGAGGGCAAAATGATTCACGGGGAGGCGGCCTGGCGTTGGCGTTACAGGTATAGACCGCCGCTGCTGGCCCTTCCCGCCACACTGGTTACCTGTTGCCGGTAATTACCCCAAATCACAGTGGTTTAAAACCATAACCATTTTATTATTTCTCATGATTCTGAGGGGCAGGAATTTCAGCCAGGCATGATGGGAACATTGGTGCCCCACAGAGGCCTTCTAGGGCTGGGGCAGCCAGGATCCTTTCTTCACTCCCATCTTTGGTGCCTCGACAAACGTGGCTCAGATGCCTGGGCGTTGAGCCAGCAGCCCAGTGGCCATCCCGTAGCTGGCACCTGGGCTGTCCTCCATGTAGCCTGGGGGTCTCCCTCTTCACAGCCTCCCCAGCGGGAGAGTCGGAATTCTTACGAGGCCACTTAGGGCTCCCAAGGGCATAAAAACAGGAGCTGGCAGACGTTCTTAAGGCCTCAGCTGGAGTTGGCCCGGCATCATTTCTGCCACATTCTGTGGGTTAAATTGAGTCAGAAGGCTCCCGGCGACCACACAGGAGCAGATTTTTTTAAGGGTGATCTTTGGAGACTAGCTGCTTCAGTCTGCCCTCGCACACGCAAGATCTTTGGAGACAAGGTACTCCAGTCTACCCTCGTGCATGCACAGCACCCTCCCCCTGCCTCAGAATCTCAAAATCTCCTCCCGTGGTGGCATCCAGCTCAGGCTTGAGGCCCAGGATTGTCATCTGCGTCAGGTGCGTGTGGGTGAGGCTCCTTGGATCTGATCCTTGCCATCTGAAGACCAGGGGATTCCGGAAACGAGTCACCTGACCTGCACATATGCACACACACACACACACACACACACACACACACACGGGACAGAGCCCTGCAGCTGAAGAGGAGAGAGACGGGGCCTGTAACAGTTACTGGTTCGTAGCAGCTCCAAACCCAGCCCGGCACACATCGCTAATCACCCTGCTTAGGGAACGGGGCGGGGTGTGTTCTCTCTCTGGGGGCATCCTCCAGGGCCCCGGGCTCTGCTGCCTCCACCAGCCTTCCTTTTCCCTAAGAAATGGCCTGGTTTTGCAGCTGTGTGGCTCTCAGCCTGCTTCCCGCTGGTCTTAGTTTGAGGGTCAGAGGCCTTTTCATTTTAGACTTGCACTGAGCCTTTTAGTCCAACACGGTACAATTCCTTTAAAACCCTTGTGGGTGTCCTTTGTATCAAATTGTAATTTATTCCATTAGACAAAAGCCAAACCACAGATCCTTGTCTCTGGTCCACACATGCTCTCTAATTGGAAGGGTCTGTGAGGCCCTGCCTTAAATCTTTGAGTTCTCAAGACATGGGTCTGACTGCCGCAACCTTGCTGGGTCTTCATTCTGGGATCACATCTCCTGGCATACCCTGGATTAGATCTTAGTTCTGAGGCCAGTTCCAACCCTGAATTTTCTGCTGGCTGGAGAAGCTGGGAATGAGAAACGATTTTTCTTCCGTTGGTGTTTAAATTGGGAATATTTTCTCTAATGCTGCTGAAACTGAACACCCTTGATCCCCGCCTGCCCCCAAGCTCATCAGAGCCAGTAGCATGGTGAGCGTTCTGCTCGGAAATCTTCTCTCCAGGTCCCGGGCTCCCCAGGCCAGCTGGCTGTGCCTCACATTCCTGCAGACAACAGGTCGGCTGATGGCTCCGCTAGTGCCCGGCTGGGGAGCCCTTTGTCCAAACTCAGGTAGCATTTTCCTCCCGGTCCTTCCTGCCTGTCCTTCAACAGTTGTTCAGCTCCTGCAGCCTAGCCAGCCACCTGGTGCCAAGCCAGTGGCATGTGCTTGTGGATTTTAACATAGCAGGATAGGGTGCTAATTCTGTGTTTCTTATCTCTCATTGCTTGAGAATCTATCCCAAAACTTAGTGATTTCACAAAACAGTCATTATTTCTCGTAATTTGGTGGCTGAGGACCACAGACAGAGCATAGCATGGCTTGACTCTCAGACCTCCCCAAACCATAGACGCTGCCACAATCTCTTAACATTTAAACCCAGTGTAGACAGCATCCCTTCCACTGCTTCTGTGGGTTAAAGTGAGCCGCAGGCATCCCTGAGTCTGCGTGGGATGATCTCCAGGGACGTGAATACCTAGAAGCGGGGTGCACGGGGAGCCGTCCCCGGAGACCAGCTGCCGTGCTGGCTGTGCGGGGAAAGTTATGTAAACTCTGTGTGCTTCGGTGGCCCTGTCTGTAAAACGGGGATCATCATAGTAACTGCTTACATCGGGTTGTACGCTTTCTGTGGATTAATACTTGTAAGGCTCTTAGAACAGTGAGCCCAATATTGTTTTGAAATGGAAAATTTTTAAAATAGGTGCATAAGCTACATCTGTGCTAAATAAAACACTAACCACAGTGATGTCTACACTATGATAGCTGGTCAGTGAGAAGCGGTCTCAAGCAAGAGATTGTTTTCGCTTATACAGAAGTGGCATCTGAAAGATAGACCAAGTATGTGTTGTGACATCCTCCCGCACGGTTTTGCCCTGGGTAACACAGAATCAAAGAGACTTAGAATCATAAGGGCCATTTGCACCCGCTGATGGGAACTGCCCGCCTGTGTGTGTGTCTGGCAGAGAGCCTTCCGGCCTCTGTCATCCTCTGGCGAGTGGGACCATGGCTTCGTGTCCTTTAAAAGTTGAAAATGAACTGATTTTAGATTTTCCGTTTTCTTGGTACTTCAGTAGACAACGTGTAAGTTCGGGATGGCAGGAGCATCATAGATGGAGTCCGGGGGCTCAGCCTGATGCGGGGAGGGGCTGCCAGGACACTGGGCTTCTCACTGCACTGCTACAAGTCTGTCCCAAAGGGGCACAATGGGTTCGCTCTCCTTCTTGGGCATGTTGGGGGATGCTGTGTTCGGGGCGGGGGGCACCGTGGCAGAGCAGTTGGGACCTTTTGCTTCTGGAAGAGTCTGGGACTAAGCAGGGGCTCCTGGTATGTAGACACGTGACGGGATGTCTCACTGGGGCTTTGTGGTGGCTCCTCGGTTCCTCCAAGTAAGGGCACGTTGGAGGAGGGGGCCTCCTCTCCCCGTGTGCCTCCAGAATTACGAACAGGCTCGTCCTCACCCTTGGGCAGCAGACCACCGCCCCGGCAGCTCGAGCCTTCCAGACCCACGGGCTCCCTGGCCCACGGCTGCCCAGGCAGGACTGGGGGACTCTGGGCACATAGTGTGAGAAAATCCTAGTCTAGCAGATTCGGGACTGAGTGGTTGAAGCTCTGGGGTCTTTTTAGACTCCGAAACTCCCCGGTTCTCCCTTGGTACAAATACTCTGAAAAAAATCGGTGTTTAGAATGAACTTCAGCAAAAAAAGGAAAAGAAAGAAACTAGAAAGATAACTCACTTTTAATCCGCAGAAGCTGTTTGCTGAGTCTTGTCATTTGTCCTCTGATTGAGCCTCTGATTACAGAACTTCACCTCGCGGCTGCCTCGGCTGCTCATCGGGGCGCACGCGTCTCTTCACGACGCCTCGCAGGATGGGCTCTTTCTTTCCGTCTCGGAGCGGCAGGTGCGACTGGCGGGCCCTAACCTGGGTGCCGTGCCAATGCGGGGAGCAGGGCGGCCCAGTGGCTCCGCCGGCACAGAAATCTTGGGGGGTCGAGTAATGACCCCCAGCGAGGAGCCCGGGCTGGAGGGCAGAGGCATGACGCCTAGGACGTCGGGGTGTTCTTCAGCCCTGCTGACCTGTACAGCATTTGAATCGTAATCAGAGACTGTCCTGCAAGGTGAATCATAGGATTTATTTAAGACTGTCAAGATTTGGGCATTCAGTTTTCCCAGCACCAAGATGTAAGTCGGCCTGATTTAGTTCCCCGACGATGTCATCTCCTCTCGTTGCCTCCTGGTTGGACTGTTCCCCTCTTATCTCCTTAGGACTAAGTCCTGACAGCCCCCACCGGGGAGGGGATAATTGTGCATATAGGATTTGCTCGTGAAAGTACCCACAATCTAGCCAGGAGCTGTGTAGGTCCATCTGCACGGAGCCCCGGGGCTGGGTGGGGGTGCAGCCTGAGATTTTGTCTGAGTGCAGACAAAGCTTTCTGAAGCCTGGAGCAGCTCTCAGCTACCCGTGACACCGAGGTGACCCCCGGCCCCTGGTATTGTTGGAATTCCATCTGAAACGGATGGTGGAAAAATGGGAGCCCACAGGAGAATGTCTGTGAAGTTTTGTTAAGCTAAGTTTAAAAATCTTAGAAATCCGCCAGAGAGGGAAATGTAGTGATTTTAAGTGATCGCTTATTTACTGTAGAATCACCAGTGGTGACTGCCGCTCTCCCTAGTTCTTACTCTGCAGGGAGACCTCGAATTACCTGGGTTTGTAACCAGCATTTTCCTCTGGGCCTGCCTCTGTCTGTCTCCGTGCCATATTTGGTTAAATTGGTTTTTCTTAGATTCTAAGAAATCAAGGTATGTTGAGTGATGCTGTGCAAAGAGATGACCTTCCAAAGGTTCACGTGTGAGTTTCTTCAACCTCAGAAATATTTTCTCCCGGAAACAATGTTTCAGTGGTAGTCAGACTTCCCAGCTGGCTCGTCATCCATTATATTCATGAAAATTGGTAGAGAATGCAGTATTATCACAGCATTTGGAACTTGAACCTAATTATCCCATGAAAGTGCTTCCTCGTATTGTGGTTCGTGGAATTAGCAGAATTAGGAGGTCCAGTGAAGCTGGTGAAGTTCGCAAGAACACTCACGGGCACCTCTGCTTCTGGAAGGCTCTTTGTCACACTCAGAACTTTGCTTCGTCCTCGGTCTGGGTGAATAGCATTCTTGTGCCTTCTCAGTTGTCCCTCCCATCCTGTGAGTTTCTAAATGGGCAGTGAGAGGAAGAACAAGCCAGGGGACACTTTGGTTTCCCTTGTTCAGGAGCTGAAGACTCCAGAGCAGGAGCTCCAGGTGAGATAGTCTGACCTGGAAGGGCGTGGAGCCCCACCAGGGCAGGAGAGCCCCAAGTCAGGGCTGAGCTCAGTGCCGGCCATGGGTTTTCACCTCAGGAAAGCCTGGAGGTGACGTGGGAGGTTTGCTGGGAATGGGTAGTTCACGCGGGAAGAAGCTCCCGTCAGTTGTCGAGGGAGGCCTGGGTTCAGCGTGCTTTGGCGTGCTGGCTTCAAATGCTGAGTGGTTTTCAAGAAGCCCTAATACGGTTGCATTAAAGATGGATTACATTATCCATGATTTGTCTATTAGGTGCTGTTACTAAATTTTACAAGTGGAATTTCATGTTTAATGAAATTTAATAAAATGTTTAAGAATCCGTAATGAAAAACTGTGAAATAAAATGCTCTTATCTGTAAATACTAGAAGTTTCAGAATTCAGTTAACGTGTGATTTTTAGAAAAGGAAATTTATCCTTTTTTAAAGCATCGTACCTTAGTTCGAGGGTGCTTGCTCAGTTAGAGGAGAGGTCCATGGGCACATCTTTCAGCCCCCAGTAGCATCACACAGTTAAGATCTACACACACACAAATTGGTTGAACATATGTGTTATGCATAAAATAGAAGAGAAAACCAAATTACCAAGCTAAAAATAAGTGTTATTTCCATTTTACAATGACAAGAGAAAAATGAATGCTGAAAATTTCTTAAATTACCTATGTACCTACTTCTTAAGAAAACTTACACCAGACTTTATGATTCATATTTATGAGTGGCTATTTGGCTCCTTTTTCCTTCTAGGGCATGCTGCTGAAGCGAAGTGGCAAATCGCTGAACAAGGAGTGGAAAAAGAAGTACGTCACCCTGTGTGACAACGGCGTGCTGACCTACCACCCGAGTTTACATGTGAGTGTGGCCCCTTGGCACAGGTGGTAGGCCCGGAGCTCAGCTCCCACACCGTGTGTGTTGGCGGAGGCGGGGGGCCCTAACAGCATCAGTCCTCTCGTCTCTGAAGTTAAAGCTGTCTTGGGTCTCCTGCTCCATCACGAGATAAATAATACACCCCTCAGTCTCCGTCAGACCACGTGTCTCTCCCTTCCCCTCCCTGACACCCATCTCTGGTTCTCTAATTCTGCAAGGAGTTATAATAAAAGAGACAGATGAAGTAAAATTTCCAATGCAAGTAAAAAGACAAGAGCAGGTAGCAAAAGAGAGAAAGAAAAGCAAGCATATACCTGAGAATCTAGAACAAAATCCGAACAATTACTTCGGAAGCCAGGACTCCACTCTGAGCAGCTGAGAAAAACAGGAAAGTTAAATGTAGTTCGTGACTCGGTTTTTATTGTCAGATAAGAACACAAATCCGTTTGTAAGGTAAGAGAAGCTTTTCTACCGGTGTTAATAAAATGTAATATATTGGTGATTTATAGAAGGTAGATTAAAAAGCAGAATTAATTTTATTTTGGGGGAAAATGCAGACATTCTCCCCATCACGAGTTGTCTTAGGAAGCCTGATAAAATCTGCAGATGGGGTGTTAATGACAGTTCTCTACTAATACATCCCATGAATCTTGATATTTATTGGTCTTGATGTAGATAAGTGTGTAGATTAGAATATATAGTCTTAGCTGCTCATCTGATTGTATCGCTGTGGTAAGCTCTTAATTTATAGACGTTTAAGTACTTTAAAAATTACAGTTATGAACAAGAAATTGCACATAAGGATATTGAAGAAAATTAAAATCATTCCCACAGTACCACCTGGGGAACAGGACTGCTAGCATTTTGGAGTGTGTGCTCCCAGCCATTTTTGTACATAGGTGCTTGTTTCCTCCCGCGAGCATGAGGCCACCCCATGCGCGCTGCCTGTGCCCGCTTCCCTGGACGATGACGGGTCACGTGCACCTGCCCGTGCCCGCGAGTAGGCTTGTGTGCCTCCGTTGTTAACGGTTACATAACACTCATCGTGCGGCTGTGCCCGATTGGTGTAACAATGTCTGCAAAATGGACGTGTGGCAAATAAATTTACTTTGAATTATTTTTAATGTTTTAAGTAATAATCGATGTCCTCTTTTGACATTCCTGAGCCCTTATCCATTTCCCGGGACTGATTGCTAGCATTCGCTTCCAGAATTGAAGAGTGCTTGTGCTCTCGCAGCTTTGGGCTTATGTGGCCCGATTCCTGGAAAGAATGTATCAGTTTTTCTCCCCCGGCAACATACCGGAGGGCTTATACCTGCATTCCCATGAACATTCACCTTCAGAATAACTTATCTATCATTTCCCAATATAATAGGTAACAAGTGGTATCCTTACCATTTCATTTGCTTCCTGGGGGTGAATTGCCCTTCTTCTCCATGTCCTGCAGCAATGGCTTTCCCTTTCAGAACTGTGTGATGAAACAGGTGTTTCGTTAGGCACCCCTGACTTGGTTCTGATGTTGATGGGAACGCCTCCCATACTTTACCAGTAAGTAGACTTGTGACATGTCAGTTCTTCGTTGTACTGAGGAAATTCCTCTGTGCTTGGTTTGTCTTGGCTGCTTTGGGATTAGAGTCAGGTCGCTTCTCCGGGAGGCCTGCCCGTGGCCGTTTCCACGTCATCTGCAGCCCACCGTCAGCCTCCGTCAGAACAGCAAAGCAGTGCTGGCCCTTCACTGGGTTCGCTCTCCAGCGCTGCCCCATCAGCTGCCCTCTTGCTGGCTCACATCCTCTTAGACCACGTCCAGGAGCACAGGTCGGACTGTTGGCCCATTTGCTTTGTGTTATTTAGAGAGAGCAGTGTAATCAAAATATTCTTCTTGCTAGGGCTCACTGACCGGGAAACAGTGAGGTCTGACCGGCGAGCATTTCGGGCTCACTGACCGGGAAACAGTGAGGTCTGACCGGCGAGCATTTCGGGCTCACTGACCGGGAAACAGTGAGGTCTGACCGGTGAGCATTTCGGGCTCACTGACCGGGAAACAGTGAGGTCTGACCGGTGAGCAGTTCGGGCCACCTTGCACTCGCCTGCTAAGCCCAGGCTGGACCAGAGAGACATTTGCTGCTTCTTGCTAAGGGAGAAAGGTGTGACAGCAGTATGTCCCAGAAAGTTCCTGTAGGAGGGATGATGCCTACTTACTTCCCGTCCCAGCCCAATTAATATAATCACAATCAGTTCTTCGAAAATTTTCCCACATGGGCTTCTTCTTGTGATGCCCCTCAGTGCTTGCCAGTTCTTTACACACACACACACACACACACACACACACACATGCACGCGTGTATGCTGGATATTGTTGGAGTACAGAAAAGGAGCACAGCAGGGCTTTGCTATATAATTATATGGCAGGCAAGAGCCAGTATCATTTTCAAGTGCGATTCAGTGAATGCCAGTCTCCTGGGAACTGAAATTACTGATGCAGGTACACCCCTCCCTAAAGGAGTGGTGTAATCTAGGGATGGATTTTAATTACTAGAGTGTGGAGAGATGGCGTGGCCTTCACCGTAATCCTCCTTTGACTTTATTTTCACAACCAAGCTTTGGATGGAAGTTTGGAGACGAAGGGAGTTCCTGGAGCGTGTTCTCTTCCAAGTTGTTAGAGAGCTACTAACTGCCGAGTTAGTCTGGCATTCTTTGGCTCAAAATGGGAAGACACGTCAAAGGGATGCCCATGGGCAGAGTCCAGACTTTTTTTAGTGACAAATTCTACAAATTCAAGTCTTAAAATTCTACACTATGAAGAATGTCCCAATTATTTTAGTCTAGGAAATTTCAAAAGGTGATAGAACCCATGATATCAGTTAAACTGATTGCACTGTGACACCCACTTTCTTGGTTGTCTCCAGGCTCTGTTATGCCTGGAAGCCCACAAGGGTGCGTTGTTGTGAGTGCTTAAATATTGGGGAAATCTTCCCCAATCGGTGGCTTTGGGTTTCATTACCGTTGGTCATCACTGTCAGTGGCCATCTGCACTGATCCGAAATAGCATAGCCTATAGCCCACGTCTCTCTAAGGAGCAAAGGGGAAGAACCTGGCTAAATAATCTGATATTTGTAGATAGAGTTTTCTGCAAAGACTAAGTGTTTCTCAGTAGTGGAGTAACTGGGCCAGCTGCTGGTGCCCACCACTAACTTCCAATGACTAGGTAATGTATTTACCAGAAGGGAACCTGGCGTGCTTCTCCGAGGATGGGAGTCTGATAACGCAAGCCTTCTATAACGGGGTGAGCAGTGGGGGATTGAGAGCACCAAGCTTGAAAAGGCACGAATCATGTAGGATTGGAACAGATACTAGGCAGAGCCACACAGCAGCCCCTTCTAAACCAGCGTGTTACCGTGTGGCTCTCGTCACGAGCGCAAACGTGAGTTTCTTGTGCGCATGTGTGCTGCTCACAGTCCCTGTTAGGCTGGATCCAGACTCCACCACCAGCTACCTTCAGTTTGGGAATCACACTGAACCCAGGAGGCTGGGCCGGGTTCTTGCACTCAGGGCAGAGTAAGGGATTGAATCAAGTTCAGAGGAAAATAGGCCAGCATGGTGGGGCCCTTAATCATTTCATTCAAAGTTGAGATTGCGTAGAAGTATCGGCCACTGGACTTTCACCAGTATTGGAGGGTAGGGTCCGAGAGGGGCTGATCCGGATGCCTCCGGGGTTCAATTAGCCAAATTAGATTCCCAGCCCGCGCTCCTGGACAGACGGTCAGACCAGGGCACGAGTGTATTGGGACAGGTGCAGAGCCCACTGCCCCCGCAAGTCTCTCCCTTCCCCACTCTTGCTGAATCGACGCCTTGGCTCCTGCAGCCCCCGGGCACCACGGGTCTCCTGAGACCTTTGCTTGCAAGAGATGCTGGCGCAGCAGCTCACCTCGGACACCGTGGGAGCAGGACACTGACCATTTCCTAAATTAGACACACAAATTTTGGAAGTTTTTAAATGTCTCAGTTGCTGGGGCGCCTTGGTGGCTCCGTCGTTAAGCGTCTGCCTTCGGCTCAGGGCGTGATCCCAGCGTTCTGGGATCGAGCCCCACATAAGGCTCCTCCTCTGGGAGCGTGCTTCTTCCTCTCCCACTCTCCCTGCTTGTGTTCCCTCTCTCTCTGGCTATCTCTCTCTCTGTCAAATAAATAAAATCTTTTAAAAAATAGAATAAAATAAAATAAAAAAATAAATGTCTCAGTTGGATGCGCTGGAAGTCAAGAAGCTCTCCCGGAAGAGAGGAGTTGTGATCCTCGAGAAACCAGTCTGGTTTCCTTATGACATAGGTGTCCATGGCCGTGGTTATGAAACGATCATCCTTCAGACACGAACCCCCAGTTTCAATTCCGAGCGTAAGTTTTGCACACATTGGTGTGGTCGAAAGCAGCCTCTTGACAAACCAGGCCGTCGTTGTGTGGCCCCAGCTGCGGACCGGGCTCACGGGCTCCCCGCGGAGTGCCAAGCGCTAGGAAACCGCAGCTTCAGAAGCAGGCTGCTGGGCACGAGCTGGGGTCCAGGCTCTGCAGCACCCGTTGAGGTTAGCGTGAGGCTGGCAAGCTCGCCGTGTGCTTGGAATGGGTCGGCGGCCAGGGACGCTCCCCGAAGCTAGTCTCCGAGGACTGCCCACCTGTCTCAGAACTGAGTCATGGTTCTGCAGGCCAGAGACCTCTGCTGGGTGGTGGCCCCAGGGTGTCACTTCCCACTGGTCCTTTTGCTTCAGATTCTCTTCCTTCCCTCCCATCCTTTCCCAGCCCCATCTTCTTCCAAGGCTTCATTCTTCCCAGTTTGCTGGCATCATCCCCAGAAGCGTCTGTGGTTCATCCTGAGCCCCAAGTGCAGGCCTGGCACAGATGAGTTAGGAGACCAGCTGCCTGGTCTCCATGACACTCAGCTTGGCCTTGCTCTGTCGTCTACAGAGTGCCGGCTTTCCCCGCACCAGAGCGAAGTTGTGGCAGGAAGCCTTTCACCCCAGCCGTGTTTCCTGCTGTTGGAAGCCTTACACGCTTTTTTTCACGGAGAGAACCTGTGTTTATAAGCAGGGGACGGAATTGCCCGTGTGGGACCAGATCATAGGAAGTGACGGTGTCTCTGGAAACCAGGAGGAAATAGGGAAGAGATTGACCACCATAACCCAGACCGAGAAAGTTTCCTTAGCGTTGATGGTGGCGGTGCCTCCCGAGCCCGGATGTGCTCGCTGTGCGCTCCTCGCCCGCTTCAGCTTGTTCCCAGAAGCTCAGGAGCCACCAGCAGGGACGGCCTCCGGTGGACAGGTCCCCACGTCTCCCGCACTGTGGGGGGCGCAGGAGGAGGAGGTGATGGTCTCAGCCCTAGCTGTTCCTCGGGGTGGGCGGTCACCTCCCTGGTAGCTGGCAGGGGCAGCAGGATAGCTGAGGGGAGGCTCTGGCCAGGGTGGGGGGCGGCAGAGAGGACGCACACGTCCAAGCGTGGCAGCAGCTGCTCTGCCGTGGGCCTGGGCCATCCCGCCTTTCAAACACAAGCCAGAACCCGTGCTTCAGGGCACACATCCTAGTCTGCAGCGTTCCTTCTCGGGGGGGCATCTTACAGTGGGCACCGAGCAACCGGCTGGATAGTGTCCACCCTGGAAATCTGGAAAAGGAGTCCTTCGGGTGGGTAGTCCGCTGATCCTGTGTTCTGAGGTCACTTCAGACGTTTCACCAGCACCCCTGCAAACTGAGGCTAGCGGAGTCCATTGGACTTGTGAGGAAAAGCCCATCCCAAGGTTGGGACTGCTGGGGGGCTCAGTTAGTTACATGGAAGGTGAAGCCTGGGGTCCGGGGAAATCCAGTTCACTCGATGCCTCTTTCTCAAGATGCTGTTTTTAAGTGAGTTAACCCTGTAACTCAGTTTAGGTTAACAGGTGGCAGGCTCAGCCAACATCATGAAGCTGCTTTGGGTTTGCGGCCGCTCCCGTGGGCTGGCTGCACTGGTTCACCCAGGACGCAGGACCATCAGTGCCAACACCAGGCAGGCCCAGGTCTCGCGGGATGTGCTGGTCACCCACACTCGGGGCGGACCAGCTTAGCTTCTTCTCCATCTCCACTTGGCGTTCTGCAAACACAGCCCTAAACTAGCAAGATGAAAGTATGCGAGGCAGGCTTCTGAGGCTGCTCTGTGGTCTGGGTTTTTGTTTCTCGGAGAATTTGCACATCCAGAAGACCTCTCGAAAGCCCTCCCTGCGTCACGTTCTTGGGGGGATAGGTCTGAGCGTCTCGTCGATGACACTTTGCTGGATCACAGTCAGGGTGGGTGAAGGGCAGCCTGTTCTGTGGACTTAACTACGAGCCGCAGGGAGCACCTTGATGGAAAAACGGAGGGGATAATGAGAAAGAACTGACACCTGGGGGCTTCCCAGTCCAGCGTCGCCACCTATTCATCTTCTGTGTCGGGAGAGCGCCGTCGAGGGCACGGCTGACAGAGGTGTGTGCGCCGGGCTTCCTGAGCCGGAGCTCGTGGCCGTGCGGTCGGACCAGTGACTTCATGGGGCCCCGGCCAGGAGGGCTTTCCCGGGCATCCTCATGAGGACGCGGGGCAGCTGGACAGAGCCCACCTGCCTGACGTGGGCTCAAATTACTCACACTGTTGAAAACCTCCTTCTTGGATTTCTTTCCCGTTCTGCATGTGGCCTGAATTGGAAGCAGCTGTGGGTCTGTCCTTTCGCCCTGACACGCAGAGCTGGACTTCTTCCCACGGCACCTCCCTCCTGGACGGTGGAGATGCCCCCCCTTGCTGCACGGCACCTCTTCTTCTGGATTCTGGGGACGTTTGCTTGTTTTTTTCCCACGTCAGTAGAGTCAAACTTGGACTCTCTGAATTGTCCTGTCAGGATGCTGATTTCAGTCAATTTCAGGTTCCAAATCAGACAGAAAATCCACCTCTTTACCGATGCAAAAATGATGAAAAGATCTAGGAATGATTCCCTAAGTGGGTCTTTATCTCAAAAGAAATAACACCAGGAAAAAAAGGAAGATGCTTCTGTTGTGAGAACAACTCTTGCCTGTACCCACTGTTGATAATCATCGTCTGAGATGCACACAGTCCTCACGTGAGATCAGGACATTTTACGTGATGACTCACTGCTAATCTGTGATCAGTCCCTTCAGCGAGCTTTGTGCACCTCAGATTTCTTGAGGTCGTGATCACTGAGTTATGCCCGAGAGAAACTCTTCATTGGTTTCCCCAAAACACTGCAGAAGTCAGACTCACGTGAGTCTAGATTGCTAGGCAGGTTAAGTTCGAAGCCCAGATTTCTGGCTGTAGAACGTTTGAGTCATAGGGACTGACATTTGAGACATGGGACGACCCTGAGATTTCAGCCCCCCCCCCCCCGGCTTTCTTACTGAGCAGAACGATGTCAGATGTGTCCTGACACACAGGCAGGAAGCATAATTAACTTTATGTTGAACAGCTATTTGATCTGGCCTCCCCTCTGTAAGCCACAGTGCCACACGCTCTCTGCCTCTGGTCTGTACATTATTTTCCAGCCTGGCTGCTTATACTTCCACACTGCTGGTGGACCTTCAGGGCCTTCCTCCACGAGAAGTCCTCCCTGATTGCATGGCAGCCAGTTCTTCTCCTGGTGACTTCCAGCATCTGTGTACCCCCCATCTAGCACAGGCCATGCCCTCCTCCCCACTGTTTGCCTGGGGCTAGTGTAGGCTGGGCACCCAGGCCAGCACTTGTGGGTCACATGCAGTCAGGTCGTGTGGTTCCTGCCATGTCTTTGCTCCTGCACTGCTTGGCCTGGGATCTTCACGGGTGACGATCCTGGCTCTACTTTGAAAATTCCAGTGAGACTGGGGTGGAGGAAATGAACCACGTTGCACATTTAGACCTCCCTGAGTGCAGATCAGCTTACGTCAGGTGAGGGAGAACACACGTGTGCAATATTAAACAAAGGCCATAAAATCTTAAAACACTGTTGAAATCTCCAGATAATCCATTTTAAAGTAAATTAGGAAAATATGCATATACTGAGGAGCAGAGATCTGGAACGCTGGCCACAAGCGAACCTTTCTGTTCTAGTCTGACCGCCTGTTTTGGGTGGATGGGAATGGGTTTGAAAACAGTGTGGGGGTTTCTAGAGTAGCCGGCATCAGTCCCGGGGCAGCAGAAAAACCCCGAGTTTGTTGTGATGGGGACTGTGTTGTGATGGGGACTGTATAGGGGGATATGGTGGGGCTTTGCGGAGGTTGGGGTAGAAGCTGTGTCCCCGAGTCCGCGCGGGTTCTCGGCCTGCCCCAGGAATAACCGCTGTCCACTTGTCCCAACCCGAGTGCTTTCCTGGCCCACAGTGGGAGCAGCCTGTCCAGGAGCTCCGTGTCCGATCTCGTGTGCTTCCAGTCGCACTTGGTGCCCTGCCTCTTTCCAGGAGAGGCGTTTGCAACAGTTGATGTCAGAGTAAATGAAGAACGCGCCCTGCGTAGTCACGCGAGAACACAGGCCGTTCATGTACCACGCACAGAACTCCACCTACTTTGTCTTATGTAGAGAGGGGAGTCACACTGGAGTGAATGTCTCTGGCCTCCAGCACATCCTCACCTCCATCCATCTAAAAATTCCTTCCTTCCTTCATGTCTGACGGGTTCCATCAGCGTCGTGTGCTGACTCCTTCTGATGCCCCGCACTCATGACTCCCGGGTCTGGCAGGGCCCTTCTGCACCATGGTAGCTGGGTTGGACCCCGTGGCCCACTTCAGGGATTACCAGGCCCCTTTGAGGCCCATGACTCTGGGTGCTCTGCGGGCTTCTGTTCCTCCGCCATAACGTTGGTCTCTGCCTTCCGTCCTCCCTGGGAACTCATCCAGGAGGATCTCAGAAGTCTCACTGACAGAGGTGATTTCCCAAACCCGCCTCTCCTGGACCTCAGGCCTGCTTGTCCATTCTGCAGGCATGGCGCCCTGCCCACCAGGTTTTCCAGAACTCATCCACTGTCCGCTGTGCAGTGAAGGAAGTTCTGCCTATGATTCTTCTCCACTTCACTGTATACTTTTCATCCTGTTGTTACTTAACTTCCCTCCACTTGATTCTTTCAAATGTGTCGATGATGGAGAAGATCCCCACTCTGCTTAGGATGGAGCCCTGACTCCTTCACAGGGTCCGCCAGGCCCCGCCAGCTGCAGCCCTGTGCCTCCGACCCACCGCATCCCTCCCTGGCTGGACTTTCCTTCCAGCTGCTCGCATCTGCCGTGTTCTCCAGCCTCCGGGCTGTAACACGCAGCTGCTTCCACCAGGAGTGCCCTCTCTTGTTCCTCCTCCTTGCCAGACTTACTCTGCTCATCCTTCCCTTGCAGTCGAGAAGGGCATGTCTCTGGAGTTTCCTCCACCAGGCTTCTTGGGTGTACCTGCCATGCGTGCCCTCCCCTTGCTGTGTCTGTTGTTTCTGTGTTCTCTCGGCGTATCTTGTGGCCCGCGTCTCCCACAAAACCGGGAGCCCCTTGGAGCAGAGACCTCTGGGGTCCCGTCAGCTGCATGTCCTTCACGTCGGCGCAGTCTTGCCAAACAAAGAATGCGGCACGATTTGGCCACGCACTTGGGCTGTCCTCATACCTGCAGGCCTGCAGTTCCTGAAATCATAAGCAGAGGAAGCTGCCTCCCGCTGCTTTAACACAGAATATGGCACAGCCGTGTCCAGGCTCCTGGAAGAAAAGGTCTCCGAGGTGGGAGAGGAGTTCAATGTTTTGGTTTTGTCTTTTTGATTGTGGTAAAACACACGCAACATAAAATTGACCATCTTAACCATTTTTGAGTGTACAAACAGTTCAGTGATGTGACGTGTATTCTCACCGTTGGCAGCCAGTGTCCAGAAGCTTTTCATCTTGCAAACCTGAGATTGTCCCCATTAAACACGAAGCCCCCACCCCTTCCCCGCACCCCTGGTGACCACCGTTGTGCTGTCTTTGTCTGTGAATTTGTCTACTCCACGTTCCTCGTGTGAGTGGAATCATATCGTATTTGTCTTCTTGTGACTGACTCATTCCACTCAGCGTAATGTCCTTGAGGTCCGGCCGTGTTGTTGCATGGGATGGGGTTTCCTTTTGAGGGCTGAATCACATTCTGTTCTGTGTCTACACCACGTTTTGTTTGTCCATTCATCTACGGATGGACATTTGGATCGCTTCCTCCTCTTGGCTGTTGTGAATCATGCCACTGAGAACATGGGTGTCCAGATGTCCCTTTGAAGCTTGGGGTTTTATTGTCCAAACTATGACATGTGAGAACTCTAGAGAATGACTGAATTTTAAAGATGCCCAACCTTAACCAGGGCCCACTGGGGAATTTGCTGGTCACAGTCCTGACCAGAGCGAATCATGGAGGAACCCATGTGGCATGAGAGCGGCCACCTGGCCCTGTTTCTCTAGGCTGCCCCTGGGTTTGTCAGGAGCCCTCTGAGCACTGGGGAGGCTGTCCCGTCTGTGCTTAGGGCAACAGGGGAGCTGTCTCTGGCATTCACCCAGCTTCAGACAGTGTGGTGAATATCAATGCTGTCTAACCCATGGGATGATCCCACTGAGGTAGTGTAAATATTTTCAGGGAGTTATCCACAACTTTTGTTAGGAAGAATGACTGCTGAAGAACTCATACCTTTTATACGTACACAAAAAAAGATTCTATATCAAAGTCTTATTTTTGCCTAAGGAAATTCTTGTTTATTTTATAGAACCCTCAGGGTTTATAAAGTGTGTAGATTTTCAAATAAAATGGCCAAAATGCCTGCTCGCTGTGGTACAAGTTGTCTTCACGATGACCACACAGAGTGTGCGTTAAGTAGGGCGTGACCAGACCAAAGAAAGTCCTCATGTTTCTATAAAAATTAAAGCACCAAATATCCTAGATCCTACCTATTTTTTCTACGTTGAAAAAATCCATTTGCGTTCTTAATAAAAAAAAATAGCATATGTGTATTCGTGTGTTTCTGTAAATATGCAGATTTAACCGTGTAGCTTGCGGATTTGAGTCTTAAAGTTTCTAGTAGAGTCGATGGGACATTGTCTTATCAGGACACAGCATGATAGTTCATCCCTTGACCCAATCTGTATCATTTTGTTTTCCATTTTTGGTCTTTCCAGTGTTGCTTAACTGTAGCCAGAATTCTTGCAAATAGGTAAATAAATCAAACCCATTGGATTTCTTCCCTGGCAGTAAGTCACTACTGAGAACTCTCTGCGGGAGAGGATGGACGTGGGGGGTCTCGAGGAAATAGTCTTCACTTCCACCAAGAGACTGAATTCTATTATTATATTTTATAAATATTTTCTTCTGTGGCTCATAACCCAATTGCTGGCTTGTTGCGAAGGTCTTGCCAGGAAGAGAGAGGTGGGGGTGGAGGGTCCGCCTCTTCTCAGGTGTGCCTGTGGCCCCAAGTGGAAACCAATCAAGGTGCGATTTATGTTCATTAAGTGCTTGTCAAAACTGAAAAATTTTCTAATCAACAGCAATCTAGCGGCGCCCCCTCGATGGCTGGGAGTGCCACCTCGGCCGCGTCAGCCTCTGCCTGTTACAACTCTAGGCGAAAACCCGCTGACGATTACATTAGGCTAAGCTGCGGAGTAAATGAACCGCGTCTTATTAGGTGCTGCTAGCTTCAGTGTAGTCCTGCCCCGCAGGGCACTTGATAGCGCTTTATGGCTTTAAAATTAGTGTAGCTTCCCATTTGCTGCAGGGTGCTGCATGTTATGCCTTTGAACTCAATAAGCAAAGGGAAGGGGGCCTTTTGTTTTTCCCCCGTATTTTTCTCCCTTGCATTTTAGCAGTTTTGTTTTGCATCTTTTCCAGACGGCATTTTGCAATAAAAATGTCTGACTACTATATACATGCCTCCCCAACCACCAAAAAAAAAAAAAAAAAAGGAAAGAGGCGGGGGAGAAAAATAAAAAGTAGAACATATCAGACCTCTGCGAAGGACACGATTTCTTTTTTTCCTGCGCTGGGAAGTGAAAAGTCGCTTGGTGGGTCACGCCTCCTGGCTTATCATGTCAGAATTACTACCTCAAGTGGGAGCAACACCTCGAGCTCAGGAAATGCCCACGTCAGATCAGAGGACAAGGATTGCAGTATTTTGACTAGACAGCTGTCAGAAGAGCTGTTGGAAGGGCTGTCGTTTGGGGAGGGCTCTGGCACTCGTGTGAACAGTTCATATATGATCTCCGTCCATCCTCAGAACCGTCCCACGAGGTGGGAACCGTTCACCTCCCTGTCTTTAAAGATGTGGAAACGGGGACCAGGAATGATCAAGTAGCATGCCCCGAGCACATAACTCCTGAAACCTGGAGGTTGGATCCCGGGCATGGTCCCTGAGGCCGTCCTCTGGCCCACGGGAAGCTGACTTTGTCCTCTGCAGACGTCTTCAGTTCAGGAAATCAGAACGTGAAGTGACTGCTCTCCTTCGCAAATGAAGCTGATGAAATCACTGCGAGACACCCTGGAGGCAGGAGCGGCAGGGAAACAGAAGTACTCCTGGAAAGGCAACGCATCAGAAAAAGACAAACAGGTGTGGTGAGCGTTTCAGCATGAGGAGAAATCCTTCAGTGTTCTGTTGGGCGACAATGGACGTGGGAGATTTCTGTCCTGCACTGGGTCAAATGGCAGAAGAAAAGGCGTAGCGATCATTAGTGCCCCCCAAGGACAGACTGTGTGTGCTCTTCTGTAAAAAAAATCTGCTTCTTTAAGAGCTGTGTGTTCTAGCAAATTCACCCCAAGAAGTCTGAAGTTTTAAAGATTTTCAGCTCTAATATTGCTATGCCAAACATCCCCATCTCACTCAGAACTTCCCTGATCTAACTGCTGGTCCACTTGTTCCAAGCCATAATTAATTATTAAAGTACTCACATAGCCAAGGAACAGTGCCGGCTCCTTGAAGTTCATCGCAGTGAAATTTCACTCATGCTTGCCTTCGAAGAGGCCTACAGTGACGGGGAAGACAGGAAGCCGTTCTCATACCCGACACATTCATTTTGTATGGGCTGGGTTTGAGCACGCATGGGTTACAGCTGGGTAATATTCAATTTTAACCTAAAATGAGGAAAATCTTTCTTGCAGCGTAAAGCTCAATGTACTAGGTCAATCAAGACAGATACAATCGGGAAGCACAAGGTGTGTTCATAATTCAATTTGGGGTTTTCTGCAGTTTTGATTTATACTCTAATAACCTGTCCCCCAGGGCTGACGTTGGCCCTGAGCCCACATGTGTTGGACGCTCGCTTGCGGAGGGGCCCCGAGAGGTTGGCCCTGGCTTTGTGGGAGCTGCCCATGGTGCGTGCAGCACGCCGCCCCTGACTCCCCGTGACACTTCCCCGCCTTTGCTTCTACCGGTCTTCTGTGATCACCGGGCCCAGTAAGGCCTTTCTTCACTAAAGAATTTGCTGTCGTAACTGTTGCGTTTGCCCCAGGCACTGGTAGACGTCCACTTTGCCAGGTACCTTCTTCCTGGGGTGGCCGCACGTCATGTTGGCGTATGCACGTACAAGCATTGGTCCCGCGGTTCTTACAAAGGCAGCTCCGAAAGCGAAACCCTAGAATTCTGTTGGCTGTCTGGGGAAACAAAAATCATCTCTCATAGGGTTTTCCACTTTGAAGCTGCCTCCTACCTTGCTATTGTGACCAGTCCTTTGGAGAGAAGGAGAAATTGTCTTCTTTGAGGTATGTGCTCTGAAAGGACATGGCCAGAAGATTTCTCCTAGTTTTACGATATTTTCATAATATTTTTAGGGTGTCGGTTTCGTCTGCCCCTGTTCCTGTATATGAGCCTATTGTTTATTATTCAGAAATGCTGGACTTGAACATTTGCTTAGGTCTCTTTGAACGGATGGTATTATGTGTGTCTTTATAGATTAGTTTCCTTTGAAAATAGTATTAAATGGAGTTGGGAATAGCAGTGCATCTAACAATGGCTTCTCTTACATACTTTTTTTTTCCCCCGAGCCCAGAAGTAAGGATTTTTTAAAAATAGAACTTATACAAACTACTGTTCCTCTTTGAACCTGGACATTCATGAAGTACAGTGAAAATCGGGAGAATGAGTCAATCCTTTCCTCCAGGAAAAGACAAACAAATCTGAAGAACATTTCTGATATCTCTGCAGAAACCCAGCTCTCATTCCCTTCCCCCAGTGGTGTGCGTGAAGCCGTGGGGCGTTCATAGCCCTCGGCCATTTTGTGAACATTGAACTGGACAAGTGGTTCTTGAGCCTTTTGTCCTCAGGACTCCTTTACTTTCTTAAAAATAACTGAGGAATCCAAAAGGGCTTTCGATTCTGGGAGTTATATCTTTTTTGTTTTTTTTGTTTTTTTAAGTTTTATTTATTTAAGTAATCTCTACACCCAGAGCGGGTCTCGAACTCACGACCACGAGTCGTGAGTCACCTGCTCCTCCAACTGAACCAGCCAGGTGCCCCATCTTGGGTTATAAGAATAATAAAGCACCCTTATATAATATTATACATAAATAACATTTTAATGAAAACCACATTTTCCACAAGAAAAGGAAATCTTGAGAAGAGTAGGATTGTCTTACTGTTTGCACAGTTTGTTGATGTCTGACTTGATGAAAGAGGCTGGATTGTCATACCTGCCGTCTGCCTTGGGTCTGCTTGATTAAGGTGTACCAAGAACCTCACCTTATGCAGGCATTTAGCCGGAAGAGGGAGGAGCGTTCTGATAGCCATTCAGGTTATTGTGGGTGTTCTTTTTGGATACTCCTTCAAAATGCAGCCTGTGACAGTTTATTCTAATTTAAGAATGCAGCGAGGAATCTGAAACAGTATCACTAACTCCTTCCTTCTCTGCTCAGTGAAGAGCCATTGAACTGTCTTGCTGGTTGAATGACCTTTCATCCTTCCATGTGCACCTGCGTGCGTCATTTCAAAAACATTGCTTAGGGACACCTGGGTGGCTCATTCGGTTAAGTGTCCGACCCTTGATTGCAACTTAGGTCTTGAGCTCAGGGTCGTGAGATCCAGAGCCCTGCACTGGGCTCTGTGCTCAGCATGGAGTCAGCTTGAGGTTCTCTCCCTTTCCCTCTCCCTCCCCCTCTGCCCCTCGCCGTGTGTGTTTGTGTGTGTGTGTATGTGCGTGCGTGCTCTCTCTCGCTCGCTCTCTCTCAAATAAGTAAATAAATAATTGAAAAAAAATTGTTTAAATGAGATATGCAGTTTTCCAAATGGCGACACCTGTCATTGTATAATATCCAGAAACTGTTTTCATTTATATCCCCGCCCACCTTGTCAGGAAAGAGCGTCAGTATTTGGAAAGTGTCAAGCTCATGGTGAGAGATACAATTGCCAAGATTCTCATCCTCACTGGAAGCTCAGATTATACGCTAGCCACAGATACTGTCCACTGTTTTCCCTGCAGGGCTCACGTTGGTCATTTTCAAGAAAATACCTGCCGAAGGCCCATGACAGAATTCTCGTAGTTGATGTCTGACATTACTTCTTTCAAGTAAAAATGGGTCCCACCAAGAAAGCGGGGCTAGTTCAGCTTGCAACTCAGACCACTGCAGAAGTGTGTTTCTGCAGGACACTTGTCCCCTTCCATGTTGGCACTAACACACATGCTTGCCATGTCATTACCCAGAAAATTAAAAAGACATGTATGTACTCAGGGTTGAAATGCTTAAGAATCAATAACTGCTTTTTTTTTTTTTGAGATTTTATTTATTAATTTGACAGAGAGAGAGCGTGCGCACAAGCAGGGAGAGGGACAGAGGGAGAGGGAAAAGCAGGCTTCCCGCTGAGCAGGGAGCCTGATGCGGGGCTCGATACCAGGACCCTGAGATTCTGACCTGAGCCGAAGGCAGACGCTTAACCAATGAGCCCCCAGGCGCCCAAGAACATTCTTAAGTGAAACTTTTTGTTTTTATTTAGCGAGCACAGCAGTGAATACTGACGATAGGGACTGGTATGGTTTGGTTCCGCTGCCTGGGTTTACGCCCTGGAGTCGGCAGTTTTAGTCCCCATAAAAAGAGATTTCAACTCTGGAAGAGGCAAACAGTGTCTTGGGATGTTTTGAAAATAGTCCTGAACCTGTGAACCCCTGGATATAGGGTATCAGGGACCCCACTTTGAGGACCACCAAGCTAGGTCATGCAAAGAGGAAAAATGCGATTTGTTGGCCATGACAAGTATCAGTTTATGCTGACGATTATCTGACCTAGACAAAATGTATTTCATGTTAATATATTAAGTTTCTAAGCATTTATGGATAATTAGAAACCAGAACTTACTGGGAAAACCAAATTGGAACAAAAATTTCTGTGATTTTTTTTTTCCATCATTTAATTATGAAGATGAAGAGTCTCCATACTTTTTAAAAAAGTATGTGTAAAATTGCAGCGGTGTTGATTTATTGTCTGCACTCGGAGAGAGTAGAGTCTCAAAGCTGTGTGTTTTATTCAGACGCTCTCATGCCAAGATGCCAGTCCTACCATTTCTGCATTTGGGGTTGGCTTTAAGATCTTGTTAACTGCTTTTGGTACCTCCGTGAACACATCAAGCAAACCCATCTTTCAGCAGACAGCCAAAGGTAACGTCGGGATGGGAGGCAGTGAGAATCAATATAGTAAGAGTATTTTTAGGGACTATTGATGGATTGCTGTATTTTGAGCTTAAGTCCAAGCGCCAGATGCCCCAGAGCTGACTAAGATGAACTCACCATTTACTGAGAACCGTATAGGCCATCACACACGGAGAGGGCTCTGAGATCGCCAAGCCAAGACCTCCACACCTGTCCCTCTGCAGTTCTGGGGAGAACTGGGTGGTTCCATTAGCCTCATGTGTATTTGGGTGAGGGCTTACTCTCCCCGCCGGAGCACTGCGCTAGCCAGTCGATGACCTCCAGGTCCTGGTGACGCATAACCGTGAGATTCGAGGACAAGATTGTACAGCCGCAAATCAATTAATTCTCCGTATCCAGAGAGATCCCGTACACCATGGCACTAATGACTCCGCGGCCCTCTCTGAAGGCAGCCCCCCAGAAGGTGGGAGCCGCGTTAAGCCGTGCTTCTGTCAGCAAGCTGGAAGCTGTGGGTCTCTGACACAGCTCTCAATTGCTAGCAGGTTTCTCTCATTGCACCTCATTTGCATCTGGGACATCAATTAGCATGTTTGTTGAGGCTAATTGAATGAAACTCAATCATAGCTCTTAATTGCTTGACTATGTGAAAAGAAATCACATTAATGCAGCTAATTAAGTGTACGGCAATAGATGCAACATAATTAGGAGCGAGAGGTAAAAAACAAGGGATGGCAAAGGTGCAGGAGCGGGTTGCAGGGGGACGCTGTGCATGGTTCCCGAGCTCTCGGCACGTTCGGCAACGGGTCCCTTTGCTCCAGCGCCTGCTTGGAAAAAATAATCCGCACGACGAGCATGGACAACTTGAGAAGAAAAATGCAAATAGGTTTGCAATTACTACTTTTTCAAGCTGTTGAGGGGCAGGAGATGGCACCTCTGGGGGGCCTGGCTCTTGAGTGGGCCCCAGGGACTTGTTAAGTGCTGTTTAAAAGTACTTGGCTTTGAATTACCCTCATGCCTTGTTAAAGGGTTTTTTCCCCTTTTATCATCGATCAGCATTTTCTACAAGGAACACGAGAAGGGTAGTATCTATAACATTTGCATATCAAAATCGAGCTTGCTGTCTTTACTTCACCCAGCGAGGTCCCTACCTCAGACCCGTCGGGCCACGCATCCCAGTTCTGAGGAGGCGACATTGGTTCGTGGTCCCAGCTTTAATTCCTCAAGTGCCAAGCTGGGTAGAGATGAAAAGGCTGGGTTCTTTCAAAAACAGAAAACTCAGTGTCGTTTCTCTTGGGGGAGACTCGGAGCCGCATACGCACGCGCCTTTGCATTCCACCTGTTTCTGAAGCCACGTGGAAGGGCTTTTATGGATTAGGAAGTGCATTTTGTAAGGTTTGTAAAGACGGTAGTGGCTTGCCCTGTAAGAATTGTCAAGTTTATGTCCTGGTTTTTTTAGATCTAGTTCCTCTGAAGTTTCAGCACCTAACTCAAACGAGAAAACGGATTCCCTGGCCCATGCTGAGCCAGAGATAAATGTGTTCCCTTGCTGCATTCAAATCCAAAGAGCAGGCACTTGGTACATTTCTATAATAATTTTAAATAAAATATCCTGGTTATTGTATGTTAAAACATGCCTATTAAAAGAGCCCATGCTGAGGCTTTAGTCACTATCTGATTAGCCTCATTTTAGAGCCCATAAGCAATAAATGCTCAATTACACTCCTGTTATTGTATTTTAATTTGTTAAGAATTGGCATTAAAGAAGAAAGTTATAGCAAGTTGATATTTTTGAAAGAGTAACTATGCGAGAGTGAATTCATTATGTACAAGCCTTAACTCTGGTGTCAAAGCTGAGGTTGGTCTATTTTTGGTGGATATTAATGGAAGTAAGTTAAAGATGTTTAAAAACAACCTTTTTTTTTTTTTTGTAAATGACCTTGACCCTCAGCCCCACACTAACCAAGGACCACTTCCCTTGTGCTTTTCGTTCACCTTTCTCAACACCCCAAGCTCATTCATGAGGTTCCCTGTAATTTTTCCAGTCTCTTACCCTTCCATCTAATTTAATGGTAACAGCTTTCTGTCTTTGGTCCCCATCCTTTCAAAACCATAGCTCTTTCATGGTCAGTTATATTTTGGGGAGTTTCCCGAGCACTTTGACTTCCATGTAGTCTTGGGTCTGTCAAGATGGCAGAGGCAAACGTCAGCCAGCCTGTCCTGTGGGGTCAGGGTGCATCAGGGCCTCTGCTCCTGGCTGCCATGGCTGAGAGCAGATTTGTGGGTCCCACTGTATCTCTCTGGATGGTCTATCAACTGCTGGCGGATGTCCGGCCTCACCACTCCCGGTGAAGAACTTGTCTGTATCTGCCCCACTTCGGTGCAGCTCCGGATTCTTTCTCCGATGGTCTTTGGTCCCGTGTTCCTCCTGGCTCCAGCCTTGCATGGCCTTTTGAGTGTTTGCTCTGTACCAAGAATTTGGCCATTTGAGTTCTGTCCTTAGAAAGTCATTAGAGACCCTGTAGCATCTTTTCCCTCCTGGGCTGGTGCTTTTCGAACCTTCTAGAGTTGTGTGTTTCTCCATCAGAACGTCTGCCCATCGTGGTCACTCACATTCTGGAGTTTCTCTTTCTGCCCTTCCTCCTCTGCTGAGAATTCCTGCACCCTCTTTTCCTGAGTCCGGATTGGCTCCCATGTGACCCCCGCCCCCAAGTGCTTACGCTGCGGGGTGAGATCTCTGCTTTTGACACTCAGGGCTGGTCCTTTCTGCTGTAGATGGCAGAGAGAAGACACCTCTTCTTGCATTCTCTGTCCCGAGGTTCCACATCTGGGTTCCTTCCCCTGTGTTGGAGTCTCATGTTTCTGCTTCCTTTTTGTATTGTTGCGTCTGTCATCAGTCGTCCTGCTGTTTGATGAACCCGCGATTGCTTCTTATCCCCTTCATCTGCTGGAATGTGAACATTGTCTCACAATTAAAAGATGCTACTTCCCAGAAGCCACTGGAATCCTCATCTCGGCTTCCCTGTCACTCTCTGGGCCCCGTCAGGCTTCCTTGATACACTTCAGCTGACTTTCCTCATCCCACAGACTGGAGCCTCTGTCCCTTGCATTCTGCTTCTGGAACTTTCTTGGGTTCTCTCTGCATCGCTTGACTGCTGGTAAGCAGTTACAAGCAAACAGCTCATGTTTCCAGCCTCCCTGGGCCCCTTGCAGCCCACACACTTGCTCATTTGGCAGTTCTGAAATTACATGGACTAAGAACTTAATTGTTTATACTAACTGCACATGTATTGGCTTTTTTGCCGTGTGTTCTAAAAGGAATCTACCAGGATTCTGCCAAGAAAGGAATGTGTTTATTTCATTTCATGCTTAGTCTTAAAACGCTTGAGATGTTATTTACCCAAGAGTGTTTTAGAATACGTCCTTTCTTAATGTGTGAGCTCGATTTAATATGTCTATAGACACAAGGGGGCACCTTGCCCAAAAATTGCATTTGGAGGTCTAGTAATTCCTAATTCACCAGTAGGCCGCGTACCCTGGCTCTCATTTGCCTCTCCCATTCCCCCACCGGCAAATAATTCTTGGGTGTTGCTTTACTCCACACTGAAATGTTGTCAGGTGACCTCCACAGAAACCATCACTGTCCACCTAGGCTTCCCTGTGGTTCCCTGTGAGCTGCCAGTCGTTCACTTCCAGCACGAAGAGAACAGCAAGATACTTTCTCTGGGTACAGGGAACCACTTGGAGAAACACGATGCTTAAGTGCCACACTTACCCAATGTTCTCTCTTTTTCAACATCCAGCTAGTACACATCCATCTGTGAGCTCCGTGTTTTCTCAACACCGTACCACCAACCTCTCAGACATTTTCCTGGTCCTTAGTGAAATGCGTGACCTTTACTTAGTTTCCACCTGAACTCTCACCAGAGATCTTCATTCTTGTCCAAGCGCTTAGTGGTGTTGCCATCTGAGACAGAGCAGTTGTTACAAAATAGTTTCCTACTGCAGGGAATTTTACCTGAAACTTAGAGGAAGAGCCTGGGGTCCTAGTGTGCCAGGTAATAAGCAGCAGTTTAAAAAACATGATTTCATAAGGATACTTATTTTCTCCAGCTGGTTTGTCTTCCCCCAAATGGAAGCATTTCCTGTGTCTCCTTCTGTTTCTAGGGTCTGGGTTAGTTCAGGACACAGACACTGTGATTTCAGTATAATGATGATGCCATGATACTAGACAGATCAAAACCTAATTATTTTTAAAGTGTTTGCCACAGTGGAAGGGTCATAGGATTACAACTCGTGGTGTCTGATAGAACCTTATGTCCTAGATTGTACGAGGTCTCCTTTTTAATCTCTCTTGGATGTTTAACATTTTGAACAGGATTACATGCAGAATGTTCATGGTAAAGAGATTGATCTTCTGAGAACCACTGTGAAAGTCCCAGGGAAGAGGCCACCCCGGGCCACGTCAGCCTGCGCGCCCATCTCCAGCCCTAAAACCAACGGCCTGTCCAAGGACATGAGCAGTTTACACATCTCACCAAATTCAGGTAAGCCCATGGCAGACCTGCGCGAGAATCCAGTGTGACCGCAGCGGTTGATGCCGCTGGTCGCAGGACAGTGTGGAGCCTTGGAGGTGAAGTGAGATTGGAACCTTTAATGTTGTACGTTAAGGCTTAGAAATCTGTTCTCTTCTGTGGGTAGTCATTTCCCCTACGCCTGTGGTTCCGGGACCGCCAGCTGGCATGTGGTGAGTCTCGGTCTCACAAACCAATCCATGAGGTCTTCGCAGAGATGTGTAGTTGGAAGTAGGGTTTTGCATATGATTGAGGATTGAAGGGCCTTCTAAAATATGTAAATGAGTTGTGAAAGTATCAAGGGCTGGTGTGTATTTGTAGTGACTGAGTGGATGAAAGTGGAAGAGCTATTTGGAGCAAGATTGAAAGGAAACTGTTGGACCTCGACTTTAAATTCCAGGCGTGCAATTCCAGGCCATCCAAACATTGTGGCTCATTTTTGTGAGAGGCTTTGCAAATGGTTGCCCTCTGGCTTTGACCTTCCAGTGATTACTTATCAGAGAAAAGACCTGAGTCCTCCTTCTAACACACTTCGACACACGGATTTGTTTTCTCTAGCAAAAAGTCCCTTTCTTCTCTCTGAAATACTCCAGTCTTCTCAAAATAAATTACTGTCCTTTGGTACTTTCTGGCAAATGTCTTTGCTGCATTTTTCTCCCTCTGAGGTGTCAGGTACTTTGAAAAGAGGGATGGAGCTGCCCCCACAGTTCTGTGGCATACACGGCATTGGTTGGTGAAAGCAGGGTGGTAGAAAGGGGCCCGAGCTGGGGTCCGTCAGGGCTCCGCTGCATGATACCAAGTGGCATTAGACCGCTAACTCAGTCAATTAGGTCGATCTTGCCTGGCCTGCATACGTCACAGAGATGTGATGACAGGTAAGATAACATGTATGAAAGTTTTGGGAAACTCATAAAGTACAAATATCAGCTGTTGTTAAAAATCCAAAGAAAACTGGGCTTTCTGCTAAGGGAGACATCAGTTCATTCCAGAACGGTGATGAGGTCTCTTATGACCTGCTGACCTTCCTTCCAAGACATACATGAAATTTCCCTTTTTGGGATGGTGTGCTAACTCTGGGATTAAGAAGAGAGGAAAGAAGTGCCCAGGGGGCGGGGGGAGTTCTATATTGAATGAAAAGCTGATGTCTTCATTAGTTTGTATTTATTAATTTATTCAAAAAATATTTAGTGAGGGGCGCCTGGGTGGCACAGCGGTTGGGCGTCTGCCTTCGGCTCAGGGCGTGATCCCGGCGTTCTGGGATCGAGCCCCACATCAGGCTCCTCCACTATGAGCCTGCTTCTTCCTCTCCCACTCCCTCTGCTTGTGTTCCCTGTCTCGCTGGCTGTCTATCTCTGTCGAATAAATAAATAAAATCTTAAAAAAAAAAAAAAAATATTTAGTGAGCACCTGTCCTGTGCCAGGAACTGTGTATGCTGTGGATGTGGAGACCCTGATTTCCAGAACTTATACACAAGGCCGTCACCTTAAAACCAGCTAATTTTCTACTTCTCCTTCTAACCCACCATGTCAAATTCATCCATTTATTTATTCAAGTCAACAAACATTTATGGCATTTCTGATGTATGCCAGGGAAGGTCCTGGGCTCTGGGGACACAGAAAATTAAGACATCAACTCTGCTCCCGAGATTCTCACCCTCTGGTGGGGAAGAAAGACCAGCAAACAGGTAAAGGCGGTGGTCTGCTGCAGGCCACGGTATGAGTACGTAAGGGGCCTGAAGGCCCAGGGGTCATGGGTCCGGTCTACCCTGGGAGGTGGGGCAGGCTCAGGGCTTGGGGGCGCCTGTGCTGGGTAAAGGATGGGAATTTGACGGGCACAAGGAGGAGGGAAGAGCTTCAGTGATTTGAAGAGTTTGGGATATGTAATGTTAGGAGTCTTGAGTTTTTTAGTCTTGAGACTGGTGTTCTTTGGTGCTGAACTGCCCCTTGTTTTTCTCTGGAAAATGTAACATTTGGTAAACAGAAAATACAAAATGCCACGTAACCTTATCGTATGTGTGGAGTAGCTGGCGTCCCAGGCCTCGGCTAAAGGAATGTTCCTTCAGCACCCATTTCTTTCTCTTGAACACCCTTGCATTGGGTGGATGGGAGGGTTTGGGGCAGTGCTGGAATCCCTTTCCGTGCTCACTCGCTCAGCTAATTATGGCAAGTTCTTCCAACCCTCAGCCAAGTTCATTCCTTTTAAAGGGAGCCTGCTTGTTTTTTCCTCTTCTTCGGATCACAAGTAGGAGTGTGGAAGTGGGGGTATGACATCTGCAGGAGCATAGTGCCGCTTTGGGGAAAGAAAGTGCCTTGTGGTCACGGCAATGCTCAGGGACGTGGCATCCTTGTCTCTGCGTGCAGGTGACATCATCAGCGGGTAGCCCTCCATCCCCTTGTTCATAGGTGCTCTCTCACATGAAGAACTCCAACACAGCAAATTTAACGTGAAGTAGGTTGATGTTATTTTAAGTGGTGGACTTTTACCTAAAAATAGGTATTATTTTAGCTATTTTAGAGGTATTTGCCAAAGAACTTAACATGCTACTTAACCTAATTCTTCTTTCTCAACTCATTTGAATTCTGCTGTTTTGTCCTAGGGGTCTAAGTTAACGTGGAGATGTTCGTTTCTTTTTATGCTTTTCCTGTTTATTTGTTTTCTTATCTCAGTTATTGGACTAGGTCAATGTTTTGTGCCTTTTCTTCTAGTAACATTTTCATTTACATAGACGTGATAACATGCGTGTGCCTAAATCCTTGTGTCTAACATTTATTATTGTCTTAGGATAAACGTCCATAAGTGAAGTGACTCAGTTAGTGGATATAAACATTTATAAGATTCTTGGTACGCATTTCCAAATTAATTTCTAGAAAGGTTTTGTTATGCAAATACCCTTCTATCTCTAAAGTGAGTACCCATGTCACCCACACACACCTGCTAGCATTGCTGTTACCATTTTTGGAATCTACACTAAAACTACTTCATGCTTTGTTTATTTGGATTTCTTCAGTTAGTGCTAAAGGTCACCATCTCATGCTTGTTGAGCTCAGGTATTTCTTACATTAGATGTGTCTTTTCCCATTTTTGTACTGGGTGGTTTATCTTTTTCTTATTGATATATAAGAACTCTTTATATGTTAAGGATATTAACACTTTATAATATGTTCTGCAGGTATTTCCCGAGTTTATTATTTGCTTTTTAAATTTTATGGTCTTATTTACGTATAGAGGTTTTCCCCTTTTTAATATGTAATCAAGAATATATACATATAATCAAATCGTAAGTCTTCTGAGGTTACTACTTTAGATATTTAGAAGGCCTTTAATAATCCTGAAGACAGATCACAATTCCTATATATGTATTTCTGAGTTTTACGGTTTTATTGTTTCTTTCTTAAAGATATTTAGCCTTTCGTCCACCTTCAGTTCGTTTGGGTCAATTATACACGACAGGAAATCTAATTAAACTGCTTTTTCAAACAGATAACTAATTGTCCTTTCTCGGTCAAACTGTTTACTTATGACTGTGTGTGTCATCTTTGTTACACAACTAACTCATTTAGTCAAAACCACTGTGTTTCTGGGCTTGAGGCTCTGTCCAGTTGACGTGCTGTCCCTGTGTTGTGTCACCACATACAGATTTACCAGAGTGTCTTAGATTTAGGGTTCAGTTTATATTTGGTAGTAATATTACTCTTTCATTTTATTGTTGTTTTTGGCTATTGCCACTCATTTATTTTTTCCAATAAACTTCAGAGTAATTTGAAACTTTCTCCTTCCCCCGAAAAATAATCGCATTGTGACTAATTGGCAGTGCTTTTAATCTATCAGTTAATTGTGGAGGAACTGACGTCTTTACTATGTTGAGTTTCTTCTCATGGAACACAAGTCTTGCCCAATTGATTCAAACCTAATATATATCCCTCAGTAAAATTTTAACACTTTTCTTCATTTAGATGTATCATGTCGATCCATTCTGTTAGTTTATAATTTTTGATGAAATGTGAGGCTAATCTTTTGGAGGGGGGGGCAGGGGTTAAGGGGGCTATTATCTCATCTACTTTGCAAGAAATAAGAAAGCTCATAGTTTTTATATTTTATATCTACTCATCGTACTGAACTCTCGTTAGTGGGGATATTTATTCAGATGTAGCTCTTGATTTCCTAGTATGTGCTCATAATGCAGCTCGTGGTTCAAATACGACAGCGCCTGACTGATGTCAGTGTTGACTTTTGGGTGCCTCACTGCTTTGCTTCCGCTACCACTCATGTAAAATCATTATGGGGCTGGCCGCCCCGGTTAGTGCTCTGGAGTTTCAGCGGCGGTATGAGGTCCTCCCTTCAGGGGCCTCACACTCTGGTGGGGGCAGAGGCGTCAGAAGATAAACAGGTAAGACCATTGAGGTTGATGATCAAGGCTCAAAGGACGAAGGGGCAACTGGAGAGAAAATCACTGGTGGGGGTGGTGGTCTTATGTTATTCCTAGTATTGGGAAATGCTTTACCATTACCAGTCTTGGAATGCTGACTACATTTTATATATAGAAATGCTGGAAATGTGATGATCTCCGTATCAAGTTTTCCCCTGGGCTTGGGGAAGAGGAGGAAAAACACGTCCAAGTAGCTGCCTTGTGAACTGATAACTGAGCTCGGGTCTCCCTTTGGGGCTCACAAGTCATACAGAGCAGAAGAGCCGCAGTGAAGGTGGGGCGGCCCCACGCTCTGTCGGGCAGCTGTGGAAGGCAGGCAGGGCGGGCTGAGGGGCGCATTCAGGAAGAGCCGGCCATTGGCGTCCCCGCTTCCAATCCCGTGTGGATGCTGATGCTTGAAAGAGAAGGGAGCAGCTTGGGGAGCTCAGACCTCTGTACAGTCACAGAGGGACAGAAAGAAATGGCAAGAAGAGGCAGCTCTGACCATGAGAGACATCACTGAAGCACACCGGCCTGCTCACGAGCCCTGCACTGTTCACCTAAACCGAACCTCCCAGTCAGCATGGGCCACACACACCTTCCAAAGGCTGCAGGGCCAGCTCCTGCCTCTGCCCAATGGACCCACGGGCACTCATTCACAAATACGCAGCCAAGACGTTTGTGGAAACCAACAGTAAAAATGAGAGGAGCCAAAATAAACAAAAGGACAACTGATCCTACAAGAAAGAGAGTGAGAGGTGGGGAAGGAGGAAGAGTTAAGAGGCTAATTATTGTGTTCATAAAATGAAACAAAGGATACAGTAAAAACCTGGGGAGAAAGAGTCCTTGCAAATTAAAGAAAATTTTTTTAAAAAAAGAAAAAAATTTTTTAAGAAAATTTAAAATTCAGTAGATAGGTTCAATGCCATAAAGAACACGGCCAAGGATACTATTGGTGATTGTACCTGTGACAGAGGAAAGCACGCTGGAGGTGATGAAGGACATGTTGGTGTCTTCCCATCTGAAGAGCCCAGTGTCAAGTTCAGGGGAGAGGAGGCTCTGTAAACACAAACAGAATCCCAGAGGAGGCTCCGTAAACACAAACAGAATCCCCGAAAGCATCCCAGGTGGGAGGAGAGTGTGCTTACCTACCGGGAGGAGCTCTTCCGGCCTGTGGACTCCAGAGCAAACACCACATGTTAAAAGACAGTGGAAGAATTCCTTTCTAAGGACAAATCATTCTGAACCTAGAAGTCTGTGTGGGGCCAAACTACTATCAATCAAGTATGAAGGTAGAAAAAAATTTTTTACATGATGTACAAGAATACAGAAACAAATACCTTTTTGAAAAGTGTACTTAAGCATCTACTCCAGCAAGAAAGAGGAGGAAGAAGAAGAATCCAGGAGATATTTATTCAGGCCTGGTTAAATTCCCCCTTCCTGATCACATCTCCCCCTTCCAGGGTCACTCACTCAAGATGTCCATGGCGGTATCTGCCGCTCCACTGCTTTATCTCGGAACCTGCATCGCCATTCTAATCAGAAGCCACGCTTTTAGTGAATCCATCGCATTGTAATTTCAGGCATACTTCCAGAGAAGACAGTCAGATGTCCCACAGTATCTTCTGACATGAGCTGTCAGCCAGGCTGGTTGGTAGAATTGTATCCACTCAGGATGGAATGCGGAGTGTGTCAGCTCGGAACGTTATTCTGACATTCAGGTAACAACAGGAAAACGTAACGGTCCACAGTAGGGCCTTGAGAAGCAGAAACTCTAAGTTGAATCCCACCTTCCCCATCTTAGGACCTTGTGCGGATGAACGTTGGCTTTCTCATCGCTACGGTGGGCCGATGTGCCCGCCTTGCTCTTGTGGGCGCGCCTTTGCGAAGCTCGGCCCAGGGCGAGTCTGCAGACCCTGTTGGAAATCCATCGTTGCAGTTGTGCTTGTCACTGGTGAAGGAAAGGAAGCAAGAGGGGACGGAAATTTTGTATGAATTGTTTTCATGCCAGACACTGTTGTTTCTATCGCCTGTGTGTAGCCTTCGTGGGTCAGACACAATAAACCCGTGTCCCCCCCGCCCAACAGCATTCCCTCTGCGGTGGTGGGAGCGGCGGGCAGAGAGGCGCTCTGTGGGACCAACCAGGATCTCTGTGGGCACCGGGCTCCCGGTCCGTGTCCCCCCTACTCTTTATTCCTCGACGGCCCCATTTTGTTCTGAGATGCCAGATACGTCCCTGTCCCGAAAGTGGGTCTTTGTTGGGTATTTGGAACGGTGACTGTGTTTTTATCCTCAGCAGAGCAATGCGTAGGCCTTTGTAGCGGGAAACCTTGCCCCCGCTCCCTGCGCTTCGGGCCCCCAGCGGTTTCAAAATATTAAAGCCGCCCGGAGGGTTGAGGCTGATTTTCCGGGGGTGGGGGCGGGGATCTCGATGTGTTTTGAGTATTGAACTGCCGTTGACATCTAAAGTCTCAACCATGCTGTTTTCCTCCACACTTCAGTAATCAGGACATCCAGCAAACCCATAAAAAACCAAACTAATAGCATGAATATTCAGTGACCTAGAATACTAATTATTGTCATGAATATTAATGTGATCGGACTTGCTTTTTCCTCTCCTCTTTCTCTCCCGTCCTCTTTCTCCCTCTCTCCCTCTCTCTTTTTTTCCACTTAGCCGGCTCTAAAGATGGGTCATAATGAGAGCATTTAAGAGGGAGCGCGCTCTCCGCCGTGACAGGGACTGGGGTAATAAGGAGAGCTTGATTAACGTGGTGCACTTGGGGGAGAGATGAGAGGCTTCACGTGGGCCTGTTCGGGGGAGGCAATGAGACACCGGCGGCTCTGTTGCTGCTCCCGGAGATTAATGAGGCCTAAGAGTGCATTAGGAACAGTGACAAAGGTTTGATCTAATGGGCTCAGCCATTTTTCCTTTGAGTGACAGACGCACAGAAGTAATTGGCTGTGCAGAATGGCAGCTCATTGGCGGTACTTAAGGGTACATTATCCCCGTTGTGGGGCCCGCGGAGGCTGTTTATCAAAACTGCTCACACTGCAGACGCCGAGCCGCTAAGCTGCTGTTACAGTGGTAATAGCTATTAAAAAATAAATAAATAAATAACGCAACATCAAAACTAGATCCGTTGTTGTCTCCTCGAAACAAAGTTTTTCTTTGTTTAGTTTCAAATGGTCTAGAAAACATTTTAATAACTCCGGAGTCTGTTCTGGGCACGGACTGAGCCGCGCCGCTCACGTGTGTCTCCTGGGTCCTGGGCCGCTTGCCGGGGACCCCCGCCACCCCCGGCCTTGCCTCTCCCTGTGTTTCTGCCTCGGTCACCCCTTCCTGTCGCACGCTTTGGACTTCCTTTGCCATGTTAATCCTCTGATTCATAAATCGGTCTGCTAAAGACCCTTCTAGCCACTCGGTGGAATGCTTGCAAATAAAAACCTTCCTGGTTGGTAATTTTTTGCTAAAAAAGAATCCAAAAACCAGTATCCCATGATAATCTGCTTCCACGAACCAGGGTTTACCGGAGTAGTTTTGATGGCTATTGAATAACTCGTTATTTTTAGGGAAAGGAAGAGACATTTTGGAGGGTTTCTTTCAGACCAAAAGGTTGGGAAGTTCGCTACATCTGAAACTAAAAGACACTAAAGTTATTATTCTTTAGAAGAGTTGCGACATCTTCAGCTTTTGTGAGAAACACATTCTTCTTGCTGTTTCTGTGTTTATATTGTTTCTCTCACTGAGGGTTAGGCAAATTTCTGTTCTGTTGTTTCCATCCTGGAACTGTAAGCTCTTTGAGGTGGAGACCATTACTTCCCTTTCTTTGTTACCCTCTCCTAGTTTCCTGACCTCACAATTATTTTATCGTTAAGTCAATGCTACTGAGCATCGCCCCCCAAGTGAAATATAAGGGATAACCACCGAGGGTAAGCACCGTTTGCCCTCCTGACACCTCACTCCTTGGGCAGGACCACTGGGGAAGAGTTCAGGGATAAATCAGAAGCGTGCTTTCCAGTTTAAGGAAACCTCCTTCAGTTATTGAACTCTAAGTGGGGTGTTCTTTTCTGTAAAGACTGATAAAACCACCTTGATCTTGACGATTTCCGTTTAAAACACTAAGGACACTGAGCTGTCTGTCACTATGGGGACAGATACCCCCATAAGTAAATAGAAGTTGCTTTAGAAACTTTGTTCCCCTTTCAGAAACGTGAGTGCTTGGTGAAGAGTAGTGTTTCAGCTGTTCAAGCGATGCCTTCACGACCAGCAAACGGTTGGCATGGGAAGAGCTAGAGGAGAGAGAGGGGCCCTGAGAAGGACCTCGGCCTTCAGGAGGGCGGCGGAGTGCCGTCCCGGGCGTCGGGGAAGAGCCATTCTGTGGTAGAGCCAAGCCCACGATTGGCCGCCTTGCTGCGTTCCCAATCCCATGCTAGCAGAGGAGAATTTCATCATGTCGGTACCTTGCGGCCCGGTGTTTGGTAGTTACCACTCATTTAGAGAACATTTGTCTTTCTGGAATATTCTGAGGTGTGGCAAAAGGCAAGGCCATCCTGACCACAGTCAAACAGCCACCTCCACACCACAGCTGTGATTTCTGTGTAAGAGCTGACCTCGTAGGACCGGAAGGGTGAGAAAGAAGTGAGCACTTCTGAGCGTAGGCCCACATGACAGCCAGAGAGAAACCTGCTCTTAAAATGGATTTTGGGCAAAATACCTATTGTGTATATCATATAAAGGAAAAAGAACATTTTAAAGACAGAACTGTTGTTAAAAGCAAAGGAAGAAACTCAACATTGGATGTAGTTGTTGGGAATATAGTACCAAATTATGAAACTAGAGGACAAGATGCAGACGTCCTGGGCTTTACGTTTTACAAAACATTACATGGGCACACTGTAATCATATTTTGTTGCTTAGAAGAAAATCCTTAGTTCAGTTTCCTTTTGTGTAATGTTGCCATACCTCGTTACCACCGCATTGAATATAAACTCGTTCGCATGGCCTGTACAAGTAACGGGCAGTAGGCAGACAAGCGTGATGTACACACTGTGTGCGTAAGCATCTCAGGGTCCGTAGTAGCAGGTGTTCCTGACGCAGATAAAAGTGGGCAAGATGCAAAGAGCAGGCATTGTTTTCAGAGTGATGAGTGTTGCGCTGGATAACTGGGAACACACAGACTTTGTCTTTGGAATAAATATTTGGACTGATTTCTAAATATAATCACCTAAGTGAGAGCCTGCCTTCTGATGTGCTTAATGTTTTCATCTTGAATTGTCCCGAACACCAAATTATATCCATGTCCAGGATGCAGCAGCAGCCCGGCCGCAGCATGTGAGCAGGCCTGCGGCTTCTCCGACTCCCCTTTCTTTCTTCACCGTCTGGTTGCGCCATTCATCCACTCTTAGCACCATGTTCGAAGCCCACGGTTTCATTTCTTTCTTTCCCCTTGTAAATTGTGCCTCTGACAGCTTGGGCAGAACTGGCTGTAATAGTTTGAGAATTTTGCAAGACCTGGAGTGGTAGGAGTGTCATCACGTTGTCCAGCACTAAGTACTGCCCAGGTCCATGCAGTAGGTGCTCAGGAAACCTTCGAGAGCATGGGTGTAGGCTCACGCATCGTGAGGACGACCACAATAGCAGCACGCAGATGTGAGCAGGTGACACACGAGGAAACCCTGTCACGAGAAAAATGTGAGGGAGACATTCAGACCTTTTAGATTTTAAAGCCACACAAAATTAGCAGTATCGCCATTTTAAGCTTTTATTGAAAAATAAACTTTAATAGAGAAAAGGAAAACTCACCATTGGTAAAATTAATAACAGCTAAAATCCACAGAGGCTTTGCGGTTTACAGAGTACTTTATGCAATTTGATGTTTATATCAGTCAGCCACATGGGGCATATTATTGTCATCATTGTTAGCGTTATATCCATTTTACAAATCATGAACTGAATTGTTTTCAAGATGCCTGGGTTCTATCTTCTTTTGGCCAATGGCCTCGGAAAATCAGCAATATACGTTACTAGTCAGAAAGACGTTAATGCTGTTTGAGTAATGACTCTCCGGGATTTTATCCTAAGGAAGAGTCTAAATAGAAGATGTCCTTTGCAGTATTGTTTACACTAACGAGAAATTGGAAACAAAACTATCCAGAAGTAGGAAGATAGCAGTATGAATTATCTGCATTAAATCAGCAAGATGTCGTGTGTCTAAAATTATTATGAAGACTATGGAACAGCATGTGAAGAGGGTTAGGAAGTCATAAGAAAGAAGTGTAATATAAAATTACATCATTTCTGTGGTCATCACTGAGAAGAGTTGATGCCCATGTTCGATAATGAGTTGATCTATCACGTGAGATGTTGGAAGTCTTCTAATTTACATCATTCATCAAGGTAAGTTTTAAAGACGTTTGTACAAGAACGATCCATTGTTTTTTTCCTTGGACATCATAATCCGAACAGGGAGGAACCGAACAAAAAGAGCTGTTTCTGCATTTTAGGAAGTAAGTGGGAACTGGTCCCAGGACTGTGGTTCTGAGCGCGGCCACGCTGTTGTATGTAGTAGTGATCACATCCGCTGTCACCACGGGGTCCGGACTCCGTACATTCTCTCCTCCCTGGTCAGCACCTGTGGAAATACAGCCCGACGAAGAGATGCACCGCGATTCCTATCTCAGTAGTAGATGTGTTGAATGCGCTTTTTAACAGAACAAGTGTCAGCTTATAACAGTGCAGAATCCCGGACGCCTACGTCTTTAAGATACTGAATGTGTGTCCTTGGAAAAAAATCCTCTTAGCCTCGAGTCCTGGTTGCCAAAAAGGAGGGCAGATTTCCAATGCAAATAGTGCAGCGAACGGCCCTGCTCATAGGCACTTAAATCATCCGTATCTCACTTTTTATGGTAGTGTTGTGAATTATATTCTTTTTGGGTTTATAATTAGAGGACGAACAGATGGCGAAGGCCTATTTTGAAGTGGTGTGGCCGTTAGAGTAGCCTCGGTCGCCCTGCTCTGATTCCAGCAAACTGGCCTTCCTGCGCACGCTCACCGGGGGGCTGTGCTCCTGGAGGTTTGCAGAAGGCAGCCTCGCACCCCAAACTTCTCTAACATTGGAGGCCAGGTAGGAATGAGAATCGACCCCCAAAAGCGATCTCTGTGTGTTTCTCAGGGTGAGGCCTCCGAGGGGAAGGGAGAGCTCCCATCAATCCTGTGTTGTAATTACAGTTTGTTTTCAGAAAGGTCTAAGATTCCACAGTGGAAACCAATGTCCGCGTTGTACTGGGGCACTCGTAGACCCCTCTCTGGGTTGCGCCGCCCTCGCGCAGGGCGCAGGAAGCTTCGGGATCTGTCGCCGTTGCCACACGCTGCTGCTCCTTTGCAAACTACTTCACCAAGAATTCAGATGCCAGATACTCCTTTTCTACTCTACGCCTCCGAGAAGGCCAAGCTATGTTTGTGAAGATGAACCAGAATGGAAAGGGCGATGAGCAAAATTTTGTATTTTAGAAGTGACTGTTGATGAATCTTTATTTGAATACTATGAAAAGCCTTATTTCAGACTATATTTTTAAAAATGAGAGCAAGCTATTTTTATGTAGTAAGCCTATAGCTTAAAAGAGGGATTCTGTCTTTGATGTCATTTGGTGGTTGAAAACACTCGCGTTCAATAGAAAACCAGCATCTTTTTCACGCTCGTTTGAGATCAGTTCAGGCAACATACTGATATTCATTCAGATATAAATGCCATAGTCGCTTTGAAATGCAAATTGTTTTAAGAAAAATAGCATATGGTGGAGGTAAGTACCTTTTCAAATCAACTCTTACACTTTAGGGATATAAGTAAAGCTAAAATTATTCTTTGGGAAGAATCTGGCGCTTTTGACACATGGAAGCTTGCGCTAATCAGGGCGGCCCGTAAGCACACACATATCCATATCAAGGAGATGGCTCCGAGACTCCATGGATTAGCATGGTAATGGAGCCGCCCCCTGCTAATCAAGGCCAGCAGCCAGCTGATCCAGAGATGGGGTCTTGGAGGAAGCACTCTTTCTGAGTTCAGAACGGACCAGGTAGGCAACCACATATTGCCTGGTAATATTTACGGAAAAGATACTGAGACAAATAACAAACAGGTCTTTGCAGGACTCCCTTGCTATGCCAGCAGCAGCTCCTACCCTGAAGGGCTGGGCCCCTCTTTGAGACTTCATGCTGGTGCCACTCTTCAGATGACCCATCTTTAGCCTTCTGGGGGGGGGGGGGTGAGCTAAGTTGTATCAATAGAACAGGCACGAAGAAAGTGCAGAGTCCTAAAAGCCAAGCGTGCAGGTGGCCCGTCCTCAGATCAGGAAGCAGCAGGCGGCCCCCAGCCCAGGAGACCCCGTGGGCCCCCTCCTGCCCCTGCCGTCCGTACACACACACGCCTGCAGGCAGTCGCTCACTCCCAGGACCAGTCGCCTGTGGAGGGTGAACCGTTGGGTGGGGTCAGGGCAGTGGGTGCTTGGGTTGGTCTTTTCCACACGTCCTATCTGTGACGTCAGCATCTGTCCGTCCTTCCTGGTGTGTGGTAGTCCACCGTATGGACGGGCCGCAGGGCGCCCATGGTGGGGAGACAGCCGCCCTTTCTGGTTCGGGGCTGTTCCGAGGAACGCCGCTGTGAGCATTCTCGTACAGGCTTCCTGGCACAAGTGTTAGGCACGACTGTGTGACTTCTCTCTGGACTGATATGAAAGGAAAACAGGAATCTGGAGAGAGAGGCTCGTATCGGACTGTTGAGTGAACGCTTCACCTCAGGTGAGTCAGTCAGAGTTTGGGTTGTCCTGGGATAGGATGAGACCCCTCTTTCCATACTAGTCTAGAGAGGGGGGCGCCTCCATTTCCAAAATCTAAAGTAAATCTGCAGTGTTCCATGAAGTTTCTCCTGAACCTTCCAGGCGCCGTTCTTCCTGCCCCTCAGACCTTCCTATGGCTCTTGTGTTCCTTAGCCTTGTGTTTTGGCCACATGTGGGCCCATCCCATAGCTTCTGCTGGACGAGATGGTAGCCCCCCTAAGGGCACAGACTGTCTCCTTCACTGTGTCCAGCGTGCTGCGGGTCCACTGTAGGGAGACGGGGAGGGCCAGGAGGCCCGTGATCGAGGAGGTGGTGGGCCCGTGGAGGGTCCACTTCCACCCTGCTAGCAAGCTAGCGAGCCAGCCTACCAGTGTCCTAGCTGAGGAGAGCCGGGTTTCAGGACAGATAGCAGGTCATTACTTGCCGCTGTGCCAGCGGGCAGAGTATCAGCCTTGTCATGCACCTGTTCCCCAAGCTCCGGGGGAACCAGCACACACACTGGGCTGCATTACAGAAGAGAAATCCCGAGTTTAGGAAACCCCAGTCTTTTCTAATGGGACACACACAAGCCTGCCCGACCTGTGCCATGGAAGGCAATGTTGTTACCCCAGACAGTACACAGATTTGCCCTCTTCTAGAGGAAGACATTCTCTCATCCAAGTCTGTTCACCATAGACATTCTGGAAAAGGCCATCCAGAACAAAAGGACGCCACACATGCCACGAAGAAGCGTGAGATCCATGCAGCAGTCCACCGGCAACGGTGGGGTGGGGATTCTGGTAGGGCACAGGGAATGGAGGTGGGGCTGAGGAGGAGGAAGAGCAGGAAGGAATAGAAGGTACCTCTACTCCCACCCTCCAGGAGGTCACAGCTCTGGTGCTCGGCCCTGGGGGGAGCAGGTGTCCCACTGGCTTCCTTCTAAGGCCTCTTGTCTGTTGACCTCGGCTTAGAGCTTAGTGAGTTCGACTCAAGTGTTGGACCTTCCTCCTCGTCCCCGAGAGAGAGGACGTTCCAATCCAGCTTTTAGAATCTCTTCTCTCTAGGGAAAGACAGGCATGCCTACAAAGAAAGTGGTTTCCAGCCTTGTGCCGAGTTCTTCCCCAGTCGGATAGACCTCACGGCCATATCTTGGTTCTCAGCCACACAAATGAAATCGTGTGGCAAGACGGACGTGTGTTCAGGGTGGGCACCTGCTGGAGCCGTTCAGCCCAACTGCCAGGAGAGGAGGACCCTCTGCCAGGCACAGCCGCCCGGAGCTGCTCTGCACTTGAGGCTGACCCTGACTGCACTGGGAGTCGTGTTCAGGCCCCCCACCGTGTAACCCCATGGTCTTGGCCTTCCGATCCTTGCTGCCGGGAAATCAGATCAGTCGTGGGCTTCTTTCACAGACGACAACCCCGGATCCTCAGCCTTAACTAGTAACATGTTAATGTAAAATGAGTTACCACTCGTTGGAAGATTTAGGCCTAGAGAATTTTGAGAGAAAATCAAGTGATTTTCAGCTTAGCATCTCCTGTACCTGCTTTAGAGGTATTTTCTGAAGCCGTGAGAACAACTCACAGTGTGGTCCCACGTAGGGCAGACGCTGCTGGATGCGTCCGTGTGCAAGCTGGAAGCAGGGGCCGGTGTTGCTTGACCGGTGACAGTTCATGACATTCATTCAGAAATAGAAGTGAAAGTATGCATTCGCCTTTGCTGGATGGTGTGTGTGTGTATGTGTGTGTGTGTGTAAAAATCGTCAGAAATTGACACAAAATACTGTAATTAGATTATAAATTTGTAGTTATTTAAGATATTCATGAAGCATTTGGGGGCGTTGGTTTCTTTGACCAATGGATTCACTCAGAGCAAGTTGAAATGCCTCAGAGTGGGACCACTGGCCCAGGACGGCTCCCGCGTGGCACGAGATGCTCCATGGGCCACAGCGAGCCACTGAGTCTGCTTTCATGGGGCCATGGCCGCATCCGTGGACCACTGGTCTGCCTCAGAGTTAAAACCTGTGTCTTCATGTGTTTACCTTCAAAGGCAAGTGCCTGTCTTGTGGATCCCCAAGCTATATATTTAGGGCAAAAAACGGAATTTTTTTGCGCTTCATAATTTTTTTGTTATGTCGCAGTTGATCTTTTATTGTTTGATACTTAGAAAAGTTTTAACTGAGAAAGTAAGATGAGTATATACGAAAGCGAGATTTGCTCTCGAGAGAAAATCAGAAATGTTCTACTTCTGAAATAGGATTCTTCTTAAGCGTATTTTTGAAAGATTCTGTGACTCGCAGTTAGCAAAGATGAGGACCGGGCGGGCGGGCAGGCGTGGGCTCCGGCTGCCACGCTGTCCGTTTCGGAGAGTCACAGACACAAGCCCACTGCAGCCGGATTTCTTATTTTTCAAAGAATGGCAGAAACCACAGATTTTTAGAAGACCTCTCCCAAATTCTACCTTAAAAAAGGAATCATTGTCTACTCAGCAAAAATGCATCTATGAGCTCAACCCAGACTCCGGGTTGAAAGTCTACGGCTCTGTTTTAAAATGTTGCACTTGTGACTGTGTGTCCATGGTGGGGGTCGGGTGTGGCTGGGAGGAGGAGACCCTCAACGCTGCAGGGCCCCGAGGGTCGGCTTTCTGAAGAATTCCGCGCACCTGTTTCGGGTCCTGCACCGATTCGGAGTCACACGCCAGGAGCACAGTCTTGCCAGAAGGTTCTTCACTCCACAGGCCCCAGTCGGGTTCCTTGGGGATCCCCTCAGGAGCCAAAGCCCAGAGCTGCTCCCCCAGCAGCGTTATACATTGAACTCGCTGTGCTTAACGTTTCATTGGACAAACAGCTAGAAGCTTGAGGACCGGTGGGCCAGCTGCAGACACGTGGCCAGCTCCGTCACGTGGATTTGCTTCCGTGTGCACATCTGAAGGAACCTGCTCTTCTTCCTCGGTGGCTGTTCAGCAAAGGGTTTGTCAACCTAAGACGAGCTTTGTCCGATACCTCCGATAGAACCTTCCACGTGTTCCTGTCCACGCTCAGACCGACTGGGCTATGCTGTGTGCGTGTGGATGCCTCTGGCGTCTTGCCTTGCGTAGTCCGGGACGATGCACTTGGAAAACTCTCTCTGCCTTTCAAAGGAAGCGTGGCAGGAAGTTTTCAGGCTGGTGGTTCCCTGGGAGCCACTCTCCGGAAGGGAAGCCGCAGTATGGGTTGAGTGCCATCCTGGCATCATGGGCCCAAAGACAGGTGGTGAAGGTGTGTTTGTGTCTTTGGGTGCCTTGTGTACCTAAAGCTGGTGTGAGATGGGGTTTTGTGGACAGATTGCACGTTGGGTGATGACTTGTCACGGGTGTGATTGGGCTGCACAGGGAGGAAAGAATCATCTCCTGGACATTTTTGTTGAATGGCAGGTGCGCCCGTGGGTGGTTCAGGCTGGGGGTGGGGCTGGCTCAGTGGTGGGGTCACGGCTTGTGTGGACCTTCTTGTGGTCCTCTCTGTCCTCTTTCCATCTTTCTCTTTCCCCTACCATAAAAAGGTTAGCGGTGTCCTGAAGCCCCTACCTGCTGAAAATTCAAATGATGAAAGTAGAAATGGCTTTGGGGCCCCAGGGGCTGGGGGTCTAGTCCCAAACGTGGCTCTGATTGTATGTGTGTGAGATGAGGATCCTGCCAGAGAAGAGCAGGCCCAGGGTCTGAAGGTGTCGGCACCAGGGCTGGCAGAAGTGGCACAGAGACCAGCATGGGCCCAGTGGGGCAAGGGGACGGGTGCCCCCAGCAAGCCTCAGGGACAGCAGCCCCAGGTGACCACTCACGGAGGGAGCCTGGGAATACACACCCCATTTCACACCCTTCTCCCATGCCTGCTCCCCACTGGTTGAGCCCGAATGGGTACCCTCCTAGGGTGTGGCAGGCAGACACCAGTAGGGACATAGGCTGCAGGGGGAGACCCACACTGCGCTGGCCCATGGGAGCACCTCATCGCTCCCCCAATGCTGCCCTGCTGTGGGTCCGAGCTCCCTGTTGTAATCGGGATCTGCCGGAGGAGAAGCCAGGAAGCAGCCTAAGGGGCCCTAACTGGAGGATGCCAGGAGGAGAATGCGGTTTGTCCCTCACTGCCACCCCCGCTGACCCTGTGTCTGAGCTGCCAGACGCCTGGCCCTCCTCCCCATGCTGCCCTGCGGGTCGGCCCCCGAGCCGGTGTGGGAGTACCAGCCAGCACTGTCATTCAGGGTGCGTGTGTGTCCAGGATTTGAGGGCCTCAGTGTGTCTGAAAATCAGCACCTCTGTGCTAGGCTGGCTCAGAGCCTGCAGCTTGACAGGGGAGCCAAGAGCGGGGCTCCTGACCTGCGGGGCTCCTGACCTGCAGGCCTGCGTGCTGCCCTCGGGCACTTTTGACATCGGGCGTCCGAGGTGGTGAGGAGTTCCAGCCGTCAGTATTGTTTCATGTTCGTAGTTATTCTGGGTATCCGAGCTTTATTAGGTGCACTCAGAATTTTGTGTGAGGCTCTTCTGGAAAAGCAGGTGCTGGGGCGGGGCCTAGGAGTCTGCATTCCTAACGTGCTCCTGGGCCTTCTGCTGCCGTTGGTCTGAGAACCACTCCAGAGGACCTGTGCCCTTGCACACTTCAGTTCCTGAGGTGTCACTTTTGGCTTTTTTCTGGGATTGGGTAGGGCTGCCTAGGAGTAGTTTTCCTTATGACATTCAAAGTGTGCCCGATTCAGGTAACAGCATAAAATCGGTATTGTTTTTTAAGGTAGTAATATATATTTTTGAAGCAAAATCTCTTCTCTCCATGGATCGCTTGTTGCATGGCTCACGTAGGCATTTCAGTAGGTGATCCTGTGACTGTCCCGTGCCCGTGGGATTACGGTCGGGTGGGTTGTGGGTAGCGGAGCCCTGTTCCTACCTCTGACGGCTCACCAGGACCGCTGGCGTGCTGTGGAAGATGTGCATTCTCTCAAGCCCCAGCCCCAGGCCTTTGGAATCACACTACAAATATTTTGAAGCCTCTGGTTTTAAAAAGCTCCGTAGGTGATCCTGGTACTTGGCCAGATTTGGGAACTATGAATCTGGTCTGTGCACTTAAAGTCTTGTGCTCTGAAAGGCTTCTATTAGAACAATTTGAACTTAACTGGTTCTAAACTAAAATAATCAGAGGAAAGTGTAGAACAAAACGGACCTGATCTCTCTGTAGGTCTGCGTCCAGCAAACAAATTCACTCACAGAAGGTAGGATGGGCCGAGCTCGAGAGGAAGGCACTGAATCTTGATTTTGAGTCTGGCGTTGGCAGGACCAAGAAGTCATTCATTCTGATGTTGAGCAACTGTTGCATATCGTCCAGGACGCGATGGGACCATTCCCATCACCACCCTGTGTGCCGTGCAGTGGCGAAGACCGTCGTTCCTCCGCTCGGCCCCTTCAAGGGTCCAAGTAAACTCACCCGGGTTAAGAGTCTGCATGTCCTCCCATGTCTCATCCAGGAGCTTTGATTTATGTTGGTCATAAAGTGGAACTTCCCCGTGAAAGTTGGCTGCCGTTTGTGGTCATTTTCCCTTCCGTTGATGTGTTGACACAGTGGGGGCTCCTGTAGGGTCCATCTTGCTGGGACCAAGGCTTTTCTCAAAAGTGGGTCTTCATCTTCACCTCTGCCCCACATAGAGACGGTGTCGCCTCGGTGTCTTTGTTTAGGATTGCGTTGTGTGGTTAGGTTCCTTGGCAGTGTGTCAGCGGGTCCCTAGGATCTGCTGTCACCCTAGTTTTCCTCGTGAATATTTTTGTAGGATGCTTCCATCTTCCACATAGGCAGGACGCCAGCTGCTCTCGGTGCTGAGGTCCACCGCGTGCAAGCATGTGGGCGTCCAGACAAACTCGTGCTGGCTTCTGGGGTCTGCAGTCCGAGGTGGTGTTCACCTGACTTGTTTATTCCTAGGGAATGTCACTAGTGCGTCTGGGTCTCAGATGGCCAGCGGCGTCAGCCTGGGCTCCTTCGGCAGCCGGCCGGACGGCATGCAGCAGCGCTCCTACTCTGTCTCCAGTGCCGACCAGTGGAGTGAGGCTACGGTCATTGCAAACTCGGCCATCAGCAGTGGTAAGAGAGGGCGCAGCCCCCCGGACCCGCAGCCCCCTCGCGGTCCTTGGTGTGAGCCAGGGGCTGGATGCGGCGCCCTGACCGTCGGCGCTCGCTCTGCTTGCTGGCCCCGTGCGGCAGCCGCGTGAGCAGGGCGCGTGTCACCTTTCATCTGCGGAGCGTTGGGTCCTTGACAGAGTTTTCACTCGCATCCTCCCGTGTGCTCCTGTCAGTCAGGGAGGAGCCGGTTGCCTGCCAGATTGGGGAAGTGAGGCTACACACCCACGTGTGACAGGTCTGATGGCAGGGAGGCGAGAAAGAACGCAGAGCCCAGGTTCCGGTCACGCTTTCCTGTGGGACTGCGCCCACCCTTCCCCCGGCGGCGCACGTGTTCCGGTGTCGGGCTTCGGGGGGGTGTGTTTGCTCTTTCCGTCAAAGGAAAACAGAATTCGTTCTCCTTACCAGTTTTCCAAAATTCCTGATGTACCCTCTAAATTTTGGAGAGTTCCCCGTCACCCCCTTTTTTTCGGTGCGCGTGGGCAGCGTTTTGGGAAATGCGTGTGGACGTCGGACGCTGCCTTGATGTGTGTGCGGAATCGTGAGCGACGTGGGTCGAGGCTGCGAGGCTCTGCAGCAGCGCGGTTGCCTGTGGCGTTTTTCCTACGGCCCGTTCACCGGTACTTAGCGGAATTCCCACTGTTGTATGTCATCTATCAGACAGGGTTTTAAAGTAATGTTAGTATAATTTGTTCTAATTAAAAGATTCAGCATCAGGTCTTCCCTGAAGACCCACCAGCTGCTACAGCAGGACGTTTGCTGTGGGTAAACACCATCCTTATCTCTGGCTGCTCCCATCCCTCTGGCAGACCCTGCCGAGTGAGGGCTTTCGGTAAGGGCAGCTCCAAACGGGGTGCCGAGGAGAAACCGAGTCCGGAGAGGCAGCACCCAGGGGCGCCATGGCAGCGCGGGTCCGGAATGGCCCCCGTGCCTGGCACGCGCCCACCTCCGGGGCCTGCTCCTCACCCCCAGGAAGATGCTTGGGCAGCAGGTGTCCGCTTCCACCTCTCCAGGGCTTTCCGCCCGTTGTCTGAGATGCTGGCGATGCCCTGAGAACCCTAAGGCAGGGGGTTCCCACTCACTGAGATGAAGCAGCCAGAGTTCGGTCCCTTGGAAGGCGACATCAGAGCGTTCACGGCTGTCGCCTGCCCTGGAAGGGCCTGTGCTCAGTCAGCACCCACACCCCCCGCCCGGTGGCCTTACGCTGGCCGCCTCCCCTGCACGAGCCTGTCTTGTCCAAGACCTGGGTGTGCTTCCCTCCTTGTGTGGTTTAGGTGTGAGCACAGCGCCTGGTCCGTGGCAGCCTCTGTAACTGAGTACCTGCTGCTGTTACCACAGTGACATACGGTTTTAGGAGGAGCAAGCAGTTGACATAATCACCGCGTCATCGAGGACTTTGAATCGAGGTGCCTTTTCAGTCAGTATCACTAGCCAGCCGGGGTTATCTTGTCGCGGCCTTTCTGCGGAGCGGTTTCCAGAGCCCGCTGTGCACACTGCCTTGGCCTCACCTTGTCAAGCAGGAATCTTCTAGAACTTTCCTCCTCCCAGTACATTGTGGAGCTACCAGCACGGCCTGAGTAGAGCAACAGTGTTGGAGTTCTGCTCCGTATGTGCAATGGGAGTTATATTTGGGGAGAAGAGGGGAATAAGGGCGCCTGGGTAGCGCAGTCGTTAGGCGTCTGCCTTCAGCTCAGGGCGTGATCCCGGTGTTCCGGGATCAAGTCCCACATCAGGCTCCTCCGCTGGGAGCCTGCTTCTTCCTCTCCCACTCCCCCTGCTGTGTTCCCTCTCTCGCTGGCTGTCTCTCTGTCACATAAATAAATAAAAAATCTTAAAAAAAAAAAAGAAGAAGAGGGGAATAAAAGAGCAAGTTCCTGAGAGACCATCACCCCCAATCTTTGTGTCCCCTCTACTCAGAATATTTTATAGGGGCGCCTGGGTGGCTCAGTCGATTAAGCGTCCAACTCCTGATCTCAGCTCAGGTCTTCATCTCAGGCTCAGGAGTGCAGGCCCCGCATTGGGCTCCACACTGGAGGTGGAGCCTACTTTAAAAAAAAATAAAAAGATTTCATAGAAAAGGCATGGGAAGTGGCATATTCATCTAAATCCATTCTGTGCAAACCTTCCTTGTGCACACTTACCTCTTTGATAAAGACTCACTAGATAACCGTCCCCCACCGCACGTCACAGCTCTTTGCATCCAGCTAGGCGGGTGTGCGATGGGGTCTCCGCATTGCCAGGGCTTGGGACTGCATCACTTCCGACTCGGTGTGGTTGGAGGCGGCTTTCCACAGCAGGTGATCGCACTGGTCTCTGCACACATATTCATAAAGTTCCTGTAAAAGACTGCGCTCACCTACATATGAATGCTGTTTTTATATTACAGAGTGATTTCTCATCTATTCACACCCTCAAGTGTCCATTCTTCATTCATATAGCACGCTAAAGACTAGTTAGGCTCCCTGATGCCACAGAGCCTGAACCCCGAACACAGGAGATGAGGTGCTCCAGTCTGGCCCCGTGTCAGCCCCATGCCGTGGGACATGGGCGGTGAACTTGTGGGCAAGCCCAGGCTGAGATTGTGCAGGTAGTTGAGGGATGGTCGTCCATCAAGGAAAACTTCTCAGAGAGATTCACACTTGAGCGATGCTTATAGACCTGGATGGATTTTTTTTTTGGTGCCAGACCACGAGAGGAAGGTGGTGTAAGCATTGAGGCAACTTGGACAGGGCTCGGGGAGGACGGAAAGGGAAAATGCAACAGCCAGGAGCAGACGTGACAGGGGCTCGTGGGTGCGTGCGCAGCAGAATGGGTGCAGACAGGACGAGAAGAGGTCAGCATGGCAACATTAATTAGCATCTTAGTTTTAAGGCTTTGAGCTGGCATTCCTTAAATAGCGAAGAGCTGTAAAGACGGGAGAGCGCTGCACAGCAGGATTCCTGCAGTTTTCCACACTCCTTCTTTATTGCTCTCTTCTCCAAGGGTTGATGGTACGTCACAGCCAACACACGGTTGAAAAGAGGAACAACGGTGGTAATAATGATGGGAGCTAATATTTATGGAGGGCTTCGTGTGGGTGACCGTATTTGATCGTCAGGGAGCAGATACTGATGTTAGCTGCATTTGACCGGTGGGGAGACGCTGGTACAGATCGTTTGTCCGAAGTCACCCTCCAGGAAGGGCCGGGATGCAAACCTGAGAACACGTTGGTGCTTCTCGAGACGTGCTTCCCAGACCAGCAGCAGCAGCCGCTGCCCCTGGGAGCTGCTTATGGGTGCACATTCCTGGTCTCATCCCAGACCCACTGACTCTGAAACTCAGGGCTGGGCCCCAGTAACCTGTGTGTTAACAAGCCCTCCGAGGGACAGTGCTGCATGCTGACGTTTGAGAACCACCGCTCCGGCATCTGGCAGCCCCTGGGCGTTGGCTAGAAACGGAGCCACCCAGGCTCCACCAAGACTCTCTCCGTGGGAGCCACACGCTCCTGGGACCCGTGGCGCTCTGGTCCACCTGGGTGTTGCGAAGCCCTGTTCCTGCCTACGGCGAGGGTAACCTCCTAGCTTCCTGCTCCTGAGCACCATCCCTGCCTTCCGTGGTCCAGCAAGTCACCAGCCAGACCCAGAGCAATTTTTAATGAACATCAGGGCGTCGGATCTGACAGGCGACTTCAAGAAAACACATTCGTGAATGGATTTCCAGACCTCAACTTGGGCATCAACGTTCCCTGCCGTGTTGGAAAATAATCACAAAAGAAACAAACATGATTAAGAGCTTTCTGTCATGCTTTTTTTCTTTTCAAGTTGCGGTTGATACAAATCCCGCCCTCTTTTTTTTTTTAATCATTTTATCCCCCCCTCCCCCGGTCCCGTATCTGGTTTGGATGTCAGAATCATAAAAGCTTACACTGTGCTAGCAGCAGGGACAGGGAGAAGCGAAGCCGCTTTTAAGAATCCAAATGCCCCTGAATTGGTGAATTTGCCTTCCCATTGTCATACGGTTTTATTAGAAAACATAATGACAACAACATCGGGACTCCATTTTTCTCTGCCCCCTCGTCCACACTAAATTAAGACTTTGGCTCCAGAGAACTTTTGAAAGGCGTCCCCTTTCTATGCATAGGTACCCTGGGGGGTTTCTCTCTTTCAAGCAGCTGTGAGCAACTCCTAATTAGATAGATTACTTTGTAGTGTGCAAAACTACAAAACAGGGGATTCTGGTTAAATTAAGGGGGGAGGAGAAGAAGAATCCATTCTGTGAAATGGAATGCCCCACTGCTTTATGACTATTACTGTTGTAAGGTTTTACATTAAGTACCTGAGGTTTAAAATTAAATGTCTAATATAATTTGGCGTTGCTAACATGAGACCCGCATCTGCCCTTAGAGGAAATCCAGACAGCTCAGTCCGGGGTTTCAAATTGCCGTCTGCTGGCTCGCGAGCAGCCCGGAGGATCGGGCTCCGAAGGGCTGAGCACCACATGCTGCTCGGCGTAATGTTTTAACTGCAGAAACACACTCATCTTCAGCTTCGGCATCGGAAGAGGCTGCTCCAGGAGTACATGAAAAATTAATTTTTTTTACATTTTTCCTCACTCTCCTAAGTGTTTGACAGAAGTAATTTTTGCAGCAAGAGGGAATAAAAACTGGTGGCTGTAAATTCCCGTCCTGGAACCTCTTGTGTAGATTCTTTATGGACCCAGAATTGATCTACATGTCAGACCCTGTTGTGGTTTAAACTGTTTATCACCGTAATGGCAGCAGTGAGCCTGTGAACACCAACTTATAATCCTGGGTGAAAGAAATTGTTGTTTGCAGTCAATGAAGGGGCAGCTTAGCTTTATTGATAGATTCAGAGCAATTATCTCTGCAACAACTATTGGCTGAGAGTTTTCGTGAGTCTTATTGGGAGCCTGTAATTTCTTTCTTTCTTTCTTTCTTTTTTTTTTTTTTTTGATTAATCATTTTCTCTATAGGTAATTTTCTCTAGAAGTGTTGGCCAAGAGTTTGCATTTCTGCGGGTACGGCGGGGGACCCCCGGGGGTCGTTTGTAGATACTTGGTTGTCATATCTTGCTCCAAGGCAAAATGCGTTGTTAGATGCATCACACCTGTGCCGAGGGCGCAAGCCGATGCCGTGGACCCCCGGCATCTGTCTGGGTGCGTCCCTGAGCATCTCAGCAAGCCAGGCAGGCCTGCCACACTGTCTCCCCACCTGTGCCGGCCTTGGGCCCCGGGCCTCAACTGCTGCTGTTGCCGCGGCAGCCCCGCTCCCCTGACTCCTCGGCTATCAGGTTGTTCCGATGGTTCCACCCCATCCCCCAACTGCTCCGTTCCAGCAGCTCGTCTTTGCTGCCCTGGCTGTCCATCACCGTGAACACTGCATTGCTTCAGATGACTCTAAAGGATTTCTCTTCCACCCTTCCTCAGCCTGCGTCCACCCCCGGCCAGCGGACAGCCTTGTCAGTGCCAAGTGCACACACCGTGCTCAGCTTTCCCTGTGAAGGTGCACGTGCATCTCCTTCCAACAGTTTAATCCTGTGTCTCCCCACCGGAATCTACCAGAATCTGTTACTGGACCACTGATCCTGAATCTGAAGCCTTTGAGCTTCTTAAACTTGTAAATAGTTTTTCTCACTATGAACATTTTTTTGCGTGGCTGTTTTAATGATAGAGGCTAGACACACAATTTTCAGCCCTGCCGGTTGTGCCTCCCCACTTCCCTCTGTTTTTCCCGCCCCAGGGGGCTGGCCCGAGGATGGTCAGAGAGGGTGCTGGGACTGGGTATGGGGATGCTTACAGTCCAAGCTTTTTTTTTCCCCCTTGGATATTATGCTGACAATTTTGGCGTGCTGCCAGCAGGTGGTGGTAGTGTGACACAGCCGCTTGGACCAGGAGGCTTAATTTGTAGGAGGATTTTTGTGAGGGAGGAAAGGAGAAGGTCAAGGGAGGGACTGCCTTTGTTGTCAGCGGCCTCTCTGTGTTGGGAGCTTGACATCTTATGTTCATTTTCTGAGAATCACTGTCGCTATTTGATAACTGAGGTTCAAAAAGGCTGAGAAACCTAAGACTCTTAATAATTAGCCAAGATTCAAACCTGGGTCTTTCTGATGCCAAAGCTTATGGTTTCCCCCTTTGCCATTTTTTTTTAAGGGGACGTGAATGCTTAATATTAAAACACTGTATCATAAAAGTTGTTTATCTTTATAAAGCTTGCTTTTAAAGGAAATAACGTTTTCCCTTCTCTGGTTTCTCCTGAACTTTTCCCTTTATCATCAGTTCCTCCCCGATCCTGGCTGGCATTCAAAAACCATTCCCTGGGGTTTGTCATCAACCTTCAGCTTAGCGCAGTGTTAAAGGGCCCGTGGGCTCTCATCTCTCAAAGCCGGACACCCTGTCTCAGCGGCTGAGGTCTGCTCCCCTCCCTGGGCTGGTCGGCCTAATTAAAGGGATGACCCCGGTTCCTTCTGTGCTCAGAGCCTGCTTTCCTTTCTCTGCATGTGGCCAAGGAGAAGGCAGAAGCTTCCTAGGGTAACTGGCCACAGGGGGGAAAAGGTGTATTTTTTTTTCCCCTCTCAATCAAAACGTTGTTACTTTGTACTTTATCTCCTTAGTTCCTTCCTGCTAGCTATTTCTAGCAGCGGGTGCTGACCAGAGAAAACACTGCCCCCAATATCAGAACAGGGAGCTGTGGATTCCATGCTTGAAGGACAGCAGCTCTCATTTTGCCTAGCAGAAGTCTGGAAATCCTTTCAAACGGATGGCAGAGAGGGATACTGTTGCCATTTGCTGTAATACGTAATCTGAGTCTCTTAGCCCTCTCTGGCCCTCAGTATCTTCTTCTGGACCGCTGGTTCTCAATCAGGGGTCATTTTATCCCCTCTTCCTAGGCCCCAGGGACATTTGGCTATGTCTGGGGACATTTAGGGTTTTCACAGCTAAGGGGCAGAGGGGTGTGCTGCTGATTTAATAGCAGAGAGGCTGCTAAATTCAGAGCCACAGGACACCCCCCCACCCCAAAAAGTGATCCCACCCAAAACGTCAGTAGTGCCAAGGTTGACAAAGCCTGATCTAGGCAGTGACAACTTCAGGTCTCTGGTCCCTTCTTCTAGCCACCGGCACTGTCCTCTCTCATGAATTAAATAATCCTTCCTGGAGAGAAGGAACCCTGTCTATTTTCTTCCTGGAGGGAATTCCTGCAGCCAATCCCAGGTAATGTCTCGTCCCTGCGAAACTTTGGGCTTCGGCTCAGACCTCCCCCCCCCCGCCAGGCAGAAGCCAGAGACTAGTCACTTCCACTCCGTCTTGCTGCCCTCACCAGCTCTGATGTTCCCTGGCATCCAGCAGACACTCGCCACTTGCCGGGCACAAGGTCCCCACAAGATGAGGACCTAGAATGATCCCCACCCAGCTGGCTAGGGCTGGACTGCGTCTCATGTACTGTGCTGCCCCCCTCACCGCCGAGAGCACCGTGTGGGGGAGGGAGGGCCCTGGCTGTTGGCAGGCCTTTCTGCTGCCTGCGGTGAGGATGCGTGGACCTCATGGGCAGGTGTCATGTTGGTTCCCTCCAGACTGAGAGGCCACGGAGTGAAACGGAGAGCTGATAGCATGAATTCCAGAGTGCAACGGGATGTCCAGCTTCGGTGGGGCTCACCCACGTAGCTGTGCCCTGAGAGAATGCGAGGCCTCGGACCACCTCCTGTGCTGACCTCCCCCCAAATCACACCGGGCTTGCCGGGTTCTGTTGTGGGGCCAGCTTTCCAGAAGCCCATATCAGACAGAGAGGGACTGAGGAACTGGGAGGGTGGGAGGACTCCCTGGCACGGGGGTTCTGAAACCTGGCTGCACATCTTGGGCTTGAGGATGATTTTTGGAAACCCCAGTTCCTGGAGCTGAGGGCTGGTGACGTTCCTCTGGCCAGGGGTGAACCTGAGCACCAGAATGTTCCCCAGGGGTTTCTAACGTGCATCCGAGGTTGAGATCCACTCTTTGAGGCGGGAGTGAACAATGCATGTGAACCGTGGCCGTGATAAGAAACGTGAGCCTTATTCTGTAGACGAGGCTGTTGAGCTAGGGACAGTGACTCCACGTTGCAGAAAGGATTGTTGTGACAGTTTTGACACAAAAGTAGTATCAGGTAGCATGACACAGCGTAATACTTGGAAATGATCGTTTCCAACTTTCTCTTCTCGCATCTTTCACTTTCTTACTCACCTGATGACCCTGTTTTCCTTTTACAAGGAAATAGGGGAAGGTGCTCACTTACTCCTACGGCCAGACCCACCCAGCTGCACCCTCGGCTGCTCCGCTCCCCGCTTGCACGAGGGACAAGCTGTCCCTGCCCTTGGCTGGTGTCCTCCCTTCCACCTCTGGACCCACCAGCTCTCCATGTCCAAAGGACTCTGCTCCTGTGTTCATCCTGTCTCCTCCCTGTGCGCCCAGGCTCCCCCTAGTTGCCAGATCCTGCCTGGGAGTGCACTCGCCCTGACCTCTCTCCTGGCACCAGCCACGGCCCTCAGCAGCTCCTGGGCCTGGGTCCACTGTGCTTTTGAGTACAGCTGCGCAGGACTGCCATCTGTACTCCCCAGCCACTTCCTCTCTGACCCGTCCCCATCATCCTCCATCCCAGCTCTTCTGGAACACTGCTCTCACCCGTGGCCAGACCCTCCCCCTGCCAACCCTGGGACGCTCCATGGTTCCCTTCATAATCTCCTTGCTGGAAACTCTTCTCCTGACTTCTCCCATGAACATTCTCTGTGTCTTCCTGCTGTTTTCTTGGCTATTTCTTGGAACCATCATCTTCTCCTTCAGACCTCAGATCCTTGATGTTGCTCTGGACGCAGTCTTCTCTCCTCAGTGCACGCCCCCTGTCCTCCCGAGGGGGCCTCGCTATCTGTCTAAACGGAGGACGCCCAAGTTCATACACCCCAGGGACCACGCTCTCCTCCATTGAACACGTGTAACCAGCCACCTTCTCGAAGGCCTGTTGACCAGCTCACACTTAGCATTTCCAAAGGGGACTCCAGATTTCAGTCTGCCATCCGCTGTCTCATCCTCCTGGGAGCTCAGGCCACACAGTTTCTCGTACCCTCACCTCGCTGAATCAGCTCACACGGCTGGTTCTCTGCGCTCTTCCTGAATGTGCACCAGGCCGCCCACTGACCTGCCTCTCCTCTGCCCGCGGCTCTGCCTTGTCGACCCTGTTTCATCTCCTGCCGTGTGTTTTTGCTTCCCTGAGGTTGGCCAGACTCATCGTCTAAAAAAAACAAACATGAATCAGATTGCCACGCCCCCCACATGACACTGCAGTGGCTTCCCCCCTGCACAGGGCCTGTGTTCCTGATGTTTTATTTCTGGCTGACAAGGCCCCAGCTGGTCTGGCCCCTCATGTTTCTTTATCCCATGTCCCACCTGCCTCTCCCATCTCCCTGTCCTTGGCTCCTGCCCGCTGCTCTGCTCAGAGCTGGGTGAGCCCCTGCATGTCCTCGTCACCCCAGATGGCTCTGCTTCTTCCCCCTCAAGCCCTGCCTAGACTTCTTCTCCTCTTGGCTTTCTTGGGACCTAGCTTACAGTGTGCACCTGCTTGTTTGTCTCCTGCCCAATCAAAAGCTGTCTCCCTGCCCCTGCCACTTTCTAACCAGTCACCGTGTTAAACTGTGTGAAGTCATCCTGTCTCGTTTTCTCGTTTGTCTTCTCTTGCAAGAAAGAAACTCCACAAGGATAGAGTCTTCAGAGTCTTTCTGTCTCCATCCTGCAGTACCAGGGGCCACGCCCTGCACGCTGTCCCAGTGTTTTCTCCCCAAACTGCTGGTCTCACTCATGATCCATGAATGAGCACACCCAGACAGGCACCAGAACACCCCCAGGGAAGAACAGCCCCACGCGACAGGACAGCATGGTGGGCTTGCAGGAGGGCCAAGGCCTCTGCCCATCCCATGTGATAAAATTCATTGAGTATTTAAGATTTCTCTTCTTAAACAAGATGCTTAGCATGGTGTTCTGGAAACTGTTTGCTAACAGAGCTGATGCCCCTCACCTAGGACAGAGTACGTGGACCAAGACGTACACAGGTGCCAGCAGAGAGCGTTCCGAGTGGACCACTGGAAGCCTGTTGTGCACGTTCTTACAATTACTTACCAGTTAGAGCTTACAACTGAGTTTCTTCTCTTCAGTTAACCCATTTCAGAATCACAAGCAAAGTCAGTGCTGAATTCAGGAGGGATAATCTAGATTAGGTGTGCTTCACAGCAATTATTTAATTTTCTGTTCAACTTCATGTATTTCACAAATATTTATTGACCACTTACTTTGTACTGGCTGCTTCCCTGGCCCTGGTGGGAGATCCAGGGATCCACACAGAATTCCTGGTCTGTGGAGGGGAAGGGAAAAAGACGGGTAATCAATGAGTGAACATATTGAAATATGTTTTGTCAAGTGGTGAGAATAGATTGAGGGTAAGGGGTGACTAAGACATGCATGTTTGGGTTCTGAAATCAGGTCGGGCGTTAATGTGTAAATTACTAAGTATTTTTCCAGTAGAACCTGTGAAAGCAAATTATGCATTCATTCATTCAGCAAATACGCAGTAAGCATTTTTCCACGTGGGGCAGTGCCCCATGTGTATTTGGAAGTGGTCCCAAGGAAGACAGATTCATTGATCGGAGCTTAAATGCTGGAAAGAACCAGTAGGCTGGAGGGGTTGTGCACCCGGTGCGGAGGGAGGAGTGTGTGCAAAGCCGAGGAGGTGCACAGCGTCAGGGAGCGCCGTGGTATGACCATGGGGAAGAGCGGGGTGGGAGCAGTTTGAGGCATCGAGGTTGGAAGGAGAGTTCAAGTTCCATCAAGAAGGATAAGAGCAAGGGTCCTAAAAGGTTTGGGATTGACCCTGGGCAGTTGGGCGCCCCTGTGGTTTTCAGGAGGAGGGTGATGTGACTTGACAAGCTGCCTCTCGACAGCTCACATATAGAGAGGTGGGGCAGAGGTGTACTCAGAGAGGGGACACCCAAGTCCAGACAGGCTATGATTCTCCAGGAAGTCGAGACGTCTCTGCTGGAATTGACACTGAGACTTGGCGTTTGTCAGTGGGGTATTTTTAGTAACATCATTTCACATTGGCCTGAACACAACAATGTGTTGTTAAAATTTTAAAGCTCCCTAAAATATGGAAGTCTAAAATTTTGTGAAATTATTTAGTGTTTTATTATTTTTGCTTATTGGTCCATGCAGTTTTAGTTGCCAACTTTCAATTTTAAGTGTATTTTTTAAAAAAATATAGAAAGCATCGTTTACTGCCCCAGTGTCCAATCATATATAGATAGAGCAGTATAAAGATTTGTCAAATATATATGCTGATACTCCAACTAGAAAGAAAGCTTTCAGCGATCTTTTGTATTTGCCACATTAAAACATCTTAATTTGTAACATTGTATATTTTTAAACAGTCTAAGACTATTTCTCATGGTTTTATATCACCTTTGAGCCAGGAAGATGTTCATTTTATATTTCTGTGTTTTGCTCAGGTTCTCAGCCTATGAATCAAGTAGCTTAAGAAACTTCAGTGATACTATCTTCCTGGTGACTTTGTTCATTATCAGAATAAAATTTGGTCAGATCTGTTTCAGTGTCTTCCGTGCTCCCTACTACAGAATTTATAAGTACATGCAAAAATGGAAAGACCTAAAGGGCTTAAAATATTTCAGGTGCCAAGAAGAAAAGAGTGGAAGTATGAGTGGGGAAGGAGTTGTTATAAAAATAAAAGTAATTGTGAGTTGGTTAGAAGGAGATGAATCAGGTGGGTTGAGTGGGTGGATGGATGGACGGACAGACGGACGGACTGGTGGGCAGATGGGTGGGTGGATGGATGAGATAGGTAGGTAGATAGGGAGATAGATGATAGATAGATAGATAGATAGATAGATAGATAGATAGATAGATAGATAGATAGATAGAGCGAGCAGTTGGGGAGAAGGATGAGATGGGCAGGTAGTAAGTAGGGTGATAGATGGTAGGTAGATAGGTGATAGATACAGTTGACAGCCGTGTAGTGGTCGATCAGTGCCATCCTCAAACCTTCTGTATTTCCTCCTTTAGCTTTTGTATATTGCTTTGGTTTTGCATTCTTAAACTTCTTTCAATGAATATATATCTTTTGTTACATCTTTGCTTTATTATCTGACAGAAAAGATTATTAACAGAAAGTGATATTAATATTAATTATACAATGATACTAAAAATTTTATATCGTGAGGAAACAGATGGTTATTTTAAATGACTTAAAATTTTATTCTTTTATATGAAGAAACATTTTAAACATATGTAGTTATAAATGCTATTTTAATTGCTACATTATTTCTGCAGTGGGGTTTTTAAAATCTTACTACAGTTGCAGGGAAATGTTTCTGTGTATATTGTTGAGTTTCTTAAAATGTATACTTATTTACAGGAAAACAATTGTAAGTATATTTGAGGTCCAGTGTGGGGGCACGCGTTGTCGATGAACGTGGTATGCGTTTCCCCCACCCTGGCTTGCCATCCGGGAGTTCTGCTCTCCCGTTCTAGCTAGTCTGCAGGAGCTCACAGCCTTGCCAGTTTTCAGATGCCACTTTCTCAGAGTGTTTGTAAATAAGTAGTCCCCAACTGGACTCAAATCATAACTGAAATAAGCATTACTACTTAAGAAATATTTTCTGTGTATAGTGTAATAAGAAATAGAATTACCTAATGTACTTCAGAATGTCAAGCTCATTTTTCCAAGATCAGAAACTCAGCTTTCAACCAGCTGTTGACTCTCATTTCATATCCAGCTTTGCATTAGTGCAAAAAGTCAAATAAGCATCTCTGCTCTTTAAAACAACGCCTCAGAAACCTTGCAACTGCTTTCGTTTGACATCAGAATGTCCGGGAAAGCCTGTGTCCAGAAACACTACTTCAGCATCTCCACGCGAGATGCCTTTACGGTGGGGGGACAGAGGGAAATTGAAGTCTGGGGGCACGTCAGCCCCTATCAATCAGAAGGCAGTGGCAGCGCCTGCCAGACACACGGGTCAGGCCCCCAGATGAGATTTGTACGGCAACAGCATCCTTCCAGACCACGCATTCTAGAAAAATCATCATCATATGATACCATCTAAAGCAGTCAAGGTGTGGGTTATTACCTGAGCCAGCACCTGGTTTTTTTTGTTGTTGTTGTTGTTGTTTTTAAAGATTTTTATTTATTTATGTGACAGAGAGACAGCCAGCGAGAGAGGGAACACAGCAGGGGAGTGGGAGAGGAAGAAGCAGGCTCCCAGCAGAGGAGCCCGATGTGGGACTCGATCCCGGAACGCCGGGATCACGCCCTGAGCTGAAGGCAGACGCTTAACGACTGCGCTACCCAGGCGCCCCAGCACCTGGTTTTTATACACGACTTTCTTCTGGGGGCACTGGCAAACTCTAAACCACAGTGTTAGCAACCAGATCACCTTAATACCAGTCCCTGGACAAGTAATTGTTTTTAAAAAATTATTCCATTCGACATTGCTTTTTTTTCCTTAAAATTGTGTTACTGATAGTCTGTTTCTCATTTAAAAGATTCTTTGATTTCTAGACACATGGATAATAGATGCACTAGTATGAAAGTGCTACCAGTAAATGGATGTGACGTCTGTCCTGTGGCTAGAACACGGTATCGCCCTGGTGTCGGTTACACCCCTGTCACCCCATTCTGGTAAGCCTGCTGCCTTCCCTCTGGCATGTGGCTAACTACCATTTCCCTTCGTTGACTTTTACAATAATAACTTTGTATTTTTCCCTAATTATAAAACATGGTAGTTTAGAAAACTTGAAAATGCAGAGAAGTTTTTTGCTTTAAAAACAAACTCTCTAACACCAGGTTTTCCATTGGGGGGGGGGGGTATACACCCTTCCAGTTGTGTCTGTATTCTTATTTATTTCCAAAGTTGGATTATATCGTAACTGACTTTAACTATAAATACATTAACTTTCCACTCTGTCTAAAAACACTTCAGAAATTGGAAACAACCTCTATGACCAGCAGTAGAGGACTGGTTAAATAAATCACAGTAAACCCCTGCAAGGGGATACTACGCAGCCATGAAAATGTCGCTGTCTCTAGACAGACATTCCTAGGTGTCCTTGTCCTGTGGAGGGGCTTGAGCCTTGCTTTCCTACAGCCCACCCCAGCTGTGCCCCTCCCACTTCAGCACCGTTTCACCTGCTGGGCTGGGAGACCTCTTCCTTGTGCATGTGGCCTCCCTGCCCTCCTTTCCCAGCAGAGACTATCTTATCCATGAGGCCTTGGTGACCCCCACCTAAAAGTGCCCCCACCCCTCTTCCCTGCCTTACTTGCTCTGTATCCCCAATCACCTTTGTGATTTCCTCCTTTACCTCCCTTTAATTTGTTGCCTTCCACCACCAGAATGTGAGGGGGAGGACTCAGCCAAGTTCACGGCTCTGTCGTTGGCCTAGAACAGGGTCTGCCACCTAGGTCAGTATCCGCTCAGTGAACGTTCGTTCAGGTTTTTGGTAATGGGATGAACAGCTGAATGTTGTTGTTTGCCACGTGGTGGGCCTAGATTGTGTGCTTTTTTTATATTGCGCATTGAATTTTACTGCACAGCTCTGTGAGGTGGTACTGTTATCCTCATTTTTAAATGAGGAAACAGAGCCTTAGAGAGTTTGAATAACTTGCCCAGGGTCACACAGCTGGCAGGTGTTATGTGTGATGTGACACACAGGTGGAAACCCGGCCCTGGGGGCGGAGCCAGGCTAGAGGTGGAGCTGGGCTGGGGGCGGAGCCGGGCTCGCAGCCTGGGCCCCGCCTGCGTGCCTATGTGTAAAAACCACCTGAATGGAAATTTCGAGTACAGACTTCTCCAGAATCGTACATGCTTTTCCCTGTTCTCTTTTCATCTTTCAGCAATAAATACATATTATTTATGGAAAAATGTGTTAAAGTTATTTCAAATATGAATACTGTAGTTAGAAGACACAAAGAGGTTAACATTTGCAAATTTCCACTTGTCAGTAGATATATTCAATTTGAAACCTTAATTTATGCAAAAACCAAAAGCAGTGAGTCTTTCTTTGTGGTAATAGAAAGTGGTCCTTGCCTGGCTATGGAGGGGGAAGAGCTGGGGGTGGACGTTTGGGGCCCCGGGCGGGGGCAGCCATGGGAGAGCCGGGACGCCTGAGTCCTCACCCCCATTCTGCCCCTTGCCACACAGTGAGGAAGATTAGAGATATGGAAGGACCCAACTGCATACAGAGCAACTGGGTCAAATCGTGGTGATGCTCTGCAGAGCCCGCCCCGTCTCCTGGAGGGCAGACTTCATTCCAACAGGAAGCAGAATTGTTCACAAGCATGAATTGGCTACAGTAGGGTGCGTCTCAGCTTAGAGTTTAATTATATTGACCAAATTACAGGGTTTCGTAGTCCGTGAATATTCTTGTCTGCCCAGACAGGGAGCAAGGTTCTGAATCCTGCTCTTGCCGGCCCCGTCCTCTCCCGGCCGCGAAGCACGCCTTGAACAAGTATGCCTGTTTCTGAGAAGTACCAGACCGAAGTCAGATATAAACAGACCCCTACTTCTGTGTGTGATTGCGTTTTTAATTTCTTCCTGCAAATGTGTATTGAAGTTGGATTCGTAAGAATCGTAGCTGTAACACTTCACAAGAGGGCCGTGCTTTCCCAGAGGAGCTAGAAAATACTGTGAAAGTCCTAATTATGCCTCATCTCAGCCTGTTCTTCTGCATGCTGTCTCCATGTCATCATGTTGTTCTTTCTTCACAATTGAGCAGATCCGCTTAAATCCCCCGCGTAGCCAAGGCTATCTAGATTTGCTACTTTGAGCATGCCTAGTGAATTCCATTTTTGTGCCCATTTTGCATGAAGCTTGTACATGCATGCTATCTTCACTAATACCAGCATCTCCTTTTTTCTATTTCCTACTCAGCCTTATAAAATAAGAGCAAAATCTCTGTAGTTTCCCTAGCTGCACGCACAGCACACAAGAACTGAGCTGCCCCGGCCGGGCTGCCCCTCCTGGCCCGTGGGGTGTCCTCGTCCCTCGGACACTTGCACCTCCAAAGGTCAGGGTCTCGGGTCAAGCCGAATGATAAGGTGTGCTCGAAAGAGGGAGACAGCTTCCCCTGTGAAGAAGTGTCCCTGGGTCTAGAATGAGAAAATGACCTTGAATTTCACAGAAGAAAATACATACATCTTTTCCTTTTGGCCAGAGCCAGGGAATCAGAGAGGGCACCCGAAGTAGCAATGGGACCGTTCCTGAGAGCCCTTGGCCGCGGGAGTGGAGAGGGAGGTGTTTACTGGTAAAAACCAGTTGAGGCCGGAGTTGGAGACTGTGGGAATGGGGTGAGTGCTGGGGTCTGCATACACATGGAGTGAGAGATCCTTTCCGTCTCACGCCTAGATGACCTGGAAGGCCCCGCTTCCTGGGGGCCACTCAGTCTCCCGCACCCCGTGAGCCATAGAATCCCAAAGACTGGAGACAGTCAGTCCTGGCCGCTGCCGGATGGCTGGCCATCCCAGGGTGTGTGGGTAGGGACGACTGGCAAGAGTGTATTCAGGAGAAAATTGTGGATCATCGGGAACCTTCTGCAGAAGTGGGGGGAGAAGAGGAAAAGAAATATATTCCTGAGGGAAGGGGTGGGCAGAGCTGCGGAGGCAGGGAGGAGGCCCACATCCTGGTTGGGGAGGCTGGTGGGTAGTTGCTTCTTTTAACCTCACCCCAGGGGATAAAAGGCAGCAGTAGGGAAGAATGGGAATGAGCGATTCTTTGATGAATAGCAAGCCGCAGATTCCACTTCTCGTGCTGGGGCTGCTGCACCCTCCACTGACCCTTCCGTCAGCCACAGGGGGCTGGGCTTCTGCTTAAGGAAAAAGAGAAAAATGTCAGTTATTATGTTTGGGAACACAATCTTATCTTTCATTTTATTTTACAGCAATTTCCCCAAAGATCAACCATAGTGTCCGATTGAACCATATTGACAAAATTTTTAGCCACGATAAAGAAAATGCTTTAAACTCAAAGCAGATCCCGCTCAGAATCTCCAAACACTTTATCGTGTTGCATTTTATTTTATTTTTGCCAGGACAAAGCCCAAGTTCTAAGACAGTGCTGGAAGTAATACGATAAAACTGTGGTAGTAGCAGTGAAGTCTGTTCTTTTCTTTAAAAGAATGTTCTAGAATTAATGCTGAATTAACTGCTTTTTGTCAGAAGCAAGTTTAATCTTAGTTTTTACACACCATCATTAATTGTAGAGATTACAGTGATTTGTCATTTTTGTGGCAAAGACAAAATAAGAGCCACTCACTTGACCAATATTATTATCTATTGAAAAAGGCTGTACTTTAAACTGTGCTTCAGAAATGAAATGATCTTTGGACTGCGGTTCTGAACTAAGATATTACTCATGTTCTCTTTATCCATGGGGTTATTGGTGGAGACAGTTATCCCGAGTATAAAATTTGACAGATTTTCAGTCAGGTTAAAATTATCTGTCATGTTACAAACTTTTCCTGTACTTAGCAGTCCGGGCGGGGTTCTTGATTTGAGACTGACACAAGATTGTCATGAGATCCAGCCGCACGGAGCACAAACATTGAGGGCAGGTTTTCAGAGGGGCTCTCCCACTTTCAGGAAGCCTCTCGCGTGCCCAAGTCTTAGTAGTACTAATCGCTAGAGTTCCTTTGAGCTTTGTTCTTTGGAAAGGACCGCGGAGTGGGATTGAGGTGGGGGTACCCATGGGCATCTCAGGTCACGATGTCAGGGTCATGGAATCAAGCCCCACTTCGGGTTCCAGACAAAGTGCAGGGTCCGCTTGAGGTTCTTTCCCCTCCCTCCCCCTCGGCTCCTCCCCCTGCTCGTGCGTGCGTGTGTGTGTGTGTGTGTGTGTGTTCTCTCTCTCGCAAATAAATAAATAAAATCTTAAAAAAAAAAAAAGATTGAGGTGCCCATGTGTTAATACTTATGGCGGGAAACAGGCATAAACTGGCATTGTCCCAGGCAAAGCAGGATGAATGTCACCCTAGTTGAGCTTGGGGGAGCCTTGGCTTCTCACGGGTGGCACCCGCGGGAATCGCTCATTTTATGCTAGCACAAAATCCACAATATCCTCTTATGTTGCACGATCAGAATCTTGGCCTTGAGATGTGTCACACCACGCCAGCCCGCCACCCCTTCGCGGACTGGGCTGTGCTTCCACCCCTAGAACTTAGAGTTTGCCAAATGTGGGAAACCAGCAGGCTCCTTCGCCACGAGGAGGAACCTTCACTACAGATTCTGGCTGGAAACCAAGCAGCCCACTCTGATCTCGTTGGCCGTGTGCACCTGCTACCTATTTGTGACCCGGTAAATATTTTAAATACAGTGTCCTAATAGTGTGTCAAAAGTAAGAAGTCATTAACCTGCTCTACTCATTAACGTCACACCAGATTGATTCCAGTGCTCAATGAACGGATGACCTTACTGTCTCAACTTCCTCATTCAAGTGAGTGTGCTGCGGCCGCTCACCTGCCACTAGTTAGAGACATGAGTGGGTTGATAATATCTAGTTTGCAGGCAGAGGAGTTAGAGGTCAACCCCAGCCTTGGAATCTACATAAAATATGTAGCACAGCCGTTAGTCATCAGCAGCAGGTTAGCAAAATTCTGAAACAGCAGGAAAGAGAAATATTCTCTTTTCAGTGGCTGTTAAAGGGGTCCTTTCACACTTAAAAAAAAAATTCATGGGACAAATCTTCACATTGAAATATGGGGATGGGAGTTTCTATATTTTTCCCAAACATGTTTATTTTGTTAGCAGGTTACTCAGTACAGAACGGGGGCCCAGGGCAGCTCGTGATGCAGATTTAGGCTCACGTACCTTGGTACCTTCAGCACCGCACACGTCAGTCTGTAGCCGTTCGGGATTACAGTCGGATTAGTCAGTGAGGGTGTTGCACTGTTAATTGTTTCTGTGTTGTAAACCCATCCTATCTTTCTGTTTTATTCACTGCTCTTTCCCCAGGGCCTGGAATAGTGCGCCCCGCAAAGCAGGCACTGGGTCGTTATTGTCGAGTCAGGAAGGGTCTGGTGCCTGCACACACACGTGCACACACTCCCTGAGTGTATCGTCAAGGTCGTGCCCCCTGAGTGCTGGGCTTCGTCACCTGTGGTCCTGGGGGCTGCGGGTCACCCTCCATCAGCTCCAGGCTTTTGGAATGGACCGTTCAGAGTTCCCGCATGGGCCGAGGGGCTCAGGGAGCAAGGGAGTCCCAGTCAGTAACCTCAAGCCCACTGACTGGAGCTATTGTTAGGGCCCAGGTGTGGCGGAAGGGAATGAAATTTCGGAGGCTGGCGGGGACTCTCTTTCAAGTGGCGGGGCCTTCTGTTTGAGGCACCTGATACCACGGAGCTCTCTCGCTCCCCTGATGGGGCCTGCCGCCCACCAGCAATAAACGCTTGGGAAGCTCAAGGGTCCCTTTTCATAAGCAAGCTGCCTGTCCCATGGCTTAGGAGAGAGTAGTGAAATAACACAGAACAAGAAGTTTTTCAAGTATTATTTTTAATGACAAGACATTGTTTTTCTGACTTTGCAAATTAGCATTTGATTTCATTCAAAATGAAAATAACCACCATTGACTTGAAACATAACAAAATGTTACATGGGATGCCTGAGGGAAATTGAGATCTTTTTAAAAAGATATAATTTATCATCTTCGTGTGGTAATAATTTATTCTGCAAAGTGCTCAAAACTGTGAGGATATTTAATACAGATCTTTCAGCTGGCATTTAAGTAATATTTAAAGTCTCCGGGTCTTAAACGTACAATTGTAGATACACTGGATTTTTGTTCCGTCTGGCATTGAAAAAAGAAAAAAAAAAACAACCTTGTGTTTATGTTCTTTGTGCTGCTAGTTAAGTCTTGGAACCTTCTTGTTTTCAAGGACCTTTTTACTGAGCACCTACTTTTGCCGGTTGGTGCCTTCTGGCTACCAGGCACACGCAAAGAAGTTAAAACACGAGAGGGACATTACTACGTACAAGAAACACACACAAATGAAATCAGCACTGGGAAGGAAGGCGGTGCTAGGAGCCCTGTGTTGAGAGGGAGCGGGAAGCGGGGCCGGGAGGTCACAGTGAAGGTTGTCTGGTGCTCGCGCTCCCACCGCTGAGGAACCCTCGAGCGGCCTGTCAACAGCACTGTGGTCTGTCTAGCTATGGTCATGGCATATCTCAAAGTCAATCTCCCAGGATCCTTTCTAATAGTTACCAGACTTCCCCCTATGTCTGTAATGTTTTGGTATCAGTCGTGTGTGGTTTTCTGTGTCGAGAGCCCTCAGTTTCGACTTACTGGATGATTATTGTTTTAGAAAACCTGACTGCCCTTTGTGGCCATGTGTGCGTGGTTTTCAGGATCCGCGCTCCGCCCTCTGTGCCTCATGTCTGTCCGCAGCATGCACCATCCTTCCTCCATGCTGTGAATGTGTGTGTGTTCTGTGTGTGTTTGGTGGTCACATTTTTGCACTAGAATGTAAGCCATTTAGGGCAGGAGCTGTGTTCTGTGTACTTGTGTTGTTCCAGCTCCAGAAGAGAGCTGGATGCTGGTGAGCGGTTCTGCCTGTCCATCTGTCTGGCAGCTGGCCTACCACCACACTGAGCACACGGCCGAAGCAGTGTGTGGCTCTGTGTCCTTGTGGATGGCATGGGGTGTGAGAGGAAGGGAGGGGTCAGGACGGCCCAGGGCCACTGGCCTGAGCGGCAGGAGGGTGCGGTCGCTGTTGACCAAGATGGAGAAGGAGCATGTTGGGGCATGGCAGGCCAAGAGCAGGTGTTCAGGACGGCTGTTCTGCCCAGTTTACATGGGAAGAAATTGAGGCTAATGGACATGAATTCTCCCAAGTGTCCAGGCTAGGATTTTGAACTCTGCAGCTGTGCTGGCTCTTCTTCACGGACCACGTCGTGGTTTTCTCCCTGCCCTCGATATGCTTCCATCTTATGCCATGTGATGTAGGCCATTCCGAGGACCACGGGCTGCTTCGTGGAGGTGGGCAGAGCGGGAGCTGAAATACAAATTGGCCAGCGGACAAAATGCAGGCTTCAGGGACTTGGTGGTTTGGATGGCCTTGCACACTGCTGGTGAGACAGGCACAGAGCTTCCAGAAGTGGCTTGGCAGCGTGTATCCAGAGCCCCACAAAGACTTATTTTCTTGTCCCCACACCTTGAAAACTGCCCTAATGCCATAATTCCAAATACTAAAAATATATGCAGAAGTGTTGGTTTTGGTCAAAATTTTGAAATCCATCCTAAGCAGGAGAGAAATAATTAAAGTGAGAGACATATTCTGTTCTTTGTTTGTTTGTTTTAAACCGGTAACTGACCCTGGAGCAGTGGGATATGTCACAACCAAATTACCCCTTTTTTCAGTGTGGATGTCTGTGTGTCAGGTTTTCTTAAAGCTGAGGACACCAGCACTCTTCTTCTTCAAACCACATGATGTCAGCAGGTTGAGAACAGGGATGTGCCGTGAAGAAGCAGCCTTATTTTGGTGTGTTTCCGTACCTTGAACACCGTGCTCTGAGTGACTGTGTTCAGGACCCTAGACAGAGCCCCGTGGCCCCGCCTACCTAAAAAGCGAGATTTTTCCGGCCTCAGACAGGATGCTTTCTTGTGCAGCAGTTGGTAATTAGACTCCATGTGACTTTTAATAGAAACAGCTAAATGAAAGGGATAAAGAAAGGGGGGTAATCAGAAGGGGGAGTGAAGCATGGGAGACTATGGACTCTGGGAAACAAACTGAGGGCCCCAGAGGGGAGGGGGGTGGGGATTGGGATAGGCTGGTGATGGGTAGTAAGGAGGGCACGTATTGCATGGTGCACTGGGTGTTATACGCAACTAATGAATCATCGAACCTTGCATCAGAAACCAGGGATGTACTGTATGGTGACTAACATAATGTAATAAAAAAACATTAAAAAAAAAAAAAAGAAACAGCTAAATTCCTAAAGATGGGAAATTTACATTATCGAAGAAGGGAGCGTGCATTTAATTAACTTCTCTAATTGAGTTTTCCTCTAGACATGCTCAGTCCTTCCCCAGCCTGCGCAGCCAGTGGAGCCTCCCACATGAACTGGATCTCTTTGTCAGTTACTAGTCATAAGCACCGAACTTGAGAAATGGTGGCTGATTATGTAAAAAGAGAGAAGGCCGGAAAAGGCAGACATCTCTTGAAATGATTTCATTTCCACCTAACGGCCCTGCTCCGAGCGCCTTTACATTTTTCAGAGTATGCTGGATTAATTCCGCTAAAAATCAACTAGAGAACAATTTGATTTTTGACCCTCAAGTGTGAAATCCTGACTTGCATTCCCTAATATGTTCCTTCCCAGCATGTTCCACATTGACTTCCTCAGGCTGTCGGCCTCACTCGACCACAACATGTTCTGCATTTCATCCCCTGAGATCAGATCATGGTATTCAGTGCAGGCTGGCCATCCGGCCTGAGAAAGCTAGAGAGACTTGAGGGAAGCAAGGCCATTCGTATGCTGTGCTCTGCGGGAAGAGGGGGAGACTGGGACAGCTGCCTCAGAGAAGGACGCAACATTCCGGGGTCTGCCATTCACCTGCAGTGTAGATCCAGGTCCTGGCAGGTGGCTGGAGGCCCAGACCATCAGTCATATTGATCCCTCACCCCCCACTCAGGTTTGGGGCCCAAGTCCAGTGAATGGCAACTTTGGCTGAACTTTGTCCCCAGGCCCCTTTCTGACCCTCACTCTGATACCGTCCCTGCATCTTGCTGGACTATGACGTTGTCTCGGTCTTCCTTATTTGATTGCTTTGTAGCACTTGACACAATGACCATCCCCCCATTTTTCTTTCTCTTTTTTTTAACAGTTTCATTGAGATAAAACTCACACAGCAATACGCTTCACTCACTCAAAGCGTATAATTTAGGAGTTTTAGCAGATTCACAGACATGTGCAGCCATCACCACAGTCCTTTCTAGAATGTTTCCATCACTTCAAAAAAAAAAAAAAAAAACACCTCCTGCACCCTGATTAGTGATCAGCATTTGTGCTTCTATTTCTAAGGCTATCACAGACACATGTTTCAGTAGGTAAGGGCTTCACGTAAAGAAGCTCAATTCCAGTACTTCAGCTTTATTTACAGAGACATCTTGGTGCGACTGAACGCGGCCCAGGTAGGAGATGGTTCTCCCCCACATTTTCTGTCCATTCTGGCCCCTCCTATTGTATTCCTTTCCTCCCCACTTTGTAACTCAGTCTAACACTGTGGTGTCTCTTCCTTCCCCCAACACCTGTCATCTTCCTCGAACCCCCATCGTGTCCCTGCTGCCCCTTCTTCTGACACCGTGTACCTCTGTGTGAGCGCCGCAAGCGGCAAAGGGAACCGGACAATATACCAGTCTCTGAAACATCTTCAGAGATTGGGATTCAAGTAAACCTCCTCCTGTTGAAAGCTCCCGTCAAAAGGACTGTGAGAAGGGGCGAGGTTTTGAACTTCACTTCACACTCACCTTTTAACAGAGGCCGGGATGTTGTGATTTCCTTGGATGGCAGAGGTGGCCTGTTCTTTATTTACCAGCCCGCACATGTCTCTGAGCTTCAGAAAGAACAGAGCCCTTCTTAAAGATCCAAATGAGCTTTATATGTTGGCCTTGTCTCGAAGGAAATGTGTTTTAATTCACTGGCTCCTACGTGACCTCATCTTGGGTTTTTAGAAGGTCTTAGCCCTCAACTGATGCCCCCTGCCCCCAGCCCAGCACCGACAAATAGCCCTGTCTTTGATCATTTTGTATTCTTTTAATACCAAAAAAAAAAAAAGGCTTTTTAGGAATACATGCTACCTCATACTGCCAAATGAGTAAGTTAGGGCGGGTGTGACAGCGGGAGATAGGGGGGGCTGGTATGCACACCTGTCCTTCTCCTTTCTCCTGCTCCCTTTGTTTTACATAGATGCATACTTCCTACGAACGTGCATTTGAAGGTTTTCATATCTGTCTTCAACACGTCGGAACTTACCAGACATTGGCGGCTCCTCTGGTCATGTGGGCAGCTTCCCGCACCAAGTTCTTGATGTCCCCTCTCTCCAAAGCCCACTAAGGAAGAGTGGTGGGAGGTGCTCCCTCCAGAGTCTGGGAAGGGCCTGACCTCTGACCTTAGGGGAGGCCGGGGATGTGTGCTGGGACAGCGGGCCCAGCAGCTGCAGTAAGAGCAGTAGCCGTTGCTGGCATATGGTTGGGGGGGTGCACCGCCCCCTTCCAGCGCCGGGCCAAAGGATGCCTCCCCCGGCAGAGCACCTCCAGGCGCTTGCGAGCAGCAGGGCCTTGAGAGCCCCATGCATAGAGCCCCACGTATTTGAATATCAGCCAGGATATCAAAAACCTATCTACACACCTGGCAGTGACGGCTATCACCGAGGCAAGCTCCCTGCAGCAGTTCGTCAGAAATGGCCCAGCTAATGATCGGCTGGGCAGATAATCGGAGGAGAGTTAATTGTAAGGTTCGATATGGCATCTTGTCAGCAGAGATAAGTTGTCACGTTTTCCACTTGAGCTGAAACTAAATGATTGTAAAATAAGTTATGAGTGTCCTTGGGCCTGTCTGCCGGAATGATAGCTAAGAATACATTCCTGGCCATCCGTCTCAAGCAGGCTGCTTGATATTTATGCGAACGGAATGTTATTTTATTCCCCTCTGGTCATGCTTGTCAGCTCTCCGAGTGAAAAGTGAGGCGCGTCTCTGACTCATACTTCACGTACCGGAGCCTGGAGAGACTGCAGATTGTTATCATTATTGCTCATATTATATATTTTTTGGGGTGTGCGTTGAACATTGATGCCCGATTGGGAAGAACTAATGGCTGACACTGAGCGCGCGGGATGGCAGCAGACCGGCCCATCCCCGCTCGGCGCCCGCGTCCGGGGGACTCCGAGTCCCTCCGTCAAAGCCGGTTTGGATGTGGAGTAATGAGGTGCTTGCTTTTTTAATTTGGCATGCCTTTCTTCTCTTGGCGTCCACCCTCCCGTACTTGGCCCTGTCGCGGTCGGCGGCTGTCCCGGCGCCCCGTAATTGATACAAAATAAAATGCATTATTTGTATTCAGTCAGGAGGCGCGGATCGCGTTCCGGGGGCTGCGGCTGCAGCTCATTTACAGCGTCGGAGGCTGGGCTTTCCGGGCCTCTTCACTTTGAGGGATACCTTGTCAGGCGAGAGGAGTCGTCGGAAATGGAAAAGCACAGCATGGAAGCCTAGTACGTTTTGATTGCTCATATTTTAAACCAGAGGAATTTAAACAACTCCTCTAAGAAGGGAGTTCTCAAGATCTGGAAGCCAGGGACATTAATACAGCAGCTGAGGACCCAGCTACTCGAAACGTAGCTTTCTCCGCACGGCCCACCCCCAGCCTCCAGATCAGTCCCGTCTCCCGCCACGGCCCTCCTGGCCCCCCCTCCCCGCCCACCTCCTTGACCTCTGTCACCATCACCTTCTCTGTGCCACGGCTGTGGCTCCCTTGAGCGGTGGGTGCCCTGCGCTGCAGCGGGCCCTTCCCACGGCCAGGCCTCCTGGTCCCAGCACACGCAGCCTCCTCGCCCGGCCGTGAACTCCGGAGCTCTCCCTCTCCCATGGACCCCAGCCCGGTGCCTCTGGTTTTCTCAAATACTTGTGTCCCCGTTCCACACCCTCCCCCACGGCCCCCCCACCATAGACACCCAGCCTCTAGGTGGCCACGGTGTTGCTACCTGTGGAAGTAAATTCCTAGGGCCAGGGCCAGAGCGTGTGGAGGCACGGACACGGGCGGGGAGAAGACCAGAGAGACGGGGCTCCGTGTTCACCTGCAGGGCGACCTGGAAAGTCACCGCCCCAGCTCGTCACCTCTAAACCCGGGCAAGGATAGTTCTCGGTGGGTCCTGGGCCTCGTGCACCACAGATCCGGCAGCGGGTAGGAAGTGACTCGCGGATTCCAACGTGCTTTGTGCCCATCGGTTACTTTATTCATCTTCCTCCTTGTCTGAAATAGAATTTATGGGGCTTACAAATGCTGATCCTGCTTTTCTGTTTTCATTATGACAACCCTGTGTCACCTTAAAAGCTCGTCTCCATCCCTCCCTCCAGAGGCCAGGTTAGGGCTCGTGTGTTCCGTTCCCCCCCACCCCACCCCAGAGCCTTCTCCTGACTCCGTGGTACTTTGTCTCCCTGTCACGCTCACACTTCCATTCTCTGAGTCCTGATGGCCCAACCAGTGGTCCCAAGTCACATTTTTGTTTCTCAAGGGGGGGGTCCATAGGGCCGGCCACATGGCCAGCTCGATGCAGGAAGGGGGGCGTGCAGACGGTGCCTTACCTTACTGCCGTCTGCATGTGGGGGGGCGCTTGTGTGAACACATAGTTACATCGTGTAGCTGACGTGCTCACTCTAACATGAGCCCCTCCCTTCCTTCTCTATTCAAGTAGCGTGGCCCCAGAAAAACAGTCTTTCATGAAGGCATTGAGCAAGGAATTAGATTGGCGTTCCTTCACTCACAGAAATCGGCTCCGTGGGGCAGGGATTTTGACCTTTTTGCGGTGATGAATCCCAGGTGCCTCGCCAGAGCTGGCTCGTGGGGCGGTCCGCGCTCACGCGGCGTATGTGGCGTATTTAAGGCTTCTTCAAGGGAAATACTCTCAGCGTAAATAGACTCGTTCACGGAGTTAGATGCTCACCTTAAAGCAGGTCCCGGGCGGCTGGAAACTTGCACGCTGGTGCTTTTACGGCGACGTCCCCGAGTGCTTCTCTCTCACAGTGGAAAACAGTGCCATCCACCTGTGTGAGCACCTCTCGAAGGGAGTGCAACTCTTCATAAAACTTAATGCCACAAATATGCACACAACTCCCATTTTCATCCCAGATGTGTTCCGGGCTGTGTCCTGGTGAAGAGGCTGAAGCAAGTCCCTGCCTCCATAAGGGACGGACTTGCCAGGAAGGCGTTCGTCCACAGGGAGCCAAACGCCTGGGTGATGGGGCGTCACACGTGGGGAGCACCACCTGCCACGCAAGGCAGTGGGACTGGATGCCAGGCAGCCGTGGGCAGTGGCCAGAGTGGGGGAAGGCTCTTGGGGGCCTCTCATTTGTCTTCTAAGACCCACACCTCCCAAGTTTCCCTGTGATCTGACAAGCGTCAAGCTCACTGTGGCTTCCCCACAGAGGAGGGCGCTGTGAGCTGTGTGGGGTGCTGCCAAGACCCTCGCAGTCCCACCGGGGCTTGTCCACTGATGGGGCTGTGGCAGTGCTGGCGGCCACAGCGAGGGCATGGCAGCAGCTGGTGGGGCGAGCTTGACTGGAGCGGGGTCAGCCGTGACCAGACACAAGCAGCAAAGAGGGGAGAGGCTCAGGGCTCTGCTTTAAAGAGGATCAGAAATCAGGTGGTGGCTGGGCAAGGGCATGGGGTCACAGAGGGTTTTGTTAGAAACGGGAGACAGTACAATAATACAGCACGTTTGATGCAGGCTGGAGAGGGTATGAAAGGCTGGGGACAGAGTCGTTCTGGGGGCAAAAAGGGGTCGGAATCCAGCTCCCAGGGCGAGGAGGCCACAGGTCCGTGGGGACCAGGGACAGGAAGGAGGATGCTCTCTTCTGATTGCTGCTTTTTGGGGGGTTTTTTTGTCTTCAGCAAAATGAAAAATGATGTCTTTGTGGGGGGACGGAATGACGCGTGGGGCATTTGAGGAGAACAGAGGAGGTGTGGGATACAGCCTCTTGGAGAGTGGGGAGCGTCTTTACTCCGGAAATGTAGTGGATGGAAGGGCAGGCCAGAGGTCCGGGCCCGGTGGGCATGAGGCTGTGTTCCGCCAGCAGGGCCTGAGTGCAGGTGCCAGGCAGGTCGGGGGTGGACGTTGGCAGTCAAGTTGGACTAATGGTCAAGATATGTAGAGGGAGAAGCGTGTCCCCAGGTTAACCCTCAGAGTGTCAGAGTGTGGGTCCTGGTGTAAGTGAGCTGGCTCCCCGGAGCAGGCCTGGGTCAGGACCGTGAGGGTTGGAGGGAAGGAGGGAGCTTAGTGAGGCGGAGGCAGAGGCCCGAGAGGCCAGGACACTGAAGTGAGCACCGAGGAGGAGCTGGATGTCATCACTCCTGAGTGAGGACGGGGTGAGCTGCTGCTGAAACAGTGAGCAAAGAAGGGGCAGACGCCAGGGGTCAGTGGGTGTGAGCAAGCTTGCAGGAGGGGGTGGGCCTGGAGGGGGAGTGGTCTGCAAGCAGCACCAGGGGCAGGGAGGACAGCTGCCCCCACCTGTGTGCTTCCTGGGGGTGGGACGCCAGTGCTGTCACCTGGGAGGTGTGTCCCCCCCACCCCGGGGGGGAGAGCCAGGTCATAGCAGGTGAAGCGAGTGTTCCCAGAGGCTTGCTCTCATGAGGGAGTTTGCACAGACAGACCAGGAGGGGACTGAGCAGGTGACGAGGACGGAGCAATTCAGATCCCGCAGGTCTCTCCATGTTGCCGTTTTAGAGCAGTCGATTTTGGGGAGCTGTCCTGTGTGTCGTGCGCTATTTTTCAGTGTCTCTGGCTTCTACCTGCTCGATGCCTGTACACCTCCAGCTGTCTCAGTCTGATAACCAGAAATGTCTGGGGACGTTACCAGCTGCCCCTGGGCAGGGGTTTCCAGCTGAGAACCAGTGTCTTAGTGGGACTCGGCAGCCACAGGTGGGTGGATGCGCTGGTGTGGAAGGGTGCCCGTGCACAAGAAGGCTGGGGAGGCTGTTCATGGTCCCTTGGGGAAAGGTGGGTGTCATTGGCTCAAGGATGCCACGCATCTACTTGGTTCAAGTGAGTCAGAGATTTCTCTCTGAATTACAGGTATTCCAAGATACCCAGAAAAGCTGGGAATGAAATCACCGAGTCCCTGTTAATGACTTTAGGAACAGTTTTCTGCATCTGGAATGGAGGGAGATCCCTAGACACAGACACACATCATCTTATTCCCCAGGAAGGTGAATTATGACTAGTATTGCAGTGAGTTTAAGGTCATTCCCAGGTTGGGTTGTGAATTAGGTTGTTAGAGAAAGGCTGAGGTGTATATAGAGAAGGAAAGTGATTCGACTAAACAGGGTAGTTCAATAAGGAGAGAAAACACGAAGTGGATTCCCCTTTATTGTGTAAAAATTATCAAATACACCTGTCCGTGTGGCCGTCACGTAGCCCTTCAGCAAAGAACTTGACGAGAGTGTTGGGCAGTTTCCTCGTAGGCGAGTCCGAGGATCTGTGAGCGGGACGCGCGGACAACGTGGTACGTCCGGCGCTTGTTGCGAGGTCACTGCACGACCCGCGGGAGCAGCTGTGCGTCGCTGCGTCTGCAAGTTGGAGGCTCTGTTTTGACTCCTCCCAGTGTAACGTCTTCTCTGGTGACTCGGGTGCCCAAGGTGTGTGTTCAGGATGAATAGCCAAAGCAGTCGTGAAGCATCGACAGTGTGCGGGGCGTGCCCTGTCGTGTGAGGCGCCAGGGTGCCTTGGCCATTGCATTCGAGGCCACATGCAGTTACAGGACAGACCGACAGAAAGAGTCCTGGAAGGGAATAGGGGCACATACGCAGAGCCACCCCACGTGGATGGCAGCTGGGACATGACTCCGTGTAACCCAAGTGTCTATTCGTAGCATCTTGCAAAGAAATATTGCTGCGTGCCTTAAAAAAGAGGTACTGGGTGATGGGAGGGACCTGGGGTTGTTCTGTGGTAATGGCACGGCCACTCCGCGCTCAGCCTCGTACCGGGGTAGTGGGCCTCTGCAGCTGCCCGGGGGAGCAGGCATCCCGATTAGAGCCAGAGGACTGACAGACATCCTAGTGCGGAGATGAGAAATGCGCGTGTGGGAGAGAACATTACAGCAGTGGGGCGACTAAGGATGAGGACGCATGGTTGGGAATGAAAATGGTGCGTTGAATTGAGTGGATGCCCAAGGGACAGAATGAAAGAGCAAAAGGCCAGCCCTGCCGTCGCAGAGGCCGGTCGTCCTTGCCTATTCTCCTCGTCCGCCTCCGTGGTGAGGCTTTGGCTCCTCAAGGGTAGGGCTGGGGGACGGTCATTGTGACAGCTGTTCTCCCATCACCTGTCACCGTGCCTGACACAGGGTAGGTCCCAAATAGTCAGAGAGGATGGGTCAGAGAGGGAATGAAGGCTTGCAACCTGGGCAGAAAATATCTGACGGGAACAAAACATAATCCCTTCTAAAGTATGAGCGTTGAGTAACGCTGTGAAACGGTGCTTTGGGACCAGCTAACGCTCTCGGATCCGAAGATCCCTTAGCCACACCAGGCGGCCTCGGAACCCTCAGAAATGGTGTGCCCCTGTTCACGCGCACAGTGACGTGCAGCCTTCTCTCTGGGATATTTGCAGTTTTCATCGGCTATCCAGTCGGATAGTATTTTTAAAATATGTATGAGAAACGCTACTTTTAGAGAATTAGTATTGTTAAAAAAAAAAAATTCTGAGAAAAGAAGGTTGAATCCTGGAAAAACAGACACGTCGGCTGCTCGGTCCAGACCCGGGGTCAGGGACCAGAGCAAGGGCAAGCTGTGGAGAGGCAGGGCCAAAAAGAAATGGTGACTTTGTGAATAAAGATTCCTCTTAGATCCCCAGCCATCTCCAGCCTTTGTCTCCCGCCCGGGACAGCCACAGAAGTAGCCGAGAGGGGACTCAGGCCTGCTTGCTGTGTCTGGGTTAAAGTTACCCAGAGAGGTTTCCCAGATGCCTGACCCGGGGGAGGGTGCAAGTCTAGTCGGTCTCGGGAGGGAAGGTCCCTGAGACACCCAGCTGTCACTCTGAGACTCCTTAAAAGGGCTACGCGTGTTTCCGTGGACCCGTTGACCAGTCTCTGGGGTCTGGTGCCATCCGGTGACACCAGCTTACCCTGTAGGCACTCTGGGGGGCCGGGCCTCCACGCAGTCCCGCTCCCTCTTCTGACACTTCACTACCTTCTGCTGCATCTGGACTGTGGCCACTCGGAGGGATTCTTTATCTGTTTTTCTCAGTGATGGATCCCTAGCACCTAGAGAAACGGCCCATAGTAGGCGCTCAAAAAACACTCATTGCACGAATGGAGTGCCTTGCAGAGCGCTCGGTGTCGTTCGAGTTTACAGAGGGGCTGAGTCGTGAAATACAGAATTCTTCAGGCCCTGCGGGCATTCGGATGGTGCTTCTCTTCACGTTTTGGGAGGACTTTCTCATTCTGGTTGAAGTCCATGTTCATTCCCTGCTCTTTTAAGCACGACTCTGGGGTTCTCTTGGATAAAGAGAAAGATGGACGTACTAAATTGAGTTTCACTCACAGTGAATTCGCACATGTGTGCACCGGCCTTAAAATTTTATAAATAGCTTCGGTGAATCAGTAATTGGCATGTCTGCTATGGAGAGAGACATGGCGTGCCGTTTTTCACGGACAGTAAACCGATGCCGTGGTCATATGTGATGTTGAGGGTGGAAGGGCGCGCGCACGGACGCAGAGCCGCCCCCAGGACGCCTGCTTCATGTGCATTCACAGACATCTTGATTTCCCTCCTAATGTATCAGGGTAATCGTGGGAAGAGAAAAGTAAACTAGTAAAAAGCATGGACTCCTCACTTTGCTTTTCCAGAACACCAATCATGTGAAGTGGAGAACTTTAAATTCCCCACAGCCTACAGATGATCCAGAAATAAAGTCCTTTTTTTGTGGTTTTTGTGGTTTTTTTTAATGGCAGGTGTTACATTAGAGCAAATGGCCCCGTGAACTTTTAATACTGGATGCTCTGGGGTCTCCAGTCCAGTGATCTCAGCTTAATACGGTCCCTGTGGGGCCTGGTAGGATATTGGAGGAGCATTGCTTTCGTTTTTCTGCAGCGTCTACTTTGTAAGTGTTAACTTTTGCGTTCTTTTGCCTTTTCCGGTCCCATGGCAGACACGGGGCTGGGCGACTCCGTGTGCTCCAGCCCAAGTATCTCCAGCACCACCAGCCCCAAGCTCGACCCGCCCCCCTCCCCTCACGCCAACAGAAAGAAGCACCGAAGAAAGAAAAGTACCAGCAACTTCAAAGCCGACGGGCTCTCTGGCACCGCGGAAGGTAAGGTTTCCCGGGAGTTCAGGGTCAGGGTCCGCGTTCCTGCAAAGTGATTTTTATTCTCCAAACTGGGGAAGTCCCACACCCTTAGGCCCACACACGCACAGCAGTCAGGTCCCCGCGTGTACTTCCTGTGTGCGAGGTGGCACCAGCGGGGGCCCTTGGAGCCGCCTCTTCGCTGACCGATTCTCGAGATCATTCCAGCAGCTCAGCGCTCTCACCTTCTGGCAGTTGTCGTCTAGTAGAAGGTAAATCTGGTTTCCCTGTCACCCACCCGGTCAGGTGGTGGGTCTCGCCCTCCCTCCGCACCCTGGGTCCACAGCGTCCACTCCCGCTGGGAAGTGCGCCATATTGTTTCATTCTAATAAAGACGGTTGCCTCTCCTACCCTAGGAGTCTTCTCTGGTATCAGCTGGTCTTAATTCTTACAAGACAGCTGCCCCGATCCTGGCTTTCAGCAACACATTGTGACAAACGCTCCTCTGTGAGCGTCCACCCGCTCTTTTTGTCTTGTGGGTTCTATTGATGTTCCAGTTGTCACGGCTTGTCACGGTCTGTCTTGGTGCTCCTTTGCCTTGTTGAGCCCTTAGTTTTTATTCTCAGTAATGGCCAGACGGGAGCTTTCTGAAGTCGCTCCTTTGGGTGGTTTTACATTTTTTTGTTTCACAAAGTGGAGATGTGGGTGCACACACCCCCCCATTATGAGACGTGAAATTAATGCAGTTGTAATAAACAAGCTCAAGAAATACGTCAGAGGAAAATAAAAATTTGGCAGCATTGTTGTTTAACATGAATTGTTAGTTGTGACACCATCAACGGTAAGAGTCTGTCTTCCACACACATTCCACACGCGCCAGAAATTCTCTGACTTATGCCCTTTTTCTTTCTCTGTTTCTGCCATGCTTTTTCTGAATCCTCTCCTTGGTTGTTCAGAACTACAGTTTGCAGTGTTGGAGAAAGTGGCTTCTTCCCTCCTAGTATCGAGCCATGAGCCTGTGAGCCCACAGTGCGTGCATTAGCAAGGAAGGGACACAGTTGATGGCATGTGCAGGGAGCTTGTTTTTACGTGATTCTGTGACTTGAGTGGCGGCATGTTTCACGCATCTCGGAGGTTCAGAGTGTCCGGTGGCTTGCCGGGGCTCTCGCGGTGGCCGCGCAGGGAAGAGTCTGAGAGCCTTTCTTTACATCTCTTACCGTGTTGCCTCCCATAGGCTCCCTGCTAACAAGTTTAGCTAATAAAAACCGATTTTCTCCCATTATGATAAATAGGGATGATTCTATTATATCAGTGGTGAAAAATGACGATATGGATCAGAACAGCCACCTAGACATGTCTGACCGTCCCAGTGGGGAGGAATCAGCCTCAGAGGCCGTGCGTTGCTGAGACTCTCCAGCACCCCTTCAGCAAAGCGCGCAGCCACAGCCGTGCACCGGCGGCCACGCCCCACCCGAACGGGAGGCTGGGTTAAAAGCAGGAAGAAGCCTGGCGCCTCACTGGGGTGGGTGACGTGCCACACGTACCCCGGGGGAGAGCGAGATTGGCTGTAGGGAAAGGCCTCCTGTCCGTGTCACAGGTAAACATCTTACTGGCTATGTCGTGTTTCTAGCTGACAACTTTTTTCAGAAGCACCCCTTGGTGCTCAGACTCACCTGCCGGACTCACCTGCTGGACTCACAGGTCCACCCGTGAGTACATTACACCTCTATTACACTTTCTAATTACATGCTACCCACCTACTGACAGAGCGAAGACTGTAAGTTACAGCCTTCAAGTCAATCAGTGGTTGCGTGTTTAATTGGACTGTGGCTGCGAGCCAGTGTCCCAGTCAGCCAGCGGTGAATTGAAGGAGGTTCGAGAGGCGTCCATGAGCTTGTCGGACACCTGAGAAGCTCCCAGCCCGTTTCCCGAGTTACTGGGATTGTGTCCTGTGCACTGAGCAATAGCTTATAATAAGGCTAAGACAGATCCCCAACTCAAAAACCACCTTGGACCCTCTCATTAGAAGTCCTTACTGCTGCCGTGATGACACAGACAGAAAGACAGACTCCCAGGCACCATAGAGACACCCAAATTAGAAATCACCGCAGTACCTCAAGCATGGATGATGAGTAATGGTTGACGTGTGTCCAGAAATTCAACACCAGTGATCAGAAGGGAAGCTGCCCCTCGCTTCCTAGTTAACAGATTACTGTGTCTGTAATACCAATGGCCATGACATCTTTCCAGTGGGAAAGAAGGCAATAGATTTTCTATAAAAAGAAAATGTATAATTTTTCCCTAGCAAAGGTTACTTACATACAAAACAGTAAATGAGTCATTTTTGTGAGACGCACTGTATTTCATTCTAAGGTACACATTTTTGTGAGACGCACTGTATTTCATTCTAAGGTACACATTTTTTTCACATTTTAACATCTCTGAAGTCATAAGACATCCTACAATTGAGGTCATTTTCGATTCGGTGACACACAATATTTTGTAATAGTCTTAACGGCTATTACCTCCTTTAAGTAAACCGCGTAAACCGTCTAAATTAAACATCTCTTCTTGAAATTAAAGCTAGTTGGATATGTTTTATTTTCAGAGGATATTGTTTAATTTTAATTATAAGAAAATATTTCTGTTTATCTTTCCTGCAAGGCACTCTGACTGGTTGCTTCCACTGTATTCTGTGTTGACTGACCTCATGCTGAAAAGTTGGAATTGGAGATATAAAAAGTTCTCTAGAAGATGTTTGAAAAGTAGTGGAGTTATATGGGTTTTGACATAACCCATTGGAACAAATGACTAGATTCAAACCTCTTCAGAGTATAAGAAAAATAAAATTCCATTGACAGTTGGCTACTTCAGTCAGGGTCCTGGGGGAAACATGGCACTCCCAAGGTCATCGAGGGGAGTTCACCATGGGACCGTCTTGGAGGTGTGGGAAGAGCTCTGGGGTGGTGCAGAACCCCAGGAGTGTAATGGGCAACAGAGGGGCCAGTTATCAGGACCCAGAGAGAGAGCTGTTTGGGCAAGGCCTCGGTCAGGAGCTGTGGCCTTCAACAGAGGGACCTGTCTAGGCTGTGGTGACCCAGAAGGGGAGGGATCCAGGGGGACCACCCTCACTTCGTTCCCCTCCCTGCCTCTGATCTCCTGCCTGCCCCCCTCTTTGACTAAACCTAAGCACAAGCCAGGGGGCACCAGCCACACGGTCTGCCTCCCAAGGCAGAGATGCACAGAAGCAAGGTGGTCGCCCATGCCTCTGACGGTGCCTCTGAGACATCCCTGGGGAAGTCTGTGCCACGGGCCCTGACACACGTGCAGTAGACCAGAAGCCTCTCGAGAGGGCAGAAGTGCGTGCCTTCACTGTTGTCCCCCAGGGGCCTGGCCGGAGCCCAGCTGGGGGGTGGTCAGAGCTTCCCGAATGCACCTCTGTGCCATTCCCCAGCCAAGCCCGCCACACGGGAGCCCGCCACACAGTTGTCTAGACGCTCTGCCAAGCGTGGATTCTGGTGCCAGATGATTCTGACCTTGGTGGCATGCTTGTCCAGAAAGTACGAGCTGCAAGTGTAATATTCTCAGTATCTGTGCTGCTCACAAGCCAGAAACACTCTGCCCACGCGGGGGCTCTGGGTGCACCTGACGGAAATAAGGGCATCCCATCCAGCCAGTTTCCCGCGGTACCAGCATTCGTGGGTAGTTGTCCTTGTTCTCTTGCACTGAAGACTGGTGTTTAAACTCAACACCTGATGGCAGCAGATGCTATAACCTAGCTTAGGTTGAACAGTCATTTGATTATATGTATGACTTAAAATGAATGGAGTGACTCTGGTAAATTATAGAAGCAGAAACTGTGATCTTTATAAGTAGAAACATAGCAATTCCTTGCCTTTATAGATATTTTGAGTTCTAACGTCGTAACTTGATTAGGTGTGTATGTATATGTGTGAGCACTGGAGAAGATGTCTGGGTGATCAAGCCAGTCACTGGGCTTATCCAGAACTGTTAGTATCATTTAAAGAGTCAAAAATTAGGGGCGTCTGGGGGCTCAGTTGGTTAAGCAGCCGACTCTTGATTTCAGCTCAGGTCATGATCTCAGGGTCCTGGGATCGAACCCCGAGTTGGGCTCCGTGCTCAGTGGGGAGTCTGCTTCAGAATTCTCTCTCCCTCTGCCCCTCCATCCACTCGCATGTGTGCACACGTGTGCATTCTCTCTCTCTCTCTCTAAAATAAATGTATGGATCTTTAGGGGGAAAAAAAGAATAAAAAAAATAATCCAGCCCCCTCCTTGTGGTGTGGAGGAAGTGTGAGGTACAAGCTAGGGCAGTGAGCTCTGACTTTGTGAGAATATCTTCATATGTCATTGAAAGCAGAGTGCTCCAGAAAGGCGATGGTTGCCTCGTTGCTCCCAGGGCTGCTTTCTGAAGCTAACTTTGGGCAGGAATAGGACACTTTCTCAGTGAGTTTAGTTTGGAGAAGAGCGAGCCTCATAGAACCCAACATCCTCTAGCTGTACCATAAAAAAAGTGCAGGTGGTCGTTACATTTAAAAAAAAATAAATCACGTATCCCATTTCTACTTGTACTTCTATTTAATAGACCCTTGAGAACATTGGATATTAAAATATTGGTGATCTTGATTTTAAATTGGATTTGGTTTGCTCAGAATTAATTACATTTAGGAAAACCTCGTATGTTCAGATCTGGGCTCTGTACGATGATGATAGACCAATGGAGGTCAATTCGGATGTGGACAGGAAGCATGGGCGTGGGGACTGAAGCCCATGACGTGGAGGGAATCTTTGAAGTACCTAGAAGAGCTGTAGGTAAGGACAGGGGCCTGGGGGGCATGTGAACTCACCTGTCCTGGGGGGCCAAGGTGGATTTCTTTGGGACCGATGGGTAGATGCTTCAAGGAGATGGATTTTGGTTCAGATATTAGAAGGAAAACTTTGTAAGAGGCAGGACACCTTGTCCCCTGCAGTGGCCATAGCACTGGCTGGAGTGGAGCTCGGCTCTGGAAGGGCACTAGCTCCCAGAACCAAGTTGAGGGGCGGGTGCCCAGAAACCCTTGGACAGTGGGAACAATGCAGATCTTTAAGGACTTGCCATGTTTGGGCTTGTCTCTGAATCGAGATACTATCTAGGCGTCTTCTTATCCAGGGTCCAGTAGTGAGCTTACCATTGCAGAAATGAAACAAAGAAGCCCTGCATTCTCTGTGGTCCCAAATCTGGTGGGTCTCGTTAGTTTTATAACATTCATGCAAGTTTGCATCAGGTGTTAATTTCCCTGTTTCCCCAGTGAAAAGGTGGAAGTAGAGAGAGGTTAAGTGGCTTTCTTGTCCAGGGTCAGGTTGCTGGTAGGTGACAGAACTGTCTCTTGATTCTCTGCCTCAAACTCTTTCCACCAGGCAAAAATCAAGTCTTTGAGGTATGTGGAGCGGCTTTTGAATCTAGGAGTGGGGCAGACAGAGTAGCTTCCTTGATATTTCTCAGATTCCATGTAAAGATACTGACTTTTATATGGATCATAACATCTAGAAGGTGTGTAGCAAAGATCTTTCTTTAAAAATGCAGAGCCAGTCTGGATTTACCCAATCTTATTATATAAGAGGGATGCAGAAATCCCGTTGTTCCCCCCACCCCGTCCCCTTGGGTTCACAGTGCTTTGTTCCAAAGGTCTCAGAAGGGAATTTATTTTATCCTTCTTATCCTGATCCCTTGGTTTGTTCATTCTGGGTCTTTATACAACCCAGAATGTATGGTTGATCCTGGATGGATATTGAAATATCTTGTGGAAGAAAAGTCACAAATGGCCTCTCTCCGTTAGGATAAAAAAAAGAAAAGAATTGCCCATCCCAGCTGCACTCAATAAGCAATCAGAGGCGAGGCCTGAGCCTGTTTACAAATTTCATTAAGTCCAGTGGCAAAGGTCAGCCCCAAGGGCCGACCTACCTTTTCCACCCAGGTGTGAAAGGCGTGCGTGGGTCGTGGTGAAGCCGGACGGAGGAGCGCTGAGTTACAAGAGTTAGGGGAAGGTCACGAGCTGCCGAGCTCTGTCTTCCGCACCCTGAGTACGTACGGTTCTCTCACTTAATAAAACGCCGCAGAAGGCATCACATTTTCATCAGACGTCCTCCGTGCACCACTTAAAACCCCAGTGGTGGTGACTGAATTTGTTGCGAAACGGAGTTCCGTCTCCCCCTTCACTTGGCTCCTCCGAACGAAACAGCTGTTGCTGTTCCTGATCAGCTAGTTCAGCTCCTACCTCAGAAGAGAGATGTTTTCTTCGTGAGGTGAGGTTTTGGAAGGCAGTCCGGGGAGGAAAGAAAGGTCCGTGCGCGCATCGTTCAGTCTCGTTCCCGCACACCTAGGGTTACAAGAAAGCAAGATCCGGGGGCAGTACAAGTTCCAGTAGTCTGTGACCATTGGGCTGTATTGACTGTCGTGCAGTTTGGGGCATCGCGGGGTCATTTGGGGATTTCACACATGGTGGGGGGGGCAGTGTGTTTCTTTTGTTACGGAAGTGTCGTATTGCCATGATGCTCTCGTCCCTCCTCTCTCCTTGGCCACAGCCAACACGCCAGTCACTCCGTGTTGCCCGTGACGGCACATGCGGCCAAGCATGGGGTCAGGGCCAAGGAATTGTCTTCCCGGTTTGTTTCCTGTCTGTGCAGTTTTCTCGCTTAATTTCGTATTATTTGGAGGTGGCTGGGGAGGGTGGTTATGAAACCCGAGCAGGCATTACCAGCACACATCACCTTGAATTTCCTCCTTTTAATCTTCAAGAACATTCCAGCAGCACCCCTCGTGTCTGCTCCTTGTTCTAATTTTGGCAGCTGCCCTGAGTCAAAAGAGAGGGAACGAGAAGCCTCCGTAATCGACTCCACAAAGACTCCATAATCACCAGCCATCTTTTATAACAATAAGGACTTCCTAACTGAACTCCCTCATTATTAAAGTAGTTAGTGCATCTGAATCGTTGAGTCGAGCAGTTAATCAGAGTGATTGTGAAAAACCGAGAGTTTGAACTTCTTCCTGGAAGATACTCCTCAGATTCAGAACTCGGAGAAGGGAGCCAGGGTGGCTGGATTCCTTCGCTCTTGAGCTGGAAATCAAAGGACACCCCACGTTTTCAGAGGGACTTGCTGCCCCCCACAAACCAGGTCGTTTTTCCAAAGCGAGTTCTCAGGTTGTAACTCCAGCTCCCGCGAGAGCAGACTTGCTGGATTTGAGTAGCTCTGGGTTTACTCTAGACGTTGACATGATAGAGGGGGCACGGTGGACTCAAAAGCCGTCCTGCAGGGTCCAGTCCTCCCCACACACACGGGCTGGAGGCGCCCACGGCTCCTTTGTGGAAGTCGGCGGGTCAGAAATAAACACAGATGAGCTGACCACAGCAGGAAGAGCCGGAACAGAGGACCCCCGTCATGATGCGTCGACAACAACAGAAGGGTTTCTGATAGGTTTTTTTTCAAGTACACACAAACTAAAGAGTTAGATTGAGTTCCCTGCAAGTGCACTGGTCACCTGCTGGCTGTCAAAGTGACGGAGGCGACCCCTGCCTTCAGGATGCCCACCGTCAGGTGGAGCGCACACATCGTCCGTAAACAGGCCGCAGCCGCCGAGCAGCCTCTGCAGGGACCCCAAGGCACCCCGGCACATGGGGTGCCTGGGGAGGCTCTGCAGAGGCGAGCCGTTCGTTCGCGTCCTGCTACGTAGAGAAGGAAATCTCCGCTGCTCCAGAAAGGGAACGGTGAAAAGTCTCGTTAGAAGGCCGCGCGGGGGTCCCAGGGTCTCGTGCCATCTGCATGCATGGATGGGCTCACTGCAAAGAGTGCAAGCTCCTTTCAAGGTGCCTGTCCCAAAGGACAGGGATGGGACAGACCTCAGTGGCTCTGCTTTCCCTGGACTTCGGGATGCTGTTGTGCAGTGGGGCTCAGTCGGCATGAGCTGCCCACAGCCTCCAGGGTCCGTCACCAGACCGAGAGACGGCACGTTTCCTTCTGGGCTCCCTGGGATTGGAATGCTGTGTAGTTGGGGACACTGAGTCACCTGAAGATAATCCCTCAGGGTCCTATTCTTGACGTTCGCAGAACGTCAGAGCTGTCAGGATGTTTGATTACCACTTAACGTCTGTGAGAAAACGGAGACCCCTCTGTGCTGCATGGTGCTTGACCAGGGCTCCGGAGCCAGGACAGGCAGGGCCAGCGCGGTTCCGCCGGGGGCGTTCCTGGCCATTCTGGTCGCTTGGGTACTTTTTATACTTTTACTTCGCTACGTGTAGTTTGTCACAAAAAGTACAGGAGGCAAATTGAAACTGTAACGTTCAGAAGAAAGATGTGACAATGTGTCTGACCCTCCTGTGTCTCAGCCTTGCGGGGGCCTCAGATGCGGGTGCGTTCTGCACCAGACGCGTCCATCCAGAGGACCCCAGGGCGTACTGGCCCCTGGAAGATTCTAGCTGAGGATCACAGCACTGGCAGTAGTGAAACACACATGTCTAGGGGACTTCATTCCTAAGGATGTAAAACAAAATGGAATAAAGATGGTGACCGAGTGCAAAGCTAGGTCTGTAAAAACAACTTGCTAAATGGGAAGTACAAGTAAAATTCGCATGCACCTTGTGTCTTAGTCAGCTGAGGCCATGATGGAGCCACAGATTAACAGCTTAGATGGTGGAAGCCTATCTCTCCCAGTTCTGGAGGCTGCGAGTCCAAGAGCAAGGCAAGGCCCATCTAGTTCTCGGCAAGGACCTGATTTCCAGCTTGCAGAGGCCACCCTCCAGGGTGTCCTCGTGGCCTTTCCTCTATGTGCGCGCTCACTCTTCGTCTTCTTGTGAGGCCACTAAGTGCATCGTGAAGGCACTGCCCGCTCCACATCAACCCTGGTCCCCTCCCACCATTTCCATCTCCAGCACCGTAGGCTTCATCAGATGAATTTTGGGAGGACATAAACATTCAAGCCATACAACCTTGTGACTCCCTGTTCCTGTCTGGGCTGGGATGTGCACTCCTGTGCCCTGAAGGAAGAAGATACTCCACGGACTCGGTCACTCAGACCATGTCCGTTCTCCCCACACCTTTCCCTGGGCCTTGGGTCCCTTGTTAGGACATGTCATGAGGTGTAAAGGAAGGAAACCAGGATTGATTCGGTGCCCACGCTTAAACGTGACCTCACTGCAGCCTCCAGACAACCTGGTGGTGGTGGTGGCAGGTGGCACTGTTGTGTCGGTTCTCTCAGGTGAGGGACAAGGTTCAGTGAACTAATTGCCCAAGATTTGCAGGTGATGTGAATTTGGGGTCTGCCTCCGGCCTCTGGGACTCATGCTGGCCACCTGGCAAGAACTTCGGGGGGCTTGGGCGGGAGGAGGAGCGCTAGGCGGGGCCACGCCTGCCACTCCCCACCGTGGCCTTTAAGAACTCAGAAGCAGTGGGCTGCCTGGGAGGCTCAGTCAGTTAAGCCTCTGACTCTTGGTTTCGGCTCAGGTCGTGATCTCAGGGTCCTGGAATCCAGCCCGGCATTGGGCTCCGCACTCAATGGAGGGGATGTGCTTCCCCCTTCCCGCCCCTCCCCCCACTCATGCGTGCGCACACTTTTTCTTTTTTTTTTTTTATAATTTATTATGTTATGTTAGTCACCATACAGTATATGCTTAGTTTTTTATGTAAACCAAGATTCATTATTTGCATATAACACCCAGTGCACCATGCAATACGTGCCCTCCTTAATGAGGAGGGCACTCTCTTTCTAACATAAAAAATAAATCTTTAAAAAAAAAAACTCAGAAGTAGTGATCCCTTTGCCACTTTTGACCTCAGGACCGCTGTGGTGGTGCAGCTTCTTGGCAAACTCTCGTGTGTGCGTGCACACTCCAGTACATTCCAGGGAGACTTGGGAGTCACTGCATCAGCCACCCTGCAGACAGTTGGGACATGCCGGACTCGAGGACAGGCTGTCTCCTGTCTGTGACAAGGGGACATCACTCTTGAAACTTCTTAAAACTTAGATAGGGATGTTTAACTCAGACACGACGAATCCATGTTTTTATGTTCGTTCTGAGGATGATACCCTTTTTGGAGGGGGTGAGGGGAGTGACACAGTTTGAAGATGGAGGGCGGACGGAAGTGGTGGATGAAGCCCCCCACCATTTGCTCGAGCCCCGCCTTGCTGGATTCAAGTATTAATCAAATGTCTGCCTCGCGAGCTTGCGGGGTCTGATCGTGGCACGCTCCGTGGTGTTGCCGTGTGTTAGTGGGTCCGGAGCAGGTGGGGTGTGAGGTAAACTGTTTGCTTAGTAATCTGCACTAATGCCCTCCCGCTTTCAAGTGCATCCCTTTCCGTCGGAGCCGTGCGGTAGGCGCCAGGCCTGAGCCCGGGGTGTCATCACCGATGAAAGCAGCAGGCCCTGGGAGCCCCATGGCGGGCATTGCCAGTCACACACACACAACTTATCAAGGGCTTCTTTTGTACTCGGGACATGGAGAAAATTGGCCATTTGTCTGTGGGGTAATGGGCTCTGCTGCGATATGAAAATCTCTCAAATGGTTAAATTCAATGACATTATATCAGAGTTCATGAGGAGCGAGAACTGCACACAGTTTAATTCTATTTAATTTTTTTAAGGGGGAAAAAGCAAAAGGGAAAATGTTTTAGTTTCTCTTAAGCTGATTTCTCTCTGCTTTTTCTTTAAAAGTGCCTTTCTAGTTGCCACACAGTGATGTGATCATTATCTGCCACCTCGTCGCCTTGCTGCCTCTGCATGCAGTAAAATACAAAAAAAAAAAAAAAGAGAGAGAGACCAGGGGAGCTTGTGAAGTATGACTTCCTATCCCAAGACTCATTGCCTGCGATTCGTAGCGCTCGACAGTAATGATCTTATTACAGTACTCTGGACCTTGAAGAGATTTCATGAGGAGAGAGAAAGGACAAGCCTCCGTGTAATCAAGTGGTGCTGAATATTCCACGCGTTTTTGATCACACACTGATTGGGCACAGTTTTAGCCCATCTTCTAGTCAATTATGCATGGCCCCTGTGCTCTCGGATAGTCAGAAACATTGATGGCTGTTGTCTGGGTTTTGGCAGGCAGCCAGGGGTTTGAAGTGCCTTGCACACCATCATCCCAGGATAAGTGCTTTTTAGTTGGAATTGATTACCTTTCTTTGGGTTTTGCTTAATAGCAAAACTGCATTTGGAGAGGGCTTCAGGTGAAAAATGGACGTATTAGCCATTTAGAGCATCTGAACTCCCAGTCGATCCTGAGGCTTCCCCTGTTTCTGTCTAATTTCTGTTTAATGATACGACGTTTGATAATATTTAAGGTATTCCACGTCCTTTGCCGCCAAGCACACATGTGGAGTGTCGAGGGCGGGTAGTGCGTGGCCACCGCGTGCGGGTTCCCAGGCCCGTCTGGGTGTGGCTGCACGCTCCGAGGGGGTCCCCGTCAGTGAGCGTCCGTGCTGGCCAGAAGGCATTAATTACCTGGAGAGATTTGGTGGTGGGCTCGTCCTGCAGTTCCCTGGCTCGTCGCAGGTAATTGTGGCGCACGCGTCACCGCGGCCGGGGTGGGCGCGCTCCGCTGCCTGATGCCCAAGAGGGCCGTTAGCTCATGGTTTATGCACTTGTGTACTTCCCATTATGGATCTCGAAGCCTAGTGATATTTGAAAGGATGGGATTTTTCCTACCAGAATGATCACTTGATATTGTCCATTATGAAGCTGACACAGTTAAGCAAATGATAATATGCCTAAGAGAACACGGTTAAGAACCAGGGTTTTTGCTTCCTTGCGTTATCCTCTGGATTCAGGTTTTTGGTGTGTAGATGGTCTCAGAATCATCAGATAGGAAAACCTCAAAGTTCAGGTTTTTGGTGTGTAGATGGTCTCAGAATCATCAAATAGGAAAATCTCAAAGTTCTTTTCTGAACTGGGAGTTCAATGTTGTGTGCCAGACCGAGGAGCTGGATATGCCAAAGCAGGGGTTCGTTAGATGTTTCTAGAAATCTGTCTTGAGTCCACCTCCAGCCATTAAGGTGACTGACACGGGAAATGGGAACTGTGCCATTTCGCCACAGGGTACCTCAGTAACCTGACTTGACTCTTCTTAATTGAGTAAATAGGTATCTTTGTTCTTTTACTTGGTTTTCATTTAGAGCTTGCTTGCTTTCTGCAGGTGGGAATAATTTTCCTCTTCAGTGGCTCTCTGCAGAAGCCATGAGTCTCTGTAGGCAAGGTTACTAAACAGCCCTAGGAGAACTTACCAGAATCCCTAACTCCATGTTCTGTGCGTGCACACACAGGGTTTTTTCCTTTCTCAGTTTTGTGAAAATAAAATATTTTCTCTCAGTGTAGATTTAGTAATGATTCTTGAAAAGGGAAAACCACAAAACAGAAAATCAAATCATTGACACCCAGAATTGTTGACCCTTGCACGGTGTGGGCGATTCAGCTCTGTTTGCAGTCTTTCAACCCCCATGGGGACCTGTACCTCTTATTCATATCCTCACTCCAAACCTTGGCTTATCTAGGACGTTTCCTAAGGCATAAATTCATATAAAATAAAGGACTTTATAATAAGCTGTCAAAAGGATATTCCTTGATTTTGATAAGTTACTATTCAAGCCATTAAAGACTTTTGGCATCATACCCATGGCTACATTTCAACAGGTTGACAAAATGTATTTGTACAACAACTGGAAAATATCAAACCCACAGTTAGCAAATAATGCAGGTTTTAAAGGCTGTAATTTTAGAAAGGTGCAGCATATAGTATAATGATCTTCCTTCAGCCTGGTAATTTTACCTGAACAGGTGAGCCTAATGTTCGCATTTAAAGAGAAAGAGTCATTAAACTTGCATGGTTTACTCCGTGGATGCAGAATATCTCTTGTAATGAACATGAAATTTACCGTAAACGGGCCAATCCGTTGGTGTAAACAATGTAAGACCAACTGCTTTCTTGAATTCTGCCCCCCACCCCCACAAACATCGGTTCCTCGCAGTGTTGGGAGATCAGGCTCTTAAAGCGGGGGCACGAGAAGGAGGGAGAGAAGGATGCATCTCGTGGTTGGTGGTTTGGGACCATTTCCTTGAACAACTCGTAACAGTGACTGGAACCCGTGCTGTCACTGGCTCTCGGGGAGTACTAAAGATGCATCCCTCCCAGTTCTGCCAGTGGGGGTGTGAAGGGACATAGACCTGGTTTGGCCGTTTTGTTTTGAGCAGCACAGAAATGCCCCCACCATGAGCACTCGTGGAGAGGAGGACACGAAGCCAGCCCTTAGCCACCGTCTCCTCCAAACTGTGCTTGGTTCCAGAATGGTGGTGAAGAGCCTTTCGTCTTCTTACGTTTTGAACATTTGAAGATGCCTATGTTGCCAGTATCAGTAACTTGTTACCTTCTACTTCTGATCACAGCTGATCAGATTAGTTCACCCAAGAGGGTTCTTTGTCCCAAGTTCCTTTGCTTGAAGAATTCTAAGACATGATTTGAAGCCATTCATTTATAAGCCAAATCTAGTTCTTGGTGTAACTTTTTCCCCAAACCCCAAGTGTTCCGAATCCCCCCTCCACACCGTCGAGATCAACGAGCACATTGTGTGACTGTGATGGAACATTGCATAAGTGCTCAAGGTCTGCGTCAAGGAAGGGCATTCACCACTGCAAGGCCATTTGCGGGCAGTCTCCGGGGAAGGAAGCCTGGAGACCAAGTGTACCTTGGCGGAGAGTCAGGGCTCCGGGGATGCTGGGGCCGCGCGGGGGTGGGACCTAGGGGCCGCAGCAGGGGAGCTGGAGTCGCAGCTGAGATGCTGCGGGGGACCAGGGCTCGGAGGGGCTCTGTCCAGGCAAGGCTGCTCCGTGGGCGAGTGACACTGGGCTCCATCCTTCGCTTCCAGCTACTCCTCCCATTTTCCCTCGTTCTTCTCTTCTCATTTCACTCTTTATCTTTCTTTCTCAGGTGTCCTCTATCTGGGACTTTTCTTACTTTTTTTCTCATTTTCTCTTTCCCTCTTCTCCCATCTACACCTTAATCGACTTTTTTTTCTCCCTTACTTTCTTACTCTCTTTCCTTGTGTTTTGTTAATTTTTTAACTTTGTGTATTGTAAGAAAGTATGTAAAAAAATTTGCCCGCTTTAAGCTTACAGTTTGTTGACATCAGTCACACAGTATCGTCCAACCATTGCCACTGCTGATTTCCAGAACTTTTTCGTCGCCCTGAAAGACCCCCATAGCCAGCCCCTTCCCCCAGCCCCGGGGGACCTCTAGCCTATACTTTCTCGCTCTGCAGATCTGCCCAAGGTGGCCATGTTCTGTAAGTGGGCTCATTTAGTGTGTGTCCCTCGTGACGGGCTCCGTGGACTCCGCCTGTCTTCAGGGCTCACCCGTGCGCACACGTGTCAGCGCTCCCTTCCTTTTTAAGGCTGAGTGATAACCCACCGTGTGCACAGACCACGTTTGGCTTCCGTGTTCACCGGTTGATGGACACTTGAACTGTTTCTGCATAGTGTCGCAGTGAACGTTGGCATAAAATATCTGAGTGCCTCTTGTCCCTTTTCCTGTGGTGTGTATGGAAGAGCGCACTTAGCTTTTCGAGAGTAGCCAGAGTCCCTCCTTCCTTGCATTGCTCTGCCTTTGCTTTTTTTCCTCATCTGTACTACGGACTTGAAGAGCCTCCCACGGTTGAGTGAATCAGCTTTTGTCTCCCTCTTAATTACAAAGCTAGATGTATATGACTTTAACATGTGTTTGAATCTTTTCTATTTTTCTTTTTAAGAAGCTCTAAGTGATTTTTAGTTGAAAGCTCCTTTCACTGGTGTGTGAGTGTTGATGGATTCCCCACGCCCGCTGCCTGGCTGCGTCACACCGCCCAGCATCCTAAGCCCACATGCTCCTTCCGACCACACGGACTCGGAGCTGCAGGGCAGCGTCCCCAGAGGGCGCGTTCCTGTGTCCACCTACCTGTCCATCTGTCCGTCTGGGCACAGGCATTACTCAGCGTGGTCACTTGTTTGCAGAGGCCAGCTTCCTCCCTTGTCTCCAAAACACCAGCATGCCCTCTGTAACTTCCCAGTAATGAGCGGCCTGGTAGGTCCATGAAACCTTAAAGACAAGAAATTACTCCTCCTCACTTGTGCCGACTCCACTCTGGCCAAAATGAGCTTTTCCGCTTCCCTTCCAAATTAGCAACCTTGGCAGTTCATCTTTGTCTGCCTCTCATCTCGCTGTGGCGTCCCTGGGTGCTGGGTTGGGTGTCCCGGCCACCACCTTCCCTGTCCACCTCCCAGCACTTCCCAGGACTCGAATTCTGGTCCCTGGTACCTGTCATTTAATTTTCAAGACGACGTGGGGCTGGGCGCTGGCGACCTAGTTCCTGTGCGTGTCCGCCTGCGCGTCCTTCCAAACTTCCCGTCCAGGTCGGCAAAAGAATGCGTCCAGTTGCTGTGAGCTCCGTGGTTGCATGTTTCTCTCTGTACAAGCTCAAATGCTGTTATCTGTTCTGTCAACCAAAGTTACTATTAGAGTAGAAGCTGCTGTTTTCAGGACAAGTCACAGCCCTTGAAAAGCCCTCGTCCCTCCCTCTCCACTCCGCCTGCCCCCGCATCCGGGCACCCAGGCCAACAGGCGCGGGGTCGGCCCTCCAGAGCAGCCTCCGTGGCTCACGCATTAGGACGGGGGCCCGCGAGGACGGCTTGTCTCTGCTCCACAGTGTCTAGGGCCTCACCCAGAAGACTAAGTCCAGAGGCTGGAAACCTCTGGAATGTTTGTCAGTTACTTGGTGCGGCCTGTGCGGACCTTCGCTGGGGCCGTCAGCCACAACACTTGCACGTGACCTCTCCACACGGGCAGGGCTTCCTCCCGTCGCGGTGGCCAAGCACCTCAGGAGAGGCGCATAGCCAGGGGGAAGCCATGTTTCACTCTGTGCCCAAGAGGAGACACGCAGTGTCACTTCTCCTGTAAACTGTCAGCACGGTCATAGAGTCCTACCTGAGTTCCAGGTAGGGAAGTAGACTCTGTCTCTTGCTTGGAGTGCGGCAGGGTTCTAGAAGAGCATGTGAACCTCAGACATTGCTGTTCTCGTTATGGAAACATTGCCGTGGGTAGTAAGTACGAGATACGTCAGGTTGTGATCAATGCATTGGAATGAGAGAACGCAGAGCAGAGGACTCGGGACCCCCAGGCGAGGGCAAGATTATTTTCTGAGGTGGGTGAAGGGGCCAGGAAGGCTCACTGAGGAGACCTTGGGGCAGAGACCCAGCAGAGGTGAGGCTGGGAGCAGGTGGTCCTCTGGGGTCAGTGTGTTCCGGGCAGAGGGATCGTGTTCTCGCTGGAGTTACGGTCACCTTGTTAAACTGAGTGCTTGTCCCTAGTCAGCATACTGACCTCTCTGTATGGTCATGTTCTGTATTGCTGACTTGTCCCTCGAGTTCAATGTTGTAAATATTTCGTGGCAAAATAACAGGAGAAAGAATTTTATTTTTGAGGAGTTGTTATACATTTATTTCTCCATTCTTTAATGGAAGAGTCAATATAAAAATATTTCACTATCTTCTAGCCTCTTCCCCACATAAAATTATATTACAGTATTATGGGATTTATCCTTACCAAGCAGCACTAGGCATCAGAAAGTGTACCGTGTTTAAAGGTGATCCAGACACCCACCAAATACAAGGGGATACTCAAGAAAAATGATCATTTTTTGCATACCACTTTAACCGCTTAAAATAAGATGAAATACAAAAAAAAAGTTTTTTAGTATTTCATTCTGCATAGAATTATTTTCAGAGTTGGGAGAATGGCATTGGGAGTTTTCCAACAGTGGGAGAAAGACATGAGCACTTACTGGTGGGTATTCTCCTTTCTAGTGCTTTTAAATGAAGGCAATCACGTAAGGTTATCTCGCTTCGTGGGTAATTAAGACATTTCACTCTGCAATCCCTTATTCTAATGAGGAAGAAATTTCTCTTTTGCTGAACTATTTCTTGCAAGGGCTTTATTTCTACTCATTGCTCCGACTTTGGAAAATGTTCCTTTTACTTGAGCTTGTCTCCTATAATGTCTTATTGAATTGTGAGTCAGGGGGAAAAAAGTAAAGATTCTGCACAGAATCAAACTTTAAAAAAAAACGCCTAGAATCTCCGTGTCCGTGAAAGGGAAACAGACAGCATGGCAAGTGCCCAGATTCCTCTCTTTCCCTCGGGTGCCAGCCACACTCTGCTCGCCTGTGGTGTTTGCTTGTTTTGCCAAGGGCGTGGTGAATCGGGACAGGCAGGTGGCCGTGCACGGGGAGGGCGTGATGGTGGAAGTCATGGGCCCGGCAGATAGGAGCCGGTTAAGGACTCAGGCCGAGCAGCCACGCGGGCTGGGTTTGAATTTGAGTCTACCTCTTACTGGCAGGGTGGCCGGGGCAGGCTCCTCACCCCTCCCACGGCAGCACTCTCGAAAGATGAGACGACCGTGCCGTCCATCTGCTGTCAGGAGTCACCGAGCTCCCGCAGGCCAAGTACGTAGGACAGAGCCTGCCCCTCCTTCCTTCCTTGGGATTCGGTTCTTACCTACCGCAGTATTACTCTTGGGAGCCAGATTCCTCGCCGTGTGTTTGGAGATGATACTGACTCACCGGAGAGGCCCAGGGCCCTGTTATGTTCCAACTTAAGAGGCCACTCGTTCAGTTGTGCTTTTTCCAGTGTCAGGGACAGTAACAGTCAGAGATTATCCACAAAATAACATTGACCAAAAATTTTAAGCTGCTTCTTCAACACCCAGAGCACCTGCCTGCTCCCGATCTCCCTGCCCACGGTGGGCAGCAGCACAGAGCGGCCCGTGGCCCTCCTGTGGCCCTTCCGTGGCCCTGTGAGGGGGACAGAGCTGTTTCCACATGCAGACGGCGTGTTGCTGCAGGACCCCCCTCCTCAGACTCCGCTCAGCCTCTCACAGTCGATCTCCAGATGACAGCCACGCTCCGTCCGCCACCTCCTCCGGGGAGCCTTTCTGGCCACCGAGGCGAACTGGCGGCTGTGCACTGTCATGGCTGCCATTAACATTGGAAATGCCCTAATTAAAACAGTGGCAAAAGTGCATTAAAGGTGAAGAAAGACAATGTTCAGACGTGGATTTCTCTGTGTACGGCCTGTCAATGACTTTAGCACGGACTCTGTGCCTTCGAGACTCCAGTGGGGCTGTTTTCCCTCAGCATTGGCCGCAGCAGGTCTGGAACGCCCCCAGGTCACAGTGGGACAGCTGAAAAGACTGGGCCTATGGGGGGCGGGCGGGGGACGCACTGATTTCTCATGTTTCTACACTGCGGGGGGACAGTTACTTTCTGCCTGGGGCAGCTTGTCCTGTGTCCATGACCCGTGTGTTGGAAACATTTCACTCGGGTCAGTCTTGCCCCTGCAACTCTACTGAAAGCCTGAAAACACAGGACACGCCGCACCATGCACGTGCGGGTGTGCAGCGGACGTACGGTGGTTCGGGAAGAGGAGGGAGGGCACCTCCATGGGCCCACATGGAAGTACTCAGGGTTTTCCAAAGTATTTATTTTGTACAGGTTGGTTTTATGTGATTTAAACCCAAAAGTTTGTGTTATGGAGTATGAATCCAACAAGACGGTCTGAAGGAAGAAGCTCGGAGAGCATCACGTAGTCTGTTTCCCTGTTGGGAGTTTTAGACGCGCGTCCGCAAATTGAAGGCTCTCCGAAGCCCTCCATTGAAACGAAGGAAAACAGAGACCTCATTTAACTTATTTAAACTGTGATACCAACCGTGTGTGGCCACACCCATCTAAACTCTAGTTCAGTCCTCAGGACCATTATTCCATTCTGGAACACATTTTGGGAAGTGTTTCAACCAAAGAGTAAGTGTGGTTTTTTTAAGATTTTTATATTTTTTAAAATAATCTCTGCACCCACCATGGGGCTCGAACTCACGGCCCTGAGAACAAGAGTCTCACGCTCCACCAGCTGAGCCAGCCAGGCGTCTCAGGAGGACAGTGTTTTAATTGCTTATCCAACAGCGTGTGGGAAGTCCTGAAACCTCGTCACTGCTGATTTGGGAAAGAGGGAGTGAGCACGTGGGATTTCACCCATGTGAAAATCAGGACATTCCTAGAGGCACAGAGAGGTCTTGGGTGTTTGTGGAGCTCTGGAAAGCTGCAGTCCCAGGACTGCTCTGGTGCAGACCCCTCCCCGTGGCCCCTGGCCCCCAATTCCCATAGAGCTCCAGGCTCGCTTTATAGATCACCTGAAATTATACAACACGCTTTCCTTATGTGTCCTTTTAAAAAGTGTGTACTTCCGTTTTCTTATTTCAAGTAATCTTCGAGAATGCTTGTCTCTGCTTGAACCCCTTGCATTTAGCAGCTTTTCCACACGTGTCTTTTTATGTATTCCTGCAAGCTAGTTACACTTAGGAATGTTCCCCGACTTTCTCATTGCTGTGTGATAGTGGATGGAGATAATGGAGTCTTTCAGTGCTGGTGCTTATGTACATACCGAATTTATCGATGGACAGAAGAATATTGTAAATGGAAGCTTGCTTCTTTCTGTTTTGTAAGTTGAAAAAGAAATCATCATCATGATATTTCATATTTATTATTTACTCTCTGCCAAACTATACTGTAATTGCCCTCTGTGCGTTACCGTCTTTAATCCTGACTCCCCCTCCCCCCCGACCTGATGACACCGGCTTTAAGCAGGATAGAGGGCTCAAAACACCAGTTTGTGTTGATTTCCATGTTATGTGACTTTCTTGGGGAGAGAGAGTATATGAATGGATTTGGTTTTAATCAGGACTAAATGATACTCAGAATCAGAATGATACTCAGCATATGGTGCTTTAGAAATAAATGTATTATTTTCAGTGTTGTTTATAAGGAAAATCCTTAATTTACTTAAAGCCATGCTACCTAGCACCCACCCATTTGGAGGACGGCAGGGTTGGGGGGCAAGGAACGAAGATGTGGTTCGAGAAGCCGTACCCTCTGGGCACCGTGGACAGGAGGCAGGCCGGCCGCGCACGGCAGCCCCATGCCAGCAGAGGACACGCAGCCTCGATGTCCCTGTTGAGAAGATCTGTAAGCTGGCCGGAGCCAGCGGGAGGTCCTCTGCTGTCCTCCTCCCGACGATGCCGTGTCTCCGTGTCAGGACCATGCTCTCTCTGCACGGCTCATCCATCCTTGTTCTTGTTGTGCTTCGTTCTTTCTCTCCCCGATCTCTTCTTTCCCTTGCCCGTCGCCCAAAAACTCCATTGTGCAAATGGACTCGGAGAGCGGGGCTTGATAAAACACCGCCGTGTGGCCCCCCCAGCCTCTGTGCAGCCGCATTATTAGCTCTTGCTGATTATCTGGCTGCGCAAGCCGAAGCTGCCGCCGCGTCGGACTGGAAGTGTGCAGAGATTAACTGGGGGCTTTCCAGCCGTTTGTCACACAAATAGCGGTGCCAGTAAACTGAAAAACGATAAATCATTTTTCTCAAGATTGAAACCTTTTATCAGTTGTTTCAGTTTCATTATTCAATCAACGATTAGCAGCCGGCTGTCGTCACTCAGTCATCCACCGTGCACAGCTCCGGGCTGCTGCTTGGCTGAGCGGCTCCCGGTCCCCGGCCCTGATGTGCGGGCCTTTCTCCCCGCTGTCCTCTTGCTGGTCACGCCGCCGGACGGATTACACAGAGCTAGTGTCTGACGCGCATCTCCTAACTTCCGAAAGTTAAGCTTTGACCCACAGTCTTTCTGCCGCGGCTGTGAGATTGGTAAACAGGTGGGCATTTTTCTTTTGCCTCCCAGTGGGTGTTTTCTTTAAAATATTTTTGCCTTTTAATTTAAATGTCAAGTCTTGATTGGAGAAGTCAGGTGCTGGTGTTCATGCTGACACGCCTAAGTCCTTGATGTCAGGATGAGTGTGTGACAGAGCCCTTTGGCTGCCCGTTCCAGAGCCCGGTTCATCCTGAGGGAGGACAGAGAGTGGGGCTGCGGTCCCAGGCCTGCAGGTAACCAGCCCTCTGGAGATATCAGGGGCCTGTGGTCCGCGACTGTGCCTGCCCAGACAGAAGTCAGTGTATGCTGATATTGCGGAACATTCTAGAATGTTGACAAATCATGGTTATCAAAGGGGCCTGCATATTTTTTTAAAAACTGGGGGCTACTAAAAGAGAGAGAGATCTTTGCTTTTTTTTTTTTTTTTTTTTTTTTTTTTTTTGCTTTTTTCATTCAAGTCTAGTCTATCAGAAAATATAATTCTACCACTAGCTAAATGTAGAAGAGGGAAAAAATCACTTAGTTTCTTTGTGTATCCGCAAGACCCTACTTGATTATTCTGTTGGAGTGCTATTTGGCCAGGAGTGGAAGGGTGTGAGTTTGTGTGTGTGTGCACACATATGTGCAAAGACTTTAGCAAAGACTTTTTTTTTTAAGAGAGAAAAGAAGAGCATGAGTTGGGGGGGGGTGCAGAGGGAGAGAGAGAGCCCCAAGCAGGCTCGACACCCAGTGCAGAGCCCGATGCTCGGCTCAGTCCCACAACCCTGAGATCGAGACCTGAGCCGAAACCAAGAGTTGAACACTGAAATGACTGAGCCACCCAGGCGCCCCTGGTGAAGACTTTTTTTTTTTTTTTAAGATTTATTTATTTATGTTAGAGAGAGAGAGCGCAAGCTGGAAGGGCAGAGGGAGAGAATCTCAGGCAGACTCCGCACTGAGCACGGAGCCCAACACGGGGCTCAGTCTCAGGACCCTGACATCAGGACCTGAGCTGAGACGAAGGGATGGACACTCAGCCAGCCAAGCCACCCAGGCACCCCGAGACTTCTAAAATACTGTAATTTTAGATATCATTCTGAATTGTATTTCTACTACTTTCAAAAATATTTCCATACCATCTGAAGACTAATCTAATGTATTTTTTCCATGGTTGTACATTTTTGTGAGGCCTGTGACTGTATCTTGTTCCTTCAGTCCCCATAGCATCAGGTCAGGATAACTGCATGCACTGTGTGATTCGTGGTTTGTCACATGTTGATACCTGTTACGTTGTCCAATTTATTGTTTAAGAAGAAGTAATTTGGAGAACTTCTCCAGCTTCCCCAGTGTAGTCAGTCTGCAAGATAACCAGTACAAACCTCCGTACTTGCTAACTGGAACGCTCACAGCCCACTCAGTCGGAAGGTTCTGGTCTTCCCTGTGATCTGTACCAGTCCAGTCCTGTCTCTTGAGATCCCCCTCCTCCGCCCTTCTTACCGTCTTCCTCACGCGCATGTGAGACACTGTGTGTGCACACCCACCCCCACGAGGTCCCTGGCTCTTGTTAAAGAATTTCTTAGGGAAAAAGAATTTCATCTTTTTCTCTTCATTGGAGGTTCTTGGCCTTTAAGGTGGAACTCTTTGCATCCTCCTGTCCTTCGTGGATGAGTGGCTAACTGGGAGAGAGCAGTGGAGGCTCTGAGAACTAATACAGAAGGTCACTAGGAAATTACTCAGATAGCACTTCAACCAGCATTTCCCTCACTCGTGTTGCTCATGCTGCTTGAGCTTTCTTTCTGTGGATCTGTGTACTTCACATGGTTTCGGTCTCGTGCACGCAGGAAGGGGAGGACGCCAGTGCGTACCGAGGCTGACTGTGCCCCTCTTGGTGTCGTGTCCCCTTCACCCCTCGTGGCAGCCCTGGGGTGGAGGAGGAAGGGGACCATGGCCTTCCACCCCAGTTCACCCCTTGGCCACCCTGTGCCTCTGCCAGATGGGGTGGCCTGGGTTCCCGAGCACCAGCTTTCCCGCCCCATCCCTGTTTTCTGTTGTCCATTACCTTACCTTGCACCTGCACCCCTGGGAAGAGGGCAGGCATTCACCATGCCAGCTGGTTGGGCCACTGACCCACTGAAACCCGCCACACCTTGTGACCATGTCTCCTCTATGAAGGGAACGGTCCGTTGCCATCCTGAGACTTTTTTCTTGGCAGTTTGCATGTCCTGCATACTCCATAAAATACCACTTCTTTTCCCAAAAAGAATTAGAAAAAATAATAAAATAAAACCTCCAAATAATGCATCTGTGGTACAGATTTCTATGTTCCATATTCATCACAAAACCGTTGGTTGGAAACCGTAAGGCCACGAACTCAGTGCTTCTGTGGAATGAGCCACTTTTGTATTCCTTTTTCTCGCGGTTGGTTTGGGGTTTTTATATATGAAATGGGCTTCTGTGAGACTAGCCAATTGCACCTCACATCTTGTGCCCAAGTAAAATATGCCTACTGGGGACAATATTTTGTAGACGCACTTGTGATTACAAACTGCTGATTTTGTCTCCTGACACTTGGGAATCAGAGTTCAGGCCTTCCCAGAGCAGATAACTTACCCAGCTGTGCCTCCCTGAATTTCATGAAACCACCTTAGCATGACTCTGGCCTTTAATTTTATGAAACTCTTCCACTTTTAGTTAAAAAGGTGAGTTTCTTGTGCTGATTACAAGCAAAGATCTAAATTGAGCATGGGAGCAAACAATTTTTCTCAATGGATTGAACTCATTTTCTGATTCGTACAAGTTAATCCGGAAAATTAAGTGGAGAATTGTTCAAGCATGGTACACTTTTGTTAAATATATGTTGTAATTCCCTAAAGGGGAGAAAACTGGAATTTCAAGGTCAGCAATTCCAAATGAAGTACAAGGAGACAGTGTAGTATCCAGAAGAGCTGGCCTTGGTGAACTGCTTCCTCTAGAGAGCATTAGTTCACAAACATACCTTGAAACTCATGTTCACAATCAGAAATTAAACAGCACATCTCGGCACAACCGCCAGCGGGAGCAGGCTTTCAAGGTGTTAGGAATTTCCAGAGCAGGGGCACCTGGGTGGCTCAGTCGGTGAAGCCTCTGCCTTCAGCTCAGGTCATGATCCCGAGGTCCTGCTTCTCTCTCTGCCTCTGCTGCTCCCCCTGCTTGTGTGCTCGCTCTCTATCTCTCTCTCTCTCTCTCTCAAATAAAGTCTTTAAAAAGAATTTCCAGAGCACGTGTGACACATACTGTTCATGCCACACAAAGATTTCAAATTGCCTTTAATTTGTAAAAGTTGATTTAGTAAGAATAAGCGATATTTTACAATGAGAGAATTGTTTCCTCTGTACGTATTCCAGGATAATCCTTTCCCTGGTAATATTACTCATGGCATTTCATTCTGAGCAAACAATTAAAATGACTGGGGAAAAAATTCATATTCCTGCCCACAAATGCTTATTATAGTATTTTAATAGACTTTATTTCCTAGAAAAGTTTTAGTTTCTAGAGAAGACGTCTAGAAAAATTGAGAGCTATTGCAGGTAATTCCCAAATGACCTCTGCACGTACCCACATGCACACGTGCGTTCCCTTATTATTTACATCTGTAATTAGTATGGTGTATTCATGAGCCAACATTGACACATTATTAACTTAAGTCTGTACTTTTTTTCGGATTTCCTTAGTTTTTACCTGCTGCTGTCTCTGCTCCAGGATGCCGTTCAGAATACCACATGACACGTAGCTTTCGTGTCTCCTTAAGCTCCACCTGGCTGGGACATTTTCTGACTTTTCTTCTTGCTGATGACCTTGACAGTTTTGAGGAGTGCCTGTCAGATATACTGTGGGATCCCCTGCTGTTGAAATTCATCTGATGTTTTTCTTAGGATTAGTCTGGGGCTGTGGTTTTGGGGAGGAACGCCACGGAGGTAAAGGGTCATGGGGGGGTGGCGCCTGGGTGACTCGGTTAAGCATCCCACTCTTGATTTCGGCTCAGGTTGTGATCTCCAGTCATGAGATCGAGCCCGGCATTGGGCTCCACACTTGGTGCAGAGTCTGCTTGTCCCTCTCCCTTCCCCTCTGCTCCTCTCTCTCTCTCTAAAAATAAGTAAATAAAATGTTTTTTTTAAAGATTTTTTTAAAGGCTATTTTTATCACGCCCGTCTCAAGGGTCCATGCCCCCACTGCCGTTTGTGACCACCAGTGCTGACCTTGATCCCCGGCTTGAGGTTGTGTTTGTCGGGTGCCCCTCTGTGAAGTTACCCCTGCTGCCCTCCCCACTTCCACACTGTCCTCCTGGGAAGTAGCCTCTTATTCAGCTGTCGCTGAGGAGTGGGGAGTTACGCTCCTCTTCCTCTAGGTTCTGGTATCGACATAAATTATTTGGGATTCTTCTGCATGGAAGCTTTGTCTCTTCTCCCCTGTATTTATTTGCTTTTTCTGTGGTCAAATTATCCCAGTTTTCGCCATTGGAAGTCCTTCCAGCTGGCTTCTGTGCCCTTTGTCGCCTGCCCCATGCCGCCAGCAATGTAGAATGGGCCTTGCTTATCTGTCTTAGCGCTTCCTTACTTCCTCGGACCACAAGATGCCCATCTTGTGCATTTCCTGCCCCGGTGCTAGAATGAGCCACTTCTCCGAGGAGCGCTGGTTCTCTTCGTAGGAGAACGGTATTGGGAACCAAGAGCTGTGGGCTAGATTTGCTTGTTATGGCAGTTGTCATTTCTCCTTGGCTCTGTCCACAGACACGGCAGAGAAGAGAGATGTATGTGTGTATCCTAACGTGTCTGTACGCATATCTATAAACACTTCTATTTGTGACCATCTGTATCTATATTAAATCAAACAAGATAGTATTTTTAGTAGCATCAAACTAAATGCTTAACAATAAGGAACAGTTACAACTGTGATATGCTACACCATGATGCAACCGTGAAAAAGGATAATTTTGAAAAGTATGGTAACCAAACGCCTTGCGTTCAAAAGTAACACAGGTCTCTGTAGAAGCCATACCTGTAAGTGGGGTAATTATGCACATATATGGATAAGAACTTTAAGGGGACAATGGGAAGGATAGTCAGAGGGCTCATGGTTTGTTCTTACTATTAAACCACTATGAAATTAACTTTATTTCTGCAATAATATTGAAGCAGTGTTCCAGTATGTTCTTGCTTGAGGCTGAATAAAAGTGGGTGTATTTAAATTATTCTTACCAAAGAAATGAGAGCTTTGTGAAAGAAATGAGAGCTTTGTTGGTTGCTCTGCTGTGTGAGTACAGCCCTCTCCCAGGCCCTCCCGAGGTAATCATGACCTTGTTCACTCACAGTAGCCAGGAGGCAAGCTGCAAAGTTGTAGAGTTGGTCGAAGCAGTTTCACGAAAAGCAGTATGTCCGTGTTCCAAGGCAGCCATGTCCACAACAGTGAGAAGAATCCAGGGTTGAGAATTCTTCTGTTTTCCACCGTGGTCTTTATACTCCATTGATGAAACAGGTACCCTCGTGTCTCACAGCTTCCATGGTTTCCGAAGCTACAGATCAGAATTCTGTTGGGAATTTCTGGGGACGTTCTCCTGAAATGCCAGAGATTGCAAGTGTCTCCTGGAAGATATTTACACTAGTCTTCTCCTATACAGATGGCCACGTCTAAGGGGACTGTGACGGACAGAGTCACCCTGAGGTGTCCCGTTTCACTCAGGCAGGTGCAGGAAGTCAACTACAAAGATGGTTGATCAAATGCGGGTCTGCCCTCGTGGAGGCTGGCGGTCCAGTGATCACAGCCCCTCAATTACAGCCCGCGAGTGAGCGCCAGCAGCCATCATTCAATAATTATGCCTGTGATTAGTTGCTTCAACTGGTCATCGCCTTTGAAATGTGATAGTGCAATTTAAAGTTTTATTAAAAAACTATTTTTTCTGAAATTGTTGAGAAAGTATGTTTAAAAAAAAAAAATCCAAAGAAAAGCCCGCAATACATTCTCTTGGAGGAGATTGAGAAGAAAAAATGAAGAAGAAAGGAAAGTGGGGGTGGGGGGGATGAATGTTTCCCATTATCACTCCTTTCCGTGGCAAGAAGTTCAGGCAGCCTGGTGCCCAGCCTCCCCTTCCCTCCCCGCGTGGCTGGCCCCTTGCCTGCCGCCCACTTCTCCGAGCCCGGAGCTGGCCCTCCAGGGCTGGTCCTCGGAGAGGGGCCGGAGCTGCGGCCGGGGCACAGCCCTTGCCCTATCACTGCTTGCCCGTGTGAGCACAGCTGAACCGACCTCACAAATGTGTGTTTCACACACACATCGTTCAGCTCAGCAAAACTCATTGGAGCCTCATTTTATCTTAAGTGAGGATTTGGTTTGCTGCTTCTTCCTGTTTGGAATGCCAGGTATCCAGTCCTATAGTACGAAATGCCGTTCACTAAGTAACTAGCCCTAGAAAAAGGTGGGGACCCAGCAGTGTGCACTGTGCCCACTGTCTGTTCTCGTAGCCCGATCACCCGTCCAGAAGAGAGTGAAGCTGAGGGGCCCATTGCCAATAGGATCCTAACAAGTCACACCCCCCCCAAAAAAAAAGCCTTTCCTTCTCAAAATGAATAGCTGCTCCATGAAGCCAGGGAAAGGGGTTAACGTTATGTATCGTGTGTGTTTCCTGTCTCCATCTGAGAATGTGCCAAACCCAAGACCTACACGCAGATTTCCCACGAAGGTGCGTTCGACTTCAGCTCTTATTTTATTCTCGTCCCTGTTAAAAGTCATCCTCTTGGCATCGTACTGAAATACCCAATTAATTTTGGGTTCACTTGAACCCTTGCTCTGCAGCGCAGTGTGTTTCTAGGCCACGAGGAAATCCAGCTCTCCACCTAATTGGAACTTCTGGTTTTATGGTGGATCCCGGAGCTTTCGCTTAGTTTTTATTTTCTCTGTTTTCTGGGGTTAATGGTATTTTCCGTGCGCATCTGCATTACCCGCTATGCGGAAGCCCTCGGCAGCTTGCCTCTCCCAGCCGCGTTAAAGAAGCCGCCGCTACAGAAATTGTGTTTGCTGTAACGAAAGCCATTATGACTTATTGGAAATTGAATTAAAATTTTATAATTAAGGGTCAGTGACTGGATTTCGGGTATTTTATCTTCCACCTTGTATAACTCCCGATTATGAGAAGAATGCCAGGCTTGCTAGAAACTGGTAACGACGAAGTTCTTTTGCTTCCTGAACATACGTCCTATATTTGCCTGGCCTCCGGTTTTGTTTAATCCTCTCAAAGGCCCTTTTAATGGACGTTTCAACATGACTACTTCTCTGTGTGGCAGCCTCTAGGAAGCGACCGTTATGTCAAGCCCCTTCACAGCTCAAGGAGTGAGTCCCCATCGCGTAGGAATCTTCGGGGCTGCATCTTATGGGAAAAAAAAAAAAAAAAACCTCACTGCCTTTTTATAAGAGAACAGAACATTTACACAGTCTTGTTGAGCAAATGAACGTTTAAATGGCCAGCACAAAAGAAATCTCCAATCTCTAACCTCACAATGAAATCGCCACCAACAAAAGATCACTGGGGTACCGGGTGCGTGAAACTGGAAGTGACACAGAACCCCAGCCAGACCCACGGCCGCCCGCGGGGGCTCCTGGGGGATGCTCTTTATCCGGCATCCCGTCCCGGAAGGCTCCGAGGAACAGCGGCGCTCCCTTCTGCACAAGTGGCATTTATACCGATGGCCTCTTTAAAAATAAATAAATACACGTCTGGTGTGGACGGGGAGCAGTGCTATCTGACAAGGTTATCATTTGGCTCCTCTAAGAGGTACAAGTTTACAATCCCTTGTATGAATGGAGGGGGTTATTTGTTTCGTTCCGAGACAAGACATTCTTAGAAATGAGTGACACACCTTCTCCGACCCAGCCCCTTCCTCCGTGTAGGTAAAAAGATCCTATTAGTTCTCATAATTGATTCTGAGGGCTGCCGCGTGCCTCATTTAGCGGGCCCTGCTCGGTTCACGCCAGGGATGTAATTCATGCGCACTCGAACATCCAACATGGCTGACAAGGCCTGGACGTACAGCCTCACGGCTGCATCATTTTTTAATCAGCTATCTGAGGGATATTTATCTAATCAACAAAGAGCGCTGTCAGAAGGAGACCAGAGGTGACATTAATATAAGTCTGTGGTCTCCTGGTACAATGATGGAGGAAGAGTTGAGGATAAAACCCTGCTCGTCTGAGCACGCCAACAGACTAAGCGGTAGCTTTATTCCACTTGTAGAGAGCTACTCAGAAGGTTTTCCTGCTGTGTGTGATCAGTTCTCGGCCAGCCATTCACATGCTGTAGTTAAGGGGGAAAAAAGAAGAATTCTTTCTTAGAGAAACAGAATAACAAATTTTCCTTTAAAATTTTTAAGCCCCTCATGATCATGTGAACTCCTATGAAAAGGTACAGTTTGCAAAAATAAGGAGATGTGTCATAATTGGGAGCTGTTAACTCTAAATGATTCCAGCTACTCTGACTTAGTAGAGAGCCATAATTTGCACATTTTCCCTTTGGCTTGCTCTCCTTTGAAAAGATCGTGACTGTCTGTTAGTAATTACGAGTTGAGTATATTGTGCCATACCTCATTTTGGACACCGGGACACAGAATTCGTCATTTATAACTATCAGACCTTTCCTTAAAGAAATAGTCTGTGAACTGACGTTTATGCCAGCCTCCCTTCTTTAGATGTGTGACTCAGGATAAGCAGCATTTGAGACCCGGATGAGCTGGGTCCCAACCACCCCACCCACCCATGCGATCACCCACTACTGAAGAAAATCCGTCACCTCCGAATGTGGATCTCCGTGGGGCAGCTTTCAGGACGGGCCGTGTCGCTCGACCTCCAGCGTGCGTGTTCGTACACCGTCAGCGTTGGGGTTTGGGTACCAGAGCTACCACAGTCACTGCTCTTTGCCTTTGCTTGTAATTCAGAAGTTACCTTAAAATTCCCTTGGCTAATGTGAGTCAGTGCTCCTCTGCTGGTGGGCTCTTTGTTAATTGTAGAGGGAATCTGACAATGCCACTGTTTATTAAAAGGTGGCACTCTGTCTTAGAGTTCAGAGGATGAGTCCCTGCTCTCTTACCCTCTTTTTTAAAATGTTGATCTTTTCATCCTTAGCAAACACGTTCCAGCCAGTTTAATGATGACTTCCACAGCCTTCTCTGTTTTAATTCTCAGCCATCAGCCGTGTGTCCCCTGTACCACGCCTTGGCTGTGGCGTGCATGTCACACTCTGGTATTCGCTATGAGCTCATGGTTCACGTTTTGATGCCATCATGGGGAGAATGCCATTGGTTTCCTTTCCCTAGGCTCCGCCAACTCTCACCATAGGGCCGACCCACGTTGGGGTTCAGAACGTCCCATTTAATTTGCAGACCGAAGTGAGAAGAGCTCAGTCTCACCGTCTGCGTTTGGGCTGACCGTTAGTTTGCATTACTTTTGAAATTACGTGTTGTCGGCCTGTACAGCCTTGGAGATTTGCATTTCTGTTCTCAACAGTTAAGACCGTGTGCAGACATGCCGTTCAAACAGCCCTGGAAGGCACTGAAAACCCTTGCGAAGAGACACTTGCGTATCTAGTGAGCACACCAGCAGAGTGGAAATCATCGATGGGGGCTCACACCCTGCCGCCCTTCTGTCCAGTGACGTGAAGCTCTGATGCTCAAACAGTAGTTTTGTGAAGGAGCGCTAGTGACAAAATCAAACAAGCCAGCCTATGTTTAATGGAAGAAACTATATCCCTGAAAAATAAAAAAAAATTTTTTTTTAAGTAAATTTTCTCATTGAAGTAAAGATAACTCAGAACCTTTAGACGTCTGAACTAGTCCACGGGAAGCCCTCAAGCATCACCACCTTTTGCAGCGGTGGTGCCCGTGGCGTGTTGTGGTGGTGTGGAGGGGGCTGGCGTGGAGGGGACGCCCGGCCGGCGGTGGGCGGGCTGCCGTGCTCCTGCATCCGCCCAGCGCAACATCTCCATTTCCTTTAGAAGGGAGCCCAGGCAGGAGCACTGCGCATACCCGGAGATTTTATCGATGATAATACGATCGTATTTTCTCTTTGAGAAGCTTCTAAACAAGTGGACCCAGAGCAATCAATGCCTCAGGAGACAAATGCACGTATCAGGACCTTGGTATCCTCCAGAAAAAGTCCATTTGTTTACGGGCAAAGAAAAGGCATGACATTTTATACATTAAAATTGATTATTTCATCAATAGGTTAATAGAAAACCAGACTGCGAGCTCACTTCCTGCTTATACCTCCATGCGGTAATGGGAGACTGGAGCATGAAAAATGCAGGGTATAAAGCGAGGGAAGAGGTTCGCACCAGAGCGTCGCTCCCTTCCAGAGGGGTGCCCAGCCTAGACTCTGCCTATTTATATGTAAATGTTTGAGAAAGAGGTAAGTTTTATGCTGAGGAATGTAGCCTCTTCTGCAGCTACTACTTTCCGGAACTTGTGAAACATGGGCCAAGACACCAGGGCTTCGTCTATTGAAATAATTAAACACACAATTAATTCTACGAAAACACTGGCTATACCTGAGGAAGCGGGTAAATATTCATCGAACATTTCTAAAGTAAACATTGGAAAACCGTGACTGGTTTGGTGTCCCTTGTCTCGAGGTCAAGGCGTTTGCATGGCTGGGTGCTGGCAGCTAGCTGTCTTTGCCAGACGTGCTGTTCCCCGGGACAAACCCCTTGTAATGGGTGATAACCTTGGGGGTGTAGCGGTGAGGGGGGCTTCTGCAGGCGTGCAAGATTAAGTCCAGACCCATCTCCTGCGGAAGGGCCTGAGTCACCAACCTTTAATGCCCACGACTTTAGAGATTGCCTTTCTTGTTAAATTATTTGTTGGTTTTCAAGCTACAAAGTCATTCTTAGGTGTTTAGTTACGGCTTACTCTTTTCTGGTTTTAAGTCAGGTGACAACTGAGTTACAGCTCGTGTTTTGGTGTCATCATTCACATACAGTTTGCATCCTGAATATGTGGTATGTGTTTAAGAGTTGCACTTGCTTCCTTAAACGTCCCTGTTTCTTACACGTAGCTTCTGTCGTCCCTCCAAATGAATCCAGTACGCATGGAAGTGCTTGAGATTCAGATCCATAGCGCAGCTCCTCGTGGGGACCTGGTCGTCACCGTGGGTCACCTGCTGCCGCCAGAACTTGGTGCACCCTTTGAGATGGGACACTTGAGCTCTGGCGGGACAGCGGGCAAGCACAGCCCGCCCGTCGTCAGTCAGGAGTGCGCTGGGGTACCAGCTTGTACCTTGTCTCTGCCTTGGTCCGTGGGCCACGGCGTCGGCCAGTTCCCCGCGGTGAGCTTCAGACACCTGTGGCAATGCAAACACCTGCCCTCCCCCGGTGAGCGCTTCTTCCCTACCCGCGTGGAACAGTTACCCAAAGAGGGCCCCCTGGCAGGTTGGACCGCGTTCCTTTCCTGGCTGTGGTGGTGGAGAGAGAGGGACGGTCTGGCGTCCCTTCTTCAGGAACGTGGGTGGACACCGGCCCTACGCACTGATATGTGTGCGTGGGGGCGGGGGGGCACACAGCCCTTGGGTCTGTGGCCACATCTTCAGCTACGTTGCCTGAAGACCTGCACCGCAAGGACCTCCCGACTTAACTTCTCGCTGTTTATGAAACGTCTTCTCCACAGGGCTGGCGGGAACCAGCCTGTCTGCTACAGGTGTCTGCTGTCCTGAGCCCGGGGGCGGGGGGGAGCGCAGGTGAGCTGAGAATGCGTCCCTGGAGCAGAGTGTCTGAGAAGGCCGGGGATCCCCCTACCCGCCTCCCCAGTCACTGCTCACAGTGTTAAATTTGTTCTGCACGTCATTCCCAAACCCAGGGTTCTTCTGTGGGTAACTCGCTATTTGTCTTTTTTTTTTTTTTTTCTTGGATTCTTTCTCGTGTGAGCCGAGAGCTTGAGGCACGTGTTCTCTGGGTTCCTCGGAGCTCCATTCAGAGCCTCCAACAGCCCCCAGAGGAGAAGGGACTCCCCCCTTGGACGACAGCATGGTGCTAGCAGTTTCGCTGGTGCAGGCTACCGTCCAGATCAGAGTAGGCGTGGGGAGAAACCACCTCACCGTTGGCGGTCCTGGGTGTTCTCGACCTACCTTCTGCACCATACGCATGCCCTGCTCGCCACCGGGGTCTCTTGATTTGACCTGCTCCCAGTGTTTTGCCACATCAAAGGGCTTATGGCTGCTGGCGTCCTAGGTCCTTCCAAAGTCGCCGCCTGTCGCCAAGGAGAAGGCCGGCGTGGCACCGTTTGGAAGAGCCGCGTGCACAACCCAGCAGGGCAGAAAGGATGCATGGACTTCCTTGCCTGGTGGTTTGATTTTGTGCAAACCTAATGACGCTGGCTGACCCGCCCCTGCCCCCTCCTGAGCTCCGTGGGGGACAGCGGGGGTGGGGGGTGGGGCTCGAGGCCCAGCGCGCACCTGCCTCCCGGGACGCCCGGCTCGGGGCTGACGTCACAAGCTGCTTTGACATTTCTTTTCTCCCCTTTTCATTTGTTTTCTTTTCCTTTTTGTTTTCTCTCTTCCCCCCCTCCCTCCCCCTGCTCTCGGGATGCAGCCAAACGCAAGGCTTGGAAACTAAACCGTGTTGGTAGCCTGCGAAATATTTACAGCAGCAGCAGCACCAACACCGAAGGTAACGCCGCGCCGCCCGGAGCCGCATGCCCCCTCGTTGTGTTCGCGGACTCATCCCCGCCGTCTCTCCATCCCCCGTCCGTGTGCTTGGTTTTGCCATCCATGTTCCTTTCAGCTTACTTAAATTTTGACCTTTCGCTTCAGTCCTAGAGTAGCGATGTTTAAATTACTTTAGAAACCTATTTTCTCCTCTTTTTTCTTTCCCTTTATACATGCGGGCACTCAATGTAATATTTCCCAAGTTATTACAGTTTTTAAAAGTGTGAGTATCAGGTGTAATGATCTGTAGCCAAATACAATAGTGTGCCGTGACATTTAAGTAACAGTCTTAATTTGTTTTGTGGACGCATACGCCATAATGCTCTGTGCGGCTCTAATCCAGCGGCAGCCAGGCCCGGGTCATTTGCATGGGCTGCTCTCGCTTGTAAATTCAGTATATTGTTGTGTTTCTAAAGGTCGTCTGGTGCCAAAGTTCACAAATTGACTTGCGTTGCTTTTTCCGGCGGAGACAGCCGCTGCTGCTTTTGTA